>NC_139390.1:89740000-90990000 GCF_054392235.1 Sus scrofa | reverse complement strand
GACTGACTTCACTTAGCATGATAATTTCTATGTCCATCCATGTTGCTACAAATGCTGGTATTTCGTTCACTTTAATGTAATATTCCATTGTGTATATATGTACCACATCTTCTTGATCCACTCCTCTGTCGATGGACATTTAGGTTGTTTCCATGTCTTGGCTATTGCAAATAGTGCTGCAATGAACATCAGAGTACATGTGTCTTTGCAAGTCGTGGTTTTCTTTGGATAGATGCCCAGGAGTGGGATTTTTGGATCAAATGGTAGTTCTATTTTTAGTCTTCTGAGGCATCTCCTATACTGTTTTCCACAGTGGTTGCACCAATTTACAATCCCAACAACAGTGTACCAGGGTTCTTTTTTCTCCACACCCTCTCCAGCACTTATTGTTTGTAAACTTTTTGATGATGGCCATTCTGGCTGGCATAAGGTGGTACCTCATTGTGGTTTTGATTTGCATCTCTCTAATAATGAGTGATGTTGAACATCTTTTCATGTGTTTTTTTGGCCATCTATATGTCTTCTTTGGAGAACTGTCTGTTTAGATCTTCTGCCCATTTTTTGATGTGGTTTTTTTTTGTTTGATGTGGTATGGATCTGCAGAAGGTGTTTGTAAATTTTGGAGATTAATCCCTTGTCAGTTGATTCACTTGCAAAGATTTTCTCCCATTCTGTGGGTTGTCTTTTCATTTTGTTGAGGGTTTCCTTTGCTATGCAGAAACTTTTAAGTTTGATTAGGTCCCATTTGTTTATTTTTGTTTTTATCGTCAATACTCTAAGAGGTGGATCTGAGAAGAGGTTGCTGTCGTTTCTGTCAGGGAGTGTTTGGCCTATGTATTCCTCTAAGGGTTTTATAGTGTCTGGTTTTATATATAGGCCTTTAATCCATTTTGAGTTTATTTTTGTGTATGGTGTTAGGGAGTGTTCTAATTTCATTCTTTTTCATGTGACTGTCCAGTTTTCCCAGCACCACATGTTGAACAGGCTGTCTTTTCTCCATTGTATATTCTTGCCTCCTTTGTCATAGAGTAGCTGGCTGTAGGTGCGTGGGTTTAATTCTGGGCTTTATATACTGTTCCACTGATCTATATGTGTGTCTTTGTGCCAGTACCATGTGGTTTTGAGGACTGTAGCTTTGTAGTATAGTCTGAAGTCTGGGAGCCTGAGTCCTCCAGCTCCATTTTTCTTTTTCAGGATGTCTTTGGCTATTCTGGGTCTTTTGTGCTTCCAAACAAACTTTAAAATATTTTGTTCTAGTTCTGTGAACAATGTCCTTGGTAATTTGATAGGGATTGCATTGAATCTGTAGATTGCCTTAGGTAGTATAGCCATTTTGATATCAACTCTTCCAATCCATGAGCACGGTATATCTTTCCATCTATTTGTGTCATCTTTGATTTCTTTCATCAGTGTCTTATAGTTTTCAGAGTACTGGTGTTTTGTCTCTTTAGGTAGGTTTACTCCTAGATATTTTATTCTTTTGGATGTGATGGTAAATGGGATTGCTTTCCCTAATTTCTCTTTTTGCTCTTTCATTGTTAGTGTATAGAAATGCCATCGATTTCTGTGTATTAATTTTGTATACTGCGACTTTGCCAAATTCATGGGTGAGCTCTAACAGTTTTCTGGTAGCGTCTTTAGGATTCTCTAGGTATAGTATCATGTCATCTACAAATAGTGATAGCTTTACTTCTTCCTTTCCAATTTGGATTCCTTTTATTTCTTTTACTTCTCTGATTGCTGTGGCTAGGACTTCCGAAACTATGTTGAAGAGTAGTGGCAAGAGCGGACATCCTTGTCTTGTTCCTGATCTCAGTGGGAATTCTTTCAGCTTTTCACCATTGAGAATGATGTTCGCTGTGGATTTGTCATATATGGCCTTTATCATGTTGATGTAGGTTCCCGCTATGCCCACTTTCTGAAGGGTTTTTAATCAGAAATAGGTGTTGGATTTTGTCAAAGGCTTTTTCTGCATCTATTGAGGGGATCATATGGTTTTTATTCTTCAGTTTGTTAATATGGTGTATCACACTGATGGATTGGCGGATATTGAAGAACCCTTACATCCCTGGGATAAATCCCACTTGGTCATGGTGTACAATCCTTTTAATGTATTGTTGGATGCAGTTTGCTAGTATTTTGTTGAGGATTTTTGCATTGATGTTTATCAGTGAAATTGACCTGTAGTTTTCTTTTTTGTGTGGTATCTTTGTCTGGTTTTGGTATCAGGGTGATGGTGGCCTCATAGGATGAGTTTGGGAGTATCCCTTCCTCTGCAATTTTTTGAAATAGTTTCAGAAGGAGAGGTGTTAGCTCTTCTCTAAATGTTTGCTAGAATTCGCCTGTGAAGCCATCTGGTCCTGGACTTTTGTTTGTTGGAAGTTTTGTAGTCACTGCTTCAATTTCAGTTCTTGTGATTGGTCCATTCATCTTTTCTATTTCATCTT
Organism: Sus scrofa; assembly: GCF_054392235.1. NCBI lineage: Eukaryota > Metazoa > Chordata > Mammalia > Artiodactyla > Suidae > Sus > Sus scrofa. Next base: position 90,987,553 of record NC_139390.1, on the reverse strand, counting down.
GGTTTAGTCTTGGAAGATTGTACTTTTCTAAGCATTTGTCCATTTCTTCTAGGTCGTCTGTTTTATTGGCATATGGTTGCATATAGAAGTCTCTTATGATCTTTTGTATTTCTGTGATGTCCGTTGTTACTTCTCCTTTTTCATTTCTAATTTTATTGATTTGAGTCCTCTCTCTTTTTTTCATGATATATCTGGCTAAGTGTTTATCAATTTTGTTGATCTTTTCAAAGAACCAGCTTTTCATTTCATTGATCTTTTCTATGGTTTTCTTTGTTTCTATGTCATTGATTTCTGCTCTGATCTTTATGATTTCTTTCCTTCTACTAACTTTAGGTCTTGTCTGTTCTTCTCTCTCAAGCTGCTTTAGATGTAAAGTTAGCTTGTGTATTTGGGCTTTTTCTTGTTTCCTGAGGTGGGCTTGTATTTCTCTAAACTTTCCTCTTAGAACAGCTTTTGCTGCATCCCATAGGTTTGGAGTGTCGTATCTTCATTGTCATTTGCTTCTAGGTATTTTTTAATTTCCTCTTTGATTTCTTCAGTGATCCATTGGTTGTTTAGTAGCATGTTGTTGAGTCTCCACGTGTTTGTGTTTTTTTGCAGATTTTTTTCATGTTGTTGATGTCCAATCATATAGTGTGGTGGTTGGAAAAGATGCTTGATATGATTTCAATTTTCTTAAAGTTACTGAGGTTGGATTTGTAGCCCAGGATGTGATCAATCTTAGAGAATGTTCCATGTGAACTTGAGAAGAATGTGTATTCTGTTGCTTTTGGATGAAATGTCCTATAAACATCTATTAAGTCCATCTGGTTTAATGCATCATTCAGGGCCTGTGTTTCCTTATTGATTTTCTGTCTTGATATCTGTCCATTGCTGTAAGTGGGGTGTTAAAGTCCCCCACTATTATGGTGTTATTTTTTATTTGTCCTTTTAAAGTTGTTAGCAGTTGCCTTATATATTGTGGTGAACCTATGTCGGGTGTGTAGATATTTTAAATTATTCTATCTTCTTCTTGGATTGATCCTTTGATCATTATGCAATGACCTTTTTTGTCCCTTAAAATATTCTTCATTTTAAAGTCTATTTTGTCTGTTATGAGTATTGCTACTCCAGCTTTCTTTTGATCCCCATTTGCATGGAATATTTTCTTCCATCCTCTCACTTTCAATTTGTATGTGTCCCTAGAAGTGAAGTGGGTCTCTTGAAGACGGCATATATATGGGTCTTATTTTTGTATCCATTCAGCCAGTCTATGTCTTTTGGTTGGGGCCTTTGGTCCCTTAACATTTAAGGTAATTATTGATATGTATGTTCTTATTGCCATTTTATTAATTGCTTTGGCTTTGTTTTGCTGCTCTTTTTTCTTTCCTTCTTCTCTTGTTCTCTCCTCTTCTGGTTTGATGACTATCTTCAGTGTTGTATTTGAGTTGATTTTTCTTTGTTTGTCTATCAATTGCAGATTTTTGGTTTGCAGTTATTCTGAAGTTTTGATATGAGTCTATATGTATATGAGATTGTATTAAGTTGTTGTTCCCTTAATTGCAAGTTCATCTGCAGTGTCCTGCATTTGTACCCACCTCTTCTCATGATTTCTGATTTTTGTGATATAATTGTGCATGGATGATTTCATATCTTTACTGTATATATACCTTTACTGGTGAGCCTTGTCATTTGCGGCATTTTTGTTTCCTGTTGTGGCCTTTTCTGCCTAGAGAAGTTCTTTTAGTATTTGTTGTAAGGCTGGTTTAGTGTTGCTGAATTCTCTCAGATTTTGCTTATCTGTGAAGGTTTTGATTTCTCCTTCAAATCTGAATGAGAGCCTTGCTGGGTAAAGTAATCTTGGTTGGAGTTTTTTTCCTTTCATTGTCTTAAGTATATTATGCCACTCCCTTCTGGCCTGCAGAGTTTCTGCTGAAAAATCTGCAGATAACCTTAATGGGGTTCCCTTGTATGTTATTTGTTTCTTTTCCCTACCTGCTTTCAAGATTTTCTTTAATTTTGGTCAGTTTGATTAATATGTGTCTCAGTGTATTCCTCCTTGGGTTTATTTTATATGGTACTTATTGTGCTTCCTGGATTTGAGTGAGTAGTTCCTTTCCCATGTGAGGGAAGTTTTTGGCTATTATCTCTTGGAATATTTTTTCTGTCCCCTTCTCTCTTCTCCTTCTGGCACCCCTATAATGCAGATGTTGGTGCGTTTAACATTGTCCCAGAGTTCTCTGAGACTCTCTTCATTTGTTTTCAATCTTTTTTCTCTTTTCTGTTCTGCATCTGTAATTTCTACCAATCTGTCCTCCACCTCGCTTATTCATTCTTCTGCCTCCTGTAGTCTGCTGTTAGCTGCTTCTAGTGACCCTAGTTTCTTTGAAAAGAGAATAACAGAGGTGAATGTTTTCAGGATGCCTGTCTTGTAGTATGAGATCTTGATACCAAAATCACAGTGTTTCAGAAGAAAGCACTGCCACCTTTCAGTTTCTCCAGGATGATCTATACTTGGCTAATTCCAAGGCACATATTTATAAATACCATTCATGCCGTATTTTTGACAGCCTCTATTTCCAAAGAACTTCATCATTTTCAGGTGTGATGGGCAGGCTTGACCTTAATTTGGTTCTGTCTGGAGCAATTTGTTCTCAAACATGGCCCAGAGTTAATGAGGAAGATATTGAAATCTAGGTTCAAAACATGGAAAAGTAATTTGCTGTTATAATAACTGGTGATACACTTTTGTATGTCTCTGCTGAATAATTTCTTGCCTTGGATAATTTCTACTCTCTTGAGTTTCAGTAATAGCAAAAGCAATTGCATAATCAAATTAGCCAGTGGTCAGAGATGAGTTTATTACTTTCTTCACTCATGGCTAAGATGAACACAAAATGAAAAGTAAAATAATAATAATGACAGTAATACAAAACTTGCCTCTGAATCTCCACGGCCCTCCCCTAAATCTTGACAAAATAATATTAGAGAAAACATTCCAAACTAAACTAAGACTCTTGCTTTGGGAAGCCTTGCCCAGAATATTCTATTGTGTCTTCAGCCAGCATAATGGCTGCCAATATAAAAATGTCAGCAATTGTCTGGAACTCCTCTTTAATATTCCACTATTTCTTGTTGAAACATCATGAATAGACATGTGTAAGTAGATAAAGGGCTAAGATTCTGTTAAATACTAGAGACAAAATAATACATTGGCTGCCATCTGGCAAATGAGTTATCTTCCCAGATCTACTACCCACTCAGAAGAAGTGTTTAAAACAATCCATCTCTATTTTCTAGGCAACAGTGTTAGTTAGCAACCCCAACTACACTGAAGGCTTGATTCTGAGTAAGAACAGTGAGAGTAAGAGTGTTTTTTAGAAAGAAGGTCTCCATTTTTTAAAAAAATATATGATCACAGATGACAATACTTCAGTGATAACCTCATGTTAGTCAATTATTTTACTCTCTCCATAGAAATTTAAAACAAGGAGCCACATGGCTATTCTCCTCTGATACACCATTTCAAAGTGGGGAGTTGTTTTTAATTTTCAGGCTTTAAATAAATTGACTCATTTTGCTGTACAGCAGAAATTGACAGAACATTGTAAATCAACTACAATAAAAAATGAAAAATAAATATATTTATGTAATTTTCGTCCTTACAGTTCCCAACAAAAAGATATATTTAAAATTTTTATTATAGTTGATTTACATTGTTCTGTCAATTTCTGACATACAGCAAAGTTACCTAGTCATATATCTATACACTCTTTCTCATTTTTCCTCATGTTCCGTCACAAGGGATTGGACATAGTTCCCTGTGTTATAGAGCAGGACCTCATGTCTATCCATTCTAAATGTAACAGCATGTATTAACCCCAAATGCCCATGTCCATCCCACCTCCTCCACCCTCTGCTCCCCCCCGGCAATCATGAGTTGGCTGTCCATATCTGTGAATCCGTTTCTGCTCTGTAGATAGGTTCATCTGTGCCATATTTTAGATTCCACATCTAGTGATATCATGCGGTATTTGTCTTCTCTTTCTGACTTACTCCACTTAGTATGAAAATCTCTAGCTCCATCCATGTTGCTACAAATGGCATTATCTTGTTCTTTTTATGGCTGAATATTATTCCACTGTGTATATGTACCACATCTTCTCAATCCATTCATCTGTAGATGGATATTTAGGTTGTTTCCAGCTCTTGGCTGTTGTAAACAGTACTGCAGTGAAAATAGGGTTTATATATCTTTTTGAATGAAAGTTTTGTCTGGACATATGCCCAGAATTGGGATTGATGGGTCATATGGTAGTTCTGTATTTAGTTTTCTGAGGTACCTCCATACTGTTTTCCATAGTGATTGTACCAATTTACATTCCCACCAACAGTATAAGTGGGTTCCCTTTTCTCCACACCCCCTCCAGCATTTGTTATTTGTAGTCTTATTAATGATAGCCATTCTGACCAGTGTAAGGTGGTACCTCATAGTAGTTTTGATTTTCATTTCTCTAATAATTAGTGATGTTGAGCATTTTTTCATATCCTGTTGGACATCCATAAGTTTTCTTTGGAGAAATGTCTACTTAGGTCTTCTGCCCATTTTTCAATTGGGTTGTTTGGGGGTTTTGTTTGTTTGTTTTGCTATTGAATTTCTTTCTTTTTTTTTTTGCTATTGATTTTTTTTTTGTTTTGTTTTGTATGAGTTGTTTGTATATTTTGGAGATTAAGTGCCATTGGTTACATTGTTTGGAACCATTTTCTCCCATTCTGTAGGTTGTCTTTTTGTTTTATTTTACTGTGCAAAAGCTTGTAAGTCTGATTAGGTCCATTCATTTATTTTTGTTTTTACTTCTATTACTTTGGGGGGCTGATCCAAGAAAACATTTGTACAGTTGATGTCAGAAAATGTTTTGCCTATGTTCTCTTTCAGGATTTTTATGGTGTCTTGTCTTATATTTTAAGTCTTTAAGCAGTTTTGAGTTTATTTCTGTGCATGGTGTGAGGGTGTGTTCTAGTTTCATCAATTTACATGCAGCTGGCCAGTTTTCCCTTGTTGAAGATACTGTTTTTTTCCCATTTTATATTTTTGCCTCCTTTGTCAAAGATTAATTGACTGTGTCTGGGTTTTATTTCTGAGCTCTCTATTCTGTTCCATTGGTCTGTATATCTATTTTTGTACCAGTACCACACTGTCTTGATTACCGTAGCTTTGTACTATTGTCTAAAATCTGGGAGAGTTATGTGGTTCCATATGAATTTTTTGGATTTGTCTAGTTCTGTGAATAGTGTCATGGGTAATTTGATAGGGATTGCATTAAATCTGTAGATTGCTTTGGGAAGTATGGCCATTTCAATGATTTTAATTCTTCCAATCCAGGAGCATGGGGTATCTTTCCATTTTCAAAAAGGTATATTTAACACACTCATCATTAAAGTGTCAAGAACATCAAAACAGTCTATTGTTAATTTTGTATATTTGGATATATGGCTGTCTGCAACTAGACTGAATTCCCTCTGAAAGAATGCCTTCATCTTTGCAACCCAGTGTCTACTGTACCATCTGACACTTAAAGCACTAAATAGATGCACATTGAAATGAAAACTTTTTGTGTTAGACAGGATCATTTTCCAAGAGATGAGAATTATGAGTTTTCAAGAAACAGATAGCCATAATTAGTTAAGACATGTCTGGATGGTTTGTTAAGAAGAAAGCATACATTAGGAAGTCACTTATGATGGAACATGATAATGTGAGAAAAAGAATGTATATATGTATGTGTGACTGGGTCACCTTGCTCCATAGTAGAAAATTGACAGAACACTGTAAACCAGCTATGATGGAAAAAATAAAAATCATTAAAAAAAAAAGCATACATTAGGATAAGTGGATGAAAATACATCGTATTTTGGGGGATGTGTGTCCAACAAAGAAACTGGTCATAACTGGGCCAAGAATTGACATTCCACCCAAGATGAAAAAATTAGATTCCCTTTCTAGAAATTTGGAATTAGGAGTTACAGATAATAGTGGGGTTTGGGATGGAAATGCTATGAAATTGGTTAGTGATGATCATTGCACAACTATAAATGTAATAAAATTCATTTAAAAAATTGTGACCCATTGAAAAAAACAGTAATTCTATACCAGAGTAATGCATGTCTATTATATTATATCATGTCATATTAGAATTTATAAGTGTATAGCACTTCAAATAACAGAATAAGATAATGTCTGAAAATTTCAATTTGGGTAGAGTAGGCACTAGATTTTTTATTAAATGAGGAAAGAGTATTTGGCTTAGTTGTGCCTTAATCTGTGTAATCATAAGGCACCATCAAAAGCCACAGGGAAAAAGTAACTTCTTAGCAATTTTAGTTCTCTATATTTATTTATTTTTGTCTTTTTAGGGCTGCACCCAAGGCACATGGAGTTTCCCAGGCTAGGGGTTGAATCAGAGCTGTAGCCACTGGCCTACACCACAGCCACAGCAACGCCAGATCTGAGCCACATCTTCGACCTACAGCACAGCTCATGGCAAGCCTGGATGGATCCTTAACCCGCTCAGGGAGGCCAGGGATTGAACCTGTGTCCTCATGGATGCTAGTCAGATCCGTTTCCACTGAGCCATGATGGGAACTCCAATTTTAGTTATCTTTAAACATGGGTGAATTGTTTGGCATTTTTTTGATTCTTGCACTCTGACCTTTGGAATGATGCATTTTTATAATTTCTGTTTCTCCAAAGGCAGATGTTAAAAAGACAAGCTAGAGTAGAGGATCCAGGTAAGAATGAGCTTGCCAAGGGAGTGACACTCACCCTCATTCTCACTTTCCTACCCATTCCCCAATCTCTGGCCTTCCCCAGCCTGCAGTGGTTGATCTAATGCCCTTAACATGTAAGTCAAGATAGGAGTTCCCATCGTGGCTCAGTGGTTGGGGGTTCAATCCCTGGCCTTGCTCAGTGGGTTAAGGATCCAGCGTTGCTGTGAGCTGTGGTGTAGGTTGCAGACGCAGCTCAGATCCTGCGTTGCTATGAGCTGTGGTGTAGGCCGGCGGCTACAGCTCTGATTAGACCCCTGGCCTGGGAACCTCCATATGCCGCAGGAGCGGCCCTAGAAAAGGCAAAAAAAAAAAAAAAAAAAAAGACAAAAAAAAAATAAGTCAAGATATCCTTTTATCAAAAAATCCCCAGGGTTTTGCTCTTCATAAAAATTCACAATTCTGAAACTAGGGAGACAAGAAGTAAAAGCAGGATTGTCTAGTTTTATTAATGTTTTTAAATGTCAGTTTTAGGACACAGCTAGAACCCAAAGCAAGATGTTCACTGCAATCCATCAGTAGATACATGCACACACTAAATCCTTATTTATGCAGTCCTGTGATTATTCATCTGGAAAAAATGAAATTGCTCGAGTTGTCAAAGTCAAGAACTAAGTTTTCAAAAAGGAAAAAAATAAATGTGAAACAAAAATTTTTTTCAGAATTCTTTTTCTATGCTGGCTGTGTAAATGATAGTCCAGAAGTAAAAGGGAGCTCTAAGAAATCATGGATTAGGGAAAGTTAAGGATTAATCAATAGTTATATTTAATTTACTGCTATTTGTGATATATAATTTCGTTTTCTGCAAATATATTTAGAATATCTCTGGAGAAAATACACAAATTGTTAACATTCATGTTTACGGGGAGAGAACTGTGGCATTAGAGGGAGAAGGGAGACTTGTTTTTTATAGCATTTTTATGGTATTTCTGTGAATTTTGTTTCACATATATGTAATTGCATTTTTCATTTTTTTTTCTAAAGAAGTAACTGTTTTATTTAACCAGACAGTAAGCGTAAATAAATTCTGATCATTGGTGCAAAGTATTTTTAATCAATAGTGCTTCTCCATTCTATGAATTTTTGGTTATAATTTTAAAAAATACCAATGTTTAGGAGTTCCCTTCATGGCTCAATGGCTAACAAACCCAACTAGGATCCATGAGGATGTGGGTTCAATCCCTGGCCTTGCTCACTGGGTCAGCGATCCTGCATTGTTGTGGCTGTGGTGTGGGCTGGCAGCTGCAGCTCCAGTTTGACCCCTCACCTGGGAACTTCCATATGTGGCAAGTGCATCCCTAAAAAGCAAAAAATAAAAGCAATCGATGTTAGGGAGATTTTTAGTTTGTTTACTATAGAGAAACTCTGTGCTATTAGCTTTATGCTCTGGGAAGAAATAATAGGGTAGTTACTGTAATAGCCTTGGCACAATTGGCAAAATGATAGAATCAAGCTGAACTGGAACTGGCAGCAGAATTTTTTTAAAAAGGAGATAAATGAGGGAAACGATTTTTGAGGCCAGTTTTAAAATCAGCTGGGCCTTTAAGCTCTGAATTCTGATCTCTGAGATGTTTCATTCTCCCGTGGCCTGAAGGGGTACATTATCTCCATGCGTTTGACGCTCATGGAACCGCAGGTACCCAATCTAACTAAAAGACCTCAGTTGTGTGAAGAAGACCCTAATACAACTGTATCACTAATATGACTTGTTAAGGTAACTTCAATGAGAATTTTCTCTCTCCTGCTGCACAATATGAAATTTATTTTTTTAGACTGGAAGATTTTAAATATATAAAAAGACAAGATGTAAAATGAATCTTCATGTACCTATCAGCTACTTTCCCTCCCCCTTGGATGATTTTGAAGCAATCCCAGGCATCATTTCCTCTTTAAATATTTCTATTTGTAATAATAAATCCAAAGCATTCTTTTTAAAACTTAACCACCATAAAATATTCACACCCCAAAACAATTGCTTCTTACCATCATGAAATTTCCAGCCAGCACTCAGATTTCCTGGTTGCTTGAGAATGTTTTGTTTCTACATTACTAAGAAGATTTTGTGTTAGAATGTTTGTTTGGATCAGAATCCACATATGATCCATACATTGCAATTGATTTAGATGTTCCTCTTCAGACTTAAGTCTATGCATTTTCCTTTCATCACTTCCTTTTATTTTCCTTGCAAATTTTGTTGTTTTCGTTGTTGAATGGACCGCTTTCCTTTCTATAGTTTTTCATAGAGAATAGCCCTCTAGGGACCACAATCAAATTCTTGTTTTAAAGGCACTTAGAAAAGTGACTTTCTGTATGGTTATGTCTCTAACTTGATACAGAGTTAGAGACCTGTGTGTTTTTTTTAATGTTTCTACTTTTAGGACATGTTTTTAAATTTAATTTTTAATTTTGTAATCCTATAAAACACATACATGATTTCAAAATCAAAACTACCAAACAAGGAGTTCCCCTCATGGCTCAGTGGTTAATGAATGAGACTAGGAACTATGAGGTTGCGGGTTCAATCCCTGGCCTTGCTCAGTGGGTTAAGGATCCGGCATTGCCGTGAGCTCTGGTTGTCACAGATGCGGCTCGGATCCCGTATGACTGTGGTGTAGGTTGGTGGCTACAGCTTCGATTAGACCCCTAGCCTGGGAACCTCCATATGCAGTGGGAGCAGCCTTAGAAAAAGGCAAAAAGAAAAAAAAAAAAAAACCTACCAAACGAGGTATATTCAAACAAGATATATTTTCTCCTTTTCCTCATCATTCCCTCTCCCACTAGCAACCATTTTGTTTCATTCCTTTTATTTTTTAAAGATATATATCTATATATGGTTTTAATATTTTATGTAGTTTTACACTATATAAAGATATATCTATATCTTTATATTTTTATCCATTCTTTAGATAAATGGTAGCACACTATACCTGATTGTATTCAACTCACTTTTTTTTTTTTTTTTTTTTTTTTTTGGTCCTTTTAGGGCAGCCCCCGCAGCATAGAGAGGTTCCCAGGCTAGGGGTCAAATTGGAGTTGTAGCTGTCAGCCTATGCCACAGCCCCACCTGATCCAAGCTGCGAATGTGACCACCTCACAGCAATGCTGATCCTTAACCCACTAAGCAAGGCCAGAGATTGAACCTGTGTCCCCATGGATGCTAATCAGATTCTCCTCCGCTGAGCCACCATGGAAATTCCCACCTCACTTTTTAAAAGGCAAGTATATCCTGGAGTGCAGTCTACAGTGGTATAGGAAGCCACTCCAAGTGGCTTGCCTGCTGCCCCCAAAGAGTTCCCACTCCTGGTCTCACGCACTGTGGAGGGTGCTGGGCTCTACTGCTTGTCCCCAGAGACCAGAGGAACTTGCAGGTCTATTGACTCCGTCGTTCCTTCTCAGCTGTCCTCTTATTTCTCAGCTTTCTCCCTCCTCCGTTTGTGGAAGGTTTTCACTTCCTCTCTGTTCTACCCTCTCTCGTTCTCCAGCACCATCCTCACATCCCTCCAACCTCTGCAATATCTTCAAAGACTTCATGTCTTTCCTTTCTCTCTTGTTAGAAGCTCAAAGGAGCTCTTTATTTTCCTTCAGAAACATTATTTTGATAAAAAAAAAAAAAAGCAAGAAAACCTCCTCACCAAATAAAACCTGTGTTTCCATCACTTCCTGGTTTCTGAGACCAGAACTCATGAAGCACCTATTTCAAACATTTCTGGCCACTCCCCCCACCCCCAAGGACCAAAGGCAACTCCAGGCCTCGAAGGTTATGGGCGGTACCAGCACGGGAAGGACGGGAAGCATCAGCAGCCTGTGGATTCTCCTCTAAAATTCATTTACAACAGGGAGGATTGCTACAGAAACGCGCCACAGCCTAACTATGGTGGTGTTGGCTGGAGAGACTGGCTGTGCTGAGAGCTAGAGCGGGACTCTGAGCACTGGGGTTGAAGGGCCAGGCTTAAGGGATGGAGCAAAGAACTAAGAACCTTTCTGGGTTAGGATGAGAGCAGAGGCTACAAAAGTCAAGTCATGATTACCTCAGAGTCTCTCCCTATTAATCTTGACCCCCTCCCCCCATCCCCTAAACACACATTCTAGGCAGATCTGGAACCACCACCTCATTCATTCATCCATTCCTTCCTTCTTTACACAAGCCTGTACATTGTTCTACTCACTGTTTTGTTTTGTCTTCCAAATTTTTTGGCCATGCCCACGCATGCAGAGGTTCCTGGGCCAGGGATGGAACCTGTGCTACAGCAGTGAAGATGCTGGCTCCTTAACCCACCAAGCCACATGGGAACTCCTCCACTGGTTTTTTTTAATTCAACAATAACTCAGATTTGTTTTATATTATAACAAAAAATACTTTTTTTATTTTTTATAGTTGCCTAGTATTCTGTTGTAAGCATGTATCATAATTTATTTAACTAGACCTCTACTCCTTTTTTTTTTTCTTCTTCTCCAAGGCATATGGAGGTTCCCAGGCTAGGAGTTGAATCGGAGCTGTAGCTGCTGGCCTGTGCCACAGCCACAGCAATGCCAGATGGGAGCCGCGTCTGTGACCTACACCATAGCTCATAGCAATGCTGGGCGAGGTCAAGGATCCAGCCTGCATCCTCATGGATGCTGGTCAGATTTGTTTCCGTTGAGCCATGATGGGAACTCCCAGAGCTCTATTCTTAACATTTAGGTTATTTTCAGTAGTCTGCTAGTGTAAGCAGTGATGTTATCTTGAATAGGCACTGTTTTGCCTGTCAAAATTATACCTGCCAGGAGTTCCCTGGTGGCCTAGCAGGTTAAGGATCTAGTGTTGTCACTGCTTCTGCACAGGTTTGATCCCTGGTCTGGGAACTTCTGCATGCCACAGGTGCCCCCCCCCAAAAAAAAAAGTATTCCTGCCATCTAAATTCCCAAAATTAGAGCTGCAAACTCAAAGGGCATATGCATTTGTCATTGTTATAGGTCCTGTTAAACAACCGTCTATGAAAGATCAAAAATTTGCTCTCCCAAGTACTGTACAGCAGTGCCTATTTCCCCCAGCCTTACCAGCACAATTTGTAGCTTTTTATTTTATCCTGCTCAATAGTTTAAAAAATGGTGTCTTGGTATAGTTTCCATTTTCAATCCTCTTATTGTGAGTGAGCTTAAGCACTTGGCATCTTATATGTTATGGAATGTTATATTCACATCTTTTGCCCATTTTTCTATCAGAATCTTTATAAACTGGTCAGAACTTATATTAGGGATCATACATCTGTGATTTGAGGTGTGATTTTTTTTCCCATTTTAATCTTTTCATCCATTTTTTTTATCCTACTCATGGTGTTTTTGTCATGCTCATGTTGCTTTTTTTGAATGCTTGTAGGTTTTTATGGCTTGTAGGTTTTTATGTCTCAGTTTAAAGATCTGATGAAGAAGAAAATTAATTGTGCCTTGAAAATGTTCAGTAAGTCTTGAGGAAAGTAAATATTTCAAAGACAGAAACACTAGCAGATTATAAAGAGTTCAAAAAGCTCCACATCCAAAGTGTTGCCAGAATAACAGTCTAGGGGAAGGGCCATGCCTGCTCTTGTGCCAGCTTGGAGCAAGGATAGAAATGGTCAAGAAATTGAAGGCTAGGTTTTCTTTTCAACTGGTGTATAACACACACACACACACACACAGAGTAAATTGCATAAAGCGCACTAGTCTTAAGAACAAAAATAGGCCAAAGTGAAAGCAAGCCATGGACCAAACCCTCATTCATTTCCCACTTTCCATTGCTATTCTTCCCATATACTGAAAAGTAACATTCTCCAGTCCACCCTAAAAAACACAATACAGGGTCAGTTCCCAGAGGCATCTCTTAAGGAGATAACTCCCTATTCTTGAGGTTTCCTTCCACACGTGTCAATCCTGGCCTCTCTCCATTCCACCATTGAATTTGCTTAAAGGATATTCTGTGATAACCTACATGGAAATGGGTATGTGTATATGTATAACTGAATCACTTTCCTGTACAGCAGAAATTAACACAACATTGTAAATCAACTTTAGGTCAACAAAACTTTAAGAAAAGAAATGTGCTAGTTCAAACTGAGATGTGCTAGAAGTGTGAAATGCAATCTGGATTTCAAAAACTTAGTATGAAAAAAGACTGCAATATGCCTTATTAATAGTTTTAATTGAGTACACATTGAAATGATATTTTAGATAGATCAAGCCAAATGAAATATATTGTTAATTTTTTTAAAAAAAGGCTTTGCTGTGTGGGGAATTTAAGATAAACTTTATGTGCCTGCCTCAGCTTCTTCCTTTCTTTCTCCTGGGCTGGAGCTTCAGGAGGGAGGCATCCCCTGCTGCTTTCCCAAGTGTGGGCTCTTCCTGCAACATGGAAGGGCTGCCCTGGTCCAGCACTTTTATAATTGATGGAAAATTCCTCTTCTTGGAGTACATCGAACAAGGCTTCAAGCCCTCACAGCTCCAAGATGCACTTACAAATAATAAAGGAACCTCTGAATCTCCCACCAGCCTTCCTCCTGGCCTTATTCCCAGATTCATTCAGAAACTGGATGGGAAAGGGGCTCCACTGGTTGGTACTCCAACATCACCTACTTATGACTGGGATTCTAGCTCTGAACAACACATATAATGCTTCTCTTTCTGATGCATCAATTTTCTGAGTAGCTGTTGACCTATTTGATAAATACAAGGGATCTGGCTCACAACTAGCTCCTTTTCCTCTAAGAACTCGTTAACCTTTTTTATTTTAGCTCTACTACTTGCAATTTTTGTAACTAAAAAACTGTGTCTTCTATTTTTTTCTTTTTTTCCACCCTTTATTATGGCTGCACCTGCGGCATATGGAAGTTCCTGGGCTAGGGGCAGAATTGGAGCTACAGCTCCTGCCCTGCACCACAGCCACAGCCACAGCAGATCCAAGCTGCATCTACGACCTACACCACAGCTTATGGTAACAGTGGATCCTTAACTCACTGAGCGAGGCCAAGGATCCTCATGGAGACTACATCTTAGCCCACTGAGCCACAACGGGAACTCCCATATTTCTTAATATAGTCACTTCAGATAGTATTGCTCAATGCTCTATAAAATGAGGAATCAGCTCCCTCCATCTTGTTCCAACTCTCCTCCTTCAACACCTTCCAGCTCATCAGGTCTTCCTTTAATTTTCACACTATTAAAGTTTATAATATTATTCTTTTACATAATTCATATACATGCAATTATTATAATAACATGTTCCAAGCTTGGTCCAAAGGTTAAACTGTGAAAACTGAAAATCAATTATGAATATTTAAAATATTATACAAAAATGCTTTCCTCAGCAGAGCAAATGGTGTGATTGGACCCTCAAAGAGCAAAACATAATCTGATGTCAATCAGCTGTGCTGCCTGAAGGAAGCTTTTCTAATGCCATGGTCAAATGAATCCTCTTTTCTTACACTCCATCAATTGATCAATATCATACCGCATTTTTTGCTTCATTTTTAGACAATGAATTTTATATAAATGATTGTTTTCCCTCATTGTATCTGTCTGCTTGGGCTTCCACAACAAAATACCACAGATTGGGTGGCTTCAACAATAGACACTGATTTTCTCATGGTTCTGGAGGCTAGAAATCCAAGACCAAGGTGTCAGCAGAGCTGATTTCTGGTAAGATCTTTCTTCCTGGCTTGTAGGCAGCCACCTTTTCCCTGTGTCCTCACATGAACTTTCCCCCGTGGACAGTGGAGAGAGAAAAACCCGCTGGTGAGATCCTTCTCTTCTTATGAGGACGCCAGCCCCTTGGGATTAGGGCCCCACCTCTATAATCTCACTCAACATTAATTACCTCCTTAAAGGAAACCCTATTTCCAAATACAATCACCATGGGGGTTAGAGTTTCAACATATGAAATTTGGAAGGACACAAATTTAGCCCATAACAGCCAAATTTGTTCAAAATCTATTTAATAAATACTAGAATAAGTAATCCCTTATGTCTATAAATAGAGAAAAGTATCATTTACCAAGTGTCTCACTCAAGACACTCCCTTGAGGATGCCCTAAAACTCAACCATAGGCTTGTCTGCTCTAGGAAATATGCATGACCTTTTCAAATTTCCAGGCCAAATTAAACTTGTCCTCAGAGAAAACCCAAATTCTTATCTAAGGCCTCAGTCTCCCCAGAAGATGATCTCGGATGATCTAGGACAGGGCAGTTGTTCCTGAAGGCACTGAGGACTCTGCTCTTGCCCCCACCTCCTCCCATGTCCTAGCCAAGGTGAGTGACAGGTACTCTGAGGTCATCATCAAGGAGTGAAGAGGAGCACTTTTCATAAAACCACAGAGTGAAAGGCATCTTAGATGTCCACTTGTCCAGAGCTCCTCATTTCATAGTTGAGAAAACAAAACCCCAGAATTTTGGATGCTGTTCTATGTCCAAATTACACAGCAAGGTATATTTTAGAAGCCAACTCCCGACATTTCATTCTGTGCCCCGTCCATGAAATCATGATGCTTGTCAATTCCCCTGAAGGGACAGGCTGACTCTGGCATTCAGGGAAGCTGCCCGATCATTCTGGGTAAATGTCCATTCAACCCAGAATGAGCTCTATAAATGGTGTCTCTGTTCCCAAGTTTGATATCTAACTCCTGTCAAGAGCTGAGCTGGAGAAAGCCGAGCTGCCAGGTGTCAAGGTGGTCAGTTAAGACAACAAGCCAAACTGAGAGTCACAATTCAGCCTTTATTCGCGGACGGCAAAAGTAGAACCAGGAGGCAAAACAGGAAAAAGCACTGGCTCCATCAGGGTTCCATTTTCCCTCCCAGAGCAGCTCCAGGCCAGGGTTAGGCTTCTTAGCACAGATTGAGGGACAGTCTACCTGCCAGGGCAGCCTCAGGATGGGGGACTGGGGAAGGGGAGAAGGCAAGGCGTGGAAAAGTACTGAACACTGAGTCAGAAGGTGGGAAAATGACTTGAAGGGCCCTTGATAAGGAGGCCTCCGGATGGACGCATGTGGGCTAGGGATGGAGCTGTATGTGAGCCTGGCTGGCCTGTGGGAAAGTGAATCTGACGTAACTCCCACTGGACTTTGCAACGCGAGTGGGGAAGGCAGTTTTCCCCTTTTCTCCTGCCAGATAAAGCCTTTACAACTGTCTGAGGTTGGGCCTGAAAGATGACCCATGGGATTTTGGCCTGGAGCCAGACTCCTCAATTACATATGGTAACAGCACCTTTTCATATCCCTCCACACATTTACAAAGAGTCTAAACTCTCTAGACATGACTTTTGCTTAAGGCATATTTTGATTATCAACAGTTAACTCTAGTCAGAATGAAGCTGAGCAGTCACCAAATTTTCTCAGGTGAAGATATCAAAGATGCTATAATTGGGTATTATTATGCATTATTGTGAGTGCTCTTCTGTGCTCAAACACAGATCTGAGCACACTGCAAGACCTCACTCAGTAAATATGTTAGGGGACCACTGACCCAAACTGCCCCCCTTGGCCAAGCACAGCAACAGCAGCTTGCATGAGTTGCCTCATAGCAAGAAGTCCTGATAAGGAACACGGTCCACCCCAAAGCCTAAAGGGGGAATGTGGGAGGGGCCAGTAGGAGGGAGGAGACAACCAACTTCCCAGGATACTTGGCGCTGGAATCCATCTTGGCTGAGAGATCCCCTTTCCACCAAGAGGTATCCTGGGCCAAACCAAGTACTGGTGGAGCATGATGATAGGCCAGAGACAACCCAGAAACTAACCCCAATTCCAGTAAAGCCTGTGATTGCAAGCCACGTGACAGAGCAGTCCTCCCGGGCTCCCTCACCCTGCTGCTCTTTGCCAGAGTGCCCCCTCCCAATGAAGTGTCTGCTTTGTCAGCACGTGTGTTCTCCCCAAATAATTCATTTCCTAGTGTCAGACAAGAGTCCATTCTCAGGCTCTGGAAGGGGTCCCCCTTCCTGCAACAAATACATGCTTATATTTCTCCTTTTGATTTGGGTACTGTAAAGATATGAATATAAATTAATGGTCCATTATGGGTTTTTTCCTGCATATATGGCTTTGAAATTCACTTCCTAGGAGTTCTCTTCATGGCTCAGTGGTTAACAAACCCGACTAGGAACCATGAGGATAAGGGTTCGATACCTTGCTTTGCTCAGTGGGTTAAGGATCTGGCGTGGCCGTGGTGTAAGTCACAGATGTGGCTTGGATCCTGCATTGCTGTGACTGTGGCATAGGCCAGTGGCTACAGCTCTAATTGGACCCCTTGTCTGGGAACCTCCATATGCCTCTGGTGTAGCCATAAAAAGAAAAAAAAATTACTTCCTAATTATGTATCCCATTCATTGTATATGGTTTTGAGTGTAATCTCAATTCTTTCTTTCTTGAGTTTTGTTTTTTTGGTTTGTTTGTCTTTTTAGGGCCACACTCTCGGCATATGGAAGTTCCCAGCCTAGGGGTCCAGTCGGAGCTGCAGCTGCTGGCCTACACCACAGCCACAGCAACTCCAGATCCAAGCCACATATGTGACTACACCACAACTCAAGGCAACGCCGGATCCTCAACCCACTGAGCGAGGCCAGGGATCAAATCCACAACCTCATGGATACTAGTGAGGTTCGTTACCACTGAGCCACCACAGGAACTCTTCCTCAAATCTTTCTTGGTAGAAATAATCTCGGGAGAAATAAAGAAGATAATTTGATAGAGAGATAAAAGATATGTCAACTGGTACGGAAAAAAAAAAAGTTGTGACTGCTCCCTGATGAGATTCCATCCTAAAAAAAGATACTCCAGAGAGTATATGCCAACCTTCTTCTGTCTTCCCGCAGCCAGACCCCACCTGCTTCCCTGACCTCACACATTCCCTAAACTAGGGCAGGAGGATCTAGTGGAAAAAAAGTGGAAAAGAGAAGATATTCACAGCCTGTTTCCATTCATTCAGTAGGTCTTTTCAAAGCTTCCTAAAGCCAATTTAGTTCTGTAAATGTGTGTTTTTAAAGGCTGGATATTGAATATGGAAGGGAAATTGAACTTCAGAGAAGACTGAAGTGTTGTGTGAAATTTCAGTAATTGTGCCCATTAACTGAAAAAATATTTGCTTAGGATGTCTGTGCGGTACCGGCCCTGGGTTAGCCAACAGAGCTGGAATGTGCTGGCCGGAGCGCTCCACGGCCATTTCATCTACCACGTTGGCAAAGCCGGAATATTGCCAGCTTTGCCTTCCTATATTTAGTGTATTTACATACCTCTTTCTATTTAAATAAATAACACACAGAATGTTAACAGGCTGGATTAAAGTAGAAATACAGTGCAAAGGAGAAAACCATCATCCTTCTGCTTCTCCCCAACGATGCCTCAGGCTTAGAACGCGCCCCCCGCCACCCCGGGTTTTAAACAATTCTTCTTATTATTACTTTTATTTGACATACAGTAAAAGTAACTTTTCTCTTGTGGTACTGCCCTGTGAGGTTGGTTTATTTGTTTGAGTTTGGGGGAACACTTCTAATGGGCTTGGATGGAAAAGATATTAAAATTCACTTTGAATTTCCTAGGTTTTTGGTTGATTTAAGACAATTCATAGGCATTATTTAAAGGTAGGAATCCAGTATTTCCTTTCCTTGTATTTTTTGAAATAACTGATTTAAAAGTCTTTCCCACTCATTTGTTCTTTGTTTTCCTCTGCCCACTCCCTGCACAATTTTTTTCCCTTTCTTCAATCCAGCTTCAAAGCAGCTCAATCTGCTTTTGTATGCAGGCAGCCAACAAGATACACACTGTAAAATCCATTTGGCCTGATTTGCTATTTTCTATCTGCATGTTTGGAAATAGAGAATAAGAATCTGGAAGCAGAGGTTTTCCATCTTCTAAAAAAAAAGGATCCTTGCTGAAGTGATTGGCCTAAATATTAAGAATGTGAGTTCAGTTGGCCCAGGCTATGACTTTAATCACAGATTCCTTTGAATGGAGCCAAATCCCAGCTGCCTAAATGCCATGTAGTGCTATTGCCTGGATCCTCATTACTCTTCTGGCCCCAGTCAGGAGACCTTACCACACCCACTCCCAGCCCCGGCCTTCTCAGCACTGGTCAGAGTATCACCCTTTCAATGGAAGGCAGGAAATAAAGCCTGAGTAAAGTTAAAAACCATATCTCAGTGACCGGAGACTCTTCATCAAGCAGAACCAACAGTGGTCCCTGGTTTCCTTCTGGCCACTCTTTGGGACCACCACAAATACAGTGAAGGCTTCTGCCTCCTTTACTCATGAATAGAGGTAAAATTACCCTAAATGATATTTGGGTGGATTCTCCTCCCCAGGTACTAAATTTACTAAGAAGGACAAAATGTGTCCTGAAGTCAATACATTTCCATCATTTACCCACAAGTATATTACTTACTATTTCAGAGTATTTATAATATATTAGGATTAACTGTAGAGTTATCCGTTTTAAAGGAAGTCTACCAAACTTAGTCATACGCAATGAGTCAGTCTCATTCCAGAAATCACTCAGAGGTAATGTATGAGCAAAGATGATGGACTTCTTCATGGAAATATGCCAAGAACAACATATAGAGTGAGAAACCTTTCCAGACTATTTTACATCTAAATCTACATAATAAAAGAAATAGTATAAACCATTGGCAAAAAGGGACTTGAATGAGACTGCTACTCAATGCTATCAATCCCAGCAGAACAACAACTTGCCAAGGCTTGAACGAAACTGTGCTTAATTTCTGCTGTTGTTAATGAAGAAGAGGAAGATTGGATTTTTTTTTTTTTCTTTTCAGGGCTGCACCCGTGGCATATGGAGGTTCCCAGGCTAGAGGTCTAATCAGAGCTACAGCTGCTGGCCTACACCACAGCCATAGCAACGTCAGATCTGAGCCATGTCTGCAACCTACACCACAACTCTTGGCAACACCATATCCTTAACCCACTGAGCGAGGCCAGGGATCAAACCCACAACCTCATGGTTCCTAGTTGGATTCATTTCTGCTGTGCCATGACGGGAATTCCTAACACTGGATTTTCACACAGGAAGAAATTATCCTCATGTGCATGGGACACTGACCGACAAGGAAGACAGTGTCATCCCTGTATGAAGGACCCCCGGTAGATGAACTTCACAGACAGGGCTTTGGACTCTATGTTTCTTCCTAAAATGGAGAACCAGTTTTCCATTTGGATTTGCCATTGGGTCACCTAATATCTCACCAAGAATAATTGCCTTGGTCACAAGGAGGCACTGAACACAAAGAAGCAAAGGAAAGATCCAGTTTCAAGTTTCAAGATCAAATTAAAGCAGTGAAATGAATAGGGCAGATTTCTGCTTCGTTTGTTCACTGATGCCTCCCAGTACTTATAATGATTCCTGACACAAAGTAGGTGATCAATAAGTATTTACTGAGTGATTATATGCAAGAATGCATAGGCAATGATTCAATATTATTCACACCAAAGGATGAACTCTTCCTTGGTGTATGTAGTCATTAGACATTTTACAAAATATTTTGGAAGTATTGTAGCTTCCTTTGTTTGCCATTCAGCTACCAAATATTATATCTAAAATGAATGTAAAGCAAGGACATAAGCATAGTTCATTTTTTAGCCACGCTCACAGCATCCGGAAATTCCCAGGCCAGGGATCAAACCTGTGCCACAGCAGTGACCTGAGCCACAGCAGTGACAATGCTGAATCTTTAACCCACTGAACCACCATGGAACTCCCTTTAAAAAAAAAAAATCAACCTATAAATATTGTGGACGTACTGCATGCAAACCATTGGGACATATAAGAGTAAGAGCTCTTGTATGGGAAGTAAATAATGATACAGGTATGAGACAAAACAGGATGAGCAGTGTTTGGACGGCATGAGAAAAGAAATGACTCTTGTTTTAATCATCTGAGCCTTGATGAGCAGTTACTAAAATCTCTTATCAAAGCTCTACCCTTTAGCCCTTA
This sequence comes from Sus scrofa, assembly GCF_054392235.1. Lineage (NCBI taxonomy): Eukaryota > Metazoa > Chordata > Mammalia > Artiodactyla > Suidae > Sus > Sus scrofa. The sequence continues at coordinate 90,966,811 of NC_139390.1, read as the reverse complement.
TTATTTTTTCTACTTGGTTAAATAAATTGTATCAGTCAAGAGTCTAGTCAAGAAAATACCATTGTAGGTATTTGAAGCAGGAAGGGATTTATTCCGAGAATCTGAGTCCTTACATAAAACTGCTGTAAGGGGGAAGAGAATAAAGGTTAGGGCAGCTCCTCACAGCATACAGAAAATCAGGAAGTTCAAGGATTCCAACAAATCTGAGCCAATAATCTCAGCTTCCTACAGCAGCAAAGTGGCATTCAAAAGAATACCTAGGAACTTCTGGCAAAACCTCACGTCTGCACTTTGCCAGAGCTTACATGCTTTGCCTACAGCTGCTGAGTCAATGATAGCTTCTCCTTCTGTTCTAAATTTCAAGGAAGGCCCTCATTCCTGGAACCTACACTAGACACCTGATGACAAAGCAGTTTGGAAAATATATTTTCTGGGCTTCCAGACCCTGTAATGTGTAGTGAGGGGATAGACGGGGTGCAACTCTTGCTACTCTCCCAAAAGAAAATCCAGCACAAAGATTTAAATTGTCTATAGTCAAATGCAAATGGTTTTCATTCATCTCCTTACGTGTGGACACTTCCTCCTTTTGTTATGTTATTGTTATTGTTGTTGTTGTCATTGTCATCTCTCTAAAAATCTCAAGTTCAAGAATTCCTCTAGATACCATCACAGAAGGACATGTGGACTAGATCAACCCTCCTGCCTACTTGTTCTCTCGCAAAGCTTGGTAAGCAACTTGCCTGTGGATGGCTTAAAGAATGATGTTTTAATAAAGCTTGGTTTCCACCAGGGTGTTTACTTGATGCCCTGGGAGTTGAGGTATAAAATCTGGGGAGGAAAGATCGAATGCTTTCAGGGAACGTTTTGTACAAGGAGGATTGAAAATGTAGTAGTGGCTCTCGGAACAGACGAGAAAGCAGTGGGCATTCAAGGCAACAGAAATAGCTTGTGATAAGCCTTCACTAGAATTTAACAGAAGGGGGGAAAATCTGTCTCTCCTGACTGCCTTGCATGTTTTCCCGTATCCACTTAAGAGATCTTCATTACACACCCTTTTTAAGTGAGTGATGTCTTTTGGGAAGAAATGGCATACTCTAGAAGCAGGGCTAAAGCAAAGATAAAGAGTGGGAGAAGATAATTATATTCCTCTCATTTAAAACAACACAAACAGAAAATTGTTTCCATCAGCCCTCCCAACTGGAGCTCCTAATTGAAGGCCCCTGGGGGCATAAAGAAGAGTAAGCTCAGATAGCTCACCTGGCCTAGAGTTCTGGCCACTCCCTTGTTCCGGGTTCCCCTCTCCTGGAGGAAGCTTCCTGGCCACCCAGGCTGTGAGCCAGTTCTGCTCTGGAGGGAATGCCTCTGGGACCAGGACTATGGCCTCCTAAGTGGAGAGAAACACCCTGCCCTCCCTCTTCAGACCATTTTCCTGGGCGTAGGGAGTGCTGAAAAACAAAACCAAGTATCAGCTTCCCATTTTGATCTTGTGAACTAAGAAAAACACCCTTTTATCTTTTTCCCTCCAGTCCCTGAAGAGTTTATCTCCTATAAGGGCAATGGAAGTTCAGGCTCCAAAAAGCCACCTAGGAAGATGACCCATGGCCAACTCAAAATCCACACCCCTTCCCTTCGGTAACTTAGCAGTAACTGTACCAGAGGATTTTGCCAAAAGCAACATGGCGGAAGTTGTGCAAGGAGAGAAGAGAAGGGGTGAGAAAGTATATTACGATTTTAGAGTTACTTCTTCTTTACTGGAACCATTACTCAAGATGAGCAAAGATGAAGTACTTGGAGAACAAAAAAACACTGAGAACTAGCCAAAGCACTAGAATCCTTTTTACAAGAGAGGGAGAGGGAAGCAGAGAATGATTAGATTTATGGTTGCAAACACTTTCAAATACATTAGTAGCATATAGAAAAGATCAAAAATAAGTTGATAATATTTGTCTTTCCAATATGTTCACTTCCTTGAGCCTGACAAGTGGTATGCTTCAATTTATGTTTTCCCCGTTATATAGTGTAGAATGCACTTAAGGAAGGATCACTACAGACTAATCCTTCCCTTATGTTAATCCTCTATAATAGTGAATAACCAGTCATAGGGAAAGGAGATTAAAATTAAAGAGCTTAGTTAAACCCCAAAACTACAGGTTGAACAGACATAACTGCAGTTGTGTGATCGCAGGAAGACCTTAGCATGAAGCAAATAGATGAGTATGTATTATGCAGACTTCTCAATTCTCGATCAGCTCAACATGTGATAGTTTTAATTAAAAGTCTATCATGCTGCATTTACATGCACCCCAATGTTCATAGCAGCACTATTCACAGTGGCCAAGACATGGAAAAAAACCAAAGTATCCATTGACAGATGAATGGATAAAGAAGATGGGGTACATATACACAGTGGAATATTACTCAGCCATAAAAAAGAATGTGGCAACATGGATGGACCTAGATATTATCATACTAAATGAAGTAAGTCAGACAGAGAAAGACAAATATCATATGATATCGCTTATTTGTGGAATCTTAAAAAAGGATACAAAGAAATTATTTACTAAGGGGAAATATACCCACAGACATGGAAGACAAATTTGTATTTACCAAAGGGGAGAGGGGGCTGGGAGGAAGGATAAATTAGGAGGCTGGGATTAACAGATAGACACTACTGGATATAAAACTGTTAACCACAAGGACCTACTGTGTATCACAGGGAACTATACTCAAGATTTTGTAATAACCTACAAGGGAAAATAATCTGAAAAGGGAAAAAAAAAATATATATATATATATATGAATCACTTTGCTGTATGCCTGAAACTAACACTGTAAATCAACTATACTGCAATTAAAAAAAAAAGTGTCTATCATTCTGCATGACTAAACATTAGAACAAACCCACCTATCCCCAAATTGGAAAAACATATATGAGGCAAAAAAAACCCCTATTGGATTGTTTTAAGTAAGAGAGTTAGGCTCAGGATGAAAAATGTAACTAAAAATTATTCTTTCTTTCTTTCATTGACAGATATTCTGTCATCAGATTTTCCATCCCAGAAGTCTAGATGGAATTATAAAGCCTTGAAAAATAATAAAAGTTGATAAAAATTCCAGCAGCTATATTTTGAAACTTAATTTCTAAAAGCTCCTCTCTCAAAAAACTCTCTCAATGTCCCCATTTTCAGAATGCATCTACCTAGGGAATTCCAAAGCTGCTTGTTTCTCCTGGGACAACATTGTATAAGGATCTCCAATAAAGACTTTCCTAAAATACTAGATGCATTCCTGAATCATTGGGTCATTACCATCAAAACAAAACTCAACACCCAGAGAAGTGTGTTTTTCTTCTGTCGTCCCCCTACTCCTTCCATTTTTTATGATAATGTCACGATTACTCCCAGCTTTGATTTTCTAGGGCTTTCCTACAGGAGCAATATTGGAAATTTATGGAGGACAATTCTTCCCTGTTCAAAACAGTCTATAATGCTGTAGGAGATTAGTATTCTGAGCCCTTGCTCACTCAACTGAGTAATATCTCCCAGCTACTCTGACATCACAAATAACCCAACATTTCCAAATGCTGAGAACCACCGTACCTCAGACGTATGTTTCTATATGGACACTGCTTTGTCTCATAGCCCCAAAGGCAATTTACATTCTTGTGGCTGAGACGCTAGACTTCTTACTCATAATACCGAGGTTTCTCTCCAGCACTGTATTCATCTCTGCTGGAGGCATGATTCCTTCTAACATGGGTCCATTCTTACCATTGAACGTGATGGTTATTATGCTGAATTTCCTTATCTTGTTTAGAAACACAAATAAAAATGGGAGTAGAATTCAGTGTGTTTGCTTGGCCTAAGGAGTTCACTCCCACATCATCTCAGCCCAGCCTTGCCCACACTCTTCATATGCCAGCATTTCCTCTCAGAAAGGACAAATGAAAGTATTTTCTAGATGTTGCTATTGTACCAACTATGTTCTTTTCAAGAAAAGGACTATTACTTCTACACTGTTGTTGGGAAATTAAGTTGGTACAGTCACTATGGAGAACAGCATGAAGTTTCTGTAAAAAACTAAAAATACAATTACCAAATGATGCTGCAATCCCATTCCTGAGCTGTAGAAAACTCTAATTTAAAAAGATACATGTGGAGTTTCCATCGTGGCTCAACAGACATGGATCTGACCAGTATCCATGAGGATGTAGGTTTGATCCCTGGCCTCACTCAGTAAGTTAAGGATCCGGCATTGCCATGAGCTGTGGTGTAGGTTGCAGAGGCAGCTCAGATCTGGTGTTGCTGTGGCTGTGGTGTAGGCCAGTGGCTACAGCTCCAATTCAACCCCTAGCCTGGGAACCTCCATATGCCGTGGGTGCAGCCCTAAAAAGACCAAAAAAAAAAAAAGATACATGTACCCCAATATTCATTGCAGCACTGCTTACAATAGCCAAGCAAACTCATTGTCCATCAACAGAAGAATGGATAAAGAAGAAGTGGTACATAAATACAATCAAATATTACTCAGCCATAAAAAAAGAACAAAATAATGACATTTGCAGCAACTTGGATGCACCTAGAGATTATCATACTAAGTGAAATCAGACAGAGGAAGGCAAATGTCACTTATATCACTCATATGTTGAATCATTAAAAATCGATAACAAAACATCTGATTTACAAGACAGAAACTGACTCACAAATCTCAAAATCAAACTTAAGATTACAAAGTGAGAAATGGGAGGTGAAAGAAATTATGAAGATGGGATTAACATATATATATATTACGATATATAAAATAGATAAACAATGAGAACCTACTGTACAACACAAGGAACTATACTGAGTATTTTATAATAACTTATAATGGAAAAGAATCCAAAAAGAATGCATATTTTTTTTTGTCTTTTTAGGGCCAACCCGTGGCATATGGAGGTTCCCAGGCTAGGGGTCAAATTGGAGCTATAGTGCGGGCCTACGCAACAGCCACAGCAACACCAGTTCTAAGCCACATCTGTGACCTACACCACAGCTCATGGCAACACCAGATCCTTAACACACTAAGGCCAGGGATCGAACCTGCATCCTCATGAATGCTAGTCAGATTCATTTCTGCTGAGCCACAAGGGAACTCCTCTATTTTATATATATTATGTAAAACTGAATCACTTTGCTCTATGCCTGAAACTAACACAACATTGTAAATCAACTATACTTCCATAAAATAAATAATTTTTTTTAAAAAAAAGAAAGAAACAGACTTAAATTCTAGTGCAAGGAACTAATTTATTCATTGAGAACTTTCCCAGGCAATATATATGGTATGCCCTTGAATACAACCTCAGCCATAATAGTGACCTTCAATTGGGCTAGGAGAGAACTTCCTGGGCTCAGAAACCTTTCCAAGGATAGTGATCAATAGCACCCAGTAGACCAAAGAGATAAATTAAGGATTAGGAAGAGTGAAGACCACTCTTCTACCCCCTTAGACCATATATCATCAATCTGCTCAGGCCTTGGAGAGCTTTTTGGAATGTTTCTGTCCTTTGCAATGGTGGTACTGTCAGTTCTCAGATATAGACTCCTCAAGAGTTTCCCATCACTCAGAGTATTCAGCATAAAAACAAAAAAAAACAAAAAAAAGGAGTTCCTGTTGTGGCTTAGTGTGTTAAGAACCTGACTAGTATCCATGAGGATGCGGGTTCCATCCCTGGCCTTGCTCAGTGGGTTAAGGATCTGAGGTTCCCACCAGCTGCAGCACAGGTCACAGATGTGGCTCAGATCTGGCATTGCGGTGGCTGTAGTGTAGGCTGGCAGCTGCAGTTCTGAGTCAATCCCCAGCCTGGGAATTTCCAACTGCTGCAGGTGCAGACCTAAAAAGAAAAAAAAAATCTTAAAACAAGCAAATTTTTAAGCCCACATGAAGTTTAAAGAGAGGGACAATTTTTTATGCACAGGTGATGATCTTGGCCTTTCATAATGCTTGGCATGAACTGTAAACACATTGGAATAACACCAAAAAAATAAAAGAAATAACCCTTAACTCCACCTAACTCCAAAACCTATTTCTAAAATTTTTCAGGAGTTCCCGTCATGGATCAGCAGTTAGCCAACCCGACTAGTATCCATGAGGATGTGGGTTTGATCCCTGGCCTCGGTCAGTGGGTTAAGGATCTGGCATTGCCATGAGCTGTGGTGTAGGTCGCAGACATGGCTCAGATCCTTTGTTGATGTGGCTGTGGTATAGGCCGGTAGCTACAGCTCAGATTGGCCCCCTAGCCTGGGAATCTCCAGATGCTGTGGGTGGGGCCCTAAACACACACACACACACACACAAAAGAACAAATGAATAAAATTTTTCATATATCTTCCAGATCTCATCTGTATTTCCAAATCATAGTTTATATCACTATGAATTATGCTTTTAAAAAAATCACATTTTCTATATTCTTACCTTGCTTGTGTAATTATTACATTTAATAACTGGATTGTAGCCCCTCTTGGAATTAACTACATTATCCTCTTATTGTTGAATATTTAATGTTTTTCTTTTTCAGAGGGTATTTTTCCCCTATTAGAGATAGAAGCATCTGTCCTACATCTGTCAAAATATTTCCTTAGGAAAAATTCTCTAGCATACCATTACTTGATCAAAGGACATGAATGTCTTTGCAGCTTTTTCTAAATGTTATCCTATCTCTTTAAAAAGGAGATATACCAATTTGAAATGCTCTTTACTACATACATGTATCTAAACTGACTCTTACCTCAGGTGATATAAGTTATAAGTCCGAATTGCATTCACTTGCTTACTAGCAAGAGCATCTATCTTTGATTAAGAATATATTCAAATTCTCTCATTTCTCTTGCAATTCTCTCTCAAAAGCTGGGAGTATATGAGCAACAGCAGTTTTTGCATTGTTGCTATCATCCAAGGTTAAGTCAAACTGCAGAGGAAAATACTCAAGGAAGCAGAGGAAGCAAATTCTCTCTTATGTGGATGAACACTTTCCTGAACTCCTCCTACGACATAAAGAAAAACCACAAATATTTTGTGAAACAGCTATATAATGAAATACTAAGCTCTACCTAAGAAGGTAAAGTTGCTTTGGCTGCATAAAATAGAAAACTTACTCTAGTTACCCAAGAGGGAAAAGAATCTGTAGGAGGTATATTAGTGAATCTAATGAAACTCAAGGAAGATCTGGTCTATGATGTGGTCTCTCTTTAGGATACATTTTATTGCAAATAACCAAATATATGACTAAGGGTGGCTGGCTTTTAAAAAAATTTTTAAAGGCATTTAATTCTTCTACAAGAGACCATTCCAGACATTCTATGGCTGTTCTGCCACCTAACAATGTCATCAAAGAACTAGACTCTTTCCGTCCTTTCATTTTACCAGCTTTTGTGCGCCAGTCACTCTTGTGCTTAGTTGCTTCATGGTCACAAGACAGCTGCCTTAACCCCACACTCTCCGTTTAAAGGCAGGAAGCAGGGAGTGAGGATGGTGGCTAGGGTGGAGAGAAATTTATTATTCTTTCTCTTTTTTTCTCAAGGGTTTTACAGAAAACCCTTAGCAGATCTCATGTGTGTCTTACTAGACAGAACTGAAGTTATGATTATCTTTGGACAGAACTGGATTAGAGGTTTATGACCATCTGTAGACTGGAGGATGGGCCCATTTTTCATGAGAACAAGGGACTGTCAGCTACCACCAGAGGGAAGTTGTGGTGTTTGATAATTGACAAGAATGGAAGCTGTGTCTCTTGATAGCCAGCCAGGGTGTGTGGCTCATAGAGGAAGTAGGGAATTTATGGACCTTGATTTCCCTTATTTTTTATTTTTGTTTATTTATACTTTTTATTTTAGGACCGCACCCATGGCATATGGAGGTTCCCAGGCTAGGGGTTGAATTGGAGCATATGCCACAGCCACAGCCACATCCACAGCCACGCCAGATTCGAACCTCATCTGTGACCTACACCACAGCTCATGGCAATACACGTTTTTTAACCCACTGGGAGAGGCCAGGGATTGAACCTGCATCCTCATGGATTCGAGTCAGATTCATTTCTGCTGAGCCACGATGGGAACTCCAGACCTTGCTTTCTTATGGTATTGGGTTTCCATTGTGAAGAAACTCAAATGTCCTTTTCCTTTTTGTCTCAAATGCCAAAAGTCTAAGAGAAAGACTCTTATGAGCTCCACTTGGCCTATCAGGGAGACTCTAACAGTGAAGGCAGGGTTCAGGTCCCACCTCGGATGACTCATAGGTGCAGAAAAGAGAACATCAGTCCTCAAAAAACGAGAACAAGAATTGTCTTGACCCGGAGATAAACACGATGGCATCCCTTACATGGAAGTTAAATGAAATACCATCAAAAGGTATTTACTGACTTCCCTACTTGAAAAAGGAACTATATAGGGATACCACCCATTAGCATTAGACCTTGCCCCTGAAGAGACCACCATCTCTTTGAGGAGAAACTGAGGTAAAATGCACGAGAAGGAGTAGTTGAGGGCTAAGTATAAGGTAGAGATAATAAATGTTCTGACCCCAACAAGCTTTGTTGAAGATACTGGGGTATAAATTACTTCAGGGAAAAGAAGGAAAGGCCGGAAATGTTTAATTCATCCAACCAACCATCATGCAGTCAACTCCGTCACAGTCCCTTCTGATGTTTATAGCCCACCATTGTGGTGGCATGGGCCAACCATGTGGCCTTAGAGACCACCTCCGGAAGTTCTGCCTCCCTCAGGTAGCCTTCAACCTCTCCACCTTCTCCTGCCTTTCTCAAGACATTCATTTTGATCTACCTTCATCTCCACCCCTACTTCCTCATTTTCTGAGTAGTTAATGAAAACTCAACCTATTATTAGGGACAAAGGTTTTAGAATATATTTTTTATAGCTACACAATCAGCATGTCATATAAGATACAGTTGGGAGTTCCCGTTGTGGTGCCGTGGAAATGGATCCGACTAGGAACCATGAGGTTGCAGGTTTGATGCTTGGCCTCGCTCAGTGGGTTAAGGATCCAGCATTGCCATGAGCTGTGGTGTAGGTGGTAGACGCGGGTTGGATCCCACGTTGCTGTGGCTGTGATGTAGGGCTAGCAGCTGCAGCTCTGATTTGACCCGTAGCCTGGGAACCTCCAAATGTTGCAGGGGCGGCCCTAAAAAGACAAAAAGACCAAAAAAAAAAAAAAAAAAAAGATACAGCTAATGATTATGCTCCTGGTATGCTGTGTGATAAAATGCAAGTCACCTAAACTTTCTGTGCTGAAGAAACCATTTAAAGAAGAAAACAACATGATTGGTCTCTTTCTCACGTTTTCAGCCAGGTTCCTGGTGAAAATCAATGAGATGGTCCACCAACAGTTGGTAATATTTTAGCAAAATATTTTATGAAAACATGCAGCCCTTTTATAAGAAAATAACAGAGTTCCACTGGATTTGTTTTATAGTCTCTCTTCTTGAGAGAGTTAATAGCCCTTCAGCTGGAAAATCCAATTACCGAAGTCTATGCAATTTCTCTTGGTCATTGGAGAATTCAGTAACACTATGAATCCAATTAAGAAAAAAAATGTTCACACCCTAAATGAATTACAGTCAGCAGGATGAAGATCTAATTAGAAATACTGCTACCATCTGAGATTACTTATGAGCCAAAAACAAATTGTTTAAACCAAAACAGAGACTCCCAAAGGCCCTGGGATAGTATTTGGATTGAAAATTTGGTTAATATTTTCCCTCCAGACTTAGCACCCAGATCTAGATCTATTATTATCCCAGAGAGGTTCTTGTTTTTAAATCACTGAATGCTATTCAGGACTTTCCGCAGGAAGCAAACCCGTAGTTACAGGAAGACTTTGTAAAAAATTTTCTCCTTTCAGGAAAAAGAATAGAAGTCAGGAAAAGGGGGATGCACTCTGGAGAAAGAATCTACCATCAACTAAACTTCATTATTTCCAGATGCAGCTGAAAAGCACTTCCTGTGTAAAGCCTTCCTTGCTCCCATAAATTAGTAATTAACTTCCTTGTGCTGGAGACTTCCAAGGCTGATCATTTAAATCTCTTCCTAGCATTTTTTTTTTGGTCTTTTTTGCCATTTCTTGGGCCACTCCTGCAGCATATGGAGGTTCCCAGGGGTCTAATCAGAGCTACAACTGCCAGCCTACACCAGAGCCACAGCAACTCGGGATCCCACCTGCGTCTGCGACCTACACCACAGCTCACGGCAACGCCGGATCCTTAACCCACTGAGCAAGGCCAGGGATGGAACCTGCAACCTCATGGCTCCTAGTAGGATTCATTAACCACTGAGCCACGACGGGAACTCCACCTAGCATTTATTTTGATGACTTACACCACCATTAGTTATTTCCCCATTAATCGTCCGCCCCCAAGTTCTAAGTTATTAAGGAAACAACCAGTTCTCCCACATTTTAAACTCCTTCTCACCCCAGTGTCTGGAAGAGTTAATCATTAAATAATAGCACCCACTCTGGGTCTGGCACTGTGTCGACTACTGGAGAGCAAATAGCCAAATTAGTACCGTTTTCTTCATCCATTGCCTAAAGTCTAGATGGATAAGCGATATGATTGCATAAGCAGTAACAGCCAAATGCCATGCCTCTGAGAGTGAGGTGTTCAGTGAGGGTTCATTTATTTCCATGGCATCGTGCCTACCTGGAGGGTGGTATTCCACAAGGCAAATGATGTGTGGTTTGTGCCAGAGCATTCCATTCAAGGTGGAATATGGATTCTTAGGAAGCCAAGTCCAGATGTCAGTTCCCAGTTTTGGAGAATTTGCCTGTGAGCCTCACATCCTGACTCTATATGCACTAAACTGAAGGGGCCTCTGAAGACATCTTGAGGATTTGAAGTGAGGAGGAGGGAGCTCCTTAATTCCCGAGCTTTGCTGATTTTTTTTTTTTAATGGCCATACCAGCAGCATATGGAAGTTCCTGGGCTAAGGATTGAACCTGAATCATAGTTGTGACTGACATTGCAGCTGCAGCAATGCTGGATCCTTAATCCACTGCCCAAGCTGGGATCAAACCTGCACCTCCACAGTGACCAAAGCTGCTGCAGTCAGATTCTTAACCCACTGCACCACTGTGGGAACTCCCTGATTGTTCCTTTTTTTTTTTTTTTTTTTTTTTGTCTCTTTAGGGCCAAACCTGCAATATATGGAAGTTCCCAGGCTAGGGGTCAAATTGGAGCTATAGCTGCCAGCCACAGCAATGCCAGATCTGGGCCATGTCTTAGGCCTACACCATAGCTCACAGCAACGCTGGATCCTTAACCCACTGAGAGAGGCCAGGGATTGAACCCGCATCCTCATGGATCCTAGTCAGGTTCATTACCACTGAGCCACAACAGGAACTCCTGATTGTTCCTTTTAATGAATGTCTTCTGACATATTCCTAAAATCTATTGCTTCTGTGAACACTAGGACAAGCTCCATCATTGATGAGGAGCTCAATGAACTGGCAGATATCCCTGTGTGAAGGTAAGGGAATGAAACTAGAAACACAGCCAGAGCATTCAACCCAGCTTCAACACACATTTGATTGAATTATGAATAAATGCTTATCTTAAGAAAAATGGTGATTCAGATGAGAATCTAAGAAAGTAAAAATGTAAATTGAGGAGTTCTCCGGTAGCTCAGTGGGTTAAGGATCTGACCTTGTCACTGCAGCAGCTCGGGTCACTGCCTTGGCACAGGTTCAATCCCTGGCCCGGGAACTTCCACAGGCTGCAGGCCAGGCCAAAAAAAAAGTAGACTGAAATTATGAATCATTCATTCAGCTGATAGGTATTGATGACCTATTATGTGTATATTATCTTAAAACTATGAGATCTGGAGATACTTGAGAGTTTGGAAACTGTTAAATCTGGTAAGTACTGAGGTTGCTGTTGCTTCCCTGAAACTCTGCCTGCAGCTTGGATCAGTGTAGGTGAAGGTGAAGTGGGACAAGACAGGAAGTCGAATCCTCACTATTCAGCACATCTTATAGTTTTCTGGGGCCATTGTGAGCAGAAGGAGTAATCTGCCAGTTGTACAAACCAGGGCGAGGGCAAAAAGAAAAGGTTGCTTGGGGAAAAGAATGTTTTGAGGCAAATGAAGGGCCAATTTTCAGGAAATCAACGTACAAGCATTATCAAAGTCTAAGCCAATGAGAAGTAACTCTTCCTTTACTTTAATGTGTGTCTGCTGCATCAAACAGCTTTCTTCCCACCATACCCCAGCCTGGCATCTCAAAGGCAGACAATAGATGTCATAACACACACACACACAAACACACACACACACACACACACACACACCACTTCCAGTCTGGACCTGATGGCATAGAGTCATTTTTTCCTGGTTAACTATACACTCTGGAAATGGCATCCAAAGGAGAAGTTGGAAACATGGTGGGAAGGGGGCAAGCTGGTCTGGGACCCCAGGAGGAGAGGCACAGCACAGCGGTAGGGCTCTCTGCACCCCCGACCACCCAACAGAAGGAGGTCACCACACATATTGTTTCTAGCTCCCAACCTAGCAGGGGAACGCTGCACCTCGTTTCTCCCCAAACTGAATGGGAGCCCCTCTGACAGCATCAGGCAAACTCAACTCCACAGGCCACCAGGATCAACTGCTGCCCTGAGCCAACGGAAGCACTTTCCTTCCTGCAGAGCCTGAGAGTTCTCTTTTCTGTCAAGAAAAATGAAAGTGAGTTGGCAAAACTGGCAGAAGAGACCTGGCTATAGGTCTGGCAAGCAGTCCAGTCAAAGAAGCCTCTTTATTCCTATAGACCCGAAACTCTGTCCAGAGACACTGATAGGAGAACCCTACACAACCCTGCTCACCAAGACTTGCCCCAGCGCCCAGGCCCAGGGACCACCTGCCCAGCCAGCACCATCAGGGAGCATGGGGAGACCCTGGGCACTGATAAACCAAATGCACTAAAATAACACCACGAGGGCTCTAGGAATTAAACTGCCATTGAGAACCACAGCCCAAAAAGAAGGCCAGGAGCTGCATGCTCAAGCTGAACCAGGTGAATGCGTCTAAAATAAAAGATTTAAATGGAACCTGGAGTATTGCCAACATAATCGACAAATGTCCAGGATATAACTGAAAATCATCATCCTCCAAGAATCAAGAAAGTTACAACTTGTAAGAAAAAGCAATCGACAGATGCCAACACCAAGGCAAATCAAAGGCAAGAATTATATGACAAGAATTTTAGGGAGTTCCCGTCGAGGCACATCGGAAAGGAATATGACGAGGAACCATGAGGTTGTGGGTTCGATCCCTGGCCTCTCTTAGTGGGTCAAGGATCTGGTGTTGCCGTGAGCTGTGGTGTAGGTCACAGATGCGGCTTGGATCCCACATTGCTGTGGCTGTGGTGTAGGCCAGCAGCTTTAGCTCCAATTACACCCCTAGCCTGGGAACCTCCACATGTCATGGTTGCGGCCCTAAAAGGACAAAAGATAAAATATGAAAATAAAAAAAAGGAATTTTAAAACAGAATCATAATCTGAACTGACCCCAAAAAATTAAATAAATACAAATAAGTAAATAAATAAAACAGAATCATAAAAATGCTTCATTAGTGACAAGTTCTCTTATTAGTACGAATGTAAATTGGTGCAGCCACTATGGAGAACAGCATGGAAGTTCCTTAAAAAAATAAAAATTGAATTACCATATGATCCTGCAATCCCACTCCTGAGCATATATTTAGAGAAAATTCTAATTTGAAAAGATACATGCACCCCAATGGTCATTGCACTACTATCTGCAATAGCCAAGACCTAAACAGAAGCACCTAAATGTCCATCAACAGATGAATGGATAACAAAGATGTGGAAAGTATATACAATGGAATATTGCTCAGCCATAAAAAGAATGAAATAATGTCATTTGTAGCAATATGGATGGACCTAGCGATTTTGATACTAAGTAATGTAAGTCAGAGAAAGACAAATGTCATATGATATCACTATGTGGAATTTTTAAAAAAATGATACAAATGAACTTCTTTACAAAACAGAAAGAGACCCACAGACATAGAAAACAAACTTACTGTTACCAGAGGGGAAAGGCAGGAAGGATAAATAAGAGTTTGGGATTAATACACACACACTACTATATATAAAATAGAAAACCAACAAGAACCTACTGTATATACAGGGAACTATACTAAATATGTTGTAATAACATATAAGATAAAAGAATCTGAAAAAGAATATTTTATATATATACATAAAATACATATCTATGTATATATATAACTGTATATATAAATGTGTATATATGTATATAACTGATTCACTTTGCTGCACACCTGAAACTAACATGACATTATAAATCAACTATACTTCACTTTTTTTAATGAGAAAACAAATGAGAAAATAGAACATCTCAGCAAAGAAACAGAAGTTATGAAAAGGACCAAATAGAAATTATAGAAATGAAAAATATAATAACTGAGATTTAAAAACCCACTGGATGTGCTCAATAGTAAAGATGAAAGAAAGGAGAGGGAATGAATTTAAGGCAAGTACTGGTGGGACAATAACAAAAAATTCAATGTTCTTATTTTTGACGTTGCATAAGGACCAGAGAAGAGTGCAGGGCTGTAAGAGCATTTGAAGAAATAATGGCTGAAAACATCCCAGATTTGGTGAAAAATGCAAGTCTTTGCATTGAGGAAAATCTTCAGGATGTAGGGCTAAACCAGGAGCCCTCGGACTTGACACCAAAAGCACAGTCCTTTATAGAAAAAAAAAAGCTCATGAAATTTAAAAACGTGTCCTGTGAAAATCCTTATTAAGAGGATGAACAGACAAGCTACAGAGTTGGAGAAAATGCAAACTACATATCCACAAAGGACTGTCTCTCGGATACATAAGGAATTCTCAAAATTCTACAGGAAAAAACAAAACAACAACAACAAAAAAATACCCAATAGGAAATGAGCCAAAACATGAACAGACATTTCACGGAAGAGGGTATATTGATGGCAAATAAGCACATGAAAAGGTGTTCAACACCTTTAGTTATTAGGGGAATGCAATTTAAAATCACAATGAGCTATCACTACCAACCTGTCGGAACAACTAGAATAAAAAAGAGTGACAACACCAAATGCAGGCAAGGATATGGAGAAATTGTATCACTCATACACAATGTAAATTTAGAAAGTATTGTTAATATGCTGATTAGTAGCCTCAGCTGCAGAAAAAAAAGTGCTGGTTTACAAGAGGAAGCAGCAATTAATTTTCTACCATTCCTGTCAGCCAGACCAGGAGAGGATAAAGTTAAAGAATGGCATTTTTCCTTGACCAAACTGCACTGCAAGTACAAAAATCTTCTCACGTGTGCAGGAGAAAACACCTTAAAACAAAAAAGACTGGAGTTCCCCTGTGGCACAGTGGGTTAAGAACCTGACTGCAGATTCTGGGTCCCTGCAGAGGCATGCGTTCTATCCCTGGACAGCAGAGTGGGTTAAAGGATCTGGTGTTGCCATAGGCATAGGTTTCAATCCCTGGCCCCTAGCCATGGAACTTCTTATGCTGTGGGTGTGCCCGTAAAAAAAACAAAACAGAACAAGAACAAAAACAGACCAATAAAAAGGTCCAGAATATAGCATGTGAATTCTGAACTTTTAATGCCCAGCATAATCTGGTTAGCAACACACTCTCAGGCAGAGGGAGCTGGAGGTCAGCCTTGGGACTCAATGCATAGCCTAAGTAGGAGGTCAGCTGGAGACTGAGTCACCTAGGCAGAATGACCTGGACAAGGTCCTCAGCAGCAACAAACCTTAGGGAAACTTCAAGAGACCAGCAGAAGGCAGACCTGAGGAAGGCTGGTCCAAACTTTAAAAGATGCATTGAAAAAACAGAGTCTATCTTATACAACTGCTATTTGTAAATCATCAGCACTCTGTAACTTCTGAGACTTACAGTCAAAAGTAACTGTACACACACACACCCCCAAACACATACAGTGGCAGCCATGCCAGTTGCAAGCTGACTTAGACACACCAATTTCTGCACATAGCAATCTGCCTAGAATTAACTCTGCTCCTCAACCTTCCCACGAAGAGCAGCCAGACTGGGCATAGCTCTTCTGCAGGTTGATTCATAGCTTCCCCCGCCCCAACCCCACCCAGTAACCATTCCATCTCTTGCTACCTCATTGCAGAAGGAGAGTCCTGATTGTGTATCTACCCCACATGAAGCCCAGGAGGACTGGAAGAAATAAGATGGGAGAGTAAACCACACACATTTTGATCGCTGTCCCCAAAATATAAGTGTGCTTAGAACACTTTGGGTGTTGGCTGCTTCATTCAATCAGCCTGGTACAGTTTCAGAGGAAATTAGAAATCAGAAGGAATGTCCTTGATCCACCCTAAGCCAGACCATCTGTAATAGGAGCTATGGTTAGACTGTGACCTCATGGTTTTCAAGAGTAGGCCACTCACAGGTGTGGTTTACTGGGATTAAGATCTTAGCATATTCTTCCACTCAATTATGCTTCTAAAAACCAACACCATAACAAAATCAAGCTTTCATTTAGGAAAAAAGGAAATCTAGGGGTAAAGATTAACTCTTATTTCCAAATTCTAAATTTATATTGAAAGCAAAATTAGCATAACAGTTAAAGAATATGGGCAACTAAAATCATTTCTAAGTTTGACTGCATGGCTGAAATCTAATTACCTTCTCAGGCTTGGTTTCTCCCTAACTGACCCTTATGTCTTCTTTCAGCTTTCCAGGGTCAGGGTGGTGACAAAAGCCACAGCACTTTCTTCCTGACCACGGCCTCTTTCCTTTACCCTGCGGTACAGGTGGGAGGGCCTGAGAAGGTGACTGGTCTACCAGATGTTCCTCTTAAATGGCCATTCCATCCCTGTCTCCCTTGAGGCTCTTGCACATGGCCAGACCAGAAAAGGAAGAAACTACTTAGTAGCATAATAATCTGCATTCCAGAAACTTCCTCCTGCCTTTCCGCCCTAGCCCTGGTCTCCCCGAGAGTGGTCCTCTTCTAAACCTTTCCTGCTTTATGAGGTTCTGATTGGAGACCCTTCAGCCATCAGGCATCTTTTCCATCTTCTTCACTTTATAAAACATTAGCAAAGTTGTTCTTATGATACAAGTCATCAGCGCTTTTTCATCTTGTGTTTCAAACTCTTCTAAAAACTAACAATTACTTCATTTGCTTTAGCAAAACTTCTTAACCAAACATTGAAAACAATATTTAAATAAACACCGAGTTTGTAACGGGGCAGGGGGTAGTGGTTTACACATGGAAGTATAAAATTTGGAAAAAGACTATTTTCTTCCTTGACTTTTAACTGATATTTCTTTCTATTTTCTTTAAAAGATTGGACTTTTGCATTTATCTCTAAATTCTCTGAAAATAATTTTGACATATAATTTATTTTGGTAGGACAGAGGTTTAAAATCTTTGGTACATTTTGTTATAAAAGCAATATGCTCTCATTGCAAAATAAAACACGTAAAGTTTAAAAAGTAAAAAAGGAATTCTTCTCTTCCTATCTCCCAAAACCCACAGCTAAAGAAAACAAATTTTAAGTTTCTTAAAGTAAAAAAACCTAACCTTAAGCATACACAATTCCTTTTACTATTACTTTTACATTCAAAACATTTTCCCATGCATATACAAATGTATATATAATATATAAAAGCATATATGTGAATCTATTACTCATAGCAAATATATATGCATATGTAAAACATTTAAACAAAGTAGGATTAGGCCATATGCCACTTAATATCTCTTGAATATCTTGTCTCATGGGTATTTTGAGATCTACTTCATTTTACTCAATTGCACAGTAGATTTACCAAGATTCAGTCAGCCTCTTCTGAATGTACCTTTAAACTGCTGATAATTTGGAGTTACTACAAATACTGTTACAATTAACTATCCTTACATATATGTCCTTATTTATTTGTACAAATATTTCTTTTGGTTAAATTCCTAAATACAGAATTTTTAGTCAAGGGTATATATATTTTAAATGTTGATAGATGCTTTCAAAATTGTCCTCCAGAAAGATAACTTCAATATATACTACCAGCAACTACATATGAGAATGCTTAAAAAATAAAATTTTAAATGAGTCATGAAAATAGGGAAAGATGCAAACTATTGCCTTTGGAATGGATAAGCGAAGAGATCCTGCTGTATAGCACTGGGAACTATATCTAGTCACTTATGATGGAGGATAATGTGAGAAAAATAATGTATACCGGGCTGTTCAGTAGAAAATTGACAGAATACTTTAAACCAGCTATAATGGAAAAAAATAAAAATCATTTTTTAAAAAAGAAAATAGGGAAAGAATACATAAGTAATTTGGGGGGAGAGGGGGGCTGTGCCCAAGGCGTATAGAAATTCCCAGGCCAGAAATCAAACTTGTGCCACAGCAGTAACCAGAGCTACATCATTAACCAGAGCTACAACAGTAACAGTAACAACACCTGATCAGCACCTGCTGAGCCACCAGGGAACTCCCATAAGCAATTCTTTTAGAGAAAGAATACCGAAGCACCAAACAACTAGGAGCTTAATAGCTACTTATGAAAATACAAAATAATATAGTATAACCAAAGACAAATATGACTTAAAAGGCTATAATAAATACATATTTGAGCAAATATGAATTTCCTTTAAAAACAGTATAGATATTCCGGATCTTTTTGCCAGCAAGATAGTTTTTCACCATTCTAAAAATAAATACTGTGAGTTAAAAAAGACTGAGGGAGGGAGTTCCCTATAGTCTAGTGGTTAGGACTGGGTGCTTTAACCAGTGTGGCCCTGGTTCAATCGCTGGTCTAGGAACTGAGTCAAAAAAAGGGACTGAGGGAGGTTACTGATCTAGATTTTAAAAGACTGAAGACTAACCATCGATTTCAATTCATAAAATTTGTTGGGTCCTGTTTTTTTTTTTTTAATAAAAACAAATAGCTATAAAAGCCATTTGGGGTGGCTTACAGAGGAAGCGTGAAAATAAACTTGATATTAGATTATAATATGGAGATGCTATTAATTGTCTTAGGCATGATAATGATCTGATGCAAAAATGTCCTTGGTGCTCAGGAGGTTCATGTTGAAGAATTACAGTCATGATGTCTGAAACCTACGGCCAAATGGCCCAATGTGGCAGCATTTATCCATGCCTGAATGCAGAGAGAGGCTGTCCAAGTGTTCACTGCTATATTGATTCAACATTCCTGTGGGATTGCAAATTCTTAAGGTAGAAAGTTAGAGGAGAAGGAATAAAATCATGAAGCTGCAGCTGTGGGGTTGACAGTTTTGTGTCACAAGGTTTGATTCCCTGAGAGGAAAGAGGTGCTTTGGGGGAACCCACACTGATATAGGTCTCTAAGGTTAATTTCTCAAATTACCATTTCTGTGCCTTTAATAGGAGGCCAGCTAGGTTTGCAAGGAACGAAATGTTTCCTTGATGACTAGCTCCGCCTCACAAATACACGGGGGTCGACCTAGGAATGTGAGGAACAAGGGAGAAAACTCTTCACTGCTAGGAAGATACCTGAGGCTTGCGCCTCAGCAAGGGTGGGCCACCAGGGCTGTCATCACACACAAGCACAATTGTGACTTCTGACAACTAGGTGTCTAGCCTAAGGTGAGGGAGTGGTCCAGGCAGAGTATGATGGAGTTTATTAGCACTCAGGCCAAAATTACTTAACTTGTCCAGACTATTTTAAATGCCCATTTATTAGTGAATTTGATGGGTTGATGAGGGTTGCATCCAGCCCTTGCTGAGTCAACCTTCTTGGCTTTTCAGACACTTACTCAGGGAAAGAGTAGAAAGGTGGCTCTTAAAAATAATTCCCACATTTACTGTTTGTAGACTTTTTGATGATGGTCATTCTGGCCAGTGTAAGGTGGTACCTCATAGTGATTTGGTGGGAATGTAAATTGGTGCAACTACTGTGGAAAACAGTATGGAGATTCCTCAGAAAACTAAAAATAGAATTACCATTTGATCCAGCAATCCCACTCCTGGGCATCTATCCAGAGAAAACCATGACTCAAAAAGACACATGTACTCCAATGTTGACTGAAGCACTATATACAATGGCCAAGACATGGAAACAACCTAAATGTCCATTGACAGAGGAGTGGATAAAGAAGATGTGGTGCATATACACAATGGAATATTACTCAACCATTAAAAGGAAACAAATAATGGCCCTAGAAATCATGCTAAGTGAAGTGAGTCAGACCGTGAGACACCAACATCAAATGCTATCACTTACATATGGAATCTAAAAAAAGGACACAATGAACTTCTTTGCAGAAAAGACTTTGAAAAACTTATGGTTTCCAAATGAGACAGGTTGGGGGGTCGGGGGATGCAGTGGGGGTTTGGGATGGAGATGCTATAAAATTGGGTTGTGATGATCATTGTAAAATGTAGTAAAATTCACTGAGTAATAAATAATAATAATAATAATAATAATAATAATAATTCCCACAAGCACTTTGCCACAGATTAATAGCATCCTGTCAGGAACACAAGGTTTGGAGGGAAAAATATATATATATTATTAATTACATATTTTATATATATTATACATGTATATATTGTACACATGTATAAATATAGATGCAGATACACACATATCTATATTTTTCCTTTGATAGCTTTATTTGAGAATTACTTTTGTGTGTCTATAGTTCTTTTTCTTTCTTTTTAAAATTGAAATACAGTTGACTTACAGTATTATGTTTCAGGTGTACAGAAGAGTGATTCAGTTACACATACACATATATATTCTTTTCCGGTTTCTTTTTACAGGCTGTTATAAGGTATTGAGTACAGTTCTCTCTGCTATACAGTTGGTCTCCTTGCGATTACTTTTATTGTTTTTTTCAACATTTTTTCATTTTTGGTAATGAGTTCTGTCTTAATTATTTCAGTTGTAAGAAAAGTCAGAAATATCCATACTGTTTAGTGATATTTTACAGAGCAGCCATTTTTTAACTCAGAAAAAAATTTTAATTTCTTCTTTTCCTTAATCACCATTGTCATTTGAAGAGGTAATCAAAGTTTTCAGCAATATTTCTAGACTTTGTCTATAGCTGAGAACCTGGGGTGGGGGCTAAGAAAAAAAAATAATAATTTGCCAAATAAAACCCTAGGGGAAGCCAAAACATCCAAAACAAACTTAAAAACTTAGATATTTGTCCACGATAGGAAATGGCCAAATATGGAGCCAAAGACAAAAGAGAGGCAACCCTGGAGTTCCCTGGAGTTGACTCAGCAGCTGACGAATCTGACTAGCATCCATGAGGACACAGGTTCAATCCCTGGCCTCACCCAGTGGGTTAAGGATCTGCCGTTGCCCTGAGCTGTGGTGTAGTTCGCAGATGCGGCTCAGATTCTGAGTTGCTGTGGCTGTGGTGTAGGCTGGCAGCTAAAGCTCCGATTCCATCCCTACCCTGCAAACCTCCACGTGCCATGGGTTTGGCCCTAAAATGCAAAAAAAAAAAAAAAAAGGAGAAGCAATCCTATCTCATTAGCTGTCGTATGTACCCACCATCATATGGAGACTATGCTTCATTATATATATATTTTTTCATCTGAAAGATGCAGAGTTCTTAATTCTATCTAGTATTGATTTGAAGTAAACTATACATTAATAACTCATAGAATATTTTTCTTGGGACCTGTAGTGTGTTATTTCAGGGGGAACTCTTTGCTATGGGCCTGCTTCACAGAAAATGGAAGATATAAGTACAACTAAAACAGATCTTTGTTTCACATCTAAATATTTCAGAGGTGTGAGTAGCATCATTAAGTAACAGAGTCCTTTCTTCAAAACTGGTCTCACATGCAGAACAAGTAGCCTTGGGTCACAAACAGCACAAGGGGGCTGCCTCTTCCTGCATCTCCCATCGTATCTCACTCAAAACACACGACTAACACTGGAGGAAGCTCTCCAGAGGCTTTCAGGATGAGCTCGCATCCTGTGTATAGCCTCCAAACTTTTCACCCATAGGATCAAGTTCATCTACAAAAAACGGTAAAACTTCAGCTATTGAAAGACAGCCTTCTGGAACCACAAGATTTTCAAAATGGATTTGAACCTGGAAGTAACCCTGACCGCTGCCTTCTTGCAATACACACAAAATAATAATCATACAATTTATCATTTTTATCAAATGATGATATCTGAGCATCAAGCAAAACAAAACAAAACCAAGCCAAAAAAGAAAAACTCCCTCAATCTATTTGGGACATTTGGATGTGCTGCATATACTTTATTTATTCATTGATTCATTTATTGATTCATTCAGCAAATACTTATTTACCAGCTATAATGCATTCCATTCAAGGGGGGGTGAGGAGATGGCATTAGATAAATAAGACAGACGAGGCCTTATTTTGTTGGTTGAGCAGGGCAGGCATTCAAGCTAAGACTTAGAATGGGAAGTGGTCCCCCATGCAAACATCCAAGGACAGGCATCCCAGAGAAAGACACTCCAGGAATGAGGGCTCCGAGGTAAAAACAAGCTTAGTGGGGAGTTCCCATTGTGGCTCAGCGGAAGCAAATCTGACTAGCATCCATGGGCATGTAAGTTCGATCCCTGGCCTTGCTCAGTGGGTTAAGGAGCTGGCGTTGCCATGAGCTGTGGTATAGGCCAGTGGCTATAGCTCTGATTCAACCCCTAGCCTGGGAACCTCCACGTGCCATGGGTGTGGCCCTAAAAAGACAAAAAGAAAACAAAAACAAAAACAAGGTTACTGTGGAGTTCCTGTCATGGCTCAGTGGTTAACGAATCCGACTAGGAACCATGAGGTTGCAGGTTTGATCCCTGGCCTTGCTCAGTGGGTTAGGATCCGGCGTTGCCGTGACCTGTGGTGTAGGTGGCAGACCTGGCTCGGATCCAGTGTTGCTGTGGCTCTAGCGTAGGCCGGCGGCTACAGCTCCGATTAGACCCCTAGCCTGGAAACTTCCATATGCTGTGGGAACGGCTCAAGAAATAAAGCAAAAAGACAAAAAAAAAAAAAAAAAAGCCACAAGCTTATTGTATTGATGGACAAACGCTAAAGCCCTGGAGCAAGCAAGAGAGTGGTAGGAGGTAAGACTGGAGAGTACTTCATAGCCATAGGAGGAAGTTTTATTTTTAATCTGTATGCAGTTGCATGCCACTAGAGGACTTCTAAGCAGGAAAAGTTACTAATATTTTATTTATGCTTTTAAAAGATTGTTCTGGCTGCTTTTAGAAGAATGGACTCCAGGAGGCAAGATGGAAGCAGGGGACAAAATAGAAGGCTATTTCAGTGTATAGCTTGGACCTAGCTTTTATGACATAAATGATGCATTTTGATTGCCTGTGATATGTATTAAAAGACCACTATGTCAGCACAATGGCTGAGGTAAATGGGAGAATCAAGGGAAACTAGAATAAGCATGGAGAAAAGATGAGGGAAGAAATTGGGAAAGAACTGAATCTAGGAATGAGCAGAGATAGAAGGCCCTAAAGAAACATACGCACACTACTATATATAAATAGATAATCAATAAGAAACTTCTGTACAGGGAACTCTACTCAATATCCTGCAATAGCCTATATGGGAAAAGAATCTGAAAAAAAATATTCTTTTTTTAAATATATAAAACACTGAATCTCAGTTTCCATCATGGCTCAGCAATTAAAGAATCTGACTAGCATCCATGAGGACGCAGGTTCGATCCCTGGCCTTGCTCAGTGGGTTAAGGATCTGCCATTGTCGTGAGCGGTGGTATAGGCCAGCAGCTACAGCCCCAATTCAACCCCTGGGCCTGGAAACCTCTATATGCAGTGGGTGCAGCCCTAAAAAGGAAAAACAAAAACAAAAACAAAAAAAAAAACACTGAATCTCTGTGCTGTACAGTGAAACTAACACAGCATTGTAAATCAACTATACTCCAACATAAAATAAAAATTAAATGGAAAAAAAAAAAACCCTTAAATATAAATAGGACTTCCATGAGCCTGGGACATCTTGTGGTAGGAAGTTCCAGAAAGTATGATAGTGCTCAAAACTAATATGAGGGCATGCCAAAAGACTGTAGGGGTCAGCATGAAGGGGCAACCACTGGCAATATTCTGGATAAAGCGTTCACCAGAATGAATACTCACTGACATGGATATTACACATTGAAGAAAAAGGATCCATGAAGGTCATGTTAACACTGATAAAACATTTTTTTTTTTTTTTTTTGTCTTTTGTTGTTGTTGTTGTTGCTGCCATTTCCTGGGCCGCTCCCGCGGCACATGGAGGCTCCCACGCCAGGGGTCGAATCAGAGCTGCAGCCACCAGCCTACGCCAGAGCCACAGCAACGCGGGATCCGAGCCGCGTCTGCAACCCACACCACAGCTCACTGCAACGCCGGATCGTTAACCCACTGAGCAAGGACAGGGACCGAACCCGCAACCTCATGGTTCCTAGTCGGATTCGTTAACCACTGCGCCACGACGGGAACTCCATGATAAAACATTTTTTAAAGTCCAGGAGGAGGAGGTATGATTTACAGGGGGGGAAAAATGCCAACTAATAAATGCAAAGACATGAAGGAAGTAGAAAATTCCCATTTTTATAATCAGTGCAGTAATAACTGAGTCAACAGGAAACAAAAATGGGTACCAAAATTTATTGGGTAGAAGATTATTTGGGAAAAATATTCACACAATCACAAGGTTTCATTCCAATACTAGTTATTAATTTGGAAGGAAAAAAGTGCTTTTGCACCTCTGGCAGAAAATGCTTTAACCAAACGATCAAATTCAACATTACTAGTAATGGGACACACCCATTCTATGCCTATGATGTGATTCATTGAGAAGGACCCCTATCAGCTACATAGTACTACTTTCAAAAATGTGTTACCTGGGAGGTTCCTGTGTGGCACAGAGGGTTAAGGATCCAGCATTGCCACAGCTGTGGCACAGGTTGCAACTGTGGCACAGGTTCCGACCCATGGGTGGCAAAAAAAAAAAAAAAGCATTACCTGCATCTCATCACAAGAAAGCAATTAAATCCAAACTGTAGGACAATCTATAAAAATAACTGGCCTGGACTAAAAATGTCAGTATCATGGGGCGGGGGGGAGGAAGAATAGGAAAATACTCCGGTTAGGAACCAAAGTATAAAAACCAGATGCAGTAAGTTATCCTTCATTGGATCATGGATTGTTTTGTTTTGTTTTTCACTAAAGCTATAAAGGATAGTATTCAGATAATTACAGAAATTGGATAATGGGCCATACATAAGAGTATATCTTTGTTCGTAGGAGATAAAAACTGTATCTTCTAAGGACTGAATGACTATGACGTCTGCAAATGACTTAAAGACAGAGAAATAAAAAGGCAAAAGATTAAAAATTCGTCTAGTTGAAGAATATAAACAGTTGCAGAGTTTCTGTGGATTTGAAATCTTTCCCCTATTGGGAAAGGCGGTGAAAAGAAAACAGTCCAGGTGCTCTGCCTGCAGGAGCAGAGAACAGCTCTCTCCCCTCCTCATAGTGCAGAACATATTGCACAAGGCAGTTTGGTGTGGTGTTAAAAGCACAGACTCCGGAGATCATATTTCAACTTTTTTACATGTTAACGGTTTGGCCTTGAACAAGTTACTTAATCTTCTTGTACCTCAGTTTCCTAACTACAAAGTGGAAATAAAAATAGCACCAACCAAATAAGGTTTTTGTGAGGATTAAAGCATTTAGAACTACGCCGGTGAACAGTAAACACTCAATAAATGTAAGCTGTTCATATTTCACATCAGCAGTCACAAAAGTCAAGACTAAAGATCCTCAAAAGATACTAAAGAGAGGATGCATCTTCTAAAATATTTATAACTATATGAGAACTCTGTCTAGTTACTTATAATGGAGCATGATAATGAGAGAAAAAAGAATGTATACATGTATGTGTAACCAGGTCACCATGCGGTACAGTACAAAAAAAAAAAATGTATTGGGGAACTAACAATAAAAATTAAAAAATAAAAAAATATCTGTAACTATAGATCTCCCCCATAATCAAAATTATCATCTGGAAAGGCTTTTATTATTTCTTACTCCCTGGCACTCTCCAAAGTTCATCATTTTATAGTTTTTTTGAGTGAATAATTTCAGTAATATCTTTACAAGATTATCAGTATGATGACTAGAAGTTTAAGAATACTCAAAACAGGAGTTCCCGTCGTGGCGCAGTGGTTAAAAAAATCTGACTAGGAACCATGAGGTTGTGGGTTCGATCCTGGCCTTCCTCAGTGGGTTAAGGATCCGGCGTTGCCGTGAGCTGTGGTGTAGGTCGCAGACGCAGCTCAGATCCTGCGTTGCTGTGGCTCTGGCATAGGCTGGCGGCTATGGCTCCGATTCAACCCCTAGCCTGGGAACCTCCATATGCCGAGGAAGCAGCCCAAGAAATGGCAAAAAAAAAAAAAAAAAAAAAAAAGAATACTCAAAACGATGATTCTGACTAAGCACAAAAAAGTAAATTATGCTTGGTATTCTCTATTACAGATAACTGAGAAATATTTTTAAATACTTTCATTTGAAATAGTTTAAATTTTAATATTTAAATTCTAGGTTAAGTCTTAAATATCCACCAAAAAAAGAAGATTGAAACAAATTGTCATTTCCTGAGATCTCTGTATTTTTTACTCTCAATTATGCTTTTAAAAATATTTCCTTCAAGACCTGTCTTTCTGTTTTACCAAAATGGGGAACTGAAATAAAAATCCAAGGACAGGGAGTTCCCGTCATGGTGCAGTGGTTAATGAATCTAACTAGGAACCATGAGGTTGCGGGTTTGATCCCTGGCCTCGCTCAGTGGGATGAGGATCTGGTGTCACCGTGAGCTTTGGTGTAGGTCACAGACACAACTCCCATCCCACGTTGCTGCGGCTGTGGTGTAGGCTGGCGGCTGCAGCTCCTATTGGACCCCCAGCCTGGGAACCTCCACCAAAAAAAAAAAAAAAAAAATCCAAGGACAAGCAAATTTATAAATATAAGAAAATACAGTTCCTCCCCTCATCAATATGACTTTGGGATGTAGAGAGCTATATTCTTAGTGCAAAGAGTAAAGTGGAAGTAAGTCTGTTCTCAATTACAAAGAACTGTAAGAAAAATAAATTCTCTCAAAAATGGCACTGAAAAAAATGGGGGGGGGATGATGCTAAAAATTGGATCCACAATTCATCTTCATTGTGGATTCATACCTCAATTCACATAACAGGCAGTGCAAAAATCTCAAGTCAAGAATTCAATGTAAAGTAATCCCTTACTGGTAAGAGCCCCAGGTTCCTGGAAGAAGCAAATAAAATATACACTATAAAAATCCAACTTCCAACCAAGCCTATGAGAATTCCTGCAAACAAAATTCTATGGAAAATGAATAGCCAAATAATGAAATATATAAGAAAAATGAATAGAAAAATAACAAAACACATAAGAAAAATGTCACCAAGAATGAACCAGTGGCACACTATGGTCCATAAAACACTACTATAATAAATTCTAATTGTGAAGTATCTCTGGTGGCTTTGTAATGTGTCAACCTGGCTAGGCTGAAGTGCTTTTCCCAGAATTCCCTCTCTTGGAGGTTTCCTATTAGAATAGGCTACAGGGAGGTCCTTGGAATTTGGAAGGCAGGAAGGAAGCAGCAACCATTTAGTAGTGCACACACAATGTTTCTTTGCTGACTCATTTCAATGTGCAATTGCTCTACTATCCCCCTCATTCTTGTTTTGTTTTGTTTTGTTGATTTTTTTGTTTTTGCTTTCTAGGGCTACATTCATGGCATATGTAAGTTCCCAGGCTAGGTAGGGGTCAAATCGGAGCTACAGTTGCTTATCTACACCACAGCCACAGCAGTGTGGGACCTGAGACATTTCTGTGACCTACACCACAGTTCACAGCAACATCGGATTCTTGACCCACCGAGCAAGGCAAGGGATCAAACCCACATCCTCATGGCTACTACTTGGATTCATTTCTGCTGCACCACAACGGGAACTCCTGTCCCCTTCCTTCTTCTTTAGCTGTTCTAACTCCTAGGCAAAGCATGTATATACAGCGCTCTGACAAAGGACTATACAGAATTCCTTTGTCACCAATGGCAGATGTAATAAGAATGGACACATATGATCAGTCTACCCACTAGGATTCCAGGTCATATTGGTGAGTTCCAGCCTGCTTCTGATCTTCTGTTCCTACCCCATAGATTTAAAGCTCCAGATTCAAAAGTGGAAACAACAGCCTTGCAGAGATTACTTAGCTCCCCAAATTGTATAAGGCAATTCCTTGTAATAATGGTGTGTGTGTTTGTGTGGGTGTGTATGTATTTCCCAGCAAGGGATATATGTTTGTTGTTTAAAACTTGACTGCTACATTATCGGACACTGATTATAAAATGACTATGTCTAATGTGTAAAGAAAGGTGAGAGTGTTCTGCTTATGCTTAGGACATGAAAAACTGCAAGATAAGGTTGCTCACATTCTAACAGGAAAAAAGTTATATAATATATTATCAGTACAATGACTAACTTTTCTTGAACTCACCAGAGAGATGAGTTCACAGGACAAAGAAGTAAACAAAATTCCAAAGAGGGACAACCTCCTCTGCAGAGAAGCAGGACTGTTGCCTTTGAAGAGGGCATGAGTAGAAGAGGTGACTGCCGTAAAGGTGGATTAGAAGAAATAAGCTAATATTATTTAATAAGTGCTTAAAGGCTGAGTATAGGCTAATGTAACCAGGGGCCCCTGACTCAAAGAGAATCTGCCCTCACTTGCAAGTTATTTTCTCTAGGCTTACACTAGGTCTTTGTAAGAAAACACTAAGCATAGGGTAGAAGACTCAAGAAAGTCCCTGTTGATATGCAGTGATAATTGACTGATACTGGAGGAAAAGGCATGAAACATTACATTCTTCCCTAGACTCTTCTTTCATAGGAAGCAAAAGCTTTTTATCCCTTAGTTAGGGGAAGCAAACCCTTGGAAAAGACCTACTGCTTGAAGGAAGGGTAGAACTGAAAGCTCTCTGCTCCTGGAGAAAGCACAGGAATACCTCTTGTGCTCATATTCCTGTATTGATATAAACTAGAGGTCTGTTAGCACTGGAGGAGGGGTAAGACAACCATAAACATGATGCAGAGTTTGGCTCCCATGGGGGATTAAGGCAGAAGTACAAAGTTCTGTCCTCTGAGTTCCAGGGTCACAGGTTTGCCTAAGACCACAGCTGGACCAGGATAACTGACAACTACCTTTGTTCCCATCACTTCTACCAGGAACCTACCATTACTATCAACAACAGTCTTCCACTGATAAGAAAATAATTCCTCTTTGGTACAAAGGTCAACGAACTGCTGAAAGCTATAGGTAGAGGAGGAATGCTGCCAAGTTGCACACTAAAAACAAGGTAACTACAACTCACTGCTGGTTCCATTTCAATCTTGAGGTACAATGAAAGTAACAACCAAAAAAAAAAACTAAATCCAATTCTAGTTCAATCTGTGACTGGATTGACCCAGTGCCCCACACTAAGGAAGATATTTATCTCAGTGTCAACAGTTTTTCAGGACATAATGTCTGACATTAAATCAAATGTTCAAGTCACACAAAAAAACAAGGGAAAGACCCACCAATTGTCAAGATTAGGGAATCAACAGAAGCAGACGTAAAAGTGACCCAGATGTTGAAACCATCAATCAA
This sequence comes from Sus scrofa, assembly GCF_054392235.1. Taxonomy (NCBI): domain Eukaryota; kingdom Metazoa; phylum Chordata; class Mammalia; order Artiodactyla; family Suidae; genus Sus; species Sus scrofa. The sequence continues at coordinate 90,937,040 of NC_139390.1, read as the reverse complement.
GGACTTCAAAATAATTCAAATTAATATGGTAAAGGATTCAGTGGAAAATACATATAACTTGCATGAATATATGTGAGAATTTCAGCAGAGAAGTGGAAAATATAAAAAAAGAGTCCAATGGAAATGCTAGACAATTTAAAAAGTAACAGAGACGAAGAAATCTTGTGATTGACTTATTAGCAGAATAAATACAGCTAAAAAAAAATTTGGCCACAAAGATAGGTTGATATAAATTATACAAACTGAAACACAAGTAGGGAGGAAGAGAGTGAAAAAAAATAAAATAGAGCACCCAAGAACTGTGAGATAATATCATTCTAATATACATGTAACTACAGTCTCAGAAGTAAGAGAACAAATTACTAATGATAATAACAATGACGATGGTGATAACCAACCTCTGAGAATTACAAGCAGATAAATACCAAATCACACATACTTAGACATATCATAAAAAACTGCTGAAAAAACAAAAAGCAATAAATTGCTGAGGGCGAAAAAGAGAAAAAAAGGAAAAAATACATGCAGAAGAACAAAGATAAGAATTATAGCAGACTATCAGAAACTACACAAAGTCAGAACAAGGAAGTAATATCTTTAAAGTACTAAAAGAAAAAAAAATCTATCCACCTAGAATTATACACCCAGTGAAAATGTATTTCAAAAATGAAAAGAAAATGGATTTCTTTCAGCCAAGTAACAGCTCAGATAATTCATTGTCATAAAAACTGTACTACAGAAAATGTTAAAGAATATTTTTTAGGAAGAAGATATATGATACTAGGCATTCGTTTTCTGAGCCTACGCAAATCAATAAAAAGCACCAAAAAAGTTAAAAACGAAATAAAAGAGACTTCATCTTATTTTGTAAACTCTTTAAAAAAGAAAAATATTGACTATCTAAAGCAAAAATGATAATTTATTGTGGGCTTTATAAAATATGTAGAAGATGAAACTAGAACACACCCTCACACCATGCACAGAAATAAATTCAAAATGGCTGAAAGACTTAAATATACGACAGGACACCATCAAACTCCTAGAAGAAAACATAGGCAAAACACTCTCTGACATCAACATCATGAATATTTTCTCAGGTCAGTCTCCCAAAGCAATAGAAATTAGAGCAAAAATAAACCCATGGGACCTCATCAAACTGAAAAGCTTTTGCACAGCAAAGGAAACCCAAACGAAAACAAAAAGACAACTTACAGAATGGGAGAAAACAGTTTCAAATGATGCAACGGACAAGGGCTTAATCTCTAGAATATATAAACAACTTATACAACTCAACAGCAAAAAAACCAATCAATCAATGGAAAAATGGGCAAAAGACCTGAACAGACATTTCTCCAAAGAAGATATACAGATGGCCAGCAAACACATGAAAAAATGCTCAACATCGCTGATTATTAGAGAAATGCAAATCAAAACTACCATGAGATATCACCTCACACCAGTCAGAATGGCCATCATTAATAAATCCACAAATAACAAGTGCTGGAGGGGCTGTGGAGAAAAGGGAACCCTCCTGCACTGTTGGTGGGAATGTAAACTGGTACAGCCACTATGGAGAACAGTTTGGAGATACCTTAGAAATTACATAGACCTTCCATATGACCCCGCAATCCCACTCTTGGGCATCTATCCGGACAAAACTCTACTTAAAAGAGACACGTGCACCCGCATGTTCATTGCAGCACTATTCACAATAGCCAGGACATGGAAACAACCCAAATGTCCATCGACAGATGATTGGATTCGGAAGAGGTGGTATATATACACAATGGAATACTACTCAGCCATAAAAAAGAATGATGACATAATGCCATTTACAGCAACATGGATGGAACTAGAGAATCTCATACTGAGTGAAATGAGCCAGAAAGACAAAGACAAATGCCATATGATATCACTTATAACTAGAATCTAATATCCAGCACAAATGAACATCTCCTCAGAAAAGAAAATCATAGACTTGGAGAAAAGACTTGTGGTTGCCTGATGGGAGGGGGAGGGAGTGGGAGGGATCAGGAGCTTGGGCTTATCAGACACAACTTAGAATAAATTTACAAGGAGATCCTGCTGAATAGCATTGAGACACTCATGTTGCAACAGAACAAAGGGTGGGGGAAAAAATGTAATTGTAATGTATACATGTAAGGATAACTTGATACCCTTGCTGTACAGTGGGAAAATAAAAAAAATAACTTAATTAATTAAAAAAAATATGTAGAAGTAAAACATATGACCAAAACTGTGCAAGAGTGGGAGGAAAACATGTGAAGTATAACATGGTAGGATTATTACACAGTTCAGGAAGTAATATGATTTCAGTTGAAGGTAGACTATGATAAGTTAAAGATGGATGTTGTAAACCCTATAGAGAAACCACTAAAAAAAGTAAAAAGAGATGTAACTAACAAGTAGTGGTAAGAAAATGAAACCTGAAATATGTGGCTCAGTTAATCCAAAAGAAGGTGGTAAAGTAGAGGAAGGGGAATAAGGAACTGATGGAAAACAGTAGCAAGATGTAGACTTAAATTTAATCATATTAATAGCTACATTAAATATAGTTAATCTAAACAACACAAATGAAAGTCAGAGATTAACAAACGGAAAAAGCAGCGAGATTCAACTGTGGGTTGTCTATTTCCTTCATGTAAAAAGAACTGTGAGATAACCATGAAATATTTGCATGTGAAAAGAAACTCTTTAAGAACAAGCATATTTTTTTGCCCTTTTTTTTTTTTTTTTTTTTTTTTTTTTGGTTCTTAGTGCCACACCTGCAGCACATGGAGGTTCCCAGGCTAAGGGTCTAATCAGAGCTATAGCCGCCAGCCTATGACACAGCCACAGCAACGTGGGATCTGAGCTGAGTCTGCAAGCTACACCACGGCTCATGGCAACACAGGATCCTTAACCCACTGAGCAAGCCCAGGGATCAAATCTGCAAACTCATTGGCTCTAGTCAGCTTCATTTCTGCTGTGCTAGGATGGGAACTCCAAAAACAGGCATATTTTAAAATGAATCAAATTGATCTTCTAAAAATTGAAAATATAATGTTTTTTTTAAAAAAACAAATGAATAGATTTTAACAATATACATAATGAAAAAGAGAATCAGTGTACAGGAATAGAATGGAGAAACTATTCAAGAGTCGTCATAAAGAAACAGACCATGAGAATTTATGAGAAGTTATAAGAATAGAGAAAGAGGGACTAACATAAATCTAATTTGATTTCCAAAAAGAGTTGAGGGAGATAATTTAGCAGAGAAAATATTTAATGACAGAATAGTTTAAATTTTCTTAAAATATAGCAATCACTCATAGACTTGAGAAGACTTACAAATTCAAACAGCACAAATCAAAACAAACAAACTACAACCAGATGCTTCAAAGTAAATCTGCAGAAGACTAAAGTCAGAGAGGATTTTGAAAGTGGTCAGAGGGGTTAGGACAAGACAGTGGAGTAAAGGACCTTGAGCTCACTTTCTCTCATGAGCACACCAAAATTACAACTACTGCTGCACAACCATTGATTAAAATAAAGACTAGAACATGCCAAAAATGATATTACACATCTAAAGACAAAAGAAACCCAATGAGACAGTAAGAGGGGCACACACACAATATAATCAAATCTCATATGCCCTGGGTGGGTGACCCACAAATTGGGGAATAATTATATCACAGAAGTTCTCCCATAGGAATGAGAGTTCTGAGCTCCAAGTTAAGCTTCCCAGCCTGGGCATCTGGCATCAGGAGGAGGAACCCTTAAAGCATTTGGCTTTGAAGTCTAGTGGGGCTTGATTGCAGGGTATCCATAGGACTGGGGGGGAAGACTTCACTCTTAGAGGTTCCACAGAAGGTCTTGCACCTACCAGGACCCAGGGCAAAGGCAATGGCTTAATAGGAACCAGGGCCAGACCTACCTGCTGGTCTTAGAGGGTCTCCTACAGAGGCAGAGTGTGGCTGTGGCTCACTGTGTGGATAAGGACACTGGCAGTGGAGATACTGGGGAATTTTACTGGGGTGAGCTTTTATGGAGGCTGCCATTTTGAAACCAAGACCTGGCTCTAACCAACAGCCTGTAGGATCCAGTGCTGGGGTAGCAATATTCATCAGACAAAATAGACTTTAAAGACTGTTTTAGGAGACAAAGAAGTACACTACACAATGATCAAGGGATCAATCCAAGACAAAGATATAACACTTGTAAATATAGGCACCCAACACTGGAGCACCTAAATATATAAGGCAAATGCTAATAGACGTAAAAGGAGAAATTAACAGTAACACAATAGTAGTGGGAGATATTAATGCCCCACTTACATCAATGGACATATCATCCAGACAGATAATAAGGAAACACAGGCCTTAAGTGACACATTATATGAGATGGACTTAATTGATATTTATAGAGCATTCGACCCAGAAGCAGCAGACGATACATTCTCTTCAAATGAACAAGTGACATTCTCCATGCTGGGCCACAAAGCAGGATTCAGTAAATTTAAGTAAATTTAAGTCATATCAAGCATTTTTTTCCAACCACAATGCTATGAGATTAGATATCAACTACAAGAAAAAAAAAAAGAAAAAAAAAAACAGCAAAAAACACCTGGAAGCTAAAGAATATGCTACCAATGGATCACTGAAAAAAATCAAAGAAGTAATAAAAAAAAATCTAGAGACAAACAAAAATGAAAACACATCGATCAAAAACCTATGGGATGGAGTTCTCACTGTGGCACAACGAAATTGGCAGCACTTGGAGAGTGCTGGGACAAGGGTTCAATCCCCAGCCCAGCAAAGTGGGTTGAGAACCTGACAGATCTGATGCCTGGCCCAGCAGCTCCATATGGTATGGGGTGTCCAAAAAAACCAAAACCAAAACCAAAACAAACAAATAACAACAACAACAAAGAAAACTATGGGCTTGAGTAAAAGCAGTTTAAGAATGAAGTTTATAGTAATATAAGCTTACCTCAAGAAACAAGGAAAAATCTCAAATAAACAGCTTAAATTTACACTTAAATCAACGCGATAAAAAAAACAAAACAAAACCCAAAGTTAGTAGAAGGAAAGAAATCATAAAGACCAGAGCAGAAATAAATGAAATAGAGATGAAGAAAAGAATATAAAAGGTCAATTAAAATAAAAGTTGGTTCTTTGAAAAGAAACAAAATTGGTGAACTTTAGCCAGGCTCATCAAGACAAAAGAGGGAGGGCCCAAATCAATAGCATGAATAGAAATGAAAATAAAATAGAAATGAAAAGGGTGAAGTTAAAAACAACACCACCAAAATATAAAGGACCATAAGAGACTACTACAAGTAACTGTATGACAATAAAATGAACAACCTAGAAGAAATGGACAAATTCTGAGAAAGGTACACTCTCCCAAGACTGAGCAGAAATTAACAGAAAATATAAACATACTATTACAAGTACTGAAATTGAAACTATGATTTAAAAACTCCTAACTAACAAAAGTCCAGGACCAGAGGGCTTCATAGGTGAATTCTATCAAAAAAATTAGAGAAGAGACAACACTTATCCTTCTAAAACCATTCCAAAAAACTTCATAGGAAGAAACACTCCCAAATTCATTATATGAGGCAACCATCACCTTGAGAGCAAAACCAAAGATACCACATACACATACATGAAAAGAAAATTATTAGCCAATATCACTGATGAACATAGATGGAAAAATTTTCAAAAAATACTAGCAAACCAAATCCAAAAATACATTAAAAGGATCATACACCACTGTCAAGTGGGATTTATCCCAGGGATGCAAAGATTTTTCAATATCCACCAATCAATCATTATGATACACCACATTAGCAAATTGAAGAATAAACCATATGATCATCTCAATGGGTACAGAAAAGGTTTTGATAAAATTAAACATCCATTTATGATTTTAAAAACTCTGCATAAAGTGGGCATAGGGGAACCTAGCTCAACATAATAAATACCATATATGATAAATCCACAGCGATGAAACTGAAAGCATTTGCTCTAAGATCAGAAAAAAGACAAGGATGTCCACTCTGATCAGTTTTATTCAACATAATTCTGGAAGTCCTTGCCACAGGAATCAGACAAGAAGAAGAAATTGAAAGGAATCCAAATTGGAAAGGAAGAAGTAAAACTGTCACTATTTGCAGTTGAGATGATATTATCCCTAGAAAGTCCTTAAAATGCTACCAGAAAACTGTTAGAGCTCATCAAAAAATTCAGTAAATTTTCAGGATACAAAATTAATACACAAAAATCTATTACATTTCTATATACTAACAATGAAAGATCAGAAAGATAAATTAGGAAAACAATCCCGTTTAACATTGCATCAAAAAGAATAAAATACCTAGGAATAAACCTAGCTATTGAGACAAAAGACCTGTACTCTGAAAGCTATGAGACACTGATGAAAGAAATAAAAGATGACACAGACAGATGGAGAGAAATACCATGAACTTGGATTGGAAGAATTGATATCATCAAAATGACTGTACTACCCAGGGCAATATGCATATTCAATACAATCCCTATCAAATTAACAAAAGCATTTTTCACAGAACTAGAACAAAATGTTTTAAAATTTTTATGGAAGGAGAAGGATCAAAATGGTGGAGGAGAGGAGTTCCTGTCATGGCTCAGTGGTTAGTGAACCTGACTAGTATCCATGACTACACAGGTTTGATCCCTGACCTCACTCAGTGGGTTAAGGATCTGGCATTGCTATGAGCTGTGGTAAAGGCTACAGACATAGCTCGGATCCTGCATTGCCGTGGCTGTGGCATAGGCCAGCAGCTATAGCTCCAATTGGACCCCTAGCCTGGGAACCTCCATACGCTGTAGGTGCAACCCTAAAAAGACAAAAGACAAAAAAAAAAAAAAAAAAAGATGGTGGGAAGCAAAACGTGTCATTCACCTCTCCCACAAACACATCCAAAAAAAAAAAAATTCACATGTAGAATGAGTCACACAGAACATCTACTGAACACTGGCAGAAGACCTTAAACCTCCAAAAAGGGTGAGAAGACCTTCACATAACTGGGTAGAAAAAAAGGAAAGAGAGAGAGAAAAAAGGAATCAGGACAGCCTAGCACTCCTGAGAGGGAACTGTTAAAGAGGAAAGGAACCCGCACCCTGGGAAACAACCTAACTGATGGGGAGATCAGAGAGATGGAGGGACCTCAAAGCCATGGAGAAAAGCACAGCAGCTGGACTGAGGAGGGCAAAGCAGAGTGAGAGCTACACAGACCATCTCTGACACTGCCCCTGGACACTACAGCCTGAGATGCTCAGGCGGAGGCTGGGCACAAAGACTCAGGCTCTGGAGTTCAGTTCCAGGGAGAAGACTAGAGCTGACTGTACAGAGACATCTGAGAGGCTAGGGAGCAGTGCAACACAGGCAGGGGAGCTGAATGCTATGGGCTGGGGAGCCAAGTGCCACAGCCGGGGGAATCTGGGAGAAGGTATGGGCCTGCAGGAGAAGCAAAGTGCTATTGTTGGAGAGGGCAAGAGAAGGCAGGATGGAGAGCCATGGGAATATCTTTCCCTGCACATGCTCAGACTCTCAGAGGTCGAGGCACCTTTGACACAGGCTACAGATGGAGAGGCACCACTTGCTTAGGCTACAGGTGACAAGGTGCCCCTTGTGAGGGTACCGGTGACCAGGCACCACTTGTGTGGCCTAAGGTCAGCAGGGGTCTAAGTGGCACCTCTTGGGTGATCTACAAGTGGTAGATACAAACCATAGCAATCATCTCAGACACCAGAAGAGGGTATGGCCTGCCACCACTAGGGGTCTCTAACAGGCACCACCCACCTCAGAAGTCAGCAAAGAAGAAGGCACTCCAACTGAGTACCACCATTTGTTGCTCTCACTCCCCTGGGAAAACACCTGCCCTGCTGCTGCCACTGCCAAATGCTTCAGGCACTACCTACACATGCCTGATCTCTGTCACATCTCAGGGACCCACAACAAGGAACAGCCTGTGCCACCTTGCTGTGAATCTTTGCCACTGTCAAGGGCCCAGCAACCAGGCACTGGCTACTAGACTGCCCACTGCTTCATCTCCCTGGAAGCATACACAGCACCCATAAATAAAAAAACCCTAACAAAATATGCAGGAGTACTCATGCATATACATAGCCCTCCAAAACTACAGTAGTTGTTTTCCCTAACTCACTAAACAAGAAAAATATAAGCAAAACAAAGAAGCTCAGGAACCATTTGCAGTTTAAAAAAAATAGGAGAATTCACCTGAAAGAGCAAATAATGAAACAGACCTCTACAGTCTAACAGACATCAAGTTCAAAAAGGACATAGTGATAACACTGAAGGAATTAAGAGTGAATATGAAGGAATTAAGAGCGGATATGAACAGTAATGCAGATTACTTTAGAAAGGAACAGAAAATATAAGGAAGAGCCAAGAAAAATTAGAGAATTCATTTGCAGAGATGCAAGCTGAGTTACAGACATTGAAGAGCAGAATGAATAATATGGAGGAACGAATTAGTGACTTGGAAGATAGAATAATAGGAATCACCCAGTCAAGACAGCAGAGAGAAAAACAAATAAGAAAAAAAAAAAAACATGAAAGCAACATAAGAGATCTGTGGGATAATATAAAGTGGGCCAATCTACACATAATTGGGATTCCAGAAGGAAAAGAAAAAGAAAAAGGGATTGATAATATATCTGAGGAAATTATGGCTGAAAACTTTCCAAACCTAAAGAAAACAGATATCAAGATGCAGGAAGCACAGAGGTCCCCAAACAATCCCAAACACATCCACACCAAGACATATTATAGTAAAAACGGCAAACATTAAGAGAGGATTCTAAAGGCAGCAAGAGAAAAAAAAAAGAGTTACTTCATCAGGGAACCACCCCCCCCATAAGGCTATCAGCTGATTTCTCTACAGAAACTCTACAGGCGAGAAAACAGTGGAAAGATATATTCAAAGTTCTAAAAGGGGAAAATTTACAGCCTAGAATACTCTACCCAGCAATAATAGCATTTAAAATAGAAGGAGAAATAAGAACTTCTCCAACAATTAAAAACTAAAAGAGTACAGCAATACTAAACCCATTCTAAGAGAAATGCTGAAAGGGCTCCTCTAAATAAATAAGAAGTAAGAAGAAGTAGGATGGAGGAAATCACAACTGGAAAGCAATCGCTTAAATAAACCAGTACACAATCTAAAAAACAAAAAACAAACCTATTATAAAAGAGACGAGTGATGATAGGAATACCTGTCATGGCTCAGTAGTTAATGATCCCTACTAGTATCCATGAGGACTTGGGTTAAAGCCCTGGCCTTGCTCAGTGGGTTAAAGATCTGGTGTTACTATGAGCTGTGGTGTAGGTCACAGACACAACTCAGATCCTGCATTGCTGTAGCTGTGGTGTAGGCCGGCAGCTAAGCTCTAACTGAACGTCTAGCCTGGGAACCTCCATATGCCATGAGTGCAGCCCTATAAAGACAAAAATAAAAATAAATAATAAATAAAACTGATGATAAACACAAAGGACAGCAAAAGGACAAACTTCAAAATCATAAAATGTGGGGAAGGAAAGCAAGAAAATCTAGACTTTTTTTTTTTTCCCAGAATGTGTTAGACCTTATATGACTATCAGGCTAAAGCAAGCAGATATAGGAAGGGGTTAACATACTTGAAAAACAGGGCAACCATAAATCAAAACCAAACTTCCACAAAAATTAAAAAGAAAAGGACACAGCATAAAATATAAGGAAATCATTGAAATAAAAAAAAAGAAAGAAACCAAAGAGAGACATAGAATCAACTGGAAAACAAGGCTTAAAATGGCAATAAATACATATTTATCAATAATTACCTTAAGTGTCAACGGAATGAATGCTCCAATCAAAAGACTTAGAGTGGCAGACTGGATTAAAAAAAAAAAAGCCTACAATATTCTGTCTACAAGAGACTCACCTTAGGGCAAAGGACACATATAAATTGAAAGTGAGGGGATGAGAAAAGATATTTCATGACAATGGGAGAGAGAGGAAGGTAGGAGTTGCAATACTCCTATCAGACAAAATCAACTTTAAAACAAAGGCCATAAAGAAAGACAAAAAAGGATACTATTTAATGATAAAAGGATCCATTCAAGAAGAGGATATAACAATCATCAATATATATACCCCTAATATAGGAGCACCCAGATACAAACAACCAATACTAACAGACATAAAAGGAGAAATTGATGGGAATACAATAAAAGTAGGAGACTTTAACACCCCACTCACATCAATGGACAGATCCTCTACACAAAAAAAAATCAATCAGGCAACAGAGATCCCAAATGACACAACAGAAAAGTTAGACTTAATTGACATTTTCAGGACATTACATCAAGAAAAATCAGAATATACATTCTTTTCAAGTGCATGTGGAACATTCTCAAGGGTTGACTGGGCACAAAACTAACCTCAAAAAATTTAAGAGTATAGAAATTATTTCAAGTATCTTCTCTGACCACAATGGCATGAAACTAGAAACCAACAACAGGAAAAGAAATGAGAAAAAAACTGCCTACATGGAGACTAAACAACATGCTATTAAAAAACCAATAGTCAATGAGGAAATCAAAAGGGAAATTAAAAAATACCTTCATATAAATGATAATGAAAACACAGCCATTCAAAATCTATGGGATGCCCCAAAAGCAGTGCTTAGAGGGAAGTTCATAGTGATATAGGCCTTCCTCAGAAAACAAGAAAAATCTCAAATCAACAACTTAGCCTACCACATAAATAATTTAGAAAAAGAAGAACAAACGAAACCTAAAGTCAGCAGAAGGAAGGAAACCATAAAAAGCAGGGAGGAAATCAATAAAATAGAGATTCAAAAAACAATAGAAAAAAAAAATCTATAAAACGAAGAGCTGGTTCTTTGAAAGGGTAAACAAAATTGACAAACCTCTGGTCAGACTCACCAAGAAGAGGAGAGAAAGAATTCAAGTAAACAAAATAAGAAATGAAAAAGGATAAATATCAATGGATACTGCAGAAATACATAAAACCATAAGAGAATACTGTGAACATTTGTATGCCAACAAATTTGACAACATAGAAGAAATGGACAATGTTTCTAGAGGCATACAACCTGCCAAAACTGAATCAAGAATAAATAGATCCATTTGAAGCAACATGGATGGAACTAGACTCTCATGCTGAGTGAAGTAAGTCAGAAAGAGAAAGACAAATACCATGTGATATCACTTATATCTGGAATCTAATATAAGGCATAAATGAACCTTTCACAGAAAAGAAAATCATGGACTTGCAGAATAGACTTTTGGTTGCTGAGAGGGAGGGAGTGGGGTGGTTGGGGAGCTTGGGGTTAACAGATACAAACTAACTGCCTTTGGAATGGATTAGCAATGAGACCCTGCTGTATAGCTCTGGAAACTTTGTCTAGTCGCTTATAATGGAGCATGATAATGTGCAAAAATAGAATGTGTACCTATATGTGTAACTGGGTCACCATGCTATACAGTAGAAAAAAAATGTATGGGGAAATAACTATTAAAAAATAACTAATTTTAAAAAAAGAGAAAAAAAATGATCAGTTGAACAGACTGATTACTAGAAATGAAATTGAATATGTAATAAAAGCACTCCCTACAAACAAAAGTCCAGGACCAGATGGCTTCACAGGCGAATTCTACCAAACACACATAGAAGAACTTATACCCATCCATCTTAAACTTTTCTAAAAGGTTGAAGAAGGAACACTCCCAAAGACATTCTATGAAGCCACCATCACCCTAATACCAAAACCAGGCAAAGATACTACCAAAAGGGAAAATTTTAGGCCAATATCTTTGATCAATATAGATGCAAAAATTCTCAACAAAATTTTAGCCTACCAAATCCAACAAAGTAAAAAAAAAAAGATCACACACCACGACCACATGGGATTCATCCCAAGTTCACAAGGATGGTTCAATATATGCAAATCAATCAACATCACACACCACATTAATAAAAGAAAAGTCCAAAACCATATATCATCTCAATAGATGCAGGCATTTGACACAGTCCAACATCCAGTCATGATCAGAACTCTTAACAAAGCGGGTATGGAGGGAACAAACCCTAACATAATAAAAGCCATTTATGACAAACCCACGGTCAATATAATGCTCAATGGAGAAAAGCTGAAAGCCTTCCCACTAAAATCTGGAACAAGACAAGGATGCCCACTCTAACCACTTTTATTTAACATAGTGTTGGAAGTCCTAACCACAGCAATCTGACAAACAAAAGAAATAAAATGTCTCCAAATTGGAAGAGAAGAGGTAAAATTGTCACTCCATGCAGATGACATGATACTACATATTGAAAACCCTAAGGACTCCATGCAAAAACTATGCGAACTGATCAACAAATTCAGCAAAATAGCAGGATACAGTATTAACATTCAGAAATCAGTTGCATTTCTTATGCTAAAAATGAAGTATTAGGAAAAGAATATAAAAATACAAAATCATTTAAAATCACATCCCCAGAAATTAAGTGCCTAGGAATAAACCTGACTAAGAACTTGAAAGACTTATACGCTGAGGACTATAAAACATTAATCAAGGAAATTAAAGAGGATTCAAAGAAATGGAAAGATATCCCATGGTCCTGGATTGGAAGAAATAGCCATACTATTGTTAAAATGGCCATACTACCCAAAGCAATCTACAGATTCAATGCGATCCCTATCAAATTATTTTTCACACAACTAGAACAAAGAGTCCAAAAATTTGTATGGAACCATAAAAGACCAAGAATTGCCAAAATAATCCTGAGGAACAAAAACCAAGAAGGAGGCATAACTCTCCCAGACTCCGGGTAGTATTACAAAGCCACAGTAATCAAGAGAGTGTGTACTGGTACCAAAACAGACATATAGAGCAATGAAACAGAATAGAGAACTCAGAAACAAATCCAGAGACCTGTGGTCAATCAATCTTCAACAAAGAAGGAAAGAATATAAAATGCGAAAAAACAATCTTTTCAGCAAGTGGTGCTGGGACAACTGGACAACCGCAAGTTAATCAATAAAACTCAAACATGCCCTCACATCATGCACAAAGAGAAATTCAAAATAGCTCAAAGATTTAAACATAAGACAAGACACCATAAAACTCCTAGAAGAGAACATTGGCAAGATATTCTCTGACATCAACCTGACAAATGTTTACTTACATCAGTCTCTCAAGGCAATATAAATAAAACCAAAAATATACAAATAAGACTTAATCAAGCTTACAAGCTTTTGCACAGCAAAAGAAAGCATAAAAAAAAGACAACCTACAGAATCAAAGAAAATAGTTTCAAATGATACAACTGACAAGGGCTTAATCTCTAAAATAAACAAACAACATATACAACTTAACAGCAAAAAAACCAACAAACAACCCAATTGAAAAATGGGCAAAAGACCTGAATAGACATTTCTCCAAAAAAGATATATAGATGGCCAAGAGGCACATGAAGAAATGCTCAACATCACTAATTATTAGAGAAATGAAAATCAAAACTGCTATGAGGTACCACCTCACACCAGTCAGAATCATTAACAAGTCACCAACTAACAAATGCTGGAGAGGGTATGGAGAAAAGGGAACTCTCCTCCACTATTCATGGGAATGTAAACTGGTACAAACACTATGCAAAACAGCATGGAGGTACCTCAGAAAACTAAATATAGAACTACCATTTCATGCAGCAATCCCACTCCTGGGCATATATCCAAACAAAACTTTTATTGAGAAAAATACATGTACCCGTATGTTCATTGCAGCACTATTCACAATAGTCAAGACATGGAAACAACCTAAATGTCCATTAACAGATGAGTGGATTAATAAGATGTGGTTTATATACACAATGGAATACTACTTAGCCATAAAAAAGAAGAAAATAAGGTCATTTGCAGCACATGGATGGAACTAGAGACTCTCATAGTGAAGTAAGACAGAAAGACAAAGATGAATACCATATAACATCACTTATATCTGGAATCTAAAATGCAGCACAAATGAACCTATCTACAGAAAATAAACAAACTTGTGGACTCAAAGAATAGACTTGTGGTTGCCAAGGGGCAGGGGCAGTGAATGGAATGGACTGGGAGTTTGGGCTTAGTAGATGCAAACTATTGCTTTTGGAGTTGTTAAGCAATGAGATCCTGCTGTATAGCAGAGAACTATATCTAGTCACTTGTGATGGAACATCATAGAGGATAATGTGAGAAAAGACATGTATACATATGTATGTATGACTGGGTCATTTTGCTATACAGCAGAAATCGACAGAACAATGTAAACCAACTGTAATAGAAAAAATAAAAACCTAAAAAAAATTTTTAAATAAAATAAAAAATTTTATGGAAACACAGCAGACTCTGAATAGCCAAAGAAATCCTGAGAAGTGAAAATGGAGCTGGAGAATCAGGCTCCCTGGCTTCAGACTATATCACAAAGCTACAATCATCAAAACAATATGTTACTGGCACAAAAACAAAAATATAGATCAGAATACACAGCCAAGAGACAAACCCAAGCAACTATGGTCAACCAACCTATGACAAAGGAGGTAAGAATATCCAACTGAGAAAAGACAATCTCTTCCATAAATGGTGCTGGGAAAACTGGACAGCTACATGTCAATGAATGAAATCAGAACATTCTCTAACACCATACCAAAAAACACAAACTCAAAATGGATTAAAGACCTAAATGTAAGACCGGATACTAAAAAACTCTTAGAGGAAAACATTGGCCAAACACTCTCTGACATAAACTGCAGCAATATCTTTTCAGACCAATCTCTTAGAGTAATGACAGTGAAAACAAAAACAAATGGGATCTAATTAAACAAATGTTTTTGTACAGGAAAGGAAATCATAAATAAAACCAAAAGACAAACCACAGAATTTGAGAAAATATTTGCAAATGAAGCAATTGACAAGGGATTAATCTCCAAAATATATAAAAACCTCCAGCAGCTCAATATATATATTAAAAAAAAACTATCAAAAAATGGGAAGAAGATCTAAACAGACATTTCTCCAAAGAAGATATACAGTTGGCCAAAATGCAGATGAAAAGATGCTCAACATCACAAATTATTAGAGAACTGTAAATCAAAACTACTATGAAGTACCACCTTATACTAGCCATCATCAAAAAATCTATAAACAATAAATGCTAGAGAGAGTACAGAGAAAAGAGAACTCTTTTACAGTGCTAGTAGGAATGTAAAGTGGTGCAACCACTATGGAAAAGAAAGAGTATGAAGTTTCCTCAAAAAAACTAAAAATAGTATTACCATATGATCCAGCAATCCTGGGCATCTATCCTAAAAAACCCATGATTCCAAAAGATACATGTTGGAGTTCCCATTGTGGCGCAGTGGAAATGAATCCGTCTAGTAACCATGAGGTTGAAGGGTCAATCCCTGGCCTTGCTTAGCTGGTTAAGGATCTGGTGTTGCCATGAGCTGCAGTCTAGGTCGCAGATGCAGCTCAGATCCTGCTTTGCTTTGGCTGTGGCATAAGCTGGCAGCTTCAACTCCGATTCAACCCCTAGCCTGGGAACCTCCACATGCCATGGTCATGGCCCTAAAAAGACAAAATAAAAAAGGATATGTGTACCCCAATGTTCATTGCAGCACTATATACAATAGCCAATATATGGAAGCAACCTAAATGTCCATCGACAGAGAAATGGATAAAAAACGTGATATATATATATAGATATAGCTCAGCCATTTAAAAAAAATGAAATAATAGCATTTGCAGCAACATGAATGGGCCTAGAAGTTATCATACTAAATGAAGTTAGGCAGTGAGAGACAGAAGTTTTGTGATATCACTTGTACATGGAGCACTAAAAAAGAAAAAAAAAGGATAGGAATGAACTTATCTGCAGAACAGAAACAGACTCACAAACTTTGAAAAACTTATGGTTACCAAAGGGAACAGGTAGAGGAGAGGGAGGGATTGGGGTTTGGGATGAAAATCTTCTAAAACTGGGTTGTGATGATGATTGTACAACTATAAATATAATAAAATTAAAATTAAAAAAACTGGGAGAGGACAAGATGGCGGAGGAGTAGGGGGACACGCTCGCCCTCTCCCACGAACACACAAAAAAAGCACATCTACAGAATAAATGATTCGCACAGAACAGCAACCAATCACTGGCAGAGGAACCTAAACTCCAATAACGGCAAGAAGTTCGTGACATTACTGGGCAGAACGGGAGAAAAGAAGAGAGTGAGAGAAGGTGAATCCCAGCGGGACGGGCGCTCCCGAAAGGGAACTGCGGAGGAGAAGGGGATCCCGCACCCTGGAAAGTCACCTACCGGGCGAAAGATCAAATGAACCGGAGGAATGCCCAGATGCAGAGAAGAGTGTAGCAGTAAGTCGGAGTACGGAAAAACCGATCAAGAACCCAACGGACCATCTGAACTACGGGCACAGTCACCAAAAATTGAGACGCCTGGGTGGGGGCTGGGCACCAAATCCTCGGCTCCAGAGGTTAGTCCCCGGGAAAGGGCCGGGGGACGCCTGGGTGGGGACTGGGCACCAAGACCTCACCTCCGAAGGTTAATCCCTGAGAAAGGGCCGGGGGACGCCTGGGGGGGGCTGGGCACCGAGACCTCGGCTCCAGAGATTAGTCCCCAGGCTAGGGGGGCGGGGAAGAGCGGAAACTGCTTGGGAGGTCTCTAAACCATTTGATGGGGCAGAGACTGCCTGGGAGACTAGAAAACAAAGCTGTCGCAGAGGAAGGGAGCAATACTCTAGGGGCGGGGAAGTGGAAAGCCGCCTCAGAGGGAACCTGGGAGAAGAGCCTGGTCTGCACCCATGCTGTGGAGGGGAGAGAAGAAGAGGTGGGTCCCCATAGAATACCCCCCACGCCACAGCAAGCTTACAGGCCCGCTAGCTAGCAGAAAGCTGTGCTTCCCAGTGCATTCCCTCCCCCCACCCCCGCCACCCCCTATGCTCTTGCCGAACCTGGGGCTGCCTGCCATCCAGGAGGGCTGGCCTCAACAATTGCCTGAAGCCTACCACCGCAGGGGCTCTCCCTCCACAGGCCTGCTTGCCCTTTGGAGGGGCTACACTTCCACAGAGCAGCACCAAACACCACCAGCCCCCTAGAAAAGGCCTGCAGCCCAGAAAAGCTAGAACAAGCCTAGCCAGGCCGTGAATAGATCAGCCTAATTCTCTGACGGTTTTTCTGAGTCGGGCTGCCCTGGGGAGGAGCCTCTTGGGTCTCCAAGGGCCCTGCTACCCGCCCAAGCTCCAAGGGGGTGCCCCACTCCCGTGAAATAACTGCTCAGCACCACCAGCCCCCTGGAAGAGCCCCTGCAGCCCAGAAAAGCTGCAACAAGCTCGGCCAGACTATGAAAAGATCCGCCTACATTCTCAGGCTGTCCTTCTGAGTTGGGCTGCCCTAGGGAAGAGCCTCTTAGGGTCTCAGTGACCCAGATAGCTGCTCCAGCCCCCAGGGGGTGATGCACCCCTGAAGAGCAGCTGCCCAACACCGCAAACTCCCTGCAAGAACCCCACAGCCTAAAAACACCAGAGCAAGCTCTGCATGACCAAGTGAAATCTGCTACCATCGTGCGGTGGACCTCCCAGTCCTGTCTGCCCTCAGGAAGTCCTCCTTTGCTTCAAAGAAACACTGTTAGTCCCATCAACACTCCAGAAAAGCCACACTGCCTCAAAAAAGATTGACCAACAACGCCAGCCCTCAGGAAATATTCCACGGCAGTGACAAGGCAAACACTACCCGATAACGGAGAATACAACTCCCTCAGGAGAAAGAAGACAACAAGCAAGATGAAGAAGCTGAGAAACCACCCCCAGTCAAACCAACAGGAGGACTCACCTAAAACAGTCAACAATGAAACAGATCTCTGCAGTCAGACAGACCTGGAATTCAAAAGAGAAATACTGAAAATACTGAAGGAATTAAGAGAAGATATGAACAGTAATGCAGATACCCTCAGAAAGGAGGTAGAAAATATAAGGAGGAGCCAAGAAAAACTAGAACATTCATTTGCAGAGATGCAAACTGAACTAGGGGCAGTAAAAACCAGAATGAATAATGCAGAAGAACGAATCAGTGATATGGAAGATAGAATAATGGAAATCACCCAATCCGGTCAGGAGACAGAAAACCGAATCAAAAAACTGGAAAGCAATATAAGAGACCTATGGGATAATATAAAGTGGGGCAATCTACGCATAATAGGAATTCCAGAAGGAGTAGAAAAAGATAAGGGAATGGAAAATATATTTGAAGAAATTATCGCTGGAAACTTCCCAAATCTAAAGGATACTGGATTCAAGATACAAGAAGCACAGAGGGCCCCAAACAAACTGAACCCAAACAGACCCACACCAAGACACATCATAATAAAAATGGCAAAAGTTAGTGATAAAGAGAGGATCCTAAAGGCAGCAAGAGAAAACCAGAATGTTACCTACAAGGGAACCCCCATAAGAATATCAGCTGATTTCTCTACAGAAACACTACAGGCCAGGAGGGAATGGCAAGAGATATTTAAAGTGCTAAAAGGAAAAAATATGCAACCTAGAATACTTTATCCAGCAAGAATATCATTTAAAATAGAAGGGGAAATAAAAATTTTTCCCAACAAACAAAAACTTAAAGAATACAGCAAAACAAAACCCAGGTTAAGGGAAATATTGAAAGGGCTTCTCTAAACCAAAAAGAAAGGAAGGAAAGGGAAGAAAAAAGAAAAGAAAAAAAAAAAAGAAGAAGAAGAGGAAGAACTAGGACTGAGGAAACCACAATCAGAGAGCAGTCACTCAAATAAGCCAGCATACAGATTTAATCATGAACATGCTTCAAACAAAATAAAATTAAAAAGAAAAAAAATAAAAGAGTCATCAAAACCATAAAATGTGGGCAAGGGATGTTAGGAGGTAAATAACCCTTTTCGTTTGTATGTATGTCTCTCTTCTTAATTTTAATATAATAATGAAGTGTTTGAACTTACAGGACCATCAGGCTAAAACACACAATTATGGGAAGGGGTTAGCATACTTAAAAAACAGGGCAACCAAAAGCCAAAACCAAATATTGCATTTGCAAAAAATGAAAAAAAAAATACACTCAAACAGATAATAACAGGAGACCATCCAACCAAAAAAAAAAAAAAAAAAGAAAGGAAGAATGGAGAACCATAGAATCAACTGGAACATGAGGATCAAATGGCAATAAATAATCATCTATCAATTATCACCTTAAATGTCAATGGACTGAATGCCCCAATCAAAAGACACAGAATGGCTGAGTGGATAAAAAGGCAAAAACCTTCAATATGCGGCCTACAAGAAACTCACCTTAGGACAAAAGATACATATAGATTGAAAGTGAAAGGGTGGGGAAAAGTATTTCATGCCAATAGACATGACAGAAAAGCAGGAGTTGCAACGCTCATATCAGACAAAATAGACTTTAAAACAAAAGACATAAAGAAAGACAAAGAAGGACACTATTTAATGATTAAGGGATCCATCCAAGGAGAGGATGTTACTATCATCAACATATATGCCCCAAACATAGGAGCACCCAGATACATACAACAAATATTAACAGACATAAAGGGAGATATTGATGAGAATACAATCATAGTAGGAGACCTAAATACCCCCCTCACATCAATGGACAGATCCTCTAGACAGAAAACCAATAAAGCAACAGAGATCCTAAAGGAAACAATAGAAAAGTTAGACTTCAGGACACTACATCCAAAAAAAGCAGAATACACATTCTTCTCAAATGCTCATGGAACATTCTCAAGAATCGACCACATATTGGGACATAAAGCGAATCTCAATAAATTTAGGAGCATAGAAATTATCTCAAGTATCTTCTCTGACCACAACGCCATGAAATTAGAAATCAACCATGGGAAAAGAAATGACAAAAAACCTACTACCTGGAGACTAAACAACATGCTACTAAAAAACCAATGGGTCCATGAGGAAATCAAGAAGGAAATTAAAAACTACCTTGAAACAAATGATAATGAAGACACAACCTCTCAAAATCTATGGGATGCTGCGAAAGCAGTGCTCAGAGGGAAATTTATAGCAATACAGGCCTTTCTCAAAAAAGAAGAAAGATCCCAAATTGACAACTTAACCCTCCTCCTAAATGAATCAGAAAAAGAAGAACAAAAAAGTCCTAAAGTCAGCAGAAGGAAGGAAATTATAAAGATCAAAGAAGAAATCAATAAAATAGAGACTCAAAAAACAATAGAGAAAATTAATAAAACCAAGAGCTGGTTCTTTGAAAAGGTGAACAAAATTGATAAACCCCTGGCCAGACTCACTAAAAAGAGGAGAGAAAGAACCCAAATCACCAAAATTATAAATGAAAAAGGAGAAATCACAACGGATACAGCAGAAATACAAAAAACCATAAGAGAATACTATGAACAACTATATGGCAACAAGTTTGACAATCTGGAAGAAATGGACAATTTTCTAGAATCTTACAGCCTGCCAAAACTGAATCAAGCAGAAACAGACCAACTGAACAGACCGATCACTAGAAATGAAATTGAAGAGGTCATAAAATCACTCCCTACAAATAAAAGTCCAGGACCAGATGGCTTCACAGGTGAATTTTATCAAACATATAAAGAGGAATTGGTGCCCATCCTCCTTAAACTCTTTCAAAAGGTTGAAGAAGAAGGAATACTCCCAAAGACATTCTATGAGGCCACCATCACCCTCATTCCAAAACCAGGCAGAGATACCACCAAAAAAGAAAACTATCGGCCAATATCATTGATGAATATAGATGCAAAAATTCTCAACAAAATCTTAGCCAACCGAATCCAACAACATACCAAAAAAATTATACACCATGACCAGGTTGGGTTCATCCCAGGTTCACAAGGATGGTTCAACATACGCAAATCAATCAGCATCATACACCACATTAACAAAAGAAAAGTCAAAAATCATATGATCATCTCAATAGACGCAGAAAAAGCATTTGACAAAGTTCAACATCCATTCATGATCAAGACCCTCGCCAAAGTGGGTATAGAGGGAACATTCCTGAATATAATCAAAGCCATTTATAATAAACCCACAGCAAATATAATCCTCAATGGGGAAAAACTGAAAGCCTTCTCACTCAAATCTGGAACAAGACAGGGATGCCCACTCTCACCACTGCTCTTCAACTTAGTTTTGGAAGTCTTAGCCACAGCAATTAGACAAACAAAAGAAATCAAAGGCATCCAAATAGGAAGAGAAGAGATCAAACTGTCACTGTATGCAGCGACATGATTCTATACCTAGAAAACCCTAAGGACTCAACCCCAAAACTCCTTGAACTGATTAATAAATTCAGCAAAGTATCAGGATATAAGATTAACATTCAGAAGTCAGTTGCATTTCTGTATACCAGCAATGAAACATTAGAAAAGGAATACAAAAATACGATACCTTTTAAAATTGTACCACACAAAATCAAATACCTCGGAATACACCTGACCAAAGAGGTAAAGGACCTATATGCCGAGAACTATAAAACCTTAATCAAAGAAATCAAAGAAGATGTAAAGAAATGGAAAGATATTCCATGTTCCTGGATTGGAAAAATCAATATTGTGAAAATGGCCATCCTACCCAAAGCAATCTACAGATTCAATGCAATCCCTATCAAATTACCCATGACATTTTTCACAGAACTAGAACAAACAATCCAAACATTTATATGGAACAACAAAAGACCCAGAATCGCCAAAGCAATCCTGAGAAACAAAAACCAAGCAGGAGGCATAACTCTCCCAGACTTCAAGAAATACTACAAAGCCACAGTCATCAAAACAGTGTGGTACTGGTATCAAAACAAACAGACAGACCAATGGATCAGAATAGAGAATCCGGAAATAAACCCTGACACCTATGGTCAATTAATCTTTGACAAGGGAGGCAAGAACATAAAATGGGAAAAGGAAAGTCTATTCAGCAAGCATTGCTGGGAAACCTGGACAGCTGCATGCAAAGCAATGAAACTAGAACACACCCTCACACCATGCACAGAAATAAACTCCAAATGGCTGAAAGACTTAAATATACGACAGGACACCATCAAACTCCTAGAAGAAAACATAGGCAAAACACTCTCTGACATCAACATCATGAATATTTTCTCAGGTCAGTCTCCCAAAGCAATAGAAATTAGAGCAAAAATAAACCCATGGGACCTCATCAAACTGAAAAGCTTTTGCACAGCAAAGGAAACCAAAAAGAAAACAAAAAGACAATTTACAGAATGGGAGAAAATAGTTTCAAATGATGCAACTGACAAGGGCTTAATCTCTAGAATATATAAGCAACTTATACAACTCAACAGCAAAAAAACCAATCAATCAATGGAAAAATGGGCAAAAGACCTGAACAGACATTTCTCCAAGGAAGATACACAGATGGCCAGCAAACACATGAAAAAATGCTCAACATCGCTGATTATAAGAGAAATGCAAATCAAAACTACCATGAGATACCACCTCACACCAGTCAGAATGGCCATCATTAATAAATCCACAAATAACAAGTGCTGGAGGGGCTGTGGAGAAAAGGGAACCCTCCTGCACTGTTGGTGGGAATGTAAACTGGTACAGCCACTATGGAGAACAGTTTGGAGATACCTTAGAAATCTATACATAGAACTTCCATATGACCCCGCAATCCCACTCTTGGGCATCTATCCGGACAAAGCTCTACTTAAAAGAGACACATGCACCCGCATGTTCATTGCAGCACTATTCACAATAGCCAGGACATGGAAACAATCCAAATGTCCATCGACAGATGATTGGATTCGGAAGAAGTGGTATATATGCACAATGGAATACTACTCAGCCATAAAAAAGGATGACATAATGCCATTTGCAGCAACATGGATGGAACTAGAGAATCTCATACTGAGTGAAATGAGCCAGAAAGACAAAGACAAATACCATATGATATCACTTATAACTGGAATCTAATATCCAGCACAAATGAACATCTCCTCAGAAGAGAAAATCATGGACTTGGAGAAGAGACTTGTGGTTGCCTGATAGGAGGGGGAGGGAGTGGGAGGGATCGGGAGCTTGGGCTTATCAGACACAACCTAGAATAAATTTACAAGGAGATCCCGCTGAATAGCATTGAGAACTATGTCTAGATACTCATGTTGCAACAGAACAAAGGGTGGGGGAAAAACTGTAATTGTAATGTATACATGTAAGGATAACCTGACCCCCTTGCTGTACAGTGGGAAAATAAAATAAAAAAAAAAAAACTATATATAGAAAATCCTAAGATGCTCCCAGAAAATCATTAGAGGTCATCAATGAACTCAGCAAAGTCTCAGGATACAAAGTGAATGCAGAGAAATCTGTTGTATTTCTATATACTAACAACAAAATACCAGAAAGAGAAATTAATGAAACAATCCCAATTACCATCATATCAGAAAAATTAAAATACCCGAGATTAAACCTACCTAAAGAGTCAAAAGACCTGCACTCAGAAAACTATAAGATGCTGATGAAATTGAAGATGACACAAACACATGGAAAGATATACCATGTTCTTGGATTGGAAGAATCAATACTGTCAAAGTAGCTAGACCACCAAAGGCAATCTACAGTTTCAATGTAATCCCTGTTAAATTGCCAATGGCATTTTTCATAGAACTAGAACAAAATATTTTAAAATTTTTATGGAAACACAAAAATCTTTGAATAGCCAGTGTAATCTTGAGAAAGAACAGAGCTGGAAGAATCAGACTCCCCTACTTCATGCTATACTACACTGCTACAGTAATCAATATAGGATGGTACTGGCACAAAAACAGAAATATAGATAAATGGAAGCCAATGGAAAGCCCATAAATAAAGCTCATAAATTGACTTATGGTCAATTTATCTCTGGCAAATGGCAAAAAGAGAGTCTCTTCAAGGACTGGTGTTGGGAAAATTTAACAGTTACCTATAAAAGAATGAAGTTAGAACATTCTCTAACACCATACACAAAAATAAACTGAAAATGGATTAGAGACTTAAACATAAGACTGTATACTATAAAACTAGAGGAAAACACAGAACACTTTAACATGAATTGGAGCAATATTTATCTGTCTCTTAGAGTAATGGAAATAAAAACAAAAATTAAAAAATGGAACCTAATTAAACTTTAAAATTTTTGCACAGCAAAGAAAACCATAAATAAAAAGGCAACTCATAGAATGAGAGAAAATATTTGCAAATGTACATACTCAGAGAATATACTCATAGAAAATGATACTACCAACAAGAAATTATTTTCCAAAATATACAAACATTTCTAAAAGCTTAATATAAAAAAACAAACAAACAAATAATCCAATAAAAATGAGCAGAAGGAGTTCCTGTTGCAGCTCAGTGGTTAATAAACCCAACTGGTATCCATGAGGACTCAGGTTCGATCCCTGACCTTGCTCAGGTTAAGGATCCAGCATTGCTGTGAGCTCTGGTGTAGGTCACAGATGCAGCTGGGATCAGGCATTGCTGTGACTGTGGTATAGGCCCGCAGCTACAGCTCCAATTTGACCCCGAGCCTGGGAACATCCATACGTCACGGGTGCAGCGCTAATAATCCAAAAAAAAAAAAAAAAAAAAAAAAAGGCAGAAGATCTAAATAGGTATTTCTCCAAAGGAGACATACAGACGGCTAACAGGCACATAAAAAGATGTTCAACATCACTGATTATTAGAGAAATTCAAGCCAAAACTACAATGAGGTATCACCTCACAAGGGTCAGAATGGCTATCATCAAAATGTCTACAAATAATAAATTCTGTGGATGGTATAGAGAAAAAAGAACCCTCCTACACTGTTGGCAGGAATGTAAATTCATGCACCTACCAAGGAGAACAGTACAGAAGTTCCTTAAAAAACTAAAAATAGAGTTATCATATGATCCTGCACTCCCACTCCTGGAAAACTCTAATTTGGAAAGACACAAGCACGCCAGCTTTCATCACAGTACAATTTATTTACAGTAGCCAAGACATGGAAGCAACCTAATGTCTATCAACAAATAAATTGATAAGGAATTTATAGTGTATACACACAAAGGAATATTACTCAGCCATAAAAAAGAAGTAATGCAATTTGCAGCAACATGGGTGGACTTAGAGATTATCACATTAAGTGAAGTCAGACAGAGAAAGACAAATATTATTTATCACTTACATGTGGAATTTTAAAAGATACAAATGGAGAGTTCCCATTGTGGTGCAATGGAAATGAACTCAAGTAGTATCCATGAGGATGTGGGTTCAACCTGGCCTTGCTCAGTGGGTTAAGGATCTGGTGTTGCCATGAGCTATGGTGTAGTTTGGCAACTGTAGCTCTGATACAAAGTGTTGGCCTGGGACTTCCATATGCCGTGGGTGCAGCCCTAAAAAAAAAAAAAAAAATGCAAATGAATTTATCAACACAACAGAGATTAGCCTCATAGATGTAGAGAAAAAACTTATAATTACCGAAGGGAAGAGGTGGAGTGAGGGATAAATTAGGAGGTTGGGATTAATAGAGACACACTACTATATGTAAAATACATAAATAACAAGGCCTTACTGTATAGAACAGGGAATTATAAAAGGAATCTGAAATATATGTATGTAAGCCATTTCCAATAATATTTTTAAATGTACCTAAAATAAATCTAACAGAAAATATGGAAAAGTTGTATGGAGAAAACCATAAACATTTTGCTACATATTAAAGAAGGCCTAAATAAACTGACATATATAAAATTCTTGGATTAAAGGGTTTATTACTGTGAAAGTGTCAATTCTTGAGAAAGAAAAAGGTAAGGATTTGCCCTATCTATTATCAAGATTACTGTAAAGCTATTGCAATTAAGCCAATGCAGTTTGGGCACAGGAAGAGACAAACTACAGAAGAGAATGGAGTCCTCTGTGTAGATAATCATTTGATAAATGATAGAGTTGATACTGTGTTTTAGTGCAGAGTAATTGTGCAACTCAGTGTACCACTGAACCAGTTTCAAGTGGAGAAAAGATCTAAATGTAAAGGCGAAACATAAATCTTTAAGAATATCACAAAGGAAAATTTGTGATCTTGCGAATAATAAAGGATAGTTTTAAAGGTATTTCTTAATGGATAGTTTTAAGGGAAATTTTAATAAATCCACCTATATTAAATTTAAGAATTCTTTTTTTTTTTTTTTTTTGTCTTTTATCTTTTGTCTTTTTAGGGCCGCACCTGAGGCATGTGGAGGTTCCCAAGCTAGGGGTCTAATCAGAGCTATGGCTGCCGACCTTTGCCAGAGCCACAGCAATGCCAGATCTGAGCCTCGTCTGCAACCTACACCACAGCTCACAGCAACACTGGATCCTTAACCCACTGAGCAAGGCCAGGGATCGAATGTGCAACCTCACGGTTCCTAGTCGGATTCGTTTCCACTGAGCCACGATGGGAACTCCCTAAGAATTCTTCAAAAGCTATCATGAAAAAGAGTGAAAAAGCAAACCACAAAATGTGAAAAGGTATTTGCAACACATATAAGCACAAAAGAGTAGCATTCATAATATATAAAGGAGACCATTGAATTGATAAAGAAAAAAAAAACAAACATGATAAAACTGGGCATAGATATATAGATAGATTGATAGATAATAGATATCACTAAAGAAGAAATTCAAGTGTCAACTTCATTAGTAATTAGAGAAAGGCAAATGAAAACCATAATAAGAAATCATTACACACTCACCAGTTTTGCAAAATTTTAAAAAGTATGGGAATTCAAAGTGTAGAAGTAAATCAGTGAGAATTCTTAGGCACTTTGCTGGGGCTGTCATTAGGGAAACTGCTCTGAAAAACAGTGTTTCATCACTTGTAAACTTGTATACACACTTCAGTTTCAGTAATATCACTCCAACGTACTCACCCTCGATCAATTCACATATGTGAACACTTGCTGACAAGTGTAAGAATAATCAAAGCAGATTGTTCACATAGCTCCAAACTTAAACCAAACCAAAAGTCTATAAACTGCAGAATGGTAAATAAAATGTGGATACAACCAAGGAAAATGAAGAAACTGTATCTACGTGAGTGAATATCAAAAATATAATGTAAAATAAAAGAAGTCATAAGAGTATACATACACTGATTTCATTTATAGAAAATACAAAAACAGGCAAGACTAAAAAATATTATTTAAGCATGTACCCGTGGGTGGCCAAAGATATTTTTTTTAAAGTGAATAATAGACATAAATTCAGAGAAATTGTTTTCTCTGGGGAGAAAGGAAGGGGATGGAATTGGGGAGAGGCACAGAGAAAATTCTAATACACTCTCAATGCTCTAATTTTTAACTTGGTTGATGTGTGAATAGGTGTTGGTTTTATTATTAAAGATGCACATGCATATATATATATATAAATGCTTTTTGTGTGTTTCTAATAGATTTCAAAAGAAAAAACAAGTTTAAAAAAATAATGTGTATCTTCACTTCCAGTCAAGATGGAGTAACAGAGACAAGACCTACTCCCCTACCTGAAAAAAATGCACCAAAAAATGGACAAAATATGAAACACCAAACATCGGGCATTCAAGGAAAGTGATCCCTGAGAGGGGAGCCCTATAACCAGCCCAGCTTACAGCTTTGAAGGAGTTTCTAGCTGGAGGAGCAGAGGGGGATCTCAAGCAGAGCCCAGAAGACTCCTCGCACCGAGATATAAGAAAGTCCTGCTAGACCAATGTGGCCAGAGTTCACAGGACGGAAAGCCAGAGAAAGGACAGCTGCATGGAGAGAGAACTGCAGAATCCCCTTTGAGAATCAGAATTCTGATGAGTGAATACAAGTGAGAAGAACCATCCAAGGATGGGCAAAGAGCCACCTGTAAGGATCAAAGGGGGTAATATTGAGCATGTGCAAAGTTACACCCCATAGGATATTTTTGGAGTGACTCCTCTATACTAGGCAAGTTAACAGGTATATCTTATCTTCACAAAGACATGTGAGATAGAAAACTTACTCATTTTACAGAAAAGGGATGCTGGGCTCCAGAAGAGAATAGCTTTTGCAGGATTACTGGGCTGGTAGATGCGTCCATGCTTGGATCCAAGATTACGTCTTCTAACTGAAAAGTATCTTTCTGCAGTTTGCTGTGCTGTCTCTCCTTATATCATGGCCTGTCATTGACAAAATTTGGAGAGAATTAGCTTTTCTTTATTTACTTACTTGCTGGTAATCTCCTCCCATCAATAATTGCTTGAAACTTGCACTCAACACTTAAAATGTATGTACTCAACATTTCTCATGAATACTGCAGTTTTTCTTCATCCTTTCAAAGTCAGCTTTTTTTAAAGGAAGATTATAGTTTTGATTTATTTAAAAATGATGGAGTTCCCTAGTGGGCAAGGATCCAGCATTGCCACTGCTGTGGGTCAGGTCATTGCTGTGGCACAGGTCAATTCCCGGCCCAGTAATTTCCACATGTTGTGGGTTTGACCAAAAAAAAAAAAAAAAAAAAAAAAAATGAACTGAGTACCTATAAGGCACCAGAACAAATTTTGTAAAAGCATTTCACAGAGTTTTAAATAGTTGGGTTTTTTAAATGGTTTTTTTCCTCCAAAAACTTTTCTAACTTCAAGAATGTTAGTCAAATCCGGGGGCCCTAATTAAGTCCAGCAAAAATCAGGAAAATCCTACGGGGTTCAGTGGAGGGAATGAATGAAGTTCCTAATTGAAGAATCATGGAATTGAAGATAGTGTAGGCTACCCCAGAGTGGTACCAAATGGACATCCTTGATCTGGATCCCTGGAACCCTGAAACCAGACCTAAAATTCCCCATTTTTGTCTGTGCACTTTTCCAAGGGGAGTCTTAAGAGCTCCCTTCAGATTCCCAAAGGAATCTACAGCTTTCACTCCATACTAGTTGTTCTCAAAGTGTGGTCCTGGGCCAGCAGCCATGGCATCACCTGGGAACTCTTTACAACTGCAAGTGCTCAGGCCTCACCTGAAAGCGCTGCATCAGAAACTCCGAGGGTGGGGCCCAGTGATGCTTGGTTCAACACCCCCTCCAGGTGATTCTGATGCAAGCTCAATTGGGGAATGCTGCTCTGCTTCCCCTGGATTTGCCTCAGAAAGCCACTAGTTCTCATCTGGCTGAAAAGGCTTCCCTGATCTTCTTAGAGAACTCCCTTCTGGGGGCCTGGTTCAAGCTCAACTCTAAGTGTACTTAATGCAGGAACCTTTCCAATCCTGGAGGAACTAAATTCGATTTCACCCATCATCTGGAGAGAGCTGCCTCCCCCAGCTCCCACCCTATCCCAGCACAGGATATTCACATTGTTTCTGAAAAAGAAAAATAAACACAGAAAACCAGAATCAAAACTTCAAACCAACCACAAGGAGCGTTTGGTGTGTGTTTGGACAGTATGTGAATAAATATGTGACATGTTTATTTTACTCTTTTAGAGCTTAAACTTCTGGACTAATGGAACGATCACTTTATACTCTTGGGCTACAGAGGAGCTAAATACATTTTTAAACACGGGGGCAAAAATACCCCCAAATCATGATTCTGTCTGATTATCTGCTATAGACTTGCAGGGCTGGATTTAATCAGTGGTCATGTAATTGCTCACATTTAAAATGGTTCATCAGCGTCTGTGTCCCCACAGTGCTCTAGCTACTGCATGGAATATATGACAGCTCTGACCCCTATTCCCATGGTCACTTCCCTGTGGCATTCTGTGCTTCTGGCTTAGCTTCCCTGGGAAGAAAAACTGAAAACTTTCTTGGTCGTGAGCCATGCTCTCATCTGGGATAAAGATTAAGAAAGAGGAAGGGAGCTTTTGTTCAGATTATAAATGCCAGATGCTGCCCCATTAATAGATTGACACATCCCTGTGGTGCTTACTTCAAACATTTCGTTCTCAAACCATCCTCTCGAAAAGAATGTGCTGGTAACTGTCAGGAGTCACAGAGGAGTGGCCCCTTGCATTCATGCACACGTACCCTGAGATTGCCACGGATAGAATAAAGGGACATCCTTAGACCGCATTGTGGTTTATCAGCGTTCACGTAGCTCAGTGTTTCCCAGACTGGAGACTTCCATGCTCCAGGGAACCATGAGAACTGTTAAAGAGGTCACCGTAGCAGCTTCCAGCCAAGAGGACATAAACCACGGTGGACGAAATGCCTTGGGGCCTCAGAGTTAGTATTGACTGATAGGAAACCATTCAGTTATTATAAATGAAAGAGCTCTTTGATCGTCTTCCTTGCAAACACAGAGGAAGAGTAAATAGGTCAAAGCTCACGTGCAGAAAGAAAGTAGCAAAAAGAAATGTGAGTGCGTGATAACAAGATGAAAAGGAGGGAAAAGAATAGTCAAAAAAGAGAAGGTAGAGAAGAGTAGGCAATGAGAGGATAAAACAGTGCAACAGAAGCAACCCAGTTTATAAGTCAGTGTTTTTAATTACAGTAATCACTTGAGGCTCAGGCTCTAAGGGAGAAATAATTATGAAGGAGTCTAAATAAGATTTATTGCATCAATATTACTGATTTTCTGATTTTTCTCTTTGCCTTAAGCTCACATACTCTTTGGCCAGGCAGTTACTGAAACTGCCTTTATTTAAAATTTTGAAATTTCCTTCAATTGGATTCTGTTCAAATGGATTTTGACTTTTTTTTAAATATTGCATTAAAATATCCTTTATCTTGATTACTTGGTTTTCTGGTGCCCTTTAAATTTTGCACCCAAGGCAAGTGTCCTTGTCTTATGGTAATCCCAGCCCCGCAGATCATATTGTTCTTCAAAATTTGATTTGGTGCTGTCAGAAAGAGATGAAGAAACAGAGGTATTTCTTTCAATTGGAAAGTCTAATTAAGTGTCTGGGTTTAGTCAAATATAGACTGGAGGCTGGAACTCTCTTGGGAAGCTATTTTCACAAATTATGGCGTTGGAGAAATGCTTGTACCTTGAAGAATTAGATGTGAAGACTTCTTCTGAACAAAGTTTCTTCCAAGTGCTCGTTTGTATCATCTAGCTAAAGCCAGGCAAACAATATTCTCATGGTTACCTCTTGCTCTGTCACAAACATAAGGCCTAAAGTGAAACCAAAGCTGCTTGTCTTGCCAAGTCTGATGAGAAAGACAAACCAGGAACACAGCAACTCCCAGGTTTAAATGGCAATTTGAACCTGACAAGCTTCTCCCTAGAGCAATGTAAGAAGGTTCAGGAAAAACATGCTTTGAATGTTTATTTATCTGTTCATGTGGGAAAGGATGCATAGATTGGGGTTGGTAGGTATTAAGTCTGCAGCTGCAGACTCCAGCCCAAGACCACAGAAACGCCTTTGGATGAGGAGAATCCTCGTAGAATAAAACTAAAGTTGACCAATCCCAAGAAAATCTGATCGCATGCTACTTTTAAAGAAATGCACCATGGTATGTTCATATGGCAAATGGGAGTGACTCTTGAAATTCAGTACATGCAGTTAACAATAGCTTTTATTATCTTGCTATCATTTGTTAAGGGAAAGCAGAGAGAGTACCAGGCATTTTGCTTACATTATCTGTTTTATATTCATATTAAGTATGAATGGGAGACTTTACTATCTCCATTTTCCATGTGAGGAAACTGAAGCTTAGAAAAGAGATCCAGGGAGTTCCCTGACTAGTAACCATGAGGTTGCAGGTTCGATCCCTGGCCTCACTCAGTGGGTTAAGGATCTGGCGTTGCCATGAGCTGTGGTGTAGGTCACAGATGCGGCTCAGGTCTCGAGTTGCTGTGGCTGTGGCATAGGCTGGCAGCTGTAGCTCCAACTAGACCCCTAGCCTGGGAACCTCCATATGTTGCTGGTACGACCCTAAAAAGACAAGACAAAAAAAAAAAGAGAGAGAGAGAGATCCAGCTCCAGCCAAATCAAGCAGTTTGTCAGTTGTGGCAGGTTTTTAACCCAAGTCTAATTCCTGTTTTCCTCCAGACCAGGGGTCTGCAAACTGCGGACGACCTGCCAGCTCTGCTATGCCATCTCATAGGCTGCAAACTAAGGTTTTTACATCTTTAAATTGTTGACAAAAATCAAAAGAATTTTTTGGCAAAATGTGGAAATTACATGAAATTCAACTTCCAGGGTCCATAAATAAAATTTTATTGGAACATAGCCACACTCATTCCTTTCCTTACTATCTATGCTATAGTTACACTACAATAGCAGAGTTAAATAGTTGCTGCAGAGATCCTATAGCCTACAGCCTAAAATTCTTACGCTCAAGCCCTTGAAGATAACGTTATCCTAATTTGGTAGTAGCAATTTTGTTAAAGATCACTTTTTTTAAAAAATCCCAACATCCGCAGGCTTTCTTTCCCACAGTAGATGTAACGAATACACCTGACCCCCATCTCTACAAGAGTTAAATCTCCATGCTTGCACGTCCAGCCTGCAAGGGAAATCTCATTCCTACCTTCAAGTTCTACTAATCAGATCAAGTTACTTCTTACATAATTCCAGTCTACACAGAAGAGAAACATCTAAACAAGCAGATAGATCTGACTGCCAGTTTCATGAATTTTTGCCAATCCCATGACTGATCCTAACGAAGCCAAGAGCGATCACACCAAATAACAGCCAGAGACGATTTTTTTCAAGCTATATCATTCTATGAATGAAGAATAACAAGAGGATGGCAAGGTAAACACCACC
Organism: Sus scrofa; assembly: GCF_054392235.1. Classification (NCBI taxonomy): domain Eukaryota; kingdom Metazoa; phylum Chordata; class Mammalia; order Artiodactyla; family Suidae; genus Sus; species Sus scrofa. The sequence goes on along the minus strand of NC_139390.1, from coordinate 90,904,196 downwards.
ACACCACAAAGCAAACAAGATGAAGACACTCTTGCAAAATTCTCTGTTTAAATATCTAGTTTTTAACATCTTCTTCCAATGGTTTTCTGCTGCCCAGATTCCCTCTGACAGTCACTTTGCTGACTTGGCATCCCAGATGTCATTATGCAAAATGTTCTGGGAATCTAACAAGCAGTTCTCAGCATCCTGGGTCTAGCCCCCAAGCATGATTCATAATGCTAGTGTCATCATCAGGAGCCGATTGAATTCCCATAATCCCCTTCACACAGTGGAAGGAAGAAAAAGCAGAGAAATGGCAATCCCAGAGACATCAAAGGTGAGGCTGAGAGCAATGCTCTAGTTCACAACAGTGGGTGGCCTGTTTCTCTAGCTCTTGTCCTGACTCTGAGAGCAGCCTCCAGTCCCCTTGGCTGACCCTTCCGCGCCTTCCAGTGGTACCCTCCAGCTCACAATATTATTAAATGACTCTTGCCATCCCCTAAAGAAATTCACTGAACACTTGAGAACACTCAAGAGGAAGGTTCACCTATAAAGCCACTGGGAATTGGCCTGGAGATTAAGAGGGTACACCCGAAGTCTTGCCCCTTTCACTTATTTTGTTTCATTGTGGTATGTTTCTGAATTTAGCACAGGGAATCAAAAAGCTGATTTTCTCCAATCAAAAAAAAAAAAAAAGAAGAAGAAGAAGAAAGAAATGAAGAAAAGAAATTCAGGGAGTTCCTGTTGTGCAGCAGCAGAAACAAATCTGACTAGTATCCATGAGGATGCAGGTTCAATCCCTGGCCTTGCTCAGTGGGTTGGGGACCTGGCGTTGCTGTGGCTGTGGTGTAAGCCGGCAGCTGTAGCTCCAATTCAACCCCTAGTCTGGAAACTTCCATATGCCATGGGTGCAGCCCTAAAAATCAAAAAAGAAAAAAGAAATTCACTGAATAATAATGAAATATGATGAACAGAACTGGTAGAATGGTCCTCCTTGGAAAATGAAACAGAAGTTTCTATGCCAAAATAAGTTCTCTTAGGTTAAAATTCTACTTCTTTGCCCGATCTTCAGTGGTTTAATTTTTTCCCCTCATCTTCAACCTTAGTTAAATCATCTTTTCATAGGGAAAATATTCTCAGCAGCCCAAGCACACAAGCAAGTTTCCATGAAAAGAAATTTCTCTGTTCCCCTGGCCTCCCAGATTTTTGACACATTCGATATTTTCTAGAGCCTGCCAAGGTCCAAGGAGTGCCAAAAATACCTCATGCGCCAATCTGGTTTTCAGACCAACTTGATATTATACAGTTGCATTTTGACAGGCTAGCAGAAAGGAAATGACTTCCATCAGAAGCAGGCTTGGTTTAAAACCGTCTTGTCTGTATGGTTGTTTTCTTTTTTTCTAGATGGTTCCAGAAAAAATAAGCACGATTCTTGTGAACGTCTACATTGGAAATTGTTTTTTCCCTTCTTTGTCATTCTCTGTGTGAATCCTAATGGGCTGCTGAAGAGAATTTTCCAGGAGTAAAAAAAAAAGAAGAAAGAAAGAAAAGAAACTAGCCAATGAAAAGACTCAGTTTGCTCTTACTAACCGAACTCTTTTTCACTTGTGGGTGAGCGGTCAGGTCAGCCAGGAATAGGATCGCTGCTAAAGGCTAACCTGGTTCCTTGACCTCAGGAAAATAAATCTCGAACCAAGACCAATTTACAAAGTTCTCTTTAAGACTCTTGATAACTATGCCAGAAATGACCTAGATAACAAAGTGGTTCAGGACCATACCTTCAATGTTCAAAGCACTTTAGGAAGAAAAACAAACTTTTTTTTAAAAAAAAAAGAGCAAAGATAACCCTTTAAAATGTGGGAAGAAGCTGAGTCAGACCCTGTCAGCAAGCTTCAATGAGGCCTGGGGACTTGTAACAACACGATTTTTTTTTTTTTTTTTAACTTACACAGCAACTTTCATCCAAGGATCTCAAACTGTTCTATAAAAGTAAAATCGCCTAATGTTCCACTCAAGGGAGTCAGTGCAGGATGTTCCCATTGCTTCTGCAAGCTGGGGTTCCTCCTCCGCCACCCTATGGACATTTTGAGCCGGATAATTCTTTGTTGGGGGTCACCCTGTGCTATCTGGGAATGTTTGGCAGCATCCCTGATCTCTGCCCATGACACACCAGTCATACCACTGTCCCTTCCCCTGCTTGTGACAACCCAAAATATCTCCAGCCATTGCCATCTGTCCTTCAGGGGACAAAATGGTGCCCAGTTGTGACATGCAGTTCCCAATGAACAAACCAAGGCACAGAGCAGTCCATAACCTTAAATCATAGCATCCAGCCCAGAAGCAGTCGCTAAACTGGAAAAAGAAAATGATGATGCCTGAGCCCCAAGCACGTGACACTTACTGCCACTGCACCCAGCCTCAGTGGAAACTCAAGTCCCTAATTTATTCCTCAAGTCAGTTCCAAAAACACATCCACGAAGACAGAGTTGTCGGCCTAAATGTTCCCTCTTGCTGCTCTGAATCCTTGGCTAGGCTGACGATGTCTGATTGGTGTTATTCTCCTGGGAGTCACTAAGTAAATTCTAAGACGAACTCGGCTCTCAAAGAGAGCAAGTCCATATGGCCTGAAATGGACCAGAAGCAACACTGGAACTGTACTGCAGAATCATGTCTAGCTCAAAGCCTTTACTAAGAGCAGAGCTGCTTGTGGGTAGAATAGGGCGGGGGATGAGGAGCCCACAGGATGACTGATCCAAGCAGATGAATACTTTTTGTTATCTGGTAAGTGCCTCAACTCCGTTTTTCTCACAACATTGCTTGGAAATGTTGCAACATGGACTTCTGTTCACTGACTTATTTAAACAGAACATCTCATCTGCATATAAAATTTTTGATATGTCAGTGCCTGTCTCTTGATAGGTCCTAAAACGGCTGTCCCCTCCCTCTTCATTCATAACGCTGTGTGAACTTGTTGCTCTCCCTTGTGAGTCAGCAAAGTCAGGAACAGATTAATCTGAGCAACAAACCCCCTCAAGCACTTTGGGACTTGAGACAGGTGTAAGAAATTTTTTTTTCTTTTTTCTTTTTTCTTTTTTTGCTTTTTAGGGCTGTGCCCATGGCATATGGAGGTTCCTAGGCTAGGAGTCGAATCAGAGCTACAGCTGCTGGCCTACACCACAGCCATAGCAACACCAGATCCAAGCTGCGTCTGTGACCTACACCACAACTCACAGCAACACAGTATCTTTAACCCACTGAGCAAGGCCAGGGATCGAACCCAAATCCTCATGGATACCAGTCAGATTGGTTTCTGCTACACTGCAATGGAACTCCCATTGTAAGAATTTGTGTGTGCGTGTTTTTGTCCTTTTTTAGGGCTGCAGCCATGGCACATGGAGGTTCCCAGGATCAGGTTGAATTGGAGCTGTAGCCACAGGCCTACATCACAGCCACAGCAACACCAGATCTGAGCCACGTCTGCGACTTACACCAGACCTCACAGCAATGCCAGATCCTTAACCCACTGAGTGAGGCCAGAGATTGAACCTGAATCCTCATGAATACTAGCCAGATTCATTTCCACTGAACCACAACAAGAATTCCCAAGAAATTATTTTTAAAGCAAACTCTGCAATCCACAAAAAAAGTGGGATTGGCCTGCTGGTATAACTATCGCAGAAGCTGGGTCCAAGCCTCCACCACTCAGCTCTCTATTGTTCAATGAACAGTTGTTGAGGACTCACTGGCTTTAGAGATCTGTGCTCATACTATGGGGAATAAGAGACCTCCCAGAGTCAGGCTCCACTTTGATTTTTTTTTTCTGCATAGGCTAACAGAGAAACTGTTGCATATGCATAAGTAATTATCTCATAAGCAGAAGGTAATCAGTGTTTTAAAGAGGAACAAAGTGTCTGTTTTTGGTATTCACAGTTTTGGGTCTCATTATACCACAAAGAATTACATTTTCATCATGGGAAGGAATAAAAGGGGCCCATATTTAGGGTTGAAAGGTCTGGGCTGAACCCTGATATTTTCTTTCTGTAGATGCACATCTCTGAGTACATGTCTTCACTTCTCTGAGCCTCCACTCCTTGTCTACAAAAAAGAAAACAAAAGTGCCTCAAAGGGCAATTGTGAAGAGCACAACTTCCCTTAAACTTTCAGACAAATGTTAAAATTTCAAGGACTAGAATTTCATCACAGCTATACTTTATTGCTTACCTCGTGCAAAGTCCCTTAGTATATTATCTTGACCCTATAATTAGTCCTATGAAATAGGCTTCATTCATTATCTTCCTTTTCTAGATAAGGCAGTTGAAGGCCAGAGAGGGGAAGTGATTTGTCTGAAGTCACACAAGGGGTATTCAACAGACTCTGGAGTCGATTGAACCTGTGCCTATTGAACTTGAGAGTGTGCGTAATTTCCATATCGCCAGGCTATCATTTCACCATAGCTGCTGTTTTGCATCAAGGAACAGAAAGTACTAATAAACAAGTTAATATGGCACTCATTGAAATATACAAGACAATATGGGCACTTGTTGACACATGAAGACTGACAAAATAGCCAAGGAAAATCTTGATTTAACCACATTTCAAGGAAAACAAACAAACAAACAAACACAAGTTATCCTCAACAGGATTCTTAAAAAAATGAGATAGGAGTTCTCATCATGGCTCAGTGGTTAACAAATCTGAGTAGGAACCATGAGGTTGCGGGTTCGATCCCTGGCCTTGCTCAGTGGGTTAAGGATCCGGCATTGCCGTGAGCTGTAGTGTAGGTCAAAGACGCGGCTTGGATCCCACGTTGCTGTGGCTCTGGTGTAGGTCAGCGGCTACAGCTCTGATTAGACCTCTAGCCTAGGAACCTACATATGCCGTGGGTACAGCTCTGAAAAGACAAAAAAAAAAAAAAAGATAAAAAAATACATGTGAGGATGCTTGCAGAGGTCCCGGGCTACCCTTTGTTTCAACACTTGTGTAGAAAGAGGGCTTGAAAACCTCAGGGGTTTTTCTGTGTTCCTGTGTGAACTCAGAACCTAGCATTGCCTCTCTCCCCTAGAAAAAAAGGACCAGGCTGTCACTGTGGTCTGGGGTGAGAAAGAACTGACTAGTTCTTCTCAAGAAATGAAGACATTTTCTTTCTGGCAGATCATAGTATGACATATCAGGTTGAAATCATCTACTCTTAGGCTTGACAGATTGAAAATGGTACTTTTCTGGGAGAGAGTAGAGACCAGGATCATGAAAAATATCGAAGGCCAGTAGGATTTAGAAGAACTCTTTAAAAAGAGTAGTCTCCTATGGGCTGGTTGCACACAGCTTTAATTTAACCCTTAAGGCAAAAGGATGTAAGGCATGGGCTATACTGCTATTTTGCCCGTGATGAGAGAACTGAGATGCAACGACCCTCGTATTTTGCTCACGGCATCTCTGGAGTAACCATTTGTGTTGCTCTATGAGAACTGGTCACCATCAACACAGAAGGGGACCCTCTGGGCCTGCCTCATTCCCGGAGCACAGGCTCATCTAGTCTGCACTGCTCTGTTCACACTCCATCAGGTACACAGAGGGACACCAGCTGGCATATAACCTAGCACCAACAGTACTTCCCATGGCCTATAATTTTTGAACTGTCCAGAGTTTGACAGCCTACTCTCAGTTATCTGCAAAAAGCTTTCGTGTCTCCTTGGCAAACTCCAGCCACAAAGGTGTGTTCCCACAGTATTAGGGAATAATTCCCACCATGGAAAGGAATCTTCATCTCAGCCTAAGAATTAGGAAGCTAAATTCTTCAGAGAAGGGAGTTCCCGTCATGGCTCAGCGGAAACGAATCTGGTTAACATCCTTGAGGACACAGGTTTGACCCCTTGCCTTGCTAGGTGGGTTAAGGATCCAGTGTTGCTGTGAGCTGTGGTGTAGGTTGCAGATGTGGCTCGGATCTGGTGTTGCTGTGGCTGTGGCGTAGGCCAGTGGCTATAACTCCGACGCGACCCCTAGCCTTGGAACTGCCGTATGCTACGGGTGCAGCCCTAAAAAAAAAGACCCCCCCAAAAAAACACTTTTGGAGAAAAGGAATCATATGATGTTTTGCAGGGCCAAAGAGAAACTCATTCTTTTTGGATGGCAATAGTCCTCCTCTGTTAAATAAACTCATTAGGGTTACCTGGAATCTCTAACCTTACACCAGCTCCGAAAACTAAGTATTAGTCTATTTTTTATAGATGATGAAAATAAGCTCAAGAGGTTAAGCAACTGGCTCCAGGCCATGCAGGTGGCTGGGGCCAGGACTGAGGGTCTTCGTCCTCACTTTGTAAAGCATCCCTTGCCATTGAAACAAACAACAGAGCGAAGGGAAGGGAAAACACACCTTCTCTGTAAAAACCCGATTTAAAACAGTTAAAACTTTTAGCTCAATGATTCACCTTGTTAACTACCTATGGTGAATGTTTCATTTTATTCTGGCCTTTTCCTTCTACCCAGTAACTTTCAGGCCCCTGTCCACGTAGGTGCTCATTAACCCAAGAATCCTTTTGATATTCACTCGAATATTCAAGAAGCAAATTGAATGAAAATCCTCAGCCAGATACTTACGTTCCCACAGATCCAAAAGGACAGAGTCTTCTAGGCCCACATACTTCAGTACTTGCTGAGGTTCCGACCTCAGGTCTCTCCTCTGCTTAACTGGGAGGCACAGTCTCTCTAGCTTAATTAAGACTTCAACCGGATATAGGCTTTCTGAGGCCAGCCGTCTCCCACTTCAATCTGCACGAGTGAAACCTGGAGGGCTTGTTAAAGCCAGGGCCTTTCATTCAGGAGATCTGGGGCGGGCCCTGAGAACCTGCGTTCCTTTCAAGTTCTCTGGTGATGCTGAGGTCTGGGGATCACCTTCTGAGAATGATTATTACAGAGCCACACTCAGACCCTCCCCAGGCTTCTAGTATTTAGAAGCCAGAGGCAAGAGCAATTTAAGGGAAGAGCTCTTTCACACCAGGGCAAGAACAGCTGGCCATTGTCTCCCTTCCTCAGAGCCCTACAATTCCTTCTAGAACTTCCGCTTCCAGGGGCCCTTCCGTCTGACAGGCTACCTCAGTCCCACCTCTTTGAGCCCACCGCTATGAAAAGGGAAAAGAAATAAATGTTTTAAAGAAGAAAAATAAGGAATTTCCATTGTGGCAGAGTGGAAACAACTCTGACTAGTGTTCATGAGGATGCAGGTTCGATCCCCGGACTCACTCAGTGGGTTAAGGATCCGGCGTTGCTGTGAGCTGTGGTGTAGGCCAGCGGCTACAGCTCTAATTGGACCCCTAGCCTAGGAACTTTCATATACCTCAGGCATGGCCCTAAAAAGCAAATAAATAAATAGATGATAAATATAAAATTGAAAGGATGATCTGAAGAGCAAATTATGTCTTCCCTCCCCTCCCAAATGGTACTTACTCTAAGCAATAGGGAAAAAGTGTTCATCTCTTTGCTCCTCCCCCCAGAAACTCCACTCTTTAGCACAGTGACCCAGTTATTGATCTTTCTTTTTGTGGGGGGAGCCGGTTAAGCTTAAATGTGTCACTCTCAAGGTTTAGTCTCATGCTGTGTCAGACAAACAACATTTTGCAAAGGCACTTACCATAGAATAAACTGATAAATCTACTAAAAGTATCTTCCAGAAATTGTATTTGATCATCCCAAAGAAACATCCCCAAAAAACAAATCAACACATCCACACATGGTAATTCCCCAGTTCTTTTATCTCTTTAAACATAACTTTTTTTTTTTTTTTTTTTGGCCCATCCGGTGGCATGTGACAGTTCCCATACCAGGAATCGAGCCTGTGCCACAGCAGTAACAATGCTAGATCCTTAACCTTCTGAGCCACCAGGGAACTCCTAGACTGACAGTTTCTGAAACTGCTTTTAACCAGGCACATTTGAGAATCCTGAGTTAATTCTAGAACCTATAAGATTGTTGCCGGGATCACTATTCATTTTTTTGTTTTTTACCTCAGATGACATTCAATTAGGAATATGTATAAATCATCACTGTTTCCAGCTTGAATGGTAATTTATAAAGTTTTGGTGGTTAGAATATTTAAAATATTTTTAGTGTGGAAGACATGTTACAGGCTGGAATGTTTGTGGGAAATAGCCTCTACATGAAGAATCCTTGCCTCCAAAATGCCTTGATTAATTAACATAAACAGCTTTGAGGGAAAAGGGCACGGCCTCTCACGCCTGGCAGGACACTGGCAGGGTTCTCTGGAAACTCCGACGCAAGCCAAACCCCACGAAGCCAGGCCCCTTCCATCCACGGCTGGGCCAGTTCCAGGGCAACGCCTTGTGCTCAGGACAGCTCTGGAAGGGCTCTGCTCTAGTTGGCACAGAACCACAGTCCATTTCTTCTGCTGCTCCCAGGTCCCCCGAGAGAGTGAGTCAGCTTCAGGGCCTTGGAGGGCTAGGCTGTAGCTGAGACCTGGAGGAGCCCATCAAGAATGACCCCAGGGCCCTGCTGGCTCTCCACCGTGAGACTGTCCTTCCAGAACTCCAAAAATGGAACGGAGTGTTATGGAAAAGCAAAAGAGGATTTGCTGCAAGTACCTGCTGAGATTTTTAAACATACCTTATGTTATGTGGTTCTTTCATTGCTCTGCAAGACAGGGATTATTGCCTCTTGTTATACGTGAGGGTGTGGCTCGGGGAGGTTAGGTAGTACGCCCCATATCACACAGCACGTTAATGACAGAACTAGGATAAGGACCAGAGCCTGTTTCACTCCAAAGTAAACTATCTTGTCTATCAGATCCCCTTATTAGCTATAGGAAGAGGAAAGATTCACAACGGGTCTAAAACATTTATTTTAGGCCATTCAGACACTGAGTAGGGACCCAGCAGTTTGCAGGTCTTCTTCACTCAAGGAGTGATTCCGACCACCAGGTCCATGGGTAACCTCTCGAAGCAGGTGACGTTGGGCTGACAACCTTCCCATCCCCAGCCTCCTGCTCCTACCACCCAGGGCAGGCATTCACCCTTCTATCAGAGCTCCTTTCCAGCTCCAGGAGTTTTCCGGGATCCCTGATGTAGTCTCCTATTCAGTGTTACAAAGACCACGTCATAATCCTAGTGCCTCATCAAGGGGAGAAAAAAAAATAAAAAAACCTCATCTAGTAACAGAGGGGCAAATGTCTCTTGCCTAAAAATGAACCCCTGTCCTCCCCCATTGACTTCCTCCCGATGCTCCCATATACCTGGGCTTAACTTGTGAAATGAGAATAAAATGTATCTGTGTCAAGTAGTTTGCATCACTGGAATGACAAATGGGTTCAACTCTTCAAAGAGACATCTGTATTTTAGAGCTTTTAATGAACTTCTCATGCCCCACAGGAAATTTTACCATCTGGGAGGTTGTTCTAGATGGATTCCTTCCAGACTCACTTTTCACTTTTATTCCCCAAGCCGGGAGAGGGCTGCTTAGACAGACATTCCCCACATGGAAGTCTGTCACATCTGGTTTAACATAACCAGGTTTAGACTTGGTGAGCCCTCCTGCTGCTGTGGTTTCTCCCAAATAAAGAGATTTAATCTTTCCATTGCCTGGAGTCTTCTACCTAGGAATGGAACCATGCCAAGAAAACCCATTGGAGTCAAGGCAGCCATGGGACTTCCTCAAGTTCCAGAAGAACTGAATGGTGATGTTTCCTCCCCAAATAGTTCATTAAATGGTATATGTCACCCAACTAGAAAAAAATGTTCATGCAAAGTAGTCAAAATCTTCTTCGTTCAGACATGCTCCTTGCTCAGGATTGTTGACTAGCTGGTAAGTCTTGTCTGGCCTAACATCAGGGCACACACAGCTGTAGCCAGGGCAGTTTTGAGAAATGGAAACATTAAACTTGATGTTTACCTTGGAAGCAAAAGTTACATAAAGTTTTCTTTTACTTACTATTAAGGGGCAAAAAAATGCCTGTTTACAAATTCCATTCTGAAGCAGAATAGATATTCTTTATTGAGGTGGAAGGCCAAGTTTGTTTCCTATAATAGATGGAAATAAAAGGAGGGAGAAATACGAATAGTGGAAAGAGGAAACATAGATACACGTAGGCGGAACATAGGAAACAGAGGCTGAAAACCCTGCCATCTACTCTGTATCACCTAACGGATATTCTGCCCCATCACCGGTCTGAAGGCACCTGTTCTGGGATGTGCTGAATTAGTGATGCCAGAAGAGCAGAGTATTTCAGATTATTGCTCTGAGGCCTCTTCTATAAATGCCATATACTTCAGTGCCCCCAGCCTCCTAGCTATTTCTCAGGCACTACCAGGCCGTCTGTCTCTGGGCCTTTGCTCACACTGTTTCCTCTTCCAGAAACACACTCACCCAACCCTCAATCTTCCTCCCACTAAGTAAACGTTATTTATGTCTCAAGGCCCATCTCAAAGGTTACTGTCTTCAGGATACCTTTTCTTTTTTTGAAATTTATTTTATTGAAGTTTAGTTGATTTACAATGCTGTGTTAATTTCTCTTGGACAGCCAAGGGATTCCGTTATACATGCATATTCTTTGTCATGTTCTTTTCCATTATGGTTTACAGAGAATGAATACAGATCCCTGTGTGGTACAGTAGGACCTTGCTGTTTTTCTATTCTACAGATAATAGTTTGCATCTGCAAATCCCACATTCCCGACCCATCCCTCCCCCACACCCCCTGCCCTTTGGCAACCACAAGTCTGTTCTCTGTGAGTCTGTTTCTGCTTCATAGATAAGTTCATTTGTGTCATATTTTAGATACCACAGATAAGTGATAGCATATGATATTTGCCTCTGTCTGACTTACTTCATTTAGTATGATAATCTCTAGGTCCATCCTTATTGCTGCAAATGGCATTATTTCATCCTTTTTTATAGTGAGTAGTATTTCATTATATGTATGTAATATAGTATGTAATATATATATTACACAAGATATCTTTTTTGATCCTTCTCAAGGGGGGCACATTTCTCCCTGTTAGAGCCTCTCAAGCACTACCTTCAGCTTTACTGGATGGGCCTTCTATTATTTGTGTTTAAAACCTGTACTTTTCCCCCTGCTAGAACTCCCACCAGAAAGGGAACTGTGGCTGATGCCTCTCGGCACTTTTAGAGATGCTTGGCACAACGTCTTTAGGACAGAAGATATTCAACGCATGTGATACTTAATGGAAGCGAAAATAAAATTGAGGAAGGGTGAAAGAGACATAATCCTAGACTACCCCCTGCTTTCTCCCTTGGAAAAAGGAAAAAAAGGATCCTTTCAAACTCTTCCCATCTTTAGGGCTCTTGCTCTGTCTTGCTCTGAAGATGAAATTCAGGCTATTCTTCTAGCACTTTCCTTTGAGTTAGAGTTGATCTTGAACATAGGTGAGAATATTGGTCTAGAGCGACAAGAGTGAGCATGGAGACCAGGTTTGGATAACTGGGGCTGTTTGTTCATCGGCTGCGCAGGCTTGCTTGGTGGCCTTACCGGTCAGTCTCCATGCTGAGGCTTTATATCTTGTCCAAAAATATTATAGCTCATCTGAAGTTTTTCCACATCTGGGGACCTCTGGTGACAGACTCTAGTATCCTATGGCTTTACAGTCTCTTCTGGGAAAGAGTATAGATCACATAATTTTTATTTCCTTTATCTTTTTTTTTTTTTTCTTTTTAGGGCCGCACTTGCAGCCTATGGAAGTTCCCTGGTTAGGGGTGGAATGGAAGCTTCAGCTGCCAGACCATGCCACAACCTGAGCAACGCCGGGATCCAAGCCACATCTCTGACCTATGCCACAGCTTGTAGCAATGCTGGATCCTTAACCCACTGAGCAAGGCCAGGGATTGAGCATGAATCCTCAAGGACATTCTATGGGTTCTTAACCTGCTGAGTTCCAACGGGGAGTCGAGAATGCCTAAGTTTTAAATCCCAGGCAAAATGTCAGGTTACTTACTATCCTCCATCATGTTCCATCACAAGTGATCAGATATGGTTCCTTGTGCTCTACAGCAGGATCTCATTGCTGGTCCACTCCCATTGCAATAGTTTGCATCTACTAAAAGAATGTGTACAAATGGATAACCGGGTCACTTCATTGTAGAGCAGAAAGTGACACAACATTGTAAATCAACTATAATAAAAAAAATAAAAATAAATAAAAATAGATTGAGAAAAAAAAAATCCCAAGTCAACAAGCCCCACCCACAAAGAATTTCCAGTTTACTTTTTGTTACATCAGCTGTACTGAGGTATCACTTGCATAATAAAATTCACCAATTTTATGTGCTAAAATAAAAGTCAGTTTAGGTAGCAATCAGGAAAGATTCTCTCAGGTCAGATTTTTAAATGGAGCCCCATTACTCTTGGGGCAGTTTAATTCTACGAGGTTAACTTCGTAGTTGGGGTTACAGGAACGGCAGCTTCCCCCACCCAGCAGCCTCACCCTAGTCCCACTGCTGAGGCTTTTTTCCCACATCACCACTGCCCATCAGGGTCAGGGGCCAAGCCTCCTGCACATGGAGGGCTAGTGCTCCCAGATGGCCTGAACCGTGGATGAGGAGAAGTCGACTCGGGGCAGGGCTCACATTTTCCAGCAGACTCTGGCGCGTCTCCAAGGGTGAGGTGAGGTTAAGGAGAGGCTTGCCCTTGGCTCACCGGCTTCTATCCTGGATGTTTCTATGGAGTGTGTTCCAACCTAGCCTCCCTCCTCTTCCTTCCCCTCCATCCTGCATGCTCTGCCAACCCTGGCTCCAGCCAGGTAACTCTCTTCTGGTCCCCTTTGTTAAGGCACAAATACCAGGACAATCTATTTCCATGATCTAGCTTGAAAGTATGGACCTGAATAGTAGCTGGTTTTCCTTTAGCTTCTTCACTCATCAGTCCAGATTTGGTGAGTGCCCAACTAGTTTTCCCAACTAGAGGCTCCAGGGGCAGAAAGAGGAGACCTGGATGATAAGAGTTAGTGCCCACAGAATCTTTTTGCATCCAGGTGTCCTCAGGGGCACCTCCTAGACGAATCAGATCTGGGAGAGGAGAAATTGGGTTTGTTTCAACTAGTCTACACAAGTGCCTCGCCTGCATCCCCTCTCCCCCAACACATACCTAAATCAGGCTCAGAGTTGAGTCCCTCTTCTCACGTGTCCCCTGCCTCTGTTACCTGGCAACAAACACTTATGCAGCAAACTCGGCCACTTTCCTACAGGTGAAAAAATGCCCAACTCCCTGCCCTCATGTCAGTGCACTATCATCCATGATAAGAGGGGTGCTACCCAAGTGATGGAGGATGCAAGAGAAGGAGGGGACCCAAGACAACATTCGCCTACAGTACAGATTCTCTGGGGGCCACCCTATACGACTCTCAACAATGCACCCTCACCTCTTCTGCAATAGGAAGAGCTGTTCGCAAAGGTGCCATCGCAGCCAATCACAGGGGGAACATGGGCTGGGGCTGGTGGTGTGCTTGGAAGTGTCAGTGCCTGGAAGCTCCTCAGACATCTCCTGGGAGCTCTTCCCTAGGATGGGAGGAAGAGAAACTGACAGCGCTGATGGCCTGAACCTAGCCAGAACACAGATTGGGACTTGAACCCACGTGCCAGGACTCAAACCCAGCCGAAAGCCAGACTGGGACTTAAACCCATGGTTTTTTGTTTGTTTGTTTTGTGTGTCTTTTCTAGGGCCACTTCTGCGGCATATGGAGGTTCCCAGGCTAGGGGTCTAATCAGAGCTGTACCTGCTGGCCTATGACAAAGCCACAGTAATGCGGGATCTGAGCCATGTCTGCAACCTACACCACAGCTCACGGCAACACAGGATCCTTAACCCACTGAGCAAGGCCTGGGATTGAACCTGCAACCTTATGGTTCCTGGTCGGATTCGTTAACCACTGCACCACGCACGATGGGAACTCCTTAAACCCATGTTTTTAAATGAGAGTTACTCACCCAGTGTCTGGTCTCACCTAGATTCAGGTTCTTTATGCCTCCACTCTGAAGGAATTCAGCGAGATACAAAGTGATAGGCAAGAGATAGATTTATTAGGAGAGGAAGCTTGTGAAAGATGCAAGCAGGCAGGCAAGGAAGCTCTGCCCAAGGATTTGGTGGGCCACAGTTTTATCATCCAAGGGGAGTGGGGGTGGGAAAGGCCCGCCTCTTCCTTTCTGAGGGTAGTAGCTCCTCCTTAGTATCTGTGTGTATTCAAATCAGCTGAAGGGTGGTCTTCAAACTCTTGCCCTTGGTCTGAATCTGAATGGAGGCCTTATCCCAGCCCCACCCAATGACCTGAGGCAATTTTCACACCTCCACTGGTCAAGCAAGCCTGCTTGTTCTGATGGTTTTCTTGAACTTACAGTGGACTCCCAACACCCCCCAGGCTTCCCTCTTTATCTGTCATCCCCTGTTGGGTCTTCTACAACCACCTGTACCTACTCCAGCCCTATCATTTCCCCCTCCAGGTGTTTTACTCCTTGATGCTTAAAGGGGATATTGGGTGACAACGGCGGCAGTAAATACTCCCTGCTGAAATAGGGTGGAGGCCTGCCTAAGGAAGAAGTAAAACAAAGTGTTAATTGGCCCTTTTCTGTCGGGAGGGCCATAAGCCAGTGTCTCTCTGGTTAACATTATTTTCCCAGCCACCCTAGAGATTAAACAGCACATGGTGAAACCAGTAGCACCAGGAGGACCAGCAATTGTCTTAGCACTTTTTTTTTTTTTTTTTTTTTTTTGTCTTTTGTCTTTTTTGTTGTTGTTGTTGTTGTTGTTGCTATTTCTTGGGCCGCTCCTGCGGCATATGGAGGTTCCCAGGCTAGGGGTCCAATCGGAGCTGTAGCCACTGGCCTACGCCAGAGCCACAGCAACGCGGGATCCGAGCCGCGTCTGCAATCTACACCACAGCTCACGGCAACGCCGGATCGTTAACCCACTGAGCAAGGGCAGGGACCGAACCCGCAACCTCATGGTTCCTAGTCGGATTCGTTAACCACTGCGCCACGCCAGGAACTCCCCTCTCTTAGCACTTTTGGGTCCAGGATCACCAGTGGTACCAGTGGGGCCAGAGGGACCAGCATCGCCTTTACCACCAGCATCACCAGGTTTGCCTTTAGCACCAGGTTGGCCAGAGAAGCCAGCAGAGCCAGGGGGATCAGGCTCACCGTGTTTGCTGGGGAAACCTCTCTCGCCTCTTGCTCCAAAAGGTCTGGGAGCACCCAGGTCTCCAGGAGCACCCTGTTCACCAGGTTTGCCTGAGGTGGGGCTAGCAAGTCTGGGGGCAGTCCCTGAGCTCCAGCTTCTCCACCTTTGCCAGTAGGACCAACAGTACCAGGGGGTCCAGGAACGTCTCGCTCTCCAGCTTTGCCAGGTGCTCCAGCAGCACCCTGTCCACAATGCTTGCCAGGGGGCTCCAGACAGGCCGGCAGGTGTGGGTTCACCTTGGGCTCCTCGCTTTCATTCTTCTCCAGCAGGGCCATCGGGGCCTTCAACACCAGTGGGGGCCTGGCTTTCCTTTGGCACCAGTGTCTCTTTTGCTTCCAGGAGCACCAGGTTCACTGCTATTACCCCTGGGACCCAGGGGGGGGCACTAGTGCCCGAGGTCCAAAGGGGCTCCTCAGGAACCAGCTTCATCCCTAGAACCAAGAGCACCAGGGAAGCCAGGAGGACCACTGGGCCAGTGGGACCAGGGGATCCAGCAGCACCAATAGCATCATCGTTTCCACAAGCATCTGCAGGGCCGGGGGTCTGGTGTGACCAGCTCCATCTGACCAGGAGCTCCATTTTCACCAGGGCTACCAGACTTTCCAACTTTACCATTCTTGCCAGTGGGGTCAGGGGAACCACAGGGATCCATGGGACCTGAGGCTCCAGGCTCACCTGGGGGCCCTTGGAAAACTTGGGGTCCAGGTGCACCATGGTCTCTTTGGGTCCCCTGACTCCCATGGTTTCCTGGTCTGTGAGTGGCACCTCACCTTTGCAGAACCCTTTCTCCTTAAATGAATTAGGGTCTTAACAGTATTCTCATCTGTCTCTGATTTGAAGGCATATTGCTTTTTTTTTTTTTTTTTTTTTTGTCTTTTTGCCTTTTCTAGGGCTGCTCCCATGACATATGGAGGTTCCCAGGCTAGGGGTCTAATCAGCTGCCAGCCTACACCACAGCCACAGCCACAGCAACACCAGATCCGAGCCGTATCTGTGACCTACACCACAGCTCATGGCAACGCTGGATCCTTGACACACTGAGCAAGGCCAGGGATCGAACCCGCAACCTCATGGTTCCTAGCTGGATTCGTTAACCACTGCACCGCGATGGGAACTCCCAAGGCATACTTCTTTTTGCAGGGATATTCCCACCCAGGTCTCAATTTAATAACCACCAGTTGGACATCTTTAGCCAGGCCTGGAAACTTGAAATTCCCACACTCCAGAGTCCACTAGGGCTTCCACCTCAGTTTCAGGTTCAATCAGTTCCTCCTTGTTTTCTGTTAGAACCATTTGGTGAGGAGGGTGGCTTCCTTGTTCCTCTAGAAACAGAGTGACCCCCAACTTAGTTAATAAATCTCTTCCTATGAAAGGCATGGGACGATCAGGCACAAACTGAAAAGAACACAAAAGCAGCTGGCCATTGATGTTGCATAAGAGGGGCTCCAAGAAAGTATGCCCTCACCTCTTGCCTGACAGCCTCATTATTACTCCTTATGCTGACTAAGGCTTCCAATCCTTTGGGTTAAGACTGGGAAGGCTGCACCAGTATCTGTAAGAAATTCTATTGAGTGGCCTGCCACATCAATGACCACCTGAGGCTCGGCATTTGCTATGTAGATGATTTTTCTAGGCAGAGCCACTTTTGGCCTCAGGGCCTCCTCAGTCTTCTGATTGTGACACGGTCAATGGTCAATGGGCACCTGTTGCTCTCTGGCATCTGGGGCATTCCCTCTTCCAATGCCCTGGCTGTTTACAGAAGGCACATCCATGGCAACCTTCTCTCTGGTGCCCCTTTTGTCCACACAGGGTACACTGCTTCTGTCTGGGTATCCATGGGCCTAGTGATCCACCAGAGCCAGATTGGCCTGGAAAAGCCAGCCTCCCCATTGGTGGTCTATGACCAGACAAAGTCACTGTAATCATTTCAGCCTTGTGCATATTTCTCTGGGTGCGTTCAGCCTTTTCAGCCACATCCCTATTATTGAAAATCGAGTAAGCCAATTGGAGCCAATGGTTCACTGGAGTCTTAGGGCCTGCAGTTGCTTTCTGAAGTTTGCGCCTGATGTCTGGGGCAGACTAGGCTATGAAATGCACAGCCAAAAGGGCATCCCTCAGGGGAGGAGAGATCCACATTTGTATACTTCCTAAAGCCTCCACTAGTCTCTCTTGGAAGACTGCAAAATTTTCATCCTGTCCCGGTTGGACGTCTCTTATCTTTTCATCATTTACAGATTTTAATGTAGGTTTCTTCATAGCCTCTATTAAACAGTTCATCATATGATCCCGCCTATCTCTATCAATAGAATTCACCTGGTAGTTCCACTGTGGCTCTGCCTTCCCCACCCGGTGCACTGCATGGCCCTGTTGGACCCAGGCTGCCAGGTGGTCTGCATGGGCTCTGGCCGCCAATATTAGAAGCTGCTTTTCCTCAGGGGCGCAGCAGTGGGAGAGTAAGATCTGTAAATGCCCCCAGCTGAGATCAAAAGGTCTCACTAGTCGGGTAAACCCCTTCGCAAAGAGTTCAGAATCCTCAGGAAAACTTCCCAACTCATCCTCTGCCATACTTAGATCAGACATTGAAAAAAGTCACATGGCTTCTAATTGTTCCCTGATTTCCATCAGGAACTTCTCTGAGGCAAAACCATAGGGGCAGTTGATTTAAACCACTCTGAGTGCTAGCTGGGCTAAGATGGGCCCCTTGGGTAACTCAGGGTACAAAGAAGAGGTTTCCTGAATAGAAGGGAGCCTCTTTCCATCCCTAGCTCTGTCCTCCCCTGGAACCATAGCCTCAGCTGGAGAATGGGTTCCGACAGCTTCTGCTGACACAGCGGCTTCCACCCTGGCCATAGCGCCTCCTGGAGGAGGGGCTGACCTTTGGCTGGCCTCAGAAGCTGAGTCAGTTAAAATGTCTTCCGTGTTTCTATCAGAATTACCCCTCCGAGCTACACACACCCTTAAATGAGGCCTTTGGGGTCTCATTGTCCAGAGGGGTATGGGTTGGGAGGGATGCAGCCTGACCCATTTCAGACCCAATCCTGAGGTGATGCCTCTAACTCCCGTGTTATCCAAATTCAAAATACACCACGCAATTTGGTCAAGATTTGCCCTGACTATTTCTTCAAGGCAGTTTCCCAACCAGGTATTAATGCCCAGGAAGTTGCCGACAGGTGCCCCCAACAGTGTCCATGATGGGTGGAAGTTGGTCTGGCTGCAAGCTGGGAATAAAGCGTTGGTACCTGCAAGGGCTGGGGCAATAAAAAGGACACCTTGGTGGCCACACAGGTCTTCTGGGGTTAACAGGAGAAAGAAAGGAACAGAGCAGGGAAGACCCTCGGGATCAAGGAGAAGCGTGTAGAGAGTAGGAGTTCTGGCCTGGAGCTGCAGTTGCTCTAGGACCAAGAGCTAACGCTGAACATTTTCTTGCCTTATCACTGTCCCTTTGTGGCTGCCAGCTGAAACTGACAGCACTGACGGCCTGAACCTAGCCAGAACAGATTGGGACTTGAACTTGAACCCACATGCCAGGACTCGAACCCAGCCAAAAGCCAGATTGGGACTTGAACCCATGGTTTTAAATGAGAATTACTCACCCTGTGTCTGGACTCACGGAGGTTCAGGTTCTTTATGCCTCCACGCAGAAGGAATTCAGCAAGAGACAAAGTGATAGGCAAGACACAGATTTTTTTTTTTTTTAATTTTTGTCTTTTTGCCTTTTCTAGGGCCGCTCTCACAGCATATGGAGGTTCCCAGGCTAGGGATTGAATCAGAGCTGCAGCCACCGGCCTACAACAGAGCCACAGCAACACAGGATCTGAGCTGAGTCAGCAACCTACACCACAGCTCATGGCAAAGCCAGATCCTTAACCCACTGAGAAAGGCCAAGGGATCAAACCTGCAACCTCATGGTTCCTAGTCAGATTCGTTAACCATTGTGCCACGAGAGGAACGCCAAGAAATATTATTAGGAGAGGAAGCTTGTGAAAGATGCAAGCAGGCAGGCAAGGAAGCTCTGCCCAAGGATCCGGTGGGCCACAGTTTTATCATCCAAGGGGAGTAGGGGTGGGAAAGGCCTGCCTCTTCCTTTCTGAGGGTAGTAGCTCCTCCTTAGTATCCGGTGTGTATTCAAATCAGCTGAAGGGTGGTCTTCAAACTCTTGCCCTTGGTCTGAATCTGAATGGAGGCCTTATCCCAGCCCCACCCAATGACCTGAGGCAATTTTCACACCTCCACTGGTCAAGCAAGCCTGCTTGTTCTGATGGTTTTCTTGAACTTACAGTGGTCTCCCAACACCCCCCAGGCTTCCCTCTTTATCTGTCATCCCCTGTTGGGTCTTCTACAACCACCTGTGCTTACTCTACCCCTATCAGAAGGATAATGCAGCCCTTCCCTGTCCGTTTCTCTAACCTGATTTTCTTTGGCAAATTTGCAAGAGCAGAGGAAGGGAACAAGTGTCATAGCTAAGTGCAGGGTCTTGAAGTCAGAAAAGTCTGGATTCAAATCGTGACTCTGCAGTTTGAGTCTGTGAGCAGATGGCTTTTGCTTGCTTGGTCCTCCTTTCCTTCGGTGAATAATGGAGATCCCATCTAACCTGCCCGGTGGTGTGAAGATAATACACTCTGGCACAGTGACAACTCAGCAATGGCCATCACTACCCACAGGGAGTGAGGACCCAGGTCCACATGGTAAGATGTATCAGTGGCGCCCCCTGGAACTGCTCAGGTCAGTGCCTGCACAGACAATTGACCCCTCAGCTCTGGAAGATGCCAGTGAAAAGGAGGGCCCTTAGAAGTCCTCGGCAAGCAGAAGGTAGATAGCTCATGGGCAATTCTCAGCAAAAATGATTCCATTTCCAACTCTGCCTAAATATATATCTGGTTCAAGGCCATTCTGGAGCTAGAATGGAAGTAGTTCATTTTTATGATTTTTTTTTTCCTGTATCAACGAATATAATGACACATTGCCAGCTTAAAAAGGGGACTTGCATTTTTAATCCAATAAACACCTTGGACTTTTTACAAGAACACTGTAAAAATAGAAAGGAACTTTATTACTGTAAGTTCACATCAGGAAACACTAAATAGAATTTCTGAGTATGTAAGGGGGTGTTAGGCAGAAACAGGAGGGATGTTATGCAGATTAGATATAATTAGACATAACAATTAGACATAATCATTGCCATCAAGGAGCTTCTAGTGTAAAGAGCAGAGATTCTTCACGTGAGGGTTATGCCTGAGCCTCAGAGGACCCATGAACCTCCTGAAACTGTATACACAATCAATTGTGTGAGTATTTTGTGGGCAATTTCTGGTCAGAAGGTCCAGAGCTTTCTTCAGATTCTCAGAGGGATCCACCGAAAGAAAAAGAAAAAGAAAAAAAGGTTAAGAACCACAGATCAAGAATCAAGAATTATTTAACTGTAGCAATTTTTCTATGGAATGCCGCAAAAACAGACTATCCAGAGTCATCTAATTCTGGGTTTCTCACACTGGTTTAGACAGAGGACAAGCTTAATTCTTGGCTTGCCGAATTTAAAGATAGCCTGAGTCTTTTCATGCCTCTATAAACATGTGATTTTTCAATACATTTGGATTTCTCAGAAAACGTTCACAAAACCTGTGCCAAGATCTATGGCCCTCTTGGTATTCCATTCGGGCTGGCTTGAGCCGCACAATAATTTATGACCCTCCCGCTGTGTGGAGCCCTCCTCCCTGGATGACTAACAGGAAGAGAAGTTTGGCAGCAACACAGCGTTAATGAATGAAAAATGCAAACCTTGCAAGTCCCTCTGCATTGAAATCCCCGGGAGTCTGAATGCAGACACAGTTCCAAAGAGCCTGCATTTCCAAGATGCAATTTACCGCCCTTAGAGGTTTGTTGTGGGCCACCCAAAGCACATAGGCCTTATTCAGACAGATTTCATCAGCCAAGCGTACAGAGGGAGGGATGATAAGATGGAGAACTCTGTTGACATGAGAAGCTTCAGTGAGACGGATAAGGCAGGTATTACCACTACCTACTTTGGTGTGATCTGCACATGAGGTCAGGAGAGAGAGCTGATCAATGCCTGTACGTGGCTCTGCTGCATTCCTCCGCTGTTTCTTGAAGAAGGAAGGAGACTCTTAGCTGGTTATGCCCTTGTTCGGGGTTTTCTTCAGGCAAACACACATGTGCAGAGGAAGAGGCTCCCGCTGAATTCTCACGGGAAGGAGCCAGGAATTTCTTTTCATTCACAGACTTGAGCTCAGTGAGGTGCTGTATACAGAGAGGCTGCAGCATGTGGAAAATAGGCTTTCCTGGGGCACCGGGGTACTCTTCACCCTAGAAATGGGATTTTTATTTCCCCACGCAGGATACAAATTATAGCGCAGCTCCAGAATCCATCATTCAAACCCCTTGAGGCCAAATATGTTTCAGAATTCAGAATCTTTTGGATTTTTTTAAAAGTTAATGTGAGGCACACACTCCATCTCAGAGGACAGAAAGCACCCCCAAGTCAAAGAGACTTCATTTATTTCCCTTCTGCCACCATTAAAGATCGATCACGATCATGTCTCCTCTTGTGGTGCCAAGGTGGGTACAACTACAAGAATATTATTCTTTTACAGTGACAAGCAACAGCAGGGAGAGCAGGCTATGGGCTTCTCTTCATGCCTCTCTTTTTGTTTTTGATTTGATTTGTTTTGTTTTGTTTTGTTTTGGATGTGCCTGGCGCATGTGGAAGTTCCCAGGCCATAGACTGAACTCATGCCACAGCAATGACTGTGCCAGGCCCTTAACCTACTGAGCCACCAGGAAACTCCTTATGTCTCCCTTTCTCACCATGGAGAAAAAGTCTTCCTAGAAGCCCCAAGAAGACTTTCTCCAGATACTTTTGCCCAGAACTGGGTCTGAGACGTAATCTAATACAAATTCCAGGCAGAAATGTATTCTCTGCTCTTGGGAGGCATATATCCCCTGTGAGCACACCACTGCCAGAGCTGAACAAAGGTCAAAGTTCTTACTCAGGGAATGTGGAAGGAATAGTATTGGATAAGGCAACTTAGGGCAATTACCACCCAGATCGTATAAGAGAGTCGAGGCAGGGTTCTAATTCCTAGAAAAGGAATGGCAGAAACTGCCTACATGGCATCTGAGTAAAGATTGGACTCTCTGTGACCCAATCTACATGCCTCCTCCTCTAGGAAGCCCCTGTGGACACGGACACTTAGACTTGTCACTCAAATACACAGATTAATTTTTAGTGATATAACCATCAGTGTTCTGTCTTGGCACTGGATATTAAGGCAGGGTGCTTTACTCACAACAATATAAGGGAAGAGGATGAAGGAAGAGGAAATGGGAGTGAGAGACTGGAAAATAAAATTACAGCCCAGGGGATCATCAAACTATGGCCCTTGGGCCAAATCCAGCCTGTTGTCCATTTTTTAAATTACTCAATGAATTTTATGACATTTATGGTTGTTCAATGATCATTACAACCAAATTTTATAGCATTTCCATCCCAAAACCCCCAGCCCATCCCCCACCCCCCCAACCTATCTCATTTGGAAACCATAAGTTTTTCAAAGTCTATGATTTGGTATCTGTTCTGCAAAGAAGTTCATTGTGTCCTTTTTTCAGATTCCACATGTAAATGATAGCATTTGATGTTGGTGTCTCATTGTCTGGCTTACTTCACTTAGCATGATAATTTCTAGGTCTATCCATGTTGCTGCAAATGCAATTGTTTGTTTCCTTTTAATGGCTGAGTGATATTCCACTGTGTGTATGTACCACATCTTCTTTTTTTTTTTTTTGTCTTTTTGCCATTTCTTGGGCGGCTCCCGTGGCATATGGAAGTTCCCAGGCTAGGGGTCTAATCGGAGCTGTAGCTGCCAGCCTGCGCCACAGTCACAGCCACAGCAATGCAGGATCCGAGCCGCGTCTGCCACCTACACCACAGCTCATGGCAATGCCGGATCCTTAACCCACTGAGCAAGGGCAGGGACCGAACTTGCAACCTCATGGTTCCTAGTCAGATTTGTTAACCAACGAGCCACAACGGGAACTCCTCGAGTACATGTATCTTTTTGAGTCATGGTTTTCTCTGGATAGATGCCCAGGAGTGGGACTGCTGGATCAAATGGTAATTCTATTTTTAGTTTTCTGAGGAATCTCCATACTGTTTTCCACGGTGCTGTTGTCCATTTTCATAAATACGTATTTACGGGTGCACAGCCCATTGATTTTCACACTATCTGCTACACCAGTAGAGTTGAATGATTACAACAGAGACAATGTGGCCTGCACAGCCTAAACATTCGGTGGGGGGTTTTTACAGAAAAAGGTTGCTCACCCCTGAGCTGAACCAACTCACCAAAGCAAGGTGATTAGAGAACAAATATAAGAAGATGACACTCTCCATTCTCAGGCCAAGGAAGAGTCTCAGAGGAACTAACAGGGTTCCCAGTAGATGCAGTAGCATGACAACAGGGAACCTAGGTGATGTGTCCTAAAATCTAGTCACAAAGCCACAGGCATCTGGGTACTCGCATGGCCCCGGTCACTAGGAAGAAGGAAATGCCAGCGAAGGGCTGCATCCCAGAGCTCACTGTAGGATTAATGGAGGAGACAGATGACTTGGATAGGAACTCACAATGAAAGCCAAAGTTGATGCATGGTTCTTCCAAATGGGTTTATGAACAAGGGAGGAGTGGAGATGTGTGTGTGTGTGTGTGTACATAAATCAAGAATCTGAAGGCAACAACTCCACAATTAGGGTGAGAGCCCCACAGAGGAGCAATTACAAACCAAGAAAATCAGTGGTTGGCACAGACGTGGCACACAGAGCCAGAGCTTGGATGTCATATTTGCGATAAACCTGCAAGAGAGCTGTAATCCTTCACTGGTTAGAGGGGAACCTGGAGCTACTGACATGAGTCCTGCCTCAAGTCAGAATTGTTCTGGGAAGTATGTGGAACTGAGCCACGTTTGGAGCCACGGGCAGCTCATCTGAGAGTCACTGGGGGAAGCAGAGGCAGGGTGACTGGGCAAAGGAATAAAATACCTACTTCCACTAGGGACAATTATTTGATACTATTGATCAAGAAGCTCCACCCTCTAACCTCAGCACTCAAAACGGATTATTTTTCAGCTCTTTTGTCAAGATTCCCTTCAATTTGTGTGAGGACAAATACATCAGCCACATCTTCCTTCCCCACTCTTGTATTTAATGATGTTGTTGTAACATGACGCAAGACTGGATTTTAGGTTCATGTTTCCTGGGGGCTGCCAGAAAGGCACCTTAGCATCAATATTAAAAACGCTTGGAAATTGCACTGCGAGAAGGGCTTCCTGTAGAAAGCGAATGCACCCCACAGTGTAAAGATCCTTATGGCTCCATCAAAGAGGGTGTTCCCTTCCGGAAGGCAGTGTCCTTGCCTCTTCCTGTTCTTCTGCAGCCCAGGTCTCCTAAGCAAGCTTCCCTAACGCTTGGAGATTTAGGTAAACTTGGTGTGAACTCCCAGAGTTACGGCTTGGGTGAGCCCAAGCCCTCCCAACATTTTCCCAAGAATTCCTGGCCTTTTAACCTCCTGGTTCCCTCTATCTTGGCTCTGACATCTGTTTCTGTAATCTGAGTTTCATCCTGTGAGGGCTTGAATTACATCTCCCAAGAAAACGTGTTACGTTCTAACCCCAAGTACCTTAGAATGTGACCTTATTTGGATAGAGGGTCTTTGCAGATATAGTTGACAAAGTCACAAAGGTGGGCATTAATCCAGTATGACTGGGGTCCTTCTAAAAAGGGGAAATTTGGATACAGGAAGAGACCCTCACAGAAGGAAAATGAAGAGAAGAGTTACAAGGAAAAGAGGGCTGTCCACAAGGCAAGGAATACCTAAGGCTTCTAGAAACTACGAGAGAGTCTTCCGAGGGAGAACAGACTTGCTGACACTTTAACTTCAGACTCCCAGCCTCCACAACTGTGCGACAAGGTGCTTCTGCTATTTTAAGCATCTAGCTGGCAACAGGATTTTACAGCAGCCCTAGGTGGCTAATGCACATGCCCCGCAGACCTGGGCTCGAGCTCTGCCCCTTGCCTCGAAGCCCCAGCACATCGGCTCAGCCAGGCCTCTCCTTGGTTTCCCACTTAGGTTCCCAAGAGCAGTGGGTGCCCCGCCTCCTCACTGCGGCCTGGCCTTCCCACAGCCTCTCCCTCACACTCCACCTTCAGAGATGCCTCACACTCTGAAACCGCCTGGGAAGTGTGGCCTGGGCCCCTGACCAGGCCCACCTGCTCTCTCCAAAGCTCCTGGATTTCTAGGAAAGAAACCTCTACATTCCATTTCACTAGCAAGAAGTTTAGGAGTTCCCGTTGTGGCTTAGCAGTAACTAATCTGACTAGTATCCATGAGGATGCAGATTCGGTCCCTGGCCTCGCTCCGTGGGTGGGGGATCCAGTGTTGCTGTGTGCTGTGGTGTAGGTTGCAAATGATCTTGCATTGCTGTGGCTGTGGTGTAGGCCGGCAGCTACAGCTCCAATTTGACCCCCAGCCTGGGAACTTCCATATGCCACAGGTGCAGCCCTAGAAAAAAAAAAAAGTATTTTAATTCTGGGGTTTAGGTGGCTACTTAGATTTGCATCTATAGCCTTTGTCACTCTCAACACAACACAGGAGCAAGAAGATCTAGGTGTTATAGTCAAGAGGTAGAAAACTCAGCATTGGCTTGACCAGGTCGAGGGGCTAGTCCTCAGCTTTCCTTTCAATCAACTCTCAGCGTGATCAGGAGGACGTCATCTTGAAACTCAATGGCTAATCCCAGGGGCCTTCTTAATTTGTTGTATGAAATATAATTACCAAACACACTGAAATGCTCAGGTCATCTCTAAAGACAAATTCTTTTTTCCTCTACATGAAATGCACTGAGACAGGGAGAAGCATGTTATGAACTAGATTAGTGATAAAGGTCAAATCAGGATCCTTGCCCATAGCACACCCTGGTTCTGGAGATAAAAAGCCTGAGCTCTAGAGGCAGAGAGAACTGGGTTTGAATCACAGCTCTACCACTTCTTGGCTCTATAACCTTGGGCAAGTTCCACAGGCTTGAATTCTTCCTGTGCAAAATGAAAATAAAAATGCTTAACTCATGGGATTATTTTGGGAATTACATGAACTGGAAGTTCCTGTTGTGGCCCTAAGTGTTAAGAACCCAAATCGTGTCCCTGAGGACGCAGGTTCCATACCCGGCCTCGCTCAGTGGGTGAAGGATCTGGCGTTGCTCGGCCTGAGTTGTAGATGTGGCTCAGAACCAGTGTTGCTGTGGCTGTGTGGTAGGCCAGCAGCTACAGCTCTGACTTGAACCCTAGCCTAGAAACTTCCATATGCTGTGGGTGTGGCAGTTAAAATAAAATAAAATAAAATAGAAGTTCCCGTCATGGCTCAGTGGTTAACGAATCTGACTAGGAACCATGAGGCTGCAGGTTTGATCCCTGGCCTTGCTCAGTGGGTTGGGGATCTGGTGTTGCTGTGGCAGTGGTGTAGGCCGGAGGCTACAGCTCCGATGCCGTCCCTAGCCTGGGAACCTCCATATGACGCAGGAGCGGCCCAAGAAAAGGCAAAAAGACAAAAGTAAATAAATAAATAAATGAATGAATAAATGAATAAATAAAATAAAATGGCCATCTCTCTAGGCTATGTGGTTGGAGGTTGAGGGGAGGCCCCTAGTTATTGTCAAGAATTGTGTTTAGTTGCTGACAGCAGGCACAGAAGAGTCTCTCTCTTTCTCCCTCTCTCTCCCTCCCTCTTCCTCTCTCCCTCTCCCTCCTCTTTCTCTGTCCCTTACTCCTCCCCTTCCCCTCTCCCTCCCGAGCTTTCTCTCAAAGAAACAGTGGGCAGCCAGGACAAGCGTGGTGGCTCCGAGTCATCAGGGACTCAGGATCTTCCTGCTCCTCTCCTCTTTGCTCAGGCCTCCTCCTCAGGCTGTTTCCTTCCTCGAGGTCACTTCAAAATACACGGTGGAACCCAGCCATTACCTCTGCACCACAGACAGCTGTCTGTCTCCTTGAAGGAAACATCTCCGTTTCAACAAACAACTTCTGTTCACACTTCCTTAGCCAGGACAGAGTCACATGGTCACAGCCAGCGCAGAGTGGGCTGGGAGGGGTAGGTTGTTAGCTGGGCACGTTGCTTTTCCAAATAAGAATCCTCTTAATGAGGAAGAGGAGAATTCTGATTTTGATCAGCAGCTCTGTTCTCTGGAACAAGAGTCTTTGTTCTCTGGTTTAATCGTCATACAGGCTTGGAGCTGGAAAGGACCGGGAGCTCTGAGGTCCAGAGAGGGAGAAAGGTCACTCCGAAAGGCCAAGAGAATGCTGAGCTTAGGAAGCTGGCCAGGATCCCCTGGGTCTGACAGCCACGGTTATTCTAGGGACAGAAGAGGAAGAACTCCAGGCTGAAATGAAGGCCCTGAGGTGACAGGGTTTCTCATCATTTCAGAGAAGAAAACTTGAACGAGTCTCCAAATCACTGTCCACAACAGGCTGGTGCTTTCCTAATACCCAAAAGGCAGACGATGTAAAAATAAACTCTGGACATGGAAATCTGGGCCTGAGAGCTGATTCAACTGCTCCCTCAGTGAGGGATTTGAACAAGTCCCCCTTCTTCTGGAGAGAGAGGCAGGAAAAGAATAAGCCTATTTTATTTTGTTATTATTATTATTATTATTATTTTTTTTGTCTTTTTGCCTTTTCTAGGGCCGCTCCCGAGGCATATGGAGGTTCCCAGGCTAGGGGTCGAATCAGAGCTGTAGCCACCAGCCTATGCCAGAGCCACAGCAACGCGGGATCCGAGCCGTGTCTGCAACCTACACCACAGCTCACGGCAACGCTGGATCCCCAACCCACTGAGTAAGGCCAGGGATCAGACCCACAACCTCATGGTTCCTAGTCGGATTTGTTAACCACTATGCCATGACGGGAACTCTAAGAAGCCTATTTTAAAGAAGCTTAATATACTTCATATCATTCTGTCCCAACAATGGTGAGACAACTATGCTTAACTCAGAGTACAGGTAAATGAGCTGAGGACCAGAGAAGGTCTAAAAGCCCTAAGCTGGTCTAGACCCTGAGGGAGACCTTTGGCCCCAAACCCTTGATAATGCTACACTGAAGCCACATGGAAGTCTTTTAAGTTTTTCAAATGTTCTACCCCAGCTCTCCTCCTTGCCTTTGCATGTGCCGTTCCCCCTGCTCGGCGCACTCTCTCACCTCTTCATCTGGGAGCCTCAACTCCTTCTTTGAGGCTCAACTGAACATTCTCTTCCTTCCATCAAGCTGTTGCCCAAATCAGGTTATGCTTCCTGTTTCTTACTCCTTCCTCCCTCATGCTCATCACTGGAAGCGATTTTTTTTTTTCTTTTTTCTTTTTAGGACTGTACCTATGGCATATGGAGGTTCCCAGTCTAGGGGTCTAATCAGAGCTGTAGCTGCTGGCCTACACCACAGCCACAGCAACTTGGGATCTGAGACATGTCTGCGACCTACACGACAGCTCACGGCAATGCCAGATCATTAACCCACTGAGCAAGACCCGGGATCGAACCTGCATCCTCATGGATACTAGTCAGATTCGTGACCTGCTGAGCCACAACGGGAACTCCCGGAAATGTCTTGTTTAATGACTGCCTCCCTCACTGAAAGAAGAACTCCTACTTACTATAGTCCTTGCTTCCAACAAAGAGCTCCACATATCCCAGGCACTTAAGGAACATGTATGGAGTTCTCTGGTGGCCTAGCAGGTTAGGGATCCAGCTTTGTCACTGCAGTGGCTCGGGTTGCTGCTGTGGCAAGGGTTCTATCCTTGGCCTGGGAATTTCTGCATGCCCTGGGCATGCCCCCCCCCCCCCCCGCCAAAAAAAGAAAGAAACATTTGTAAGAATTTACAAATCGTTTAATTTGATGGTAAAAGTCCTTGTTTATTTATTTACATTAACTGAACCCATTTTAGAAAATACTGTTTCGCTGATTAAAACTGTTCTCCCTACCTGGGATTCAAGGCTCTTCAGAATCTTCCCAGCTCCAGCCTTCCTTATTCTTGCCTTCCTGTATCTGGAGGATCATTATTCTCCATCTAGAATGCAATATTCTGGCCCCTTACCTGCCCACAATGTAGCCACCCATCGAAGTCCAGCTTCGATTCAGCTTCCTCCAGAGAACCTACTGAAGGAAGAAATTAGTGTTAAATGTAGAGGCAGAGTCGGTTCTTTTCTTCTGTTATTTTCTTTGTCTTTCTTTTTTTGACCGCACCAGTGGCAGGTGGAAGTTCCTGGGCCAGGGGTTGAATCTGAGCCGCAGCAGCGACCCGAGCTGCTATAGAGACAACACTGGATCCTTAACCGCCACAGCAGGAACTCCCCTGAACACTTCTTAGAGCACTAAAAGCCTGTCCTGGCCGTGGCCTTCCTGTTTGACAGTTGTATTTTCCCAACCTCAACCACCATTTTATCCCTGGGTTTTCCTACATCTTTCCTCTTCTTGCCTCTTTTAAGCACATTGTCAGACCTGAGCTCTGGCCTCAGGGAAGGAAGCAGGGGAGGGGGTGGGGGAGAGAAATCTCTGAGCTTTGTGTCCCATTGATGAAATTTCCAGTGATTTTTTTTGTTTTTGTTTTTGTTTTTTTTTTGGTCTTTTTTGCCTTTTCTGGGGCCACTCCCAGGCATATGGAGGTTCCCAGGCTAGGGGTCGAATCGGAGCTGTAGCCACCGCCTAACCAGTGCCACAGCAACGCGAGATCAGAGCTGTATCTGCGACCTACACCACAGCTCACGGCAACGCCGAATCTTTAACCCACTGAGCAAGGCCAGGGGTTGAACCCGAAACCTCAGGGTTCCTAGTCGGATTCATTAACCACTGCACCACGAAGGGAACTCCCAGAGTGATTTTTAAAATGAGATCAAAGAGGGAGTTCCTGTTGTGGCTCATCGGGTTAGGAATCTAAAAGTATCCATGAGGATGCGGGTTTGATCCCTGGCCTCGCTCAGTGGGTTAAGGATCCGGTGTTGCCACAAGCTGCAGTGTAGGTTGCAGATGTGGCTCGGATCCAGAGTTGCTGTGGCTGTGGTAGGCTGGAAGCTCCAGCTCTGATTCAACCCCTAGCCTGGGAACTTCCATGTGCCACAGGTAGAGCCCTAAAAAGACAACTGAAATAAAATCAAAGAGAGGAAAAACTAACAAAAACTTCCCCCGGGGGCTGGGTGGAGAAAAAAGGAAGGGGCAGGGCTGAGCCAAAAGGTGTCAGTAGTTCCAGCTTTCTTGCCTGTCTTAGGACAGAAGCCTGGAGAGAGACGTGTCTGAGGTGTGGGGTCCAAAAGCAACTGGCATTTGTGAGATGGTTACTACACAGAGCTCCAAGGAGACTCCAGAAGAGCTCTCAGCAAGATGTATGTGAGCGATCACAAACAGTCTTAACCTCAGGTTTGCAAGAAAGAAGCTGATTAATTTCTGAGCTTTCTAGACACCGTATGGGAATATCTGAGAGACTTACAGGACCTACAGGGACCACGCAGACCCTGTAGAAGCAAAGGAGATCTTTGCAATCTTTGGCCATCTCTACACAAAAGCAACTAGCATGGGGCATGCCACATGAACAGATCATTCAAGGAACAGATGAATCTCTTCCAACACCTTGGCATTATCTATACCTTCTACAGCTTAGACAACTTGGAGATTAACCCTCCTAGAATATAAGCTTCTTGCTGGCAGAGCTATCAAAAAAGTCATAATGACAGAATGGTGTTCCCCAGAAGGATATTCCTGTTCTTAAACTGGAGTCCCCAAGAAATATATTCCTCTAAGCCAACCAATGGAAATCCTCAAGTCTGGGTTACAGCACATGGAATAGAGCTACTCAGAGAAAAAAACGACTGTATCCCAACCACTGCAGGAAGAAAATGATGTCAGCATGGAGAAGGCCTCCTGGATGCTCTATGGAGCAGGGGCTGGTGAAGAGTTATCTGGGGCCACATCTCACCTCATCACGATTGTGCCTTCAGTAGGCATAGCAGGTTCTCCAGCTCTTTGCAGTGATACCCACCTCAGCTCAGCCTCGGAGTTCTCCTTCCTTCAAGGGCACTGGAGGAAGTGGACTGAGGGCCTCCACTGAGTGTTCTCTTGCTATACTGTGTTAATATATGAGTTTCTATCAATTTACTGAAATTTTTAATTTAGGTATCTAAGTACAGGGATAAAAGAAAAGGGGAAAAAGAAGGCTCTTTGTTAGAATATATTAGTGCTTACATTTAAATAACCTTAGGAAAAATGTTTCAAAGAAATCCTGTTAGTTCCCTGGTGGCCTAGCTGTTAAGGATTTGGCATTGTTACTGCTGTGGCTCGGGTCACTGCCATGGTTTGGGTTCTGTCCCTGGCTAGCCTGGGAACTTCTATATGCAGGGGATGCAGTCAAAAAAAAAAAAAAAAAAAAGAAAGAAAGAAAGAAAGAAAGAAGAGAAAAGAAAGAAATCCCATGAAAGTAAGAATAGGTTATCCTAGGAGTTCCCATCGTGGCACAGCAGAAAAGAATCTGACCAGGAACCATGAAGTTGCAGGTTCGATCCGTGGCCTCACTTAAGGATCCGGGGTTGCCATGGGCCGTGGTGTATGTCACAGATGTGGCTTGGCTCCTGTGTTGCTGTGGCTGTGGGGTAGGCCGGCAGCTACAGCTCCAGTTGGACCCCTAGCCTGGGAACCTCTGTATGCCATAGGTGCGACCCTAAAAAGACAAAAAAACAAAAAAACAAAAAACAAACAAACAAACAAAAAACAAGTTATCCTAGTTCCATACTCCACTACAAAACTGCACACATTTGTGTAGTAATTGCATGAAAATTCTTAACGTATAAAACAAGAGGATAAAAAAGTTGACTAGAAAGCAGTGCCATTTTTGGAAATCACAAGTAGTGTACAGATTTTAAAAATCTTAACTTCATTTTCATTGACTCGAAATAGCTTGCAATTATAAGATAATAACTATGGCTTTGGTTTCAGCCTTTGCTGACTGCCAATTTCAACGTTTTGTCATGCAACTAACAATCTGAAGATCATTAATCCCTTATCCAGGAATTCAAAGATGTAACTGTTTCTAGATAACTGTTTCCAGATAAATACGTCATTGTTTCTCACTGAGGAAATCTCTGGACTTAACATCCTCATAAAAAAAGAAAGAAAATAAAAGAGATCCCCAAATAAAACATGTGGCTAAATAATTAGACACCATTTATGTAAAATAATTTTTACAATGAACATAGACATTGGGTTCCAGAAACTACACTTTTTAAACCAGAGGGTTTGGAAGTCTGAGGTGAGAAAGGTGACATGCACAAACATCCCCATGGCAGCAAGAGTGTCAGGGTCTCCTGCGGGCACTTTCAGGTCTGCACCTTTGATTCTAATTCCTATTTAGATTTGGTATCTCCCTCTCCCTCATGCTTCCTGAACTTGGCTCTTTGTGGATGTATAGGTGTAAAAATACCCAGGTCTTTAGTGGCTTTGCCTTTGGTGCTGTCTAGACCAGCGTTTTTATCAAGCAACTTGGAGGAAGGCAGAGGCAAGGGAGAAGGCTACTCTCTGCAGACCAGGTTGGTGAGGCCAATGAGACAGCAAAGGTCATTCACCCATGTAGCCAGAAGAAGTCCTAGGCTGAGTCCTCCATCAGGATAACTGAGTTCACCAATCTGTCCTCTTGTTTTACTGAAATTCACATCTGCAGTTGCCTCCAGTACCACTGTATTCCAGTACAATCCAGCTACAGCTCCCTGACACCCCCTATAACGCCTCTCACAAGAATATCTGTGACTGGCTCAGCTGTCTGACCGCAGTCCAGGCTTTGAGATACTGGGCAACATCTGATACCCAAATGAGACTCCGGTCATTGACTGAGTATGCCTCCAGACTGGTCTCAGACAAGCCTAATGGTGCTAGGGTACAAGAGAGCCAAGTTTTCAAATCTGTGGATGACATGAAGCTAGGAGAGAAGGCGAACATGATGGAGACTTTTAAAAGCTCTTGAGAGGTTGGAAGCCTCATTCAAGAGCAACAAGATGAAATTTAACAGCCATGAGTTTGAGTTCCAAATACCATCTCAAATATTCAAGTTCCATCAAATATAGATGATGGGAAAAAAATAGCTTGACTATTTTCTGTGAAAAGACTGGAGTGATTCTGTTGACCTAAGTTCAGCTTGATGTGACTTAGCTGCTCTAAAAGCTAATCCTCTTGCGGGCTGCATTAACAGGATTGTGTACAAATCACGCAAGCCAATAATCTCCATAGACCCACCTTTAACAGCTGATGACTCAGTTGTGACCTCCGTACTACAAGGGGGCCATTAACAACCACAGACAATTCTGGAGAAGCAAAGGAGGATGAAGGGATCTGGGCTCTCCATAGCACAGGGAATCGCTGGACCAATTGCACCCTGCCTGAGCCGTGGCTCTCTCTCAATTATAAGTCTTTTGGTGCAACGGAAAACTCAGCTGGCTTAGGCAAGAGGGGGTCATGAATCCTAATGATATTGGACAGGGCTGCCGTTCAGATGAGATACACAGGTATGGCTGAACACGTTGTTTATCTCTGGCATCTACTCTGATTCATTGGTTCCCATAGAGTACTGGCTTTAAATATTTTGAATATCACCCCTGGAAACAGGAGTATCTTCTAGAATCCAAGGCCAGGGATACAGCGGAGCTTTGGAAAGGGCTAGAGCCAGGAATGGAATGTCACTGGAAGGCTGGCAGTATTGGCTCTCTGCTCTTACCCTCTGTTTCATTCCTCTTTGTCTGGATGAGACAGCTTTCTCCAATCCCTAGTCCACTTGCCAGAAAATGGCTTTCTCTCTATCCCAGCTCCAAGTTCCCAACAGGTCGAGGGCCTACCCCAACCTAATCAACTATGGCCAAGTGCATGGAGTCCATCAGACAAACAAAGCTGCTAGAAATCCACCCCCATGGACTGGAATGGGGATGATTAAGGAGATCATTCTGTGTCAGGCAAATACCCCCAAAATTTTGTATCACTTTCTTTGATGTCATGAGCCCCTTTGAAAAGCTGGAGATACATTTTCCTCTATACAAAAACACACACACAATTTTGTTTATGCTTTCAAAGGCCCTGAGAACCTTGGAATATATCCATGAACCCCCAAAGAAGATACCGTGGCCTAGAGATGAAATATTTAGGGGAGAAAATATGAGTATTTTCCTTCCAATAGCTGAAGAATTGTTGGCGGAGAGGGTTAAAAATATGTAAACGTATGCATAGTAAAAAGATTAGAATGCTATATAAAAATGAGAATGTTGATTCTCCTATGGTAATTCTTTTTTCTGTGTTTCTTAATTGTCCTATCAGGAACATACACGGCTAGTTTCATAATCAGATAAAACATTCTTTTAAAAAAAAATATTCACAATTTCAAATGCTTCAGATAGAGTTTAGAATTGCAAATAAAATTAAAAAGAACACAGATTTTGACCCAATGCTACCAGATGCCCTAGGAATATTCACAACATCCTTGAATCTATCCTTGCCCTCCTATAATCTGTTCGCAGAACAAAAGCCCGTTATGTTAAAACATAAGCCAGAATATGTCTCTCTGCTCAGAACCCAGCAAGCGCTCCCCTACTCACTCACAGCAAGAGCCAGAATCTTTGTGCGCATTTGCCTAGAATGTTCCGTGTGACCTGGCCCCTGTTGTACTCCCCCTACGACTGTCATCTCCTACAAGCTCATCCTGATTCCTCTGTTCCTGACATTTCATCACCTCCTCAAGTCTCCGCAAATAGCACGTTCCCTGTGAGACTGATTCAGTGTTAAATTTCATACCCCAACACCACTGTTACTCTCCATGGCCTGTATCCTACTATCTCTTTCTTTTTTAAAATAATTAATTATTTTATTTAAAGTATAGTTGATTTACAATGATGTGTTAGTTTCAGGTGTAGAGCAAAGCAATTTGAATATATATATATATATGCTTTTTCAGATTTTCTTCCATTACAGGTCAGTATATTAAAGATATGGTAGGTAGGTACTATCGACCTAGTACTCACTTTCTTTTTCTCATAGGACTTACTACCTTCTAAAATACTATGTAAATGTTTTTCTTCTGTTTCTCTTAACATGAATGTAAGCTCCACGAAGCCAGAGGATTTTTTTTTTTTTCTTGTTTGCTTAATCCCAATCACCCAGAACAGTGCCTGGCTAATAGTGGGCACTCAATAGACATTTGTGCAGGAAGGGAAGCAGGAGGGAAAAAAGACTCAAAGTGGTCAAGCAGAGACAAAGGGGCTCTCATAGAAGGAATTCCTGATATGGGGGAGAAGCTTGGACAACTCTGAAGTTTGACTGCAAATCTAAGATTCTATACAATAGACTCTTCCCTTCTGCCACCATAACCCAGATTTTACCCACTTAGATTACTTGCCAAGTGTTTTAGACAGGAATGATTTGGATGCAAGAAAGAGAAACCACTCAGGTTATATGAAACAAAAAGGAAGAGTCTCATGGATTCCAAGGGCAAGAACTCCAGGGTGGCCCCCTGAGAAGCTGAAACCGGGATTGTCTCTGTCTTTCTGGTACTTCAGGAGATTTAATCTCTCTTTCCCTCACTTCTCGTTCCTGGAGAATGACAAGACCTCCCAGCTCCAGAGCCCCTCACCAACAAATTCGAGATAGACAAAAGTGTCTATCTTGAATCCAACTTCTTCAAGAGGGACTCTGACTGGCTTGGCACAGCTTATCATTTGTTTTTCTGTATATCAAGGGGCACCATGAGTTGTCATCAGAGGCAAGAGTATCCGAGAGTTCAACCATGACCCAAGAGTCCACCCTGCTGGCCTTGGGAAAGGAGGAAGTTCTCAGAGAAGAAGCACAGGGACTGAACAGGCAAACTGGCCAGCAGGCCAAGGCACCACCCCACTGGAGTCTAGCTGCATTAATGTTCTGAACAATCTAATTTCACTTCCCCAGCAATTTCCTGTCTGGAAGAGGTCGCTGATTTCTTTGAAGCTAAAATCGGCACATCCCTCCCTTACAAAAATAATAAACAGCTCTCTGAGAAACTTCTGAGGAAATTTTTCTACCACTTGGAAAAGCAGTGAGAGGATTCACCTCCTAGAGTAAGAGAGGCGGAGACTTTCCCCTGAAACAGAGCTGCAACATGTCATAAAATCTTATTTATTTATTTATTAATAGTTATTTCCCCAATACAATTTTTTTCCTACTGTACAGCATGGTGACCCAGTTACACATACATGTACACATTCTATTTTCACACATTATCATGCTCCATCATAAGTGACTAGACATAGTTCCCTGTGCTACACAGCAGGATCTCATTGCTAATCCATTCCAAAGGCAATAGATTGCATCTATTAACCCCAAGCTCCCAATCCACCCCACTGCCTCCCCCTCCCCTTTGGCAACCACAAGTCTATTCTGCAAGTCCATGATTTCCTTTTCTGTGGAAAAGCTCATCTGTGCCATATATTAGATTCCAGATATAAGTGATATCATATGGTATTTGTCTTTCTGAGTTACTTCACTCAGTATGAGAGTCTCTAGTTCCATCCATGTTGCTACAAATGGCATTATTTTCTTCTTTTTTATGGCCGAGTAGTATTCCATTGTGTATATACACCACATCTTCCTAATTCAATCGTCTGTCGATGGACATTTGGGTTGTTTCCATGTCTTGGCTATTGTGAATAGAGCTGCAATGAACGTGCAGGTGCATATGTTTTTTTAAGGAAAGTTTTGTCTGAATATATGCCCAAGAGTGGGACTGCTGGGTCATATGGTAGTTCTATGTATAGATTTCTAAGGTATCTCCATACTGTTCTCCATAGTGGTTGTACCAGCTTACATTCCCACCAACAGTGCAGGAGGTTCCCTTTTCTCCAGCATTTGTTATTTGTGGACTTATTAATGATGGCCATTCTGACATGTCCTAAAATTCTGCACCACGATCACAGACATATATATATAACAGCTTTTTATGATAAAAGAGCTTTGGAAAAAATTTTGAACCATAAGTACAGAAATGTGCACAAAACATGTGTTCAGCTGGATGAATTTCCAAAATTAAAACACATCCTTGCAACCAGACCCCTGATCAAGAAATCAACATTACCACCTGCTAGCCCCCCACCCCACATACACATAACCATTCTCCTAACTTCCACAGATTAGCTTTGCCTAAGTTTAAAGTTGGTCCTTTTTTCCTATTGGGATTGCTATCTTTTTTTTTAAATTGAAGTACAGTTGATTTACAATGTTGTGTCAGTTTCAGGTGCACAGCAAAGTGATTCAGTTATACAGACATATATTCTTTTTGAGATTCTTTTCCATTATAGGTTATTACAAGACATTGGCGTTGGCGATCTTGTTTTATTTTTAAAGCAAGCTGAGATATAACTGACATGCAATAAAGTGTACATATTTAAAGTGCACAGTTTGATATACTTGGATATATGTATACATCATGAAACCATCACCACAATCAATCCCTTCCAGCCCCAGCCAACCACTGATCCACCTTGTGTCATTATCAATTTGTTTGTATTTCTAGAATTTTCTATAAATGGAATCACACAGTATATTTTTGTTTTGGTCTGGTTTCTTCACTCAGAATAATTATTGAGATTCATCCATATCATTACACATATCACTAGCCCATTCCTTTTTATTGCTGAATAGTAACCCATTGTATGGATATACTAAGCTTTGTTTATCCATTAATCTATTGAGGGGCATTTGAGTTGTTTCCAATTTGGGGGTATTTAAAATAAAGGGGCTAAGAACATTTGTGCACAAGTCTTTGAGTGAATATATGCTTTCATTTCTCTTAGGCAGATATTTAGGAGTAGAATATCTGGGTCATATGTTACATGTATGTTTAATTTTCTAAGAAACAGCCAAAAGGTCTTCCATTTTACATTCTTTCAAGAAATGTATGAATTTCTCTTGCTCCATCTCCTAAATCTTGATATAATGTTTTAAATCTTAGTCATTCTAAATGGTGTAGAGTAGTATTGCATTGTAATTTTAATTTGTATTCCCCCATGACTAATGACAGCACATCGTTGGATTGGCTTATTTGCTATCTGTTGTCTTTTGGGGAAAGAGTCTGTATAAATCTACTGCCCATGTTTTCATCAGGTTGTTTGTTTTCTTATTAAGTTCTGATAGTGCTTTATTTATTCTGGAGACAAGTCTTTCATCAAATATGTGATTTGCAAATATTTACTCTCCTATTTCTGGCTTGTCTTTTCATTCTCTCAATGGTGTCTTTCAAAGAACAGAGTCTTAATTTTTTTTTTTTTTTTTATCTTTTTGTCTTTTCTAGGGCTGCTCCCGTGGCATACGGAGGTTCTCAGGCTTGGGGTCCAATCGGAGCTGTAGCCGCCAGCCCAAGCCACAGCCACACCAACGCCAGATCAAAGCCACATCTGTGACCTGCACCACAGCCCATGGCAACGTGGATCCTTAACCCACTGAGTGAGGCCAGGGATCGAACCCACAACCTCATGGTTCCTAGTTGGATTTGTTAACCACTGAGCCATGATGGGAACTCCCCATCTTTTTTTTTTTTTTTTTTTGTCTTTTATCTTTTTTGTTGTTGTTGTTGTTGTTGTTGTTGTTATTGTTGCTATTTCTTGGGGGAGGTTCCCAGGCTAGGGGTTGAATCGGAGCTGTAGCCACCGGCCTACGCCAGAGCCACAGCAACGCGGGATCCGAGCCTCGTCTGCAACATACACCACAGCTCACGGCAATGCCGGATCATTAACCCACTGAGCAAGGGCAGGGATCGAACCCGCAACCTCATGGTTCCTAGTCGGATTCGTTAACCACTGCGCCACGATGGGAACTCCCCATCTTTATTTTAAATAGAGTATAGTTGATCTTCAATCTTGTGCTAGTTTCAGGTGTATGGCAAAGTGATTCATTTATACATAAGCATATATCCATTCTTTTTCAGATTCTTTTCCCATATAGGTTATTACAGAAAACTGAGTAGAGTTCCCTGTGCTCTATAGTAGGTCCTTGTTGATTATCTATTTTATATGTAGTAGTGTGTATAAATTAATTCCAAACTCCTAATTTATCCCTTTCCATCATGTTTCCCTTTTGGAAACCAACAATTTGTTTTTTATGTCTGTGACTCTGTTCCTATTTTATAAATAAGTTTACTTGTATCATTTTTTTAAAGATTCCATATATAAGTGACATCATATGATATCTTCCTCTGTCTGACTTAGGTGACTTACTATGATAATCTCTAGATCCATCCATATTGCTGAAAATGGCATTATTTGTTCTTTTTTTATGGCTGAGTAGTATATCACATGTACCACATCTTCTTTATCCATTCCTTTGTTGATGGACATTTAGGTTGCTTCCATGTCTTGGCTATTGTAAGCATTGTAGCAATGAACATTGGGGTACATGTATCTTTTTGAATTATGGTTTTCTCCAGATATACGCCCATAGAGTGGAAATACAGGATAATATGGTAGTTCTACTTTTAGGTTGTTTTGTTGGTTTTTTTTTTTTTTTGTATTATTACTACCCTCGTTTACATATTTATTTTTTAATTACTCAATGAATGTCACTACATTTATAGTTGTACAATGATCATCACAATCCAATTTTATAGAATTTCCATCCCAAACCCTCACTACATCCCCCCAACCCCTCAACCTGTCTCATTTGGAAACCATATGTTTTTCAAAGTTGGTGAGTCAGTATCTGTTCTGCAAAGAAGTTCATTGTGTCCTTTTTTTAGATTCCATATGTAAGTGATAGCATTTGATGTTGGTGTCTCATGGTCTGATTGACTTCACTTAGCATGATAATTTCTAGGTCCATCCATGTTGCTGCAAATGCCATTATTTGTTTCCTTTTAATGGCTGAGTAATATTCCATTGTTTATATGTACCACATCTTCTTTATCCACTCTTCTGCCGATGGAAATTTAGGTTGTTTCCATGTCTTGGCTATTGTACATAGTGTTGCAATGAACATTGGAGTACATGTATCTTTTCAAGTCATGATTTTCACTGGACAGATGCCCAGGACTGGATAGATGCCCAGGTACTTTGAGTTTTTAAAGGAAACTCCATACTATTCTCCATAGTGGGTGCACCAATTTACATTCCCATCAACCATGTGAGAGGGTTCCATAACCCATACCCTCTCCAGCATTTGTTATTTGTAGACTTTTTCATGATGACCATTCTGACCAGTGAGAGGTGATAACCCATTGTAGTTCTGATTTATGTTTTTCTAATACTTAAGAGATGTTGAGCAAGTTTTCATGTGCTTTTTGGCCATCTGTACATCTTTTCTGAAGAAATATCTCATTAGACCTCCTGCCCATTTATTTTTTTTTTAATATTGAGCTGTGTGAGATGTTTGTATATTTTAGAGATTGAACCCTTGTTGGTCACTTCATTAGCAAACATTTTCTCCCATTCTAGAGCGTGTCTTTGCATCTTGTGTATGATTTCCTTTGCTGTGCAAAAGCTTTTAAGCTTAATTAGATTCCATTTATTAATTTTTATTTCCATTATTCTAGGAGACAGATGCAAAAACATATGGATGTGATTTATGTCAAAGAGTATTCTGTCTATGTTTTCCTCTAAGAGTTTTATAGTACCCAGTGTTATACTTAGGTCTTTGATCCATTTTGAGTTTAATTTTGTGTACGGTGTTAGAGAATGTTCTAATTTTATTCTTTAACACATAGCTGTCCATTTTTCCCAGCACCGCTTATTAAAGAGACTGTCTTTTCTCAATTGTATATTCTTGCCTACTTTGTTTTGTTTATGTTTTAATTGATCATAGGTGTGTGGGTTTATTTCTGGGCTTTCTATCCTGTTCCATTGATCTATGCGTCTGTGTTTGTGCCAATACCACACTGTTTTGATAACCGTAGCTTTAGAGTATAGTCTGAAGTAAGAGAACCTGATTCTTCCATTTTTCTTTCTCAAGATTGCTTTGGATATTTGGAGTCTTTTGTGTTTCCATACAAATTATATTTTTGTTCAAGATCTGTAAAAATGCCAAAATTTTTAATTATAATAATTTAATAGGGATTGCACTGAATCTGTAGAAGGCCTTGGGCAGTATAGTCATTTTGACAATATCAATTCTTCCCATCCAAGGATATGGGGTATATTTCCATGTGTTTGTGTCATCTTTGATTCTTTCATCAATGTCTCATAGTTTTCAGAGTTACAGGTCTTTTGCCTCCTTACAGAATTTATTCCCAAGAATTTTATTCTTTCTGATGCAGCAGTATATGGGTTTCCTTAATTTTTCTTTCTCATCTTTTCTTGCTAGTGTATAGAAATGCAACAGATTTCTGTGTATTAATCTTGTACTTTGCAATTTTACCAAATTCATCAATGAGCTCTAGTAGTTTTCTGGTAGCATCTTTAGGATTCTCTATAGTATCATGTCATCTGCAAACAGTGACAGTTAAACTTCCTTTTCAGTTTGGATTCCTTTCATTTCTTTCTCCTCTTTGATTACCATGGCTAATACTTCCAGAGTTGTGTTGAATAAAAGTGGCAAGAGTGGATATCCTTGTCTTGTTCCTGATATTAGAGAGGATGCTTTAGCTTTTCATCTTTGAGAATGATGTCAGCTGTGGGTTTGTCATATATGGCCTTTATTATGTGGCGTTAGGTTCATTCTATGTCCACTTCCTGGAAAGTTTGTATCAGAAATGAGGGTTGAATTTTGTCAAAAGCTTTTTCTGTACCTATTGGGATGATCATATGAGCTTTATTCTTTAATTTTGTAATGTGGTGTATCATACTGATTGATTTGTGAATAATGAAAAAAATCCAGCAGTTCCCATTGTCGCACAGAAGAAATAAATCCAACTAGTATCCATGATGATGCAGGTTTGATCTCTTGCCTTGCTCAGTGGCTCAGGGATCCAGCATTACTCTGAGCTATGGTGTAGGTCGGAGATGTGGCTCAGATGCTGCATTGCTGTGGCTGTGCCTGTGGCTGGCAGCTGTAGCTCCAATTCAACCCCTAGCCTGGGAATTTCCATATGCCATGGGTGTGGCCCCAAGAAAGAAAGAAAGAAAGAAAGAAAGAAAGAGAAAGATAGATCCTTGCATCACTGGGATAAATCCCACTTGATCATTATGTATGATCCTTTCAATGCATGTGGA
The DNA here is from genome assembly GCF_054392235.1 of Sus scrofa. NCBI lineage: Eukaryota > Metazoa > Chordata > Mammalia > Artiodactyla > Suidae > Sus > Sus scrofa. Next base: position 90,861,803 of record NC_139390.1, on the reverse strand, counting down.
CTTGGCTTGCTAATATTTTGTTGAGGATTTTTGCATCTACGTTCCTCAGCAATGTTGGCCAGTAATTTCCTTTTTTTGTGGTATCTTTGTCGTTTTTTTGTTTTGTTTTGTTTTTTGTTTTTTTTGCTTTTTGCTTTTTAGGGCCACATCCATGGCATATGGAGGGTACCAGGCTAGGGGTCTAATTGGAGCTGTAGCCACCAGCCTACTCCAGAGCCACAGCAATGCCAGATCTGAGCTGCGTCTGCAACCTACACCATAGCTCACAGCAACGCCGGATCCTTAACCCACTGAGTGAGGTAAGGGATCAAACCTGCAACCTCATGGTTCCTAGTCAGATTCATTTCTGCTGAGCCACGATGGGAATTCCTCTTTGTCCAGTTTTGGTATCAGGGTGATGGTGGCCTCATAGAATGAGTTTGAGAGGGTTCCTTCCTCTGCAATTTTTTGGAATAGTTTGAGAAAGACAGATGTTAGCTCTTCTCTAAATGGTTGTTAGAATTTGTTTGTGAAGTCATCTGGTCCTGGACTTTTGTTTGTTGAGAGGATTTTTTTGTTTTCTTTTTTCTTTTTTGGCTGCCCCAATGGCTATGGAGTTCTTGGGCCAGGAGTCGGATCTGAGCCACAGCTGCAACCTAAGCTGCAGCTGCAGCAATGCCAGATCCTTAACCCACTGTGCTGGGCTGGGGATTAATCCTGCACCCCAGTTCTCCAGATATGCCATTGGTCCTATTTTGACACACTGGGAATACCTACTGTGAGTTTTTTAAATCATACTTTCAATTTTAGTACTTGTGGTTGGTCTCTTCATATTTTCCATTTCTTTCTGGTTCAGTCTCAGGAGATTTTACCCCCTTTTTTTTTTTTTTGGTCTTTTGTCTTTTTGTTGTTGTTGTTGTTGTTGTTGCTATTTCTTGGGCCGCTCCCGCAGCATATGGAGGTTCCTAGGCTAGGGGTTGAATCGGAGCTGTAGCCACCAGCCTATGCCAGAGCCACAGCAACGCGGGATCCGAGCCTCGTCTGCAACCTACACCACAGCTCACGGCAACGCCGGATCGTTTAACCCACTGAGCAAGGGCAGGGACCGAACCTGCAACCTCATGGTTCCTAGTCGGATTCGTTAACCACTGCGCCACGACGGGAACTCCAGATTTTACCCTTTTAAGAATTTACCATTTTTTCGAGGTTATCCATTTTATTGGTATATAGTCTCTTATGATCCTTTTGAGTTTTGGTGGTGTCAACTGTAACTTCTTTTTCATTTCTAATATTATTGATTTGAGCCTTCTCCCCATTTTCCTGATGAGTCTGGCTCAAGGTTTATCAGATTTTTTATATTTTCAAATAATCAGATTTTAGTTTCATTGATCTATTTTTTCTTCATCTTGTTTCATTTATTTCTGCTCTGATCTTTGGTTTCTTTCCTTCTACTAACTTTGAGTTTTGTTTGTTCTTCTTTCTTGAATTGTTTTAGTTGTAAGGTTAAGTTGTTGATTTGAGATTTTCCTTGGCAGTTCCCATTGTGGTTCAGCAATAACAAACCTGACCAGTATTCATGAGGATACAGGTTTAACTCCTGGCCTCACTCAGTGGGTTAAGGATCTGGTGTTGTCATGAGCTGAGGCATAATCTGCAGACATGGCTCAGATCCTACAATGCTGTGGCTGTGGCACAGGCAGGCAGCTGCAGCTCTGATTCAACCCTAAGCCCAAGAACTTCCATGTGCTGCAGGTGTGATCCTAAAAAAGCAAGAGAGAGATTTTTCTTGTTTCCTGAGGTAAACCTGTATTGCTATGATCTTCCCTCTTAGAACTGCTTTTACTGCTTCCCAAGGGTTTGGACCATCGTGTTTTCATTTTCTTTTGTCTGTAGGTATTTTTTTTAATCTCCTCTTTGATTTCTTTAGTAATCCACTAAAGATTACTAAAGATTACCAGTAGCATATTATTTAGTCTTCAAGTGTTGTGTTTCTTAGTTTTTTTCTTGTAGTTGATTTCTAATCTCATAGCATTGTGGTCAGAAAAAAAATTATTGGTATGATTTCAATTTTCTTAAATTTACTGAGGCTTGCTTTGCAGCTCAGCATGTGATCTATCCTGGAGAATGTTCCATGTGCACTTGAAAAAAATGTGTCTTCCGCTGCTTTTAGGTGGAATGCTCCATAAATATTAACTGAGTCCATCTGGTCTAATGCATCATTTAAGGCCTGTGTTTCCTTATTAATTTTCAGTCTGAATTATCTGTCCACTGATGTAAAGTCCACCACCTTTATTGTGTTACTGTTGATTTCTTCTTTTATGGCTGTTAGCCTTTGCTTTATATATTAAGGTGCTTCTCTGTTATGGTGCATATAGATTTACAACTGTTATATCTCTTTCTTGGATTGATCCTTTGATCATTATGTAGTGACCTTGTCCCTTGTAACAGTCTTTAAAGTCTATTTTGTCTGATATGGGTATTGCTACTGTATCTTTCTTTTGATTTTCATTTTCATGGAATACCTTTCTTCATTCCCTCACTTTCCATCTGGATGTGTCCTTGGACCTGAAGTGGGTCTCTTGTAAACAGCATATATATGGTCTTGTTTTCATTGGAGTTTTTCATCTATTTACATTTAAGGTAATTATTGATATGTATGTTCCTGTTGCCATTTTGTTAATTGTTTTGGATTTGTTTTTGTAGTCCTTTTTTTCTTCCCTTCCTCTTTGGTTCTCTTGTAATCTGATGACAATGTTTACTGTTGTTTTTGGATTTCTTTATCTTTTTTTGTGTGTATATCTACCATAGACTTTTGATTTGTATTTACCATGAGGTTTTGAATAGAAGTCTATATAAATATATATGAGTGTTTTAAGTTGCTGGTCTTTTAATTTCAAATGCATTTCCAGTATCAGGCATTTGTACACTCCTCTTCTCAGGATGGCTAGTTTTGACATCATATTTGTGTGTAGAATATTTCCTACCTTTACTTTAAGTTTGCCTCTACCAGTGAGTTTTCTCATTTTGTAATGTTCTTGTTTCTAGTTGTGGCCTTCTATTTTCCACCTAGAGAAGTTCCCTCAGCATTTGTTATGAAGCTGATTTGGTGGTGCTGAATTCTCTTAGCTTTTGTTGTCTGTAAAGCTTTTGATTTCTCCATCAAATCTGAATAAGAGTCTTGTTGAATAGAGTATTCTTGTTTGTAGGTATTTCCCTTTCACCACTTTAAATATATATTATGCTACTCCCTTCAGCATCACTTACTGAAAACTATCCTTTTTTCTTTGAATTGCCTGTGCACCTTTGTAAAAAATCAACTGACTATATATGTGCGAGTCTATTTCTGAACTCTCTATTCTGTTCCATTAATCCATTGGTCAATCTTGATTCAATATTATACTGTCATTATTATGCTTGGTTGATATGTCTTGAATTTGTTCTTTCTTTTTTATTATAGTTGATTTAAAATGTTCTGTCAATTTCTACCGTACAGAAAAGTGACCTAGTTATATATACATACATATACACATTCTTTTTCTCATATTATCTTCTATCATGTTCTATCACAAGTGATTGGATACAGTTCCCTGTGCTATACGCAGGACCTCACTGCTTATCCATTCTTTTTCAATGTTGTTTTAGCTATTCTGAGTACTTTGCATTTCTGTATGAATTTTAGAATCAGCTTCTGCAAAAAAAAAAAAAATCAATTTTGAAAAAAAAAGCTAGCTGGGGTATTGGCTGAAATTATGTTGAATTTATAGATCATTCCGGTAAAAAACTAACAACTTAATAACACTGTTTTTTTTACTCATGCATGAACTCAGTATAACTCACTTAGGTCTTTAATTTCTCTGTGATCCTGTGTCTTGAATCTATGGATTCATAGTTGCAATAAATGTGGGTAATTTTTGGCCATTATCTTTTCAAATATTTTTCTGTGCCCTGAACTTTGGAGATTCCAATTACATGCGTACAGGCTATTAAAAATGGTCCCATTTTCATTAGTGCTCTGGTGACTTTTTCAGTCTTTTTTTTCCTGTCTCATATTGCTGTGTTTAAATTCACTAAAATTTTCTGAAATGTCTACTCTGTTAATTGCATGTAGTACATTTTTCATATCAGTTATTATATTTTTAACCTCTAGTTGTTTGATTTAGGTCTTTATAATATCCTCCATGTCTCTACTTAACATATTATTTCTCTAGCTTATTGAACATGTGGGCATAACTGTAACACCTATTCTATTTTTGTCAAGTAATTTTACCATCTATATCATATCTGGGTTGGTTTCAACTGATTTTTCTCCTAATTTGGGGTCATATTTACCTGCTTCTTTGTAATTTCTGAGCAATGTCGAGCTAAGAATTTTTGATCATTAAATCAGATTTTATAAACAGTAGAAAAGCGTGGATTTAAGGCAGGCTAATTAGGTTTTGTCAAAATTTTACGAAGTATTGATATATATTTATACTAAAAGTACATAATCTTTAGATTTAGGAGAGCAATCAGTTAATATTTTTAGCAGATTAAAAGAGTATTAAATACTGGTACAACTTTGAAACTGTGAAAACTGTGGATAGAATTGTAGAAAATGAGTTGTGTGCTAGATATTTTTGTTTTCTTACAAATATACTGAGCTCCTATTTAGGACATAGTTAAGTTTCTTGGGAGTAGTTTGATCTTATGGGATCTTGCTACTAGGTTTCCTTAGGCATATGTACAGCAGTATTTAGTCTAGTGCTAATTCTGTCTCACTACTGAGACAAAAATCCTTCATGCTTTTTGAATTATGTTTTTCACCCTGGCTTGGAGAACAGGAATTATTTCCACCCTGCATGATAAGATTCCCTGTGGTTCTTTCTGGGGCTCCATTCCCTAGCATCAGGTAGTTTCTTCACCTGCATTTGCTGAGCAGTATTAAGCTGAAGCAATAAGTGTATGTATATATATATATATATATATATATATATATATATATATATATATATATATATATTTTTTTTTTTTTTTTTTTTTTTTTGCCTTTTCTAGGGCTGCTCCCACAGCATATGGAGGTTCCCAGGCTAGGGGTCTAATCAGAGCTGTAGCCACTGGCCTACGCCAGAGCCACAGCTACGCGGGATCTGAGCCGCATCTGCGACCTACATCACAGCTCATGGCAATGCCAGATCTTTAACCCACTGAGCAAGGCCAGGGATCGAACCTGAAACCTCATGGTTCCTAGTCGGATTTGTTAACCACTGCACCATGACAGGAACTCCAAGTGTGGATAATTTTATTTATATGACCATTCAGGCGGTCAGGAGGGGACCACCTGAGTTGGGATCTCCAGAGCTCTCTCTCTCTGTAGCTCTTTCCTGTCTGGTATTGTGTTCTGATACTTCCAAATGCATTAGCCTCCCTGAATTTCCAGATCCACCTCCTCAAATCAGAGAGGACTGCAAACTCCCTGGCCTAGAAAGTCTCTACAGGCAATAAGCCAGGACAGCTGCAGTGCTCACCTTGTTTATTTTCCACCTCCAGGTATTACTGTCCTTCATGCTGGATATTCAATGTCTTAAAAATTGTTGTTTCATATATTTTGTCTTTTTTCAAAAAAGCTGTTTCAGTAGGGTGGGTAAATCTATTTTCTTTAACTCCATCTTGGTTGAAAGCTAAAGTCTTGGGTTGCCTCATATTCTTAATGATTCTAGGGATATTTATAAATTCCAACTACAGGCCCTTTGACCAATACAGGAATTAAAATATCTTCCATCTGTGACTTGTTTTTGTATTCTCTTAAATATGATATTTGATGAAGCGATGTCAATTTTAATGTTGCCCAATAGATTAGTTTTGTTTGTTTTTTACTTTAGGGTTAGTGCTTTCTGCATCTGTTTACCTTTCCTTAAGTTAAGATGACAGTTTTCTATGTATTTGTTGAGAAATATTCTATTTTCTTTAAAGTCTAAAACCCATTTAGCATTGATTTTTGCATATGCTGTGAGATAGGAATCAAGATTCTTTTCTTTTCCCATATGTGTATCCAGTTGACCTAGAACCACTTACGAAAAGTCTATCATTTTCCTCACTGTACTGCAGTGTCAACTCTGTCATCAATTTAATGACCATACACGTATGAGTCTGTTTCTTGGCTATCTTTATATACAGTTTTAATCTTAGTCTGATAAAGAGCATTGATTTGAAGCAGTTATTTCATAGTTTTCAGTTTAAAAGAAAACTGAGAGTTCGTTTCTCTTAAGTACACTTAAGTTTTAACTTAGTAGAATATTGTCGCTTATCTAAAATAAAGCAGTTTGAATTCAAAAATATAATTAAATGTAATTATTATATTAAATAACTAATACTAGTGTATAATGTTTTTATATCATACTCATTAAGGGATTTGGGGCTATATTTTATAAAATAAAAACTCTTTTATTTGGTAAGTGACCTAAAAATTGAGATATTTTGAAAATTATGTAATTCCATTTAAAGTTATCAGGTCCCCTAATAACTATAATGAAACATTTTTTAAAATGCTATTTTATTTCTTTGTCAAAAGAGCATCTGCTTGCTCTGTCTAAAGAAATCTTACTCCAGGATATTTTCATTCCAAGACTATTTAAACACAACTTCCTGAGAATATTTAGATATGTTAAACTTTCAATGTTTCAAGTTTAGGTTTAAGTTATCTGTTAATTTAAAAATATTACATCACTTCTGTTGTTAAAACTTAAAATTGCCTATTACTAAACAAAAACATTTTTGTTACAGTGAAATCATCAAATATACATAAGACATGGAAAATTTTCAAAAGAAAAACAATCATACCTTCAGGTAATGATATACAGCACAGTTTGTCACTTTTGGAATCTGGTTATTTGGGAGACGATTTCTACCTGTCTTAGTCCATTTGAGCTGTTATAACAAAATAAAATCCCCTTAAACTAGGTAGCTTATATATAACAGAAATCTATTTCTCACATTTCTGGAGGCTGAGGGGCCCAGGGTCAAGGTGCTGGAAGATTTGGTATCTGGAAAGCATCCACGTTCTGATTCATACCTGGTACCTTCTCAGTGTGACCGCAAATGGTGGAAAGGACAAGGGAGGTTTCTCTGCTCTTGTACAGAGTCCCTAATCTCACTCATGAGGGCTCCATCCTTATGACCTAATAACCTCCCCAAAGCCCCACTTTCTAATATTATCACCTTGGGGGTTGGGATTTCCACATATGGATTTTAAGGGGACAGAAACATTCAGCCTGTAGCAAGACCCAAACACCTTGACTCTAGCACTATCTCTTGTTATCAGGTCAGCAGCAAGCAAATATCTGGGTCAGTCAGCCAGCTGATCAAAGCCCTCCACTTCAGTGACTCATTCCACAAATAGGCATTAAGAACCTATTATACACCAGGTACCCTGGTAGATGTTAGTGGTACAAATAAACTGAATAAACAAAATACACGTAGTCATTTCCATGGACTTCCATGGAGTCCATTATCTAGTGAGAGAAGTCAATGTCAATAAAATAATCTGCTAACAATGTAGAACAACTCTGATGTATCTCTCTGAAGAGGGCAGTAGAGCAGTAGGAGTAAGGAATATGATGCAATCGAGGTATGAGGAAAGTTTTCCTGTGGGAGAAGTGGTGCCCTGACATCTGAGGGGTGGGGATAAATGAACCAGCCCCAATAAAATGTAATGAAAGTCACACAAGGGGGATGGCAGCATGCCAGGCACAGGGACAGGGAGAACATAGGCCTTGGGGTGGAGAGGAAGAAAAGTGTATCTGGGGAACCAGAAGAAGGCCTGAGTGATGGAGCAGAGAAGGAGAAAGGAGAGTGGTCCAGATGAAGCTGGGTCTGCAGAGGCGAGAGGCCATGCACATCCTGTAGGCCACGTTAAGGATGTTGGTTTTCACCCTGTGCTTCATGGGTAGCCACTGAATGATTATATTTGTGCTTTATATCTCTTACTCTGGCTAAAAAGTGAAGCATCTACGGATCAGAGGAAAAAGGATTTAGATACATGAAGCATATGACCAAAAATTCAAGTGAGATAGGCAGTAGCTTGGAAACAAGTGGTAGTACAGAAAGGGATGAAATGGAAAAATATTCTTTTGGCAAGCTCATCCACATGTGGTAGGGGGTTGGTGATGGAAGTTGAGAAAGGAAGATGTAAAGAATGGCTCCAAAGAGAAAAGAAAAAGAAACTGGAGGAGAATTGGTGAGACATCTGAGAGCTGAGAAGGCAATCATGATTCTGATTTTGTTGATTTTTGTGGCGCTATGTGGCATGTAAAAAAGGCAGTTGTATTTACAGGTTGGTTGTTCAGAAGGGAGAACCAGGCTAGGGATGGAAATTTGTGAAGTGTCAAATGCCACCCACATCAGAAAGAATAAGAGAAGAAGAGAGGTGGCCTAGACTTTAGAATGCTCAGGGCCAATTAAAGAAGAGCCTGCAAAGAAACCCAAGTGGAGCACAGAGATAGGAAGGTTCAAAACTGCGATGTCTTAGAGGCCAAGGTACTGAGAGTTTTAGAAAGGCATGATCGAGAAATACGAAGACTGAAAATTTCTCATCTGACTTAGGGTCTCGGGGGTCACTGGTGACCTTGGCAAATGTAAAAGAGAAATTAGGATGGTAGCAAGAACAAAGAGAAATAATGGAAGATAGAAGCTATAGAAACACTCAATATAAGAAATCTGGCTGTGAAAGAGGAGAGAAATGCTAGTAGAAAAAAGGCAGCTGACAAGCAGTATAGGATGCAAAGGATTTTTTTTTTACACTGTTTTAACAGAAGAGCTATGAATATAGTTAAAATGGGATGGATAAGTTAACTCGGTTTTCATTTAAAACTGAAGAGAACTGTAATCCGTTGCCTACCATCCTTTTGTCAAATACATTGCAACCAACTTTCATTTTAATTATCTGGTAGTTTATTCAGTGCTAACATTAGGAAGAATTAAATAATCTACAACTGCATGCTATTGGCAATTTCATATGATTCCTCTCATAATAGCTATTTTAAAAGGCATCAAAGTAACAGCTCACTTCCATTGGGAAAAGAGTGAGGTGTGTGTGTGTGTGTATGTGTGTGTGAATGTACACCCAATCAGATCATGATGGTATCAAGCAAAATTTGGCAAATTATGGCCCTTTGGCTACATCTGGCTCACTGCTTTTTTTAAAAAAAAATTTTATTGCAACGCATATGCAGTAATAGAAACAATTACATTAAGAGTAGAGTATTAAGGCACATGAAAAAATGCTCAACATCACTAATTATTAGATAAATGAAAATCAAAGCTACAGTGAGGTATCACCTCACACCTATCATAATGGCCATCATTAACAAGTCGACAAATAACAAACTCTGGAGAGGGTGTGGAGAAAAGGGGCCCTCCTACACTGCCGGTGGGATATAAATTGGTACAACCACTATGGAAAACAATATGGAGGATCCTCAGAAAACTAAATATAGAACTACTGTATGATGCAGCAATCCCACTCCTGGGCATATATCCAGACAAAACTTTCATTGAAAAAAATACATGCACTCGTATGTTCATTATAGCACTACTCACAATAGCAAAGACATGGAAACAACCTAAATGTTGTTGAATGGATTAAAAAGATGTGGTATATATATACAATGGAATACTATGCAGCCATAAAAAGAACAAAATAATGCCATTTGCAGCAACAGCAATGGAACTAGAGACTCTCATACTAAGTGAAGTAAGTCCGAAAGACAAATACCATATGATATCACTTATATCTGGAACCTAATATATGGCACAAATGAATCTTTCCACAGAGAAGAAAATCATGGACTTGGAAAACAGACTTGTGGTTGTCAAAGGAGAGCGGGAGGGACTGGGATGGACTGGGAATCTGTGGTTAATAGATGCAAACTATTACATTTGGAATGGATAAGCAACGAGATCCTGTTGTATGGCACTGGGAACTATACCTAGTCACTTGTGATGGAGCATGATGGAGGATAGTGTGAGAAAAAGAATATATATATGTACGTGCGACTGGGTCACTTTGCTGTAGAGTAGAAAATTGACAGAACACTGTAAATCAACTATCATGGAAAAAATAAAAATCATAAAAAAAGAGTAGAGTATTTAGAGAGTTCCTTGGTAGCCTAGCAGTTACGGATTTGGCCATTGTCACTGCTGTGGCATGGGTTTAATCCTTGGCTCAGGAATTTCTGTGTGCTATAGGCGCACTAAAAAAAAAAAAAAAAAAAGTACAGTATTTAAATATAGAGAGATCATTTATAGGGTTATGCTCTTGAAAAGGTGCAATGGGATGAAATCCAAAGCATAAGCGGGACCTGTCATAAGAGGAAAGCAATGTGTTTGAGTTGACATAGGAAGGAGGAAGTAGAAGCGAGGCTGGCATGTAGGTTTGCATGTTTGATGGCTAATGGTTGAAGGAGTTTCTATCTGAGCACTTTGATTTTTCTGGTGAAACTGTAAGATCTTTGATGGAGAAGGTGGAGGGTTTGGACATTTGAGATATATGAAGACGGTTTCAGAGTTGTTGGAAGCCTTATTCCTACGAGCCAAAAATTAGAATCAATCCAAACATCCAACATCTTGGGACATACATACAATGGAATATTACTCATCCATAAAAAAGAATGAAATAATGCCACTTGAAGCAACATGTCGGAACCTAGAAACTATCATACAAAGTGAAGTTAGGCAATGAAAAACAAACTTATATGACATCACTTATATGTAAAATATTAAAAAAAGGATACAAATGAACTTATTTGCAGAACAGAAAGAGACTCATAGACTTTGAAAAACTCAGTTACCAGAGGGGACAGGTGGGGGAGTGGGAGGGATGGACTGGGGTCTGGGATTGGCATAGGTACACTGAGGTATATATATGGAATGACTGACCAACAGGGACCTGCTGTATAGCACAGAGAACTCTACCCAGTATTCTATGATAATCTACATGGGAAAAGAATTTGAAAGAGGATGGATGTGTTTATGTATGACTGAATCACTTTGTTGTACAGCAGAAATTATCACAACCTTGTAAATCAACTATACTTCAATAAAACTTAAAAACAAAAACCCCCCACAAATGTTCATCTGATAAATGAGTAAACAAAATGTGATATATCCACATAATGGAATAGTATTTAACATTATAAAGGAATGAATACCGCTCATGCTACACCACAGATAAACCTGAACAACATTATTCTAAGTGAAAGAAATCAGTCACAAAAGGTCACATATTGTACGATTCCATTTAAATGAAAAGTCCAAAAGAGGGAAATCCGGAGTTCCCGTTGTGGCGCAGTGGTTAACGAATCCGACTAGGAACCATGAGGTTGCGGGTTCGGTCCCTGCCCTTGCTCAGTGGGTTAACGATCCGGCGTTGCCGTGAGCTGTGGTGTAGGTTGCAGACGCGGCTCGGATCCCGCGTTGCTGTGGCTCTGGCGTAGGCAGGTGGCTACAGCTCCGATTCAACCCCTAGCCTGGGAACCTCCATATGCCGCGGGAGCGGCCCAAGAAATAGCAACAACAGCAACAACAACAACAAAAGACAAAAGACAAAAAAAAAAAAAAAAAAAAAAAAAAAAAAAAAAAAAAAATAAAAAAAAAAATAAAAAACAAAAGAGGGAAATCCATAGAAACAAAAAATTTAGGGGTTGTCAGAGATATGGGAGGAAGAAAGAATAGGGTTTCCTTTGGAGGTGATGAAATATTCTGAAATTAGGTAGTGGTGAGGTTGACAATTTTGTGAACATACTAAGAACCCCTTAACTATACACTTAAAGTATGAATTTTATGGTATATGAATTAAATCTCCATAAAGCTATCATCAAAAAAAGAAGGAAAGCAAAGTTATTGCAGAGAGTAGCATGCACTGTCCAGATAAAGGCTGCCATGTGGCAGAGATATCCATACAGCTAACGAAGCTTGTCGCACAGGCCTCCATGTGTGTAGGGAGCTGCTGGGAAAGGTGGGGTGTCCTATTTGGAAAAGGAAGCCCGGATGCACTCAGGAGGCATATCTATGTAAGGATTCTGGTAAATCATCATAAAGATCTCAAAAGAAAGGCATTTGTATCTCCAAGGCACCAGAAATTTGTTTCTTATTCATTTCCTTATTCTAGATTCACATGCATCCCAATTTTGTATTTGTAATTAATTGTACATCCTTTTCCTTCATGCTTGATAAAGGAACTTGATATGCTTCAGGTACCAGAAAATCAAGATGTGCCCTTGAAGATCGCTGAGGATTTATTTGACATCACTGACCATGAATTTAGAGTGATGTCATTCATTCTGTTGTGTAACTTGTTTCAACAGTGCTTGGCTGTGTGGGTGCAGAAGAAAGTACAGTTTGGTTCACGCAGAGTCGGGGTTTTTTGAGTTGGAAGCATGCTATTAAAAATGTGGACCACAACATTCAAACTGAATAAGGGAGAAGGTGAAGGTGGAGAGATCTGATGGGTCATGCATGAGAAAGCAGGGGTGTCAACAGGCTGGAAAGCTATTGGAGAAGAAAGAAGATTACAGAGGGAGAACGTAGAGATTAAGTTGGAAGATGTATGGTTAAAGTGGGCTGCTGGCGGTGAATGACAAAGTCTATCTTGTTGGAGGCGATTTGAAAGTCACAGAAGGTGACACTTGTCATTTGCTCAAAGAAAAAGTCTAAACTCTAAATCTATCTCCCAGTATCTGCACAGTCTGACTGTGCCGACCTCTGTCACCTTACCTATGTCCCATTCTCTGGCCTCCCTGCTACCTTCATCCAGGTCCTCAGGAGTCTCCTTCAGCCTGGGGACTTGACAGCTCGCAGTTTCTCTGTTGCCTGGAATATTCTTTGCTGCTTGGCCAGGCCATTTTTTCTTAATCCTAAGAATTTTAGTTCAAAGTTTGTTCCTCGGGCAAGTCTTTCCCCACCTACCCACCCTTCTCCCAGGTGGGGCAGAGCCTCCAGTTACAGGTCCAGCTAAGACTCTTTGTTTTTCCTTCACAGCATTTAACGAGTGTATTGTAGAAGCTATGGGGCTCATGATTAGTAAAATGATCTTCTCCAGGCTGGACGACTGAGGTAATAGGTCTGGTTAGCCTCGCTATTGTATCCTGGGTCCTCAGGAACTTGTACATACAAGGACATGCCATAAATATTCGTCGTATGAATGAAATGTAAGACACTTAGGTGTAATAGTGTTTTCCAGCATGTTTTAAATGACATAAATATAATTTAACAGATAATCTAAAAATGGCATATAATGTAAAGATAAAGCCAATGTCCTTTCTACATACGTGTAAGAAGACATGCTTGTCTTCAACCTCTCCTCACTTACCTGATCTTTAGAAATGCAAATCTCAAACAACACAGTCAAAGAGAGGGAAAAATACTTACTGATTTCTTATATGCAAATGAGATAACTGAATCCATTTGAAATAAAGCAAAAAAAAAAAATCATTGGAACATCCCAAAGTAGTCCAGGAGATACAGTGGGCCCTCCATATCTTTGGGTTCCTCATCCGAGGCTTCGATGAACCTTGGAGTGGGAAGTGTTCAGAGAAAATTTAGAAAGTTCCAAAAAGCAAAACTTGAATTTGCTGGCCACTATTTACATAGTATTTACATTGTACTTACTATTTACATATTATTTACACTGTATTAGGTATTACAAGTAATCCAGAGGTGATTTAAAGTATATGGGAGGACACATTTAGGTTACATGCAAATACTACAACATTTTACATAAGGGACTTGAGCATTAAAGGATCTGGGTAAGGGGAAAGGTCCCGGAACCAATTCCCTGGGAATACCGAGGCACAATGGCAGTACAAATTTCCACTAAAAAGGCCTTTACAACAGGACTGGAGGAGCAGTAAATTGTCTAGTCAACAGTTAACTAGGAAAGAGTGGACTAGGCTTAGCAATGTTAATTATAAATACTTTGTACAGACACACTGCCTGTGGGAGAAGCAGAAATCAAATTCAATGATTTATTTTCATTTGGAAGGCTTGTGGTAAAACCCGAGCTCACATAAAAAATTGCTTTGGTTTATTAGCTGCCATAAAAATTACACTCGTATTCTGAAAAGCCTTAAAATTTAAGAAAAACAATGAACCCTCTTGCTTGTTTTTTCTCTCTCAATCCTCCTTATCTCTTTGATTTTTCTACAAAACAAGTATAAATCTCCTCTTTCTTTACAAACACCTTTCTCATCTCTGGCTAGCTTATCTTCAAGGAAGACTTCTCTCATTCTATCTGACCTAGTCCCATCTGGTTATTCTTCCAATTTACCGTGTTTATTTTCCCCAGGGCACAACATTTATCACAATTTGTACTTGTGCTGACCCCTGTTTATCCTCTGCCACCACAGAAATGTCACCTCCATGAGTGCAGGGAACTTTGTCACCACCCAGCACCTATTTTCCTGCTATAATGGTAAACCTTTTCAAACTCAAGAGAAACTTTTGAATGCCAGTACTGTTATTAATAAGCAAGTGCCTGAGGTTAGGTTTTTCCAGAAATGTTCACTCATCTACTATTTTTAGCACTTTTATCTCATTTATTTATATTACCTTCTAAAATTTGTTTGGGGGCTTTGTTTTTCACAAATAAATTTATATTTCTATTACAGGATCGTGTCAAACTCAGGACCAGGTATCATAATTGCAATACACACACGCAAGCAAATAGAGCTAAGACGTCTAGTAAAGTTTCCCTTTTCTGGTTCAACATCCCAAGGGTAGATTTTAAACAAATCCAAAGTCAAGTGGAAGAAACTGGCTACAAGTGGAGGGAGAGTGACTTCAAAATGTCCCAGAGAGAGATTCAACCAAATCTTTGGTCCCAGTAAGAACTCCCATTACTCAGGCAAGGCTGCTCCAAGGTCCAGCCCACAGCGGCCCGAAAGGGTCCCCTTCTGATCTCCTCTCCAGACTGGGTGCCTTAGCGCGATCCCCTGCGCCCTTGTTCTCCTGGTGTCTGACCTTCAACCTCGAGGGCCGGGGCACAGGGGTCGAGGACTCTCAGGGCGCGCGGTCTCCCTCCGGCCGTCAAGTAGAGGCCCCCTCACCCCCCGCCCAAACCCCTGATTAAACAAACCGAACAAACTCCAAACTGACACTCGGCTGAGCCAACATGGCAATCCCCAGACCGAACATTCAAACGTTCCTCACTCCTTCAGCAGACCGAGCCCCGGAGCGCTACTCTCTCCGAGGCCTGGCCGCTATTCCCAGCGAGGACCCCGCGGGGGGCTCCCGGCGCCAATGCAGCCAGGCGGCCAAGGACCCCTCTCCAGCTTCCCGAACTACAGATCCCAGGGTGCCTCTCGGACTCCGGCTCCCTCCCTCTCTCGCTCCCTCCCTCCGTGCGTCTCCTCCTCCCCGGCCCTTGTTGTTTTGGCTGGAAGCGCTCCGGCGGAGTTTCAGAGAAAGTCTAGGCAGAAACCGGAGCCGGCCGAACGTGGGAAGGGGAGGAGGGAAGGGAGGAAGAGGGAGCCGGGAGGCCGAGAGAGGGAGGGATCTGGGCCGGGGGCCGGGCCGCTCGGAACCTACCGCACGCCCCGGGGTGGGGGAGGCGGCGCGGGAGGAGCGCGAGGGGACCGGACGGTGGGCTCGGTCCCCCCCAGTCTAGCCGCGGAGCTCCTCGTCTCTCCGCCTTCTTTCTCCCGCGGCGGCGGCGGCGGCGAGCGCGGACCCACCCTCCGGCTAGACCTGCGCCCTGCCCAGCGACGCCCAGCCGGCGGCTCCCTCCGTGGCTCGGGACCAGCCCCGCGCCCAGTGCCCACGGGACCCTCGCGGCTTCCCCTTTCCTCCCCGCTGCCCGGGCGCCGCGGAGAAGTGACCCACCCTCTCCCGAGGAGGAGGAGGAAGGAGAGGATCGCGCCGGGCGCCCCGAAACCCAGAGCGGGCGAGCCAGAGTGGGCGCCTCCCGGGGGCTTTGTGAGTGTGTGAGTGTGTATGTGTGTGTGCGCGTGCAGCGTCGTGTCTGTCTCGAGAGCGCTTTGGGAGGTCCTGTCCCGAGGGGGCGGAGCGCAGGGGGCCGAGGCTTGGGCTCCGCGCCGGGGCAGAGTCCCGTGGAGCCGAAGCGCGGCGGAGGCGGCCGGCAGAACGGCACGCCTGGCGGCCAGGCGGGCGCACTGAAGGAAGGCCGGGGCGCCCTCGGCCCGGCCGCGGTCCCAGCCCCGAGGTGTCGGCCTCGGCGGCGCAGCCCGATTCTACTCACGTCCAAGGACCTGCCTGCGGGGAAGAAGTTCGGACGCGTTGAGCCTGCGCGCCGCGAAGCCCGTCCGCCCGGTCCACCCCGTCCACCCGAGGTGCGCCGCAGTAGAGCAAGGTCCCCGCCTTTGCGCGACCGCCCGGCGTCGACGGTGTCGGGAGCGCGCCCGGCGCGGAGCCTGAGAAGCGCGCACCATGAGCGGCGGCGAAGTGGTCTGCTCGGGATGGCTCCGCAAGTCCCCCCCGGAGAAAAAGTTGAAGCGTTATGTAAGTAAAACTCCGCCGCTGCTCCCATCCCGGGGCGGCTCGCGCGGGCGTTGCTGCTTCCACTCAGTCCCCATCCCTTGCCCCTGGGCCCCTTCCCCGGCAGGCTTGGGACCCGGGCTGTAAGCTCCCGCCTGGCCTCCGCCTGGCCGGGGATCTTTCCTCCATCCAGATTGCAGACTTCGGCTCATCGGAAGGCCCAGCGTTGCCAGCTGAACGCCCGCTGCGTGTTTTTATTATTTTAGCGGGGGTGAGGGGAGGGCATTCTCTTTTCGTGATTTCTGCATGGAATTCTTAGGGGCTGCTGTGTAGTAAATTTCCCGCACTGGGAAAACCGCCAAGGTGTTGAACTCAGCAGTCTTCTCTTTGGTCCGCGCTCCCTCCCGCCTTCCCCTCGGGGTGGTTGCGGGAAGCGGGAGGGGAACCTGGGAAGCTGCATTAGAAAAGAGCATCTCCAGTCCGCGCGCAAGGGAAAGAAAAAAGTTATTACGCGCCCTGCCGTTTGCTTAGCAGGGTTCACATTTTTGCGGTTTTGAATCGAGGGACATTGGAGTTTGGCCCGAGAGCCTTGGCTGTTTGCTGCGAGAGGAGGGCGCTGGAGGGAGCCTGGTGGCTGGTGTTCGGGAGCTTTGGACACGCTGTCAAGACACGCAGGAGGGGACAGCTGAGGCCAGTTAGGATTTCTGTGTGTTGCGGTCCTTTTCCAGGCCATCAGAGCTTGGTATTTGTGTAATTGATACAAGATGCTGATTATGTGTTAAACCATTTTAGCTGTTAGGGAAAATATTCCTTGAAAGGACCAACCTTTCTTTGTGGGAAATCTGTGTCCTCTTGGGGGGTCTGGGATCTTCTCCCCTTCTCCCCCAGTGGTTCTTTTGTCGTTGCCCTCTGCAAAGGAAAGTAATGACACCTTTGCCTTGGCATATGGAGCAAATACTTTTCAAGTGAAGTATGTTTTGAAAGCAAAATTTAAGCCCCCTTAAAAATAAATTTACTACCAGGGGGCCGACACTAATAAAGAAACCTGTTTCTTGTTGAAGGGTATCTGCACCCAGCGTGAGAGCTCAAGTTAATCCTATTAGTCACTGTTTGCTTGCATTGAAGGAGTGAAGTGCAATATTTAACCTCACCGACCATTTGCCAGTGAGTTAGTTTCAGGTTTACTTTCTGCCAGAATGTGTTATAGACAAGTGATTCTCATTTAAGGACTTGATGTCACAAATGCTAAGAAAGTTCTCCAGAGGTTTTTGAATCCTTCCAAATCCTGCCTCCCCACCTATCCCAGATTGCTTAAATATTCTGGTAAATATGCTAGCTTTATTCCAGAAATTGGGGAGAGGCTGTGTTTTTTCCAGCTCTGAGTTCTAAAGAGAAGATTGTTTGTGTGTGAGAAGAGGGAGTAGGTTATTGGAGAGATGTATTTGTTTTGAGAAGGAACTGTTTAGGAGATGATTGGATTCTTGGAAGAACTAAAGAACAAGACCTTAGCTGCAGTAGGTAGTGATGATAGACGTTTAATGCCTTCTTTCACACTACTGGTTTATGGCTCTCTCTAAAGATGCCAAGCCCTGGACTAGGCACCATGAGATTTAAAAATACAGTAGGAAAAAAGCCTTGCCTGTTGGGCATGCAATTTAATGTTAATGCAAACCAGGCAGAAAATCAACACAGGACCTCTCAATGAGTCTGTGGATATTCGCTGAGCCTGTGAGGAAGAGGCGGGCTGTGGCTCAGAGGTGCAGGGCTGAAAAAAACCTAAGACAAGCAGGTGTGGAAAAGGGAGCCAGCAACACAAAGTGGTTTCTGATTGTGTACACAAGCTGAGCGCTTTGGGCATTTCATAGATGTTTGGAGGATCAAGCTCCATGTAGACTGAAACTGTAGGAATACTTTAGAGAGATGGTGGGCTCCCTAAACTGCCATCAGCAGAGGGAAGAATGCGCCTAACAGCTGAGCAGAGGCAGGGTCTTCCTTACTTGGTGGTTCACTAGTGTATTCTTCCCAAGCTAGTGAAGTACACGGAGGTGGCCCAGGAAGACAGTGGGCAGGGTGACTGTCAGAATTGAGGAGTCCGAGAGGGTGATTGCACTCTCAGGTTGGTTGTCCAGAAGATTTTGACATCCCCAGATGATTGCTGTTTGGCTTGGTATCCATTTAGATAGTTTTGGCTGAAGTACCTGTGCCCCTCAGAGACATGGGCCTATATGCATGCATCTCCTGTGTTTGTTTTGTTTTTATGTAAAATCTTTATTTGCTGGTTGAAAGGAAATACTGTTGGCCGCCCAATAGGCAAAATGTTGCTTGATAATGGCTCTGAATGAACAGTTTGTGGCGATAAGATATCTTGGATGTGTGCTGCTAGGATTGTTAAATGAGACTTCAGGGAGTTTGAGCGTTGATTCTGTTGGGGAACATTTGGCCCAGGGGACTTGGACAGTTGTCTCAAAGTATTTACAGGGTAGTCCAAGCATTGATTAATATGATCCCATCAGGACTTTTAAGTGACAAAAAATTGTTTTAGTTTTATCTTCAAGGTCTTCTCAAGTTATGGCCCCAAAGTCATCTCAAGTTACGGCCCCAAATTCATCTCAAGTTGTGGGAGTTCCATTTCCAATTCCCATTTTATGTTTGCTGTTTCATAGTCAGATAGCATTGTTTTTGCACACTTGTGTGTTCATCTGATATGGAAACTTGTCTCAAATTTCCTAGAGAGTGAAAGTGGCATAAAAGAAAAAGACGGGACTAGTGAGCAGATTCTCCAGCTTTTTTTGTCTCTTGATTTTTTTCTTTATTTCTTTGCAAAAGGGTAAGAACCACTTGTGTATTTTCCATCCTCTGGTTTATTTTTTATTTTTTATTTATTTAATTTATTATTATTATTATTTTGTCTTTTTAGGGCTGCACTCAAGGCACATGGGGGTTCCCAGGCTAGGGACTGAATCAAAGCTGTAGCTGCCACAGCAACGTGGCGGGATCTGAGCCACGTCTGCCACCTATCCCACAGCTCATGTCAACACCAGATCCTTAACCCACTGAGCAGGCCAGGGATCAAACCAGCATCCTCATGGATGCTAGTCAGATTCGTTTCCCCTGAGCCACAACAGGAACTCCTGAATTTTTTAAAAGTCTCCTTAATATGGAAGTGAAAAACTTCCTGCTTATTTCTCAGTTTTGCTACTACTGTGTTGATGTTTTCATCCTGGGTTATAAAACAAGCTGCTTTCTTAGGCTAAGAATCTGAGCCAAATCATATACATACAGATAACCAGATACAAACTCGTGGTAGTACGCACTCAGCAACAGTGCTCAGATTTTTAAAAAGATTTATTTTAAAGACAAATCAGCCATTTGAAATAATGGTGGACTTTTCATCAGGACTTGAAATTTTAGCTGAGATAAAAATGTAAGTCTTGAAAACAAAGGATTGCTTCAAGCCAGCTGGCTGTCCCCCCTCTCTCTGCAGGGGGATCTTCCCTTGGCCTGCAGCAAGCCCAGACACCAAGTTTGGGCTCCTCCTTGGCCCAGCTGTCCATGTGGGGCAGGTGTGCAGTCTCAGCAGGAGAACCTGCTTCTGAGGCCAGGGCAGGGGAGCCTTGCTAGCTGCCAGCCAGCTTGGGAGCAAGAGCTCCGCCTGCTCTCGGGTGTGTAATCTGCACCCAGCTTGGGCTCTGAGCTTCAGCTGTCACTTAACAGGACGGTGCTTGGCTGGACTTCCAGAGCACCGACCTGGTTCCGGAAAGGGATCTGCAAACAGAAAGAGCCTCTTCCTTCAGGTGGGCACCTGACATGCTACATGGAGGAGAGAGTTACGGGGAAGACAGAATAGTAGCATCTCCGTGGTCGAGGACAGCCCAGGAGCTGGTGTCACCACAACAAAGAGGCCTGTGATGTCTGGAAGCTCTTCCTGTCCTTTTTTGGCAGTTACCAGTAGCAGTCCACAAATTCTGGAACTTTTGCTTACAGTGACTGAAGGAGCCTAAATATTCTGTTGAAGGAACTTTTTTCTTGCAATTCCCAACATTTCATTCAAATTTCAAATGTTTTCTTTTTACCTTCCCAGTGAGGCAGGAACATTGTTTCTGCTAACAAAGATCATGAGCTAGCAACTGCATGAAGTCTTTATGAAAATTAATGGTAGTTAATTCTTTTGTTGTGCCTGGGCTTACAGATAGGTACCCAACGGTACCTGACTCTCCAAGTAAAACATGCTGAGTCCCTCAATCCGATTATTGTCTTTGGGGATTCAAAATTGATATTAGGAAGGTGTATAAGTTTGGAGGGTAGTTTGTGAATTCTGCTGTTGTTGTTTTTTTAATTGACCATCTTTCAACAGTGTGGTAAGAATTGGATATCTGGCTGGCAGCTAGATTGGTTATTTCAGTGTGTTTGGCCGTAATAAGGCTGCTTAAAAAATATGAAAGAAATAAAATGACAAAGCACTTTGAGACTAAGTAAAATTCCATATTGTGGAGTCAACATAAAAACTATGTAAGGTCTTTTAAAAAATCTTTTTAGGGCCACACCCGCGGTATGTGGAGGTCCCCAGCTCTGGGTCAAATCAGAGCTGTAGCCACTGGCCTACACCACAGCCACAGCAATGCAGAATCCGAGCGGTATCTGCAACCTACACCACAGCTCAAGGCAACCCCAGATCCTTAACCCACTGAGCGAGGCCAGTGTGTCCTCATGGATGCTAGTCAGATTCATTTCCGCTGAGCCACCCCAGGAACTCTTAAAAACTATGTAAGGTCTTAATGATTTGCAGATCAAGGAAGTTTAAGAGGTAATTAAGTGCCAGCACTCCTAATTTTCACACAGAGACTAAGACAGGAGAAGGGACATTGTAGCAAGTGGATTATTCCTTTATTTTTGAAGGGTTTCTGGTAAATTCTGCTGTGGTTAGAAGGAACCCTGAGTTGAGTGTCAGGACCAGGTTTCACCTTGGCTTTGCCACTACTCCTGTGATCTTGGCATCCTTCTGGCCCTTGGTTTTATTATCTGTAAAATGGGGACGGGATGGGGAAGAAATCTACATTCTAAACTCTCCCTAACTTTTCTCTTCTCAGACATTTCCTTGGGAGGGAGTGGCAGATGGGGAACTTCTCAATAGGCCTCCTTTTTGGGGGAGAAAGAAATCATTGCTTTTTGTTCTTCTTAAATAGTCTAGTGAATGTTTTAGAACCAGTGAAGCTGAATTCTTGGGGGACCCTGTGGTGCTGCCATTAGCAGAATGCAGGCTCACTGAGCCCACTCCCTGTGCTGGGTGCTGTGTCTGCTGCAGAGTGGAAGCTCACCCAGGAGCTTTTGACTAAACAGGTATTTCTGGAGCTTTTGTAAAGGTGCCATGTGTGGAATACAATGGCCGGGAAAGGCCCACTCCCTGCCCATAGGGAGTTTCTAATCTGTTTGTGAAGACAAGCTATAAATGCACCGTTCCTTTAAATCTTTTTACAAGAGCTATGTTTACAAGGCCATATATGATTAATTGCTAAATGGATGCTATAGGCAATAATTGCTTAAGATTTCAGGGACTAAGAGGGGAGGGGGGTAGGGGCTGTCTAGGAGAGATGTCTCCCGTGCATTTCAGGCTCTCTTCTTGGAAGAATCCAGGTTGCTGCTGACAGAAACAGCAAACTCAGAAGGGAAGCCTGGCTTTAAGGGAAGAACAGGGTGTTTGTATTGCATTCAGACATCTTCGAGAAAAGGACGGAACCCCTGTGTTTCACGCCTGGAGTTTGGATGTCAGCTGTAACTTGCCATGTGAGAAGTTTCAGTGTGTGCCATGACCTAATGCCTCTGATGGGATCCTGACCACAAGCGAATTTTCTGTCCCGGGCCAGAAACCAACCAAACACCGCCACCTGTCTGGTCACCTGAACTTATTAAAATTCCAAGGGACATGTGTTACTTAAGATTTCTTTACGGCTGTTTTGAAGGAAATAATTCCTGCTGGCAAGCATTTCGTTTACAACAGAGAGGGAGCATGTTCTGGTGGGAGGGAGAATAAAAGAGCCTTTGATTCGCTTGCTTCTGAGTTCCAGCAGGAGGGCCTCGCTGCCTTGGGCTAGCGTCTTATTTTGGACTTCAGAAGCCATCTTAGCACAGCTGCGTGAGTGCAGCTAGTGTTGGAGGAAAGAGAACACCACCATCAGGTCCCATTAAACCCTTCCTGACTGTGGATGGAAGGGTAGCTCTCATTTCACGTTCCTTGCATTCACATGGTGGCTCCTTTTCCCCAAATTAGTTCTCCAGCTGAGTTTGCCACTTTTCCTTGGACTGTGTGACTCCTTGATCTCCTTGGTTTCTGTGACTCTTGGTCTCGGTTCGTGAGCTCAGTACAGAAAACTGAGCAAGTCCCAGTGTCTTTCTGCTCCCTGTCTTCAGCTGCAACCACAAATAAAAGTAGCATGCTTTTCTGCTTTGGATTACCCCTGGGGAAAAGTGGCTCATTGTACCATGGATTTCCAGGGTTCTCAACTAAGGAGCCTCTTCTGTTGCCAACCAAATGGTTGGGAAAGCCTTAATGAATTGGAGATGGCCATGCAGGCCTATGGAATTATTGGAAAAAGTCTTCGTAAGGACTGGAAGCTTTGACCATTCCAGGCTTGTCTGTGTGAACCCCTCAAGTCCTCCAGGAATGCCTTAACTGGAAAGAGGAATCTTTTATATTTCAAGCAATTATTTTATTCATAGGAGCAAAATACTCATTGCTGAATGTGTATAGAGTAAAAACTAACACTTTTGACCCTCCCACAGCCTGCTTTATTAAAAAAAAAAAAAAAAAGTTAAGACTCTGCTCTGAAATGCATGCTTGGTCCTTATCTCAGTTACATTAGCCCTTGAAGCATTCTGATTACAACTTGTAGCTGCCAAGCCCAGTCCTGCAGCATTATCTGGAACAAAAATTTTCCATGTGGTTGTTTTTAGCAGAGCTACTATATGCAAACTGCACGTGAAGATGTAAGTTGCAAAGAAATAGAGCTTCTAGAAGGGGAAATGTGAGTGATCTTAAATTTTCTTCCTACTATTTAATCGTTCTTTCCTTTCTGTGTGTTTCAGATATTTTTATCATACTTCTAAACTGAGTTTTATTTTTATACATGAGAAAAAGTACCAAATTTACCATGAGGTTTTCTTATGGTGGTGGAGGTTTTTTTCTCCCACCTTTTTTCTTTGAATTCATACTTGGTTTAGGTCCTTCCCTATGTGTTCAAAAAAAAAAAAAAAAAATCCTAAAAGGGAAGAAAAAAAAAATGGCTACATTGTTCTGAGAATTAAAAACAATATACGGAGAGTCCAAAAATTTCTCTTCAATGTAAAAATCTTACGTCTTTTTTTTTAAAGGAAGAAAAATACTAAACTTTGCTTTAACTATCCTGCACATTGTTTTTCTTTTCCCTTTTTTGTTTATTTTCCTTTGTTTTGACTCATGCCGTTTACATTTTTTTTTGAAAAGTTTTATACATTGTTCTTCTTTAGGAACTTCAGACATGGAAAAAGAAAACATGAAAATTCCATTTGACTTTTCATCCTCTGGTCTTGGGAAGGGGGGGCAAGTCAATTATCAGCAAGGCTTTGTTACCCACAGTCAGGTTGCTTGGTTGAATTGAATGTTTGCCATTATGCCTAGAGATACTTAGCTGTTACATGTGAAATAAGCAGGTAAATATATTTTAGTTAAGAGGCTTGCTTTTGTGAAATGGAAATGCAGGGCAATAGCATCAGGAGATTGAGAACGCAATCGGTTTTTGTTGTTGCTGTTATTTTATTTAATACATCGGTTAGCCAGTTGCTGTAAATTTTTATCTGTAACTTTTTAAGTGAGAGGTTAAAACAAACAAACAAACAAAAAAACAATCTTTCCCCCAAGGATTCCCTACTCTCTCTTGTTCTTTTCCCATTTGCAGTTCTTCCTCTGTAGAACGTCTAGCCCCCCACAATGGCAAGGATTCCCTGTCAAAATCTTTACATGCACGCACGTTCTCTCAGCTTTTCTCCCCAAAGGGGGAGGTTTTTTATGTCCTATTATATGGTAATCACGAAGTCCTAATGTTCCACCCAGCATGTTGGTTGTGTTTCTCTCCTGAAGTGCAGTTTGCAGTTACTACTATACTGGGAAATGCAGTCAGGCCACTTTCTGACTAGCAGGTCTCCTCCCTGAAATGACTACCTGCTGAAAGAATTAAGTACCTGGTGTGCTTTCTCAACTCTGGTCCATCACACATTCCCATCAGTGCCTTGGCTAGAGTCCTGGAAGCTGAGGCCAAAGTGCTTCTGATTGGAGGGATGACCACTTGATTTGCCAGAGAGAAGTGCTTTTACCTTCTGACTCTTGGAAGAGAAACACTTAGTAAAATGCTACCTCCAGTGTTTTGAATTCCAATGGTTTTCCCCAGTGAAGAATGCCCACCTCATTCACTTAGCAAAGTATTATTTGAAGCCCCTACCCTCTGGCAAAGTTATAATTGACCCCAAAGTCGTGTAGGAGGATTGGATTTTTTACTAGTGCTCCCTGACAGTTTCCGATTGAAATGTTTAAAGTGTTGGGAAAAGGTAAAAGGAAATACTGAGCTAGTAAGAATGTAAAATATTTGGGAAGTTAATTTATTCCTGGTGATGCTGTTACATAAAACCAAAGCCTACTGAGTAATCTTTACAGGGGATATAACGGGTCATTTATCTCTAAAGAAAAGCACGCAAAATTTAAACTGAGGCTACAGAACAGTATTCTTTTTTTCTTATTTATGCAGTGAAATGGTCAAGGCGGGAAAAGCATGCCTGTGTATATTTTTATTTTTAACATATTTTTCTAGATAGTTTTCATAATGACCACAATATACACAGTAGAAGGTGTGTACACATGATCTATTTACAAAGAAAATTATGGCTTCATTTATCGTTCTTTGGTGTTTGTAATAGGATACTAATTTCCAGAGGACAAAGATGGCATTTGTTCTCCACATCTAAAATGTACAGTGTGGTACCTGGCACAGTCTCTTGAGTAGAATGATCAAACGATTGTAGGATTTTAAGCCTAAAATCATAAATCATCTAGTCCAATGTTTCTCAGCCTTTTCTAACCCATTTCTCTATCACGAATTGCTTGAGTGTTCTGATGCTTTTAAGCCAGTTTTATTTTCTGTGATTTGCATTCCAAAAATAATAGCTCTATTAATACAACATTGTCAATCAACTATAGTTCAATAAAAAATACATATCTATATTAAATATCTTTCCCAGTCACACATATCTCCTTCCCTAGTGTAGAGTCTAACCTCTTTTTATAGGGAGTGAAAATTAACCTCTGGGAGACTGATTGATTCATCCAAGTTCATACACATTAAGCAGCTGTTCTGACAGGGCCAGAGCTCTTGCTTCTCAGGTCAGACCCTTCGGTCCTTGAGGGAATGCCCTTGAGAACAAGGCATTGCCAGGAATTCAGAAGAGGACCAAGAGGGCACCGCCTCCATCTTTCAGGAGTTTAAATGCTACCAGGGACAGTGCTGTGGGAGACCAGGCTCTAGAAGAATTCAGCAGAGGGAGGTAAATTAAGGGACTCTGTGAAGGTTTCATGAAGGTGGAAAGAAGGATTTTACTAGGACCTTAAAAAGGTGGATTCATTTTTCAAAGAGCTGGGGTCCTTCCCCTCCCCCTCCCTTCCCTTTCCCAGCCAGACTCCTGGGTGTACACCTGGCTGCTCGCTCTTTGTCACCTGCCGCTCATTTCATAATGAAATACAGCCTGGGTCTTTTTCCACCATCTTTATCTAATCAGCTCCCACTCAGGGTCCAGTGATTGCCAAATCTAGCAGAACTAGATTTGAACTTTCTAAATCCTATTTTTCATGGAACTCTTTTTTTTTTTTTTTTTTTTAATGGCTGCCCCAGTAGCATATGGAAGTTCCCCAGGCCAGGGACTGAATCTGAGCCACAGCTTTGACCTATGCCACGACTACGGCAACACCAGATCCTTTACCCCACTGTGCTGGGCCAGGGATGGAACCTGTGCCTCTGTAGCGACCAGATCCACTGCAGTTGGATTGTTAACCCACTGTGCCCCAGCAGGAACTCCGTTTTTCGTGGAACTCTTGACTGCCTTGTTGTAGGGGACCAGTCCGTTCTTCTAAAAATATGTCTCTCTCTGTACCTTCCTAAGGGCAGGCTCTGGTTTCTGGCAGTGTCGGAGCTCCAGGACTTCTCATGCTAGAACGCTTCTTCTATCTCACACTGCTTAGGAGTTCTTCATTGGGAGTTGACAAAAAATTTTTTGAAAATTCGCCAAGCGCTCCATGCTCTCTCTTGCGGCAGAATTCTCACAAACTTCATGCAAACCTTTTGATCCGCTTGCACGTTTCCTAACCGTTTAAAGCCCCCCTGCAGGGCTTAAAGCCCAGTGAAATGCTCCCGCATTGTAATTCGAAGACAGCAACCATTGCAGCCCATTTCTCACTCCATATCCATGACTTTCACTGGTTAGTTAGTAGATCCCTGACTACTCAGACCCCCCCCCCCCCCCCGCCCCAATCCTCGCCCTAAACGCTGCCCTTTTGCTGTTCCCCCTTTCAGTCAGTCACCACCATCCCTTCCCTGGGGCTTAAGCCAGGTGGTTTTCTTTGTTCTCTTTTCAGTGTCCACACCCAGGGACCAAATCCTGTTGGTGGTTTTACCTTCTAAGTCTCTCTTGACTTGTTGACCTCCGTGTGGCCTGAGCCGCCTTCTCTGCCAGGTTTGCTGCAATAGCCAGTCAGCTCCCTGCCTCCTGGCCTGGGCCCCTCCCGACCCTCTTCGGCAGTCAAGGCAAGGAGCGAGGGTTTTCTGAAATACAGATCTGATCATCCCGGGTCCCAGTTGGCAACACTTCTCCTGTGTCCCTTTGCTCTGATGGAGGCCCAAACCCCTTCTCTTGGCTGGCAGGGCGCTCCGTGCCATGGACCCTGCGCAAGCGCCGCCGCCTTCTCCACACGTGCTCTGCTTCTCCATACGGAGCTTCCCAGCCCCACATAGTCCTCGCCATCATGCCTTCTGGCCTTGGCCTGTGCGCGGCTCTCCTCTAGGAATTCCTGGCCCTTCTCTCACTGCCTCCACACCCAGGCTAATTTCTGCCTATTCTTACCTCCCCCAGCGCCACTTCTGCCCCCAGCCTCCCGTCCGCCCCTCCTCCACCACCACCATCACTCACCAATGCAGACCCAGTGGACAGAGAGCATCTGTTTTGTTCTCCTTTGATGCCTGGCCACCCATCACACCGGATTGTGCTTGTTTGCTTAATTCCTAGTTCCCCTTTACATGCTGGGGCCACATTGTGATTTCTTTTTTTTCTTTTTTTCTTGGGCCCTGTCTGCAGCATGTGGTAGTTCCCAGGCCTGGGAACAACCCCGAGCCACAACTGTGACTCTGCTGGATCATTAACTGCTAGGCCACCAGGGAGCTCTCACATTGTGATTTTTCATGAGCCCCAGTACATTTGCCCTCCCTTCCTTTGGGACTCCCTTCCTCCAACAACAACAAAAAAGAATGAAAATGTTATTTTGCAACTGCGTCCATATAAAGATGACTCTATTCCAAGCTGGATTTGTTATTACATATATGTTTTAATATTCATTTTTAATTCTTTTTTTAAAAAGAAATTCCTATTAAGACACTTCTGGTGGGTTCCTAAAAGTGTCATGGGTTCTAGCACTTAGTGGCCTGATGGATACCTTGGCTTTGTGAAGTGGACAGATTCTCTGGTGATAAAGTTGACAGCACACTTCGGCTGATTGATTATGACTGGGAAGGGTGAGGAGCCCCCTCAGTTATTTCCTTATGTGGTGCCTTTGTAGTGGCTTGAGTAGCTCCCCAAAACTGCTTTACAATTTTGTATGGTAGTCCCTGGAGTGGAAAAATAAATTCTAAAAAAATAGAGTGATGGACTTCAGAGATGTGTATTTAACCTCTGTGTGTATTTCCAAGCCAAAATCATGAGATCGTTATGATGTCAAAGATAGGCTCCTTGAGCTAATTTGTTAATGTGAATGTTTTCATGATGTGTCTGTGTAGGGCACTGATTTGTAGTGGGAGTGGGAGGCCAGCCTTCTTGCCCTGCCAGGGACATTTAGCAACCTCTGGAAGTGTTTTTGGTTGTCACCCCTGGGGGCGCTGCTGGCAGGTGGTGGCTTAAAGCAGGGAGGCTGCTAAACGTCCTGCTGTGCACAGGGTAGCCCTGCCACTGAAAATCACCCAGCCCTATATCAGTTCTGCTAAAATTGGGGAACTCTCATGGAGAGGGATCCTTCATAAAGCTTGGTTTCTACAGCTGGATTATTTATTTGGTTTATTGCCCTGTGTTTGCATTAAGAGCTGTAATTCAGGAGCACATATGGTGCAGCCCTGGACCCAGGCGTTTCCTTTGCTGGCTTCAGTGAGGTTAAGAAAACGTCACTGAAAAGGCTGAGCCTTTGGACCCCAGAGAGTGCGGCTGTGTCTGTCCCCCTATCAGAAGGGAGAGAGGCAGAATCACTCTCCAGTGGCAAAAGGTCTGTTATCGTTTAAATCGTTCCCCCAGTACTCATTTTTCTGGCTCGCACTGATCCTCACTGGAGGACAACCACTTGTCCTCTGGGTGGGGAGGGGGATGCTGAGTCATTTATTCATGCTTTTTATTACCTCTTGGCTTGAATATCACCATTCATTGTTCATGAGCCGCTCGGCTTGTTTACTTTTTAGAAATTACATGTAATCTGTCCTCTCGCAGGTCTGGCTACTGTAATTGGCCATAGCCACGGAGCAGGCCCTGCGAGTCTGCGTTTGTGCTGATGTCTCACAGTCAGTTCAGATTCTGGTCTCCAGACTTTCTTGCCTCCTCCATCTGTATTTCAGAAGGAAGGTGAGCAGAACTGCCATGCTGCTCTCTCTTCTTAGAGGCTCTGATCATGCCACTTAAATATGTAGTTCGATTGAGTCCCTGTGTGTCTTTCAGTTTGGGGCAGTGGTCCTCAAACCTCTGTGTGCACATTAATTGCCTGGTAGCTTCTGAAATGAAAATTCAAGAGCCCTCCCCCTCTTCTGAAATTTTTAGTAAATCTAGGTCAGGGTCCAGAAAACTGCATTTTCTAACTTAAATCTCTGTTGCTTCTCTCTCTCTCTTTTCCCCATTTTAAAAAGTTTTCTTGAAGTATAGTTGATTTTCAGTGTCATGGTAATTTCCGCTGTACAACAACGTGATTCAGTTATACACATACACACAGCCAGTCTCTTTCAGATTCTTTTCCCACATAGATTATCCCAGAATATTGGGTGGAGTTTGGTTGCTTCTGATGTAGGTGGTCTTTAAATTTGGAGAAATGCTGAGTTGGGTGTGGAGGAAAAATGGGAAAAGAAAGAAAATCCAATAGAAGTAATTATTTATAGAGAGTGGGATAGGAACGAACCAAAACCCAGCAAGTAACCTGAGCCTCTTTTCTATGAGATAAGGGAAATATGCCATGATGCTTTAAAAAAATGTTTAGTGTTTTCTTGCTGTGATTTAGATCAAACTCTCCCCGAAAGAGAACATACTTAGAGGATGACAAAATTCAAAGGGAATTTCTAGAAAGGTTAGAATTTGAGAAAGCATCTGACCATCACCAAGAAGCTCAAAGATGTCGTTAAATCAAGGAAGGTATCAGAGTTACCATCATGGTGAGGCAGAAACGAATCCAGCTAGGAACCACAAGGTTGCAGGTTCAATCCCTGGCCTTGTTTAGTGGGTTAAGGATCTGGCGTTGTTGTGAGCTGTGGTGTAGGTCGTGGACATGACTCAGATCCCGTGTTGCTGTGGGTAGGCCAGCAGCTACAGCTCCGATTCAACCCGTAGCCTAGGAACTTCCATATTCTGTGGGTGCAGCCCTAAAAGACAAAAGACAAAAAAAGAAAAAAAAAAAATCAAGGAAGGTGTCATGTAGGTATCGATTTGAAAAAGAATGTGCATTCTTGATTTAAGAGTTTTATAAATGGCTTAAAGATGAAGAGAGATGACAGAGGATTAATTCTTTACCAGAAATTCTGGTTATTCTGGTTATTGGGTCTGAAAGCATATTGTTAAATACAGTCCATATTTCCTGAAATAGTTCTAAGATCCATTATGTTTCCCCATGGTCTTTATAGTACATGCCATTTGGCCCTACTTTTTGGTTAGTTGAGATGTGATGGACTTGTAGAAGAGCATCAAAGTAGTTCCACTTGACTAAAGGAGTTATTTTCAGATTTCTGTCTCTCCTCTCTCTCCCGGTGTTTAATGTATATGTTCTAATCTATTTTCTTAACCTAAGCTTTTTTTTTTTTTTTTTTTTTTTTGGCTATGCCCATGGCATGTGGAAGTTCCCAGGCCAAGGATAGAACCTGCGCCATAGCAGTGACCTGAGCCTCTGTAGTGACAGCATCAGATCCTTAACCCGCTGCACCACAGGAGAACTCCTAACCTAAACTTTGATTTTAAATTCCATTTTAGAGAAAGAGTGCAGGAGAGACAGATGAGACAGACTCTATTTTAGAAAATGGGCCAAGAAGTGGCCCGTGTGGGATGGCTATTTAGTCGTAGAAAAGGAATAAAGGATTTATTTCTAGCTACCTACTGAATTTACTCTGTTTCTAGAAAGCTGTTTTTTCCACATGTTTCCTTAGGGGAACTTTATGTTCTATGTATACCTTGCAGAAGGATCTTGACACCTTTCTCCTAAAGTAAAAGGAATTTGGGGGGATTCTAAAATGATGGCTCTCATCAGCTTTTGTTAAATCCTTCTTCACCCTGCTCTAACCATCTCTTCATCAAAGTGTTTGTTTTTTGCATTTGCTCTACGGTAATCATGTACCCGGGTTGTTCGGTAGACTTTTCAGCACTGGGGTGTCATTTGATGAGCCCCCCTCCCTTTTCCCCATCCTCCACGCCTTCTTTTACTCAGGAAGATTTCAGCCTCTTAGACACTCTGCCCATCTGCCCGCAAGATCTTAGAGAACCTTCCTATCTGCTTTGTAAGTGTTGAGTATCATTATTGTCATTATATGAAAAGTCCGCCACACCCTCTCACTGCACCGAGAGTTCAAGTCAGTTTGGTTAGTAGATCACTTTGCTCTGCTCCCCGAGTGAATGCTCGCTCGGGCTGTTGCTGAGTGGCGCTGGAGCCCCAGAACCAGCTTCTACCAAGAAAGGCTAGACTCCTGTGACTTCTACCCGGCACGAAGGACCCAAGGCTGGGCTCACCACTTGCTCTTTTCACTTCAGGTGACCTCATTTCCTTGCTTGCCTGTATTTAAAACCATATCCCTGGTAGACCTCTTTTCTTATGAGTCTCTCGGTATTTCTAATTATTGCTCCACATTTTTTCTAAGTAAGTTATTCTAACGCATTTATTGGTCAACATAATAATGATTGGTGTTTCCAAAGAATACTTAAATTTGCCGAAATCAAGTCTAAATGCTTATAGGGAGAATCACAACATTCATCATCCCAAGTGTAGCATAAAAATTAGATAGCTGATAGATTTTCTTTGGGAGTATTTTAACCCTCAGATTTCTGGATTTGGTTTAACAGGTAGAAAAACTTATAAAATATTCGGTGAGCAGATTGAG
The DNA here is from genome assembly GCF_054392235.1 of Sus scrofa. Classification (NCBI taxonomy): domain Eukaryota; kingdom Metazoa; phylum Chordata; class Mammalia; order Artiodactyla; family Suidae; genus Sus; species Sus scrofa. Next base: position 90,829,755 of record NC_139390.1, on the reverse strand, counting down.
TTACTAGAGGGAAATGTCTCTTCAGTAATTAAATAAGATTTATCATTAAACTTCATGTATTTTGACTTCTAATGATTTTATATTTACTTATCTGACTAGAAAGATGCATAGATTAACCTAATTCATAGGCTGTTGCTTCTTTATTTCTGTGTTTTAAGGTATATTTTTAATACTCAGACATATTTAAGTGTTTAATATCTCTCTGTTGATTTCAGTGATTCTTAGCTGAAAGATACTATCTTATGGTAGGTTTTATGTCTACTAAATATTTTAGCAAATGCAGTTTTTTTTCCCCAAGTTGGAAAAAAAGTTATGTGTTGAGAAACCCATGTTCTTGTTAACTCTGGGATATTGGAACATGGCTAAGGAAGTATTTCTAATGTTTCAGATAAGGTTCTAGTTTTGAAAACATCCCTGTTTGTTTTTTCAAATAGAATCTGTTGTACTTCTAAGTCCTGTATTTCCAAGGCAGAGTCGGCTTTCATAGCTTTGAGATTTTGGATTGAAATACTTAAAGAGAAGAAAATGACTCAAGGTTTTTTTCTGAAAGTAGTGAAAGGAGAAAAACTTATTACTCATCCTGTTCTCAATGAGAAAAATGAGGATCTAGGGAAATACCCTGAGTTCGACGCCAGTTGGTTTCAGCAGGCAGAGGTAGGCAGGGACCCAGGCTTCCTGCCACCCAACCTGGTGTCAACTCTCGTCTGCCACATCCACCCCCAGCTTCAGTGGGTTGTTGTAATCTCCAAAATTCAACCGTTTTGATCATTGTAATACCATTTTAGCTGCTCCTTAAAGCAGTGGCAATATGGTAACTTCACCCCAATCGCTGTCGCTTTTTAAGACATTTTTATTTTCAGTTATAAAAAAACACATTAAAAAATGTATGCTCTTACCCATTTTTAAGTTCAGTAATGTTCAGTGTACATGGTTGTGTCGCCCCCGTCTCTTTTGCTTCTCCATCAAATCTCTGCAGCATTGGAAACATCGGAAGGGGTTTATTCTGGCACCCAGTTGGGAAGGCGTGTGCCTTGCCTGTGTTTGCGCCTTCCTGGTAGTACGGACTTAATTACGTGGGATTTGCTCACCTGATCCGTGCAGAAGCTCCCACTTTAGTGCACCTTTGGAAATCCCACACCCCTTTCTACTCCCGAGGAAAAATTCTTTCCTGATTGTAGGTTCCCTGCTCAGTTTAATCCTGAGCATATGAACATGAGTCACCCTGGGTATGTGTGTAATCCCATTTATACCTTCCTTCCAACCTCCCTTTCATTTTTAAACTTAGGGGACTGGATCCCGAATTCCAGTCTAAGGTCCACTGATGTGAGACGAACTTAGGGACCTGGCGATGTTGAGATTTTTTTTATATTGTTTTTGGAACCAGCACTTTCTAGGCTACTGACAGTGAAGCTTCATGGCCTAAGTTTCACAATTCAGACTATGTGCGGAATGTCTGTGTGGATGAAGAAACAAGTTAAAGCTTTTGGGGGAGGCAGGGAGACAGAGGAATGGAAACTTTTAAGATAATCTGATTTTATGGGGGAAACTTTGAGAGTGTTCAGATAGGTACCAGCGTAGCTAGCTGGCTTTGTGATTTCTCTGGGTATACAAAGGAAATGTTCCGTATTGGGCTTGAGATAATGCTGAATAAATTTATTAACTGATAAATGAATATGTTCATAAACCTGCCTGTGATTCTAGTTTTCTTTTATCTTCCCAACATGTACCCAACCACCAATTCCATTCCTTCACTTGTGGAATGAAACTTATGTCACTGGGAAGTTATTTTTTAAATTGTATTTGTAAAGTACCTTGGAATCCGGAAGGTTCTTTGTTTGAATATGGTTCTGAAAGAATTGTCGATCGTTAATGCTTACATTTTTACACCCATAGAGGAATATAGGAGTGGGAGTAAGTTGAACATCCAAGTACTCCTTTTAAAAGACGACACACATTTGGACAAAGCCGGTTTCCCTCAGTGCTTATTTTAAATTGGCAGTCATTTAGCCAGCTTCAGTAATCTCACTTAGCAAGTGTTTGGCACGCCTGTTTTAACCTGCACAGGTTCAGTTCACACAAAGAAAGAGAGGGTGGGGTTACGTGACAGGAGCACCCTGTTAGCCTCATTACCATATTCTGAATAACTGTATTTGACTACTTGCCAGCAGATCTAGGCAATCTGGAGGCGAGGCAGGCCACGTGAGCCCTGGGCCCTGGGAATTTCTGGGAGGAGTGTAGAGATTCCAGCCTGTAAAATGTTTACTTTTTCTTCTTGGAGGGGAAACACTTTAGAAGATGCTATTTAGGCTACTTCTCTTACCCTCTGAACAAAATAACTTTATTTTTCTGCCTTCACATCTGCAGAAATTTCAGATCTTTTCTCGCCACCACTTTTTTTTTTTTTTAAAGAATAGGTACCATAGGAGCTCCCGTCCTTGCTCAGTGGTAGCAAACCTGACTAGTATCCATGAGGATGCCAGTTTGATCCCTGGCCTTGCTCAGTGGGTTAAGGATCCTGTGTTGCTGTGAGCCGTGGTGTAGGTCATAGATGCATCTCGGATCCCCCATTGCTGTGGCTGGGGCATAGGTCAGCAGCTACAGCTTCGGTTTGACCCCTAGCCTGGGAACCTCCATATGCTTCAGGTGTGGCACTAAAAAAAAAAAAAAAAAAAAAAAAAAAAAGGTACCATAGAACTTGTCTCAGAAATAGCTTTTGGTAATCTCTCCTGGACGAGTTTGAGTTCCTACTCTGCCTGGTTTTTGTCTTTGCAGAATTAGTCCTGAAGCTCTTTTTGTGAGCCTTGCTGGGGAAGCTCTTCTGCAGGCTTATCATGTGAACACAAATGATGAGAACAGGACAGACAGGATAAACGAGGGTGCCCGTGGAGTCAGCTCCTACCCAATGGATGCTCAGATCATCAAGATGGTAGTCCGGCTCACCTCTGCATAGACATGGTCTTTACAGGGTCTCATTTTGTGACCTGTATTACTTTTTTTTTTTTTTTTTTTTTTTTTTTTTTTTTTTAGGGCCGTACCCATGGCATATGGAGGTTCCCAGGCTAGGAGTCAAATCAGAGTTGTAGCTGCCAGCCTACACCACAGCCACAGCACCTCGGAGTCCGAGCTGCATCTGTGACTTACACCACAGCTCACAGCAATGCCAGATCCTTAACCCACTAAGCAAGGCCAGGGATCGAACCCACAACCTTGTGGTTCCTAGTCAGATTCATTTCCTCTGAGCCACAACGGGAACTCCCTGTATCACTTTCGACTTTTCTTTGATACCCTTCTGCCTGAAACCACAACTTTGGGCTCTAAAACCAGTTGGGGAGAAGTCACTTGAAACCAGAGATTCTTAGGTATTTTGAAGTAGTGCCTTTAAGGGTGAGGAGATGAGGCAGTGCTCATGCTTTTTAGTTCTTTAGGTCACATTTTGGGAGCAGCTTACTGATACTCAGGAGAGTATCAGAGTCACCAGGAGCTTTTCAAAAAACATATACTGTTTTTTTTCTTCCCATTTCCCTATTGCAGCAAAGGGTAAGGATGACAAAGAAATGTGGTGGCAGTTGAAGCTAGAATCTGTCGAAGCTGTGAGTGCTTCCACAGTGTGGTAGTTTCCATAGTTTGTGCCTCATGTTTACTCCTCCTAGGAATGGAAAGATAGAGCCTGATGTCACCAGCCCTTATGACTGGTGTGAAAGCTTCTGAAATAATAGGCTCAATGTACATTTAATGAGTCTCACCAATCAAGCACCTCTGATTGGTTCTTTTTTTTAGCTTTTTAATGTTCTTTTCCATCATGGTCTATCCCAGGAGACTGGATATGGTTCCCTGTGGTACAGCAGGACCTCATTGCTTATCCATTCTAAATGCAATAGTTTGCATCTACCAACCCCAAACTCCACATCCATCCCATTCCCTCCTCTCTCCCCCTTGACAACCACAAGTCTCTTCTCTATGTCTGTGAGAAGACTGATTTTTTTTTTTTAAGTCACTAATATGGAGCATCAAAAACAGGAAAGAATCAAGTTGATTCTAGCTATTGAAAAAGAGAAAAAAACTGGAGTCCCTGTCGTGGCTCAGCATAAACAAATCTGACTAGTATCCATGAGGACACAGGTTCGATCCCTGGCCTCGATCAGTGGGTTAAGGACCGGGCATTGCCATGAGCTGTGGTGTAGGTCGCAGATGCAGCTCGGATCTGGCACAGCTGTGGCTGTGGTGTAGGCTGGCGGCTGCAGCTCCGATTGGACCCCAGCCTGGGAACCTCCATATCCCTCTGTTGCGGCCCTAAAAAAGACATACATACATACACACATAAATAATAAAAAGAAAAAAACTTAAGAAAAACTGAGAACCTGTCATTCCCTTGTGGTTCAGCAGGTTAGGGATCCGGCATTGTCAGTGCAGTGATTTGAGTCACTGCTGTGGTGCGTGTCCAATCCCTGGCCTGCTAACTTCCACATGCCTTGGGCGTGGCCAAAAAAAACCTGAAAAACAAAAAACTCAGAACCTAAGAAAGAACTCTGGTACATTAAACTCAGTCCTAAATTTTTAACGAGCAGTATAATGAGCATATATGTACATTTTATATGCCAGGCATGTGTGTATAAATATATGTGCTTTTAAATTTCTGGGTTGAAGTTATTAAATTTTAGCCAGCTTTTGTTGAACTTCACTGGTTTCTTTATAATGTTTCCAGTGTTGTGCATGATTCTTAAATTTACACAATCACCATCTACTCTTCACTGATTATATAAATACAACTTTGATTCTTTATAGCTTCTTCCCCCCGGTTGATTCCTACCAGCCTGTTGAAAAGAAAGAACTTAGAGGTGATTGTAATCATGTAATTCAGGAAGCAATGTGGGATTAATATGAATAACTCGGATTATTAGTTCATTATTTTCCTTTTTTATTATAACATGTTAAATATTCCTGGGGCTTCTCTATTGTGTCAGTTTAATGTCTCCTAGAATTAATATAATATGGAATATTACCCGTTTCAGTACTTAGTGCATCTTTACCATCTCTGAAGGTAACATCTGTTTCTTAAACAAATACATGCACAAAACTATAAATCAGTTTTTACAAGTCCTATAACAGCACTGATGAAACTTGAGTTCTGGCACTTGGCCCACGTTTAAACTGATAGCGCCTGTGTGGGGAAGACGATACTAATTACCTATAATCTCTATAGGATGTGTTAATATTGTTAGGTTTGAATAGGAGTTACTCCATATGAGTTATCTGATTGCAGAAACGGAGAGAAATGTAAATATTGATTTTTGTGTCCCTTTGAATTCATCTTAGTGATTTACTAGCATATTGGAGATACACATAATAACCTTTTTGTTATTGTTGGCGCTTTTTGTATTCTCTTTACCCGAGATGTAAAGCGCTAGCAGGGGGGCCAGTCAACGGAAAGGCTGCCTTCAGGTGTAGTGAGGTTGATCTCATTTCACCGTCCTCGCAGCTTGGCCTCGGTCCTGTCAGCTCCCTCCTCAGCGCCCTGTTTACGTGTTATATAATCCAGACTGGCTTGTCCAGTTTGGTAGGTTTGTTATAAACTGCAGAGTTCAGTAGACGTGGGGTGACATTTTAAATGGCATTAAAACTTAACCCGTTCCCGGAGGAGTGATGTCACAGAGGAGCCCAGCTGTCAGGTGGCCCGGGGTCGGGGGGTGGGCGAGGGGTTGGGGGCGTTTCCATTTCCTATGAGGAACTGGAAAGCCACATGAAACTGAGCAACGCCTGGCCAAAGGACCACTCCTTCATGCAGATGACATCCAGCGCCATGTGGGAGAGCAGAAACGTCCGATACTAAGAGCAGGTGGTAACTGTCCGCTCATGAGGCGTGTACACAAGCAGGAACGGACAGACCAAACCAGTGGAACCATGTTCACTTGTCTGTGCCCAACATGGAAACAGTGAGGGAGGAAGGCCGTTTATAGTCTGGTCCTCCTCCTGCCTCCGTGGATGGAGGACGTGTCCACGCACTTGTGATGAACTCCCTTGAGGCCTGAGCACCGAAGGGTTGTGCTGACTCTTGGTGCTTCACAACCCCCGCCCCAGATTATAGGGTTATTTGTTTTCTGTCCTTGTCTGTTGAACGTCATGACTGAGGGGCGTCGTCTCATCGTATGCGAGTGCTCTAACCCTCTGTGGGGCTGTGTGTCCCATTCTCTGTGGAGTGTGTCCTTCTCATATTCATTTATTGGCAGCCCCTCCCCACCCCCTCGGAAATTGGGCCCTCCTGGGGGATATTCTGGAAGTCTTTTCTGGAATTCCTCTCCCCCTCATGCAGGGCTTCTCTGGGATGTGCAGGGGTTCCCAGGGGCAAAGAGTGTCAACCCAGAGTGACACCAATGACCTTAATCCCCTGTGTCCATCTCGGGGCTTCTCTTTGAGCAAAAAGACTGGGCAATCCTAACTGAGAAGGTCTCAGTTTAACAACAACCCACCTCCCCCCCTCCATGAGTCACTCTTCCTTCGAAACATCCTAAAGAAGGTTCTCATTTCTGAAAGACAGGTTGCAGCCTGCTTGATTTTTTTTTAGTACCCCTGCTTAATAATGATTTTAGAGAGTAGAGGAGGAAGTGGTTCTTTTATGAATGTGGCATAAACCTCCATAGCCTTGTGCAAATGATCTAACTTCATATGAATCCTGGCTTATAGACAGACGCTTCCTTTGTTATAACTAGATTCACCACTCTGTCCTTCTCTGAGATGATGAGAGAGAGATAATCCCCTGTATATCACATATATTTTAAAAAAAAAATCAGAATTCAGAGCTGAGAAAATTTTTAAACATTTCTCATTCTTCTGATTGATTTTTTTAGCAGTATTTTTGCTGTTTTAAATTTGTTTTTATTATTTGAGATCAAAAATACATTTTTATATTCTAACTTTTTATTTTTGAACCAAAACCTATATCCATGGAATTACTATCTTTTCAGTGGCTGACTGTTGGACTTTATAATCATAAGATTGTGAGACCTTTAGAAGACAAAATAGAGAATAAAATTTGATTTGGGACAAGGAGTTCTACTTGGATGCTGCAAAAATAGAAAGAAGAAAAAAGAGTGAATAATGCAACATAAACTCTTTTTCCTGTAAGTTCCTTTTTCCCTAACTCTTGCCATCACGCTAAAAAAAAAAGGGTTTGCTTGTGAGCTGCTTTTTCTCAGAATCCTGCTGCTTACTGTTAGTAAGAATTTTTTTCCTGTGCCAAAGTTTTGTTTTTCATGTGATTTCTACAGTAATTTGGGTCTTACTGAGAACTTTTTTTTGGTGAAGTACAGTGGTAAAAGTTGTTGATTAAAAGCCAAAAGGAAAATGTAATATGAACTTCTCTACAATTTAGTTGCAGTGACTGGGGACATTAAATGCATTCTCTGAGGTGAGTGAAGTTAGGTTATTGTAAGAGGACTATCAATTCTAGTAGATAAAATGTCTGAGTGCTTGTTTCTAGTTTCAAAAATTCCTTTTTTTTTTTTTTTTTTCCTTTCCTACCTGGTCTTCTTCCCAAGGATACGCATTTTTAAGATTTTTTTTATTATGCAAATAGAGGGTGATGGTTCTGACTAAGCCAGCTTCGTGGAATGGCACCACCCCTTCTTTGGGAATAGTTAAACAGGGAGATGAAAAGTTAAGTCCTTGAAGGGACCAACTGGAATTCTTGAGCACTAGGATACCTTACAGCATGTGAGAAAGTAACTGAGTGATTTTAGGGCATGGCCAGTGTTTTGCGTCTCTCAGCCTGATAGGAAAAAAATAAATCCTATTTTAGATACTTGTATTGAAACAGCATGGTGGTACATTCATCCTATCATTCCTCTTTTTTTTTTTTTTTTTTTTTTTTGCTTTTTAGGGCCGCACCCGCAGCATATGGAAGTTCCCAGGCTTGGGGTTGAATCGAAGCCACAGCTGCTGGCCTACACCACAGCCCAGCAATGGCAACTCAGGATCTCAGCTACGTCTGCAGCCTACACCACAACTTGAGATAACGCCAGATCCTTAACCCACTGAGCAAAGCCAGGGATCCAACCCACATCCTCATGGATATTAGTTGGGTGATTAACTCAGAGTGACTGCTGAGCCACAACAGGAGCCTCCCTATCATTCCTTTTGAGTGAGAATTTCAGAAATGCTCAGTAACATCTTATTTAGCCACTCACTCTGACTTCCTCACTTACGGGTAGGATCTTACAGTGTTTGTTTGCTTTGTAAATCTTAGAGTGGCCTTTGACCAAAGGTAATAAAATGTCATGTGAGTTGGTATTATATCAGTCAGGATTCTCAGTCATAAGCAACAGAAACTTCTGGCTGATTTCATCAGGAAAGTTTCTCAAGGCTATTAGGTAGCTCACAGTTTCCCTGGGAAAGCTGAAATCCTAGCTTGGGACCTTATCATCTCCGAGCTAAACTGGTCCAGGGAACATCACTCCTGCCTCCTGGACCGTGACCTGGACCTGACATCCTACAGCATCAACGTCACTGACACCACACACCAAATGCTGCCACTCTTGCCTCGGTAAGCTGCTTGCGATGCCCCAACCCCAGACCCAGGTTTTTGTACAGTATTCATTGAGATTTCTTAAGATGCAAAAATCTGGAGTGAATGTGTTTGGTGGAGCCAATGGATCCAATCACGTGCCTTCACTGTGTTGCAAGGTGTCGGGGTGGCTAAGAAAACAAAGATCTGGAGTTTTCTGCTTTTGTTATATTAGGGTTAAGGATTTTCCAAACATAGGAGGAGGAGATTCCCAGGCTGGACAACCTGAAAAAATCACATAGGTCTCCTGTTCCTGGCATATTAGAGATAGAGGTGAAAGGATTACTAAGGACAACAGTTACCTTCCCACAGAATTTCAAAAATAAAATCTCTGCTACAAATAGGAGGAAAAATGTCATTGAAAAACCAATACTTTCCTAGTGCAGACAGCCCCCTTACGATGTGACTTACAGTTTTTTGACTTGACAGTGGTGGAAGAGAGATCCGCATTTGGTAGAAACTGTACTTGGAATTTTTGCATTTTGATCCTGTGCAGTACGATCCTCTCTCACAATGCCAGGCGGCGACCGGGACAGCTCCTAGACAGCCATGCGGTCACGGGGGTGAACAACCGAAATGCACACAGCATTTCTCTATGTCACTTTCAGTATAGTGTGCAACACGTTTCATGAGCTATTCAACACTATTATAAAACAGGCTTTGTGTTAGATGATTTTGCCCAACTGTAAGCTAATGGAAGTGTCCTGAGCACATTTAAGGTGAGCTAGGCTAAGGTATGATGTTAGGTGTACTAAATGCATTTTCTATTTACATTTTCAGTATATAATGGGTTTATAAAGATGTAACTCTGTTGAAAGTCACAGATCTATATTCTCATAACAGCAGCCTCCACAGACGGAAGAGCAAGCACTCTGTTTATTGAGCAACTGTTGTGTGCTGGGTGGTGGTTTTTTGTTTTTTTTTTGTTTTTAATTTATCTCCTCATTCACACACAACTTTGGAAAGTAGGTATTCTTGCCACCATTTTTACAGATAAAGAAACAGATGCTCAAAGTAACTTCCCAAAGGCACACTGCTGCTGTATGGCAGTGTTGAGATTCAAACCCACTTGTGGCTGCTTCAAAACCCCTGTTCCTTCTGTTGTACCAGGTTTCCTCCTCACAGAAATTTGTGGAAGAGCCAAGATGCCTTCCCTGATTTAAACCACAAAGTTGTGTGGGTGCTTCTGCATCGTTTCCTTCATAACCCATTACTTATCGTTAACCTGAGTCGGGAGATGCTTCCAGGCTTAGGAGGGTGATTGCAGCTAGAGCTATAGGTTCAGGGGCCACAGAATGCAAGTGTCAGGAGTTTGCTGGAGGCACAGCAGGCTGGGGATCCATCCAGCATGGTTGCTGCTGAGGCACAGGTTCTATTCCTGGGCCAGGAACTTCTGTGTTACACAGGCACCACCAGAAAAAAAGAAAGAAAGAAAGAAAAGAAAAGAAAGAGTCCTTGGGTGCTCTGGGCATTTACACTTTTGTGTGGAGAGAGTTTGTAGCGTGAGTAGATCTGAAGGAGAGGAGCCAGCAGTAGAGACTGATTTTTCCCTTGGTAGCAGGAGATCCTGTTAGGGAAGCCAGAGATCATAGTTTAAGAAGGAGGTGTGATTGGGAGCCAGGTGCTTCAAGAATCAAACTAGGATGAGGTGGAAAATAGACCATGGGGGTCCACCAGCCACGCAGGAAGCTGTGGTGGCCTTCTGGAACAGGCCATTGAATCTTACCCTCCTCTGTATCTGAATCTTACCCTCCTCTGTGAATCTGGTAGAAATGCCACTCTGTATTTTAGGTTCACATACTCAATGGACCTATGCAATTTTGTGTTTAAAATTTTTCTTCCTTTTTTTAGAGGATGCTTTGGTTTTGGTGGACACCCTGGGACTAGAGTGTGTCCCATGCCCATTCTGGAATCACGCTTTGCTTATTTAGAGGTCATCGTCCCTCAAGAATGACTTTGATTGGTTGCCTCTGTTATTTTATGTCTGCCTCCTTCCTACTCAGGTGGTTCTGTGACACCTTCCAACCACTTGCGCTGTTTATCTTTTTGCAAATCAAAAGAGCCTAATGTCGTCATCCTTGTAATGAAGCTTCAGAAAGGACAAGTGGTTAAAATTTAACTATTTGCAGTTTATTTAATTTCTCTCTCTTTAGAATATACAGGCATCAGAGTAGAAGTATTCCTGAGTGGCTTATAGAAAACGAAGGGGGAAATGAAGAGGTGTTGGGATAGACGTTAATATTTCTAAGGTTAAATGTCCATAGCAGAGTCTGTCTTCGGTGCGCCCAGAGTGGAGGGCCTTTTCCTGGTTTAGGTGCAGCCTTGTCCATCCCCAGTCACTGCATGATTGTCCTTTGTCCCCCGCTCTCTGCGCCCTGTGGTCCCTGCTACAGTTCTAGTGTCTGCAGTCCACTCCCCAGCCCAGGTCAGTGCCGGTCATCTCACCGACACTAGTTGGCTTTGGGATCTTTTTTTTTTTTTTAAAAAAAGGTCAAACATGAAAGCACTCCCTGCATCTGCTTTTTGGTTATTTGTGTCTCTTACCTCTTCTCACTCCAGTGACGAAATTAATGTAGATAGAGGGATGATACCTTAACATTTTCTTATACTCTGTCCTCTTCTGCTCATCAGACCTCTCCCTGCTCCCCCTCACCCTGTTCTCCTTTCTGACCCTTCAGCGTCTGTCTTCCCTGTTATAAAAGCTGTGTCAGTTATGGTCTCTGCTGTGCTCCCCGGGGCTAGGCTAGCAGAGTTCCCAACGTACAGAAAATGCTCCATCCAAATAGGCCTATGCTTAGTGGTTGAGAGGAACCGAAGGCAAGTTTGGGGGTGGGAGGGAGAGAGTAAGCCATTATTTCTCTCTCATTCCTGACAGCTTTTACCCTGGTCTGATTTCTTGCTCGCCATCCCCCCATCTCTCATCCTGAAGGAGCCTTCAGCAGCAAGAGGCTTCCCACCGTGGGGTGCTGGGCCTGTTTTCCCAGGGCACGTTTTTCTGCCTGGTGGTTAGTCTGTTGGAACTATGTACTTAAGGAAGTTTTTGTGGGCTGGCCAGAGAAGTGAGCCTCTGTGTATGCACTGCTTCTCTGGGAAAATGCATTTTTGCTTCAAATGAATCGACTTCCATACAGACTTTTGGCTTATATCCTTTCCATTAGTTGGGGACTGCCATGGCATGATCTCCCGTTCGGGCTTTTATTCATTACTAATATATAAATGAACAATAAGCCATTTCTTTGGAGAAGGAACAGAGCCAGAAGTCTTTCCTTGTGAGATTACAAACTGTTACATTAAGATGAATTTCATTCATCCTGCAAGCATGGTACTTTCATTTCAAATGTATTTACAGAGGGCCTGGCACATTGCTGGGCTCTGTAGGAGGGATTCACATGTGAATAAAATAGGGACTCTGTCCCTGTGAGGTCACAGTCAGGTTTCCATTTAAATAGGAATTGCACTCATGTAGCGCACAAGGTCAGGTCGTGTCTAGCTGTGATACTCAGCAATTCTGTGGTTTTGAATTGCTCTTATTCGTTTACCCATTTTCCTTGTCATATGTGGTTCTCTTATAAAATGTATTTTTAGATAATGTTGCAATAATAAAGCATATTGACATTCATAAATAACAATTAGTAGCAATAACTTCACCTTTATAGCTTTTAAGTAATTCTGAATTTGCTTTTTTTTTTTTTTTTGGCATGTTCCTGGGCTAGGAATCGAACCCATGCCACAGCAGTGACAACACCAGATCCTTAACCCACTAGGCCACTGGGAGACTCCTAAATTATCTTTATTATTGAGAAGGAAAAATGTGGGAGCAAACCACTTATTTTTATTCCAGCTTTTTATCATAAAAAGAATAAAGCTTGACACATCATGAAATTGCCATAAAAATAGAGTGATAAGGGCTTTATTTTGAAAGTATACAGATTTCTCAAGGACAGTATATGTGAATGTGGGATTAATAGATATTTTAAAAGTGCTTTTCTGTAACTTCCAAACATTTTACAGCAAATGTATGTTCTTCTTCCACTGCCCTTATTATACACACATGCATACAACATGGCATCTCTTCAGATATGTAAAAATATTTCAGTGAGATCTCCTTCTTTCCCCACATCATTTACCCATGCATCATAATAAATACTTGATGAGCAAAACCTAGTTTCTGGGAACTGGAATGTGGGAAATCTGGATGTTTATATAAAAAATTCTGCAGATATTTATAAAGTGTACTTAGAATTCCCTGGAGTAAAAAATAATTGGGTTGTGTGGAAATAGTCTGCCTTGAAACTTGGAAAAATTACCTGGTAGTTAATTTCAACTCTGATCTGTACCACAGACTTCTTTGTTTCTGGACCTCTTTTATTTTTAAATAAAAGTCTGTAGTTCATGTAATATATTAACTCTTTCTGGCAAGTGAAGTAATTACTGTTTCCTCTCAGGATCTGAACAGAAATAAGTACCATATCTAGCTTCTGGAATTCTGTTTAGTGATCAGGGTTATCAGGATAATCCCAAAATTAGTGCTTAAACTTGGATTTGCAAATACATTTTGGGGTGTTGTTTTTCCTCACTACCATGACTACTAATTAACTATGTTTTATTGCCTTGTTGGTTTCTCATTCATCATTTTAGCAGTTTCTTTTCATGTAAAAATCAATCTTAGAATTTTCTTATGGTGCAACGGGTTGGGTTGCTGCTCTGGCGAGGGTTTGACCCCCTGGCCTGGGAACATACACATGTCTCGGGGTGCAACGAAAAAAAAAAAGTCAGCCTTTAGCTAGAATCTGGTCCCCCTGGTTATAAGAAACTGAAAATTCACATTTTAGGAGTAGTTTGGTTCTAGTGATAGAACAATTCATAAATTATACAGCAGTTTGCTTCTGTGAGCCTTTAAATATTCTGTGCTGTGGTAGTTGATAGAGAATGATAATTCACATGGGCATATATCGCAGCGTTTCTGCTGACAAAAAGAGGTCCTTATCTAGAGTTGGCAGGTACCTTGAATTATTTAATTGGATGCATATGAACTTGGTTTAATTGATACTTGTTATCTCACCTTTATAGAAATGAAAGGTAGAGGCTCTTCCTCAAGTTTTTTTGGAAGATTATTATTTGCCTTTTAGGAGAAAATCATATTATGGCGAGGTAATGAATCAAATTTAAAGTGAAGGAACTGCCTTTCTTAATAACTGACACATAATAGGTACACAATAAGTAATCCTTTTACTTGTGCCGAAGAGAGTAAATATTCAGACTAGTTCAGATCATCTCACAGTCCACAGATCTGCACATTGTATGACATTTTCCTTCTGGTTGTGCTTAAGTACGTGCACATGGTACAAGATTGGTAAGCTTTTTATCAATTGATGTGCATCTGTATTTTTCACTTTCATTTCCTTTTACTACTAAAAAGAACATTTGGCTAGATTTTTCCTTGTAATGAGTCAAATTTTGCTTCTACTTGAGTTTTTCCTAAGTTTATTTCTTCTATACCAAAACACAAAATCAGATGTCTATGGTAACTATAACCCAGAACAGGAAACTGTTAGCATTTTCAAGTCTTCACATCTTTCTCAGAGGAAGACAGAATAAAGCAAATACTCATATAAGCCCACTTTCTATAATTAAGAACAAATAAATGGGCCACCAACACAAAACAAAAACTGGCATCAGAAAATTCATGATGGGTCTTTTTTATATGGTTTTAGAAAACATATACATTGTATTGTATGTATATGAATGCAGCCCCTGAGTTTCAATTAAAATGCCATTTGAAAATTAAACCTGGGCATTCCCATTGTGGCTCAGCAGGTTACGAACATGACTAGTATCCATGAGGATGCGGGTTCAATCCCAGGCCTCATTCAGTGGGTTAAGGATCTGGTGTTGCTGTGACTGTGGAGTAGGCTGGCAGCTGCAGCTCCAAATCAACCCTAGCCTGGGAACTTCCTTATGCCCCAGGTACGGCCAGAAAAAGTTAAAGAAAGAAGAAAGAAAGGAAGGGAGGGAGGGAAGGAATTAAACTTGATGCCTTATAAAAGACACTAATCGCTCTCTTTTTTTTTAATTTTGTCTTTTTAGGGCTGCTTCTGTGGCATAAGGAGGTTTCCAGGCTAGGAGTTGAATCGGAGCTGTAGCTGCTGGCCCATGACATGGCCACAGTCACTTGGGATCCAAGCCACATCTGCAACCTACACCACAGCTCACAGCAATGCACACCACACCCACCACAGCTCACAGCAATGCCGGATCCTTAACCCATTGAGCGAGGCCAGGATCGAACCTGAGTCCTCATGGATACTGGTCAGATTCATTTCCACTGAGCCACGACAGGAATTCCCAAGGACACTAATCTTTTTTTTTTTTTTTTTTTTTTTTTTTTTTTTTTTGTCTTTTGTCGTTGTTGTTGTTGCTATTTCTTGGGCCGCTCCCTCGGCATATGGAGGTTCCCAGGCTAGGGGTCGAATCGGAGCTGTAGCCACTGGCCTACGCCAGAGCCACAGCAACATGGGATCCGAGCCGCGTCTGCAACCTACACCACAGCTCACGGCAACGCCGGATCGTTAACCCACTGAGCAAGGGCAGGGATCGAACCCGCAACCTCATCGTTCCTAGTCGGATTCGTTAACCACTGCGCCACGACGGGAACTCCACCAAGGACACTAATCTTTTATACTAACTATTTTGTGTTCAAATATGAAAAAGCTTCATGTAACTTATTTATTTTTTAATACCTGAAATGAAGCTGACTTGGAAAGTTAAGAAGAGAGCCAGTTAGGAAAGTTTTAAGGCAGTGAACCTTAAACTTAAAAATTTTGACCTGCAGTTATGTTTTATGTTCTGTACCTTTGTGGTATTCTCTATACATAGTTAATACATATGCCTAAGTGCAAAATATGTTTGATGCACTAGCCTAGATATTCAAATTCTGTGTCAACATAAATATTAAATGGATTAATTTATATTTTCTGCAATAGCTCTATTAAGATATAAATCACATACATTAAAGTTTACCCTTTAGTTGTGTAAGTATACAGTTCAGTGGTATTTATTAGATTCATAGAACTATTTATCCATCACCACCATCTAATTCCAGAACATTTTCATCACCCTGAAAAGAGGAACCCTGTACACATTTAGCAGTAACTCCATCTCCCTGCAACCTCTTCCTCCCTTAGGCAACCAGTAATCTACTTTCTGCCTATATGGATTTGCCCATCCTGGCTCTTTCATGTAATGGAATTATATGTGGCCTCCTGTGTCTGTGTTCTTCCACTTGGCCTAATGTACGCATGTATTTATCTATTGATTGATTGACTTTTAGCCACACCTGCAGCTAATGGAATTTCCCAGGCTAGAGGTTGAATCAGAGCTACAGCTTCTGGCCTACACCACAGCCATAGCAACGCTGAGATCCAAGCCAAGTCTTCAGCCCACACCACAGCTCATGGCAACAGCAGATCCTTGACCCACTGAGGCCGGGGACCTGACTCGCATCCTCATGGATACTAGTCGTGTTCCTTACCACTGAGCCACAATGGAAACTCCTCGCCTAGTGTTTTTAAAGTTCGTCTGTGTCGGGGCATGTATTAGAATGCCATGCCTTCTTGTTGCTGAATAATCTTCCATTGTATGGCTAGATCACAATTTGTGTATCCAAAATGGATTAAATTTATTTATTTTTTTATTTTTTTTTTTTTGTCTTTTGTTGTTGTTGTTGCTATCTCTTGGGCCGCTCCCGCGGCACATGGAGGTTCCCAGGCTAGGGGTCGAATCGGAGCTGTAGCCACTGGCCTATGCCAGAGCCACAGCAACGCGGGATCCGAGCCGAGTCTGCAACCTACACCACAGCTCACGGCAACGCCGGATCGTTAACCCACTGAGCAAGGGCAGGGACCGAACCCGCGACCTCATGGTTCCTAGTCGGATTCGTTAACCACTGCGCCACGACGGGAACTCCTAAATTTATTTTTTAATTGAAAATTTTACAATCCTCACACCCTCTGGAATTTTCCCAGGCTGCTTTCTCTTACCTCTCTGTCCATGACCCATACCTTTCATAGCTGGGTTTTCATTGTAGTCTTTCCTTGTTCGAAGACTCTTTCAAAGGCTGCTTCTTTTTTGAATATTTTTTTCTTGATCCCTTGAATAGTAAGTAATCTTTTCCTTCAGATTGTCACAGTGTTTTGTGCCACAGTTTCTAACTTGTGCCTTTGATTATGTATACACTTATCCCTCACTTCGAATTTTAATGCATGAGACAGAGACATTTCTCTACAAGAAATAGCCTTACAAATAGCCAAAGATCAATAAATAGTTTTTAAATTAATGAGTGAGATCATTTGAGATCACCCGGATGTCATAAGACTAAGGCCATAACTGATAGTTAGTATTTCTAGTCCAGATGCCAAAAAACTTCCAGAAATTAAGGAAGATAACTACATTTTTGGGAAAACAGAACAAAACAAAACAAAACACTCTGTTTTCCTATTACTGGCTCAGTGACCTAGGGTCTAGCACCTAAATGGAACTCAATAAATATTTGTCGAACTGGACCCAGTATCTGGTGACAGGACTGGGGAAATCTTCAGTGTCTCTAGAAAGGAAATTGTGTATTTATAAATTTACGTAGAAGCCCCAGGTTTAAATGGGAGAGAATCAGCAAGAACATATGCAGTCCAGTGGGGAATGTGTGGGGAGAGTATTTCTTGGCAGGAGAGCTGCAGAGCAATTGCTTCTCACTTTTATATGAGGTGCAGCCTATTTGCATATGTCATTAAGTGTTTGCTTTTTTCTTCTCCCTTCTAGAGGACTAAGTGCCAGTTGCCAGTTACCATTGAAGCCTTAATAAAACAGACTGTCATACGTTCTCCTCTAAGTGTAAGGGCTCGAGGGTAACCTCTTTTATCTTGTTTGAAGCCAGATTCGGACCAACCTTAAGTCAAGGGTCAAGCTGCAAATTCTGATAAGGATCTCAGTTTTGATGATGGGCCCATCCACAGATGCTCCCCTTGGGTGCAGCAAAGCAAGGACTTTGCTTCTAGGGTAGTGTTTTCAGCCCCATCTGCAGGGCTTTGAAAAGGAAGAAAGAGGTTATTGGCAGGTCCTGTTTTTGAAGAAAAAAAGAATGAACGGGGATCCCTGCCAGTGTGGCAAAGAACATATTTTAGTGCTAGCGTGGCAAAGAACTTCTTATATTTTGGTGCCAATTACTTTATGTGGTCAGAGATTCGAGACGCGAGCCCCAGGTGGGACAGGACAGCAGCCCAGTGATGGAAGAAGTAGGCGTCCAGGCTCTTAGGGTTCGCCTAATTTCTCTTTTTTCCATAACGGAGGTTGCCCCCAAATAGGACTGTGCTGTTTCGGGAGTAGATAATGCTATTCCATCATCTTGTGATTACCCAAAACTTAGATATTTAAAACAGTTTGAAAACCTGTTGCAGAGGAAGTAAAAAGTTTTGTGGCTTTCGTTTGTTTTATCCTCTCCATTTCTACCCATCTGAGTTGCTGCAGATATGCCAAATTTCTATAAGTGTATACAATTTGAAATATTTTAACTATGACACATAAGTTGTTCTTGGCAGTAGATTCCTATGGAGGCTTTTCTTCATATTTTGCACAGCCCTCAAGATTTTGTTCCTTTTTATTTGATAACTTTAAAAGTTGCCCTTATTTTCCTTTGTCAAACTTCGTCTGGCTTTATGTGTTCTTTTCTTACCTGGCCTTTTGTTTGTTTAATGCTTGCTGTGGCACTGGCCATATAAAGGAATACTTTTTCCTACCAAACATTTTCATTCATTCTACACCACTCATTCTGTTCGCAGTGAGAAAAGGCAGTATCTCCCTGCTGTTTACATTCTTTAGAAGATAAAAGGCAATGCAGGGTGAAAATAGCTTATTGCTCTAGCTCCCACAGAACGGCAGCCTCTGTGGTAGATGGAAGAGAGGAGTTTGGTGTTTGCTATTTGACAAACTCGTTTTTGGAGAAAGAAGGTCATACATACATGATATGTTGGTCACCACTGTTGGTGTCCACAATCTGATACTAACTAGCTAGGTAACACCTGACATCGCTTCCTCCTTCTGAAGGAGTGATTGGGTGTGAAGCCCAAAGGCTTGCTAAACCGGGAAACTGCTGTTAACTGAACGCACAGGAAATGGAGCTGCTTAATCAGTTCTGCTGAGACACGAGGGTAAACTGTGCAGGCTGCATTGTCTCCCCGATGTCGTGACTGGTTTTGAAAACCGGCGTCCAATAAGTGAAAGGCCTAGTGTTATCACAGCAGCACTAAAACTAATGAATAAGAATGAGAGAGTTGGCTGAATAGAAAGAGGCACAAGTAACAATTCGAGCTTGCACCAGAGCTCTCCAGAACCTGCTTTAGGTGCCCCCCACTCCCTGTCCCTGGAAGCCTTCAGATAGAAAGCGGGCGTGTTCCCACTTAGCTGGTGCATTGATCGATCAGGGCCTGGTGGGAAGCAGGTGGCATGCTCAAGTTGGATAAATTGGGGAACATTTCCTTAAAAGGCTGCTTACTCAAATCAAGCATATAGTGAGAATACAACTCAACTAAGAGGGGTAGGCAAAGGCCAGCCCCTGCCCCTGACTTGGAAAGCGGAAGGAACATTACCAGACCCGAGAGGGGTGGCAGGAGGGTGGCCGTGCAGAAACAGCTGCCTGGCAGGGGTTGAGGGCTCTGGCTGGCCGAGGGAGGGTGCAGCCGGAAGCAGCCCCCTGCCCTCAGGCTCCTCTCTCTCTTATCCCCGCTCACCAAACCCATCCCCCAGCTAGAGAATCCGCTGTGATGCAGCCTTTACCAGTTAGCCTCCCTCAGCTAAGAATAGGGCAGGACCAGGGGGAGAGAGGATCTGGAGGGGTGGCTGGAAATTGTCCAGCACGGATGCTGTAAAAGCGACTCCTGTGTTGAAGGGACATCCCTGTCTTCCCCGTGGATACTGTGGAGCTTGTCTCTATGAGGAATCACTGACTCAAAAATCCTTGTGTGACTCAGCTCAGGCAGCCAGCAAGTACAGACTTCCTAGTTATCCAACATCTAGTTTAATATTTTCAGTTGTAGAGAAGCTGATCTTACTTTAAGAAGCAGCTTGTTCCATGGTGGAACAGCTCCAGTTATCAGGGAGGTTTTTCTTGCATTGAAAGCTGCCTTCCTGTAACTTAGAGTGGTTGTTTGTTCTCTCTTTTGGAGCTGCATGAACAAGGCTACTCTCTTCCGCTTTATCTTTTGTCTCCCTTACAGCTTTTTTGTTGGTGGTTGTTTAACAGTCATTCGTTTTATTCAGCCTGTATTTACTGCATGACTGCTAGGTTCTAGATGCAGGCTGTTCAACTGTGAACAAGACCAAACTCCTGCATTCCTGAAGCTTATGTTCTAGTGGATAGAGGTGCCTTGAGCAAAGAAGCATATCCTGTGATGACTGACCGGTGGTGCTAACTGCTGAGACGATCAGCTGTTAACCTCTTTCACAAGAGAAACTCAAATTCATTATGAGTCAACTGTGTAATGCAGTTGCCAAAAAGCCTCATTCCATCTTAGGCTGTGTAAACAGAATGCCCGACTCTAGAAAGGTTGTGTTTCCTCTGCTTTCTTACTGTTCAGCTGGACCTGGAGTACTGCACTTATATTCAAGAAGGACATTGGCAAACTAGAACTTGTTCAGGGGGTGTCCCAGGATAGTCTTTTAAAAAAAATTTATTCAAGTATAGTTGATTTACTGTGTTGTGTTCATTTGTGCTGTACAGCAGAGTGATTCAGTTACACACACACACACATTGTTTTTCATATTTTTTTCCATTATGGTTTATCACAGGATATTGACTATCATTCCCTATGTTCCCAGGATAGCCTTTTAAATACTTGAAGAAAGCCATCATATACCCAGAGAGTGTTCTTTAGGCCACACCTTCCCAGTTTTATCAACAGTTTCTCAGATGGTATGATTTCTGGACTCTTAACCATCCTGGTCTTTCTCTAGATTATTCATTTCGTCTGAAAATTGTGCTGCTCCCAGAATTTACCTTGATTCTCTAGATGTGGTTTCAACGTGGATAATGCCTGTAGTCTGCTTCTTCCCTTCCTTGGTCTGGTTATTTAATTTTAGTAATGCAACCATGGATTTTGAATTTCCTTTTTTTTTTTTTAACAGCTGTGTTGCTCCTGACTCTCAGTGTTAAAGTACTATTAAGCTTGGTCTCCAGCATTTCTTTTTGTACAATTTATAATCTTTTTGTTTTGTTTTGTTTTGTTTTTGTTTTTGTTTAGGGCCGTACCTGTGGCATATGGAAGTTCCCAGGCTAGGGGTCACATCAGAGCTGCACCTGCTGGCCACAGCAACTCGGGATCTGAGCCATGTCTGCGAACTACACCACAGCTTACAGCAATGCCAGATCCCGAACCCACTGAGCGAGGCCAGGGATCAAACCCACATCCTTATGGATACTAGTTGGATTCACTTCCCCTGTGCCACAAGAGGAGCCCCCAATTTACGTTTATACTTAAATATGGGGCTCAATATCTATCTCTATTTAAAATGCCATCTTGGAGTTCCCTTGTGGCTCAGCTGGTTAAGGAGCCAGCTGGCATTGTCACTGCTGCGGGGTGGGCTCCATGGCCCAGGAACGTACACATGTCCTGAGCATGGCCAAAATAAATAAATAAATAAATAAATAAATAAGATAAAAATGCCGTTTCGTTGCCATCCACATAATCTTCTACATTAAGATTCTTTTGAATATTATCTTCCATCTGACTTTGTGCCATTTACAAAATTAATAAGCCTATTCTCAAACTTCATCTATGTGATTAACATAATTATTCAATTAGAAAAGAATAATGCCACCAGCCCATTCCTTCAGGTTACAGCAGCTCAATAATTAGTACTCTTTTAGGGTGGGGGCTTAAATAATTGAGAATACCCTTAGCTATGTCATCTAGCTCACATTTCTTCATTTTATCCAGCAACTTTTGAAAAATGAAGAGACATACTGTTGGTGGCCTTTCTCTCTGATACCAGGCTTACCAAAAGACATATTAGGATAATTTGACATGACACTGGAAACACAGCCACTGGTGCTCCCTCTTCCTCCAAGTCTTTATAGTCTTATCTGCTTGAAGATCAAGGCAGAATTTGTGTTTGAATTGATACGAGGCTTGGCTGTCTGTGGTTTTACCATCTTGGTATATGTCTTTTCTGGAACCTCTACCTTCATGGGTTGAGAGCTTGCAAGCAGTAACCCCCATGGATCTTGAGGAGGAGATGAGGCTAAAACTTAAAAGTGGTCTCTATTCCCTCTTTTCTGGGTCACCATTTCCAGCTTTCAGTCTCTTCCTTGATTAATTCCCGGACATTGAGGTCAAAGACAAGTTGAATAATTGGGCCTTCTGACTTGGGTGAAGTGAAGGTTGTGTCACCTTCCCAGGATTTTTTATCTTGCTTCTGATACAGCTTAAAGTGGGCGGGGATGCAGCAGCAGGGGCTGCGGCTGGCGGCCCCTGAGGTCTTCTGGGCTGGCTCTTGCCTTCCTCACAGCTGGCAGGGAGTCAGTCAGCCCTTACATGCAGTCATGTGCGCAAAGCACTAGGATATGTTTTGGGTTTGCGCTTTTTTTTTTTTTTTTTTTTTTTTTGTCTTTTGTCTTTTGTCTTTTCAGGGCTATACCCATGGCATATGGAGATTCCCAGGCTAGCTGTCAAATCGGAGCTACAGCCACTGGCCTGTGCCACAGCCACAGCAACAACAGATCCGAGCCACGTCTGCCACCTATACCACAGCTCAGGTAAATGCCAGATCCTTAACCCACTCAGTGAGGCCAGAAATCGAACCTGCAACCTCATGGTTCCTAGTCAGATTGTTTTCCACTGCACCACAACAGGAACTCCTGGTTTGCTTTTTAATTGCTGAGATTCCTGTAAGAATAAAACATTTTAAGAGGCCACCTTTTTTATGGGTGAGAAAAAAGACAATATTGACTTATTCTTCTGGGAACATTTTTGTTTTCCAAAGCGCGGGGTATCCGGTTTTCTAGGATTTTCTAGATTAAGAGCCTAACATCTTGCCTCCACTCGGATGCCCAGGAACCCATCCACCTTGCTAGTCGTGTGACCATCAAGGGGAGCGTTACCCAGGGGAGAGTTATCCGGCTGTTGCTGCCTAGACAGAAATGTCGGTGGACCAGAATGTGGTTAAACACACCAGACCTGTGACGTCACCTGCCTCTTAAGGGAGGGCTTGCCCTGACTGCAAGCACCAGGATATCAGGAAGGATCCGTATCTTAGCTAAGTGGATAGACCAGAAGCTGTTTCACAGCTTTTCTTGCTT
Source organism: Sus scrofa (assembly GCF_054392235.1). Classification (NCBI taxonomy): domain Eukaryota; kingdom Metazoa; phylum Chordata; class Mammalia; order Artiodactyla; family Suidae; genus Sus; species Sus scrofa. The sequence continues at coordinate 90,806,854 of NC_139390.1, read as the reverse complement.
TTCATGTGCTACGGAGAAAAGACTAAAACCCATCTGGAACGCGCTATTGTGGGAATCTTGTACTTTAGATTCATCAGCAGAGTATGTTTGGGTTTTCAAAACTTGGCTGGGTTGACTTTACCCTGAGTATCACATTTCTTTCCTTTTGACTATTGCTGATCTTTAGTTGACGAAGAAAGCAGAACTCATACTTTTGTTCAGTGCCGTGGCTGTTCCGAGGTTCCTGTGAGCCTCATCCTCCCCATGACACTGTTTCAGAAGGGCCGCCATAGCCTAGCCGTCCTGGCTTTGGTGAACATCGGTCTTGGTTTATTTATACTCTCCATAGTGTCTTGGTTTGAAAGCAAAACTGTATGGTTTCCCTGGGCACACCCAGAGTATCTTGGAAAGCAGGTCATTGCTCTGACCTCTGAGCCTTTCTTACTCACCTTTGCCTACAGAGAGACTCCAGAGTGACTGGCGGGACCAGAACACCCAACAGTCCTTGGAGTACTGTTAGTTTTCCTGGAGGCACATTTGATGCTATTCATGGCTGAGGAACAACTTACATCATTTTGGTAGATTGAAAACACCTCTTCTTACTGGAACGGCGCTTTTCTAGCAGAACTGATCTGTTAAAAAAAACCTTGAAGACGCCTTAGGAACATTTGCTGATTAAGAGAAGTTTTAATCCCTAATGGGTCTTATAAAGAATCCGTGGGGAGTTCCCGTCGTGGCGCAGTGGTTAACGAATCCGACTAGGAACCATGAGGTTGCGGGTTCGGTCCCTGCCCTTGCTCAGTGGGTTAACGATCCGGCGTTGCCGTGAGCTGTGGTGTAGGTTGCAGACGCGGCTCGGATCCCGCGTTGCTGTGGCTCTGGCGTAGGCCGGTGGCTACAGCTCCGATTCAACCCCTAGCCTGGGAACCTCCATATGCCGTGGGAGCGGCCCAAGAAATAGCAACAACAACAACAACAAAAAAGACAAAAGACAAAAAAAAAAAAAAAAGAATCCGTGGGCTGCGCAGGCTTTATCAGTCACATTGTGCTGTACCCAGTGCATTGACCGCTGTCGATTTTTGTCTCTCCTTCACTAGATGTTAGCACCTGGAAGGCATTTATCATTCTGTGCTATGGATGAGAGAAACAGGGGGATAAGAGAATAAAGCAAGTCATTTTTTAAAAAAGCAAGCCCTGTTGCTTTCTGCTTCTCTTTTAGGCGTTTAAGCACCCGGGCTGCCTGTCTAGGCATACGAAAGATAGTAAATATTTTAAGAAGTGGCCTTCCCACAATTTTCTGAATGTGACAAATCACTTAGTCTCCCAAGTCTGTGACTCAACCACCTCAGCACAACTGATGGTGCCAGGCCTGGACGGTTCTTGGTTGCAAGGCTACTTGCACAGGGTAGGATGTTTAGTTAGCCGCATCTTTGGTCTCTACTCACTGCCAGTAGGTAGCTCATGTACTTCCAGCTGACAACCAGAAATGTCTGCCGACATTGCCAAACGTTTGGGAGGCACAGCAGAACCAACCCCCCTCACCCCTATTCTCCCCCCCCCCCACTGCTGCCAAGAACCACTGCCTTATGGGAGCTCACATCTGGGATAAATGCAGACCAGAGGAACCAGCAAATAATAGAAATCTGGATTTGAAAGGGAGCTCGGAAATCATCCAGCACGTTGTTTCCCCTGGTGGTCCCCCTGCCCCACCTCCACGCCAACACACCCTCCATTTTATACATGGAGAACCTGTGAGCCGGGGCAGTCAGTGCATACAGAAAAGGGAAAAGGCAGGTGTTTAAGGTAATACTGATTTTGGACTATAGGCTTATTTGGTTGAAGATTGTTTACAGATCACGAAAGTATGTCTACTTTCAGGTGACTCAGTAAGGAAACATAAGCTTATAGGAATCGGTAAGGAAGGAATAAGAATTTGTATTACAGAAAAATTAAAGGCTAGCACCACCAGAAAAAAAGAGAACTTAAGATATATGTTGAATTTTTTGAGATCAAAAAAGGAACAGAGCAAACTCACTAGACTATGATTGGATTTCTAGTGCAGCTCTGTGGAGTTGTGTGGGCTTCATATTAGACTACACACACACACACACACACACACACACACACACGAGAGTATTTAAAGTAACAATAATTGGACTTTTTTCGAAAAATGACTTGCCTTTTAGATCTAGATAATTGAGATAATGGCCTCCCTGAGACATTTCTACTGTAGGTTAAGTTCCGTTTTATAAGGGCATTTTGTATCTTACTCAGACTTCTCACAGAAAGGCAAGAACACCCAATTAAATATTAGCCGCTTGTGGTTATTTTAAGACTCATCTCAATAACCCAGAGTATTCGGTTCTCACACTTTGTACCTTTTGATTACAAACAGCTTTAAACAGGTTTATGTTGTACTTCATCAAAAATTATAGAGGATTGGCCAACTGAGACGCTTTGGGACTGAAATGAGGCAATTCAGAGTTTCTCATGCGTGTAAGCTGCCTTTTGTTTGGGTCCCTATCATTCTTCGTCTGTCTTTTTCAAGTTTCTGCTGGGAGGACTGTCCTGAGTGAGGACAGGAGAGGAACCGGCAGGCTCCTGAGCCCTGGGGTCCGCACAAGCCCTCCCATTTGAGGTAGGGTGAGATGCAACGGACAGGTTTTTGTCTGAACTTTCGGCTGAGAGTATTATATTTAGATTCCATCTGATTGTTCTTTCTTGGGGTTTTTTGCCTGGTTGGGTTTAAGCATAATTCACGTCTGAACTTAACACAACAGACATATTTCTGAAAAACTGTGGCTAAATCCATTGTTAACAAATCAGAAAGCATCAGGAGAGCTTAATGAAATTTATCCTGATGTTCTGGTCACCTGTTTCCTTTAATAGATGTAGTGGTCAGGGCCCTGCTCTGATTTCTCTCTTTATATACGCTGGATTTTTTTTTTTTTTTTTTAAATCTTAGGCCCAGCACCTCGATTCTTAATGAGAGAACTTTCAACTATGTATGTTGGGTAATTTGCTGAAAATTCATCACTGAAAACCTGCCCTTCTGCTTTTAGCATTTGAAATCCTTTGGCAGGGAGGCGTTTTTTCTCCAAACTGATCTTTTGAAGGGCCCCAAAAGGACCCCTGAAGTCCTTTCTGAACTTTTGGATCATTACAGTATTATGCCGATTTATCTAAAATGTGGATTCTGACTTGGATAACTGCAGACTCCTGGCAGCCATGAGCATGTCTGATGTCTTGGCACAGTTTTGGGGTGGAAGGGGACTTTCCCACTTCTTTATGCAATCCACAAGCAGCACATGTGGCAGTTTGATGCTGTTTCTTCTGTTGTACTGAAATGCTTAGCTTTTCATACCGGTCCTGCTTCTCCATGAAAACAGCCTCTGTGTATGTCTGTATATATTTAAATGAAATGAAAAAGAAAAGTGAGACCCAAGAAATGCCTTCAGTTTGCAAGGGTGATTATTTTTAGACCATGTTCATATGCGCCAAAAGATCTCTTTTAAGTCAGGTGACTGGAACTTGGAACAGAGCTTCCCATAGAAACAATAGTGAACTATGTGTGCTGCTGAAGTTTCCAGACCAGCTCTCAAAGCTTAGTTAACCCATCCTATGCTAACATGCTTTGCAGCTGTGTAACATATCAAAACATGGTTTAGACTAGACATAGAGAACAGATTTGTGGTTGCCAAGGGGAAAGGGAGGATGGGGGAGAGACAGATTGGAGGTGGGGGTTAGCAGATGCAAAGTATTACATACAGAATGGATAAACAACAGGGTCCTACTGTATAGCACAGGGAACTATCTTTAATATCCTGTAATAAACCATAATGAAAAGGAATATGAAAAAGAGTATATATATGTATAACTGTATCACTGTGCTGTACAGCAGAAATTAACACCACATTGTAAATCAACTATACTTCAGTAAGATAAAAAAAAAAAAAAAACACGATTTAATGATATCTAACCTGCAGCCTGTGTCAGTGCAAGACATAAAAAGTGAAAAAAGTGGAGCTCCTGTTGTGGCGCAGTGGAAATACATCCCACTAGGAACCATGAGGTTGCAGGTTCGATCCCTGGCCTCGCTTAGTGGGTTAAGGATCCAGCGTTGCCGTGAGCTATGGTGTAGGTCACAGATGTGGCTCAGATCTGGCGCTGCTGTGGCTGTGACGTCGGCTGTCAGCTGCAGCTCCAATTCGACCCCTAGCCTCGGAACCTTCATATGCTGCAGGTGCGGCTCTAAAAAAAAAAAAAAAAAAAAGTTTACTGTATAAGGATACGTTTTATTTCTCTTAAAAGATGGTTTTTGAGGGAAAGTAGTTCCAAAGAAACTGGGGGTGCTGGGGGAGCCCCAGACAGACCTGAAGCCCTTCTACAGGGCAGTGTGGGCATCAGACCAGTCAGTCAACCTCTTGAGCCTCAGTTTGTTCATGTCATGAAGTCATTGTGAGGATCAGAGCAGGAAGTACACATGAAGGCGATTTGTAAACTGTAAAGTTCTATACAAAGATACAGCGTAAGTTCTGGTTCCTTCCATCATTATGAAAATCCTGTGACCTGGCTTTTCTTTTTCTTGACACATGTGTATTAGTAGCCACACTCCTTATGCTGCACAATGAATAAGATCCCATTTAGCTCACAGACACAATAAATTCATGTTATTTTGACTCATTTGGGAGATAATAACATTTGTTTTTTTGAGACAGTTGACTGGAACTCCCCAAGTAATCTCTCCCTCCCCTCCTCTCACTTTTCTAGCCTCCAAATGTCTCCTGTTCTTTCCTTGTCTGAGTGTCTCTCTCTTAATCACCTTCTCAAGTTTCAGGTTACATACCAGGGCTCACACTCCAGGCTGGCCTCCCAGTGTCTCTGGCCTCTCTGTGACCCATGCCTCTGGCCTCAGACCAGCTCTGCCCCGCTGACCAGCTCTGCTGAGGGGCCGCTTCTGCCCAAAGCCTCTCTGGACACCAAACGGGCAGCCTGTCTGAAGGGACCCCAGCCTAGCAACAGTAGTTTTGATGTGACAGGTCTGGCCCTAGGCCCTGGTGCTCACAGTAAAACTCAAATTGCCATGGGCCTAATCCCCAACACAGGAGCTTTTTTATTAAAGAAAAAAAAATTATTATGAGTGATATAGTGTTCCGTCAATTTCTGCTATACAGCAAAGTAACCTGTTTTCTGGTGGAAGAGGCATTAGGAAAGGAAGTGGGGACTCAGTGGCAGAGCAAACCTTTCCCATTACCCACCTTGTCTTTGGGGCAGGTAGGGGCTGGACTATGTATGCATGTAAGATTCACAGTAACCCACCAAAGAGACACACTGAGAGGAGCTTATTAAAATATTATTTTGTGTGTCAAAGTTGTAAACTTCAGGTCTAAACAGCAAAATAATGTTTAATACTAGAAACAGCCAGGGAGGTCAGGAAGTACAGTTTATTCCTTTTGGAGCAGAGACACCTTGAGCTTGAGAGGTTAACTGATTTGCAAGTGTCTTGTGCCTTTGAATCTTGAGTCCTTTCATAGGATGTCTTTGAGGCATTGCGTCTGGGTCTCCAAACCTCCTCTGTGTAAGGTTGGCACTGATTTGCAAGGTGTGTGCTGAGATCCTAGGGTCTGCAGACGTCTACAAAGACCAGAAATGAAGCAAGGGGTAGCCTCCTCTACCTTGTTTGTTTGTTTGTGTTTTGCTGCACCTGCAACATGTAGAGGTTCCCAGGCCAGGGATCAAACCTGTACCACAGCAGCAACCCCAGCCCCTGAAGTGACAATGCTGGATCCCTAACCCACTGTGCCACAAGGGAACTCCTCCTCTACACGTTCTGATCTTCTTCTCCCACTGTAAAGAAAATTAGTAATATTTCTTAAGCAAGGCAATTCGTAGGAGCTATAGAAACAAGAAAGATGACACAGTTTCTTCTCTTTTAAAGCTTATAATACTATATTATCTCACACCGTTAGAGGGAACCAATTCTGGGCCATGCAGCATCCACAGAATTGGATATTAGTGTTTCTTCTAGTGATTCTAGTTAAGATTTAGAAAAGATCATTTCATTCTTGGGCCTTAGTTTCCTTATCCATGAAATGAGGAGATTGAAATCTGAAGCCTTCATATCTGTACATTGTGTGAGTCACCAGCTTCTAATTTTTTATTTTAATCAAGCTTTTGATTCCTTTTATTCTCTTGATTCCTTTTATTTTTATTTTGGGAAATTCTTAGCTAATTTGTAGGTGCTAATTGATTTATATGCTGACATATGAGAGGCAACTTAGCAATTTATAGAATCATAGGCTGGAAAGTGTCAGGAAATGTAGGAGAGTCCATTTCTTTGATTTTTAAGGCAGAATAGATCTCAAACCTATATAAAATCATTTGAATTTTAAAGACCTCATTTGTTAAATAGAATATACCTGCTTTTGAATATTCAAAGGCTTAGAGAATGATTATCATAAAGAGCTTGTGACTTTACCAAGGGGTTTGACTATAGAATTCTTTTCCATAGTGAGCTCCTCCAGTGCATTTAAAATGTCATATGATTTACAGAGGCTTTGTTTATGTGCATCAGAAATGCCCAGGTCTGTATATTTATAATTCATAGGCCTCCACAACAATGAGAGTAAGTGCACACAAAATATACTTTCTATTACCTAATTGGAATTTTCTATGGTTTATTTTAAGAGAGTTTTTTGGCTGTTGTGTTGGAATTTTACTGACCTTTCTTCCCTCTCTGCTCCTCCCAGTTGTCCGGGCAGCATTTATTTGTGAAATGATTAGTTAAAACATGGGAGTTCTTCCATGGCTGTTGGATGTGTCGCCCAGCTAGGGAATGAATGTGACTGAGGTGGGAGATGCTTTTTGGAGTGGCAGGAACAGGGACTGAAGACAAAAAGATGGATTTAGGTTGACATGCCTGCACTGCCCCTCGACTAGCATGATGCAAGCTACTTAACCCCTCAGACTCTGTTTTTCATCTGTAAAATGGGAATTAGAATAATATTGCTGAGATCACAGCACAGAAGGAGAGCATTTACCTTTTCTGCAGCAGCACTCAGTGAAAGGTAGCCCTCTGCCTTTCCCCTCTAACCCATGGAGCAGCCAGAAAGCAGGAACAAAACTGGAGCCCGTGGAGTAGCCTGGTCTGAGGTTAAGGCACCAAGGACTGTGACAACGAGCAGGACTCAGCATGGAGTAGCCGGTGTCCTGGTTAAGCCCTTGGCCTCTAGAGCCAGAGAGCCTGTGTTCAGCACTACTAGCTCTGTGACTGTGGAAAAGTCACTCATCAATCAGTGCCTCGCTTTCCAGGTCTGTAAACCAAGGCTAGTCGTGCTGACACCCTTGGGTGGTTGGCGATTCCCGGTGTTCACCGGCGTGCAGTGTGCAGAACAGTCCCTGGCAGGTAACATGTCTGTGTTCACTCTGGTCTGTTACAAGGACAATCCTTTTCTTTGGTCCTTGGAGTGTGATGCACACTTTAAAACCATTACATGAAATGACTATAGGCTTTACAGAGAGAACCGATGTTTTCCATGGAGGAGGCTGTTATTTGTGAACAGGGCTTGGCCAGAATCTTTAACAGGGGATAGATTTGCTCTTGAAGTCTGCCCTGGTCTTTTCATCTCTCTCCCTGCCTGTCCACTCTGTACAGCTTTTGTTATTAATGTGGAGCAGTTGAAGTCACTGACTTGGGTGCAGGCCAGGCTGGCGTTTCTGCGCACATATATTACTTTCCTAGACTGGTCCTGAACAGGATGCTGGAAATCAGAGGTACGGGGAAGCTGTCCTTCTAGGCAGCCAGCATGAAAGGTGTGTTCACTGTCTTCCTTGTATCGATGCTGATGGATCAGAGTCTTACCTGATATCTTAGTAAGGTTTTTTCTCTTACCCCACAACCTTTCTCTCTTCTTTTAGCTGTCATTTTACTTGTTCTCTGGTTAGACAGACAAACGCTGATTTGTCATACATCTTCCTCCATTGTTGTTGTATTGTGAAAATTTTCTCTTAAATTAACTAAAAGTATTTATTGAAGGCAGGTAAAATTTCTCAGTAAAGCTGTGTATTTCTGTAGGGGTGGGTGTGTGTGTGTGTGTACACAAATAGATGTGAGATTTGAGGACTATTCACTCCATATTGTCTTTTTTTTCCCCCCCTCTGTAATTAAAATAACCCTGTAGGGAAATGATTCGTTGAAATAGCAAGTGAAAGTGTGTTCCTCTCAGGAATAGTGTCGCTTGAGAACACACTTATTTTCTGCTCTCCCTTTGTATTTGGGGCTTGGGAAACTATGTTTTTGTTGTTTTGGAAAAGCGATGGAATTTTATCAGACATTTTCCTGAAACTCCCTACCTTCACCTTTTCCTGAAACGTTTCTTTCAAAATCCTGTTTTCCTCTGTTAAGAGGTTCCATCATTTAAAAAGTACAGGCTCTTGCTTGGTTTCGGCTTTTTTGATTGTCTCTTGGCTTTTTATAAAAGAAGAGACTGTTTGAGAAACAGCCCTTGAAGGATCATATGACCATTAATGTGAAACTTGGGGCAGTGATTTGCTAGCTGGAGCCCTTCTGATTTTTTTTTTTTTTTCAATATCTGCAAACAAATGTGTGTCCTCGGACCCTGTCAGGCACTGTGGCTGGGGGTGGGAGATAGGTTCTCCAGTTTTTAGATTTTATTCTGACCTCTGTTCCTTAATTGGGGTGCGGGGTTCTGTGTTTTTATTGTGACCCACACAATTTAACAGTTGTTTTCTGCTCTTTTAAAATTACATTTAAAAGCATAATTGTGAGTTCAATTCCAGGAAATATCTTTCCTCCATAATGATGTCACAGGTGTTTGAGTGCTACATACACTCCCTGCTCCATTTTTAATGTCAATTTAGTCGAGATAAAACACAGGTAATAGCTGTGGGTGTCATGAATCTGGACCCTCTCCCCAGTGACTCCGTGTCTCCATATGTTATGGGGGTCCTCTGATCATTCTGAAATGTGCACTGTCAGAGCACTGAAACTTGGGGTTTAATATGAGAGTTTCTGAGATTTTTATATATGGTTTGGACAGAAAATAGCTTGCACAAACCACATTCTGCATCCTCTTACAAAATATAGCAGAAAGAGAAAGCTGCGCTTTTTAGTGTCATGGTATTCTTTATAGAGTCTAGCTCTAATTTATTTATTTATTTGGGCACCCCCAAAGCATATGCAGGTTCCCGGGCCAAGGATCAAACCCGGTCACAGCAGTGACAATGCCAGATCCTTAATGCACTGTGCTGCAAGAGAACGCCAATAGTCTAACTCTTTAAAAAATACAAATGCTGAGAGTGAAAATACATGTAATTTTACCACTCAGAGGAAAAACTGCTATTAAAATATTAAGGTATTTACTTCCAGACTAATTTTCTGTGCTTGTTCATATGGATATGTAGTTACTTTTTTTTTTTTTTTTTTTTTTTTTTTTTTTTTTTTTTTTTTTTTTGGTCTTTTTGCTATTTCTTGGGCCGCTCCCGCGGCATATGGAGATTCCCAGGCTAGGGGTCGAATCGGAGCTGTAGCCACTGGCCTACGCCAGAGCCACAGCAACGCAGGATCCGAGTGTCTGCAACCTACACCACAGCTCACGGCAACGCCGGATCTTTAACCCACTGAGCAAGGGCAGGGACCGAACCCGCAACCTCATGGTTCCTAGTCGGATTTGTTAACCACTGCGCCACGACAGGAACTCCTGTAGTTACTTCTTTACAAGAATGTTTATAAATCCTTTTGAAACCTACTCTTTTAAAAACATGATAATATATGTGAGGACGTTCTTCACATCCCAGAAATATCCTTTGAAAATATGATTTCAAATAGCTGCACAGTTTGGCTTTCATTGTAGTTTGTCTCTGGAAATACTTATTAAAGATACACCGAAGAAAAGAGTATATTTTGAGGGTAAGGTCTTCCTTCCTAATTTAAAAAATAATTGGTTTTAAAAAGTAATTGAGGAGTTCCCTGGTGGCGTAGTGGCTAAGGATCCAACATTGTCACTGCTGTGGCTTGGGAACATCTTGATCCCTGCCCTGGGAACTCCTGTGTGCCGTGAGCATGACCAACAATAAAACAATTAAAAAGTAAATGAGAACACATTAATTTTGTGCTTTCCTCAAGAAAAACATTTATTCTTTGCTACATGTCTGTAATAAACCATTTTCTTCAACTATGTAATTCTTGGTATAGCAACAACCAATTATAGTCATTAATTTTTAATTAGCCATTCATAGCTATTTAAACAAGTGAAGTTTTCAAAAATGAACTTCTCCTATTAAAAAAGTCCAATTTTGAAGCAGTTCTTCCTTTTAAACGTCAGACAAGTTTAAAACTTTTGGTCATATGTGTGACTGGGTCACCCTGCTGTACAGTAGAAAATTAACAAAGCACTGTAAACCAGCTATAATGGAAAAACATAAAAATCATTAAAAAAATAAAATTTTTTTGCAGCTGCCATGATCAGTTGGTGCCATCGGCTGTGCTGTGATTTGGGGGTGAACTTGACCTTCCTTGAGCCTCCAAGCTGTACAGGACAGGAAAGGCTGTGCGTTCAGGGAAACAGAGCCAGATGGTCCCCATGATGAGTGCCCAGCCCCCAGCAGAGACGGATGCTACACCTGACAGCCTAGCATCTAGAACAAATGTTGGTAGCCTGGCTCACCCTTTCCTGGAGAGAAAAAGAAGCCCTTCCCCTCTGCTGGCATATTTTGAGAGTGTTTTGCAGGCTCTGTTCAGCCTGGTCTAGCAGGTGTCCAGGCAGTTAACTTCTAACAGGCAGTGAAGGAGGAGGTGGTGGCAAAGCTGGGGCCTAGTTGGCAGCTCAAGCAGTCCACATTCTGGCATTCCCAGAGTCTTTCAAAGGAATCTGGGTAAGTCATTTAACCTTGTGTCATTTTAGCATACTTGGCTTTTAGAGGGGAGCAGTAATGAAACCAAATGGAGCTGTCCATCAGAGGATCTTAGTGGCGCTTTTCAGTTTGAAAATTAAAGCCTGCAACTCACAGAGCTGTCGCTAAAAATCACTCTTGAATTGACTGCTGTGGCTTGTCCCTGACATGAGGGAGAGCTGACATGGGCAAAAGAAGGTGTTGGGGAGTTCTGTGTCCCTGAGTTCGCACATCTGTGCAGCTCCTTGGGAAGGAGTAGTGTGACTTTGGGCATGTTTCTTCATCTCTCCGAACCTCACCTGTAAAAAATGATGAGAATAAGAATTGCCTTCAAGATAAGTGAGTGCTTGTATCTTATAAGCGCATGCACAGAGTAAGCTTTCACTCAGTATTAGTTCCCATGATGATGATAGATTCGAGCCGAGTCACCTGACACTGTGCGGTTCTTGATTGATCAATGATCATTCAGTAGCCCCCACACAGAGTCCTTTCCCCTTCTGAATACAGCCTCCTCATGCACCGAACTAAATTTGAAAATGCCAAGCCTTATAATGAGCACCCCCCCTCCCCTGTTCAGTAACTTAAGAGGTTTGGGGGGGCTTTTTTCTTCTCTTCTTGTCTCAGAACAGTCCAGATGGTCCATACTGGCCCAGGACTGGGAGGCCACCGCAACAAATGAATTCTTCCATCTTGTTTCTTGGCCGTCCCGTGGGCGTTGCCCTCATCTTCCAGTCAAAGGTGACTCACCACGACCTCTTTTCAGCCAAGAGAAGGGACCCGATCTAGATGTTGTTCTGATGATTTTCATTCACATCCCAGAGTCACACGACCGCAGCCAGCTGTGAGGGAGGCTGGCAGGTGTCATTTTTAGCAAAAGCCAGATACCCTGCGAAGGCTTCTGTTCCAGTAGAATGGGAGCTGGCCAACGGGGGTCTGAGCATCAAGTCAGCCAGCTACCTGTCATTGTAGATAAAAGTGTATAGGCTTGGGGTTACCGAAGGGGATGGCCGAGGGGCAAGGGGAGGAAAATGGGGAGTTTGGGATCAACACATCCACCCGACTGTATATAAAATGGGTCAACAACAAGGCCCTCATGTACAGCACGGGGAACTAAACTCAATGTCTTGTAATAACCTATGATGGAAAATAATCTGAAAAAGAATATGCACATATATGCAATTTGCTGTACACTTTTGTAAGTTAACCATACCTCAATAAAAAAAAAATAAAAATTTCAAAACAAATTGCATAGAAACACAGCCACACCCATTCCTTAATGAATTGTCTGTGAGTGCTTTCACATGGAAGTGCAAGAGGTGAGGGATTGTGACAGAGACCTTGTTGCTCGCAAAGCCTGAAGTATTGACTACCTGGTGCTTTATGGAAGTTCACCGACCTCTGCTATAAGAAGAGGGGGGATGACTGTTAGGGGAGCAGCTGGTCGTCTCTGGTGAGCAGGGGAGTCCCTGCCTTGGAAATTCAGAGGTAGGGGTTGGTTCTTACGAAGACTAGTGACCCGTGGGAGAGGATGTTGGTGTGCAGGTGGTTGTTGAAAAGGAAGGGTCGTTAGAAAGATGGAAGGAGCCAGACCTGAAGTAGCCTGGTGGAGGCGAAGGGGCGGGAGGGTGGGGCATGAATGTGGGGCATCATAACTTGAGGCCCCCTCTCCCGTTCCGGCAGCCCACCCCTCTGTCTCAAACAGGATGCTCGCTGCATTCCTCCTGCCACTACCGTGGGTCAGTCTTCTTTTCCCACTGCTTTCTCACTGGTCTCCCTGCACAGACCCTCGGCCCCAGACCATCCAAGGTAACCTCCTCTCAATGTGCCTCCTACGTGACTCCCCTTTAAGGGACTGCCAGTGGATCCCATCATCTCCTCAATAAAGGCCCAGCTCCTTGGTTTGTCACTCCAGTTCTTCCCACTCTTTGGCCCTAATCTTGATTTCCTGTCCTTTTTCCTTCACAGCCTTAGACACACTCTGGTCTCCAGCCTCACAGAAACCCATCGTGCTTGCTCTGCATTTGGCCATCTCCATGTATCTCCTGTGGTCTCCTTAGCCTCACTCTGTTGAAGGGGCTCTGGACACCTAGGCTGGTTCAGGGTAGACACATTCACAGCTGGATACACTGGGCTGCCACCTCCTGTTCAGGGGCCTCCCACATTTAGATTTCCCTTTCCAGGAGTTCCTGTCGTGGCTTAGCAGTTACGAACCCAAACTAGCATCCATGAGGACGTGGGTTCGATCCCTGTCCTCACTCAGTGGGTTAAGGCTCCCGCATTGCCATGAGCTGTGGTGTAGGTCACAGACAGGCTCAGATCTGGTGTTGTTGTAGCTGTGGTGTTGGCCGGCAGCTGCAGCTCCAATTGGACCCCTAGCTTGGGAACCTCCACATGCTGTGGGTATGGCCCTAAAAAGACAGAAAGACAAAAGAAATTTTTTAAAAAAGATTTCCCTTTCCAGCTAGGCCCTTTCTCCCAGCCCAAGGGTAAGCTCTCCCTCCTTGAAAGTTTATAGTGCTCCATTGTTCTCTTATGACACTTGCTGCTTTCTGGGTGGGGTTAGAGTTATCCAATTTTTTTTTTAATTTGAGGCATACTTGATTTACAGTGTTGTGTTAATTTCTGCTGTAACACAGAGTGATTCAGTTATTCATGTACATGCACTCTTTTTTATATTCTTTTCCATTTTGATTTATCTCGGGCTATACAGTAGGACCTTGTTGTTTATCTGTTTTGAATGTAATAGTTTGCATCTGCTAACCCCAAACTCCCAGCCCATCCCTCCCCCACCCTGTTTCTAGTCTCCCAGAGGCTGTGAGGTCTCTGAGGCAGGGCCCAGATCTGCTGGAGCCCTGCATCATCGCCTTCACCTGGTAGATCTTGGCCAGTGGCACCGTGATGCTCTGTACAAATTAATGCGTCTTGCAAAAAATGGAACTGACTTACCTAGAGGAGTTTTGGTGCAAGTGAAAATAGGGCTCTAATAATTATGCTGAAAACGAATGCCGCTTAAGATCTTCAAAACCTAAGAGCAATTTTTAGCGAGTTTTTAGAGAACAAACACTGCATTGTAAAAGTATTTTCTTAAGACCTGAGGCAGCGTTTGAATTCATTTATGGTTGGAAATTTTAAACAGCTGCTTGGAATCCAGGACTGAACCAAAAACCTGACTGCCCGTGTGTAAGGGTTAAGGGGGAGCATGGAGGCAGAAGCCCCCAGTGCAGGAGAAGAGCCACCTGCAGAAAAGCCACTTGGTCCACGCCTGGCGAGGGATTGGAGCCTTTTTCTAACCAGTACTGCCAGAGTCATACGTTACGACACAGAAGAACCAACTAAAATTACTCCCATTATACTCACAGAAGATAGCATTTTCACAGCTTCATCTTTCCACAGTGGCTTATCAAATGTCAGAAGAGCTTTGTTTTTGTAGAAATGATGTATTACCCTAGGGAGTGCCAACTCCTGCTTCCTCCATCTTTTTAACGAAACCTAAGATGAGGGGACCCATCTGAATCAGGAAATTCGTGCTTATGGTGGCAAAGAACCCATGCCGTCCACTCATCCATGTCCTGTTAATTAAAACCTAGTGAGGTCGATGATGATGGTGGGAAGCAGATGGATAAGCATGAATTTTAAATGCATATTCAGACCTTCTGAAAGGATTGGAAGGAAAGATGCTCCCTAGACAGTACGGCTTCACCTGAGTTCAAAAGCTGATGCTTGGAGCCCACCTCCAAACAGGGCTTACAGCCCCCTCTGACGGAAGGAGGTCAGAACGAAGGGAAGGGGTTTCTTTAACTGCACTCTGCAGTATTAAATAATTAAACAATTTATCCTGGAGTTTTTACTCGTTAGGATAAAAAAAAAAAAAAAGCCATTACCATCATGTGAAAGTTACTTCTCTCTTTCCATCTCCTAACTCTTCCTGTATTACTGCTCTGTGTCCAGTGCCTGGCACAGGGCTCAACAAACGATAAAAGTGTGCAACACATATTTGTTAAAGGAATAAATACATGGACTCTGGTACTTAGCTTTAAGAGCCTTCTGGGAGTTCCCTTGTGGTGCGGTGGGCTGAGTATCTGGCATTGTTATTGCAGCAGCTTCAGTCACTGCTGTGGCAAGGGTTCGATTCCAAACTTGAGGGGAAGGGGAACTTCCTTGTGCTGCAGGCACAGCCAAAAAAAAAAAAAAAAAGAGAGAGAGCTTTCTGGAAGATTAAAGGGATTCCTCAGCAAAATGATTTGTTTTGGGGGTGAAATGTAAAGACAAAAGAAGCTTATCTTTCCCATCCGCCTCCTGCCTTCACCTCGCCTACCTGCTTCAGTACCTAGGGCCCTGGCACCTCCCCTGGTTTTAGTTTAAAAAGTTTGGGAGGAGTGAAGGTGAGTTACTGAAAGAAAAGCCCCAGTGTTGAGTAAGGGTTTCGTGGGCCCTTTCATAAGAAGGGGCTAAACAGCCAAAATGAGTTTATTTTGAATTAATCCCGTGTCTTACAGCACTGAATGGAGGTACAGATCTAGGCTTTGTGTGTTACACAACAGAATTTTGGAAAGGAAGTAAAAAGTTTCAACCACTAGCCTCTTTCAGCTCGCTCTGCTGTCTCATTCCTTTGAAGCATTGGGGGGTTTCTACAAAGTAGATCTTCAACAAACAGTAGGTTAACAGGATTTGTGAGCAAACCAGATATGATTTGTATCCCTTAATTTTGAGCTCATAATATTTCTGCTCAGGTCTGTAAGAGATTACACAGGAGAAAAATCTCTGTCAGAGTGAGATAATTTGCAAAGTGATTCATAGTGGACCCTGCAGTGTAGCAGGTAGGCGTTTGGATTTTCCGTCCTACATACCTGCAGTTGAGTGATCTTGGTACCGCCTTTCACTACCGTTTGTCCTTGGGGAAAAGTCCCTTTGTCCTCCAAGTCTGTGTTTCTTCATCGGGAAAATGGGAATAGTAACAGTACTTTCCTCACAAGTTCATTAATGAGGAAATTCAAGGAAGGCTCTCAAAACAGGGCTACCTACAGTGCTTGTACCAATTGTGATAAAGCCAATGCTGTTGGAACAAGAGACGCCGCCCCCTTGCCCAATACTGTGAATTAAAGAAGATACACCTTTATTTAGCGGATCCAGACTTGCATGGCAAGGCAGTCACGCCCTCTGCAGAAATCCAGGGACCTAGGTTCCTTCTAGCTTGTTATTTCATCCTCCCCACAATGCAGGGTCCACCTGGGTGGTCAGAGCAAGGTCATGGGCACTTCTGAGTCCAAACTTGAGGGGAAGGGGAAGTATGGAGGCACCATACCCAGCATCTCCAGGCTCAGAGCCAGAAAAGAAACACCTCTACACTCACTTTCTGCTGGGGAGAATTCAGTCACCTGGCCACATCTGGCTGCCAGAGAGGCTGGAATTTCTAGCTGGACGGTATGTTCCCTCGTTATAAGGTGTTCACAGTGGACGGATGGAAGAACGGACTTGGGGGAGCAGAGTTTAATAAATTCCACCATTATTTAGTTACTAAGATATAACATTGCAAGTGAGGGTTTCAGTAGCCTTGCTTTAGGGGAAGAGGGATGATGGAGCTATAGCAGCACAGAATCTGTGTCTCCTCTAAGAGGTTAGTTGTTTTTTGAGGGAGGAGGGCCTTTAAGTGTCAAACCACAGATCCAGGTAAGCCTTGAGGGAGAGTGGGAAGGGTGGGTAGAAGGTTGTAGAAGGGGTGGGAATGTGATAAACGGAGTGAAGGCCACTGACAAGAAAGGCCAGCTTTGTAAATTAAACTTAACCCCTTATCTGACCCAGCGAGGACAAAGTACAGTGGCTTCTAGAGAAACTTTTTCTAGGAGCAAGGAAGTTATTTCAAAGCACCGAAAAAGAAGGCAGAGAAGAGGAGACTTGCATAAAGAAGACTTATTCATCTTGATTTTTCTCTTTCAAAGATACACTTTGTACTATGTGGAGGGCAAAATTACATTAATATTCATTGAGATCATCTCTGAATTGTCACTATTGCCAAAGAAAACAGAAAGGTGAGATACATGAGTTTCTGCATTTAAAAGAAAGTACTTTCGGTAAAAACAAAACAAAACAAAACAAAAACCTAGCATGTAAGCAAACTTTCCTCAACAGAAATGTCCAGATTCTTATTCACAGCCAAGCTGGGGGTAAAGATCTAGCTTTAAATGCTTATAAAGATGATCTCCAAGTTATGTTATTCTTGTGCTTTTAGCAATTGCTAAGAAATAATTTGAAGGAATGAAATTATGTCTGGAGTCTGTCCATAGTATTTTTTAAAATCTCCTACAATTTTAGACTTGGCAAGTAACTTAGGCTGGGCTCTTTTGTATGCAAGTAATGCTCATATGTGAGCAGGCATCAGGTTTTGTTTTTGCAAGTAACCCTTTGCCTAACTGCTGAAAATACCTGCAGCTATTTTAAACAGATGAACCAAAGTGGATAGGAAAGAACGTAGCAGTTAGTCTGTCTTTTAAAATTTTTCCTCCATAAAAATGACAAAACAAATAACAACATATACCCAGAACCGAATTTCGTGTCAGTGTGTTTACCTCTAAAGAAGTAAGTTTCCCTCAGGAATTTAGGTGGGATTTTGTAGCTTGATCTGTTTGACCTGTGAGAGTCAAAAACCAAAAAGTACGAAAACTCCTACTTTCTGCATGTGTTTATCAAAATGCTGCACTGTTTTTAAAATGAAAATTAAGTTGTGAAATATATAGAGCCTACAAAAACTTTCATTTCAGATATTCTAAAATCTTAAGAGGCCGATAAGTGGTACAGCACCTTCCTTTTTTAGGTGGGTAGGGCCTTGGCCTGAGGTCCCAGAAGAACTGCATTTGTTGAAGTTTAGATTCTTAGATTTCCAAATTCGTCAGGGGTCTTGGGCTAGTAGTTAACTAGTTACTTCTCTTTAGTTTCTGACATTGAAAATAATGAATATTTTCAAAATTCAACAATCAGTATGAGGGACTTTGAAAAAGAAGGCATTGCTTCAATATTTAGATGCTGTTGTTAGGCATCATGGAGCAGATTACAATAGTAGTTTTGTCCAACAGATTAAGGAGGAATATTCAGAGTTTTCTGCTTGTAAAGTACTGGGTTGCTGAAGCTCACTTAGAGTTCTGTGTTTTTTAATCTCCATTGGTGATAACACGACCTGGCCCATATTTGTAAGCTGTACATCCTTGTGTGTGTTCATAAGCCTCTTGTGAGTCTTTGTTTCTGATATTTGCTTTTTTTTTTTTTTTGAGAATATTTGTAAATTCTTTATAAATTCAAAAGAAAGACAAGGCAAGGTAAATGTATAAAAAAATGATGAGAGCCCATCTATCCAAAGGTGTTCCTGGAGGCCATTATTTTGGTTAATTTCCCATTGTCCAGGCTCGGGTCTGTGGGCTTTGTGATTCAGATAATAGATCTCAAGAGCATAACAATAACAGATTCCTCATTCAGAATCAGATTTATATTCACCAAGCTTAGAACTGTGTGAAAAAAATTTTTAATTATTTAAGAAATTGTAAAACTAAAATAAAAATGCATCTGTCTACGTCTCTCTCCATAGCTGTATACTACAGTTCATATGTACCAGAGCCCATATGTTGACAAGACTGAAATATTTTCTTCGTTTAGGCAAATCTATAGTGAGTAGCCAGACTATAACCAAAACACTTCTAAGGAAGCACAGAATCTGATAAGAAAACATAGATAATATGGGAAAATGTCCTTCAACCATAAGGGAGCTTAAGAGCTCATCCTCATGATGGAACTATAATAATATTTATATTGAGATTCACCCTAACCTAGACAGTGCTTGGGTACATTCTGTACACTTCATTCTTCAACTCTTCTACTCTCATTTTTTTTTAATGATTTTAATTTTTTCCATTATGGCTGGTTTACCGTGTTCTATCAGTTTTCTACTGTGCAACAAAGTGACACTCAGTCACACATAGATATATACATTCTTTTTCTCACATTATCCTGTACCTTTTTTTAATTGAAGCATAGTAGCTGTACAGTAGAGAAGTTACAGGTATGTAATATAGTGATTCACAGTTTTTAAAGGGTCTTCTCCATTGATAGTTATAAAATATTGACTGTATTCCTTGTGTTGCGCAGTATACCCTTAGAGCTTGTTTTATGCTTAATCGTGTGTGCCTTTTAATCCCTCACCCCTGTATTGCCTCTCGCCACTGGTAACCGCTGCTCTGTTCTGAGTCTGCTTCTTTTGTGTTATATTCACTAGTTTGTTGTATTTTTTAGGTTCTACATATAAGAGATATCATGGAGTATTTGTTTTTCTCTGACTTTTTTAAGGTTAAGTAGTATTGCTGTGTGTGTGTGTGTGTGTGTGTGAATCACATCTTCTTTATCCATTCTTCTGTTGATGGACACCTGCACTGCTTCCAAGATGTTTGCATTTTCTTGACTGTTTCATTGACAAGCCATGATTGGTAGCTCTTGGGCATTCATGGACTATGGATTATAAACCACCTCTCTGGAATCTTTCACCTTTACTTCTGTCTGAATTTGTCTAAATGAAAAGTAGTAGAGGGGCTCATATGAATTAATTAAATCATAGCCTAGGGGTCAGCAAACTAAAGCCTGTGGGTCTGATTTATGTCTAAGAAGGCTCTTTACCTTTTTAAAAGTTTGTAAAATAAAATAAAAATAAAAGGAAGACTATGAGGCAGAGACCATGTGTGGCTTGCAGTGCCTGAATGTGTACGATCCAGCCCTTTACAAAAATGTTTCCTGCTCCCTGTCATAGACAGATAATATAATGTTAAATAGTTAACGTTCAGATACTGGAGCCAGGGAGAACTGGTTCAAATGTTGGCTCTCCACTTCTGGTATGACCTTGAGCAAGTTACTTAATTTCTCTGTGACTCCTTTTCTCATTTATAAATGTGGCTAATTACAGTGCCTACCTCACAGAGATGAGAACTGTGTTAATGTATAAAGTGCTTAGAACAAGACCTGGTACTGAGTGAGTACTCAACAGATGTTAATGAAAATTAGTACTATTGTGGGAAAAATCTTTAAAAAGTCATCTAAACTAGTCTTTGCTTTCAACTGGTGAATGTCCAAATTGTCAAAGACCATTACCTATTTTTTGTGTCAAAACAGAAGGCCCATTTTCTTTCTAATAATGCCTGCTTTACTGTAAAAAGAAGTCAAGACAGACCCATACTCAGACATTAAAAAACAAACAAACAAACAAAAACCTTGAAAGCTTAAAAGGACATGATAAAGACACCTGCTTTTTAGGTTTAGAAAAGAACATTAAATGTGACACTTTAAAACAAAGCAAGCACACATTCTTTGATGTACTTACGACAAGCATAAGAAGAAATACAGTGGAAATAAGAAAGATCGGAGAGAGGATAATGGTGAGAGATAAAGAAGAAACAAGATCATGAAAGGCAGTCAGCAGAAGAGGAGAAAGATTAGATCAAAGGGAGGCTGGTGGTTTCTGCAAATGTCCGGTATCTCTCCTTTCTGGGGAGTCCACTCTAATTATTCTGTGTGCCCAATTTAGTGCTCCCATTGAAGAAAGCTTGTCATCTTTTGTTTGATTATTTTCCTCCGCAGAAATAAATTTCCAGCATCAAGTCAAATAATGTTCACTGAACACACACTGTATATAAGTTCCCTCAAAACTGTCACAGGAGTTCCTGCTGTGGCACAGAGGGTTAAGGATCCAGGGTTGTCTCTAAGGTAGCTCAGGTCGCTGCTGAGGCGAGGGTTCAGTCCCTGGCCTGGAAACGCATATAGGCCGTGGGTGTGGCCATAAAAAAATACTTATCACAAATACACACACACACACACACACACAAAATCACCATATTTTGTATATTTATTTGTGAAGCCAAGTCATTTTACTAACTTTCACCACTTGCTTCATCATCATCATCATTAAAACACATCTGATGGATTTCTGAATACCTTTCTTCGTCTTCTCCAGTACCCCTTGAATCACTCTCAAGTAGGGGAAGAACAAACTTAAGTTACTTGCAGAATGTAGAACTTAAAGAAACGAACCAAAAAAATGAATGAAGTATAATTTACTCTTTCTCTTGGCTTCTGTTGCACTTGAGCCGTTTATTCTGTCTGTGGAGGTTGGGTCAGAGAGAGGAGTGTTCCGGGATTGGTATTTGATGATGTCAGGGAGCTGAAGTAACGGCCTGGCATGGAGATGACACAGGCAGCCGCGCATTGATTATTACCTCATCGTATTAGCTGATGGGGGCCTTTCAGAGGACCAGATTGCAGAGCTTTCAGGCCTGCAGCTCCTAGAATCTGATTGTGAGAGCTCGATAATTGTCACTGCCCAGTGGGACCACATTAAGAATAGCAGGACTGGAGTTTCCGTCGTGGCGCAGTGGTTAACGAATCCAACTAGGAACCATGAGGTGGCGGGTTTGATCTGTGGCCTTGCTCAGTGGGTTAAGGCTCTGGCGTTGCCATGAGCTGTGATGTAGGTCACAGACATGGCTCGGATCCCGCGTTGCTGTGGCTCTGGCGGAGGCCGGTGGCTGCAGCTCCAATTAGACCCCTAGCCTGGGAACCTCCATATGCCACGGGAAGCGGCCCTAGAAAAAGACAAAAAGACAGAAAAAAAAAAAAGACAAAAAAAAAAAAAAAAAGAATAGCAGGACTTAGGGCACTAAAATATGTTTTATGGGAGTGCCGCGACAGTTCCCCCCATCCTTTGGATTGTTCAGATAACGTTAGCATTTTTGGATCAACTTTAATTTTCCCTCAAACCAGATAGAGAATGAAAACCCTACTTCTTGACCCCTGTCTGTCTTCCTCCATGAGAATTCACATTTGCTGAGGTAGGCAGATTTTTGTTTTTTGCTTTATTTTTCATGACTGCATCCACGGCATATGGAAGCTCCTGGGCCAGAGACTGTATCCGAGCCACAGCTGTGGCAGTGCTGGATCCTTTAAGCCACTGCGCCAGGCCACAGACCAAACCCTCGCCTCCACAGCCACCCGAGCCACTGCCGTCGGATTCTTAACCCACGGCTCCACAGTGGAACTCCGAATTTTTGTTTCTTAAAGTACTCATGTTCCTCCAGCAACTAGAACAGTGCACACGGAGGTGCTTAATAAATATTTTTGGATGAGTGAATGAATGAGTAGATTAAATACAGTTTTTCATGATTTCCACTTAAATATCCTCCCCAGATGCATATAGGTTGCCAGTTGGTGACATTTTAAATGTGTTTGTGCTAAGAATATTTTAAGAATCCTTTAAATTTTGAATGAATTCTGTTTAACCCATGAGCAGTTGAGTATGCAAAAGGGAAATCGAACATGAAATCCATGTTTTCATGGTTTAATATTATTGTAACTTAAATGGTAAGCAGTACGATTGTTAGAGGCCCATGGCTCAGGCAGTTAAAAATGTTTGAGAGGGCCTTTTTTTTTTTTTTTTTTTTTTTTGGCCATGCATGTGAATACCAGGAGGACCAGGGATATAACCAGAGCCATAGGAGTGACTGTGCCAGGTCCTTAACCTGCTAAGCCACCAGGGAACTCCCAAGAGCGCCCCCCGCCCCCTTTTGGCTTCCCCATTGCATATAGAGTTCCTGAACCAGGGATCAGATCCCAGCAACAGCTGCGACCCAAGCCACAATTGTGGCAACACTGGATCCTCAACACACTGTGGCAGGCCAGAGGTCAAACCCATGTCCCAGCACCCACAAGATTCCACTGATCCTGTTACACTACAGCAGGAACCCCAAGAGAGGGCTTTTAAAATACAGTTGTCCCTTGGTGTATCCAAGGAGGACTAGTTCCAGGAAATCCCCCCCTCCCCGGGTACCAAAATCCATTAGACGCTCAAGTTCCTTCTATTAAATGACTTAGTGTACATCCTCCTGTATACTTTAAATCACCTCTAGATTACTTATGATACCTAATACAATGTAAATGCTGTGTAAGTAGTTGCTAGAATGGTAAATTGAAATTTTGCTTTTTGGAACTTTCTGGAATTTTTTTTTTTTTTCCCCAAATAACTTTGATCCAGGATTGGTTGAAACTATGGCTGTGCAACCTGTGGATATGAAGGGCAGCTATATTGTCGTTCCCATTATTCTAAGAGAATAGCATAGTAAATACTAATTTTTCAAACAGTGTTCTTTCACGTAGCAGTGTATCATAAAGTGTGATTAATTTCTATGCTATGCGGCCATGTTTTTACAAAAATTATTTTATTGAAGTATACAGTGTTGTGTTAGTTTGAGGTGTACAGCAAAGTGATTCAGTTATGACACATATACCAATTCTCTTTCAGATTCTTTTCCATTATAGGTTACTAAAAGATATTGAATATAGTTCCCTATGCTATAGGGTAGGTCCTTGGTTTATCTATTTTAGGTACAGTGGTAGATATCTGCTAATCCCAAATTCCTAATTTATCCCTTATCCCCCCCCTTCCCCTTTGGTAACCATGATTTGTTTTCTATGTCTGTGAGTCTATTTCTGTTTTGTAAATAAGTTCATTTGTATCATATTTTAGATTCCACATATGTGATATCATATTTGTTTTTCTCTGTCAACTTACTTCGCCTAGGATGATAATCCCTAGGTCCATCCATGTTGCTGCAAATGGGATGATTTCATTATTTTTATGGCTGAGTAATATTCCTATGTGTATCTTCTTTATCCATTCATCTGTCGAGGGGCATTTAGGTTGCTTCCATGTGTGGCTATTATAAATAGCACTGCTAAGAACATTGGGATGCATGAATCTTTTCTGCTGCCATCTGTAAACGGTGCCTTTCATATACCCTTTCTCCGGGTTTAGATGTAACAAAACAAGGAGGAAACCAAGAAGGAGGAAGGCACAGCCTACTGGGCATGGTGGACCCATCCTGGGACAGTAAGGCAGGGAATCACAGGAGGGAGACCCATGGACACCCATTCCTGGCGAAGCAGAAGGGTGGGGCAGGGAAAGAATCTAGCAGAGTGGACCCAGGAAAGGAGAGGATTGACAAAAGGGGAATTATCATGAGAGGCTTGGGTAAAGTTGAAGATCTAATTAAGGCAATTGGTGAGGTAGAAAACAGAATCCATCAGACCTCGACCCAAGGTGCATTCTCCATTGTGACCCTGACCCTGGACAAGCAGAGAAGCCAGTGCAGTGTGAGCCCCAACATGAGACTGTAGGAAACAACGCATCCATGGTCATGAGAGTGCAAATGCCCTTTACTGATTTTAAACTCTCAGACTCAACCTGTAGAGTAAAAACCAACAAACATAGAAAATTGAGGTGGTTATAGAACAGACTGCGAGTGTGATCAGCCTTGATAAGGTCAAAGCATGTATATAGCAGATGACACTTAGGCAGTGGAAGGGCGTGAGAGATTGAGATGGAGAAGATGAAAACTAACGGTTCCAAGAAAGTTACACTCTGTGCTGAGAAACTACAATAGCAGCTTAGTACGTCACTCAAAGTTCCTCTCATAGAGAGACTGGAACTGGTGGCCATCCCTTAGGAAGGAGGGAAGAAGCAGTGGAGGGATGTGAGCTGTCGAGGCTGGACCTCAATAGATATGTCTAAAAGGGACACGTCATGCGCAATAAGTATGGTATTTGGAAACAGGAGGTATCTATTAGTGTCCTGGTGAGAGACACCTCAGCTCAGAAGGTTCACCTGCAGGCTTTAATGAAGGGAGTACTTACGGTGCTGTGGGCTGGGCTTAGGTGAGGGTCCTTATACCCTTAGGGCTGGAGGGACAGAGGAGGAAATGGTAAAGGCTAATTTTAAAAACTGTGTGGGAATTCCCGTTGTGCCTCAGTGGGTTAAGAATCCAACTAGCATCCATGAGGATGCAGGTTCGATCCCTGGCTTCGCTCATTGGTTTAAGGATCTGGTGTTGCTGTGGCTGGCTGTGGCGAAAGCTGGCAACTTCAGCTCTGATTTGACCCTTAGCCTTGAAACGTCCATATGCTGCTCTAATAAGGAAGAAAAAAATTTTTTTTAAAATTGTGTGTACAAGACCAGTGAGCTTTGGAACAATGAGGAGCAACTACCTGGGGGCGCTGTACTCAGAAATGAGGCAGCCACCACTGGAAAGTGGGAGTTAAAGCCAGGAGAGAGAGGAAATTGCCCTCACACACACACACACACACCCACCTCTAAACACAGAGAAGGGCAAAGGATGGGTGGGGGTGAGGGCATTAAACCAAGAATAACCAGCCCAGCATAACCACTAAGAGAAGCCAAAACCAGAACATGCTTCTCTTGAGGGTGGAACTGGGGGTGAGGATGCCATGGTGGGGATTATTGTGTTGCCTGAGAAGCTCTTGTGCACCATTTGATATTTTAACCTCCTGCAGGTATGAACTTAATGGAATACTTTAATATATATGCTTTTACGAAAAAAAAAAAAAAAAAGGAATGGAGTTCCCGTCGTGGCACAGTGGTTAACGAATCCAACTAGGAACAATGAGGTTGCGGCTTCGGTCCCTGGCCTTGCTCAGTGGGTTAAGGATCTGGCATTGCTGTGAGCTGTGGTGTAAGTTGCAGACGTGGCTTGGATCCCTCGCTGCTATGGCTCTGGCGTAGGCTGGCGTCTACAGCTCCGATTAGACCTGTAGCCTGGGAACCTCCATATGCCGTAGGAGCAGCCCTAGAAAAGGCAAAAAAAAAAAAAAAAGATAAATAAATGCTTTTATTTGGCACCCGTTATTTCATCTCATGTGCTTAGGATCTTGGTGGACGGGAGAGCCTCTGTCTGCTCTTATGTTGCCTCTAGTCTCCTTGGGGAGAGGAGATGCTGCTAAACAAACCAGCAAACAAAATAATAAATATGATTACGATTGGGATTCATGCTATGTTTAATTTCATAGCACACAAAAAGTTAGTGCAGCTTGTATAAACTTAAGTCTTTAGTCATGATACTGCACTAGTTTTTAAAAGATTATTTTAAAAGTAACAGTTCTTTCTTGAGAAGCTTGTTTTGCTCTAACTAGAATACACGACGCGCTGCAAATCAGATGTACAAACTGAACAGCTGCCTCTTCGTTGTTTTGTTCCTTTGCTACTCATTTTAATGAATACTTTGAACAGACTCCAGAACATTAAATTAGATATATAAGCATGCTTCGAGGGTTATATCATGTTAGTGTATTTAAAACTTAGTAGTGATATCATTCTCTAAATATAGTAAGTTTTTAAAAGTCCATTATTTTAGCTGCTTTGCCCTCTATAAATAATTTGGTAGTAAGACAGACAGCAGATAAAAATTAACCCAAGGTTCCGTATCCTAGTATGGATAGGAGAGAGAGCTGGGAAAATCCCCCCCGCCTACCACCACCTTCCTTCTTCCTGACATACGAATCTTGATAATTGGGGGAAATCTTTTGGGAGTCCTTAGTAGAAATTTGCCTTTCCTGGCTTTTCTGGTAGAGATCTGAGCAACAGAAGAGAAACGGGGGAAAGCATTACCAGCATAGGAGTTTGCTTCTGTCTTTTTGATACTTCCTGTTGCTGAGGGTTTGTTCAAGAGGAAAAGATTAAAAAGATATATGGACGGAGGAAGATGGATATCAGCTGTCTCATCTCTCTCGCCTTTCATGGCATGTGCAGCAGTCTAAGAAAGTTTAAGTCTTGTGTTCCTATATCCTGAGCATTGGCTTATGAGAGTAAACCTGGAATACTTCATCTCCCTTGATTTAGGCCCCTTTGTTTCCTCTGTGAGAAAGCTGGTGAGGGTGTTTTAAGCTGATACTGTGGACCTGTAAGGTATAGTTATAAAGCACTGGAAGGAAACTGTTTTTGGAACCTGCTAGAATTATACTAGTGCACTTCTTCAAAGAGTGTCATACGTGGTAATTAAAGGAGCTCTGTTTATTTTATGCTTTTATTCATCTCTGAATGCTTTTTTTGTATGGATCTTTTCCTTTGATTTTTTTTTGGGGGGGGAGGGGGGCATGCCTGTGGCATGAGAAAGTTCCCAGGCCAGGGATAGAACCTGCACCAAAGCAGTGACCCTAGCCACAGCAGTGACAACGCCAGGTCCTTAATCACTAGGGAACTCCCTATTTGATTTTTTTTTTTTTTGGTCTTGTCTTTTTAGGGCTACACCCACAGCATATGGAGGTTCCCAGGCTAGGAGTCGAATCCAGGCTGTAGCTGCTGGCCTACATCAGAGCCACAGCAACACTGGATCCAAGCCACATCTGCGACCTACACCACAGCTCGTGGCAACACCGGATCCTTTACCCACTGAGCAAGGCCAGGGATCGAATCCATATCCTCATGGATACTAGTTGGGTTTGTTAACCACTGAGCCTCGATGGGAACTCCTGATTTTTTTTTTTTTAATACAGTTCTAGCAAACAATTCTTACCGATGCAGGACGAGTTTTAGATGTGTTAAGTACTTATATGGGAGAGAAAGTCTAGTATCACCTCTCCAGAAATCATTTTGTTTAAAATAATCACGAGTTATTAAGCATTCTGATTGCTCCAGAAGTTAAGAAATAGAATCACTGGATCACGGAAGCCTAGAACCCATGTCTAATACTCGTATCTCTCTTTAGGAGAAATTTTCTGATGTTTTGTTCAGTGAGTAGAGTTTGTGTAACCCTGGCTGGCTGGTTAGCAGATGTGTGTCACCAGTCCCAAGGGGGGGGGCGGGTCCCACGTGATTGGTTATTTACGTGAGTCAGTGGCAGCGTCTGTCATCATATTTAAAGAACTGTACGTGTTAGTGTGAAACTCGGGTGTAAAATGGGCAGCCCGTTGTTGCTGATGAGATCATTGGCAAAACCCACACCCCTTTCCAGACAGAAAGATCCCCATGGAGATAAGCCTGCTTTCCCCAAGGAGTCACTCAGCCATGCCTGCTACTCCCGAACCAGCGTCTCGTTTCACTTTACCTGTCCCTTGATTTGAAGTGCTGTGTAAATGAACTCCTAGCTTTCCAGAATTGTTCTTATGGAAATGATTTTGTTTGAGCTACTCCTATCAAAGACACCTGAAAAAACAGAAAGTAAAGCGGGCCAACCACATGAGCTTAGAAACTAGCAGTTAATAAATTGTCTGCTTGCACATCCAAAAATGCACATACTACCTCGATGCCATCTAGAGATGCTGCCTTTTCCTTAAAAGGTAATGATCAAAAGTCCAAAGGTGCACAAGGAAATAGTGAACCTACCTAAGTGAATACACAAGTTTTGTCTTTGGGGCAAAAGTGTGGAATAGAAAATTCCAAAGTTAACTTTCTGTTCTTGAGTAACTGATTTGTAGAAGTCCAAAGTACTCTTTTTGTGCTTTGTTGTGCTTTGTTTTGTTCTGTTCTGTGTTGTGTGCTGTTTTGGTTTTTCCTGATTTCTGTAGTGCCTGCCTTTCTCATGTTTTCTCTGCTCCTAAGGACGCCACTAGGGGGCAGACGAAAGAATGGAGAAAAAAAAAGGAAACCTATGCCCCGCATTGCCTTCGCTATAATTTTATGCCCGCGTGTCTGCTGCTCCTTCGGGATACCTTGCCGGAACATTTTTTTTTTTTCCTTAATGTATTTCATATAATAGCATCTAGAGTGGTTTTTATTACGCTTATTTCTGTATTTAAAGTGTAAACATTTATTCAAGCTTATGGTAATTTTCCAATTAATTCATTGTCACAGTATATTTCTTATGCTTTTCTAGCATGTTTCCACCCTCAAACCTCAAACCACTTAATTATTGTTTATGGATGATTGTAATGATGATCCCTGGAGGGTGCACCTTGTACATGAAGACTCTCATTCATTCATTCAGTCAGTCAGTCAGTCACTACTCCCTGGGTCCCTGCTTTTGTGAAGCATTGTGTGTGTTGGGATTTGAGAAAAGGGCAGTGAAAATGGAGCTCCCAGGAGACTGAATATAAACAAACGATTACTTATGGTTGCCCTCTAAGCCATTTGATGAAAAGAAGAGGCTGAGAGGAACCAGAAGGGATTCTTTTTTTTTTCTTTCCCTTTATACTCTTTTCTTTCTGTTATACTTTTTAATTCTTATGCAGTTTTTAAAGGTGACACTTCATTTACAGTTATAACAAAATATTGGCTATGTTTACATATTATATTGGCAGCATGTCTTACACCTACTAGTTTGTACCTCCCACTCCCCCATCCCTATAATGCTCCCCACAAGGAATTATTGATGACTGCAAAGCTGGATAGTTTTTATTTCTGATGATTCTTTTCTAACTGCTCCTAAAGACTAGAATGCCATATGGGGTTGGTGTGGGGGCTTCGGTGCCTTGTCTAGGGGGCTAGCCAAAGATGTTGTGTTTTTCAGTCTTCCTTTGTCTCTGCTCCACCAAGAATTGGATCTAGTTACCACAAATCATTGACCTCATCCAGCCTAGGGTTACATAATCTTAATCTTTAAATGAAAATCTCATTACTTTTGCCTTTTCATGGTCAATTATTCAACAAAAGACATGGTCAGTTATTCAGCAATATACAGAGCAGTGTTTTTGTTTTTATTTCTTTGTTAAAGCTAGTCAAATTTTAACTAGAGGTATTTTGTTTCTCCCCAACCTTTCCTCTATTTTTAAACCAAACTCTCCTTTGTTCATTGTAAATAATCTATAAATAGATTGCCTAACCTGTTAATTTTTAAGGATGAACATTTAAATGGCCAAGAAGTCAAGGTATTTATTATGAGAATGTGTTCCAGTTATAATAATGCCTTTAACGTAGGTTAAAGTCTCAAAAGATTTTTTTCTGGAATAAATTACTCTTCTGTTGGACTTAATCATTCTACACAATGTGATTTTCTTCACCATTATTGGTAAACAAGGTAATAGGATTTCTTTGGAGAAAATACATGTTTATTTTAGATATTATTTGCTTAGAGCATCAACTGCATACTGTAGCAAATTGGACAAGGCCCAGCAGGATATTGGAGTTATAATTAAATATCTTAATTGCTAGAGTGTATCTAGGGTGCAGTGCTAAGAAAGCCCACAGTAAATAAATGTCTTGGTTTTGTTTTGTTTTGTTTTTACAGTCATCAAAAGTGTTTTTTTATTGGGTTTCAGAAAGCATTTCAGTGAGGGCTTCACCTTTATTTTCATAATTCTAGCATGATAAAAAGTTCACAACAAGTGAAATATTAAGGAATTAAAAATTTAAAGCCAAGAATTTTAAACTTCTGAAAGTAGGTATGTGGCTTATAAAACTAAAAATACATTCATCTTTATTTTAAATGCTAGCTACTTTAAAAATATGAATGTATATAAATAAAAAGATGAATATATGAAAAGATATATTTTTTTGATGATAGGATGATATATAATTTTCCTCTGGTTTTTCAGTTGAATTTGTTTTTGCTTGTCATTTATTAAAAATTAATTTGTTGGAGTTCCTGTTGTGGCTCAGTGGGTTAAGGACCCAGCATTGTCTCTGTGAGGATGTGGGTTCAGACCCTGGCCTCAGTCAGTGGGTTAAGGATCTGATGCTGACACAAGCTGCAGCATAGGTCACAGATGTGACTTGTATCTGGTGTTGCCATGGCTGTGGCGTTGTCTCCAGCTGCAGCTCTGATTCGACCAGTAGCCCAGGAACCAACATATGCTGCAGGTGTGGCTGTAAAAACAAAAAAGTTAAGAAAATGCCCGTATGTCTTACATAGTTTTATTATGCCAGAACACTTCACTTGGATATCAGATAACCCCAGAAATATAGATTCCACCACAGCACTTTAGGAGGCACAGGCATTTGAAGTTTATAACATACAAGCGTAGGGCTCAGCCTGTTGCTGGCTGTAGGTTCTTTCCCTTATTTATTTATTTATTTTTTATTTGGCTGCCCCACAGCATATGGAGTTTCCGGGCCAAGGATCAAATCCGAGCCACAGTTGCCACCTACACACAGCTGTGCTAACACCAGATCCTTTAACCCACTGTGCTGGGTGGAGGGAATCGAACCTGCATCCCGGCACTGCAGAGGTGCCTCTGATGCCTTTGCCCCACGGTGGGAACTTCTCCCTTATTTTTTTAATAGCTGACAGATTTTAAATATTTCTTGGAACTAAATGCAGAAGATAAAATCTAAACAAATTCTATCGAGAAGTTAATATAAAAAAATAATTTTGCATAAAGTAAAAAGACCAAATAGACTTTTTTTTCTATGTTAATAAAACACTAATTTGACTCTTTAATGGTCTCAATACACAGCCCCACCCACCCACCCCCAGCAATCCCAGTTGATGTGAGCATTATGGGTTTTAGTTGGAAATTTTCCTGTGTTTGATTTAGAATTATTTCACTTTTTAGGAACAGGAGAAGAATTAGAATTGTTGCCTTCAACATGCCTGCACTCATGTACCAGTGAGGGTGTGGGGGCTTTTACACATGTTCATGTTCCACCTGACTTCCTGTGTGTATGTATCTACTGCAAGAGCACCTACAGTCTCAGGAAGGGGGCAGGGACTGGATTAGAGTGTAGATGTAGAGAGGGAAGATTCAGGCAGAATAGCCCCTCTTAGGAGTTCCTATTGTTGCTCAGCAGGTTAAGGACCCAGTGTTGTCTCTGTGAGGATGCGGGTTTAATCCCTGGTCTTCCTCAGTGGGTTAAGGATCCTGCATTGCTGCAAGCTGTGGCATGGATCGCATGTATAGCTGAGACCTTGTATTGCTGTGGCTGTGGCATAGGCTGGCAGCTGCAGCTCCAGTTCTGCCCCAAACCTGGGAGCTTCCTTATGCCTCAGGTGCGGCCATAAAAACAAAACAAAACAATAAAAAAGAATAGCTCCTCTCAGCATTTCATGACGATCTGATCCTACCACAAAGAGTTGGGGCTCGGGGTCTTCCAAAGCCCTCAATTGAATGGGGGGAGTAGATGCCATCCTTTCCTACCTGTC
This sequence comes from Sus scrofa, assembly GCF_054392235.1. NCBI lineage: Eukaryota > Metazoa > Chordata > Mammalia > Artiodactyla > Suidae > Sus > Sus scrofa. Next base: position 90,775,079 of record NC_139390.1, on the reverse strand, counting down.
CTCTCTATTCCAGATCCACCCCGCCTTCACTCTGGTTAAATACCACCAATTATGTATTTAAAATTAAATACTGAGATGTGAATTTCTGTGGCAAAGTGTGGGATGTCCCAGTGACGTCTGTGAAAACCCAAAGCCAATCCCTGTGCTCCAAACCCAAGATTTATATTTAGAAGACAGTGTGGATCCCGTATTTTTAAAATGCTGTAAACATGTTTGTGTGGCTATTTTTAGCTTCTACAGACTTTAGTGAACTTCCCAGTTGGCAAGTCAGACACAGTCAGTTGTCGTCTGTTACCTCAGATGCCAACGCTCTGTGAATGACTCTGATTGTCTCGTGGGGTTTCTACCGTTTTTAGAGCAGATAAGTGTGTACATTATCTTGTGGCAACTGCATATGGTATATCTATATACGTATTATTATACACACTCTATGTGTTTTTAGCTTTTATCCACTATATAACTTGGGCAGTAGTTTTCCTTGGAGTTCATATGAGTTGTGTCCTGCCAGATGGCCCTGGCAGAAATAGCTAGTTCTTTTTTCTTTCCCCCAACCTTTCTTTCTCAGTCCTTTCTCAGCCTTAAATCACATGCATACGCAAGTCCTTACTGTGGCTGTTATTTTCAGTCCATTGTATCTACTTCCTGTTGGTCAAAGGTTAGGAGGCTTGGGTGGTGTCAAGGGAGATGGAAAGTTGACAGGAAAAAGAAAGCCAGGCTCATTTTAGGGCTGACATATCATGGAAGGGGCAAGGTAGCACTGACTTAAAAAAAAAAAAAAAAAAAGATGTAAATGATCAGCAGCTTTTCTTGTATAATGAGATTGTTATCTGTGTTACGTGAATGAAAACATGTTTTATCCAAAGAATCATGTCTTTCCAAAGAGTAACACCCCCTTGGTCATGGGGGTGGGGGGTGGGGGAGGCGTCAACATCGGTTCTTGGGCCAAGTCCTCCACATTTGCTTCAAAGATCCTCTTGATTTCATTATGTCTGGAGTAATTTTTTTTTTTTTTTTTTTTTTTTTGGCTTTTCAGGGCCGCACCTGCAGCTTAGGGAAGTTCCCAGGCTAGGGGTCATATCGAAGCTACAGCTGCCGGCTTACAGAACAGACAAAGCAATACCAGATCTGAGCCGTGTTTGCAACCTACACCACAGCTTATGGCAACACCACATCCTTAACCCACTGAGCGAAGCTAGGGATTGAACCCGCATACTCAGGGATACTAATCGGATTTGTTTCCACTGCACCACAACAGGAACTCCCTGGAGTAATTTTTGTGTCATGTTCACCTGTGTGCTTAGTTCCCCTCTTTGGGTGAGGTTACTCTTTGCATCTTGAACTTAATGTGTTTTATAGGCAGTGACTCCAGAATGCATAATTCATCTCTTTGGAAGCATGTCTTTCAAAGGAAACCTTTTGTTGCCGTATCTTTTGTTCTGGAAGCCTTGTACTGATGATGTTTAGAAGAAAATTATACTGAGCATTATTTTGGCTTGCTTACATGTAAGTGTAATTTCGGGAATTTGAATTTTGTTTTGTAACACTTCAGTGCTTTTTCTCTAGATGTTGTTTTTGAACTGTGATCCAAATATTGGTGTTTTACTTAATAGGAAGAAACTTCAAAGAGAAAAGGAGTATGTTTTAGTGTGTTTTGCCGGAAACTCTAAATGCTATCTTTATTCCAGAATTAATTATTTTGGATTGATAGCTGAACAGGAAATAAAGTTTAGAAATTTGGGGTTTAGGGAAGATAAAATTTTTAAAAATTTCAGATTGTTACTGGTATTTATTTTTTAAAAAGCCACTATTTAAGCAAGCATGTTCTTTTCAGAAAGTAATAAAAACAACATAAGTGATATATGCATTTGTGGAGCAAACTAAGTTTGGGGAACACAGTAAGTTCAGGAAATAGATTGTTAGCATCTCAGGCACAGCAGCCTACAGGAACACAATTTAAATATTCATTGTGGGTTTTCTTATTTAGACTTCTTGGCAGTTGGTATTGTCTCTCTTTCAGATCAAAGAAATGGACTTTTTTTTTTTTTGGACTGTGCCATGGCATGCAGAACTTCTTGGGCTAGGGATCAAACCTGTGCCACAGCAGTGACAACACCAGATCCTTAACTGCTAGGCCACTGGGAAATTCCCAAAGAAATGGACTTTAAAATGACACTACCCAATGATAACTGCTAGACACAGACAGCTAAATTAAATGAACTAGAAAATCAGTTCCTCAGTCGCACTGGCCACTTTTCAAGTTTTCTGTGGCCACATGCAGCTAGTGCTACTCTGAAGGTCAGTGCAGCATTTCCACCTTCACAGAGAGTTCTGTTGGCCAGCACTCTAAAGCTGTGATTACAATTTGTATTTGTGGTGGAAAATGTTGTGACTTTAAGATGTGATATCAGGGAGTTCCCATCATGGTGCAGCAGAAACGAATACGACTAGGAACCATGAGGTTGCAGGTTCAATTCCTGGTCTCACTCAGTGGGTTAAGGATCTGGTGTTGCCGTGAGCTGCGGTGTAGGTCCAGATGCGGCTTAGATCTGGCACTGCTGTGGCTCTGGCATAGGCTGGCAGCTATAGCTCTGATTAGACCCCTAGCCTGGGAACCTCTATATGCCACAGGTGCGGCTCTAAATAAATACAAAAGACGAAAAATAAGTAAATAAATAAAGATGTGATATCCGTTTTCTACCACTTAAGCAACAAAATTTAAGTTCTCGTGTCTTATGCCTTAGTCAAATATGTACATTGGCACTATATAGTATGTCGTGTTTTGCCTTTCTTCTTCTAATGTCATTACATTCTACCCTTAGATTGGAATGTCATTATACACACACATACGCAAACACAGATGTTGAATATACATATATAGAGAGATGATAATTGTATGTATAAATAAATATACGAACATAAGTAATGTTTTCTAACTAAACTGTGTAGACTTCTTGGAGTTCCCATTGTGGCTCAGGAGGTTACAAACCTGAGTAGTATCCATGAGGATGTGAGTTTGATCCCTGGCCTGACTCAGGGTGTTAAGAATCTGGTGTTGCCACGAGCTGTGGTATAAGTCGCAGACACAGCTCAGATCCCAGGTTGCTGTGGCTGTGGTGCAGGCCAGCAACTGCAGCTCTGATTCGGCCCCTAGCCTGGGACCTTCCATATGCCTAAAAAGAAAAAAGAAAATGAGTAGACCTCTCAAACTACTGTAGGTCCTGTCTGAAGTTGCAATTTCCAGATATTAATTGGCATGGTTTCACGTGGCTTCACATTGACTTGTTTCTTGGTGAAGTTAGTTTCACTTTTTGTTGACTGAGCAAAGGAGGAGGATATTTGATGGGACTGTGGGCAGACTCTTCAGTGATAAGAAGGCTTGCTGTTGGTTTGGCACATCATCCATTTACATGAAGATTACGTCCTCAGGATCACCAGGAGCCACTGATTCATTTGTTCAGGTAACAGTTATTACACAGGCCTTTTAAGGTGCTGCACTGAGCACTTAGCCTAAAGGGGGATGAGATAAGATCTTGGAGGAGAAAACATCTGCACAAAGGACTGCTCGACATGCAAGAGGAGAGTCCTCGAATAGAAGTTTGCACGGGTGCTCTGGATGTCCAGAGCAGTCAGCTTTACCTGGCACAGGTGACAGAGAGCCGGAAAAGGAAGACAGGAAGGTGTTGCCAGTTTTCCTTCACACCAAATTCCAGTTCCTCCACATGGAAAAGACAAGTTCCTTGCCAAAGTCCCACAGTGTTTTGGAAATTTTTCAAACTATGGAGGAGGGGACTCTTAAAAATGCCATTCACAAAGCATCATTTTAACGACTATGTCAGACTCCTTTCTGGGGATGTATCTTAATTTATTTACTCAATGCCCTACTGTCACCAACTTTCCTGGTTTGCTCAGAACTGCGGGTTTCCTGGGACGTGCAGCTTTGACTTCTAACAAAGGAACAGTGCAGCATTCCCACCATGGCACAGTGGGTTAAGAATCCGACTACAGCAACTCAGGTCCCTCTGGAGGTGTGGGCTCAATGCCTCGCCTCTCGGAGTGGGTTAAAGGATCTGGCATTGTCACAGCTGCCTCATAGGTCACAGCTGCACCTCAGATTTATTCCTTGCTTGGGAACTTCCACATGCTGCAGGCGTAGCCATAAAAAAAAGAAAAAAGAAAAATTAAACAGGGACAGTCCTGGAAAATTGAGATGGTTGGTCACCCTACAGACTGTTGACTGTTTAGATTGTTTCAGATATTTACTCACATGAGCAACACTGTATTGAGTATTTTGATACCTCTGTGTAGTTGAGTTTTGCGTCCTTTCCTTAGGTGAGGTTCCTAGAGATGAAATGGAGGGTGCAGAGGCTCTGGGCATGTTTGGAGCCCAGAGTCACAGCCCTTTGTTGTACTTTGGCTGTTTTCAGCTGGATTGGTAGGCGTCTTCTTGGACATTTCTGCTGCCTCTTCCTGCGCAGGTTCTTGGGGAGATACACAAAAGACACAGCCAGGTACCCACTTGCTCTGTACTAGCTCCAGCCCCCATCAGACCTCTAGCTGGCCAGATCACATATGACTCCAAGTACCACTTGTCTAAGCCAGAGGCAGGCCCCAGGCTGATTCCAGGAGATAACATGGACTGGCTGACCCCACGTCCCCATGGCCACACCCTAACATGAGCTCACTGACCCCCCCCCCCCCGCCAGGTGCACATGGCGGCAGAAAAAGGGTGAGAGCTGATGAAACCCAAGGCAGGTGGTCTCTTCCTAATGTGGGGTTGGGAAGTCACCCCAGGCCTCCACCCCCAGCCCCATAGGATGTTGCAAGCCTCTCTTGGATCCACCACTGGCCGGGCCCCTGCCTCTCTTCAGCCTCCTGCCAGTCAGGATAAGGCAGCCTGGAGAACACCCAGAGCTCGTGTGTCCCCACAGCCCTCACAATTAGGCATATGATGAGAAGTAAAATAGCATTTACAGGTAAAAATGTACTCAGCCTGCCCCACAGTGCTGTACTGAGAGCCAATGCCATGAGGTATCCTACTTTTCCTGTGGGACTTTAATAACTAACATGACTACTTAGGGTCCAACTGTCCTATCAGACTGTTTTTTTGTAGAAAGAAGCATTAAAGGGTAGTCCTATTTCAAGTATCCTTAACATGTGCCTCAGGGGTCTGGGAACCCCTGAAACTGTACAGTAGTATCTATGTACCTTTTTCTAAGAAAAAGTTCCATTGCTTTTATTAGATTCGCAAAACAGTCTGTGACCCCAAAAGGTGTAAGAACTAGTTTGTCTGTATTAAATACTAGGAAGTTTTTGGCCTTTTGTTGCTTTGTTTGTTTTATGCAGGATTTACACCAAAGCATTTAGATAATAGGTATCAGTTTAGCAATGATTTCAACAAATAAATGATATGTAGTATTAATTAGTTATTTAAAATTTCTTGAATTTTTTCCCAGCTACAGTATTGGGTGTTTGTTTTGTTTTGTTTTTTTTTTTTTTTGGTGGTGGTGGTTGTTTTTTTTTGGGGGGGGTTGTTTTGTTTTGTTTTTGATCAGTTGGGGTTTTTTTCGTGAAATTTGATTTTTTTTTTTTTTTTTTTTGGTTAGTTTTGCTGTTATGAAATTGGTTTAGGTCTAGCTAATTTGTTTTTGTCCAAGGAACTGTATGTAAACTCCTATTTAAAAGGTTTGTGGCACAGTCGTTAGCCTACATCTAGGCATTGTTCTGCATTATTTTTGGTGTATTCTTGAATTTGTTTATATTACTAAGCTAAAGTTAGCACAGATAACACTGGGCTAGAAAATGGTGACAATAGTTTGAAAACAGGAAATTTTAGGCTTGTGTGTGTTTGGAACAGATGATCATAATGACAGAGCCAGTGGAGTGGAAACTTCCACCGAGCCTGTTTTTTCCTTATTTTGCTCTATGAGAAAAGATGGTGCTTCCTGGAAAACAACTCAAGTGTTTTAAAGCAAATGATTTTCTTTTGTCCCTGCTTCATGGTTAATTTGTTTTTCTTTATTTTATTTACCATGGTTGTATTACTGTTACGGAAATTTAATAGTTTTAATAGGTAGAGTAATTCCCAAAGTGCTTATTTTAGATATTTAAATATCTAAGTGTATTACCATTTGCTGACAAGGGTTTTAAAATAAAAATTGTGAGACTATAACCACCAGAGTTCGGGGAAAGAAATTTTTTTTTCTCTATTTTAAGTATTACCAACTTTCTTTTCTTTTTTTGTTTTAACCCTCTAAATTCTAGTCTTTGAAACAAAGTGGTCACACTTTGTCTAAGCTATTTCCTGACCAAGACTCTCTCCAGATGTATCCTGGAATTCTATATTTAAAAGAAAGGCTAAATTTATTCACTAATTGCAGAATAAGAAGAGTATGCATTCCATACGTACATAAACCTTTACGTGTGTGTATACATTATTACTAAATTTTAAAACACTGATTGACTTCTTTTTCTTAGAGCATTTTAAGGTATACATTTTTAAAACATGTAATGTCTTTAAAATTGTAATAGTAATAAATGGAAGCTCCTTGAAAAAAAAAATCAGACTACCCAAAATCGTATAAAATAAAAATATGAAACTGGTCTGACCCTCCCATCCCTATTCCTGGAATGGCCACAATTAACACTTCCCCTGTGTCTCCTTCCAGACCTGCTCTCTAAACATAGTTTATATAGACAGACACACAATCATTTCAGACAAAGTGGAATCATACAATGTAACTTGCTTTTTAAAAAAAAAAATGAACAGTTATCTTGTGGGAATTTTTTGTATACAAATCTATCTCACTTTTTTAGTGTTTTGCATCAATTTATTATCATATAGATATCTTATAATTTATTTAAGGTTAACATCACCCTGCTGATGAAGTTTAGATTAAAACCTGTTTTATTGGAGTTTCCTGGTAGCCTAGTAGGTTAAGCTTTGTCACTACTGTGACTTGGGTTGCTGCTTTGGTACAGATTTAATCTCTGGCCTGGGAACTTCTGCATGCCACGGGCATGGCCCCCAAACCCACAAACCTGTCTTATTAAAAATAAACGTTTTCATTTTCTGAAACACATATGTTCAACCATAACCTTTTACCAATTTCTAAGATTATAGGTTAATTTCAAATTCACAGTAATGACCTTCTTTCTTTAAATATCAATCATGAAATATCTTTTGAGGAATTTCAGAATTAAGAGTCTCATTCTACTTTTCCCCTATGATAATAATGGGGTTGGTAAAATTACAGTGGTGATGTTTTATGATGGAAGGTCAGTTGGCTCAAGGATATAGAGAGTGCTCTTCTTCAGTTTATCCGGTCAAGGTAACTTTGAGGATTCAGCAATTCTGAGGGCCCTACATGCAGCCATCAGAGGTCTTTCAGAACTGCTTTAAGGGAATGGGCTTATTAACGGGCTACCTGGGACCTGTGTGCTGAAACCTCAGAGACACGGGAGCGAGTAGGTACCCTAACTCAGAGGATGTTTGGAGAAGCTGCAAAGAATAGGTCTTGAGCTAGGTCTTGAAGACTGAGTCAGAGCTCATTGGGTGAGAGAGAGAGGATGTGTGTTAGACTTCAAAATAAAATAAAATCTGTGCATTTGGTAGAGAGGCAAGGCCTGTAAGTATGATTTTGAAGAACCTTGTATACCATCCTTGGAAGGGAGTTGGGACTATCCTAAGGACAGTTGCGGACTTCTTTTTCCTTTCCCTGAGATCTTTTCATTTAAGTTCACTGGCTTTCCACAATTCTCATGATGAACAGAAAACGTGAAAAGCATCCCATTGAGGCTTTGAGGGCTTCACAATACATGAAGTGCTGTAGCAGATATTTAAAAATTTTAGGAATGGTCTTGGCTTTCAAAGAACTTGATGTCTAGTTGGGAAAATAATTCACAAGCATTTGGAACATTTGGAAATGTACCTAGTAGAATAACAGATGGTTCCAAACTGTCGCATAGTGATGCAGAAGACTTTTCAGGCAGTAACTGATGAGTTGCCAAGACTCCAGGGGGAAGGTATGGCCAGGAAAGGGGAAGGTTTGGGCAGAATCTTGAAGAATGGATTAGGTTTCCAATACAAGAAAGGAGTTCAAATATATTTGCCATTGGTTGATAAATATTGTGAACAAAAACAAGGAGGGAGCATGTTGGCCAGAGCAGAAGGCTTGAGAAGATAAGGAATTAGACCAAAGTTTAAAAGGACCTCTGTGTTTGTTTTTGTTGTTGTTGTTGTTTTCTCATTTTTTTAAAAAAATTATAATTGATTTACAATGTTGGGCCAATTTCTGTGATACAGTAAAGGTTTTTTTGGTTCTATTTTAAGGAATAGCTCTTCCAGTAAAAGTACAGAGAAGAGATTGGGGAGTATTGGAAAATCTTATACTGGAGTTCCCGTTGTGACTCAGGGGAAATGCATCTAACTAGTATCCATGATGATGCAGGTTCAATCTCTGGCCTCGCTTAGTGGGTCAGGGATCCTAAGTGGCTGTGGCTGTGGTGTAGGCCAGCAACTATTATTGCTCCTATTCGATCCCTAGCCTGGGAACTTCCATATGCTGTGGGTGCAGCCCTAAAAAGCAAAAGAAAAAGAAAAAGAAAAAGAAAAAAAGCCGTATACTGTAAACATGTGCTAGATCAGTTATACCAGGGGGAACTCAGGAAACAATTGTGTGTAGCAGTTGGAGTGTTTTTCTTTTAAAGCTGAACCCATTTGCCAGTTAGGCAAAACAGGCATATTTTGTGAGTTTGTTAATATTGTTGCAAGTAATGGTTTGAAGCTAAACCAGATCGAAATGTTTTTTCTTCCCAGGAGATAATGGGATCCAGTTTGAACTTTGTCGTCAGTGTGTATCTCCCCATAGTCTGTAGGATGTGTGATAAACCTATCTTAGAACCTTGCTTCCATGTGACAAGTCTATCTTCAGTATGATGTATGTAGTTGGCTTAAATATAAAAATTATTTAAAAGAACAGTTCCTTCAAAGTGAAGTTTAAAAATTCCTCTCATAGCTGTAAAGCTTTGAAAACAAATGAATTTATTGTTTATGCGCCTCTACCTTGCCTGACAAATTCTCGTCAGCCCAATTGTAGATGATGAGCTGGGCAAACTGCAGCCGTGTCAATATCCCCATAATGCCTAGAGAGTGTACAAACTTCCATATTTTTGTTCATGTCTCCTTTAACTGACATATTCAGCAGACATGGACTGAGCACCTCCCTGGGACTAGGAGAAGAAAGATGAAAGGTGAAAAGACATGGCTCTAGAAGAGGCTCAGTGGGTTAAGGATCCAGCATTGTCACTGCTGCGGCTCAGGTCACTGCTGTGGAGTAGGTTTGGTCCCTGGCCCAGGAAATTCCATGTGCTGAAAAGAAAAGGAAGAGATATGGTTCCAGCCCTCAAGAAGCTCACTTGTAGGGATGTCAAACACTGTTACTAGGAATGAAATAGAAACGGAGAGTTTCGAGGGGGGCCACTCAGTGATGGTGCCATGAAGAAGTCCGAGGTAAATCCAGGGGACGGATCATGTGCCAAAGGGCAGCATATATCAGAGCTAGAGGCAGGGCAGGAGCTGATGTTAGGGGACCTGCAAGCATTTCTGATGTGGTTGGAAGGCAGAGAGGCAAGAAGTGAGGCTGGGAGATGGGGAGAGGCTCAGAGAGCCCCTTGCTGAAGAGTTTGGCTTCGGCCTGCAGGCGGCAGGCAGTCACCAGACGCCAGGAATGGGTAAAGGGCAATGCAAATACCCCGAGCATTATGGATATTTAGTTTGGCAGTCTGACCTAAATATATTTCTTTTGGGATCCATGGACTCCACATGCTGTTCTCTTTTGATGTTAATGTAGCAGCCACAGCTAATCTTGAGATGGGACACTGGTATCAGCGTGTGGCGCTTTTAAGCCACATGCAGATGCAGACCTGCCCCCCAAATCTTATTGCTGCATCATTTCTTCAACTTCAGGTTAACATGACTACTGTAAGAAGTGACAACAAAATAAATGTTTGCGTAGCTCCTCTCACGCAAACCTACCCATCCTGGAAGGCCAGTAGTTAAAATGGTTTTTCACGTGCCCTTTGTTTAAACTGGCTTTGAGTGTTTTTAAAGGTTTCTAGAAAATGTGTCTTTTTTTGTCTGTTCCCACTCTGCGGGATTGGCAAGGCAATGTACAGCTTTCTCTGGGGCTACCAAGGCAGCGAGGATAAAAATAGGGCAAACTTTAAGAATCCCAGATATTTTCAGATAACAAAGACTGATTTATGTGGACCCGTTTTGTGCTCAGACAAAACATAGAGAAGCTTTTGTGCTGTGATTAGCAAGGGTGCTGATGTCAGTTCTCTTGTCGAGCATCAAGCTTTATTCTGTGACTAAATTGTGCTTTGTACCCTAATCCAGAGAACCTTTGTATCTGCCTTATTAAAGTGTGTAGTTTATGTAATTGCCTTTGTTTTCCAGTTTAATCTGTGCCAGATTCAATGAGAGTGACTCATTTTGTGACCGAGACAAACAGTCACATTTGGACCCTGTTAAAAATAAATAAATAAGTGGCAGGTGCTACTTGGCTAAATTCTGTGTTTTCATGCTGTAATTTCCTGCTGCAAGGGTTCATCTCTTAAATAATGTCTTCTCGGCCTCTGTAATCACTAGCCCAATCTGTCGAGTGACCAGCCATTCATTGCTGCTCCTTTCTTGGCTATTTATTTTCATTTCCAAGGGCCTCTTAAATTTGAACAGTGTCATTTCATCAGAGAAGCAAAGAAATGGATGGAGGAGCCACAGTCAACTGGATGACAGAGAGGGACACATAAGCTGTAGCATAAGGACATACTGCATTCTTTTCTCTTTCTGTTATTTTCCTGATGTGATTTAATAAAGCTTAGTTCTGTTCATTTTATTTTGTATATGTTCAGTATTGGGGTTCTTTTTCTCAAGTGGAAGAGGTTTTGAAAGCATACCTTTTTATTCAGTGTGGCCTGTATGTCTAAACTAATAATCTCAAAAATTTTTACAACTTCATCGTCTTAGGGGAATTCCATTTATGGTACGACTATGTCTAAGCACCAGACCCTGTGCTCTGCATTGAGTGCAGAATGGCAAATAAAGCAGACAAGGCCCCTGTCTCCTCAGACTTCACATGAGGTCTGCTTGAGGAGTTAGGTACTAAATAAGTATAAAGAAAAATTGGGTTACAAAATTAACAAAAGTCACTACATGTGATGGGATCCCCAAAATATCCCCACTCTACATTGCGGGTGGCTGGGTTGAGGGTCATCAGGGAAGGGAAAGCCTAAAGGTCAAAGTCCACCTGACAAAACGAGGAAGGAACATCCTGGACTTGGGAAGCCAGAGGTGCAAAGTCCCTGAGGCAGGAAACAGTTTGGCATCCTTTAAACCTTATGCTCAGGAGGGACAAGTGACAATTGATAAACCGTGAGAGAAGAAAGACGGTATTTAAAAATGTACAGGTGAACTCTATGAGCACAGCAGTACGACACTATTTACTGGAGGGGTAAATGTCCCTCTGTACAGTCCAACAGCCTGAGAGCTTCATTGACGTGCAGTATGGAAATTGATGCCTGTAATACTTAGTCTGAGTCATTGGGCAGTGGGTGAATTATGTTCAGTGAATTATATAGTAAAGTATTTTAGAAGGACTTCCATGCAATATATTAAAGTTTTAAAAAGTCATTTCTGTATTTAAAAGATGAACCTCTCATTATCTGGAGAAATCACTTAACTTACAAAAAGATATGATTCCTAGATGGCTCTGATAAGTGGCATAATACTGAATTTTCTTTTCTCTATTCATTTTTCAAGCTTACTGCTGGATAGGGAGGTATCCATGAAGGCATAATTTTACTAAGAGAGGATACTTATTTATTTTGAAATAAATAGATGTCATATATTAACAGAATGGCTTTTTATAATCCAGAAACCAGTGCTAAATTCATGTGAATTAAGCACTTTGACTTCTCAGTACTATCTAAAGCATCTGTAGAACTTCAACACTGCCTTCTCCTTCTAGACACTAATCATTTGCTTTTAACTTTGAGCTGCAGTCAGTCTGAGAAGTTAGTTTAAAAGCTTGATGATATTAAAGAACTACATACATAATATTTTTAGATGTTTGTGATTTTTCTGCTGATCTTCTTATTGAAGGATTACATAAATTTTTCCATGAAGGAATACCTGTCTGTTTAGCAATAGCTCTGCATAGATTTTGCCAAGGTTGCTGTATTCTCAAATTATTTGCATGTATGTGTTTCCTTCATAATTAGTAAACTCCTTGAGAGTAGGAATCATGAATTACTTGTATTTCTTCCCACAAGTACCTAGCATGGCATTTACAGTATAATCAGTAACATTGGATGCTTATCTCATTGGTTTAGTTCTTAATATATCTAAATTTTCTTGGATGGAGACAATTTTTTGTGTGTGTCTTTTGTCTTTTTAGGGACCTAAAAACACCTGCAACATACGGAGGTTCCCAAGCTAGGGGTCAAATCGGGGCTACAGCTGCCAGCCTACACCACAGCCACAGCAACACCAGATCAGAGCCGCATCTGCGACTTATACCACAGCTCATGGCTGGGCAGAGATGGTGGCCGGAAGCTTAACCTCCTGAGTGAGGCCAGGGATCGAACCTGCAACCTCATGCGTCCTAGTTGGTTTCATTTCTGCTGTGCCACAAGACAGGAACTTCTTGGGTGGAGACAATTTAAAGAATCTATTAAAATGTTAAATCTGAAGTTATCACCCTAGTTTATTGAGTTATTGGTACAATAATCCAAGTTATTAGAGACCAAATGAGCTTTTGTATGGACCACTCCACCCCCTTAGTTTTTGTTTTTTCTGTCTCTGCCTCAGACCATTGTCCCGGCTTCCTAGCACTCCATCAATAAACTACCAGTCACAACTGACTCATGTCACAATTTATTAAACAATTTGGTGAGGGTAGCAGCTGTGACTAAACATCTGTTGGAGAAATATATGTGGATTTTAGCCAGTCCTGCTTTTTCTGTGCTCACATGGATTTTTCAGGATCAAATGAAACAATTTTTATGATACTGCAATGCCTTTTGGTGTTTTGCCAAGTTCTGAAGAACAAAAACTTTATCAAGTCATACTAGTATTGCTTTTGGTGATTATAAATTTAGTAGATTTTTAAAAAATAGACTGGTCTTTATGTTAATGAAGAAATAGAAATCATGTTTTGGAAAGATTGGCCTGTGTTACAGTACCAACATGGTGGGCCTTCTTGGCCTAATTAGATGGTTATATAGAGCACCATACTCATACTTGAAAATTTCTGGAAATGCCATCAGCATAAAGCTCTCCTTAGTCTGGGTTACCATAGGAAGAGACATGCTTTGTTGTGTTATACTTTTCCAGAATGAGCGGACTGAGATGTGACTGGTGCATCATGCTCTCCAAATGAACAGATGTGAACAGTGGCCATTAAGAATATGTGACACCCTTGGGGTTCATAAATTGTCCTGTTTGTCTGTCCTTGCACTTCCCGCATTTCCTTTGGGTGATCTGACTTTGTATGTTCGGTCTGGAGTAGAGAATGTCTCTTTGTAGGCCACTGAGTCTTGCTGCAGTGGCCTCTTTTTGGTCTGGCTTGCTGCCGGCTGAGGAAGGCCCTCAAAGAGGAGTCAGGCTTCATTTTTGTCTCTGGGCAGAGATGGTGGGTTTAAAGCCTGATGAAGCTGACTGTTTCAGGCAGTTGGTTCTGCTTTTATTATTTGATCAATGTTGAGTTTAAATAGGGTAATAGTAAAGGAATTTTAGACTTCATATGTGTAATAATCAAACTCCAAATTTACCAAAACTTGTGAAGGGAATACATGTTGAGTGTAGGTCCAGATTGCCAATATGCGTTTGTTGGAAAGAGAAAGAGAAAGTTGGCTTTTTTTGTTGTTGTTAAGTTGTATGCTATTCTCAAGATTACAGATTTTATCCACAGTTTATTTCTTTGCTTACTTTCCAGATGAGAGACCAGGAAAGCTTCTAAACCATTTTTTCCTCCTTCCTACTTCTTGCCTCCTTCCTCCCCCCACCAGCCCCTCAAAAGAGAGAGAAAAACCTATAGCTTAAAATATGGAATGATATTAAGGCATGAGAAAACACTGCTTTTGCAAAAAGATTGTGGTAAGATATACATCACATAAAATATACCATTTTAACCATTTTTAAGTGTATAGTTCAACATAAGGTACTATCACATTGTTCTGCAACCATTTCTCCCCAGAACTTTTTCATCTTCCCAAACTGAAACTCTACCCATTAAACACTAACTCCCCATCCCCCCTCCCCATAACCCTAAGCACCCACCATTTTGCTTTCTCACTCTTTGAATTTGGCGACTTTAGGTACCTCATATAAGTGGAATCATACAATTTTTGTTCTTTTGTGACTGGCTTCTTTCACTTAGCATAACCTCTCAAAGTTTGTCCAGATTGTAGCATGTATGAGAATTTTCTTTTAAGGCTGAATAGCATTTCATTTATCCCTTCATTCATCAGTGGACATTTGGGGGTGCTTCCACCTTTTGACTGTTGTGAATAATGCTGCTGTGAACATGGGTGTACAGATATCTCTCTGAGGCCTTGCTTTCAGTACTTTTGAGTTATTTACCCACACTAGAATTTTTCGAAGGACGGCCATACCATTTTCCCCAGTGGTTACACCATTTTACATTCCAACCAGCAATGCACAAAGGTCCCAGTTTCCTCACATTCTGGCCCATACTTGTTATTTTCTGCTTTTTAGGTAATAGCCATTCTCATGCATATGGATCTTATTGTGGTTTTGATTTGCATTTCTCTACTGACAGCATAGTGATGTTGAACATCTTTTTTTTTTTTTGGTCTTTTGTCTTTTTAGGGCCACACCCCTGGCACACGGAGGTTCCCAGGCTAGGGGTCTAATCAAAGCTACAGCTGCCAGCCTACACCACAGCCACAGCAACGCCAGATCTGAGCCGCATCTGTGACCTATACCACAGTTCATGGCAGCAGCACCAGATCCTTAACCCCATGAGCAAGGCCAGGGATCGAACACACAACCTCATGGTTCCTAGTTGGATTCATTTCCCCTGTGCCACCACAGGCACTCCTGAACATCTTATCTTGTGCTTATTGGTCATTCTTATGTCTTTCTTGCAGAGTCTGTTCAGGTCCTTTGCCCATTTTTAAATTGCATTGTGTATTTTTGTTGTCACTGAGTTGTAGGAGTTCTTTGTGTGTTCTGAACTTAATCTCTTATGAAATAAATAATTTGCAGACATTTTCTCCCATTCTGTGAGTTGCCATCTCATTCTCTGATCATGTCCTTTAAGATATAAAAATTTTGATACAATCCAGTTTCCATTTTTCTTTTGTGTCCTGACTACTTAGTGTCATTTTCAAGAAGTCTGCCAAATCAAATAGCACGAATCTTTTTCCCATGTATTTTTCTAAGGACTTTATAGTTTTAGCTCTTACATTTAGCCTTTGATCAATTTTGAGCTAATTTTTGTAGAAGGTGAGAGTCTAACTTTATTCTTTTGCACATGAATGTCCAGTTTTCCCAGCACCATTTGCTTTTTTAAACTAAGTAAAAACTAAATCTTCCTTGGTTTGTTGACTTGATATTACATATAATAATATTATTATCAATGTACCATCTTCTAGTAATCAGTGTCTTATAATATTTTATCAGAAGATCTAATATAAAATAATAAAGACATATATATATATATATATATATATATATATATATATACACACACACCCACACACACACGCACATTATTAAGTTAATTGAGGAGGCATCAGTAAACTTTGCTGGGGTGGTAGATTATTCTGTAGAAACAAAACATCATATATTACTTTCTCTAGTTAATGCATTTCTAAAAAGTTGGTTTGACAAATGGGTATCCTCTTGAAAAATTTCTGTCCAAGTAACCCGGAGTGGATATTTTTGTTTTCTTCCTAGGCATGGAAGAGGAGATGGTTTGTGCTACGAAGTGGCCGTTTGACTGGCGATCCAGATGTCTTGGAATATTACAAAAATGATCATGCCAAGAAGCCTATCCGTATTATTGATTTAAATTTATGTCAGCAAGTTGATGCTGGATTGACATTTAACAAAAAAGAGTTTGAAAACAGCTACATTTTTGATATCAACACTATCGACCGGATTTTCTACTTGGTAGCAGACAGTGAAGAGGAGATGAATAAGTGGGTTCGTTGTATTTGTGACATCTGTGGGTTTAATCCTACAGAAGAAGGTAAGTTCAAGATTTTGTGATTCAACCTGGGTTCTCTCTTATTACTACATTTTAAAAACTGTTTTAGAGTTCTTTGTTATTTCAGTTGCACAGTATATATATATATATATATTTTTTAATAATAGCATTTGGGAAAAGCAAGCTTTTCTTCAGTCAAGGGAGAAACTTTATAGATTTTTAGAAAGAGAGACAACCATGGAGCAATGTCTAAACAGTCAAGGGAGAAACTTTATAGATTTTTAGAAAGAGAGACAACCATGGAGCAATGTCTAAACAATGTCCTAAAGAAGGTGACAAGAAGACGTACGTATTTAAGAGTATTTCTTGAGTTCCTGTATAAATATTAGGTTGACCCCTGGAACGCTGCTGATACTTGACTGTTTTAACCTATTAGAAAAACATTTTCAAGTGGTTCAACTTAATTCTTCTTCACTCCAGCTTATGGAAGTTCCCCGGCCAGGGATTGAATCCAAGCCACAACGGCAACCTACACTGCAGCTGTAGCAATGCTGGATCCTTTTACCCACTGCACCAGACCAGGGATCAGACCCCTGCCTCTGCAGCAACCCAAGCCACTGCAGTCAGATGCTTAACCCACTGCTCCATAGTAGGAACTCCTTCAACTTAATTCTTAGGAGTTGTTTTTAATTGAAGTATAGTTGCTATATAATATTATATGTTATAGTAATACAGTATAGTGATTCACAATTTTTAAAGGGTGTGCTCTGTTTACAGTTACTATAAAATATTGGCTGTATTTGTTGTGTTGTACAACATGACCTTACAGCTTATTTTATGCCCAAGAGTTTGTTTTTCTTATTCCCCTGCCTTGTATTGCCCCTCCCCCTTCCCTCTCACCACTGGTAACTACCAATTTGTTATCTATATCTGTGAACCTGCTTCTTTCTTTGTTACATTCATGTGTTTGTTATATTTTTAAGATTCCACATATGCATGATATCATACAGTATTTGCCTTCTCTGTCTGATATTTCACTTAGCATAATGTCTTCCAAGTCCATCCCTGGTGCTGCAAATGGCAAAAGCCACTTCTTTTTGATGGCTGAGTAGTATTCCATTGTATATATACCACATCTTCTTTCTCCATTCATCTATTGATGGATACAGGAGTTATTTTTTAAACTAAGTTGGATTATGAAGTTATGAAATGGCCGAGGTGACTGGCAATATCTATGAAAAGCAAATGAGAATCAGTCACCAAACATGATGAAAAAGTAACAAACATGTGAGTTTACTTAACACAAAGGTCCTAAAAAGAGCATGGAAGAAGAAGGGGCTCAAGTTATAGATAAGAGATAGTGAAGTAAAGCTTCCTCGGAGGAAGACTGATTGTAAACTGAAGCTGTCTCCATAATGAGAGGAGGGAGGCAGAACCTGAAGGCTCTCAGGTGAGGGAAGGACCCACTGGTGGAGTCCACTCCTTGACTAGAGCAGAGGACTGTGACCAATGAAGGCAAGGGGAGAGTTGCTGAGATTTGGGTGCCTGTTCCAGGAAGAGCTGAGTGATGAGAGGCCTCCAGAAGAATCTTACAAGTGGAATTCCTCTTTGGATGTCCTGACCTTAGGTATCCCCTGTCTTCTTATATTTATATTCCCTGTCTGCTTCTCTACTTCTCTTCCTTTTTAAGCAAACTTGAAGAACCCACGTAGGGGTCTCCAATACAGGTTTACGTTTGCAGAGCCAAGCATCAGAAATAAAGGCAACCTGAGGTCTTCAACCCTGTTGTCTTTATGGTTATACTCACATCGACAAGTGTGCCTTTCCAAATACCTATATTTCGGCATGCTGGAGATTCAGCAAAGGGTGGAAAAATTGTCTTAACAGTCAACATCAAGATTTGGATTGAAGTGAAACAGTCCTCATCTCTCATTAGCTCAGGTCATCGTGTGGTTTCCTCTCTGGCTGATCAGCCCCCAGGAGAAGGAGGCTTCCAGGGCTGGGATTGGCCCAGTGAGGCAGGGGGAACCCCATGCTGAGGGACTCCAGAATGCCCAAGGGACAAGAGCAGTGCGAAAGGGAAGGAGGCCTACAATTTAGACAGGAGGCCCAGGGTCTAGAGCCCTTCAGCGAAGTTCTACTGTGTAAAAGCCTCGAGAAATTATTGCACATGTGGAATTAAAGCTTTGGTTGTTTTTGTAAAGTTGCTAAATATGCTCACATTTCACATTTTAAGTGGGCCTGGGAGTATTATTTCTACCTCTAATTAAACTCCTTTCCTTTCTTGTTTACATATGTGGTCTATATTTGAGTGCAGTGGAGGGTTTTTAAGTTTAGTCACAAATGATATCTCTCACTTTTTAATGGTTATTTAACAACCACCCCGTAAAGATAATTCCTGGATTTAGACTTTGCATTCATTTCATTGTATGATGGATTTTCAGCTAAAATAATAAGTAGTTGTATAACCTCTGTGTTGATGGTGTTCTTTTGCCTGCTACCTTGCGAATTTAGAATTTGTTTGGGGGATAGAAAGGCAGACTTCTGTCTCTTTTGGTTGTCTGTATAGATTCAGCTAACCTGAGACTCAACTAGGTGTCCTTTCTCTGTTTTCTTTATAATTCTCCTATTTGACAGAAGGATATGAGAGACCCTCTTAGTACATTCTTCAGTCAAGGAATGTGAGTGTGTAATTTTTGGAAGCTCCTTTGGGGGTGATTAGAGTTGAAAACCTTAAAAGGACAATTTCTAATGCTCAAGTGTCCCAAATTAGTTTTGCAAGTTTAAAGGCATGGAGTTAGTCCAATTATTCCCCCTTCTCATGATTCATTATCATCTGGGAGCTTGATGAAGGCCCAGTCAGCTCTGGGAAGAAGTAAGTTTTGTCTGCTTTAGAAAATTGATTGATTCATCTATCACATTATTTGAGTTTGCCAGTATTCTCCAGGGCTGGGGTGTTCATTCAACCAGCATAAATTAGGTGACTAGTTAGGGAGCCAGGTGGCAAATATTATAAGAAACTGAGCATCTAATGAGAGAAGATTCATACCCAAAATAATTCATTACAGTTGATAAATACAAGTTATTCATGTTTGTAAGTACATGTGTGTACATGTGTTTACTTATATAAATCATGCTTTAACATACATATTAATGACTTATGACATGTCATTAATATATAATGATACTAGTACTTATAAGTATTAAATGTAGTATTAAGGTATAATTCCATATATTAAAGTATGTTTCTGTGGGAATGTGCAAATATAGTTCTTGTCCTCATGGAGCTTACAGTCAGTCTAGTAGGAGAAATGGGCAAATAATCTAGGAATTATAATAATACCAGGTGATAGGTGTTTTGCTAAACAAATTTTTTAAAAAAGCATAGGTCACTAGCGTCTGATTGCCTCTTAGGAGGGTCAGGAAAAGCCTAGGTAGTTTTAGGTCTGTGACTGTAACTGATACTGTACTGAGAACTTTATTTTTGTCCTCACTGGAACATTTCTGTTGGCATTAACAGTCGGAATTGGTTACAGTGCCTGTTTCGCCCCTCATAAACTTACTAGTATTGGGAGGAGGAAAGTTTCAAAACTCGAAAGCCACCTTTTCAGTGGCAAAACTCCCAAATCCTTCTAAAACAGATAAGAAGGGTATTTCCCTGGGAGTGAAGTTTTTAATTTGTAAACTTTTAGTCTTCACAGTATCCATAAGGAGGAGGCTGTAAGAAAATTAAAAGTATGATTCATCAAATTTGATGTGTTTAAGAGTTCCCACTGTGGTGCAGTGGGTTAAGGCTCATGGGTTTCTGCAGCCTTGTCACATGGCACGGGTGGCAATTGCATGTAGTATTCCATCCCTGGCCTGGAAACTTTCATATGCCATGCATGCACCCTCCCCCCCAAAAAAAGTCAAATTTGATATATATAAGCTGAGTTGGTTACCAAGAATAGCTATGCTTATCACAGATCATTTTTATCTATTCATTAAAACAAGCCTCTGGGGACTTTAGTTTACTAAAACTTTTAAATTTAGCTCCTGATCCCTATCTAAATGCAACTGTGTTTATCTTTTTAATTCTAAAATTTAGATTTTTTTACACGTTCATCCTGGCCACCTCCCAAATAGCCATAGTTTAGACATGTCTTTCTAAACTACGTTAAAGGCTTGAATTTCTTGGAATAAAATCAGGTAAAGATAAGCAGTCCTTCATTGTGTAGCATCAGGGAGCCAAAGAAATATTTTATTTTGCTCCATAATTTTGGTTTTCGATGCACGGTAGCAAAATTGCAAAAAAGTTAACCACTGTTATTTCCCTATTCATTTGTACTTAGCTGACTTTGCTAGATGACTTTTAAAAATTCCACATACTTAAAGATTTGTATCAGATTCTAAACTGCAGAGAACTGCTACTATTCTCTGTGATCACATCCGTACAGTTTAATGTGACAAGGTAAATATCAAAATGTTTGTGTTCTCTCATTAAGTCTACTACCTGCTTCTTATTCTGCTTCCAGATAGGTCTCACCTCCACTCACTAAATAATAGGTGTTTTCACTTTTACCTAGATCTGTCCCCAGAGCCCCGTGCTCTTCCCTTTCCAGACAGCCGAATATGCTCCCATTCTTGGCTTCAAATTAATAACACAAAATGATTTTTTACCATAACTAGTTTCAGATAGATGTGGGAAGAAATCATCTATGCTTGGTATTACAGTCTGAGAACATAACTCTCCCCAACCCCTAGGAGAATAACTAATTTTCTCCTGAAAACAAAAGGACAGGGGAAAAATCTGACCTGTGTTTTGATTCCAGGAACCTCTCAAAATATCGTTACCATGTTATTTCCGCTGCCCCAGGTGACCACTGCTATTATTGAATACTCAGAATATGCTGGCAGGCCGAATCTGTTTTTCAATTCTAGCTCATTGAACTATGTGTAGTTCCTATGAATGCTTTTATTTAGTAGATTTGAGAGTAAGAAACTAATTTCTTTTGTTTTTCTTGGAAATGTGCAGATTTATTTTTGTTTCTACAACCGAGGGAGAAGCTGTTAAATCTGCTAAACAAGTGCCAGAAAACACAGCCTTGGGGCTGCAGGCAGCTAACGTGGCGCAAGGGCTCCTGGTCTAATTTAAGGATACAAGTGGAGAAAGTTGCCTTTTAATCTGTTGAGTTGCTTTTCTCAAAACACTCAGATAATGCTGGCTTTAAAAAAAAAAAAAAGTGTGATTCTCTGTTTGATATTCTTCCTTTTAGAAACGGAGGTAAACTAACATGTAAGAATGTATGTACGTTTGCAAAAGAGAACTAGACTCACAGACATAGAAAACAAACTTATGGTTACCTGAAGGGAAAGGCGGTGGGAAGGTGTAAATTAGGAGTTTGGGATTAATGTATATACATATTGCTATATATAAAATAAACAACAAAGACTCACTGTATAACACAGGGAACTCAATATCTGGTAATAACCATTAAGGGAAAAGAATCTCAAAAAGAATAGATAGATGTAAAATGTAAATTGAACCGTTTTGCTGTACACCTAAAACTAACAACAACATTGCAAAACAACTATAACAAATTAAAAAAAAAAAAGAATACACATATGTTCCCATTCCTATAAAGCAGCACTTCGTAGGGGATAGGGGACTTAAATTTCTATTTCCTTTTTTATTCCAGTATAACATATGACTGTGAAAGGCACAGATCTAAAGTATACAGTTCAATATAGTTTTATGTACCCATTTGGAATCTACATAGACATAGAGCTCTCTGAAACCACCCCTCAGATCAAGAAATGGAACACTTCCCGTTCCCTGGAAGGTTTTCTCATGCTTCTTCCCAGTAAAAACCCAGAAAAGAGTTCAGAGATAACCATTATTTTGCTTCTATCACCACAGATTAGTTTTATCTATCCTTGAAATTTATAAATGAAACCATTGAGTCTGGCCTCTTTTTTCCAGTCAGACTGTGACATTCATCCATGTAGCATGGGACAGTTGTTTTTTTTTTTGCAGTCAATCTGTGACATTCATCCATGTAGGATGGGACAGTTGTTCTGTATCCTATGTAGCCTTCCGTTGTGTGAACATATCACAGATTATTGGTCTATTCACATATTGATGGACATTTGGCTTGCTTCTAGTTTGTAGTTAATACAAATAGAGCTACTGTGAACATTCTTACATGTGTCTTTTGCTGGATATGAATGCTTAGCTCTTTTGAGTATCCACCCATGGGTATTATTGCTCCATCATAGTAGATAGATAGGTTGGTAGATAGATAGATGGGGATAGACTTGGTAGACTTCAGTAGACTTGGTAGCTTTAGTTTTCCAAAGTTATTGTACCGATTGCTTTGCTACCAGCAGTGTATAAATTTTCCAGTTACTCTGCATTGTCACCGAGATTCGGTATTGTGCATCATTAATTTTAGCCACTGTAGTGAGTGTGTAGTGGAACCTCATTGTGATTTTAATGTGCATTTTCCTGAGGACCAATTCAACCAGAATCCGTTTTGTTTTGTCTTGTGCTGTTTTATTACACATGATCAAGCTACTGCCTTTGAGATCTTGATGCACTGAGTCTCCTGAGATAAAGCCCTGACACTGAGATTTCTCAAATACAAGTGACCCCCTCTGGATAAGAATTAAGGCATTTGTCAGCACTGACTGGGGGTTTATTTTTAAAGTCTCCAAGAATGTGTTCACACTCTGTTAAGGAGATGGTCGTGACAAATAAAAAGATAAAACATTGTCAACTTGAAACATATTAACTAGATTGGGCTATGATGAAAGGTCTTCAGAACTTGATTAAATAATGTGAAGAAATTTCAGGTTGTTTCACTGAAAATTGCAACCACTGCTATTTCTTGTTTGTATCCATGTGTTAGATTTACCTTTATAAAACAGTCTTCTATAAAGAAGGCTGTGTTCAGAAGTGAGAAGATGGTTATGTTAGCATTAATAATAATGTATACTCTTGGCAGACTCTTACTTGCTAGGTTCATTAGACATAGATCTATTTGAAATGCTTCTCTTTAGAGGAAAAATATTCTACCCCAGACCACGTAAATCAGGTCTCCGTACAGACTGACCTCGACATACTTACCTTTCATTGTGAACATTAAGGGAAAACGTTTGCAATAAAAGCAAAAGAAAAAAAAGTTCTGTCAGCAGATGTAGCCCATCTTCAGAGAAAAGGATCTCATCTGGTCTTCTGACAGGAGGTGAGCAACACGGCGGTTTTGACACCACATGCTCAGGTAGGGCGCATTAGAAGTCACCAAATCAGAGGCTCTGTCACATCTACTTCAACATATTCTACCTTAGCAACAAGAAAGAGTAGGATTGCTTCTCTGGGCTTAAGCGCTTGTGCTATTTGGTTTAAATAAATATATATGTGTGTGTGTGTGTGTGTGTATACACATATATATATAATTTTACATTTGGTTTAAATATATGTTTAATTTTGAATATTTGGTTTAAATATATATGGTTTAAATATATATTTAATTATAATTTTGAACATTTAGAGGCATTATCTGGGCACCCCAACTTCTGTGAGGAGCACTAACTCCAGGATGTTATGATTCCAGATGGGGTAAAACCATGCATTAGGGTAGGGATCATGTGACCTCATTTATTATTTGTGGTTCTTCTCGCAGAACAATCTGCTTCACTGAAAACTTGTTAGGGCTTTCCTTAGCAATACATATTAGCTTTGTCAGTAAAATTCAATTAAGAGTTTCCTACAGCAGCTTATTAGGCCTTTTTAATGGATGGTAATTACGCTCCTCATGCCTTCTGAATTAAGAGACAGGAAATAATTTTACACACAGAAGCAAACCCTAAGCTGATGTTTGGTTCTCAGAAACTTGATACCAGCAATACTTAGAAAGAGCAGTAAGTTAGAAACCCAAGCAATAAACAGTCTCCTCCACTACTTAGAGGGAGTAGAGGCTGGTCATGTGTCTATACAAGATGGAAGAGAAGTTTCTCTTTTCAGACCAGTTGGTGAACTTTGGCTAAAAATTTTATGTTAAAGAATTTTTAGACACCAGGTGGGGCTGGCATCAAAATAGGCAGAGATGAGTATTAGGTGAATTTAACGGGAGCAAAATCATCCCAAACACTAAAACTTTGAGGATGGTGCATTATCGGAGCCCAAAGTGGTAAAGCAATATCCCCTTCCCTTTTAAAGTCCTTTGTAAGCCATCTTGTTTGGACCGGGTGGACTTGCTGTTCACAGCTCTCGGAAGGCCTTTTTCTTCCACGAGCTCGCTCGTGAACATAACGGGAAGTATCCCTCGAGTTCTTGCCTCTTAGACATATGTTCAAGTCTTTCCATATTGTGAACAAGATTAAAAAAAAAAGAAAGGAAGAAACTTTGAGTCCCAGTCCTTTTTTCAGAAAATTGAGAGGATCTTGCAGCCATAAAGAGAGTAAAAGCACTTTCTTCATTCACAGATGGGAAAGACGGAAGGTCAAAAAGGAGATGGTCCCATTGTGTTAATAAAACAAGGCCAGACAAAAGTGATTGCTTGGCCGGGAGACTATTTTCCCCTCTTAAGGTGAATCACCCAGTTCATTTAGTGTATAGCCATCCAGTTTAGAAAAAAACATTAAAGGAAAAGTATATCTATAAAAACAACCACCTGGAAAAATTACTTTAGGAGTTACAGTGGAAAACGAGAATTCATACTCTTTTATATAGTAATGTTTTTCCGGTGTTTAGTTTCATTTTGTTTGGTCAGAACTAAACATTGAACTGGATTGTACCATTTAACTATATCTCTGGTAGAAGAAAGGAGAAGTATATAAAACATACTTGTGAATATACCCTGTAAGATACAGCAACTACTCTCTGATCCCTCTGATTTTTTTTTTCCTCCATGTTGTTTATATTTTTCTTAAGCTCTTTAAAGGGTGAATATTTTTTACAGTTCTCTGAAGTTTAACAGTCCACAAGGATTTACTCTTGAGTCACTGATCAATCTACCACATTTTAAATCCCCTCCAATAAAGCTCTTTATATTTTTAACAGTCAAAACAGTAAAACATTTCATAGGGTATGTTATATACACTATAGCCAGCGTCTCTTAGATATGATGAGGTATATATGAGATCCTATGAAATTAAGGCATTTTGTTGTATAAATGTCTAAAAATTTATTTTTCTTTTCTCACCATCTTCTGGACTTTCAAAAAAAAGAATGAATGGAAAAACAGCAAGGTCCTATTGTATAGCACAGGGAACTATGTTCAATATCCTGAGATAAACCATAATGGAAAAGAATATAAAAAAGAACATATACATATGTGTAGCTGAATCACTTTGCTCTGCAGCAGAAATTAACACAACATTGTAAATACTTCAATTTAAAAATAAATAAGAATTAGTTAGTTGCTGCCCTAATGTGTTAGGTTTTGTTAGATGAGCTTGTGTGAAAACGTGATGTGGCATGCAGCATAACAAAGATATATCATTAGAAATTAGCTCACATCTGCCAAATTCTCCAACTGAAAGAAGTTTTCATACTCAATTAGCATCTAGCAGGGCTCACATACTTCTAAAGGACCCAATTCCAAACTGTGCATGCATGTGACCAGGTCTTGCAGATCAGAGAGTGTGCCTTGCTTTAATCTCTTCCAACCTGACATAGAGAAAGTGCTCAGTGAGTTTCTCTTGGGTGAATGAAACATTTTTGAGCATCTGCCACAGGAGTTCTGATTGTTTTTGTTTATTTGGGGGACTTACAATAAAGATAAACTAAATAGCAAATAAAAATACTCGTGTTATTATTCAAGCTTTACAATTAGGACGTGAGCTTCTCTGCCTAGGAAGAAGAGTTTTGTTTCGTTTTTTCTTTTTTATGGCCACATCTGAGGCATATAGTTCCCAGGCCAGGGATGGAATCTGAGATGCAGCAGCAACCTACTCCACAGCTGAGATAGTGCTGGATCCTTTAACCCACTGCACCACAGCAGGAACTCCAGAACAGTTGGGGTTTGGGTTTTTTTTGTTGTTGTTGTTGTTTTTTAATATATAACTGTTTATCTCCAGTTCATGCTGAATTATTTCTTACGTTTTATTGAAGTATAGTTGACTTACAAGCTTGTAAAAATTTCTGCTGTGTACAGCAAAGTGATTCTGTTATGTGTACACACACATCTATTCTCTTTCAGATTCTTTCCCCACATAGATTATCACAGAATATTGGGTAGATGAGGTATGTATGAGATCCTATGAAATTAAGACATTTTGATGAGTTCTCTGTGCTCTGCAGCAGAAGCATTTTTAAATAAGCTCTGTATACTTGGCTGCATTGCATGGATGGATATTAATGTTAACGTTGTTTATGTGGAATACACAAAGACATCAAAAGCGTGTGGACTTAACTCTGTAGAATCTAGCCAAGAGAGAGCTGCCAGGTAGCTCTTTCCTGGGAAGGTGACAGGCCAAATGACCTGCCTTTGATACTAGTCTGTAGAACATATTAACTCTCTTACCACTTTTTACCACTTTAGGTAATTTGTGTGTATGTGTGAAACATCTCAACTTCAACACAGCTTTTCTTCCTAATATAAACAAACAACAGATTTCTTTATTCAAATAGGAGTGTTTACCTTTTTTTCTGGATTTCTAGCTCGGATTCCTAACCAAACAATTTTTCTCCTGGGCCCTCAAGGTTTGGTTGTGTGGACTGCTGTGAGATTTTATTTCTAAATTTCAGTTTGTTTTCAAATTACTCATTATATGCAATTTTTCACATGTCTTCTCAGGACATAGGTGCTTAGTAAATCACTTCTTTACCTGCTGACCCCTTTTGCATAAAAATACTATGGAAATCCAGTAAAAATACTATGGAAATCCAGTAAATCCTTTTGGGGCTATAAGCTGAGGGAAGAGGTGATGCCTGATACCATAAAGAAAAGCTCTTTCCCTGAAAGTGAATCGTGGAATTTGACCTATTTCTCCGTAGTTGGCTGAGAAGTAGAAAAGAAAAACAAATAGATCTTTTTGAATTACAGTTTGCCTGGATATAATCCCTGGAGTGGGGTTGCTGGATCATATGGTAGTTCTATTTTTAGTTTCCTGAGGAATCTCCATACTGTTTTCCATAGCGGTTGTACCAATTTATATTCCCACCAACAGTGTAGGAGGGTTCCCTTTTCTCCACACCCTCTCCAGCATTTATTATTTGTAGACTTTTTAATGATGGCCATTAAGAGAGCTGTGAAGTGGTACTTGATCATAGTTTGATTTGCATTTCTCTAATAATTAGTAATGTTGAGCATCTTTTCTGTATGTCTTTTTTTCTTTTCTTTTTTTTTTTTTGTCTTTTGTCTTTTTAAGGCCGCACCTGCAGCATATGGAGGTTCCCAGGCTAGGGATCTAATTGGAGCTGTAGCTGCCGGCCACAGCCACAGCAAAGCCATATCCGAGCCGCCTCTGGGACCTACTCCACAGCTCACGGCAACGCTGGATCCTTAACCCACTGGGGAGTGAGGGCAGGGATCGAACCCGCTACTTCATGGTTCCTCGTCGGATTCATTTCCGCTGCACCATGACGGGAACTCCTGTATGTCTCAGAGACAAAAAGAACAAAACTTGTGGTTGCCAAAGGGGAGGGGGAAGGGGTGGGATGGACAGGGAGTTTGGGGTTAGTAGATGCAAAACTATTTAGAATGGGTAAGCAGTGAGGTCCTGCTGAATAGCAATCCAGTCTCTTGGGATAGATCATGATGGAAGATAATATAAGAAAAGAAATATATGTATGTATGTATGAGTGGGTCACTTTGCCGTACATCAGAAGTTGGTACAACACTGTAAATCTATATTTTAATAAAAAATTAATTTGAAACATAAAAAAAAATAAACTTGGGGTAAAGAGCGAGCCCTGCCTGGTACACACAGCACCGTGGACCTATAGCTACCACATAATAAAATGGGTCTCCTTAGAATGTTGGCCTGACTTAGAAAACACTTGATTATTGTGGGGCAAAAAAATCAGCTGCTGCTTATGCTAAAACCTTTATTCCTGGTAGCCTCAAAACCAAACACTGGAGAGTTCCTGTTGTGCCTCGGCAATAATGAACCTGACTAGTATCCATGCAGATGTGGGTTTGATCCCCAGCCTCCATCAGTGGGTTAAGGATTCGGCATTGCCGTGAGGCTGTGGTGTAGATCACAGACACAGCTTGGATCCCGTGTGGCTGTGGCTGTGGCTGTGGTGTAGGCCAGCAGCTGTGGCTCCAATTAGACCCCTAGCCTGGGAACTTCCACATGCCGAGGGTGTGGCCCTTAAAGGCAAAAAAAAAAAAAAAAAAAAAAAAAAATTAAAGGAAAAGAAAACCGAAATCTGTTCAGGACAGTGTTAAGCATGGCTTTTTGAGAGCCTCTGGAGGAAAAAGCCAGATCTCTCTAAAAAGTTATTTTCTGTATCAGGGTTGCCATTCAGGTCGTATGTATTTTAACTGACACTGTCCTGGTTTATTCCTGGGTTCGTGTAGTTAGACAGTTTATCTCCAAACTTTCAAGGAGTTTTGTTTAAGCAACAGTTCTTAAAATGGGATGGACAGTGATGGTCACACTTGGGTGTTGCAGATCCTGTGAAGCCACCCGGCAGCTCCTTACCAGCACCAGCTGATTTACCATTAGCGATAAATGCAGCACCACCGTCCGCCCAGGTGGACGCCTCCTCTGCTGCTCCGCCTCCTCCCTATCAGCTAATCAGCCTTCCACCACACCTGGAAACTCTTGGCATCCAGGAGGATCCTCAAGACTACCTCTTGCTAATCAACTGTCAAAGCAAGAAGCCAGAACCCACCAGGTAAGCCACTCTGTGTGTGCGAGCATGCGTGCATGCATACCTTTAGGAATCTTACCCTTAAACTTTTTTAACCCTAATTCAAAGGCTTAAAAGAGACCATCCATGGAAATTTATCTTTTAGGCTTGTATTTCAGGCTTATGTTTCTCCACTAATGATCTCTGATATTCGAGAGATTATCTTGAAGAAATTCAGGATATTATATTGAAGAAACGCATTCTCTGTCTTTTTTTTTTTCTTTTTTTCTTTCTTTCTTTTTTTTTTGCAAAGAACACTTGTGGCTGTGAAGCTCTTTTGGAAATCTGTCTCCTGCGTCATAGTCTTTGTTACAGACTCACAGTGTTACTTGCTTAACAGATTTCACTGATTTATAAATGGTGATCTTGCTCCATTTCTTATGTGATTGTAAACCAGCCAAGGGTCATCTTTTGTTTCTGAAGAAGGAGAGGAATACCTACTGCTAGAAGATTTTGAAAGCAAAACGATTCCATTGCAGTGAGTGTGTTATGGTTGCTTTGGATCTTGTGTGAGAAATTAATCATACAGGTAAAATCCCAATATAGCAAATTCTGTGGAATAAACAAATTGGGCATTAGTGACATTTAATGAAATTAAATACATTGCTAAACACTTGGAAACTTTCAAATCGTCATACCTAGCGATGAAGCAGAGCTTACCACAGGCCTTTACTTTACAGATTTTTAAGTAGAATGAAGTCTGTGGATTTCAGTGCTTGACCAGAGGTTCCATAAGACTTTTCCAAATCCTTGGTTTTGATGTCATGCCCATCTCTGCTCCCATACCCCTCTCTTCTAAGCTCGAAGATATTTTGATTGGATCATTCTTCTCATTTGATAGTGAGTAATTGGCGAGAAGGCTTTCGGTAACAGAGTTGGAGCCAGAAACTGATGATCAAGGGGCCCGTCATACCATTAACAGCTAAGTGACAGCTAGTGATATCGGGTATATTTATTAAGTTACACCATTAAAGGGGGGTGGTGCATTGCATTGAGATGTGAATAGATTTTTTTTAAACAGGTGTTAGATTTAAGCATTATTTTCATAACAAAAAAATATTTTTTTTCAAGTAGAAAGTGACTCTTACTAGGCTGTAGAATCATACAAAGCACCTGTTCAAAATTTTTCAGATAAAATTTTTTTTCAGATAAATCCACAAATGAGTTTCTGTGAAACATTCCCAGAGATAATGGAAACAGCTCACAAACCTTCCAAGGATGAATTTTATATTTTTGTTGTAATGGGATTTTACCTGTAAGAGTTAAAAAAAAAATTTATAAATCAGCACTATTTAATATCAGATTCTAACTTGATTTTTGCTTGTTTGCTGTGAATATTTAAAATTATACACTTGCAACTTTATTACCTTATGCTACTAACTAAGATTTTATTTTAGAGAGAGCCACAGTTATTTTTCCACATTAACTTTTTAAAAGCCAACAGCCAAGGGGCAGTTTTCAGTACAGTTTCCTTTTATATATGTCTTTCTTTGATCTCATTAGTATCAGCAGCTTTCCTGTTGTAGTCGAGATTATGCTCAGAATCATTGCTCAGATAGAGTTTGTGTCTATCTTTTGCAAAAGTGACAGTTAAATAGCAAATATTTGTGCAGTACCTGCTGTGGGCCCACTATTTTGCTAAGTGCTCTGAAGGTACAAACTAATAAGATATACAGCCCTCTCGCATGCAGCCTTCAGAGTTGAACATGCAAACATTAAGTCTTGATAAGTGAAGGCAAGAAATGAGCATTGCCTTTGCAACTCTTGTTCATCCTACAAGACATCCTACAAGCGCAGACACCTGCTTCTCGAGATGTTCCCCCCAAACTCCCAGGCTGGATTAAATGCCTGTCTGGGTTTTCATAGCATTCTGGTTGACCCCCATATCTCTCTTTCATCACGGAACTGGAAATTGCTTGATAACTGTCTTTACTCTCCATTCCTGTAAGCTAGTCAAGGACAGAGAACCTAGGACTAGTACATTGAGCTTCTCGTGACTTCACATTTGAGTTTAGTGAAGTGCACATTTTACAAGGTGTGTTAGAAATCCCTAGAAAAGGGAGTTCCCGTCGTGGCGCAGTGGTTAACGAATCCGACTAGGAACCATGAGGTTGAGGGTTCGGTCCCTGCGCTTGCTCGGTGGGTTAACGATCCGGCGTTGCCGTGAGCTGTGGTGTAGGTTGCAGACGCGGCTCGGATCCCGAGTTGCTGTGGCTCTGGTGTAGGCCAGAGACTACAGCTCCGATTAGACCCCTAGCCTGGGAACCTCCATATGCCGCGGGAGCGGCCCAAGAAATAGCAAAAAGACAAAAAAAAAAAAAAAAAAAAAGAAATCCCTAGAAAGGACAGCGATGTGTTGTTGAGATGGAGGGTGAGGAACCTCAGAAAAGGAGTAGGATTTGAAGCACACCTGGTGGGTGAGAGAAAAGGAGACGGTCAGTAGTTAATAATTTACGTAAAAATAGCCTGAGGAAAAAGGGAGTGAGAATGAGAGCAAGGGGAGGAAGTTAATGAGGAGGAAAACCTATCGGGAGTAAAGGACTCCTTGTGGGGAACAGTAGGATGTAAGGTAGGGCATCTAAGGTAGAACCAGGCCGTCAGTAGTCTCAGTGCCAAGTGGAGTGGTTTGAGGGCTTTTTGTAGTTCCTACAGCCCATAGGGACCCTGGACAGGATTTTATTTGAATAGGTGAGTGATATAAAAACCATATTTTGAAACTATCTTCCATTAGTACTGGTCCCATGGATGGTATCATGGATGGACTAGAATAGAGAGAAACAAGAGGAAAGAAGTTCACTTGGGAAGGGTCAGTGGTGTAGATCTCAGCAGAGACACAGACCTGAACTTTGGGCGGCAGCGGTGGGAACAGAGCAGGGGAATAGGTACTTGGGTAGGAAGAAGGACATGGTGCCAAGTAGTGGTGGCGATCAAAGAGAATGAATCAGAGCTGACTGGCTATTGAGTTTAGAGATCCTGCGTAAATATATTTCTTTTTGTGGCAAGCCATCGATTTGAGAAGTAAGTTGAGTTTGGTTTGGTACCCATGAGTGAGGGTCTCCTGGGTTAACCAAGAGAAATATATTTGAACTCTTTGAAAATATGGACTCAAGAATTTGGAAAGAAGACAGTAGATGTTAGCACTCCATAGAAGGTGAAGTTATGGGAAAGGAGGATTTTTTTTTTTTCTTTTTAGGCTGCACCTGAGGCATATGGAGGTTTCCAGGCTAGGGGTCTAATTGGAGCTGTAGCTACCAGCCTACACCACAGCCACAGCAGTGCCAGATCCGAGCTGTGTCTGCAACCTACACCACAGCTCACAGCAATGCTGGATCCTTAACCCACTGAGCGAGGTCAGGGATTGAACCTGCGTCCTTATGGATGCTTGTCAGATTCGTTTTCCCTGAGCCACGTTAGGAACTCCTGGAAAGGAGGATTTTTTTAATGGCGTGTCCAGTGAAGATTTAGAGGATTGATTTCTGTTGGCCCTTTCTAGATGGAGACACAGGAAGAAGAGCCGGTCAGTGAAACAAGGGCTTAATCAGTGAGGGAGAAGTCAGGCTATCCTGCCACAATAAAAGTTCTCTGATACTAGAGAGAGAGAGTTTTGATGAATAAATGCAGTACATAGCACCAGATGTTACCAAGAAATCAGGGATTCAGGCCCTTTAAAAAACTATCACAAGTTATTTTTTAAGATATTGAGTTTAAGTTCCTACAGGGCTTTGGACAACACACTTGGGTAGTTAAGGTATCTTGTTTAGCATTAAGAAAGGACAGGTGTTCTGCTATTGGTAACTTCGTTTTGGCTTATTCCCAAATTGTGATTCCACAGAACAAGAGATTCCACAAAGCATAAAATGTACTCCAATGAGTTATCTCACGGTTAATTATTACTTGGAGTTGGCTAACTCTGTGGCTTGTATTTTGATCCTCTTTATAGTATTGGCTAAATATCTGCTAAAGAAAATTAGTGAAAAGGAAGCTATGCAAAACCTAACAGGTTGCCACCTCCTTGTAGAGCACATGAACTTTATTCAATACCAGGTAATCATTAGACTTTTCATTTTACAGAACAGCAGAGTTGCCACAGGTGGGCTAAAGAGCAGTGGATCAACTTGGTAAACTGTTGGCACGAGGTTGTTGCATGCTCTTCCGAGGAAATGTTCTTCCTTGTGTCTGTTCCTTAATCATTTACCTTCCTCCGAGTTTTGTACCTTTCTAATTCCAGTGCTTCAGGGATTGTGGTTTTATGTGTGGACTTAATAGGTGGAGGTGGGGGTGTGGCCAGATAGAAGTTAGGAATTAGGGAGGATGCTTTTGGTTTTATGGTGGCGGTTTTGTTACCTGGTGTATAATCATAAAAACTAAGAACATTCGTGCTTTAAAAATCAGATCGATCACACACACACACACACACACACACACACACACACACACACAAATATCTAATGAAACAAGCCATGGATTTTGATTGCTAAGCTATGAACATATTTACTAAAATGTAGTTTTAGGTCTTTACCAGGTTTAATTTGCTGTCATTAACAATTTTTATTTAGAATGCACCCTGACGCTGCCAAACCCACCTCTTCGGAGACAGACTGCAATGATAACGTCCCTTCTCATAAAAACCCCACTTCCTCCCAGAGCAAACATGGAGTGAACGGCTTTTTTCAGCAGCAGATGATGTACGACTCTCCACCGTCTCGAGCCCCGTCAGTTTCTGTAGACTCCAGCCTTTACAACCTGCCCAGGAGTTTCTCCCACGATGTTCTGCCCAAGGCGTCTCCCTCGAGCACGGAAGCAGACGGAGAACTCTACGTATTCAACACGCCATCGGGGACCGCGAGCTTAGAGACCCAAATGAGGCATGTGTCCATGAGTTATGACATTCCTCCCACGCCGGGTAATACTTACCAGATTCCGCGAACATTTCCAGAAGGAACCTTGGGGCAGACGTCAAAGCTGGACACTATTCCAGATATTCCTCCACCTCGGCCACCAAAGCCACACCCGGCTCACGATCGGTCTCCTGTGGAAACATGTAGCGTCCCACGCGCGGCCTCGGACACTGACAGCAGTTACTGTATCCCGACCGCGGGGGTGCCTCCGTCCCGTAGCAATACCATTTCCACCGTGGATCTGAACAAACTGCGGAAAGGTCAGCTCTACGTGGCTGCTACCGGGTTAGAGGTTAAGGCTAGAACATCTCTTGTTGCAAATATTTGCTCCTGGTGTGATGTTAAATGCCAGTCCCGTTTTGCTTCAGCTCTGCATTGAGCCCACCTCAGGGAGCTGAGATAGCAGAGTCTCAGGAGCTCCCGGCGGGGTGTTTGTGCACGGAGGATGCATGTTCTGTTGGAGGGGAGAGGGAGGTGGAGTTTTTTGTCTTAGTAATGTCTTCCCCCTCTCAGGAAGCATGCACCCCTCTCTCTCACCTTCTCTGCATTCTGGGTGGGCAGACCCGACGGGGGCAGAGGGACAGGAAATGGACCAGCCACAGAGCCTCTCCCAAGTCATACCCTTTCCTCTATTTGTGTCCTATTATGGCTGCTTCTGTGTCACATCTGTGGGGCTCTGTTTCCTTCCTTCCTAGGTCCCCAGTTTTTATGTTATGTCTAACAGGTAACATTCAGTTCCAATCAAGCCCTTCTGCTTTTTGTCAGCATGGTTTTATTTCTTTTTAAAGCTCTGACTTTCCACTCCTCCTCTCTCTCTCCCCCCCCCCACCCCCACTGCACTGATTGCTGTACCGTTTCCAAGAGCCTGCCAAAACTCATAGATTTTGAGAGGAGAAAAATCAGAGTCTGGGTTATACGTTGCAGTCCTTAAAGCCCTGAAAATAAGAAGCCCACATTTAAAAGGCACACACACTAAAATCTGTGTGCTGACACAATGGATTTTGTGGTGGGGTTATCCAACTGTCTTCAAGAAAATAAAGATTTGATTTGTTGTGAATGTCACTTAGGGCAGCACTTTTTAGCCATTCGGTATCAGTTTCTAACGTCCTTCTTGAAGTGGCTGTGATATAGCTGGAAGTGGTTGTAAGTTAGTGAGATAAAAGTTAGACCCAAAGATGCAAAAGAGGAGAAAATAGAAGCATTTTCTCCATCTTTAGATAACCCATCTCATCCCAGGCTTAGACATTCACTCATTGTCATGGTCAAATACTGGTATTTGTTAGCATATAAGTGTATATCTGCATTTTCTAGCGGTTCAATGTTTCAATTCAAGATATTATTCTGTGAGCACCCTTTTAAAAATCTGTGTGTGTGCATGCATGCCTTCATATAGAAGAGAGAGAGGGGTCAGTCCTGATTGCCTTGAGAACTGGCCAAGGTGGGAAGAAAATATTGATAGTTTGTTCTCTGTTTTAGATGCTAGTTCTCAAGACTGCTATGATATTCCACGAACACTTCCAAGTGATAGATCTAGTTCCCTCGAAGGCTTCCCTAACCCCTTTGTAAGTATAATCGACCTTGGCATCATCGAGTGTGTATTTCATTGTCAGAATCTTGCACTTAGGGCCCTGAGACTAAATGGGATCTCAAAATAAAAGTCCCTTCAAATCCATATGAAGAGACGTGACTTACAATTGTGTTTTCCTGTTTGACAGTAGTCTTTGTTTATTAAAAGAAATGTATGTGTGTTTTAGAAAATCAAAAATGTGTTGACAGTGGGAAGTATATCAAGTGAAGAACTGGATGAAAATTACGTCCCAATGAATCCCAACTCTCCGCCCCGGCAACATTCCCGCAGTTTTACGGAACCAATGCAGGAAGCAAATTACGTGCCAATGACTCCAGGGACCTTTGATTTTTCTTCATTTGGAATGCAAGTTCCTCCTCCTGCACACATGGGCTTCAGGTCCAGCCCCAAAACCCCTCCCAGAAGGCCAGTTCCTGTTGCAGACTGTGAACCACCCCCCGTGGATCGGAATCTCAAGCCAGACAGAAAAGGTAGGGAGAGCAGGGGCTGGGGGCTGCCTGTTAGATCTGCATTTAACTGTCATTAAATCCAAAATCGAATCGGGGCTAGAGATACGGAAGTATTTCCTATTGCCTTGCTTGTCGACTTGTTTACGTACTGTTGTTGCTCTTTATAGGTGCATAAGTATTACATGTCATAGATTAAAGCTCAGGTGAGACTGTTAAGTCTCCTTTCTCTAGAGCAGAGGTTACAAACTCAAAGGCTCACAGGGATTGGCAAGCAGCAGGAGATAATTAGGAGAAACTGGAATGCCCTTACCCTGTCCACATGGAGGAACTAACTACTGCCTGGGGGTGACCCTTTGTGGACTTGGTGAAATAACATCGACCCCTAGAGGAAAATCCTTTTGTTATCCAAAAAAAAGTCACAAATTGGGGGTTTACTGTGTATTATCTTTTGATTTTTAGGTTCTGCCAACTAATTATCTTAAATGATTTTTATTTTTCCACTACAGCCGGTTTACAGCGTTCTGTCAATTTTCTACTGTATCCCAGTCACGCATACATATATACATTCTTTTTCTCACATTATCCCCCGTCGTGCTCCATCATAAGTGACTAGATAATAGTTCCCAGTGCTATACAGCAGGATCTCATTGCTTATCCATTCCCAAGTCAATAGGTTACATCTGTTAACCCCAAATTCCCAGTCCATCCCACTCCCTCCCCGTACCCCTCCTCCTTGACAACCACAAGTCTTCTGTGAGTCCATGAGTTTCTTTTCTGTGGAAAGGTTCATTTGTGCCATGTATTAGGTTCCTAATTTAATTATTTTTAAAAGCAACACAGGATATGGCAGATCCTACCACATACCTTTACCAGCTAGATTTGGTCTTTGGCTGCAGTTTTGTAACCTCTCCTCCAGAGTATTTAGTATCAAGTCTGATTTGAGATTATTAGTACATTTGATGTAATTCTTTAAGAACAAAAAGGTCACTTGTATACTCTTTCCATTCTGTCCATGTAACAACTTCTTTAAAATGATTCTACCTTTGCTGGGGTGTAAACAAATGCTTCTAGTCGAGTCTTTCATACTGGCCTTCATAAGTAACCTTAAATTCTAAGGTAGCATGGTTTGTTAAGAACTCAATGTAAAAGAAGCTTTTTAGCCAAATTGGTACTGGGCAGCCACGTTTAAAATTTGGGTTTGAGTGGTTTGAACCCAGCCAGCCAGCTGTGTTGCAGCATGCTGCTAGTGTGGATTTTAATCTCAACAATTAAATAAATTAGTATCTTGGCTGTGGGATGCGTGGCGCAACTTCTGGGGGATTCAGCACATTTGAAAAGTCTCATATACTCTATGTAGCCTTTTTTTAAAAAAAGCATGTAATGTTTGTGCAAATGTCTCATTAACCTGGGCTTGGATCATTGGTCATCACTCCAGTTACATTCCCATTGTGGGGAGCAGAGATGGTCATTCAGAGTGTCTTTAAAAAAATGACTTTGGTTTTCTTTTACTTTTAAGTAAGTAAATGGAAAAAGTTAGTAGGAACTGAGACGGTCCTGGGAGCCTGTCACTTTGTCCTGCCCTATCTGCATTTCTGTCCTCCGGAAAGTCTTTACTTTTGTCTTGTTGTCTGTCATGTTCTTTCCTTCTTCGCTGTTTTCTTTGATGCTGTACCCTCAGGTGCTTTCTGCTTTCAGAGAGTGTTGGCCTCCAGTGCCCCTTTGGCCTCGATTCCGCCTCCTGGCTCCTTTTTATGGGCCCTGGCAGCTTCCACATCTGCTGCTAATTGCCTCGTTCATTATTTACTCACTTCAGGTTGCTCCAGCAGCATTTGATTGGTCTCCTTGTCTTTCCTCCTCAAGCCACTGCTAGAGTGTAGTCCAACCCACAGGCTGGCTGCCATTGGGTCAAGTGCCCACCTGTGGTCCAGCAGCTTGAAAGCTGGTCACAGGTCACGTGCCTGGCCACCCAGACAGGCCTGGCAGCAGGACCATAATTAGAGCTGGCTCTTTCAGAAAGGGTGTGAGCATCTCAAGGTTTTTATTTGATAACTTTTCCTTTTGTTTCTTTTTGTCCTCATATATAATTTCAATCTATTTAGACATCTTTTTTTCTTTGCATCCAATATGCAAATGTATATTTGGGCATGTATAGATTTATAATTGAGCCCACAGATTGTGGAAGGATTGAGATATAAGTGTCATGAAACATCAAGATCTTTATTTTAATGCCAAGCTGGTTTTTTCCTTATTTTTCCTGTAATTAATGCATGTTAGCAGCAGATCACTGGTTTTTGACACCAAATGTAACAGTTTTATATCTTGAGGCGCCACATAAATACAGAGATGGTATGCCTTGGGGAAAGTTTGGGTAAATTCTGAGTCTTTCCAGCTTTTCACCACTTCCTCCGCTGCCTCCCCTGCCTCTCGTCACACTCTGTAGAACAGAGTTTGAAATTTCCTGGTATAGTCCACCGTTAACAGTTCTACGTGGTAAGCACAAAGCAGAATCAGAAAAGATCCCTGTTTTTACGTTAGGAAAGTTTTAACATCACCTAGGTCTGACAGAGTTCATGCACCCCATATTATTATAGATATTAGCTTATGTATATAAAATACATAAACTATATATATCATATCATTGCATATATGTATAATTATACCTCCCTATGTATGTAGTGAAAGTACTATATATTCTAGTACATGAAAGATTAATTGTCCTAGTCTTCTAAACCAACCTAAGGTGACTTTACTATGGAACAGAACAAAGTAGCTTCTTTGGTTACTTTGGAGATGCTGTTCAGTCTTTTAAAAATTAACTGAACTGGAGTTCCCGTCATGGCGCAGCAGAAACGAATCCGACTAGGAATCATGAAGTTGCAAGTTCGATCCCTGGCCTCGCTCAGTGGGTTAAGGATCTGGTGCTGCTGTGGCTGTGGTATAGGCCGGCAGCTACAGCTCCGATTAGACCCCTAGCCTGGGAACCTCCATGTGCTACGGGTGCAGCCCTAAAGAGACAAAAAGACAAAAAAAAATAAAAATAAAAATTAACTGAACTGTTGAAAGACAATCCTGACCTCATGAGCTAGATGACTGACTTAGTATCTCTGCTTAGAGACGCAATGAACCGAGTAAGCACCCAGAATAAAATATCCATGTAGTTTCTGGCAGAATCAAAATAGTAGAACAGTAAAGAGGTTGCTACAGTCATAGTAATAAAAAAAAAAAAAGGGAGGGCAGAGGGTTACTTTTCTTGTATCCACTCTGCTTTTTAAAATAATAGAAGAGGAGTTCTCATTGGAGCTGAGCAGGATAGTGTACAGATTGACATAGTGTCCATGAGCATGCGAGTTTGATCCCTGACCTCGCTCAGTGGGTTAAGAATCTGGTGTGGCCACAAGCTGTGGCATAGGTCACAAATGCAGCCACAGATCTGGTATTGTGGCCGTGGCATAGGCATGCAGCTGCAGAATTTCCATATGCTGCAGGTGTGGCTGTAAAAAGAAAAATAAAATTAGTAGAATATAAAAGAGGAAGCATGAAAAAGCATTTAATATTACAGGGGAAACTTTGTCAGCTCACTTTAGAACGTTTATAGCTATTCAAGAAGAATATTTTAAAAACCAAATTCAGATCTTGGAGCAAAGTCTGTCCTTAAAAACTACAACTGTATAATAAAGGTCTTGTTTGGTCCTGAAATTCTTCTCATTATGTGTATTTATACCATGTGATGAGTCTGTTTTCCTTTCAAAAATTTTGTGACATCAGATACATGACTCCATCTATTATTGTAGTATCTCTTATTAACTAAACCTCATAATAAGCAAACCTAATTCTATAAAATATGGCCTGATTAGTTTGAAAACTCAGTATAACTAGTTCAACACCCAGTCTAACCAGTTCCTGTGATTTTCTTTGGAAGTGTCTACAGTGAATTAGTGACATTCTAGTCTTGTTTTTACCCCCAATTATAGGCATCAGCTGCTGCAGTGAGTAGTACAGTTGAGTTTTTCAAATACTTCTGAGTTACTGAACTGCAAAAATACATAGATGTTTTAAACACTTATGTTTAATGTATTTTCATGGACCCTTTTACCCATCACCCAACTGTGGTAGCTATATTTTCACCCACACTATTTCTGCCATGATGGTATTTGTTCTTGGTATTTGAACCAAGTTTTGTGTATATTAACAGAAAAGAAAAACATAATTTACATATATCAAATATTAGGAAAGCAGGTGAGTCACTGGAAATGCAGGACAAATTCTGTTTTGATTGCTTCAACTGAAATTTTTATATTTTGATGGAAAAGCCATTTAAGATATTGTGATTTCTCTTAAAGTAAGTCCTTATCTAAATCTATTACAGACTTCATCTCTGCACTTAAGTAGGCCCGTTCAGGCTCTTTCAAACATGATATAGCAGCTGTTTAAGCCTCAAATATGGTGTCTTTATGTTTTATTTTGTTTGGCTTTGTCCGTGCATGGCTTTCAGCAGTCATTTTTACCATTCTTTTTGTTTTGTTTTTTTAAAAAAGCAGTGTGAGGTTACTTCTGGTGTTTTTTTACATTCATTTGGTTAAACTATCTTCAGTCTGGATCTTCACTTTGGTGGAGGAAGCACCCAGAAGATGAATCTAGGAGCTTCCCAAGGTGGATCTTTAAAAACTATTTTTATACTCTAATAAATGTTTAGCAGATGAATAAATGATACTAGACAATATAACTAGATTTTAAAAAACAGGTGTTAAAGTATGAGCTCTCAAGTCAGATTTTCAGTATGGTTAGTTTATAGGAAATGAGTAGAGTGCATTTTTACAGCATAGCCTCTACACACAGGGTTTTTTTTCCTAAATGTTCCCGACCTTCCAGTATAATTGTCATGATTATATTCCCCTTTATACAAGGAGAACATTAAAACAAGTGTAAAAGTTTTTTAGTATGTGACCTTGATGACTCCTTAGAATTAACAGAGGATCATAATGTTGTAAATTTTTCTTCTTTCTTGATTTTTTTTTTTTTTAAGGGCCCAACCCATGACATACGGAGGTTCCCAGGCTAAGGGTCCAGTTGGAATTGCAGCTGCTGGTCTACACCACAGCCACGGCAACCCACGGCCAGATCCATAACCCACTGAGTGGAGCCAGGGACTAAACCCGAATCCTCATGGATATTAGTCGGGTTTGTTAGCACTGAGCCTCAATAGGAACAGCTCTTCTTTCTTGATATTTGAGGTGCCTACTAGAAATAGCATAATCTTTGAAACATCAGATGAGTAAATAATTTAGGCTGATTAATCCTATAATGATAGAGAAAATATGTTTTCCACTTTGAGTCAAATTTATGTAAGCAGTACCTGTTAAAATCAAACTTCATCATGTTTGGACTTTTCAAAGAGGATTCCATCTGCTTCTCTGAAGCATGACCTCATGTGACTGCCTTGACCGTAATGGGAATGATCAACTTTTGAAACAACATTTAATGGCGCTTTTTATTTACCTTCTCAAAGACAAACACAAAATTATGACATTGATCAGATTAAACACCGCCATCTTTAAGAGAACTGCAGTTCATCAAAACAAATTGAAGGGTCTCCGGGCGGTAGGATAGACCGTCTGGTGTGTCTTGGGCCTCAAAACACAAGGAAGAAAAGGTGGCTTCCCTGAAGCAGCTCACCATTTAATGGAGGAGGTAGAAAAGTAAACACATTATCATAATTAGCATGGAAGGGGCTGGGGTTGAGGTAAGCTCTTGGCACGGTTAGCTGACTCCTCTGAGGAAAGTCTGAGCGGGTGAGTGGCAATTAAATGATGGTAGAGGATCTTCTAATCAGAATAAACAGTATACCCAGATCCTTTAGAAAGAGGCGGGACAGGACTGGCTCAGAGTCTTGGGTGGGAGGGAGGAAAGTATGAATGCAGGAACACATGCCAAATGCCTGGCAGGTGCCTCACCCTGGGGCTTTTATAATCCATGCTAATGAGTTTGAGCTTGATTCTGAGTACACCATTAAAGGGTTTTATGTAGGCAAGTAACATAATCAGGTTGGCCCCTAGAAAGCTCATTCTAAGATTTAAGGAGACGATAGGAAAAGAGTTGTATTTTTTTTAATGTAAACTGTTATAAAATCACACTTTTTTTAGCATCTTCTTTAAAGAATGCTTTGCCTAGTTTTCCAAATCCAGGATTCTTAAAGCCTTGCTTTAGAAATGATCAGACAGGAAGGCCTAACAAAGATCACTTTCCTGGTTCTCAGTTGCTCCCTCCAACTTGGAGACCTAGAGTGATTTATTTTTACAAGTTTGAAGGGCACTTGGAGTATAGGTGGAGGTCGTCAAGCCATGCAGTGTGAGTTCATCACTTTCAGAAAAACAGACCAGGTAAATGAAGTGCACATTTAAAAAGGAAAGGACTTCAGACTTGCAGATTTTTTTACTTTCTTGGATGAATGTAAACAAACCAGTGCCATTCATAATAAATAGAAAATAGCATTGATATAGGGAGCTGGGAGAGAAAGTGGATCTAGAGTAACTCCTAGAAGATCTGCTGTAGCAACTGGAGAAAGAGGAAACAGAGCAGGTTTGTGGTGGATCAAAGAGGATAGAATCCACTTTGAACATGTGGTATGAAACCTGCCGAACTTCCAGGTCAGGTAGTTTTGTAGTTAATGCAGATGAGGCTCTTGAGGGAGAGGTCTGAACTAGAGGCTAAGATGTAGCAACCTGCTCTCCACATGAGGGAGCTGATCACATGATCCAAAGGTTGAGAAACCCAGGTGAGGTCGTTTTAACCCCTTAAGGGTTACATCACAATGGGAATTTCCCTAGTAGCCAGTGCTTCTTCAGTAAGTGAAATATGTCATGTTGCTTTGTGTGTTTAAACCTAGTCCGGCCCACTTGTACCTGCCTTGGATTTAAAAGCTGAGGCTCAAACGAGTTACTCTGTTGGCTCTCAGAATTTGAGAATCAGCCCATCTCCAGACGTGGTTCATTTTTGCCTTTACTTTTCAATATTCTGATTTCTTATTCTTTAGTTGACTTTCATCCTTTTCTTAAGCAGTTGGAGAAATAGCCAAGAAATGGCCTCCAGGCAGTAGAGGAGAAGTTCTTAATTAAACCTTTGACGTTTCTCCTTTCTCTCCTCATAAGTAATACTGCACCGTCATCTGAGTACCATTTTCTGAACTCTGTCAGGAACCTAAATGTCGAATTGAGCCTGGCAATAAAAAATACAAAGAAATAAAGCTACCCAAATGCCTAAGTGACTGGGTACAATCCAGTGCAACATTTTTACATTGAGATTTTTGTCCTAAAATCAACCTTAAACTTTGTGTGGAATTGAAAATATATGTAAATTTTATAAATGCTCTGTAAAAAAAAATCTTTTCACTTAATGAAGTATTTTTCTATGAAAAAAAAATATGATTTTACCCTTGAGAAGACGTGAGAGAATTAGGGAATTTTCATGTTGTGTAAGCTGGGAAATCACATC
Organism: Sus scrofa; assembly: GCF_054392235.1. Taxonomy (NCBI): domain Eukaryota; kingdom Metazoa; phylum Chordata; class Mammalia; order Artiodactyla; family Suidae; genus Sus; species Sus scrofa. Next base: position 90,731,574 of record NC_139390.1, on the reverse strand, counting down.
TTCAGAAACTTAAGTTTTTTCTAGATATCAGCAATGAAGTCATCACACTCTAATTTTGCCATCTAATAGATATCAACTGAATTTTGTAAATGCCAAGAAAAAGAGAGAATTTGGTGCCATTGAGAAGAGTTTTAACTCCCTTTTCTTATAGTTGATTTACTGTGTTCTGTCAAATTTTGCTGTAAGCAAAGTAACCCATTCATGCATATAGATGTACCTTCCTTTTCTCACATTAACCATCCAAAAATTCTTGATTGAAATGTTATTGTTACTCTGGCATCGAAGCTTCCAGTGGAAAAAAGTATGAGGCCAACTGCTGACTGTTAAACCTGTACTTTTCGTAAGGCTTTTCAGCGGTACCTGCCTGTGGCAGAGATTAAATGAAAAAAAAGAAAAGAAAGAAAAAGATGGCATCTGAATGTGTGCTTTCAAATATGCAGATTAAAACTAGACAGATTAAAACTAGACAATCTAGACATCTCATCCTTGCAACATGGTGTCACTGGGCAACCCCGGAGGATCCTGGGAAAGAGAATGATGGTCTTGGTTTTGATCTTGGATTAGCAGACATTGCCGAATTGCTTCTCTAGAAGGGCTCTCAGGAGGTGAAGGAGTAGTCAGACGAAGGTTTTTGAAACACCTCCATCAAGTTAAGAAAGTAGGCCTTGGTTGGTACTCTCGGAAGAGATGCCAGATACTAGCAATCTGAGGGATTTTATAATTTTTCATTTGATCCAGTTTTCTAAGGCATGTTAGAAGAATAACTAACATGGCATGCTTTTCCTCCCTTCCTCCAAATAAAGATAACAACTAACCAGGCTTATGCCGCTAAAATGCAACCACCTTTTATTAACACTTTGCTTATTACATTGTTGCATGCAGCTTCCTGGTTCCCATGGTACTGAGCCTGACTGTGTGTGTGTAGCAAGACTGAGGTAGTCTCCACAAAGGGGTCTTTTGTTTATGCTTTTGAGATGTAACATTTCTGCTCAGGGCTCTGTTGCTTTTTTACAGAATCCATTTTTTTTTCCAATTAAATAACATTATATTAAGAGAGTCTTCTTTTTACCAATTAGGTCAAAGTCCTAAAATTTTAAGACCCAAACCCCATGGTTTAGAGCGAACTGATTCACAAACCATAGGTGACTTTGCTACAAGAAGAAAGGGTATGTACTTTAGCACCGCATGCTGGATGGGGTATTGGGAATTTATTTATTCTGTGATGTTTTTTCCTTTGAAAGTAAAGGAGAAAAGCCTTCCATACTATTGCTGTTGTAAATAAAATAAAGCTTCCCAGCACGTCATTTCTAAAGTGAATGCTTCCCATAATTCACAATGAGTCTATATGTCATGCAATTAACAGCAGCAGCATGTTAGATATTTGATAATATATGATATTCAGTCTTGTCCTTTGTATTATTCTTTTAACCTTTTAGATATCAGTGCATTGTTTTCTTTACATTTGTAAACTGCCTGTGAGTTCCAGTTGTATTTAGGTGTAATGTATGTACTATGTATTCTGTTCTGAGACAGTATCAGTCATTTCCTTGGATTCATTATTTTACACTGCTACTTAGAATTTGACTAAATTTGACTGTTGTTAGCCTTTGGGTTTTAAAAAAGTGAAAACATGAGAGATAAATACCTTCAGTGAGCACAGTATTCTGTTCATGTCCATTTTAAGTATTTAGATGAGCAAAATGATTTTATCTTGAACTTAATATACTCTTCGGAAAATCACATCGATTTGGCGGGTATTCAAGTTGACAAAAATAACTGAGTCATAAACCCCAGTGAATCTACATAATCCTTTAAAATGACTACCTCTTTTATAGTTTGAAGATAATCATAGCTTGGTTGATTAGAAGTAAACATATGAGGACAAAGACTGGAGGAAGAATGCCTGGGAAAAAATGAAACTTTTTTCTTTAGAGTAGCAGGATGAAATGTAACTAAAATATTTACCTACTATGTTTAAATAGTCTCCTAAAATATAATTAATATCAGCAAGTAATACTGCTTTGGTTCTTTTGCTCATTTCATGAATTTCTGAGAACTTTGAGCCTGACCTTTAAGGGCCAGGAGCTCTGTGGTATATACACTAGCAGAGTAATTGTCTACCACTGCAGTGGGGTGAAGAAGGAAAGACAGCTTGTAAATAAAAATAATATGTATCTTAACATTTTTTTTTTACTTAATTTTTTAAAGAATACTGTTGGTTAAATGAAGCTAAAAATTTGAGGCAAGTGTTTAATTATGGCCTTTTCTCCAAGCTGAGTTTGAGTATAAAGGCATTTTTATTGCTTTGTTTTATTTGTTTCCAGACTGGGCATGAACTAATTTAAAAGATTTGGTCATTGGGAGTTCCAGTCGTGGCACATCGGAAACAAATCCGACTAGGAACCATGGGTTGAGGATTCGATCCCTGGCCCCGCTCAGTGGGTTAAGGATCCAGCATTGCCATGAGCTGTGGTGTAGGCCGATGGCTACAGACCCCTAGCCTGGGAACCTCCTTATGCCACGGGTTTGGCCCTCAAAAGACAAAAAAAAATTTGGACATTAATTCTTTTTTCAGTCTTTGGTTTTAACAGTTTTGTGTGTTTATTGCTTTCTAAACATCATCACCTATGTATATTGTATAGCTGGTGTTTCAGTGTTGATAATTTGAAACATTTTTATATAGAAAGTTAAATCTCCATGTTTGAGGATAAAATTAGTGAAAAAAATAAAATAAGGAAATAATGAAAAGTATAAATCAAGTAACTAGGAAGGAATTGGGTCACATTACTCTTTCTTATTCTCATTTAGTTTATATTCATAAAATATTCACTTAAATTAAAAAACATGTTTAATCATAGAGCTTTATTTAGGCTTTCAGGCAACAGTCAGGATACATTGTCTAACTTAGCTTTTGCCACCAATTGTTTTAGCTCTGTACCTGTAGGAAAATCATATTACAACTGTGAACTTGTTTTCATGTGTGAAGCCAGCGGGTCTTAGGTGTGTGTACTCTGGCTATAATATGTAAATAGAGATGTAGAAAGAGGATCTTTTTATTTTCCAAATTTCTGTATCCTAAAATCTCTCTTACTCTCTTTTGTTTCAGCCAAGCCAGCACCTTTAGAAATAAAACCATTGCCAGAATGGGAAGAATTACAGGCCCCGGTTAGATCTCCCATCACCAGGAGTTTTGCTCGAGAGTAAGTCTTTGTTTCAAAAAGGTACTTTGATTGGTCATTATTAATGGAAAGTACCTAGAACAGTGGTTCCCAAAGGATGGTCTGGGGAGCCCCCCTTTTGGGATTCTGTGAAGTCAAAACTATTTTCATTGAGATACTAAAATGTCATTTGCTTTGTCCACTCTCCTATTCTCATGAGTACGCACCAGAGACTTCCATAGATGGCATAATATTTGATGGTTTCATTGTGACAGCTAAGAGAGCATTTGTGTATGCTTATATTTTAATTTTTTTCTATGATGTGTAGTATGGTGAATATCAATAGGTATCACTCGTATCAAAAATTTCTAGAGATTCTCAGTAATTTTTAAAAGCAAAAGATTCATGAGGCTAGAAATTTCTGAGAACTGCTCTGAAAAGTACAATAGTTTCTTGTGAGGGGTTTGTTTAATCAAGACTCATTTAAATGTGTATGGGGAAATGAAGAAAATGGATGCATTTACAAACCTGTGTTGAATGTGTTCATGTTTTGTGTGTGTGTGTGTGTGTATGTATAGCCAATTATTAAAAATAGGAATTCTTGTCTGTCTTTGTAAATCTGCGCCTTTCTACTTATCCTCACGTCACTAACAATACTTTTTTTTTTTGGTCCACCAAATAATTCAGTGCTTGCAAATACGCCTTTACAGAAGCAGACTCAAAGATACAGAGAACAAACTCGCGGTTACCAGTGGGGAGCAGAGGGAGGGGCAACATAGGGGTGGGAAAGTGGGAGATACTAACTATTGGGTGTAATATAGCCCCGAGGATGTCCTGTACAACATAAGGAATATAGCCAATATTTTCTAACAACTGTAAGCAAAATTTTTAAATTAAAAAAAAGAATCCCTTTACAAGTAACCGTAAATACTAGTTGTGCATTTGAATGTGCGTGATAAATTGTACTGTAATCAACATGCACTATAAATGACAGTAAGCTTAACTCGCTGGAAGAATGTGCTGTCACTCCTTGGTACTTTGGAGTGGATTGAGGAGCCTCGGTGGTCCAGATGTGTGTGTCACGATCGTCTCTGTCATCAGCTCCTCCAGGTTCCCCCTGTCTCCCCGGCCAGATTCAGTGCACAGCACGACGTCCAGCAGCGACTCGCACGACAGCGAAGAGAATTATGTTCCCATGAACCCAAACCTGTCCAGTGAAGACTCAGTAAGTAGAGTCTTCTCTTAACATCTCTCCTTCCTAAGCAGCCCTTCTGAATCATTCACGCCAGACTTTTTTCAAGTCCATACACCTTACCCACCCATCTATCTCTATCGCCTTCAGGAAAAAGGATACAGGGCAACTTTTTAAAAATAGTATCATAAGGAGTTCCCATGGTGGCTCAGCGATAATGAGCCCAATTAGTATCCAGGAGGATGTGGGTTCGATCCCTGGCCTCACTCAGTGGTTAAGGATCTGGCATTGCCATGAGCTGTGGTGTAGGCTACAGGCATGGCTTGGATCCCGTGTTGCTCTGGCTGTGGTGTAGGCTGGCAGCTGCAGCTCCAATTTGACCCCTAGCCTGGGAACTTCTATATGCCCTGGGTATGGCCCTGAAACAAACAAACAAAAAAAGATAGTATGATGAAGTCTAAAACTAATAGAGGGTCAAAGTGTGGTATCAGTGTCTATAAAGAAGATATATAAATTAGCATAAAAAAATCATAAAATTTTCCAGTTATATTTCTTTTAGTTATATTTCTTTTAGGAGTTTTTGAAACTCTTCAAGAAATTACTTCATACTGGAAACTTTTTTTTTTTTTTGACGAACAGAGCTTAATTATTATTTATCATAATATGTTGTCGAAACATAACAACCAAAATCTATAAAGCAAAGAATACCTGTAGAATCCTATGTGCTGTTAATTTTCACTGTACTCCTGCAGATCTATTTTTACCCTTTCCACCTATGTGGCTCCAGAGGCTGATTTCTTCAGACTGTATCATCTAGGCTCCACTTCTTTGTTTTTTTTAATTACTCAACTTTATTACATTTATAGTTGTACAACAATCATCACAACCAAATTTTACAGCGTTTCCATCCCAAACCCCCAGTGCATCCCCTCATGCCCCAACCTGTTTTATTTGGAAACCGTACATTTTTCAAAGTGTGTGAGTCAGTATCTGTTCTACAAAGAAGTTCATTGTGTCCTTTTTTTAGATCCCACATATAAGTGATAGCATTTGATGTTGGTGTCTCATTGTCTGATTTCACTCAGCATGATAAATTTCTAGGTCCATCCATGTTGCTGCAAACGCCATTTTAATGGCTGAGTAGTATTCCATTGTGTATATGTACCACATCTTCTTTATCCACTCTTCTGTCAAAGGACATTTAGGTGGTTCATACTGGAAGCATTTTTATAATGCGTTTCTCCAAGCCCCACATCAGTGCACTCTTAGAATGAAATAATCTTATATCCAAAGTCTTTTGATAATCTTTCAATAATACATCCTTAGGAAAGGCTTAAAGATCAAAGAAGACCTGTTAAAACCTGATTTCCTTCAGATCGGCTGTTACTACCACAAGGCAGAAAAATTTTATAATAATAGCAGGTATTATGTTTCCCAGAAATCAGATAGTTGCCAGAAAAATACTTTAGATGTTTAAGAATACAAGCCAATTTAAATTTTTAAAAATGTTTTGCTTTCCCTTAAACAAGAGGCTCTGCTTGCTCTGTTGTTTGTATTTTAGTAGATAAGTACATCTGTTGTCATAAGGGTCCTCTCTGAGTAACAGAAAATAAATGAATAAGAAGGATTTAAAACAGACACGTATTTCTTTCTTGTGTAAACGTCTAGAGAGTCAGTTCCGAATTGCAGCAGCTTGGTTCCAGGAGCCCTCGGGGCTCTCTGCCCCTTCCAGCTCCCCAGCCCACTGTTCCCTGAGTCCGGCTCACGTGCAGAGTAGAACCAGAAGATGTTCCAGCCCGCAGATTCCCATTCCAAGCTGCAGAAGGGAGGAAGGGAGGAGGAGCAGAGGCTCTGACCTCATTGCCTCATAAAGAAGGTTCCCAGAAACTGCTGAGTACAAACCATTGACCAAAACTTAGTCTCTGGCCACACAGACAGGAAAGGAACTAGAAAGCATCGCCTCTGGACCAAGGGACAGTGGGCCAGGCCAAAAAGTCTCTTCCCAGGGGAGAAACTGAGAACAGAGTGGGGCACAACCAGGGAGCATCTGAAAAGCAAATACCTAATGTTAAAATTTGGGAATGGGTATCATTCCTATTGCTTTTTTTTTCTTTTCTTTTCTTTCCTTTCTATCCTTTTTTTTTTTTTTGGCTTCACCTAAGGCACATGGAAGTTCCTGGCCCAGGGATCAAACTTGTGCCACAGTCAGCTGCAGCAATGCTAGATCCTCACTGTGCCACAAGGGAATTTCCAAGTTTTATTTTAAAACAGTTCTGTTTAGAGAGTTTAAATATGAAGTCCAGTTTTATCAGTGAATTTATGTCTTTATTGGACTTGAGGCAAAAACTGGTTTCTCACAACCGTGTGTTGTCAGGGACCAAAATTAAGTGACCTAAAAAGCTTGATTTGATGCTTGAACTAATTAACTTTAAATATTACCAAATTTAAGTGTTCAAAGTGAATAATTTAAAATATTTATGTCAACCCTGAAATAGAATACAGACTGTTTATCAATAAATGTTTTCACTAATTTTTCACAGGGCAATTTTTATTAATCAACTTTTGCTTTTGGAGTCACTGTTTTTCAGTTTGATGAGTGGTGTTTTATTATTTTTATTAACTTATTTTTTATTGTACTAAATACCCTCTAGTAATTCTTAGTGCTGCATCAGAGTACTGACACATCAGTTTTCACCTTTAGATGGTTGAATGAATTTTTTTATTACAAAAGTAATTATTTTCTGAGATATTAAGAAGTCATATTTTGTCCCAAATGGTAAATAACCATTAAAATATTGGAAATGACCTGTAATAGGAAAGTTTGAAAGTATGATTTGTTATGAGTAGGTATTAGGTAAAAGGAAAAGACTAGAAAGAAAAACTATTTTTTAAAATCAGAAAGTCAGAGGAAATGGAAATATAAAATTGGTCTTTTAGATTTTGTAACACTAAGCCAGAAAGGTAATTTTGCCTACCGGTAGAGGTATCAAAGTAATTACCAGATGGTGAATTTCTTCTTTTTTTTTTTTTTTTTTTTTTTTTTTTTGCTTTTTAGGGCCTCACCCAAGGCATATGGAAGTTCCCAGGCTAGGGGTTCATTCGGTGCTATAGCTGCCAGCCTACACCACAGCCATATCCTTTTTTTTTTTTTTTTTTTTTTTTTCCTTTTGTCTTTTTGCCATTTCTTGGGCTGCTCCCACAGCATACAAAGGTTCCCAGGCTCGGGGTCCGACCAGAACCGTAGCCGCTGGCCTACACCAAAGCCACAGCAATGCGGGATCCAAGCCATGTCTGCAACCTACACCACAGCTCAAGGCAATGCCAGATCCTTAACCCACTGAGCAAGGCCAGGGATTGAACCCGCCACCTCATAGTTCCCAGTTAGATTCGTTAACCACTGCGCCACAGTGGGAACTCCACCACAGCCACATCATTAACCTTCTGACCGAAACCAGGGATTGAACCCGCATCTTCATGGATCCTAGTCGGGTTCGTTAACCACTGAGCCATGAGGGGAACTCCCCAGATGGTGAATTTCTAAGGCACATAGGCCCTAAGTGTTAGAAATAAGCAAAAATGCCCCAGGTGAAAATACCCATCTTCCATCCACAATAGAAAAGTCAGCTGTGCCCTTTACAACCTACCTGGCTTCCAGGTGTGTTGCCAACTGCAAGGGCCCATCATAGTCCAAAAAACTTCTTCAGGGAAGAATGTGATAGTTACAGCAGTATTTCCCACACCTCTTGGAATTTAGTGTCTTCCTGGGAAACCATAGAAGTTCATAAGATCTAACACCTGCCTGGATTGATGAAGTCCGTAAGAAAAATTAGAGAAATTGAGAAAGGATGGGATCAAATCTGGATTATAGGGACAGTGAAGATTAAATTCTATACATTGAAATGTTGGAGCAGGATCTCTTTCCTATCCTGGCAGTCATAGAGATGGCATAGGCAGTGTCTAATGAAACAGTGAATTGGTGATGGGTGCCTATTCGTTTATACAAAGATTCAAAGTCCAGCATTCGTGAAAGGAACTCTTAACGTAACACCTGAAAGTCAAGTGATAGTACACCATTACTAAAGACATATAGTTTGCAACAATAAAAAAAATATGTTCAATGATGTTAAGCATTTTTGAAAGAATTTTAGAAAAAGCACTACTATTTTTTTTCTTTTAATTCACAGAATACTTGTAAATAACTCTTAGAATCTTAGGGTTTTTCTAAACCATTTTGGGAAAACACTGAAAGGCTAGAAAACAGACAGGCTGTTCCCAGTTGAGATTAGATCAAAGCAAAGAGACTTCCCTGTAACAATACTTGAAGATGAAAAATTTCCAGTTTTAGTGATTATTAGACAGAAAACCACTTAACTAGCAATTCTGAGAAATTCTCTCTAGGAACAGCTTCCTGAGATTAAATGTGTGCATCATATGAACTCAAGGGTTCCTTGCATAGCCTCCAATACCATGAACAAGTCTAGATGTTTGCAATTAGGGAAATTCCGGGTATGGGTTCTGTCTTACATTTGAATACAAAATTGCACACACATACATGCACATACAGAGTATTGCTTGGTTTTCTTATCTGAAAATGAAATGTGGAGTCATTTGGAGAAAAACTTTTCAGATTTTTCATGAATTAGGAAGGGGGAGGAGAACAGCCATAGGCGCTGCTTGACCAACGCTTGCTTAATGGTTTTTTTGTGCCCTACATTTTACGGTCAATACCTCTTAAATATTTTATTAATGGTAGTTGATGAAGTGTGGTTTAAAAACCTGTTGCTACCAATAGGGTGGTCACATTCGGTCGTGCAGGCTTTCTGCTGTGTACAGGATGTTGTCTTTACAGTAGACCCTGCACACACTGCATTTGAGTGCAGGTGACCCAGGCCATGTCCCACTCACCAGGCTCTGGGTCCTGGCACAGAACTCTGTCACCCCAGAGGAAGAAGCACCTTTTCCAAATCACAAAACTATTTCACAAGGGCTGTCTGCAGCCCTGCTTATAAATGAAGGGAATAAACTCAGTGTTTTCCTAGAGATTGTCCTTTCCCTAAATTGTAGCTTACTCTGTTTAGCCTGAGCCGAAAAAAAAAAAAAAAAAATGGAGTAGCCATATGGGGGAATCAGCAGACCCAGATATATGCAGTTTCCAAATTGCATTGTTCGTACTAACAGGTATAAAATCGTCAGGTTCATTACATCATTACGATTTTCTTCAGAAGTATGAGAGGACATGTCAGCTGTAATATCTATGTGATAGAAGACTCGAGGGTGAAAGTCCATAATGAATATGCAGTCGGCAACACTTCTAGGTGAGGTTAAAGGCCTGGGAGTTCCCGTGGCTCAGCAGTTAATGAATCTGACTGGCATCTGTGAGGATGCATGTTCGATCCCTTGCCTTGCTCAGTGGGTTAAGGCTCTGGTGTTGCCCTGAGCTGTGGTGTTCATCAAAGACAAGGCTCGGATCCTGCGTTGCTGTGACTGTAGCATAGGCCGGCAGCTCCAGCTCCAGTTGGACCCCTAGCCATGGGAACCTCCGTATGCCGAGGGTGCAGCCCTAAAAAAAGCAAAAAATAAGGCCTGGAAGGCATTCCCATCATGGCTCAGTGGAAACAAATCTGACTAGCATCCCTGGCCTTGCTCAGTGGGTTAAGGATCCAGTGTTGCCATGAGCTGTGGTGTAGGTCACAGACGTGGCTCAGATCTGGCATTGCTGTGGTGTAGGCCAGCAGCTGTGGCTCCAATTTGACCCCTAGCCTGGGAACCTCCATGTGCCATGGGTGAGGCCCTAAAAGACAAAAAAAAAAAGGCCTGGAAGCAAGTTGGTTTTGGGAGCTCATTTGGAAGACCATCATAATCAGAGTAAAGGGTATACATAGGGACGTAAGTTCACATTATCCCTTTTTATTTAGCATCGTCTTTAATAGGTTCCTGATAACCTATTTCTTTTTCATCTTTCTGCCTCAGGCTTTTTCATTCTTGTTATTTATTGCTGCCCTCTCTCTTCCTTTTTTCTTTTCCTAGAGAGTAGTCCATCTGTTGTACAGGTCCTATTAATATAGAAGCGATAGAGCTAAGAGGAGGCAGAAAATTGAGTGGTAAAAATTCCAGATGGTCGAAATAAAGTAGACTTTGCCAGTACAGTTGGTATTCATAGCCTTTAGTTACTGCGCTTATTCTAAACTAATTTTGATGTGAAAGCCTTTAAATAAAATACAGAACTTCTTTAAAATTTTAATTTGAAAGCTTAGTGTCTTTCTACTCAGCCAGCTTAGTCAATCCTTAAAAAAGAAATTAATCTGAAAGCAAAGACTGCATATATCCCATAGTTAAAGAATGTGATCGAGGAGTTCCTGCTATGGCTCCATGGGTTAAGGATCCAGCATTGCCATAGCTGTGTTGTAGATTGCAACTGTGGCTGGAATTCAGTCCCTGGCCCAGGACCTTCCATATGTTGTGAGTGTGGCCAAAAAAAAAAAAAAAAAAAAAAAAGCAAGCATGTGATTGAGTACAGTTATCATTCCATCATTTTATCAGTGTTCGGGTAGAGCTCTTGTAACTGTAGCTTAATGTGCCAGTCTTAATCTGAACTAAGTTTCGCTTTTCAAACTACTTTTAGCTTGCTTATCTAAGCTATATTTTCAGCAAATTTTTAATGTTATTTATTTTTCTCCAATCCCCAAAGATCATTTAATTTTCTAAGGAGACATTTCTTCAAGCTGTGTCTTCCTGAAATTAATGTTTGACAAACAAGGTGATAAGCAGTATGTCCCAGGATTGTTTGACAGTGGATCTTGTTGTATTACACTTTCAGAATCTCTTCGGCAGTAATAGTCTTGATGGAGGAAGCAGCCCAATGATCAAACCCAAAGGAGACAAACAAGTGGAATACTTAGATCTAGATTTAGATACTGGGAAGTCCACACCACCACGTAAGGTAAGTGAAGCCTTGTTCTAGAAGTACAAGTAGCTAGCTTTTAAGCCTGAAGAATCATGTCTCCTTTGGGGGATTTTATTAATAGTATTAATATGTTTCATTTAAATGTAGTAAAGTCTATTACTTAATGCTTTTTTATAAATCACAACGTTATGCAGATTGGTACATTTGTTTTTTCGTTTCTAATGGTATGGAAGTCACACACTTACTACTTTTTAAGTTGTTGCCACTGAAACGCTAACTTAACTAAATTCTAAAGTTCCAAAATCTTCACTCCCTTTCCGCTGTTAGCTCAAATTACTCCCTTTCTGACCTACTTGCTAATTTTGTCCCCAAATTTGGGGGATTTTGTTGTTGTTGTTGTTAAACACACAAATGGGACATTATTAGTGGTGGTGTTCTTATTATATAGAAAGTGTTTATTTACATGTCCCTACATTTTTACCAACTTTTTAAATCATTTAGTCAACTGTTTTTAATCATTCTTTTTTAGTCATTAATATTAACTTTTTTTAATCATTTAATCATTGTTTTAATCATTCCTTCTTGTATCGTAGACCTTCCTTCTCTAATCAGTTTTCTTCCTGCTTCCTTTAAAAGTTTTAGTAAAAGTCTGTTGATGGTAAATCCTCACACTTTGTGTCTAAGTGAAATGTCTTTATTTTGCCTTCATTCTTAAAAAAGAGTTTGCGGTTGGAGAGGATCAGTTTTTGAGTTAACAAGTCTTTTTTTTGTATTTTTTTTTTTTGTCTTTTTAGGGCTGCACTTGAGTCATATGGAGGTTCCCAGGCTAGAGGTTGAATCAGAGCTACAGCTGCTGGCCTACACCATAGCAACGCAGGATCTGAGCCTCGTCTTCGACCTCTGCCACAGCTCACAGCAACGCCAGATCCTTAACCTACTGAGCAAGGCCAGGAATTGAACTTGCACCCTCATGACTACTAGTCCAGTTCATTAACTGCTGAGCCACGACGGGAATTCCAAGTTAACAAGTCTTGACTGACAGTTTCTCTCAACACATGGGACATACTGTTTTCTAACATCTGGCTTCCATTGTTCCTCTTGAAAAGGATACTGTCAACCTAAACTGTCACATTTAGAATGGATAAGCAAAAAAAATAAATAATTACACAGTATCCAGGAAAAGATTATATATTTTATAATTGTTCAGTCAAGAGTTGTGGTGAGAGTGTTATAAACAGTTAATAAGTATTAAGGGTAAGAAATAATAAATTGGTAGGATGAAAAGTATTCTTTCTCCATTTTATAAGCTAAATTCGTATATGATTTAAATTGAAATAAATTCCAGATATTTAGAAACATGCTAAGAAAAAAAAGAAGGGATAAGCAGTGAGATCCTACTGTACAGCCCAGGGACCTATATCCAATCTCTTGGGACAGACCATGATGAAAGATAGCATAAGAAAAAGAATGCCTATCTATGTATGACTGGGTCACTGTGCCGTACAGCAGAAATTGACACAATGCTGCAACTCAACTATAATAAATAAAGTTCTTTTTAAAAGTATGCTGTCGATCTAATTATAATTCCTTTGTAGGTGACTGGTCTTTTCTGTCCGGCTGATGTTAAGATCTTTCCTATATCTTTGGTGTTCTCCAGGTTCACGACACTGTGTCTAGATATGTAGACATAGATTTTTATTTATTCTTCGTGATAGAAGTTATGCAGTCTTTATTTCTAGATTCATATTTTTTGTCATTTCTGGGAAAGTCTCAATCGTCATCTCTCTAAATACTGCTTTTCCACTATTCCCTTTATTCTGTCATTTAAGGTTTCTGATTGGATGTTAGAATTTCTCATTGTTTTTCATACCTTTTACCACTCTTTCATATTATCTGTTTTATCATGTCTTTATGCTTACTTGGATAATTTCTTGAGATCTGTCACGAAGTTCACTAATTCTCAATTCTTCTGCTTAACCCATGTGTTTAGTTTTTAATTTTACTATTTTATTATTATTTATATTAAAATACTAATTATATGATTTTTATTTTTCATTTCTAAAGTGATGTTCTACCTGTATTTTTTCAAATATGCCTAGCTGATTTGAAGGGCTTCTTATTCCTTGGTTATTCCTTGTATTTAATTTTTTAATTCCTTTAAACGTTTTATAAACTTGTCTTTCATACTATTTCTGCCACGTTTTCAGTATCTGAAGTCCATGGAAGTCTGAATCTGTGTTTACTCTTTCTGCTAACTCACACACTTGATAGCTTGTTTCCTGGTGTGTTTCATATATTTTTATTGCGAATTTATTTTGCTGAGCCTACCCATGGGAAACCTGCAGACCTAAATTTCCTTCAAAAAGGATTTGCTTCTACTAGGAAGCAAGTGATGCTGCCACCCTAGAACCGCCTCAGTCCGCTCTGGGTGATGGCCTAACAGGATTGTTTCCCAACGCCTCCTAACAGCATTGCCCATATTGGCATTTATCCTAAAAATGACACTGTCTTGACTCTTCAGCAGCTCTTTGCCCCTCCACTTCCTTCACACCTTGGTTATTTCCCTTAATTTTTAGCAAGCCCGGCAATGCATTAGTAATCACATTTATTTTAACTTAGCAAATATCTAGTTGTATTTTACGATTTTTCCATTCTTGAGATACTCCTTTTCAAAAACTCCTCTCTTAGCTCTGAAAGCAAACACTGGTATGTGTTCTCAAGACTTAAAATTAAGCTGAAGCTAAAGGCTAAAGACAAACTGTATCTTAAGATAAACCAGGTGTCTGCTCTCTTTTATAAGAATTCCATCTCTGATGGGAGCATCAGTTTGAATTATTAAATATGGGAGGAGGGGGCGTTGTTTTGTTTTTCTGCTTTTTAGAGCCACAAGTGCGGCATGTGGAAGTTCCCAGGCTGGGGGTCGAATCAGACCTACACCACAGCTCATGGCAACTGTGTGAGGCCAGGGATTGAACCCATATCCTCATGGATCCTAGTCAGATTCATTTCCACTGCACCACAATGGCAACTCCAGATAGAGTGATTTTAAATTTAAGGGGAAAACAGAGTACAGTTAGGAGAGAGAGAACATGGTTAAACAGAGGTAGTTAACATTATTTTTTTGGTGACGCCGTAGAATATCAAGAGTCATTCGCAGTGCATGTGTGTCTGTGTTTTAAGGTTGGAATTCACTCAGAAGCACTCCTTTTATATGGGTGTTTATAGGTCTTTCCTTTGCTTTTTAGCAAAAGAGCAGCGGCTCAGGCAGCAGTGTAGCTGACGAGAGAGTGGACTATGTCGTGGTTGACCAACAGAAGACCCTGGCTCTGAAGAGCACCCGGGAGGCCTGGACGGATGGGAGGCAGTCCACAGAGTCTGAAACACCAGCCAAGAATGTGAAGTAAAAACGCCACTTTGCTGTCTCTGAACAAAAGAGGACTGAATGGTAAAGAGAAAACCCTATTTGATGGAAAAGGACTTGACTCTTTGACTCTAGGTAGAGTTGAAGTCAAAGGAACTTTCAGACTGAGTCAAGCAGTTGAGACTGTCATTGGTGCTTTCTGGTAGCTGAACAACTCATCACATGTACATAATGTGGGAAAATAGTATTGTTGGGTTCCCGGAGAAGCATTTGTCCCATAGTTAACACACTTTCTTAGTATTACTGTATTTATGCACTTTTTCATTTAAAACATTGGTTTGGGTCTTCCCACATGGATGGTAACATGGTTCCTTTGGGAGTTCTTATTCTTCCTCACACTGCTCTAAGAACGATGCTGAGTGAACTAAGCTACTTTTAGTTTGGGAAACTGCTCTTTAAAATGCAGGAACACCATGGAAAGGAGAAGTTGAGTCACAGCCTGCCTTTCTACCCGAACCATCACATGGTAACCTGTTAGCTTAAAACTCCAGAATAGGGTTGGACTCATCATTCATTGCTTTCCGAAGTGCTCAGCTTCATGTATGTACTGGTATCAGGACTCAGTTCTCTGGTTCGTGTATATTTAGTTTTCAATGGTGGAACTTTATTATATTTTGTTAATTACAGTGTTTTTGGTTCATTGAGTGAAGATTTTGCCAGGTGGGATCTTATACCTTGGAAAGAGTAAATAATTACACTACCAAGTAAGTGTACAAATCACTGAGGTGTGCTCTGTGGTGATGATGTGCTCTCAACACTCGCGTTTAACACGTATTAAACTGTTTTGGCCAAGTGTAGGTTATATAACTAATCAGGTACGTACCAAGCACTGGTGTGCTGATAACACTGATTGGGTTTAGACAAGGAGCTTTAGTTCTGTTCTTGCTGGTCCTTTAACATGGGTTTCCGGTTTGAAATTGATGACACATGGCATTTACTGTTAGTTTTAGCAACATACTGTGATTTTTAGACAGTCATTCAGATGTATTACTTTAAGAATGAAATTCTATCTTTTAACACCATAGTGCCCTATGATTTTTTTAAAAACTTAATATTCTTCTTGGCCTTATCCTATTTAAATCCCTATGCAATTAATGTTTTATATCTGCATTTTTAAAAAAAATAGATGTCTCATAAATGATTCTCCTATGTAGCACCTATTGCTTTTCCAGTAAAAGAATGATTTTGTACTGTGATTTATATTCACTGCCCCAAATACCGTAAATATTGGAGCCTTGCTATAATGTGAAATATTATAGTCATGGACCTCTTCCAACCAGATTTCTGAAACCACGGAAGCTATCGTATAATTCTGTCTCACCTGTAACATGGTCCTGTGACAAGGCTGTCAAGACCACAAATGATATATAGTGAGGCTACAGTTGTATTTATCTGTCTTGGCTTTACAATGTAATGTAGAAAGCAGGTATAGTTGTTGGCTTGTTTGTTTGTTTGTTTTTTTAACTAAGTTACATACAATCTCTTATGTATTGATTTGGAGACATACTAACAGTTTTTGGAGGGGGCACAGAGATAGGAGAGCCCACAGCTGAGGCCTGTCCCCTCCATTCAGACCTCTTACTGTTGCCTGAATACACAGATGTGCCCAATTTCCGGCCCCCTGGCCACTGTACTGTGCCTAATCCATGTAATGAGTTTATGTCCCCTCCATGAACTAAAAGTGTTCATAACAAGATCAACTGTAGACGAGTCACATTTGATGCTTTTAAATGTTTGCTTCTTTTCAAACAAAAACTAAAACGCAGAACTGAATTTTGAGGTGGATTTTTAAATAAAAATGATTGTTCGAGTTTGGTGTGCGCAAGCTGTTTTATAATGACGCCACAAGAGAAAATCCCAAATTGGTACACTGTACCTGAAGTATCAGAACACACAACGCAGTTCAAGTATGGAGATACTAAATTGTGTTGCATGGAGGATAAACCTACTTTGAGATTTAGAACACAACAATAAATATCACTAATTCAAAAATAGGAATCTTGCTTTAAAGCTACCGATCAGAAGTGTCTAAGGCAATGATGAATTTTTTAGTGTCATTTCTCAATTTTTTACACGTTACCGTTTTTGAAGACCTACAACACTCTAATTTGTAGAAAATTTCCCAGGGTAATTTAAGAATTGAAAGTTTCAGGCAGTTTGTTAAATCACGTTAAACATTTTATTAACATCTTAAATTAAAAAGATGGTCTCTTCACTTTGCTGTACACCTAAAATGAACACAACATTGTAAATCAACTATACGCCAATATAAAATAAAAATGAAATTTAAAAAAGAACAGTCTCTCATAGAGCAGTATTTTCCAAACATCTTTTAGCGTTAGAATCTTTTTTAAAGTAAACTTTTGTGTAATCCCAATACGTAAAGCATGAAAATGCCACTTTATCAGTGTCATTGTATTTTGAGTCTACATTTATGTTTACTTGTCTTAGTCCATTACTAAGAATAAGATTTCTAAGTAAGACAAATGTGAAATGGGGTTGTAGTTGGTGAAACCTCAGCTGCTGGTCTGTTTCTATGCCTTGTTTTATTTGCGTACCATCGAGAGAATGTTGACACAAGTGTAAGGAAGTGTAAGTAATAACAGGCTTCAAACACACATTTCAGGAAATTCTTTAGAGACAACCTGAAGTTGTATTCCCAGGTTTGTACAAAAATAAATTATCCTGCTAGGGGAAGTTTATACATAACCGGTCTCCAATGTGGGGAAAATGGGGTGTATAACATATTAAAATGTGCATTTTTATTAAAGTTTTAAACTATGCACTTTCCTAGGAACAACATTTGAATCTACCTGTTTTTAATACCCTTCACCACCTCCAAGAAGCAGAGTTTTAGCCAGGCATGGGTTGAAAACCACCACTTAAGTAACCATGTGATAGTTATGTCACAAATCAAAAGTCCTTTTCTCCCCCATTTGAGGATCCTTTTATTCCTTATTTAAAAACCTATACAATATTATGCAAGTTTGATTGCCAAAGCCCAGTTCTGCTTTCAAAATTCAAACTTGAATAATTTAAGCTATTTAACCCACAGAAGGTTATCACTTAGTAAGCTATGAAAGCGGTTTTTATCTATACTCTAGTTTATACTTTTTCATCTTTATTTTTATCAGTCTCATATAAGCTACTGTGAGCATTTTAGAGAATTCCATAAAGGTACTATGAGGGTATGTATGTATATATAGCATTCTATTTAATCATAGATTAAATTTAATTGGATATGGAAATGCTGCCATACTTGTACATGAATGTCGTAAGTCATAATTCCCTCTGGACTTTTTATATTTAATTAATGGCAGGTCGTAAATGCATTCAAAATGGAAATTGAACACCATTTTCTCTTTTTCTCCTAGTAGGAAGTTTGACACTTGCCCCTTCAGCAAAAACAGTATTTTTTTTTATATTTTGTTAAACTGTTAACTACTCTATGCCTATACCCCAAACCACAGACATCATTCTTAGATATTCCCAAAGACTCTTAGTGCCTCTATAATTGGCCCACTGAAAGTATTGGTGTTAGTATTTTGCATGAATTATCCTTTAAAAATGTATTAGCCTTCAAAATTTTAGAAACAAGGAGATGAGCCAGTTCTTTTTATTCCTGTCTTTGGGTCACTGCAGTAGGTCTTAGCCTCTATTGTTAGATAATAAATCGAGTCCGTTACAGGATTGACATAATACAACCAAATCAAGTGGACACAGAGAGAGAAGGACGTGGCCCAGGATAACAGTTATCATTAATAACATCTGCTATATGTAAATTTATATATAATTTTAAATAAATACTAGGAGATGAAAAGCCATGATGTAAATGAATATCATAGACATCACAGACTTTTTATGATTAAAAATCACTTGTCAGGTTGTTCAGGCAATTGATTTTTAATCTGTGTTTTCTTACTACAGCTTGAAATAATTTAGTTTGTCCTCCATAGATTCATCTTTCTTTAGGTTCAGTATAATGTATATTATGAATTTCAGCAGACTGTTTCGTCAAGGAATGAAAGCAGCTTATTGCTTCCTTTCCATAAAAAGACATGGCTTCGTGTGAGTTCTTGTAACCTAATCAATTGTTGATAATCATCCCAGATTTCAACAGCATAATCTTATGTATAAATTTATTTTTCCCCCTTGCCCAACTTCTTTTGTAAAAATCCAATTGTAGATATTTTCTGCTACCCAATAAAACTTTTCAAACAATGTGGTTTCAAGACCTTAAATAGTCCATCTGGATACAGAAACTGTGAACCAGTAAGGGTGTATAAATTTTTATTTTCAACTCCTCCTTAGAGTCTTTATCTAAACCAAACACCTGATTCTGTCATTAACTAAACTTGCCAGTTGTACTTCTATAGCATGTCACTCATTTGCTGCAGTCAAGATCCCACTTCATCATGCTCTGAATAAGTAGGAAAAGCTGAGACCCTTGCCCCAAGTGTCTGCCCATTACCCCTGCATCTAACCAATGCTTCCAGTGCTTCATTGGGCATAAAGACAGTAAGTAAGGGCCTGTGTGCCGCCTTTACCATCAGGAAGTACATTCCCAACATGACTTGGCAACTGATAACTGGCAGGGCTTTTTCATTTCTATAAAAGTTTTCAGACCTCTCCAGTGCTTTGTAAAGCCCCAAGCATTGCCGTAAGTTGCAGCCTGTTGCAGCTCTGACTCTGTCATTAGATCATTTTTGAGACATTTGGGGAGGGTGACATGATCATCTTTGAGATCATTCTCCCCCTCGTCTGTCTTTTTGTCACCTTGTAAGGGGTGGGACTCTGGATAGTTGCACAGAACTTCTTTGGGGGAAAAGCTGCTTTCTCTGACTCATACCAGCACACTTTTTTGAATTACAGATTTGTTGTTCGTTTTATGGAGAATAACTTGGCAATTCTGTGAATGTATGGTATTGCATATTTACAAGTTGAATCAGTAATGGTAAAGGCATTTTATTAACTGTTGTGATAACATTCTCTTAGGTTCCCTGTTTTAATATTACACAGAATTATGTAATAAATGAACACGTTTCTAAAGTTCTGGAGTTCCTGTTGTGGCTCAGCGGAAAGGAACCCAACTAGTATCCGGGAGGATGCGAGTTCAATCCCTGGCCTCGCTCAGTGGGTTAAGGATCCGGCGGTGCCGTGAGCTGTGGTGGAGGTTGCAGATGCAGCTTGGATCCTGCGTTGCTGTGGCTGTGATGTAGGCCAGCAGCTGCAGCTCTGATTTGACCCCTACCCTGGGAACTTCCATATCCTGTAGGGGGTGTGGGCCTAAAAAAAAATTGTTCCTATAATTCATTAGACAGGATTTTATTACTGTAAATCGTGGTCATGTTGATGATTCACTCGTAGCTCAACAGGTCCCTGATTTTGTGATCTTTGTGGCGTCCAGCACATTTGGAGTACTTGGTGTGTGGGACGACATATGGTGGAACAGAAAAGGAAAATCCAATGTTTGAAAAGGTCTCTTTCTCAAATATGATACCATGATGGTTAATGTGTCAACTTGGCTAGGCTGTGATGCTCACACATTTGTTCAAACGCTAGTAGAGATGTTGTCAATATACTTTGTAGTTGTCATTGACGTTACAGTCAGTTTAGGTCAAGCCAGTCACCCTCCATCTTGTGGATGGGGCTTCAATCAGTTGAAGGCCTTCAAACCAAAAACTGAAGTTTCCCACAGAAGGAGTTTTTCCTGAAAACTGTAACGTAGAAATCCTGTGTGAATGTCCAGCCTGCCAACCTGTCTTACAAACTGCAAACTTGCCAGCGCCCACAATTGCATGAACCAGTTCCTTACAATGAATCTCTCCAATAGATGGAGGAATGGATGGATGAACAGATGTATAGACTGACAAATAGGTAGATTTGTTGGTTCTATTTCAGTAGATAGATACATAGATGGATAAATGGATAGATTCTCTGGAGAACCCTGATACAAGTGTTAATTTATTATTCTCAGATATGAAGATGCATGCATATATATATTACACACAGAGCAAAAAGTCATTTTGAGGTTTAATATGAAACACAGATTATAAATACAATTTGAATACATTGGCAGTCCCCCCCCCTTTTTTTTTTCTTTTTGGCTTTTTTAGGGCCATACCCATGGCATATGAAAGTTCCCAGGCTAGGGGTTGAATCAGAACTACAGCTGCCAGCCTATGCCACAGCCATAACCATGCCAGATCCAAGCCATGTCTGTGACCTACACCACAGTCCACTTGCAACACCGGATCCTTAACCCACTGAGCAAGGCCAGGGATCAAACCCGTGTCCTCATGGATCCTACTTGGTTGTACCACTGAGCCACAATGGAAACTCCTACATTGGCCCTCTTTATTCCAAAAATGGTAGGGTTTTTTTTTTTTTTTTTTTTTTTTGTCTTTTTGTCTTTTGTCTTTTGTTGTTGTTGTTGTTGTTGCTATTTCTTGGGCCGCTCCCGCGGCATATGGAGGTTCCCAGGCTAGGGGTTGAATCGGAGCTGTGGCCACTGGCCTACGCCAGAGCCACAGCAACGCAGGATCCGAGCCGCGTCTGCAACCTACACCACAGCTCACGGCAACGCGGGATCCTTAACCCACTGAGCAACGGCAGGGACCGAACCCGCAACCTCATGGTTCCTAGTCGGATTCGTTAACCACTGCGCCACGACAGGAACTCCCCAAAAATGTTTTCGAAAGTTAAAGTGTTGATGAATTTTTGAAGCCATTTACTTACAATGAAACAGATTTCCCACTTTGGCAGGCCATACTTTTTGTCTTTCAGGAACCATTAAATTAACATCTCCAGGGAAGGAAAACAGTACATTAAGAGGAATGGAAAGATACTGGGTTCTTGCTGGATGGTATACAGGATCCTATTAAGAACAGAATATTGTTTGCTGCACTTGGGTTGTAGTTTGACCCTTGTCTCATGCTCTGATAAACTCTATATACCTCCAAGACTGATTTTTTCATTCAACTTTGTAAAAACAATGAGTCTGAAAGTGGCTTACTCCAATCCTTAAAGTAATAACTTTGGAATTCAGATTAAGAAGAAAGTAATTTTGTCCAAAAATAAAGTCAATTCACTAGAGTACACTGCATATATAGCATTACACTCAGTGATG
This sequence comes from Sus scrofa, assembly GCF_054392235.1. Lineage (NCBI taxonomy): Eukaryota > Metazoa > Chordata > Mammalia > Artiodactyla > Suidae > Sus > Sus scrofa. Next base: position 90,709,770 of record NC_139390.1, on the reverse strand, counting down.
TGGGAAACACAGAAGAAGTCTATGTCATCTTTATAAATTAATATTGTGAAATAAAAAATAATACAGGTCTGTATATAATTACTTCTATTTATTTATTCATTTACTGTTTAGTTTTTTGAGAGAAGGATATAAAAGAAAAGAGGCAGAATGTGAAGAACTTTGTATTAGATGGAAAGTTATAAATATTGTATTAATTATCTCATGCTACGTAACAAACCAAAATGTGCCTTAAAACATTATTTATGCTCACAGTTTACAGGGTCATGATTTCAGAAGTGTCTTGGCTGGACAGTTCTGGCTCAGTCTCTAATGAAGTCAAATCAGTCAATAGAGACTGCAGTCTTTCTTGGGATGAAAGATCCACTCCCAAGGCAGTTCATCCATATGGCTGGTAAGTTGGCAGGAGACCTGTGTTCCTTTCATGTGGGCTTCTTCCAGAGCTGCTTGAGTATCCTCATGGCATGTCAGCAGGCTTCCCCCAAAGCTAGTGATCCCAGAGACCAAGCAGAGGTTTCACTGCCGTTGGTGACCTAGGCTTGGAATCCACACACTGTCATCTCTGCTGTGCTCTCATGGGTCATCCAGTCTACTCCCAGTTCACTGTTGGGAGGAGACATACAAGGACATGAATAGCAGGAAGCCAGGATTGCTGGCAGCATCTTAGAGGTGAGTTATCACAAAGGCAGAGTTGAGTGTTAAGAAATGAGGCCAAAGATGGAGGACAGTAATAACCAAGGAACTCAAGTACACTGAGAATTAAGGACTTTAAAATGTCAGAATAAGACAAAGCATGGAAAGTGCAGACCACAGGAAGTCAGGAGGTAGTTATGAACCTGTTTCTATGAGTTTAGCTATGTGTCTTTATAAATTACAAAGCTATCCAACAGTTATTGAGTCACTGTGTCTTACATTTACTTATTCCTCATAATATTATGAAGTAGGTAATCTTATTCTCTCCACCAGATGACCAGATGGCTTCACAGGTGAATTCTACCAAACATTTAGAGTTAACACCTATTGTCAAAATATTCCAAAAAATTCAAGAGGAAGTAACACTTATGAACACATTCTATGAAGCCAGCATTCATCCTGATACCAAAATAAGACAAAGACACCTCCAAAAAAAAATTACAGGCCAATATCACTGATGACCCTCAACAAAACATAAGCAAACCAAATTCAACAGTACATTAAAAGAAGCATATATCATCCTCAAGTGGGATTTATCCCAGGGATGGAAGAATGGTTCAATGTCTGCAAATGAGTCAATGTGATACACCAAATTAAAAATATGAAAGACAAAAATCATGATATCTCAATAGATGCAGAAAGAGCTTTTGACAAAATTCAGCATCCATTTATGAAAACTCTCAACCAAGTGAGAGTTTAGGGGGAAACTACCTCAACATAATAGATGCCATATATGACAAACTCACAGCTAACATAGTGGTGAAAAGCTGAAAGCATTTCCTCTTAGATGAGGAAAAAGACAAGGATGACCACTCTTGCCACTTTTATTCAACATAGTATTGGAATTCCTAGCCTCAGCAACTAAACAATTAAAAAAAAAAAAGGAATCCAAATTGGAAAGGAAGAATTAAAACTGTCACTGTTTGCAGTTAGCATGATACGATATATAGAAAATCCTAAAGATACCACCAGAAAAGAGCTCATCAATGAATTCAGTAACATTGTAGGATACAAAATTAATAGACAGAAATCAGTTTGGGGAGTTCCCACTGTGGTCCAATGGGATTGGCAGCATTTTGGGAGTGGTGGGACTCAGGTTTGATCCTCATCTTGGCACAATGGGTTAATGATTCAGCATTGCCACAGCTGTAGCTTAGGTCTGCAACTGCAGATCAGATCTGATCCCTGGCTCAGGAATTACATATGCCTGGGGGCAGCAAACAGGCAGCAAAAGAGAAAGGAAGGAAGGAAGAAAAGAAAAATCTCTTTGTATTTCTATACGCCATCAATCAAGTATCAGAAAAATTAATTAAGGGAAAAATCCCCTTTACCATCACATCAGAAAGGATAAAATATCTAGGAATGAACCTACCTAAGAAGGCAAAAAATCAGTACTTAGAAAACTCTAAGACACTGATGAAAGAAACTGAAGACCATGAAACAGGTAGAAAGAGCATTTCATAGACTAGAAGAAATAATATTGTTAAGACAACCATACTACTCAAGGCAATCTAAAGATTTGCTGCAACCCCTATCAAAATAGGTATGACATTGTTTACAGAACTAGAACAAATAATTCTAAGATTTGTATGAAAACACAAAAGACTCCAGATAGCCAAAACAATCTTGAGAAAGAAGAACAAAGCTGGAGATATCACCATCCCTGCCTTCAAATCCTATTACAAAGCTATAGTCATCAAACTAGTGTGGCACTGGCACAATAACAGACACACAGATCAATGAAACAGGATAGAAAACCCAGAAATAAACCCAATCCCTGGCCCTGGTGCAGTGGGTTAAGGATCTGGTATTGCCACAGTTGTGGCATAGGTCACAGCTGCAGCTTGGATTCAATCCCTGACCTGAGAACTTTCATATGCTGTGGGTGTGGCCAAAAAAAAGGGAAAAAAAAAACAGCGAAATGTCATCTCACACCTGTCAGAATGTCTATTGTCAAAAGACAACAAATAATTGTTGGCCAGGTTGTGGAGCAAAGGAAGACTGTGCACGGTTGGTGGGAATGTCAGTTGGTACAACCATTGTAGAAAACAGTATGGAGGTTCCTCAAAAAAACTAAGACTACCTACCATAAGATCCAGCAATTCCACTTGGTATTTTTCCAAAGGAAAAAAAAAACATAAATTAGAAAATAAATATGCATCCCTATGTTCATTGCAGTATTATTTACAGTAGCCTAGACACGGAAGTAACCTATGTACCCATCATAGGTAAATGGATAAAGAAGCTGTGGTATATAGATATAATGGAATAATAACCATAAAAAAGAATGAAATCTTGCCCTTTGTGACAACATGGATGGACCTGGCAGGCATTAGACTAAGTGAAATTAGTTCTACAGAGAAAGGTAAATAGTGTATGATTTCACTTCTATGTGGAATCTAAAAAACAAACCCGAAAAATGAACAAACATAGCAAAACAGAAACAGAGTCATAGATTCAAAGGATGATTACCAGAGGCACGTGGATAAATGAAATAGGTGAGGGAGATTGAAAAAAAAATTGGAAAATAGCCCAAATGCCCATTAACAATGGAAAGGATGAACCAATTATATTATAGACTTTAAAAAAAAATTATTGGAGTGTAAACTTACAATGTTGTATTTGTTTCAGGTGCACAGCAAAGTGAGTCAGCCATGTATAGGAGGGAAAATGTAAATGACAGCACTAGGAAACAATCAGAACTAATATAGAGCATTGCATATAAAACTACTTGCCTGGTCTGCACGCACACACACAAAAATAGAAGTCATTTAAAAAAACAAGGAATGCTCCAGAACAAAAGAGACTGGAGAGACAGAATGTATGGCTATTATCATAGCTGATGCCATCTTGAGCCCATATGGATCCTCCTGTTCTTTCACTGATCTTACTCTGGACTGTATTGTATGCCAAACCACTTCTCTGTTATCAAGGGCATTGTAGTTAATAGATAGTGTTTAATAATCATTAGGATGAGGTGGCCTCTGTGCTCTGTGAGTCCTCAATGATGAAGACCTTTGCTAATGGATTCCTGGCACCCCCAAGACTAGTTACTCAACTTAGGAATGCACGTCCTGTTGCCAAACGCTTACTCCTAAACCCTGCGTTAACTAGAAAATTATCACAATGGCCCCTCAGCAGTGCCCAGTGCAGCTGCCAATGCTTCGGGATCAATGTCTGTCTAATCCCACCCTGTAAGTTACCCTATATAATGAACGGATCCATGAATTATATGGAGATGCCACCTCATTTTTCAGTCTCCAGCTGCCTTAGTTCAGTGGGCACTCTTTGCTCCCTCTGTCCTCCAACATATAACAACTACAATACCATGCGTAAATCTTGACGGGGGGAGAGAGAAGGCTGTATAAGACATTCTAGGCACAAATAGAAAATTTTAAATGGACTGGATAAAAAATGACCTTAAAACTTTACTCAGTTTTTTCACGTGTAGTAATAGGATTATGGCAAAGTAACTGAATATCCTTCATCAAGTAGATACATGCTGAAATATTTAGGGTTAAAGCATCTAAAAAAAAAACTTAAAGAAAATCTGGAAAATTGCTCATAATATATGTATATGTAGGGAAACATTTAAATAAAGCAAAGCATTAATAATTGTTGTAAAGGCAGTGTGAGTACTTATTGTAATATTCTTTCAACCTTTCTTTTGAAGAGTTTGATAGAAGAAAATTGAAAAAATAATTGAACAGATGGTGTTCCCGTTGTGGCACAGTGGTTAACGAATCCAACTAGGAACCATGAGGTTGCGGGTTTGATCCCTGTCCTTGCTCAGTAGATTAAGGATCTGGAATTGCAGTGAGCTGTGGTGTAGGTGGCAGACGCAGCTCGGATCCTGTGTTGCTGTGGCTCTGGTGTAGGCTGGCAGCTGTAGCTCTGATTGAACCCCTAGCCCAGGAACCTCCATATGCCTCGGGTGCAGCCTTAAAAAAAAGAAAAAGAAAAACAATTGAACAGGTAATTGATCTTTCATATGGAAAAAAGAGAAAAAAGGAAAGAAAAAAATAAAGAGAGAAAAGTAGGGAGGGAAGAAGGAAGGAGAAAGAAAACAGAATGGTAAGAATAGAAAATATATAGGAAAATCCTTGAGTTCATTAGAATATTTTTTAAAAGCTATTAGGATGAATTGGCAATCATCTTTTAAAAAATTTTAATGGGAGTTCCCGTCGTGGCGCAGTGGTTAACGAATCCGACTAGGAACCATGAGGTTGCAGGTTCGGTCCCTGCCCTTGCTCAGTGGGTTAAGGATCCCGCGTTGCCGTGAGCTGTGGTGTAGGTTGCAGACGCGGCTCGGATCCCGCGTTGCTGTGGCTCTGGCGTAGGCCGGTGGCTGCAGCTCCGATTCAACCCCTAGCCTGGGAACCTCCATATGCCGCGGGAGCGGCCCAAGAAATAGCAACAACAACAACAACAACAACAAAAAAGACCAAAAAAAAAAATTTAATGATGTCTATATATTTGCATATATTCTTCACATCTTTTTTATCAAGTTTAAATGTTAATTGGAAGTTTCTCTTGTGGCACAGCTGGTTAAGGATCCAGTGTTGCCCCAGCTGTGGCGCAGGTTGCAACTGCAGAATGGGTTAGATCCCTGGCCCAGGAACTTCCACATGCCGCGGGTGAAGCCAAAAAAGCAAAGAAACAAATTTATATGTTAACCTAAATAAGAGCACAAAATAATTTTCCTTAAGATGTATTTTCATATATTTTTGAATAATCCAATGCAGTTCAAAATACAAAAAAAAAAGCATAAAGCATTATGCATCAATAAGTATCTCTTTCACAGTATTTGTTTTTCTAGATGTCCACTTTCAAAGTTGTGTTTACAAACGATCTCATAAATTTCAGTTGTTCTTTCTCCCTGGGCTTGTATTTGCAGTTCCAGCAGCTATGCATGTTTGTTATTTGGTGGACATCGCCCCCTTGTGCATAAAACTGAATCTGCAAGGTAAATCCTGACGAAAAGTGGAATCAACTTGTATATTCTTTCACAAAAAGTACAATTGTAAGTTTCTTGACGCCGTATGTTCTGTCGCCATACCTTCAGTGACTCAGTTATGACAGCCCCAAATATTAGTCCTTTTCTTTAAGTCCTCAGTGAAGATTTCCCCACACTTGCCTTAGTGATCTCATGTGCATTTTGTGCTTTTTTGTCTCCAAAGTATTCTCACATCCATATTTTGTTTAATTAGAACAGGAATTATTGCCCTCCTTTTCTATTGAGATATAATTTACATTCCATTTTCTACCCACTTAAGGTGTTCAATTCAATGGTTTTTAGTATATTCAAAGTTGTGCCATCATCACCGCAGTTTATTTTAGAACAATTTCATCAATTCAAAGAGGAACTTTGTACCTATTAGCAAACACTACCCATTTCCCCAACCCTACCTGAAACCCTTGACAACTGCCAATCTATCTTGTCTCTGTAGATTTCCCTTTCCTGGACATTTAATATAAACGGCATATATATAATACAATGTGTGGTCTCCTGCGACTTTCTTCTTTCACTTGGCTTGGTGTGTACAGGAGTCATCCATGTTGTAGCCTGAATCAGTACTTGATGCCTTTTCATAGCTGAGTGATAGTCCATTTCAGGGATGCCTCACATTTAATTATCCATTCGTTACGTGAATTTTTTCTGCTCTTTGGCTGTTAAAGCTAAAGCTGTTACAAACGTTCAGCGGTCTTCCTTTTGCAGCTATAAAATGGAAATCTTCTCAGCTGAGATGATCATTCAAAGGCGTGCAACAGGAGGAAGGAATTGTCCTCTCAGGACTTCACTTTGCCACTCACAACACCACTCCGGCCATGGGGTCAGCCCCTGCCCCTGAGAGCTCCTCACACCCCTAGTCTCCTCAGCCTTCCTGGAATTCCTGTTGCTGTCATCTCCGGTTCTTCAACCCTAAAAGCATCATCCCATCAGCTACCCCAGTCTCGCACCCCTTTCCCTTTGCAACCTTCCCTCTGATTCTCTGAAAAACTTTATCTTCCCTTGATACTCAGTTTTCCTTGATGGAAGGTAGGCTCCCCTGAGGATACCACTTCCCCAACTCTTTCAAGTAGAACTATTTCCTGTCCTACCCCAGGACCTGGGAGCAGGAAGGGAGTTCCCTTCCTCTCCAACACTGCTTCGAACAAGCCTCCCTCCTCTGCCCAAATCCCTAGCACTTTAGCTTAAGACATCACTGTTCCTGTTGCTAAGACCTAGTGACTCCTGGTTACCCCTTGTCATTCAGTGCTCACTCCCTCTTGCCCTCTCGTCAACCTGTAAATCGCTGCCTTCTCCTCTTCTCTGTCCCTTTCAAGGCTCTGGGTGACTTTCATATCCTCCTGAGCAGTGCATACAGAACACTGGTTTCTCTCAGTTTCTTCACCTCCAGTGACCTTTTCCTCCATCTGCTTCAGCCATCCGCCACCGCTTCCACCCAAGATCTTGTGGAATCAGACCAATTCACCAAAGGAAAAATTGGCAGCATTGACATAAGCCTTGTTACTATGAATAAAGCTTACAGTCTATTAACAGCTTTTGAGGATTTCCTGTGACATCTTAGATGGTTTTGCGCCGCTTTTAAGGAATGTGCAATTCACATCTGTTCTGGCACCCTGTTTTTTGTAGCTGGAGGAACAGGGAGCAGAGAGAAGATGGAGAGAAGTTGGAGAGGGGGCTGGGCAGCTATGGAGAGGTCAGACTGATGGCCAGGAAGGTGGAGGAGACCGGGAATGTACCCAGGAAGAGGATGTCACTGCAACGCTCATCACTGTCCACACATTTCGTGATGTATTTGATTGTGAGGAATCCTCATGAATACATTTTTATAGCTCTTACCCTTTTACCTTTACTCATATAATAAATGTTCCTCTTTTTAAAGACCATTCTCTTCTCTTCCGTCCCTGCCTTTGTTTACTCCTAGGTCTTTTCTCACCTGGATCTCTTCCGGGGATCCCCTGGCTCCCCTTGGCTCTAGTTAGGGCTCCACTCAGCCTCCCAGGTGGCTTTTTTTATTGAGGTATAATTGATGCACAGTATTAGATAAGTGTAAGTGTACAACACAGTGATTCACAATTTTTAAAGATTGTGTTCCGTTATAGTTACAATAAAATATTACCTATATTCTCTGTATTTTATACATAGTAGTTTTTGCCTCTTAATCTGGTATGAGGTGATATCTCCTTGTAGTTTTAAAGTGCATTTCTCTGATCATTAATGATGTTGAGCATCTCTTCCTGTGCCTTTTGGCCATCTGTATGTCTCCTTGGGGGAAATGTCTATTCAGATCTTCTGTCCCTTTTTCCATTGGGTTGTTTTTTGCTGTTGAGGTGTAGGAGCTGTCTTTGAAGGCTCTTCCCCGTCTTTCTTCCTCTACTTTGATTCACCCACATGACCCTGGCTTTTCTGGTTCTCCAGGTCTATTAGGACCTCTGTGTATAACACAGAGAATATGAGCAATTATAGAGATTTCAGGCTGTCCTGGGAAGACTGTGGCCATCCGAGCCCTGCCCCAGAGCCTGGGGTTTAGCTGACATGGAGGAAGACACAAGACACGTCTAATATTCATTTTGAGGCAGCCAGAGCATTCCAGATAAAATTTTCATTTAAAAGTGCAAACATGAGAGTTCCCGTCATGGCGCAGCGGAAACGAATCAGACAAGGAACCATGAGGTTTCAGGTTTGATCCCTGGCCTCTCTCAGGGGGTTAAGGATCCAGCATTGCCATGAGCTGTGGTGTAGATTGCAGACTCAGCTTGGATCTGGTGCTGTTGCTGTGGCTGTGGGGTAGGTCGGCAGCAACAGCTGTGATTCGACCCCTATTCTGGGAACCTCCACATGGCACGGGTGCGGCCCTAAAAGACAAAAGACAAAAAAATAAAAAATAAAAATGCAAACATGGAGTTCCCCTCATGGCTCAGCAGTAACCCGACTAGTATCCATGAGGACGCTCATGAATAAAAAAAAAAAAAAAAAGCAAACAGATAATCCCCAAGGGACTAGAGCACACAACAGTCAGTTTATCACTTCAGTATAACACTTTATACCATCGTGGCTACAGCAAATGAGACTTCCTGGTGAGCCCGGGGGGTTTAGTCATTATTTTGTACATGAGAGCCCTTCAAAGTGTAGCTTTGATCTGATAAAATTGCAGGGAGAGAGCAAGAATCAAGATATATATTTGAGAGTCCTCACAATATAGACGTATATAGAGTCCTGGAAATGGATGAGGGCACCCATGGAAACTGCAGTCAGAAGAAAGAGACGGGTCACATAACTGAGTCCAACAGATAGGGGTCAAGCAGAGGATAAGGAGTCAGCCAAGGAAACTGAGGAAGAATAGGTAATAAAGCAGGATGGAAACCAGGAGCATGTGGTCTAATGAATGAGTATTTCAGGAAAAAAAGGGAGTGGTCAAAGTGTGAAATCTTATTAGATGCAGCCATTTGATTTGAGCCCCTGAAAATCATTGACTGACACAGAATCTTTAATACAATGCTGGAGACAGAGTATGATTAGGGTGGTCCAGATGGTGCAGAAGTAGAAATAGACTTTTCTAGAAGCTTTTCTATGAAAAGATTTTTTTAAAATATTGAGGAGGAGTTCCCGTCTTGGCTCAGGGGAAACGAAGCCGACTAGGAACCGTGGGGTTGCGGGTTGGATTCCTGGCCTTGCTCAGTGGGTCAAGGATCCAGCCTTGCTGTGAGCTGTGGTGTAGTTTGCAGACGCAGCTTGGATCTGGTGTTGCTGTGGCTCTGGTGCAGGCCAGCAGCAACAGCTCCGATTCGACTCCTAGCCTGGGAACCTCCATATGCCACGGGTGTGGCCCTAAAAAGACAAAAAGACAAAAAAAAAAAAAAATTGAGAAAAGGTGTGGTATCTAAAGATATGGAAGTGTTTTAGTTTGGGGGTTTTCTGGGGGGGGGCGGGTTAGAGTATTAGACATGAGCCCATGTTTACATGCTCATGGCAAAGATCCAGCAGAGAAAGAAAAAAAACCCTGTGATACAGGAAAAATAAGGACTGACTGTAAGAGGGATCTCCTTGAAATGGCTACAGATTGAATTCCACAAAGACTTTGACAGAAGCAGGGGTACTTCATGTAGACATAAAACTATTCAAAATTTTTACTCCTACTACTCCTTTTGTCAGTTTTGGATTTCATATTTTTCTAGAAATTTGTCCATTTCAAATAAAATGTTCAAATCATTGGCAAAATGTTCATAATGTGCTTTTATCATATTTTAAATGCCAGGTGGCTCTATAGAGATGCTTCTTTGGGTTCCTGATATTTTATTGTGCGTTGTCTTTTCTTAATTGTCTTTACCAGGAATTTATCCATTTTATTCACCTTTTCAAAGAACTAACTCTTGACATTGCTGATATTTAGTGTACATCTCTCTTCTCTTTCATTAATTTTTTTTTTCTTTTTGGGGGGCACCTGAGGCATATGGAAGTTTCCAGGCTAGGGGATGAATTGGAGCTGCAGCTGAGGCCTATGCCACAGCAACAGCCACAGCAACACCAGATCCAAGCCACATCTGTGACCTACACTGCTGCTTGCAGCAACACCGGATCCTTAACCCACTGAGTGAGGTCAAGGATCCAACCTGTATCCTCACAGAGACAACATGGGTCCTTAACCTGCCGAGCTACAACAGGAACTCCATCCCTAATTTCTATTATTACTTTCATAATATCCTTCCTTTTGGTTTGAGTTTAACTTGTTGTTTAATAAAAAAAAATAATTTTTATAAAGATAAGTACTTGGATTAGATAGATCCCACAATTTTGTTTTGCTTTGTTTTGTTTGTTTTGTTTTTAGGGCTGCACCCACAGCACATGGAAGTTCCCAGGCTGGGGTTGAATCGGAGCTGTAGCCACCAGCCTAGGCCACAGCCACAGCAACTCGGGATCCAAGCTGCATCTGCGACCTACACCACAGCTCACAGAAACACCAGATCTTTCACCACTGAACGAGGCCAGCGATTGAACACGTGTCCTCATGGATACTAGTTGGACTTCTTTCCACTGTGCCACAATGGGAACTCCAAGAACCCACAATTTTGGAATGACATATTTTTATTACCATTTAGTTCAAGATAGTTTCAATTTCCATTTTGATTTTTTTCAGAATTATCTTGATTAATTTCAAATATGACAAACTTATAGTAATTTTTTAGTTACTGAATTCTAGCTCAACTCCCCTGTGATTGGAGAAAATACCCTGATTTCAAGTGTGTGAAATTTGTTAACACTTGCTTTATGACTCAGCATAACCTCAAATTTGACAGATGTTCCATGTGTTCTTGAAAAGAATGGATATCTGTAGTTGGCAGGTAAAATTTTCTACATATATTGATTAGGTCAAGTTTGTTAATCATATTAATCTTACATCTATCCATACTGATATTTTTTAAGCTGCTTGTTGTATGCATTTCTAAGAAAGCAATATGAAATTTCCCACATGATTGTAACTTTTTCTAGTTTTTCTTATAGCTCAGTGAATTTTCTCTTATAACTCAGTGAATTTTTTCTATATATATTTTCTATATTATTTCTATATATATTTGGGGGCTTTGTTATTAGATGCATACGAACTTAGAATTGTTATATTTTCCTGGTAAATCCACCCTTTTATCATTATGAGGTGTCCCATTTTATTTCTTGTAATGCTTCTTGTTATTATAACTATACCAGTCTTCTTTTGGTTAGTATTTGCAAAGACTATCTTTTTCTACCGCTTTATTTTCAACCTTTTGTGTAGCCTTCTATTTAAGGCGTCTCTTATAAGTGTCATATAGACTAGTTTTATTTCATCCAGCCTGACAATTTTTTTCCATTTGAAATATTTAGTCCCTTTTTAAATTTTTATTTTATGTTGGAGTATAGTTTATTTACAATGTTGTGTTCATTTCAGGTGTACAGCAAAGTGATTCATTTATACATATACAATATCCATTCTTTTTTAGATTCTTTTCTCATATCGGTTATAACAGGATATTGAGTAGAATTCTCTGTGCTATAGAGTAGGTCCTTGTTGATAACCTATTGGGTACCTAGTAGTATGTATATGTTAGTCCCAAATTTCTAATTTGTCCCTTTAGTCCCTTTATTAATATCTGCCTTAGAGCTGGGCTGACATACCCCTGGTGATACGCTTGGCTTTGAGAATGACTCTTCCGAGCTTGTGTATTCCCTCTCCTCATTCCTGCACTTGAATTCTTCCCTCACTAAAGAGCTGGGAACACAGAGGCAATTTCATTAGCTCTTTCTAACTACATGGTGTGGAGCTGCGATAATGGGCCCTACAGCTTGCTGGGAGCTCTGCTTCCCAGGGAGGTGGCACAGGCTTGCTCCAGATGCCCATTCCATGGCCAGGTTCCTGGCAATAGACCTCCTAGTACGTTGCTGAGGAACTGTAAAGAAAATGTTCTCTTCAGTACTAGTCATTTAACATCCTCCTGTCTTTCACTGAATAAGTGGCAAGGTAGGGTTCCAAATTCCAAGCACCGCCCCCCCTCCAGCCCACATTTTTGCCCATCTCCAGACCACAGAAGCCATAGACATGGGGCAAGCTCACAAGCCACTGTAAGTTGTTTTTTTTTTTTTTTAATCTCCTCTAGGACATGGTGGTTCCCAGGCATGCGCTTGGCTCCTGCTTAGCCTGGGAAAGTAATCCTTACTTTAACAAAATCATGTATGAAATAGAAAGTAAATAATTTAATATTTTGATATACAAATATCTTAATGAAACTTAATTTCAGTGTACTTACAAACTCTGCCTCACCCTGGGAATGGATAAAACTTATAATAATGACTGTATTTACCTTTTTCTGGACATATATATCCTGCACATGTTTATATGAGAGAGCAGAAGTTTAAAAAAGAAATTTATTTGGGGACCCTTGGGAAATAATGATGATGTCCTTTTGCTTTTCATTGAAGGGCACTTGCTCTATTCAGGAAACCATTTTTTCAATCTCCATCTCCAAATAACTTTTTTGTCTTTGATCTCAATTAGTTTCCAAAATATCACATTCTCAAAGCCAGAATTGTGCACAAGAGAAAAATTAAACACTGTATTTTTGAAGGTAGTTCAATGGTGTGTAGCAGGGGCTCAAAATAACAGTGGCTTGCACGAGGTGGAAGTTCATTTCTCCCTCGTGTAAGTTGCACTCATCATTCACTTCGATGGCAATACTTAGCTGCAAGGGAAGATGGGAAATACCATCTTTCCTCAGCACGGCCTCCTGTCCAGCTAAAATGAAAGCACTGGAGAAGAGCTGTTAAAGAACAGCTCAGTCTGTCATAAGCACACATTTAAAAATCGACTTTCTCAAGTAAGAGCAATATAGGAACCAGGGGAGGCACTAACGTTTTGGGTTTTCTTTAGAATTGAGCTTCTTTCCCAATTGTACTTATATATGTGTATATGTATATCTTGTGAGTGCTGCTTCTTTAACTTTCTGCTGCAGAGAATCTCATCGCATGCCTATATATGCGATAACCTGGATAGTATTTGATCAGCATTATCCTTACAGAAACAAACTATTAATAGCAGAATTAGGACAAACTGGGCGAATTCTTTTCCTTCTTTTTTTTTTTTTTTTTTTTTGGTCTTTTTGCCTTTTCTAGGGCCGCTGCCTCGGCATATGGAAGTTCCCAGGCCAGGGGTCCAATAGGAGCTGTAGCCAACGGCCTACACCACAGCCACAGCAACATGGGATCCCAGCTGCGTCTGCGACCTACACCACAGCTCACAGCAATGCCAGATCCTTAACCCACTGAGCAAGGCCAGGGATCAAACCCATGTCCTCATGGATGCTAGTCAGGTTCATTAACCACTGAGCCACGACGGGAACTCCGAATTCTTTTCCTTCTTGTGGGACTGAATATAACAACTGATCCTGGAACTCCGACCCACAACCTCAGTAGCAACCAGCCTGAGAAGCTACACCACAACTTCTACGGCAATCTGCCCAAAATGATCGGGACTTGATCAATGACTGCCAGCATCTCCATTTTTTGCCCTAAACTCAGGACCAGCCAGAGAAAACCAAATGTGCTCTTCAAATCAATCATATACCTATAAGATGCCCTGGCTCTAGCTCGTCTACCTCTAGCCCTTCCATGCCAACACTCTCCAATCAGAGCCCACGGTAAAGCTTTTCCACTCCCCTTTCCACACGGCCTAGAGCAAGTTGTTTAAAAGCTCTGAATAATCCAAGAGTAATTCAAAGAGATGGATAGAACTTGAGCTTCTATAGCATCCTAACAAAAGAACAATACTTTTGTAGAAGTGACAAGACAAAGGATGAAGTTTTAGGCTTTCAAGGGCTACAAACTGTGGGAAGATAAGTATATGGGAGATAGAAATGGAGTAAGGTTTGTTTGTACAGACCCATCTGGGTGCCAACTTTCTGTCTTCCCTGTAGCTATGAAACTTCCTGGGAGTTCCTTGGTCTCAGCGGCAGAGGCGAGGGAAGTAAGGAAGGTCATGTAGAAAGCTTCAGAATAAGATGCACACGTTGAGCTGCTCTAAGCCCTGCCATCTTCAGAAGTCAACCTGTGGCACATGCGGCTACCCCGCCAGGCGAAAGAGAAAATATCACCAGAGTGCTGAAGCTAAAAGATGAAATACCGCTGGACTGGTTGAATGCGGCACCTAAAAATTGTGTGTGGCAGATTCAGGCATGGATTTCGTGAAGGAACAACACCTAAACCCAAGAGGGCAGCAGCTGTGGCATCCAGTTCATCTTAAGGATTTCAACACAGTCACGCAAGATATGTTCTGTTCTTTGCTTTTGTGTTTTTCTTCTTCTTCTTCTTCTTTTTTTTTTTTTTTTGTCTTTTTGCCTTTTCTAGGGCCGCTTCCTGCAGCATATGGAGGTTCCCAGGCTAGGAGTCTAATTGGAGCTGCAGCCGCCGGCCTACGCCAGAGCCACAGCAACTCAAGATCCGAGCAGAGTCTGCGACCTACACCACAGCTCAAGGCAGCGCCGGATCCTTAACCCACTGATCAAGGCCAGGGATCGAACCTCCAACCTCATGGTTCCTAGTCGGATTCGTGAACCACTGCGCCACGACGGGAACTCCTGTTTTTGTGTTTTTCAAAAAATATCCCGGGAGAGGAGACTGATGCAGTCTTCATTTTTCAGAAGTTCCTGCTTTGAGTTGGATAAGAGAAGTTCCAGGAAGGATTCTCTCTGCATCTGCTGATTCTCATGTGCCTCCAGCTCCAAATGATCCTCAGGTCAAAGTGGCACATGGTGGAATGGCTTCTTCTCCAACAGCACCATGGAACTAGGACGCTCAGACACTCAGCTTCCCCTGGTAGCTTCAGCAGCTGCCCCCCTGGACGCACCTCCAACTCCCTGCCTCTTATTACCACCCCTTATCTCCAAAAATCCCAAAACAACTCATTCCTGTGTTCTGCTGAGGACACTCTTCTTCCAGGCCGTCCCAGCAGGCAGTGGTACCAGAATAGGACCATTAACATGGAACGTAGCACTTATCTAACAGGAGATGATAGCTCAAGGACATCAGCTTGGCCACAGCTTTCTTGGAGCTCCACTGAAAGCTGAAATTCTTCCCTCCCAGTCCTCCATTCTTCCTTCTTCTTTCCTAGTGCTAGCCCTGCATCTCTGACCATACTGCATCCCCTATCCTGCTTCCCCCCTTTATCTTTAACATGTGTCCCCCCCCATAAATCTCTTGTATGTCTGATCCTGTAATGCTGCCCCCCCACAAATCTCTTGTATGTATGATCCTGTCATGCTGTCTGCTTCTGCGAGGATGCCAACGCAAATGTAAATAAGGAATTCTCATCGTGGCTCTGCTAAAACGAATCTGACTAGCATCCATGAGGACACGGGTTCCATCCCTGGCCTCACTCAGTGGGTTAAGAATCTGGCATTGACATGAGCTGTGGTGTAGGTGGCAGACGAGGCTCAGATCTGATGTGGCTGTGGCTGTGGTATAGGCTGGCAGCTACAGCTTCAATTCAACCTCTGGCCTGGAAACCTCCATATGCCACGAGTGTGGCTCCAAAAAGCAAAAACAAAAAAATTGCAAACCAGCTAGAACATACAATTTCACAATTGCTTAAGGTTCAGAGTTGGAATCAAAATTGTGTAAGATTTATCAGTTTCATAAAGAAAATGACAGCGTCATGAAAATAACTACTTCACTGAGAGTTTATAACTCTAGAATTGGTCTATTTCCACATATCACAGTTCATCAATTCAAAGCACGGAAAGAACTGTAGAAGAAGAAAATTCAATAGTAAAAGAATTTAGATTTTAAGTGCTCACCAAAAGGAGTGACAAAAGTGACCAGCAGGAGTGGCTTGCAAAAGTTACAAAATCTTACAAAGTTCTTATTGTCAAGGTTCCTGTTCTTTCATTCCCGATTCTCTTATGAAACAGTAAGCAAATGGATGCTTCTTTTGACTTCCATCCTTCTCTTTTTATGTCTAAATGTGAGACTTAGAAAATCTCCACTTCCCTCCTGTAGCTAGGCTCTGAACTAGCCTATCTTCCCAAGGCAGAACCAAAAGTTGTGCTATTTTAAGTATGTAACTTAGTGGGTAACAGAGTCACAGGATTCTTCACTTTACGTGCCATCTGGGGATTTACTATACACAGAAGATGAAGTTCAACACTTGTGAAGAGCGTCTATTGTGAGAGAAGTCAAAACCTAAAAGACAGTTTTAAAATTTATAAGATACTAAGTTCATTTCTTCTTTCATGATGAGCTATTGTAAAATAATACCTACCTACCTAAAAAGGTAAAGAATGTAGTTTTCAAAAGGGTGAAATTAATCGCTAGCTCTCACAAAAACGTACTTCAAATACGATTTAGCTAAATGCTAAATGTATTGCAAGTACAACTGAGCCTAGAATTCACACTTTTTTTTTTTTCCTGGCTGCACCCCACTGCATGTGGAAATTCCCAGGTCAAGGATCGAACCCGAGCCACAGCAGCAGCCCAAGCTGCTGCAGTGACACTGCCAGATCCTTAGCCCACTGCACAACAAAGGAACCCCAGAATTGACAGTTTTAATGGAATTTAAACCCATGAATGAAAATTGAAAGGATCATAGTGCTTGAATGGAAACATTAATAGATTTTTCTAGGAAAAATTTTATTTTCTGTGGTATAAATAGACCATAGATATATACTGTAGATGCCAGTCAATGTTTTGCATCTCCTACTCTTTCTTTTTTAAGAGAACCTGCCTCCCATCCTATCTCCTGCTCAAGAGGTAGACCTAGGTAACTACATTTGTAACAAGTGATCCCAACCTCTATTTTTTTTTATTTTTTTTATTTTCCCACTGTACAGCAAGGGGGTCAGGTTATCCTTACATGTATACATTGCAGTTACAGTTTTTTCCCCCACCCTTTCTTCTGTTGCAACATGAGTATCTAGACATAGTTCTCAATGCTATTCAGCAGGATCTCCTTGTAAATCTATTCTAGGTTGTGTCTGATAAGCCCAAGCTCCCGATCCCTCCCACTCCCTCTCCCTCCCATCAGGCAACCACAAGTCTCTTCTCCAAGTCCATGATTTTCTTTTCTGAGGAGATGTTCATTTGTGCTGGATATTAGATTCCAGTTATGAGTGATATCATGTGGTATTTGTCTTTGTATTTCTGGCTCATTTCACTCAGTATGAGATTCTCTAGTTCCATCCATGTTGCTGCAAATGGCATGATGTCATCCTTTTTTATGGCTGAGTAGTATTCCATTGTGTATATATACCAAATCTTCCGAATCCAATCATCTGTCATGGACATTTGGGTTGTTTCCATGTCCTGGCTATTGTGAATAGTGCTGCAATGAACATGCGGGTGCATGTGTCTCTTTGAAGTAGAGCTTTGTCCGGATAGATGCCCAAGAGTGGGATTGCGGGGTCATATGGAAGTTCTATGTATAGATTTCTAAGGTATCTCCAAACTGTTCTCCATAGTGGCTGTACCAGTTTACATTCCCACCAGCAGTGCAGGAGGGTTCCCTTTTCTCCACAGCCCCTCCAGCACTTGTTATTTGTGGATTTATTAATGATGGCCATTCTGACTGGTGTGAGGTGGTATCTCATGGTAGTTTTGATTTGCATTTCTCTTATAATCAGCGATGTTGAGCATTTTTTCATGTGTTTGTTGGCCATCTGTATATCTTCTTTGGAGAAATTTTTTTTTATTTCTTATTTGTTTTACTTATTTTATTTCACTTTTTATTTTTTGGCCATGGCCATGGCATGCAGAAGTTCTTGGGCCAGGGACTGAACCCATGCCACTGCAGTGACAACGCCAGATCCTTAACACACTGAGCCACCAGGGAACTCCTCCCACCTCTAATAACACCTAATAAATCTGGGATGAGCACCTGATCTAAACTTGGCTAAGCCATCTCCCAACCCTAGGAATTTGAAATTGAAATACTGATAGTAATCTATGAGATGCTACAATGCATAGGCAACTGGAATTGGGATATACCACACACAGTGTACTTAATTGAGAGCAGAAAAACCAAGAGAAAGTAGAGAAATGCATTCTAGAGAGAGATGCAGGAGAAAGACAAAAATTTATACTACAGCATGGACTGGGGTTGAATTCCAGGTCTTCCACTTAGTGTAGAATAAAGAAAAAATAACCAGTTAGGAAGCTACATCTTAGTCCAAATGAGGATTATTTATAACAATTGGGGGCAATGGTGTGTAGGGTAAAATGTACTTTGATGAAAACTATGAATTGTCTAGAGGATAACCCTCTGGGTTTTCTGATTCTATGGCAGCTATTTTATAAGTCTAAATTACACATGGCTAATATAATGCAAAATCATTCTTGACCATAGCAATGCAAATGCTGTCTTGTTCAGTAGAAAATAAATTGACTTTCCTTCTCCATTGTGAAACTGGTTTTACCTCCCTTTGCACATTCATTTCAATAAGCCTTTACTCCATATAAATTTTTGGTTTTAAAAATTATTTGGGAGTTCCCATCATGGTTCAGTGGTTAACGAACCTGACTAGTATCCATGAGGACGAGGGTTCCATCCCTGGCCTCGCTCAGTGGGTTAAGGTTCTGGTGTTGCTGTGAGCTGTGGTGTAGGTCACAGATCCTGAGTTGCCGTGGCTGTGGCGCAGGCTGGCAGCTGCAGCTCCCATTCGACCCCTAGCCTGGGAACCTCCATATGCTGTGAGTGGGGCCCTAAAAAGACAAAAAAAAAAAAAAATTATTTTAGGAAGTTCCCATAGTGGCTCAGCAGAAACAAATTAGACTAATATCCATGAGGATGTGGGTTCAATCCCTGGCCCTTCTGAGTAGGTTAGGGATCTGGTGTTGCCGTGAGCTGTGGTGTAAGTTGCAGATGTAGCTCGGATCTGGAGTTGCTGCAACTGTGGCGCAGGTCAGCAGCTCCAGCCTCAATTTCACCCCTAGCCTGGGAACTTCCATATGCCAAGGAGACAGCCCTAAAAAGCAATAAATAAATACATAAATAAATAAATAGATAAAATAAAAATTAAAAATTTCTTTTTTTGAAATATAGTTGATTTATCTATTTGTGCTTTTTTGACTTTTCCTTTGAACTGGTTATAACATCTCATCAATTTCTTCATTAATGAATTAAATAAAAACATACATTTAACATGCATTTTTTTTCACAAGCAAATGCGAATCGTGATTTTACTTTATTGAATTTTTTTTTAGACAGTTTTGGAAGTCTTCCACCAAGATGCCCAATGGACTCCCTAACAGGACCAGTTAAACTGCCATGAGAGAAGAGTACCTCATGGGTAGTTGACATCCATGTCTGTCTTTTCTTGGTTCCCAGATGTGAATCCAAAGCAGCAAATTTGCTGATGCTGTTTTTCTATTTTTAATTTCCCTCTCTATTAATTTTGTGTTTTGGTTTTGGTTCTTATGCATCTGATAAATTGTTTTCTACTAGTGGCAGCAATGATTGGTGATTTGGTCTTATAGCTGACCATTTGATGACTTCTCTAAAAGAATTAGTATTTATAGAGATTTATTTTCTGCTAGGTGAGAGACAACAGAGCATTGGGTTAGTCTTCTGTTTGTCTCTTTATCTATTTAGACCTCAAATCAATTAAGAATTTCCTGGGAGTTCCCGTCATGGCACAGTGGTTAATGAATCCGACTAGGAACCATGAGGTTGCGGTTCGATCCCTGTCCTTGCTCAGTGGGTTAAGGATCTGGCATTGCCGTGAGCTGTGGTGTAGGTCGCAGATGCGGCTCGGATCCTGAGTTGCTGTGGCTCTGGCGTAGGCCGGCGGCTACAGCTCCAATTTAGACCCCTAGTCTGGGAACCTCCATATGCATCAGGATGCAGAACTGCATCCACATATTAAAATATGTGGACCAGAGACTTGCTGTGATGTTGTGTTTACTTTTGCTTGACTTGTGGCTGAAATTTAGTATGGAAGTTGTAAGTGATCTCTATTTAGGCCTGTAATTCAGAAAGAACTTTACTTTTCATTGTGTGTGTAATGTTTGCCCATCTTAGGATGTTATTGACTGATGAGATTAAACTCTTACAGGGTGTTGTTCTGATTGGGTAATGCAGGTAAATAAGCACTCGCAGGAATTAAATATTCCTAAAACTGACAGAAAATAGCAAACTTCTAATACTTTTGTTTTTCTGTCTTTTTTTTAGGGCTGAACCTGCAGCCTATGGAGGTTCCCAGGCTAGGGGTCAAATTGAAGCTGTAGCCACCGGCTTATGCCAGAGCCACAGTAATGCAGTATCCAAGCCATGTCTGTGAACTACACCTCAGCTCATGGCAATGCCAGATACTTAATCCACTGAGTGAGGTCAGGGATAGAACCTACATTCTCATGGATATAGTCGGGTTTGTTACTGCTGAGCCACAACAGGAACTCTGGGAATGTCTTTCTTTCTTTCTTTTTTTTTTTTTTTTTGTCTTTTTGCCATTTCTTGGGCCGCTCCCGCGGCATATGGAGGTTCCCAGGCTAGGAGTCGAATTGGAGCTGTAGCCCCCGGCCTACGCCAGAGCCACAGCAACGTGGGATCAGAGCCACATCTGTGACCTACACCACAGCTCATGGCAACGCCGGATCGTGAACCCACTGAGCAAGGGCAGGGACCGAACCCGCAACCTCATGGTTCCTAGTCAGATTCGTTAACCACTGCGCCACGACTGGAACTCCGGAATGTCTTTCTTAAATTTATACTGGCTTATTGATCAAATAAGCTAGCATTATTTCCACTTAATGTTTAAGACTGTGAAAAATATAAATTTGTTATAGCCAAATTGAATTATTATTCTGATTTTCAATAATAGTTACATTTTATATTATGTTAGCTTGAAGATAATTTATCTAGGTAACTTAAAACCTTAGACATATATTAAATTAATTCCCAGATATTCGCTGCATGCCTAAAATCATTTCTAAGATACGACCCTACAACATTGTTTAGTAAGCATCATTTTCAGTTTATATGCTTTTGTTTTGTATTTTAAATGCTTCAAAGAGGTTGTTTCTTTGGGTCTGTTAATGAATGTGCTTATTTTTGCCATTTTGATGAGCCTTATAAAAGAAGTGTGTGGCTGTAGAAAGTTCTGTTACATATATTCATAAGCGTTCCTAGGCTGCTAAAATGTCAGTATATATCATAAAGTTCACAATTATTTACCCTCTAATTTTTTGAGAAATAAAAGTTAATTTGGTTAAAAGTTACTTATTAATGCAAGTAATGGAGACCATGTACTAGGGAGCCAACAGTGCACATGCTTTTGTTTTTCAAGGAAAATAGTTTTTTCCTAAAGCAGCCATTCTCCTTTGCACATTTCCACCAGCAATGTATGAGTGATTCATTTTCTCAGTATCCTCATCGACATTTGGTGGTGTTGTCCTTATTTTTTATTTTATCCATTCTGTTATGTATGAAGTGATACCTCATTTCAGTTTTAATTTGCATTTCTCTAGTGGCTACGGCTTTTGAACATCTTTTGATGTACTAATTTACCATCTGTAGATCTTAGTGAAGTGTCATTTCATTTTCCCTATGTGCTAAATAGACTGTTTGCTTTTTTTATCCTGTCAAATTTTGAAGGTTCTCTATATATTCTAGATACTCGTCCTTCATCAGATATGCTTTGTAAATATTTTCTCCCACTCTGTAGCTGTTCTATCATCTTTGTGACAGTCTCTTATAGAGCAAAGTTTTTATTTTGTGACTCAGTTTATCAATTTTTCCTTTCATTGATCATGCTGTGGTGTCAAAGCTCAAGAACTCTATGCCCAGCTGTAGATCCTTGGCATTTTCTCCTATATTTTCTAAAATTTTATAGTTTTCTGTTTTACATTAAGTCTATCCATTTTGAGTTAATTTCTGTACAGTGTGAGACTTGGGTTAAGATTCCCTTTTTTTTTTTTTTTTTTTTTTTTTGCCTGTGGATGTTTCTCCAGGATGATTTTTTGAAAATCCTCTTTGCATTGAGTCCATATGTTTATTGTTAGTTTATAGAAGTACAGTTGATTTTTGAATTTTTTTTTATATCCTGAAAACTTGTAGAACTCACTTATGAGATTTTTGGATTTTTTTTTATAGATTTCTTGGGATTTTTCCATGTCATGGGCAAATAAGGATAATTTCATTTTTCCTTTCCAACACCATATTAAATACCAGTGGTGTGAGCTGAACCCTTGCTTGTTTCTGATCTCAGAGGAAAAATATTCAGTCTCATTAAGCATCATGTTAGCTGTGGGTATTGTAGATGTTCTTTATCAAGTGGAGGAAGTTTCCCTCTTTTTTTTTTTTTGAGAATTTTTATCATGAAAGGATGTTGAAATTTTGTCAAATACTTTTTTCGCATTGCTGGATATAATCATGTAGGTTTTCTTTTCTAACCTATTAATATGGCAGATAGCATCAATTAATTTTCACATATTGAACTAGTCTTCCATCCCTGGAATAAATCCTGTTTGATCAGCGTGCACAATTCTTTTCGTATACTGCATAACTGTAATTGTTAATATTTTGTTAAGGGTTTTTGCATCTATATTCGTCAGGGAGATTGGTCTTTCTTTTGCTTTTATACAGTGTCTTTGGTTTGGTATCAGGCTTATAGTAGCTTCTTTTTTTTTTTTTTTTTTTTTTTTTTTTGTCTTTTTGCTATTTCTTTGGGCCACTCCCACGGCATATGGAGGTTCCCAGGCTAGGGGTTGAATCGGAGCTGTAGCCACTGGCCTACGCCAGAGCCACAGCAATGACGGATCCGAGCCGCGTCTGCAACCTACACCACAGCTCACGGCAATGCCGGATCGTTAACCCACTGAACAAGGGCAGGGACCGAACCCACAACCTCATGGTTCCTAGTCAGAATCGTTAACCACTGCGCCACGACGGGAACTCCAGGCTTATAGTAGCTTCTTAAAACGAATCGGGAAGTACATTCTCTTCCTCTATTTTTTGAAAATTTTAGAATTTCTGTTGAATTGTGTAGAAATATACAGTAGACATCTCCAGTGAAACCATACAAGCTTGGAGATTTCTTTTCTTTTTTTTTAATGGCTGTACCCGTGGCATAATGGAAGTTCCCAGGCCAGGGACTGAGTCTGAGCGACAGCTGTGGCATTGCTGGGTCATTTAACCTACTGTGCCGGTCTGGGGATTGAACCTGTGCTCCTGTAGCAACCTGAGCTGCTGAGTCAGTTTCTTAAGCCAATGTGCCACAGCAGAAATTCCAGGGCTTGGAGATTTCATTTAGGAAGTTTTTAAGTTATGAATTTAATTTCCTAAATAGCACTATTCAAATTATCTATTTCATATTTTCTGAGTAATAGTAGTTTGCATTTTTCAAAAAAGTGGTCTATTCATTTAAGTTTTCAAATTTATGTTTATAGATTCCCTTATTATCCCTTGCTGTTCTAAGGGTTTTAGCCATAGGCCCTTTTTCATCCTTAATATTGGTGATTTGTGTCTTCTTTCTTTGTCAGTTTTCCTAAAGGTTTGTCAATTTTTTAAATCTTATCAAAGAACCAGTTCTTGTTTTATTTTACCTAAGTTTTTCTAACTTTAATTTTATTGATTTCTGCTCTTTTATTATTTCCTTTCTTCTGCTTAGTTTGGATTTCTTTTGCTCTCCTTTTTTTAGGCTTCTGAAATGGAAGCTTAGATTTGAGACTATTTCCCTTTTTTGAATGTAAACATTTAATACTATAACTTTCTTCTTAGCACTGCTTTAGCTGAGTTTCACAAATTTAGATATGTTGTATTTTTCATTCAGTTCAAAGTACTTTTTTTCTTGAGACCTCCCCTTTGAAGTTATTTATGGGTATTCAGAAGTCTGGAGATGTAACTTTTGTTATTGATTTCTAGTTTGATTCCACTGTGGTTGAAGAACATACACTGTATGATTTCAATTCTTTTAAATTTGTTGAGATTTATTTTATGGTTTATCTTGCTGTATATTCTGTATGTTCTTGGAAAAAAATGTGTATTCCTCTATCTTTGTATTGTCTGTCCTATGAATGTTAACTAGATTCTCTTGATTGATGGAGTTGTTGAGTTCCTCTACATCTTCCCTGGTTTCATGCCTAGTTGTTCTATTAATTATTAAGAAATATTGCAGTCTTCGCCTATAATTGCGGATTTGTGGATTTGTTATTTCTCATTTCAATTGTCATTTTTCTTTAAAATTGAAGTATAGTTGATTTACAGTGTTTACAGCAAAATGATTCAGTTATATATACATACATGCGTGTGTGTGTGTGTGTGTGTGTGTGTGTGTGTGTGTGTATTTTTTCAGATTCTTTTCCCTTATAGGTTATTATAAGACATTGAATATAGTTCTGTGCACCATTCAGCAGGTAGGTCCTTGTTTATCTATTTTATAAATGTATAGCACTGTGTATCTATTAATCCCACTCCTAATTTATCCCTCCCTGCTTTTCCCCTTTGCTAATCATAAGTTTGTTTTCTATGCCTGTGCATCTATTTCTGTTTTGCAAATAAGTTCATTTGCATCTTTTTTTTTTTTTTGGCTTTTTGCCTTTTCTAGGGCCACTCCCACGGCATATGAACGTTTCCAGGCTACGGGTCTAATCAGAGCTGTAGCTGCCAGCCTACAGCATAACCACAGCAACACCAGATCCGAGCCACATCTGCGACCTACACCACAGCTCATGGCAACGCTGGATCCACTGAGCAAGGCCAGGGATCGAACCTGAAACCTCATGGTTCCTAGTCAGATTCATTAACCACTGAGCCACGACAGGAACTCCGCATCATTTTTTTTTAGATTCCACACGTAAGCGATATCATATGGTATTTGTCTTTCTCTGACTTACTTTACCTAGTATTATAATCTCTAAGTCCATCCATGTTGCTGTAAATGGCATTATTTCATTCTCCTTTATGGCAAATATTCGTGTGTGTGTGTGTGTGTGTGTGTGTGTGTG
Organism: Sus scrofa; assembly: GCF_054392235.1. NCBI lineage: Eukaryota > Metazoa > Chordata > Mammalia > Artiodactyla > Suidae > Sus > Sus scrofa. The sequence continues at coordinate 90,684,617 of NC_139390.1, read as the reverse complement.
TGTGTGTGTGTGTGTGTGTGCGTGCGCGCGCGCACATCTTCTTTATCCATTCATGAACATTTAGGTTGCTCAGTTGTCAATTTTTGCTTCCTGCAGATGTGGCTTGGATCTGGCATTGCTGCGGCTCTCGTGTAGGCCAGCGGCTACAGCTCCAATTCAGCCTCTAGCCTGGGAACGTCCATATGCCTCGGGTGTGGCCCTAAAGAAAAAAAAAGCAATTTCATGTGATTCAACAAAATATGCTTTTATGTGTTTTCATGTATTAGTCATTCTTCATGTTCCAAGATGTTTATAACATTTTATTCCAGTCATGAATCCCTTCAGATCATGCTGTCCAATTATTGTAATGGCTGAAGGAAATAAACATAACCTTCATTTCTTTCTACAAAAAAAAAAATTTGCTTCCTATATTTTGCATTTCTCTTGTTTGGTGCATACACATTTACATTTGCTATGTCTTCTTGGTTAAATGACACCTTCATCATTATGCAATGTTCTTTGCTCTTCATAATTTTCTTTGCTCTGAAGTCTACTTTACCTAATAATGATATAGTCACTCTTGCTTTCTTTTGAATAGCATTTGAAGTATACCTTTTTCCATTTTCTTCTTTTTAATCTTTTCAGCAAAGGAACTCCCCAATTTCTTTTTTTTTTTGCTATTTCTTTGGGGCCGCTCCCACGGCATATGGAGGTTCCCAGGCTAGGGGTCTCATCCGAGCTGTAGCCACCGGCCTACGCCAGAGCCACAGCAATGCGGGATCCGAGCCGCATCTGCAACCTACACCACAGTTCACGGCAATGCCGGATTCTTAACCCGCTGAGCAAGGGCAGGGATCGAACCCTCAACCTCATTGTTCCTAGTCGGATTCGTTAACCACTGCGCCATGACGGGAACTCCCCCAATTTCTTAACCATAGCTTTGGCTACAGTTGATTCTTTTGAAAATATTTCAGGAGTGGTGGTGGCTGAAATTGAACTTTGAATAATAATATTTTGGTTCCTAGGAGTATTTTACCTAGAAACAATTCAAGAGAAAAGTAAATTTTTTTTTGCAAGGAAAGAAATGCACAGAGAACTTGAATTTTTAGCTTGTAAATAGGAAAAAAAAAAACTTTAAATGACTACGTAAATACATGCATAAGCACACAGCAAACAGAAAGTCACCCACTGATGTGAGTTTGTGACTAAATATGAAAAGAATGCATTGGAAACTTACTCTTTTTTTTTTTTTTTTTATTAAGAGCATAGTTAATGTTTTCATTTAGTTCAAATCCCCTGATGTGGCAAATGGCCTATGTAGGAGAATTCTGAAAATACATATAAGATGTGATCGTTGGTATCTAGTGTTGGAAATCCTCATTCTTAAGATACTCACAAACTTGGGAGTTCCCTTTGTGACACAGTGGAAGCAAATCCGACTAGGAACCATGAGGTTGCGGGCTCGATCCCTGGCCTTGCTCAGTGGGTTAGGGATCCAGCGTTGCCATGAGCTGTGGTGTAGGGTACAGAGGCGGCTCGGATTTGGCATTGCTGTGGTTGTGGTGTAGGCCAGCAGCTGTAGCTCTGATTCGACCCTTAGCCTGGGAACCTCGATATGCCTCAGAGGTGGCCCTAAAAGGCAAAAAAAAAAAAAAAAAGATACAAACTCAATACTGTTTTATTGTTGTCACGTAGCAACCAGAATTTATTTTCCAAGGCTTTCACAAAATAAAATGAGTATGATAGGCTCAGCATTTCTATTTTGTCTTTGATAAACTTAATAAAAATCCTTTGTTTCCTCAAGGCCAATATGTCCAGAGAGTCCTGGTTCTTTGGCATCTTTTGTCCTCTGGCAACATCTCTTTGCTTCCCTCTCTATTTAGCATAGCACATACTGTTTTAGCACACTAAAGATGATAGAGGGAATTTTAAGTGTAAACGATATGTATTTGCATATGTGAGATAGAACATTAACATGGTTTTATATTGTAGCATTCTAGTTCTGGGAACTTGGTCAAAGCAGTCATTTCTTCTAGGTTTTTAGTTTGTTTTTTGACACTATTTCCTTTACCCTCCTCATTAAAAAAAATTAGATTATCCTTCCTCCAACTAGACTCTGACCTTAGGCTTATGATTCTTCAGGATTAGAATACCTAACACTTGTACTCAGAGCTCACTATAATGTCAGGTATTAAACACCCTACCTGCACTATCTCATTTAATTCTTATGACATTATTACAGGAATGTTATCCAATAAAGTGAGAAAATTGACCTCAAAGAAGTTAGATCATTTGTCTGCATTCACACAACTACTAAGTTCTTAAGCCTGCACTGGAATCTAGCCTTGCCTGACTCTCCAGCCTACTTTCTTACCCTACGCTAATCCCATATTACGTTATCAATTCCAGAACTGCTGTTAGTTCTAGCCTGTTCGTATTTGAAGAATAATAGGTCTTTGTCATTTGGCCACAATATGAGTACAACTATCTGCCTAACTCAGCTAATGTCCCAATAGCTCAATTTCTAGGCATCTGTATTTCTGTAGGTCCTCTCTCTTCTTCCTCTCTGTGTCTAGACTCTAGTCAAAGTCTGTTTCTCTGTTCCTGTTGTTAGACTCATGGATTTAAACATTCTATTTTCTCTTCCTCCTTTCTTCTAAGTATCTTTCCTCTTTAATTTTCCCCACAAGATTCTCATACAGCTTTCATATGCTCATATGAGAAACTCCCAACACAAATGTTTATATTAAAAAAAGACAGGCGTTCCCATCCTGGCACAGTGGAAATGAATCTGACTAGGAACCATGAGATTTAGGGTTCGATCCCTGGCCTCGCTCAGTGGGTCAAGAATCCGGCATTGCCGTGAGCTATGGTATAGTTTGCAGACACGGACGAGGTTTGGATCTGGCGTTGCTGTGGCTCTGGCATAGGCTGGCGGCAACAGCTCCAATTAGACCCCTAGCCTGGGAACCTTCATGTGCCTCGGGTGCAGCCCTAAAAAGACAAAAAACAAAATAATAATAATAATAATAAAATAAAAAATAAAAAAAGACAGTTGCCACTTTGGAGACAGTTTTATTTATTTTCTTGCTATTTGCTTTCCTTACATTGTTATCAGGCTTAAGAGTCATCCACTTATATTCAGCATATTTTTAGGGTTTTCAAACCAGGACTCAAGATATTTACCTATCATTAAAGAATGAAGAAATATTCTGAATGTTAAATAAATGCTTTATTCTTTTTACTTAACAATGTCAATATTAAATAAATATTTACTCAACTATTTATTGAGTGTCTATATGTCGGCTACCACCCTAGACACTACCTTTTTACCCTCCCATATAATCTTTTTGGTAAAATGATTTTTTAAATATTAAAAAATAAGTTTGTTCAATATATACAAACTCGGAGTTCCCGTTGCGGTGCACCAGAAATGAATCTGACTAGTAACCATGAGGCTGCGGGTTCAATATCTGGCCTTGCTCAGCAGGTTAAGGATCTGGCCTTGCTGTGAACTGTTGGGTAGGTCACAGACATGGCTCTGATTCTGCATTGCTATGGTGTAGGCTGGCAGCTGTAGCTCCAATTGGACCCCTAGCCTGGGAACTCCACATACCCAGGGTGCAGCCCTAAAAAGCAAAAAAATAAAATAAAATAAATAATAATACACAAACTCATTTTAGAAAAATAAAAAAAGAGAAACAAAAATGAATTAGGTAATATACATCAACAACAATCACTTTCAATAATTTTAGGACTATCCTTCCAAAGTTTTATCTATATTTTTGAACTGTTAAAATTTTTTAGTTACTACTATATAATAAACTTTTTTCTACAGTCTGGTTGTTACAAGTTAATAATAATTCACTTTGTGGTATACAACAGTTTTAAAATCAAACTTTCAATGTTGGACTATATTGTGCTAGCATTTCTCAAGTACATATAAAGACGATGATGATCATCATTTATATAGTTTTCTTTTTATCTATCCTTGGGGGTTCCCTAGAGTCTCAGACAGGGCATTTCTAATAGGCTGGGGAACATTCTTCCAGATCTCAAAGAATTATCATTGAATTGGTTAAAAGTTTGCAGGTTAAATATTCAAAGGAAATCCCTTCTGTTTGTAATTCAGCATAGTCAATGGTTTGGTCAAACCTTGACTCTTGACAAGTTTGTCTCCTTTATTCAATACGTACTAATAGAATATTGGATATGGGGATATAAAGATGAGTAAGAGCCTATGCAGGGCAAATAACAATTTAGTGCAGTATGCAGATTTGCTGTCAAATAGAACACCATGTGCTTAAATTCTGCAGTAGGTGGATGCAAAAGGCTGTGTTGAACATAGCGTAAAGCAATGTACAAACCAGTGATTACTTGTAACACTTTTTTAGAAGAATGTCTGTTTTTATTTAATATTTGGTGGTTGAGGAAAAGATATAACCTATTACCTCTCTTTCTTATCTGCTAATTACTCTTGTTTCTCACATGGTGGTTGGCGCAGTTTGCTTACTTTTAGCATGTAAACTTAGAGGAAATATCGTCTAACTCTACCGAAGAAGGAATTTAGAAATGATCAATCATATAGCTAACATAAGGATGACAAAACAAACAAAAATCACACTAACAGGCACTCTTCTTAGACAACAAAACAGTGAGACGTCAACTGGGAAAACCGTATCATTGTCAACTCTGTGGCGTCACGCCAATAAGCGGAGGCGGTAAAAGAGAGGCCTGCAGAAGCCTCTACGCTGCAGCAGGCGGCGCAAGACCCGGGCAATTTTTCGAGCAGCGCTGGGATTACTGCCAAGCTGGGGAAGCACAGCGACCCGGCACAGCGAGCCGTTAAGAACGACTGTAAGACTGCGGTGGCGTCACGCCCGGAAACCGACGCACAAACTTACGTCTCCGAGCCCTCCTTTGAGGCCCCGCCCACTCATCGCCCTAGAGCCCGTAGGGGCACAGGGGGCGTGGCCAAGAGCTTGGAGTAGAGAATGCGCATGCGTACTTTGAAACCCCGGTCTCTTAGCTAACTATCAATCTCGCGAGTGTTGAAAGTCGGTGGCGTAGGTAGTAGACCTGGATGCTGGCGAGATACCTGATATCTACCAGAGGAAGAAGAGGAGGCGGCTAGGCTAGTTCCTGGTCTTGGTCCTTCTTGCTTTCCTTTCTTTTTCCCCCAACTCTCCGCCCTCCTGTAAATCGGCCTGCCTTCTCTGACCTCAGTGACCCGGGTGGCCCCGCCCACCCTCGTCGACGTGATTCCCGCCGTGAGGTAAAGCGCCGGTCGAACCCAGAGCCGGGAGGAAGAGGAGGACAGCTAGAGGGGGAGGCTCCTGGGCCTGGCTTGGGCTCGTCGCCGAGCTGCGGAGAGGAAGCATTCGGGTGGTCCTTCCGCTCCTCCATCGGCTCACTGCGACGTAGCCACCCAGGCCTAGGCCTCCTCCTCATCCCTGCTGGGCCGGGCCTCTGGCAGCAGCGGGTGACGCAGACGGAACATCATGTCGTCCGCGGCCGACCCTCCGCCACCCCCGCCTCCCGAGAGCGCGCCTTCCAAGCCCGCATCCTCCGCCGCCTGTAGCGGGAGCAACAACAGCAACAAAGGCGGCCCCGAGGGCTTCGGCGTCCCGGCGGCTCCCTCCGCGGCCGGCGCCGGCCCCACGGACTCCGAGATGGAGGTAAGGACGGCCTGTGGCATGGGGAGAGGGCGGGATAGGGAGGAGGAACTGGTTCCCTCTGCTGTGTATTGGTGATAAAACGCGAAGCCGAACTTCACTCCTCTGCACCCAAACTCGGCCTCAGACCCTTGGATGATCCGAAATGATGCTCTCCCTTGCGCCCTTCTGCTTACCTATGCAAGTAGACTCAGCTGGGTCTCTGGCACCTCATATTTGCGTTATTTGTCTCTTTCGCGAACCTTGCCAAATCCTCAAACGCTCTTATTAGACACATGTTCTTGATTACTGAGGCCGAGACGGATCTGCCGACTTTTTTTTTTAAGTGAGGCTCCCATAATTCCCTCGCCCATCTCTGAATCTCGATTTTAGTTTCCACTAAACCTGGGGGGAGGGGGAGGGAGATTTCCCTTTAGGAACGAGGGTAGACGGACGGGGTGGGGAAGGCATTTAAAAGCAGCGCATCCGAGGATTTGGGCCTCCTTTTCTTCATCCCGGTCCTTGCGGGGGCGGTATCTGTTCTGGGCAGAAACAATGGCGAGAGCTGGATGGCTGAGGGCGCAGTGGGGATAAGCGGGGCGCAGCTGCTCCTGTGAAGGGAGAGGAGGCTCCTCCCAGGCGCTGTTCCATTGGGAGGGAAGCGACCAAGGCAGCGGCAGCTGTCTGGAACCCCCATCTAATTTGGGGGTGGGGTGATGGATGGAAGGATGAATGATTTAGTGAGTCAGGGGTTGGGGGGGGGTTGGGGGGTTTTCAGACCAGCACTCCTGTAGGGCATTGGCCTGTATTTGAGAATTGGTACCCCTCCCTGCCGCGGAGCCTGCCTTCTGGGCTGGGGTTGGCCGGCCAGGGGATGGTGACAATACTGCGGGGGTGGAAAGATTGGGGAACAGCCAGGCGGGTCTCTTGGGTGTGCTCCAAGGCTTTGCGATGTCTGGGAACAAAGTGATTGCTTGCTCCTTCCAAATTTTATTCTTGGCTTTCGATCTGTTTTGATATATGTTATAGTCGCAGGCCAGAGATTTCTGGGACTTTTCCATCCTTAGATAGATTGAGCTAAGGTAATACTGCTTTAAAAATGAACATTGCTGCAGAATTAACGCAATAAGGAAATGGTAGCGCGGTTTACCATTGAAGCATTTGGCGCAGTAGTTTTATTTGGGCCCCAGCGGTCTAGTCTAGGATGAAGTAACACGTTAGTTTTTGGAAGAACTTTTAGGTGAAGGTGGACCTCGATAGAATAGGACTTCTGGTATTCTGTAGTTTTCGGTGTCTTGAGATTTGTTTCAAATTCCTGTCTGGTGTTGCCTATTTTTCTCTTTAGGTTTTAAATCGTTTTTTGAATTATCAGGGTTAACGTGGATTCCTGCTTCCTGGCCTAAGGGGGTTTGAAAGTCTGACATTGAAAGCAATTGTATGTAAATATACCGTTCTGAACAAATTGATGTTTTGCTGTTCTCAGCTTCTCAAAGGGGGCTGTCATTCAAATTTTGGAATAACAAGCACAGTCTCACTAGGGGTGTTACAGAATCAGAAAGCAGAATAATTTAAAGCCTAAACTGAATATTTTGGCTTCAGTTGCTATTTTTAAAGTTAAAGTGGAATAAAAGTTTAACTATGATTATTAAGGATATAACAAGGACCATATGAAGTCAGTGGTATTTTTATTTGCCAAATGAGAAAATTGAGTCTTCTGGTAAGTAGAACCTGTGATAGAACCCAGGTCTGGCTCTGAAGCTGACCATTTCCCCACGTATCTTGCCCTGTCATAGTCTTAAAAAAAGATGTTTGACAATTTTTATTTATTAAAGAATGATTTAGTTATCTTTTACCTTCTCAGTATAGGAATATCAGTAGTTTTATCCACCTTTTCACTGAATAGTTTTAGTTTTTGTTTTTTCCCTTACATTATAGGGTGGTTTTTCTTTTTTTCATTTTGGGGGGGGGGGTCTTAAAAAAAAAAATACCTTCAGTCTCTTCTTTTTCCTTAACTGAATTTAGAAATCATTGAAGTTCACTGGTTAAAAACTAGATTTCTGCATACATGTGTAACGTATCTGACAATCTGTTTCACAACTTAAAAAAATATTTTAGGAGTTCCCGTCATTGCGTAGTGGAAACGAATCTGACTAGGAATCATGAGGTTGCAGGTTCGATCCCCCTGGCCTTGCTCAGTGGGTTAAGGATCCGGCAATGCCAGGAGTTGTTGTGTAGGTTGCAGACACGTCTCAGATCTGGAGTTAACTATGGCTGTGGTGTAGGCTGGCGGCAACAGCTCCAATTAGACCCCTAGCCTGGGAACCTCCATGTGCCACGAGTGCAGCCCTAAAGAGACAAAAAAGACAATAAAAAATAAAAAAATTAAAGAAATAAAAAGTACTTTCAAATGTCTTTTTCTTGTTTGAAAGTAGAATTTAAGGTGAGTTTTACCAAAATCATTTATTTTCTGACAAAGCGCACTGTCCTAGAAATATTAGCTAGCTTTTCTATGTATTAAGTTTAGTTTTTCTTTTTTGCTTGGTACTGATAGGTCAAGGTAGCATCTCATTTTTCATTTAATATCTTTTTGGCAGTGTGGATGGTGACTGTTTTTGTTCATCCTCTTTTCTTACTATAAACTAGACTGATAGGTAGCTGCACTATATGCCGATAATCATATGACTGTAAGAGTCCCGAAATCCAAACCTTTTTAAAATTAAAACAGTGAAATAACTAGTAACTTCTTTTTTTTTTTTTTTTCTTTTTTGTCTTTTTTGTTGTTGTTGTTGTTATTATTGTTGCTATTTCTTGGGCTGCTCCCGCGGCATATGGAGGTTCCCAGGCTAGGGGTTGAATCGGAGCTGTAGCCACCGGCCTACGCCAGGGCCACAGCAACGCGGGATCCGAGCCGCGTCTGCAACCTACACCACAGCTCACGGCAACGCCGGATCGTTAACCCACTGAGCAAGGCCAGGGATCGAACCCGCAACCTCATGGTTCCTAGTTGGATTCGTTAACCACTGCGCCACGACGGGAACTACCACTAGTAACTTCTTTTGGAAAGCACATCTTATTTTTGTAGGATATATTTGGCCTTTCATGGTACCCCAATTTGAGTTTCATGAAACAGCCCAGGTAGATGGCTTTGTCATTTTTATTTGTGGAGACCAGAGATTTGTGATGAGCTTAAGGTTACACAGGTGCATCATGGTCTTAATAATAAAGTTAGACTTGACTTTGGGTTATTTGACCTCTTAAATCTAGTGCTATACCAGATAGCTTTATAATAGTATGTATGTATTGCCAAATATAGATTAGTGCATCATTTATGAAAATAATACTTTAACCAGTTCTTAGGTTCTTTTAATGGATGAGTGGAACTTTACAGTAGAGTTGTTGCAGTTTTGGTTGTTTGTGGCTTTTTTTTTTTTTTTTTTCCTCCTTTTTAGGGCCACACATGCAGCCTATGGAAGTTCCCATGCTAGGGGCTGAATCAGAGCTGCAGCTGCTAGCCTACACCACAGCCACAGCAGTGCTAGATCCTAGCCGTGTCTATTATGGGATCACAGTAATGCCGGATCCCTAACCCACTGAGTGAGGCCAGGGATTGAACCCGCATCCTCATGAATGCCAGTTGGGTTTGTTAACTCCTGAGCCATTATGGGAGCCATTTGTGGTGTTTTGAATGTCAGGGTGAATAAATTTGCAAGGATAGCCATTTTTTACCAATTAAAGAATCAGATTGTAGTTAAAGGGTATTCATTTTAGGCTGCATGATAAATTTTTTTTAATGTTCTAGAGGATAGGAATCGGAGTGACTAATGCTTACTTTTCAGGTGAACATTTGTGTAATAGATACTGCAGTTGTATGAATAAAAGGGAACATATTTTCACATTTTATACTGTTCAATTTGGCTTTATAGTTTTTCATTAGAAAAAGAAACAGATTTGCTAAAAGTAATTTTATTCTAGGATGTTGTAGATAATAATCTTATGTTTTAATCTTGGCAATAGCCATGCAGCTTAGATATTTGGATTAAATAGGTTGTTACCATCATGGTATTTTTCACCAAGGTTTCCTGTCAGGTTAGATAACAGCCATTTAAAGTATCTAGGAAATTTGGGACAGGATTGTTTTACTTAGAATGTATTTTGGGCAGAAATCAGTCTAATAATTGTTCTTAAAGAACAATCAGTGATTTTTTTTTTCCCTCCTACCAGGAAGTATTTGATGATGCGTCTCCTGGGAAGCAAAAAGAAATCCAAGAACCAGATCCTACCTATGAAGAGAAAATGGTATGTTTTAGGTATATGAATAGTCTTATATTAACTTTTTTTTTTTTTTTTTTTGTCTTTTTGTCTTTTTGTCTTTTTGCCTTTTCTAGGGTCGCACCCTTGGCATATGGAGGTTCCCAGGCTAGGCGTTGAGTCAGAGCTGTACCCACCAGCCTACACCAGAGCCAGAGCAATGCAGGATCCAAGCCATGTCTGCGACCCACAGCACAGCTCACGGCAACGCTGGATCCTTAACCCACTGGGCAAGGCCAGGGATCGAACCGGCAACCTCATGGTTCCTCGTCGGATTCGTTAACCACTGAGCCACGACGGGAACTCCATATAACTTTTTATTAGGAGATTATATGTACCAAAATTAAGGCCCCAATATCCCACTTAAATATGTAGAACATGGAGTACTATTACTTTTGTGTCTTACCTACTCGACTAAGTATTACATGAATTCACATTTTGAAAATACACGGGTTATGTTAACACCCCCTTTAATATTTATCATTGGGAAGCAGGTGAATTAGACTAGAGTAGTAATTATTCAAGGTGTGTTTATTCTGCATCTGTCTAGCATTGTACTCTGCTGGTAATAAGGGGAGTAATACATGTTCCTTGCCTATAGTCTTATGATATGGGTAGGATCTTTACAAAAGACAATATAAATTTTATACTTGAATTCTTAAAGACCCTGCTCATGTTTCATATCCTCTGAGGAAATTTATTTTTTTAATTTTTAAATTTTTTTTAATAGTTATTTCTCCAATACAATTTTTTTCTGCTGTACAGCATGGTGACCCAGTTACACAAACATGTATACATTCTATTTTTGCACATTATCATGCTCCGTCATAAGTGACTAGACAGAGTTGAAATTTATTTTTTAACCATGTGTTAACCAGTACTTAACAAAGAGCTTTAAATTTATTTATTTTATTTGCTTTTTAGGGCTGCATCCACAGCATATGAACGTGCCCAGGCTAGCGGTCGAATCGGGGCTGCAGCGGCTGGCCTTTGCCACAGCCACAGCAACAAAGGATCCAAAACATATCTTGGACCTACACCACAGCTCATGGCAATGCCGGATACTTAACCTTTTAAAACCAGAGGTCAAACCCTCATCCTCATGGATTCTAGTTGGATTCCTTTCCAATGTGCTGCAATGGGAACTCCTGAGCTTTAAATTTAAATTCCGATTCCATATTAATGAGTAACAGTGAATGATTACTATGTACCAGGTTCTGTTGTATGTGCTTTATATGTGTTAAACTCATTTATTTGTTTTAGAATCCTAAAAAGTTAAAATAGCATGTGTAATAATAATACCACTGCATGACACAGTGTGCTCCTTAAGAGTGGAAACTGTCTTTAGCACCCAGAACAATCTCTGGCACATGGTAGATTTTAACAGATCTTACTTTCCCCTTATTTTTTTACGTTCTCTTCAATATGAGTAAATGTTTTTAAATCTCTTAAATAGCTTCAGAATCCTAAAAATGTGATATATATTTTATCTATGCATGTATGTACACATATATAATGTGTGTAGTACATGTAGCAATATATAAAATAGAAGTGATGTATTAACTCTGTATGATTTCTGATTACATTTTATATATGTTTATATCTATAACTGTCCTGTTTCCTTTCTTTACTGTCAAACTTAAAGAAAAGGATATCTTTTTCAGCTCTCCTTTTCCCATTCATTCCTTTAACCTTTACAATTTAGATTCTATCATTAACACTGTCCTAATGATTCTAATTGCCAATTCTTTGGCTTAATTTTAGTTTCATTCTCCTTGATCTTACTTATGTTTGACCTTGTCAACCACTCCACAAAATTTTTACTTGGCTTGAGAGATCTTTTTTCCCTTAATGATATCCTGTTGACTTGATCATTCCTTTGTCCTTCTTCATTACATTCTGAACATTTGTTTTTTGACAGTTTGATCCCTGTCACTCGTTTTCATCTGCCATCTTTAAATAAATAACTTCCAAACATTTATTTCTAGGCCAGATGCCTCCAACCATTATATTTTCATTTGCTGGTTGGACATTTAAGTCCCTTTGATATCTCTTATTTAGGAATTTCCAAAATGAATTCATTAGCTCTGTACTTCTATTTAGTGTTATCTCAATGAATAAAAGTATCTTTTAATAGATACCCAAGCTGTTTATGACAGTACCTCATAGTTTTAATAGTCTTGGCAAACTTAACCTCATAAATATTTCTTTTATCTTTTCCTTGTCACCCCAGTTCAGTATTCTTCTGTTTCATCAATTACGTCATTGGCGTCTTTATTTGGATCCTTATGATCTGTCTTCTTCCAAATCTCTTCTTGTTTTTGCGGAGTATATTTATGGCACAAATCTTGTTGTATTATGGAGGTTTTCAGTTGTTCTTTACAATACTTTTCATCTTCACAGTTCCCTTGCAATTTTTTTCTCACTTCCTACAGATTTTTCAGTCTCTTAGTTTAATTTCCCTTTTCAGCATCATGTTCTTAACAAGCAGTTTTCTTCTATGCAACCTCCTTATCATCTGCTAGTTCCTATTCATAGGTAAGTCTTGATATCCCTCTTCATTCTTGAACCCAGGTTGTTGAGTACTGCTTGAGAAAACTAAAGTAATAGGGCCGATTGGTACCAGATTAAATTTATGGTTTTTACTCTTTTGGGCTTTGTGTTTCTTGCTCATAATCCCACTTAGCCATTCAAAAATTTTGCCACTCTGATTGTTGTCCTCCTTTTTTGCCAGACCCTCATTTTCAGTCTTCCTCCACAAAGAATTACAGGGCCATCATCAGTTTATTTCCTTTGTATTTCTAAACGTTTATGTCTTCTACTGTCCTGCTCATTTCCTTCTTAGGGAAAGAAACTTTCCAAGGCTATTGATTTTAATCTTCCATTTGATCTTATGTTTCATTTCTTTCAGGTTCCTGACTTTATTCTATTGTTTGTGCTTTTTAAGAAGCAATTTTTAAAAACTCCTTACACTTTTTTAAGATCTCAAGTAATTTCTATTTTAACCTAATTTTTTCAACTGCTGGCAAAAGTCTTTGCCTTGAACCTTATTCCCCTTAAATTTATGCCATCATCCTACTGAAAGCTTATTCTGTAAATGTTGTGAGCTCCTTGGCTCTTTGCATCTAGTTGGTAATCCCACCACCATTTGAATCAATGGGAGAGAATTTTGGAAATTATGGACTTTTTTGTAGAGACCTGGTGAAATTTATACTTAATTCATTAAGACAGTAGTACTCAAACTTGACCTTGGAGAAGATAACGAAGATCTTGGATATGTTTGATCTGGTAGATCATGAATCTCACTTTGAAAAAATACTATCTTAAGACAGCTAGAGCCATTAAAAGATTTTTGAGCATTAGAGAGGTGTGATAAGGTCTAAGAATTGCGGGGACCTCTCCCTTTGTTGAAACATCACCTCTGTTAGGATTTTCCTGATCATCCTGGTTAAAATTTTAGTGCCGCTCCCACTTCCCATTTTTCTATACTCTGCTTTATTTTGCTTCTGATTATCATCTTCTGACAATCTTAAATAATTTACCTATCATGTTTATTTTCAATACTAGACTATAATTTTGTAAAGAAACAATACTTTTTCTGGTAGACACATGGAAGTTTTGTTGAATAGGTATTTAAGAAGAAAATGTTCATTTGAAAGAAGTGAAGATAAATGTTTAGTGATCTGAGTACTGTAGAATAGCTTTTACTTAGACTGACCTGCCTGAATTTATTTCCAGAGCTTATTTGTCATGATCCAAACATAATCACAATAAAAGAACAGTCTTTTTTTAAGCCCCAATAGCTTCTCATTGCATGTTTTTGGCTTTTATTAATATGTACTAAGAAACGAAATTGTTCAAAATATGTGTAGATATATGCACCTCAGTTCAAACAACTGAAGCTTGTCATCTGTAGGACATAACTAGGAAGAAGCCTATTGACAGCTCGTTGTTAGTTGTATGGATTGGGCTACGTTTGTGACTCAGTGAAACACTGTCACCATGTGCCTTCCTGATAGATTGGGCTTCAGTTTTTACATTGGTGTGATTTTTTTTTTTTTAAAGTTACGTTTTTTCTTTCAAAAATATGTAGTTTTTATTGCATTGTGATGTTTGACAACCACTGGTACTTGCTTTTGCTCGGTAAAATGCAGTTTGGTAATCCATTCTAAAACTGACATTTTAAACATTTATAGGTAGAGATGTTGAGTAACTGGTTTCTTTGTTTATTGAGCTCATGTCTTGTTTCTCCTTTTTTTTTAACCAAACTGTTAGTGTGTCTGAAAAAGTCTGTTGCCTGAAGGCTCTAGATTTCCTTTGTTTATTTTGATAAAAGCTTGATTTCAAGCACCTTAAATGTTTTTTGGTATAAATTCTTCCATTCTCTTGGTGCAGTAATAGGGAATGTTTAAAGCAGCAGATGTTAGATATGAAAGGAAGCAATGATATTAAGAATTGCATTGAGTTAATGAATAGTTCATGAGCATAATAGATGTTTTTCAAGCATGATACCTTTTTAAAATTTGACACAGCCTAACTGATGAATGACCAATGCATTTTCCCCTCTTCTGAATAAATTTACTTCTTTTAATTTTTTATTTGATATTTTTTGTATATCAAAATAAAATTGACATGGTAGTTTTAAATTTAATTAATTCAGTGAATTTTGACAAATACATGCAGTCATTTAACCACCTTACAATCATGATGTAGAGCAGTTCTCTCGCTACAATGTTCGTTCCTACCTTCATCCCCTTGTGACTTGAGATCTGCTTTCTAAAAGATCACTACTCAGAATTTCGCATAAGTTGGATTGTACAGTCTCTAGTCTTTTTTGTTTGGCTTCTTTCACTTAGTATAATGCTTTTCAAACTCATCTATGTTGTTCCATGTATTTTACTCCTGAGTTTGTTGTATGGAGGTATGTTGAAACGTTGATTTCTGAAGTTTTATCAATATTCTGATAAAATGTATTTTAAAATTTTTTGCAGCAAACTGACCGGGCAAATAGATTTGAGTATTTATTAAAGCAGACGGAGCTGTTTGCACATTTCATTCAGCCTGCTGCTCAGAAGACTCCAACCTCCCCTTTGAAGATGAAACCAGGGCGTCCACGAATAAAAAAGGATGAGAAACAGAACTTGTTATCAGTTGGCGAGTGAGTGGTAGTTGATATTTAATAGTTGAACCAAACTTGTTTTTGGTAATTTTCATTAGAAGCATAAAATCACTTTATTAAAAAATTATATTAGTACTGTTATTTATTTGGCCCCAGGTGGCTTGGGAGGATGTAGCCATACATGTATAAATAAATAAAAATGCATAATGCTTTATTTTTTTATAGATAGAATAGGGAATTCAGATATTATCCATGACTTGGAGTGGAGACAAATGCAGGGGTTAAGTGACTTTTTTAACATCACCTAGAAGGAATTAGACTGATCTGAGTTTCAGTTTAGATCTGACTTGGGATGTGCTCTGGTCTCCTATATCTCATACATACATTAGGGGTATTGGTTTTATCTGAAGTCTGTTGGTGTGTGCATATTGGGA
This sequence comes from Sus scrofa, assembly GCF_054392235.1. NCBI lineage: Eukaryota > Metazoa > Chordata > Mammalia > Artiodactyla > Suidae > Sus > Sus scrofa. Next base: position 90,669,123 of record NC_139390.1, on the reverse strand, counting down.
TGATTCTTGATTTAAAATTTTTGTCACATACTTAGTTGTCAGATTGAAGCATTGTGACTGTGGTGCAGGCTCCGATTCAATCCCTAGCCTGGGAACTTCCATATGCCTGTGGGTGCCCTAAAAGAAAAAAAAAAAAGAAATTAAAAAATACATAAATTGAAGCATCAAGTTATATACCACTCTTAGGTGGTGGTTCAGAATGTATAAAGTAACTCTTATATCTTGAACTTAATTATAAATTCTTTTTTAGAATCTGTGCTGATTGGATAACTAAGGTGTGTAGGTAGTAATAATTAATAAATTTAGGGCAGTCTCAGCTCCCTGGAAAGGCTATATGTAGTTCCCAAAGTGAAAAATAAAATGTGATCAATAATTAAAATATGCTAGGTTATCTAAAAGAGGAAACTACAAACTTATCAATATTGTTAAATTTACTACATAGTATACAGAAAATATGGAAGTATGAGTTCTATCTTGAAGTGAATATCAAAAAAGCATATTGGGAGTTCCCGTCGTGGTTAACGAATCCGACTGGGAACCATGAGGTTGCGGGATCGGTCCCTGCCCTTGCTCAGTGGGTTAACGATCCGGCATTGCCGTGAGCTGTGGTGTAGGTTGCAGACGCGGCTCGGATCCTGCGTTGCTGTGGCTCTGGCGTAGGCCGGTGGCTACAGCTCCGATTCAACCCCTAGCCTGGGAACCTCCATATGCCGTGGGAGCGGCCCAAGAAATAGCAACAACAACAACAAAACAACAACAAAAAAGACAAAAGACAAAAAAAAAAAAAAAAGCATATTACCTTAATTTTATTTGGGGCATTCTATTCATCTAATATACTTTACTGTTTATCCATTGTGTGTAACCAGAGTGCTTTTATTTTAATACGTATGAAACTTCATAAGAGAACTTAGCATTTCAGATATATTTAAATTGTTTAGACTTGAAGTTTGCAGCTATTTAAATGGTATCAGTCTCAGAAATGCAAACTACTGTAATGGGTATTGTTATGGGGTAGTCAGTATGGTATCATGAAAAGGAACGGGTCTATTAAGCGCCTATAAGATAAAAATAATTATGTAGTAAATAAAAAGTTGTTCAGCTTTGATCTTATTAGTGTTATTGAAGTCTTGGTTAATAGGTATCTTTACCCTTCAAACCATCTTACATGGAAGTTAGCTTAGGCAGAGTAATTAAGGTGACACTATTCTGTTCTTTGGTATAAGGACATAGATGCTTTTTTTAACCCCATTCCATCATCCAGTTACATTCAATTATGCCTCGATTTGAAGCAATAAAGGGTATTCCAATGTTTAGCTTCGGTTTTAACAACCATAATAATCAACCATATTGACAATATATTACGAAGGACATTTTATTTTAAAAAGAAAAGTTCTCAGTTTATGGAGAATAACTTGGGGTAGGGGTAGATCTTTCACTATGTTTCTTAGGGTTGGAATGCAGAGAAGCACAAGAAATTACACTTAGACGAAGACATTTGGATTAGAAGCAAATAAAATAGGCAAGAACATCCTTGCTTATTTATTGCCTTGTTTCTCTGGGAAGGCTGATTATCTCTTCCACCATGTGTATCATTTTGGTAGAAATCAAGCAATTCGTTAGATTTAGAGGTCACAAGAGTGAAATAATCTACTGGTTTCTAATTTAAATGAAAATATTTGTTGAAAGTATGAAGATATAATTGGAAAATTGAGAATTGGGGAGGAAGTAGTTTTATTAACCTGAGTCCTTTAGAGATCAGAAATTTGGCAATATTATGACTTCAGAAAATTAGTTTCTGAGAGGATGTATCTGACTCTCTTGGCATGTTAGAATCTGGGCATGTGTATGTAATAAGCTTTGAGTAATTCTGATGTATCTAGTTAAGAGTCATTGCTTAAGCCTTAATTGTCCTCTATTCTGCATATTCTACAGCTCTTGGGAAAGTTGTAGTTTTTAAAATATGATTTCTGCAGTTCCTGTTGTGGCACAGCGGAAGCAAATCCGACTAGGACCCATGAGGCTGTAGGTTGGATCCCTGGCCTCACTCAGTGGGTTAAGGATGCAGCATTGCCGGGAACTGTGGTGTAGGTCACAGAAATGGCTTGGATCTGGTGTTGCCATGGCTGTGGTGTAGGCTGGCGGCTACAGCTCCAATTAGACCCTTGGCCTGGGAACCTCCATATGCTGTGGGTGCGGTTCTAAAAAGACAAAAAATAAATAAAATGTGATTTCTGAAACTGGGGGAGGTAGATTACTTAAAAAACTTTAAAATGCAAATTGTAAGGTTTTTTTGGACTGCATATTTTCTTGAAATTAGATTACTACATTTGTTTATCAGGTTCTGGTTAACCTAAGGTATTATTCTATTTTATAACTGTATATTTTAGAAAACCATGTAAAACATTTCAGATTTAAATTTACTAATAACTTGTACTCTTCACCTTTTCAGTCTTAATTTACGTGCCTATAAAAAAATTGTTGTGTAACCTTGGTTAACCTCTTGACTACTATATTAAAATAGTGCCTGGTAGTTAGAATTAAAGCCAAAACTCAAATCTTTTGATTTTTATTTTAAACTTGACAGCTATCGACACCGAAGAACAGAGCAAGAGGAGGATGAAGAATTATTAACAGAAAGCTCCAAAGCAACCAATGTTTGCACTCGATTTGAAGACTCTCCATCATGTATGTTATACATATTTAACTACTTAATCTTTAATTCCCTTTTGTGACATCTTTTGGTTAATGTTTTGGATTTGTCTTGGCTGTAACTTGTAAAGGGAGTTTTTAGTAATCTTTTGAAATTTATCGATTGTGAAATGAACTTAAGAGTTTTTGAGGATGGAAATGATAGTACATTAATATGATAGTGGTGCTGTATTTCAGAGGGGTATACAGTGCCATCATGCTTATTGTTGCCTGAATGTATATGTAAAGCTAGGAAAGGTTTTTGCCTTGTATTTGCCCCAGATAAGATAATTGTGTTAAAAAAAAAAAAAAAAAAAGGACTCTTTGTAGAGACTTGTTTACTCATTTCCTGATTTTGTAATTGTCTAAAAATTTTTTTCCAAAGTAAAGAGTTCTTGCTGTGGCTCAGGTTAAGAACTTGACACAACAATGTCCATGAGGATGTGGGTTTGATTCCTGGCCTTGATCAGTGCGTTAAGGATCTGGTGTTGTCACATGCTGCAGCATAGGTTGCAGATGTGGCTTGGATCTGGTGTTGCTATTGGCTGTTGTGTAGGCCTCAGCTGCAGCTCCAATTTGACCCTATACCGGGAACTTCCATGCTGCAGGTGCAGCTGTAAAAAGAAAAAACCATTTTTTTCCCCCAGATACACTTGTTAGTAATGATTTTCCAAAAGGAAACATGGTTAACCAGGTTGAAGTTCTACCTATATTTAATCTTGATTTTCCAGTGGTCTAGTTGTCTTTACTGAAGCCCAGCATTTTTTTTCCTGACCTCCTTTCCCCGTGTCACTTGATTACAAATTTATGTGATCATAATGATTGTAAAAAAAATTGATAATGGTCAGTGTGGGACATGTAATTAGGATTTGTTATTTTAATAATTAACTATAACCTTGAACTGTTAGCAAATTGAACTTCAGGGAGGACAAGATCTGGTTAGAAATTCAGCAGTCTGTTTAAAATGTCTGCCTCCAGATTTTTTTTTTTTTTTTTGGCTACATAGTACCTAGTTTCCATTTCTTTTCATGGAGGTACAAGGAGGAAAGGAAATTTGAACTATTTGAGTTATCTTTTTCTCACATTCCTACATTGTGCCCATTTTCCGTCAATTGATTGGCTTTTCATTTCAAAGCAGTGTTCTTCAAAAGGTATGGAGTATAGAAAATATGTATCAAATTTTTAAGATTGAGTTATTTGTAATCTGTATACTTAATAATAATTATTCTGGGATAGGCAATATATAGTAAATCCTGAAAGTGATAATGTTTCTCTTTATAGGATCTATTGGAAAAATAACTTAATTGGAAGGGTAAAGAGAAAACAGTCTTTTAATTCCTATTTCCCATTTGTTAGGAGGAAAACAATCCCCAGAGAACATCTATTTTAGATCATCAGGAAACGCAAAAATTCTTAGAAACACTTGTAATAACATTAAAAAAGGAAATGAGTCCAAACAGTTTGTGGGTAACATAGCGGCTGAGTGATTGAGGTACTCTGCTGCCTCCAGTCATGTTTCTTGTCCTTGGTTTTCTTCCATATCCATCTGCTCCTTCACTCCAGACCACAGCAGCTACTTCTAGTGACTTGGAACTTGCAAAATACCCTTTCTTAAAACCTAGTTTAAACTTTTTTTTTTTGGTGTTTTTAGGGTCCCACCCATGGCATATGGAGGTTCCCAGGCTAGGGGTCCAATCAGAACTATAGCTGCTGGCCTACACCACAGCCACAATGACACAGGGTCTGAGCCGAGTCTGCGACCTACATCACAGCTTACAGCAATGCCGGATCCTTAACCCACTGAGCGAGGCCAGGGATCTTACCTGTGTCCTCTTGGATACTAGTCAGATTTGTTTCTGCTGACCCACGATGGTAACTCCACAGTCAGAATAAATGCGTAGGCCCACGTGAAACCTCTGAGTATTAGATGAAGGGGGGTGCCCATCTCTATTCCTTGTCTTTAAAATGTGATATGATTTTTCTTTTGTTTTTAGATGTAAAATGGGGTAAACTGAGAGATTATCAGGTCCGAGGATTAAATTGGCTCATTTCTTTGTATGAGAATGGTATCAATGGTATCCTTGCAGATGAAATGGTATGTGTTTGGTAACATTTCAGAAGTCCACATTTTATGACTTAAAATGTACGTCAGATTTATAAAAGTTAAGGCTTGTAATATCTATTTTTGTTGAATAGACTCTAGAACTATTAGGAAACTAATCCTCTGTCAGACTATAGAAGTTCACTTTATTGCCTAAGTGGGATCTGTGTCTAAACTTCAATTGCAAGAAATTTTTATTTATGAAAGTGTAATAAATTTAAAAATATAATACATTTTGAGAAGTATGCCTTTGGTTGACTTCTGTAATATAATGATATGGCCATTCCATCTTATCCCCCCTGCCCCTTCTATAAAACACAGGTGGGGTCAATTGAATGTCATCAATACATATTTTCTTCGTAATGGCAGCTTGCACAGTTCTATCTCATGAAACATATTTTCTTTAGGATTTACTAGTTATATAGTGACTTTTTTAAGTTTTCCTATTGCTGTAGTGCCAAAACAATTGCTTGGAGAAAGTATGGAGTCAAGAGAAACAGGTCTCAATTCTAGCTCTGTTGAATGACCTTGGGAAAGTCACTTAAATATCTGGGCCTTATGGAGATGGTAATAGTACATCCTTCAAAGATTTGTAAAGATTAAATGATGTAATAACACTTATAAACCTGATACATAGCAAGTTCTTATCATTTGTTAGCTACACATAGCTTTTAAATATTTCTGTACGTGTCAGGAAGTACGAATATGGAAGTGTATCTTGTTTTTGTATTTCATTGCTTATGGTTATTGTATCTTTCAGGGCCTGGGAAAGACTCTTCAAACGATTTCTCTTCTTGGGTACATGAAACACTATAGAAACATTCCTGGTCCTCATATGGTCTTGGTTCCTAAATCTACATTACACAACTGGATGAGTGAATTCAAGAGATGGGTCCCAACACTTAGATCTGTTTGTTTAATAGGAGATAAAGAACAAAGAGTAAGTTTTGTATTTCATGACATTTTTGATATTAAAAGAATTTGAATTTAGGTTTGGGGAGATAACTAGAGGAGGGATGGAAAAAGACAAAGGTTAACTTGGTCTCTACAGATACTAGTAATTTATAAATGGAATGTTGTCTTCATGATTACAATTCACACTGGGAAAAACGAGTTGCAGACTGTAGAAGACTAAGAATATAGTTTACCTCTCCTGTTTTTGGGGGGTTGGTTATAAAATCAAGGGCTGTGTTCTCATTCCAGAAGCATTTTCTTACTTTTAAAAGAAATTTTGAGTATGTGAGGTGGTTAGAAATTTAAGCAACCCGGAGTTCCCGTCGTGGCGCAGTGGTTAACGAATCCGACTAGGAACCATGAGGTTGCGGGTTCGGTCCCTACCCTTGCTCAGTGGGTTAATGATCCGGCGTTGCCATGAGCTGTGGTGTAGGTTGCAGACGCGGCTCGGATCCTGCGTTGCTGTGGCTCTGGCGTAGGCCGGTGGCTACAGCTCCGATTCAACCCCTAGCCTGGGAACCTCCATATGCCGCGGGAGCGGCCCAAGAAATAGCAACAACAACAATAACAACAACAACAACAAAAAGACAAAAGACAGGAAAAAAAAAAAAAAAGAAAAAAAAAAGAAATTTAAGCAACCCGAAGTTTAGATTAATGTATATGATGGTAATAGTCACAGAATAGTAATTTGTAATGGTAAATAGGTGCTAAACATGTAAGTAGTAACTTGCAAGTTGGTATAATATTGGTCAGTTGGCACATCCTTTTTGGAAGAAGACACAGAAATAACACTACTAAGACAATAGAGTTGAGGATTTGTGTGTTTTTTTGTCTTTTTTTCTTTTCTAGGGCTGCACCCGTGGCATATGAAGGTTCACAGGCTAGGAGTTGAATCAGAGTTGTAGCCGCCAGCCTACGCCACAGGCACAGCAACTTGGGATCTGAACCCACATCTGCGACCTACACCACAGCTCACGGCAATGCCGGATTCTTAACCCACTGAGTGAGGCCAGGGATCGAACCTGCAACCTCATGGTTCCTAGTTGGTTTCTTTAACCACTGAGCCACTATGGGAACTCCGAGTTCAGATTTTAAAATGTACTCTTAAGATATTGAAAGACTATGTACTTAATTTTGTTTTCCTTTCACTCAAATATCAGTGATGACTCTGAATTTCTTTTTTCCCTTTATAGATACTTGGGGTATTTTGTTCTTTTTATGCTTTGCAACCCAATTATTTAAGCAGTCTTTGCTTTTTTTCCTCAGCTTTAAAATGGCAATAATGTCTTGGAGTTCCTGTTGTGGCTCAGTGGTTTTGAACCCAACTAGTATCTATGAGGATGTGGGTTCAATCCCTGACCTCGCTCAGTGGGTTAAGGATCCCACATTGCTGTGAGCTGTGGTGTGGGTTGCAGATGTGGCTTAGATTCCATGTTGCTGTGGCTGTGGCATAGGGTAGCAGCTACAGCTCCAATTTGACCCCAACCCGGAAACTTGCATGTGTGACTGTAAGAAAAAAAAAAGGAAAGAACAAAAAAATGGGAATAGTGTCTTAATAGACCTATAAAAATGATGGGAATGATAATACTTAACTGCAAACAAGCCTTATCTATCTTAGCCCTTATTTATCTTTATGTCAGAAAACTCCCTATCCTTTGCCTAAACCTGTGTCTTAAGATTTTCAGCATCTAGTGAATGGAATCAAGGAAAGAAGACCTGAGGATTCATATACTGAGTTTTGCACTGAAGAATTTTGTCAGTTATTTTTTACTGAATTGCTCTGACACATACTTTTAATGAAGTTACTTTGAGCTGGTTCTGGCTGCTTGCATACTATAGATAACTTTTTAATATTCCCACTCTTCTTTTGCATAGTAGATTATGTCGTTGTCATCAGTAAATTTTAACATATAGTTTATTTTTGCATGATGTAATTTTTTTCTTTTCCTATAGGCTGCTTTTGTTAGAGATGTTTTACTACCAGGAGAATGGGATGTATGCGTAACGTCTTATGAAATGCTTATTAAAGAGAAGTCTGTTTTCAAAAAATTTAATTGGAGGTACTTAGTTATAGATGAAGCTCACCGGATCAAAAATGAAAAATCCAAGGTAATTTGATACTTAGAAGTGAAACTCATTTGTGCCTTTGTTTTAGAATTTGATCATTATGCAGGATACTCATTCTAATGATGAATTTGTTTCAGTTGTCAGAAATAGTGAGGGAATTCAAGACTACAAATCGACTATTATTAACTGGAACACCTCTTCAAAACAACTTGCATGAGCTTTGGTCACTTCTGAATTTTCTGTTGCCAGATGTCTTTAATTCAGCTGATGTAAGTATTATTGTTGAAATAGTAATGTTTTAAATACTATGTATTTTTGTAGTAGAATTGGCCTACTTCAGAATACAAACAAATGAACATATAGAAAAAGAGGTCAGATTTGTGGTCACTGGAGGTGGGGGATGGGGGGATTGGATGAAGGCATCTAAAGGTACAAAGTTTCTTGTACATACTTATCTTTCAGTTATAAGTACCATAAATGTCATATACAGCATGATAAATATAATTAACACTGCTGTATGTTACATATAAAAGAATAAATCCTGAGAGCTTTCGTCACAAGAAAAAAACTTTCTTGTTTCCTAATATTTCTATGAGATGATGGATGTTTACTAAACATTGTGATAATCATTGCATGATGTGTGTAAGTCAAACCATTGTGCTGTCCACCTTAAACTTACACAGTGCTGTATGTCATTTTATCTCAAAACCAGAAAAATTTAAAAAATTGTCCTGCCTTTCAGCACTGCTTGAGATAATCATTTCTTTTTCATGTTTTTAGTTACCCTAGTGTAGCCTACCAAGTTGTGTATGCATCCTGAGAGTTTACTTTTGTGCCTTTGATTTCAGTCTCTTTTTATAAATCATGGTTTGTTTTCTCTGAAGTGTCAGAGATTTGCATTCTTTTTTTTTTCTTTTTTTTGCTTTTTAGGGCTGCACCCGTGGTATATGGGAGTTCCCAGGCTAGGAGTCGAATCGGAGCTGCAGCTGCCAGCCTCCGCCATAGCTGAAGCAACATGGGATCTGAGCTGTGTCTGTCACTTACACCACAGCTCACGGCAACACCAGATCCTCAACCCACTAAGCAAGGCCGGGGGTGGAATTCACATCCTCATGGATCCTGATTGGGTTTGTTACCACTGAACCATGACGGGAACTCCCCAGATTTGCATTCTTATTTGGCGGTCATGTTAATCTGACATTGTCTCAGTGGCTGTAGGTGCACTGCTGATGTTTTTAAGGTGTGGTACTCAAGAGTATTCCCCAAGTGAATTTGTGCACTTCATGTTGCTTGTGCTGTTAAGTCCCCAGGATGGCCTCTCCCCAAGGTGGTCTTCAAATTTGGTGAAATCTGTCAAGTCATTCTTTTTTATGGTCTGACAAACATAGAACTTAATCTTTGCATTTGATAAAATATTTTCCATGAAAGAAATTGTTTATTAATATTAACTACTTGAACTGTTATTCTTAGGAGCATAGTATGTATTATGTCCAGAATCTATGCTGTTAGTAATTTCATTTTTTTGTTGGGCTAGATTTCATTTTTGAACCTTTGTTCTCGTTGCTAAAGGGTGTATGTGTGATTTTGAAAAGCCTATTCAAAGAAGGTATTGATTTTTTTTGTTGTTGTTGTGTTAAGGATCATCTTAAGGTTAAAGAAAATTGTTCTTAATAGATAGTGTCAACAAGCTACTTTAGTTTTGCTTTTATGTATTTTGATTTTGTTTTTGAGAATTTTTTTACCTCATTGACAGTTTGATTTAATCATCTCTTAAAGCTTTGTTTTAGTTAACACAGTGAATTCTAAAATTATGTTTACTAACAAAGCAAATTGTGTTTACTAAAATTCAGTTGACTCTTGAACAACACTCAGTTTGAACTGAGTGAGTCCACTTATACATAGTTTTTTTCAGTAGTAAATACTACAGTACTACATGATGTGCAGTTGGAGGGCTTACTGTATATATGGATCTTTACCTGTATGGAGTGTTGGTATGTCTGTCTAACCTCTGCATTTTTCAAGGGTCAGCTGTATATAATAAACATGCTAAAGAGGTAAGGATATAGAGGAACTGTCCTTGTTCAAATCCTACCCAGATACTAACAAAATCCTGGTAATCTGAATTTCACTTTTAGTCTGAGTGGTCTTAGAGAACAAACTGTGAGGTAGTTTTAATTTTTAAGCTTTTCTGAAACTGAAAAAGAATATTTATTCAAGATATGATTTTCTAATTCTTTGTAACTTAGTTTCCAACTGTTTTCTTTTTACTATGAAACTTAAATGTTTTTGAGAAAAATGTTTAGGAAGTAATAGGATTCTTAAACTAATTTAAAATTAGTTCAGTAGTGCACATGAAAAAGGAAATTGAACTAAATGATTTTTGTGGTTCACAACTCAAATATTAATTTTAGAAATCATGGTATATGCTTTATAATTAGATAATTGGTATTTGTAGTTAATGTTATCTCCAATCTTATTGTATCCTTTTGTTTTTTAATTTAGGACTTTGATTCCTGGTTTGATACAAACAATTGCCTTGGGGATCAAAAGCTAGTTGAGAGGCTTCATATGGTAAGTATTTTGGAGTGGGATTTAAAAGTATATTTCTAAAATTGGGGAAAATGAGACAGATTTAAATTAGTGGATTATTTTCCTGTTGACAAAAAAAGCACAGTGGCTTTAGAATCAGATCTGTTTGAATCCTGTCCACCTAATTGCATAATTGTATGATGAGGAGAAGGGGTAATAATGTTTGGCAGTTTTAGCCTTAGAACCTAGAATGAGGAGTTCCCGTCGTGGTGCAGTGGTTAACAAATCTGACTAGGAACCATGAGGTTGCAGGTTCAATTCCTGGCCTTGCTCAGTGGGTTGAGGATCTGGCATTGCCATGAGCTGTGGTGTAGGTCACAGACGCAGCTTGGATCCCGAGTTGCTGTGGCTGTGGTGTAGGCTGGCGGCTACAGCTCCAATTAGACTCCTAGCGTGGGAACCTCCATGTGGGAACCTCCATGTGCCGTGGGAGCGGCCCTAGAAAAGACAAAAAGACAAAAAAAAAACCTAGAATGAAGGTTCATGTGTTCTTAAATCCAGTGACTGTGTGTAACCAATTGCTAATAGTTCATTGTGCGCAGAGTTGGTATGTTTTTGCTGTGAAGTATGGCTCTGTTCCTTCTTAGGAAGATTTGCAAGTGAAAGTTGGTAGAAAGGTAGAAATTTCTCTAACAGACCTCATATTATGATACCCTGTCCAGCAGGATAAATCATGTAAGCATGGCATGTAAGGCCTTTTATGCCCTACTTCAGGGTTTCCCAGTTGGTGTTGACGTTTTGGACTGGGTTAATTTTTTGCAGGATGGGTAAGGTGGTTTTCTTGTTTAACAGCATTCCTGACACTTGTACACACCGGATGCCAGTAGTATGCCCTCATTTGTGACAATCATAAATGTTTCTAGGCATTATAAACATGCCCTGGAGGGTAAAATTGCCTCCCACTCCAAGATCATAGCCTTTCGGGTATTTTCCAACTTCTGTTTCACTTTTTATACAAGCTTTAATTTTCTAGAATTGCTGACACCACTGTCAGTTTTATGTAAACATTCTGCTAATTTCAGTCTCTTTGCTTACCTTTTTGGCCACATCTAGTATCCCCTTTCCTGCTCTCTTTACTAATAATACCTAGAATCAGTGATGGTGTCACTTCCACTGCATCTAGGCTGAGGCTGGCCTAACGGCTCTGGTGTATCCTGTCTTTAACTTTCTTAGCATTCTAACATAATAGGACTTTGCACAGGGTATAGAAACAATTAATTTACAGATATTTTTCCTACTGCAGTATAAACACAAAGGCAGAGTATGTCTTATATTTGTCTTTGTATACTTAGTAAAATGCCTAGCTCAAAATGGCTATGTAGGGAAAAATTAAAAATTTATGAATGTTCAGGTATTTCTTTTTATAAATTAATTTTAAGGTATTTTAAGTTTCTATGTACTGAAATTTTATTTTGTTAAGTATTCTAAGGTACTCTCCTAGATACCTTGTTGCAGTTTAGATGGAATTCAAGCATGTATGCACTCAATTTAAATTTATTTGAAGGATCATGGAGTGTATATGTAACCTCTGCTTTAATAAATACATAGGTACGTGCAGGTAAAGCATTCTGAATAACCCACACAACAGAATCAGCTAGTTTGGCTTTGTTTATTTGGTTCAGAGTAGTATGAAGATGCTTATCAAACCAGGGAGAACAGGTCTGGTAGCTAGCTGCCTTTTTGCTCTGTCTTAAAATTCCCAGCTGGGCTCCTGTGGTCTTGTAATGAAATAATGTATTCAGAGTCCCATGGGTAGACTTAGGAATGAGATAATTCTCACTTGATGTATGAATTTTCTATTGTTGTAAACACCCACCTCCCTGAAAAAAATCCCCACACCAAAACCTAAATTGTGTATATTTTAATAACCTCAGAATTTATGAGTTGACTGAGTTTTTGTTGGTTTTACCTGGATTTACCCAAGCAGTTCTGAGAGAGGGCCAGTGGGGTTGGAGGTCTTCACTCACGTGTGTGCAGTTGGTGCTGGCCTTCAGCTAGTGCTGCGCTAGCTTCCTTATATGATGATGTTAGAGAAATGTTGCTTATTACTGTTCTCACCAGTTTTTATTTTTCATGATGATTGTATTTTTATAAGCTAGTGTAAATAGAATGAAGATAAAAAGGCTATCTTTAGTTTTATAGATATTTATAATTATTTTATGAAAATGAACTACATACAACATGGGTATGTCTTACAAATGTAATGTTGTGTAATAAAAAACAAGATATAAATGGGCATATACTGTATGAGTCTATGTAAAGTTAAAAACAGGCAAAACTAATTTATGATGATAAGAAGTGAGAGTATTGCTTATCTTTGGGGAGTAAAGGGAACAGTGACTGGGAACTTCACAGAAGAATGTATGGGATGGTCGATTTGTCTAGGAGATGGATATATAGGTATGTGTAGTTGATGAACATTGAATTGTATATTCATGGTTTGTATACTTTACATTTGGTCTACTTCTGTAACAAAAGGGTGTAGTAAATTTTAAAGCTGTAACCATGAATATATCTTAATGTGGATTTAGCCGTTTCTGAAGTAATATTAGTCTGTGTGCATGCAGCTAGTTTTAAACCTGAAAGACAGTTAATGTCTTTAAAATTTACTATTTTACTACTTTTTAAATATTTTATGACAGTATATCAAGTATGCCTCATTATATATATTGGATAATCATCTTAACATTATTACCCCTCAGAAAATCAGTAATAATAAATTATGTATTTGGAAGGGAGAAGTCCTGAGAATCATTTGATAATCATAAATTTCTCTATATTTATTTATTTATGTATTTATTTATTTTTGTCTTTTTGCCATTTCTTGGGATGCTTCCGCGGCATATGGAGGTTCCCAGGCTAGGGGTCTAATCAGAGCTATAGCCACCAGTCTACACCAGAGCCACAGCAACGCAGGATCCGAGCCACGTCTGCGACCTACACCACAGCTCACGGCAACGCCGGATCGTTAACCCACTGAGCAAGGGCAGGGATCGAACCTGCAACCTCATGGTTCCTAGTCGGATTCGTTAACCACTGAGCCACGATGGAACTCCTTCTCTATATTTAAAAGACACTTTGGAGATTCTGAAATAATACTTGCCTTACAGATAAGTTCATCTCCATTTCTTTTTGCTTTTTTAAGGTTTTGCGTCCATTCCTCCTTCGTCGAATTAAGGCTGATGTTGAGAAGAGTTTGCCTCCAAAGAAGGAAGTAAAAATCTATGTGGGTCTCAGTAAAATGCAAAGAGAATGGTATGTATTCTGAGACATTTTTGAAATGATTCTTGATTCTTCACTAACTTCATTTGTGTTTTGTTTTACTAATTTGTATGGTCAAGGAATTCTGCTTACTGGATAGAATTCTGCCTGAGGGGTTTTCCAATCATGTAACCTAGGACTTGCTAATCAAATTTGTGATACAGTCTTACTAGATAACAGAATCAGGTTGGGCAGTTTAGGAATTCAGAGGTTAAACTTGGCATTAAATAGGGATACATTTAAAGCCCTCTACTCAAGTTTTTTTAAAAAGAAGCGCTTATGGCCCAGACAGGAGACATGTGGTTAACTTGGTGGTTTATAAATCCTGGATTATGTACTAGTGCTAGCTCCTAATGAAGCTGGAGGTTGTAGAGATAGGAGAAAATTTAAGTGTTTTCTCTTTTCTCTACATTTATTTAATTTAAAAGACTCCATTCTGAGTTGATTTTTTTATTTTAGGCAGCATAAAATGTCCTTTTCTGAAATTATGGTGATGACATATGTGTTGCTATTTTTAAACAGCAGCATAGGGCATACTAAAAAAGTTGAAAACTTCGTAAGTTTTTTTCTTCTTCTTTTTTTTTCTGTTTTTTAAAGTTTATGAGAGTATGAAATTGTGAGGTCTGGAGTTCCCATCATGGCGCAGTGGTTAACGAATCCGACCAGGAACCATGAGGTTGCGGGTTCGGTCCCTGCCCTTGCTCAGTGGGTTAACGATCCGGCGTTGCCGTGAGCTGTGGTGTAGGTCGCAGATGCTGCTCGGATCCCGCGTTGCTGTGGCTCTGGCGTAGGCCGGTGGCTACAGCTCGGATTGGACCCCTAGCCTGGGAACCTCCATATGCTGTGGGAGCGGCCCAAGAAATAGCAAAAAAAAAGGCAAAAAAAAAAAAGAAATTGTGAGGTCTAGAAGCGACTGACTTAGTGTAGTGTTCAGCGGAGGGTAATAAATAGCCACCCTGTTCTTTATTGATTGTATCACATCTCAGATATATTCAGTTCCATACTTAATCTTGATCAGTATTTGCAGGAGGCTGGAGTTGTTGGTAAAAGGACAGAAAAGCTACAAGGCAAATGGGCGTGTTGTCTGGGGGAGAGATGATCATGGTAGAAGATAGCCATTCTAAATGTCCTCAAAACTTTTGAAACGTTTTCATAGGGTAGCAGAGATGTTAGACCTGTCTTGTATGGCTCTAAAATACAGAGTTAAGATACGAGTCACTGCTGAGGAAAGACATCTTTTTTAGTGATTATAAACATGTTGGTGAACTTTCTCTCAGTCACAATTGTGTTGGAAAGGTCTGCCCTGAATATTTTGTGCCCCATAATTGGAGTTAAGCATAGATTGCTTCAGTTATTTAAGTTATTTTGCTCAGAGAATTCAAGGTCCTAAAACTTTGCAGCTTAGACAGATTGCTCTTTTCTTTAGGATAATATCTAACTTCTTAGTATACATTGAAGGCTTTTCATAAGCCAGCCTTAACTGTCCCCTCCTTCCCCTCTACCCCATGTACTTTTACTTATATTTAAATCTCATTGTATTCTTCTTCTTTTCATCACCATGTCTCATGTTCTCATGATTCTTTCTCTCTTCTTAGATCTTAATGTTCTTATTCAAATGTTATACTAGCTACATTGAATTATAATGGAATAGTGGCACTCTTCTGTCAGAAAAGACTATGGATTAAAATTATGTTTAAAACTTAGTTTTTAAATTTGGTTTTATTCCGGAAAAATTTTGTGTCACACCATTTTGTTTAAATTCATCTCAAGAGACGAATCTACTCTTTGCGCCTAAAGGCCCAAAGCATTAAACATGGACATTAGAACACTGGGCAGAGGGGTTATAAGAGAAACAAGAAGAAAGAAAGAGGTTATAGGTGATAGACTCCTAACTACACCTTAGAAGTTGTTGCATTGTTTCTTAAAGGTATTTTGAGGTTGAGAATAGGGAAGGGGGTTCTGTATTTAAAGTGGCAGGGATGGGTCCAGAAACGTTTGAACCTTCTTAAGATGTTTTTCTTCTTGATAGGTATACTCGGATATTAATGAAGGATATAGATATACTAAACTCTGCAGGGAAGATGGACAAAATGAGGCTGTTGAACATCTTGATGCAGTTGAGGAAGTGCTGTAATCATCCATATCTATTTGATGGAGCTGAACCTGGTCCACCTTATACAACGGACATGCATCTAGTTACCAACAGTGGCAAAATGGTGGTGTTAGACAAACTGCTCCCTAAATTAAAAGAGCAAGGTACCAGTCACTCTACTCTACAGCAGAAATTAGCACAACATTTTTAAATCATTTATATTTATTAAAAAAAAAAAAAGGGGAGTTCCCGTCGTGGCGCAGTGGTTAACGAATCCGACTGGGAACCATGAGGTTGCGGGTTCGGTCCCTGCCCTTGCTCAGTGGGTTAACGATCCGCCGTTGCCGTGAGCTGTGGTGTAGGTTGCAGACAGACGCGGCTCGGATCCCGTGTTGCTGTGGCTCTGGCGTAGGCTGGTGGCTACAGCTCCGATTCAACCCCTAGCCTGGGAACCTCCATATGCCATGGGAGCGGCCCAAGAAATAGCAACAACAACAACAACAAAAAGACAAAAGACAAAAAAAAAAAAAAAAAAAAAAAAAGGTACCTATGTTACTGGTATTAAATGGAGAAGTAATGGGAACTGTTCTAAGATTCTGTGTTAAAATGAAAGAGCACTATACTATGATATGACTACCCTGGCACTCTCTCAAGTTCCAAGAGTGGAATTTTAAAAACTTCTATTGGTTGTCTGAACTCCAGATTCCCCCCACCCCCACCCCAGTTTTAAGCCTTAAATCTTTTATAAAGTAAGCAGTAGTTAGGGCAGCCACACTTCCTGGATTTGAGGGGGGCATTTTCATTTTAAGTATTTCCTAGAAATACTAACTTTTTGTTATAACATGCGAAGAATACTCTTCCCACCCATTCAAAGTTTCCAGAGCCTTTTTGTTACATTGTTTCTCATCTCTTCATGTGGATTTTTAATTAAATGTTATGTGCATTGACCCAAAGCACTTTTGTTTTTAACACATTGGCATTTTATGTGAAAGTGAGTATGTGTACAGATATTATTTAAATTATATGAAGGTAGAATTTGCAGCTTCAGTGATTATAAACTCACTGCAAAATTTGTTTTCATCTATATCATCCTTGCTTTCTTCCTCCCAGATTATTTTGAACCAAATCCCATACACCAAGGCATTTCATACTGAAATTACTCATTCTGTAATATGAAGTATACAGTCAGATTTTATATTTTTCCATTTGTGTTTCCCTGTATATTTTGATAAGAATGAAAATTGTACCAGTAGGTGAATTTCCTCTAGGATATGATGAAAATTCTAAGAGTTGTCAGTGAATTTTTTTCCATTTCATACCTTTTTGTGAAATGTGTTTTCTAATATGCTCTCCTTAAAAGTTAAGTAATTAAAGAAATTGAATATGGCAAGAACTTGGTAGGAGACTACTGACCCCCTTGGACATTTAGGGTATGAGAAGTTGGGACGAGAGCAGATTTACCAGCCTCAATTTCTAAGACACTTTCATAATCATTTTTCAAAATGATCCCTTTGTCTTCATATTCCTACTGAAGGCATTGTCCAGCTGGCTGAAGAAATGGAAGGGAGTTGAATAATTTGAGTCATGGCTAAGAGAAGGAAGATCACTGTAGATGTGAGCCACACATGTATGGTTCTCCCATCTGGAATGGGTCTTTAGCACTAGAATGAGACCCAGGGTATTGGCTGTGTGTTGGCGTCTGTGGGGCCATGCAGAGGGAAGAATTGTGGTAGAAGTTTATTTTTAAGTGTGTGAGACAAAAAGGTAATGATTCTCTCAGCTTTGGGGATGGCAAGACCTCCCAGACCAGAGGCAAATAATCTTTTCTGTGTACCTTAGTGTGTTGTATATAAATACTACCCTTTTCTATATATGCCTTGATGGGAAAAATGTGGGGAGTGGCTGACTTGGGGAATAAGTAATGTGCAGTTTTTTCCTTGTAACCAACTAGGTAACCTGGAATTAAGGGGGGAGCTGGTCTTGGTTGGCCTTAAATTTCAAATAAATGTTTCAGCTTTTGAAGTGTCTATTAAAGTGCTGTTGTATTCACCAACAGGTTCACGAGTACTAATCTTCAGTCAGATGACAAGGGTGTTGGATATTTTGGAAGATTATTGCATGTGGAGAAATTATGAGTATTGTAGGTTGGATGGGCAGACACCCCATGATGAGAGACAAGTGAGTAAAATCTGGGGAGGGGAGATTAGAAAAATTACCAGATAAAATAATTTTCTGACATCTGTTGTATTTTATGTCTGTAGGAGTCCATCAATGCATACAATGAACCAAATAGCACAAAGTTTGTTTTCATGTTAAGCACACGTGCTGGTGGTCTTGGCATCAATCTTGCTACCGCTGATGTAGTAATTTTGTATGACTCAGATTGGAATCCCCAAGTAGATCTTCAGGCTATGGTAAGAAATAACAAATATATTCTGAGCTTGATAGATGTTTTAGTTTGAGTAAGCTAGTAAACGGTCTACAAATGTCCGTGACTTGATCCAGTAGAATTTTATTTGCTCTGACTTAATAGTTCAGTGAGGATTTTTTGCAGGTGATCTTCTATCTAAATCGGCTATTTCCATTTTAGAGCTTTGCCATGTCTTAGGACCTTACGGTCTCAGTTATATCCTCTTCATCCTGTTAGCAGGAAGGGGGGGAGGAGAGAAAGCTGGGGATTGCCCAGGAAATTGTTTTGTGGGTCAGAACTGAAAGTGTCCCCACATTCATTGGCCCGCACTCGATCAAGTAGCATAACTTTATTGATTTCAGGGGAGTTGTTGTCTTGTTAAGTATTTTTAAAATGCATTTTACATGAGAAATTTTAATTTTGTTTTTCAGTGTATACTTTCAAATGTTATTTATGTGAATTTTTAACTGTATTCAAAGTCACATGGTTATTTTCCTAGGACCGAGCCCATAGAATTGGACAAACCAAGACAGTCAGAGTGTTCCGCTTCATAACTGATAACACAGTAGAAGAAAGAATAGTGGAACGTGCTGAGATGAAACTCAGACTGGATTCCATAGTCATCCAACAAGGTGAGCCTTAAGGCTTTAAAAATTTTCCAAGTTGGATTGATACCATTTTTTTCCTGAATTTTTTATTTATCTTATTGTTAAACATGTGTTGAATCAAGCTACCAGTCAATAATATTTATATTCCAGACCAAAGTAAGCTTTGTGTCAAGTGCATGGGTTTGGGCTCAGGAACTTTGAAGTTTGAATATTGACTCTGCTAGTCATCAATTCTTTTACACTATCCGAGCCTGTTTATCTGTTATGTGGGGATAAAAAGAACTACTTTTTAGGATTTTTAAGGATTAAAGGGGATAATATTTATAAAATACCCAGTAATTCAGTGTGGTACATATTAAATACAGCTGTGGTGAGTATGATATTCATGTACTAACACTTGATTACTCAGGGGCATATAGAAGAGGAGGGAAAAAAACTCATAGTTCTTTTTTCTAGTTTATAACTTTTGAGCACCTGCCAGATGCCAGGCATTGTTCTTAGTGCTGAGAATATAATGGTGACTGAAACCAACCAGTGTTACTTTTCAAGGAGTTTATAATTTAGTGAGAGAGCAAGGCACAGAATAAACATTTATGTAAATAGGACTAGGTGGTGAGAGTGGGACTTCATTTTGAATTAATTGAAGGGAACTTCCAAGTTTTCACACGAGATCAGCTTTCAAGGAAGACATTTATGTTTCTGAAGCTTAAAATGAAGTTTGTGATGGGATATGTAAAATATAAAAATGAAAAAACACATTGTTCCTTTCCTTTCTTTTCTTATGACCTATGCATTTTATGTGACCACAAAGTTACATATACTGCGATTATTCCATTTTTGTGTTTTGATTTTGTCAACCAGTCTCTCATTTCCCTTGTAAGGAAGGGAATGTTACCTTTCTTTGATATCCCATAATGCTAGCCATAGAGTTAGTCACATACATGCATATATCCTTAATGACAATAAATGATTGCTCATCATCAGTTATTTCCGTTATTAATTACTTAACGTAGAGGGCTTACTTTGTACCAAGCAGTGTGCTAAATATTTAAATACTGCATATTATCTTTTTTAGTCTTCCTACCAACTTGAGGTTGGCATCAGAGGTGGTACAGTGTCACTTGTCTACATTTATATATATTTATATATATGGGAAGTGACTCATCTGGGGGATCAAGCACTAACTATATTAACTATTATAGTAAAATATTTAATTAGGAAATTCTCTGGGAACTTCTGGGGTCTGCCAAATGTTATTTTTCTTGAGTGATATACTGGCTGGTTTTTCCCCTCAGATTCATACATGCTTTTTAGAAAATCATTTGCCTCATGATTCTTGTTCTCACTTATTTTTGTCTATGAAGCACTTTTTTAAGATTGAAAAAAATTGATTCATTTGCAGTCAGCTTAGAGAAGCTGAATCTTTTAGGGTTTTTTTTTTTAATATTTACTGGAGCAAATTTTGGAGCAAAATTTTGTGTTAGTAGTTTTATTAATCCTATTTATAGACATATTAGTCTAACAGCAAGTCTTAGTTTTATATCTCTGTGTTAACTGTTTCTTGAACTAAGGGACATAGTTAAAAATATGAGATATACACTTGTAGCTTATCCACTCATTACAAGTTGGTTGAAGTAGGAAAATTGCAATCATAAGTGATGTGTGAATGGTTATTGAAGTTTGACAATAAGAAGGTTTTTGTGCTTTACTTTTCTAAGTAGAAAAGGCTGATTTGGGAGTATTAGTGATAATACTGACCAGTTTTCTGCATATCAGAAACTTCTTGTATTTATAATGCTTTCATCTGTTGATACTTAAAAAAATTGATAATAACTTTGGTTTTCAAATATCCCAAATATCTCTTATTCTCCCCACACAAAAGGGTATATTTTATTGAGATACAGTATTCAATAGGCCTTATTATATAATATGTATGCTTTAGAAATATTTCAAAACTTATGACTTAGAATTTGGCATTTTGGAGTTGGTGCAATAGGATCAGCAGTGTTTTTGGAGCTCTGGGACAGAGGTTTGATCCCTGGCCGGCAGAGGGGTTAACGATCCAGCATTGCTGTCACTGTGGCATCACAACTGTGGCTTGGATATGATTCCTTGCTCGGGAACTTCCATATTCCATGGGGCAGCCAAAAAAAAGAATCTGGCATTTTATATAAAAGTGAAAATTATCAGATGTGAATAAACAAATGATTGATGTTTGGGAGTAAATTGCATGGTATTATAGCTGACATTTAAAAAATTCAATAAAAAATTCAAGTTTCCACTAAACTAAGATTTGTTTGATTAACATTAGACAACAAAATTTTTTTTCAGGAAGACTTGTGGATCAGAATCTTAACAAAATCGGGAAAGATGAAATGCTTCAAATGATAAGGCATGGGGCAACACATGTATTTGCTTCAAAGGAAAGTGAGATTACTGATGAGGATATTGATGGTATTTTGGAAAGAGGTGCCAAGAAGGTGAGATGCAGATTACATTATGTTTTTAATACATAACATATATCAAACCAGACCTGTTTGAGGAAACTGTTACATGGGTCATAGATAATGTTATTTCCACGGAAGTTTTTATATACTGTAAAGCCTAATTCATTTGGACTACAGTTCTTATGCTTTTTAAATTCTCAATCTAATATGACATTTCTTTTGTTTGCTAGACTGCAGAGATGAATGAAAAGCTCTCCAAGATGGGTGAAAGCTCACTTAGAAACTTTACAATGGATACAGAGTCAAGTGTTTATAACTTTGAAGGAGAAGATTATAGAGAAAAACAAAAGGTAATTTAGGACGAGGTTATGGTTACTTGAAAGTTGGAATTTAAAGTGTTAAGTATGATGCTTGTCATGAACAGCAGTCATTTCTGTTTACTCATGTCTAAATTATTTTCATTTTTGTGTTAAATTTAATGCCAGGTTTTCATGTGGTAAACTCTTGAATGCTTTAAAGTTTATGTATTCTGTTAAAGTGAAATATATTGTGTGGGGTGGTTATAATATTTAAACATTAAACATTCAAACATTAAAACTATTGCCAAAAAATTTTTTTGCAACTTTACTAGATTTTCTTTTTTAAAAAAAACCAGCAGAATTGGCTGATAATAATTAAAGGGAAGAACTTCCTAATTTCATAAGTAATACTTGCTATTATAAAGGAAAATTAGAAAAAAAATTCTGATGCTTTCTCTTTTAACATTTTGATGTATTTATTCTTTAGGGTTTTTTTCTAGGCTAAATATATATCTACGTTTCGTTCCTAATTTGGGTTGTAGCATACCTTTTATAATATTTTTTTTTCATTCCGTTGTCATTAATTTGGTCAAATATTTAGAGAATGTCTTGCTTATTCACTAGACAGCATCTTATGTGTTAATAACATAGTCTCTAGCCTCATAGAGCACATAGGATTTCATGAGTATCTTCGCAGTTGTAAATAACAGTTGTTGTATTGCACACAGGAGTTGCATTCATGTAAGATTTGCGACTGTATAATAAAGTTGGTGATTTGAATTGTTTCCCATGTGCCAGATTGCATTCACAGAGTGGATTGAACCACCTAAACGAGAAAGAAAAGCCAACTATGCTGTTGATGCCTATTTCAGGGAAGCTCTTCGCGTCAGTGAACCTAAAGCACCCAAAGTGAGTTGACAGAGCACACTTATCTAAAAATATTGGAAATATAAATTATTTTTCTTCCTATATTCTTGTGATAAAATCAGACTAAGAATTAGATTTTGTGTGATTTCTTACAATACTTCCTTCAACTTTTGTTAAGTTTTCCAAAAATTAATTTTGAATGTGTGCATTTAAAATTTGATTAATGTTTGTTCAATTTTAGTGGAAAATTTATTCAATTGCTTGCAGAATTGACTGTCATGGTTGATAGAATGAAGGAAAGATGATAGATAGATTTAAAGCAAAGTAGTTTGGTTTTTACGGACAATATAATTTTTTTTTCCCTTTAGGCTCCTCGACCTCCAAAACAACCCAATGTTCAGGATTTCCAGTTCTTTCCTCCACGTCTATTTGAATTATTAGAAAAAGAAATTCTATATTACAGAAAAACAATTGGGTACAAGGTAATAAAAGTAGCACTTTGTTCATAACTAAATCTAGTTTGTTTTTAACTGAAATAAATGTAGGATATCAGTTTGTTTTCTTTCATGGTTTCATTAAAACTCATGAAATGTCATGTAGCTGGTTGATAGTTTGGTTCATCACATGCTTCCTAAAATATATTGATTGATAGATAACACAGAGAAATACTTGTTCTTTAGGTGCCTCGAAATCCTGACCTACCAAATGCAGCACAGGCGCAAAAAGAAGAACAGCTCAAAATTGATGAGGCTGAACCCCTTAACGATGAAGAGTTAGAGGAAAAAGAGAAACTTCTAACACAGGTATAGCCTCTAGTCAACACAAAATTTAGTGACTTTTTTTGTAAGGTACTGTGTTAGGTTGTTTTGGGATATACAAGGAAGTATGAGTTTTTACTTTCAAAAATGGAATACTTGGAGATGATAAAGCATGGGTATATGTTCCATTGTCATTAGTTGTTGAGATAGTTGAGATTATACATTTGCACCATCCTTGGCAGAATGGGTATCCTTTTGATCACTTTTCTCCCAGCATTCCCATCTTCCCTTTTCTGGGAATCTTTTTTTTTTTTTTTTTTTTTGGCCACCCCCATGGCATGTGGAAGTTTCCAGGCCAGGGATTGAACCCAAGCCATAGCAGTGACAATGCCAGATCCTTAACTTGCTACACCACAAGGGAACTCCTTTCCCGTGAAGCTTATACATTACTAGTAACTTATTCTCAATTATAAGTCTTTTCTTGGTACTTATTTTAACATCCTTGAGAGTTCAATCAAGGCTTTTTAGAATCTGGCCTTAACCTACCCATAAAGTCTTACTTTCTTTCTGTTTTCCCACTTGGATTATATCTTTGCCCTTTAATCTATGTTCACTCCTCCTGGCAAATTTCTTTTCCTTCAGAGCTCAATGAAAATGTTACCTTTTCATGTAGATTCTTTTCTCTTCCACTCAGATTTAATTGCTTGGCTATATAAGCAATATATGATGTATTGCTAAAAGTGTACATTTGTGTATATGAAAAGTCAACACTGTAAAAGAACTTTAAAAAACTGGGAGTAATTGAAAATTCTCTGTAATACTTATTAGCAGTATTGCTAAAGTTGAATAGGTTTTATTCCCAAGTTCAGTGTGCTGTGATTATATGTTTTGTTTCTATTGCTTTGAAGGGATTTACCAATTGGAATAAGAGAGATTTTAACCAGTTTATTAAAGCTAATGAGAAGTGGGGTCGCGATGATATTGAAAATATAGCAAGAGAAGTAGAAGGAAAAACTCCAGAAGAAGTCATTGAATATTCAGGTAATTCCCTATTATTTTAATAGGTATAAGAATGTTCTCAGGCTTTTGGAGAACTGTTGGAAAATTCAGATTTTGTTATTCTGAATAGGTTTTGATAAGCTAAATTTTGCTTAGCTAATTTAGTGCCTTGTTTAATTTTGTGTTATTTAAAAATGGAGTTGGAAAATCTCTTCTTTAAAAATCTTTAAAGAAAATGATGCCATAGGAGTTCTCATTGTGGCTCAGTGGTAATGAACCTGAATGGCATCCATGAGGATGTGAGTTCTATCCCTGGCCTCACTCAGTGGGTTGAGGATCTGGCATTGCCGTGAGTTGTGGTGTAGGTCTCAGACATGGCTTGGATCTGGTGTTGCTCTGGCTGTGGCGAAGGCTGGCAGCTGCAGCTCTGTCTAGACCCCTGGCCTGGGAACTTCCATATGCTGCAGGTGCAGCCCTAAAAAACCAAAAAAAAAAAAAAGCATTGTTATTTGATTTTTCTTTTTACTCTAGGTCACTAGCTATAGCCAAGAAAATAAGAATAGGTCACTGAATAATCGTTGTAATTTTTATTTCATTTTTCTTCATAACTTTTCAAGTATTATGTGCTTCTGTGTTTCCTGAAGTCAGTTGAATTGTCAAATATATATGTGTAGCTGTGTTATGATGAGTCTATTGAGAATTTCAGAATAGCAGAAAATTAAGAGTTGGGGGATACTCACTTAAATCATCCAGTTCGTCTTACTTTTTTTAGTTAAGCAAGTTGAGAAATAATTATGTGACTTAGTGGTATTAGATATGGGGTAAATGGAAACATTTCTTAATCCTTAGCAAATAAAGTAGAGTATTTATAATAACAAGTTACATATCCCATCTGCCCACCTTTTACTTTTACAGCTGTGTTCTGGGAAAGATGCAATGAGCTACAAGACATAGAGAAGATTATGGCTCAAATTGAAAGGGGAGAGGCAAGAATTCAAAGAAGAATTAGTATCAAAAAAGCACTTGACACGAAGGTACTTAATAATTTATGAGTACTAATAAATAATGGTAGTTAGTAAAATAACTCCTATCTATAAATGTGAGAGTTAAAACAACTTTTAAAAAAGAAAAGAAATGATTTAAAATTAAAATTTCCTTCCAAGAACAACATTCAAACATAGGTATTCTCAACAGAATTTACCTTGGTATTTCATTTAATATATCTGGGTCAGAGCCAGTTTGACTAACTTTGCTGCACAGTATCAGAAAGTTTGAGTCTATTTCTTTTTAGAAAAATGAAGACAAATTGTTTCAGGACAAAGGTTATGATTTAATTGAGGTGTTTTGGATAGAAAATTGATTTGAAATATATTTTTAGCTAACTTTTACTAAAGCTAAGTTTGAAATACAGTTTATATATATAGGATTTGTATTTTATATATCTGATTTTCATAGATTGGACGGTACAAAGCACCTTTTCATCAGCTGAGAATATCTTACGGTACTAACAAAGGGAAAAACTATACTGAAGAAGAGGATCGTTTTCTGATCTGTATGCTTCATAAGCTTGGATTCGACAAAGAAAATGTTTATGATGAATTGCGGCAGTGTATCCGCAACTCTCCTCAGTTCAGATTTGACTGGTTTCTAAAGTCCAGAACTGCAATGGTGAGTCCTGAGGGCCTTGTTGCGTAATGTAGTAAACAGTTCAGACTAAGTGGATTATGTAATATTCTTTAAGGTAACTTTTTTTTTTTTTTGGTCTTTTTGCCATTTCTTGGGCCGCTTCCGCGGCATATGGAGGTTCCCATGCTAGGGGTCGAATTGGAGCTGTAGCCGCCAGCCTACACCAGAGCCACGGCAACGCAGGATCCAAGCCGTGTCTGCGACCTACACCACAGCTCACGGCAATGCTGGATCCTTAACCCACTGAGCAAGGCCAGGGATTGAACTCAGCAGCCTCATGGTTCTTAGGCAGATTCGTTAACCACTGAGTCACGATGGGAACTCCTCTTTAAGGTAACTTTTAAAATTGTATGAAGAGAAGATTGTGGTTCACCTGTGCCTTCGAAGTAGATTTTTGTTATAATAATATGGTACTTTTGAATGTGATGACCACAACTTTAAATTTGACTTTTGGCTTTGTAAAGAAACATATTTCTTTAAAGAAAGGACTTGTATTCTGGCATCTGTCCATCAGAATCCTGAGTCTGAGTTGTTTAAAAAGAGCTTAATATAGTACAACACGGTACTGATATAATGTTAGGTTTTATTTTTATTCCCAATCTCAAGCTTTTTCTGATCAACAGGTTCCATTTCTTTTCTTTTTTCCTTTTTAGGGCCACACCCATGACATTGTCACGCTTCAAGATAGAGGATAATGTACAGTCTTTAAATGTTTAATAACTGAAGGGTTTTTTTTTTCCCCCCAGGAAACATCAACAGAGGCTACTGTTTATGAAACCCTAGTTTGGGAAGTGTTGCACTGTAAACACATTATAATATATAGTTAGGTGAGACAGAGTCAGTTGCTATAAGCACTATCTTAAGTCTTTTAAAGGAACAGTTTATATAGTTAATAGGAGTGATTTTGTAGTGAGTAAAAGAAACAAGATGTAGTGTCGCATGATTTACCAGTATAAGACCATAGTCTAAAACTGTTATTTTCTAACATGTTTCACATTAAGGTGCACATAAAAAGTGATGATGCGTATGGCCCCTGTGATAAACAGTTAAGGCATAATCCTTGCCTAAGAGCCAAGAAGATTCATACCTTAGCACACCTATAACACATTTTGGCCTGTGTGACTCAGTATACCTGTTAAGGAGCTAGAGAACTTTGATGTAGTGTACTACCTTCTCTGTGTATGTACTGTTGCAAATATTTCCAAGCCTTATATGGTTGTGTCTTATACAATAATATTTGAAAATGATTTTGTGGTGATTATATAGTAATATCACAAGGAAAAAACACAATTCTACTTAGTAAGTAGCCAGCAGTGATACAAATGAACCAATTTTCTTAAGGGTTATTTACTATTTCTATACTACTCTAAATCCTTTCTAGAGCCTGTGTAGATTACTAGTGAGAGATGAGGGGAAACCCATCATAGGTTTCCATGACTGTTTATCCAGAACTGGAGAAAAGTGGCATGTGGTACGTAGACTGCCATAATTCTGGTGGTAATAATACTTTTAAGGGAAAGAGTATATATATATCTCTTATTTAAGTTTTAGTCAATTTTGACCCTCAATATGTGCACTATTTATAATCTTTAAGTTTGGGTTTACATGGCAGTTCTCAGGTATAGACACATGAGGAATACACAACAGTATAGTCTTAAATAATGAAGTGGAAAATGCACAGTTATCTTTTTTTCCCCTCCTAGCATGGATTGTGTATGAAAATTGTTGTTCCTTTTGCTTTTTAAAATTCCACCTGTTGGGGATGTGTAAGTGATGTTCTAATCCTGTTACAATATACCTTGGTTTTGAAATTGTAATAATGAAAACTTGGAGATGGAGAATACAGGCTTACCATGTAAATTTATAACTCAGGAGCTCCAGCGGAGGTGTAACACCTTAATTACCTTGATTGAAAGAGAAAACATGGAACTAGAAGAAAAGGAGAAGGCAGAGAAAAAGAAAAGAGGACCAAAACCTTCAGTGAGTACTCATGAAAAATATAAATATTTTCTTGGAGAACTTAACTTTTTCCAAGAATTTGAATATTATTTGGCTATCAGTGATGTGTTAGTCTGTTTTTGGTAAATAGTATGGCCTGAACTTGCTTAAAAAGTATAAATTAATCTTGATTACCTTGTGTGGGGAGAATCATGTCATGGTGGTAGTTCATAGTATGAGGATTTTGAGAACCTGGGAAGGTCTGTCTGGTGAATGCTAAGAGCCTACACCTGATTTTTAGAATATGTAAAGAAATAGTAGGAAAGCAGTGATCTTTACAGCCTTTACTGTTGACTTCGAAGCTTTGATTTGTTGTCCCAGTGGTATTTTAGCAGTGCTAAAGCAAAAGTTTGAGAACAAAAAAACCCTCTTTTTTTATTTAATAATAGTTTATAAGTCATTGTTAAATAAACATCTCTAGGTAAGTCTGGTATTTATGTAGCCTTACAAAATATTTCTCATTACTGCTTTGTTTTGATAGAGGACATATGTTATACATTTGTTTGGTGTACTGGTTTACATTGCTAATTGTGAATGGTTCATTTACTTTGTTATCAGCATTAATTTTTTTATTGTGTCAGTAAAATGAGTAGACAAATACGATTACTTGGAGAATTAAGGTTATTCTGGGTAAGAAAATCTGATAGCTGTTACTCAGTTGCAGCTATTAGTCTAGCGCTGTCATGTGTCTTTTAAGAGTACCCTTGTGATGAAGATATTCCTTGTGTTTGTTTATAGACACAGAAACGTAAAATGGATGGAGCACCTGATGGCAGAGGAAGAAAAAAGAAGCTGAAACTATGAATACATATTTGTTTCATAATCACTAACTTTAAACTAGTAGTTCTTTAATTTACGGGTCTTCATAAGATGTACTGTACAATGCTCAGTCGTTATGTCATTCAAAGACATCAGGTTCATCTGTTTACCGAGCTAGAAACATAGTATGTAGTTTCACTTTTTTAAATGCAACAGCTGTGCTGAAATTTTTTTATCATTAACACTTGAAGTAATAAAATAGGCTTCATTTATTAATAAATGTTTCATTTGATTTATTTTTCTATTATAGTTCCATTTGTGAAGATTGTGACTTTTTGTTTATCAGCTATAATTTCTACACTTGTAAGGCTTAAAAAAGAAGCAAACAAGTTTAAAAAATTGCAAATAACATTTGTCCCTTCAGTCTTCACTTAGCTGTGTAATTGTTTTAATTCACTTTGCCTTTGCAGAAATTTGGGTATCTCCTTTGTAGTGCTGTTGAGTCTCATCTGGGAAGATTATGTAAATTGCATTCTCCTTGCTTATTATATGGGTAGAATGGGAAAAAAAAAAGGCAAGACAACTTCTCATTAAATTCTGTGCATATTTGTGTTATGCTTTGTTTCTGTAGTTGGTTCTGAGGTGAATACGCTCTGTTCTGTTTGGAAGAATGGCCTTTTAGTTGTATAGCCAAAGACATTTAGTATTTTCTGGTTCCTTAAGGTGTTACTGTACCATTTTGTAAAAGGAATATTATTATTATTTTTTTTAATTGTTTGGTAAATATTTTGACAAATTACCTTCTGAAGCAGCCACTACTTAGAAAGATAATGTCAAGACTAAGGTGATTTTTTCTTTTTTAAAAAGACCCAGCCAAAATAAGGTGTGAATTTGTCATACTGTTAAATTGAAATTGGTAACAAAATGTATCCCATTCCAGTTTACCTTTTTTGGGTTGTAGGGTAATTGAAAATTTTATTTTATTATATTTAAAATAATTTCTAAGTGTAAGCAGCAAGACTGACTATAATTCCAGTTTTTATTTTCTATGGACAGACTTGATAAACTGGAGACCCTGAAGCAGGATGACCCAAATTGTAGTGTCAGGATTTTAGCTGTACCAGAGGCCTTTATGTGCTACACATAATTTGTATAAAGTTTTATATGTGCAAATTGGGTACATAAACAGTTCTCCATTTTTCTAAGGGAATGCAATAAATGTAGCATCGTGAATAAATATAACTTTTATAATCCTTAAGTGGTCTTTTCTTTCCATTTCTTTTAATTTTCTTTTCTCATTTGCTATCTGTTTTTTCCTTAATTAGATTCCTTCCTCTCAGATTTCTATCAGTTGCGTTCATCTGCTGACACATAATTGAGATTTTTATTTATAATACTTTTTCTGTAGTATTAACTAATACTGCTTTTTAAAAGAGGGGTTGTTGCCATAAATATCAAGCAAAATACAATGGTTATGGTTATGGCAATTTGTGGAGTAAATTGTTTTGTGTTCCCCTTAAATTGATTTCTGTATAATCTTAGATTCTTAAAATAACAATTATGATCTATTGTAGCAAAATTTGAGGAGTGGTTACTTTTTCCATGAAAAGAACTGTCTTAGAGCAGTTGCCTTATTTTGAAAGAAATAGTTGGAACAACATAAGGCTGAAGAAAACTTTACAGAGGTCACAAAAGAAGAAGCAGTATTTTAAAGAGGAAGAAGTTACTGTGCATGTGTGGTTGGGGTGAGTGCAGGGGATGGGAGGAGGGAGAGAGGGGAAATATGAAAGGAACCTAGTGCCAGCCCTTCAGAGCACAGGGCACGGGGACATGTAAAGGGAAACACCTGAAAAAAGCATGAAAGAAATAATATCCAAATTTAGCATTGCAGTTGAACACCAAAGTAAGAGGCATTTATGTTTGACAGGCCAATTAGGATATGATTACTGAATGTTTAGAATAAAGTAAAGCCAAGTTTTTATTTATACTGCCAATTAAGGGGAAGGAAAAAGAATAAGCTCACATCAACTGTTTTAAAAGAGAAATTGGTGATGGAGTATACTCAAAATTGGAACCCAGTTTCTGATTGATTTCCTCAATTTCTGATTGTGGAATAAGACGCCATAAATAGGTGGAATAAATGGTCCCTGAAGCCAGCCTAGAAGAGGCCAGGTGTTGACTGTAGGTGACCAGGGTGAGAATCATCTGTTACCCCAAGTACTTCATTTAATACATACTTGAGTAAGGCTTTCTGTGTTATTTTTGTTAGGAAGATTATATTCTATTGGAAAGATGGCCAGGTAAAACTAATAAAATGTAATCATTACTCTCCACCTCAGTATTATTTTAAATATTAATGTAACCTTGGAGAAAAAAGATAATGGAAATATTTCCAATAGCAAGCTTTAAAAACAATTCTGTAGTCTTAAAAGTGTGTGCTTAATTTTGTAGCAGTCTTCATATGCTCATTATAATATGTTCAAGTTTATTCATTTACTTAGGATATCTGAACTAAAGAGCTCTCAGAGTAGTGGCATTTATGGACCTCTAAGTGTTGGTCTTTATAGGATAGTCAGTGTCTAGCTAAGTGACAGATACATTATAGATAGTAAAAATGGGTCAATTCAATATGTTAACATTTCAGCCAATTTACCAATTTGTTAGTGGTTTCAACTATTTTTCTCAAATAGGATTATGCTTTATAAGATTTGATTGTGTTCACATATTTTAAAAATATTTTTACTATTTTAAAAAAATCTATACATCCTTAAGTATGGTAGATAAGTTCAGGTGTAGTAACATTTTAAGGAACATTTATAAAAATAAAAAAGCCTTATGTTTTTCCATTTCTGAGAAGCCACCAGTCCTTAACATTGAACGTTTGTTTCCTTTTAGTGTTTCTCTGTCGGCTCAAGTTGAAAAAGTGTGAAGAGGTTGAATCAAGTGCAAAATTGCACGTATTTTAGGCATAGAACACAGTTGGCCCGATTCCAGTGACAATTTGTGTGTGTGTGTGTGTGTGTGTGTGTGTGTGTGTGTGTGTGTCTACAGCCTTTACTTCAGATATTATTTGTTAAAATACCATTAGATTATTCCTCAGGACAAGGGCAAAGATCATCTTCCGCAGAAACTTACCAACGATGTACAGTACTTAGAGAACAGAGGACAAAACTTTAGCTGAAGCCTGCCTGCTGACCAGAGAAGGGTATTCTGAGTGGAATCAACAAGGAAAAGGAAATCAGGCAGGGAAGGTAAAGTGCCCATCTGAGTCAAGTCTTGTGATGTCAACTGTCATCAGAACCATCTTGTGATGGTCACGGATAGGAGGCTCTGTTTTTGGAAGTTTCAACTATAGCACAGGGTTCCATGTGTCTTTATGGCTACATCACTGGCTGATGTACCATAGCTCAGTGTCACTCAAATTCCCAGCCAGCCAAAGCCATACCCCTGCAGCAAAGAGTCCCAAACTGAGGATCAATTTTCTCCAGAGGTCATTCTGGAGAAAATTCTGGTAAAGCAGTAGACGCCCTGAAGCCAATCTCCCGTGTTGTCTGGAGCTCACAGGGTTCACACCAAACCCCACTGGGAGCCGTGGCAGGGCCCTGTGCTCAGCAAGCCTTCTCCCCAGTAACCACTTTAAAGGGAGGAGCAGCTCTTTGTAAAAGTAATAGTGCAACTTACTTCAGTGTATCTGGAGCCAGAATGCTAGTGTTTAGGTCTCATACTCAGATTTGTGCAGCCAAGTTTTAGGATTACTGCGTACATTTAGGTGGTCACTCGATGAACACTGTGGACCTTGACAGCAGAGGCAGCCGGGATAGCATTCCAATGTTCTCACCATGTACACCTCTCTCAGACCACTTTTCTGCTTAATGTCTCGGGCATTACTCAGCACTGCAAGTTTCACCTGAATAAAAGGGTCACCCTGAGTTTAATGTGTTTTGAAAATTGAGATCTTGGTAATTGTTGAATTTAGTGATGTGCTCTAAAACCTTTACCTGGGAGCTTGTTAGAAATGTAGACTCTCCAGCCTCATGCCAGACCTGCTGAATTAGAATCTTTATTTTGATTGATTGATTTTTTTGACTGCTCTTGCGGCATGTAGGTCAGAGATGGAACCCATACCACAGCAGTGAAAATGCCAGGTCCTTAACCCACTGAGCCACTAGGGAACTCCTGTTATGTTTAATAAAACTTTCAAAGGTGTTTAATAATGTGCAGGAAAATTTAACAAGCATTGCTTTAAACATGTTTTCCCAAAGCAAAATGAGACCTTAGTTGTTTAACACATACCTTCCTGTTACCATAACATCAGGGAAACAGATTTTTTAGTTCAGATGAAGAAGATCAATACTATTTTAGAGAAATTGCTTTTAAGGTGACTTTTGGATATGCAGATAGTTTTAGCAGGGGTTTCTCTGTGAGTTGTATGATACTAGCATTTAAGTCACTACCTCTTGATTATGTTGGAGTGGCATGTGTGTGGTCCAAGGACCAGCAGCAGTGACAGCACCTGGGAGCTTGTTAAAGTTACAAATGTTCTGATGACAAGCCATTCTACTAAAACAGAATCGATGGCTGGCAGTTTAAGTCTTAGGCTTCCCAGGTGACTCTTACTGAAGATGCAGTGTATTAGTACTTCTCACTATACCTGTTAGTTATTGTATCCCTTTCCTTTAAACAGAATAAATGTTACGTAACTTTCGATTGTGACTTTTTTTTTGTCTTTTTAGGGCCACACCCATGGCATGTGGAGGTTCCCAGGCTAGGGGTCAAATTGAAGCTGTAGCCACTGGCCTACACCACAGCCACAGCAACCTGGGATTTGAGCCACATCTGCCACTTAACCACAGCTCACAGCAATGCCGGATCCTTAACCCACCGAGTGAGGCCGGGGATCAAACCTGCGCCCTCATGGATTTCTAGTCAGATTTGTTTCTGCTGAGCCACAGTGGGAATTCCATGACTTGCTTTTTTCTATTCAAATTTATAGATAGTTCCCTGTGCTATACAGTAGGACCTCATTGTTTATCCATTTTATATATAATAGTTTGCATCTGCTAACCCCAAATTCCCAATTCATCCCAAATAACCCTCTCCCCCTTGATAATCATGTCTGTTCTCTATGTCTATGAGTCTGTTTCTGTTTCACAAATGAGGTTATTTGTGTCATATTTGAGATCCCACATGTAAGTGGTATAATTTGTTTTTGTACTTATGGTAATCTCTAGTTTCACCCACGTTGCCATAAATACATCATTTCATTATTTTTTATGGCTGAGTAGTGTTCCATTTTAATATGTACTACATCTTCTTCATCCATTCATCTGTTGATGGACATTTAGGTTGCTTCCATGTCTTGGCTATTGTAAATAGTGAAGCTATAAATATTAGGGTTCGTGCATCTTTTCAAATTAAGAGTTTTTTCTGGATATATGCCTAAGAGTGTGACTGCAGGATCATACGGTAACTATTTTAGTTTTTTTGAGGAACCACAATACTGTTTTCCATAGTAACTGCACCAACCTGTATTCCCACCAATAGTGTAAGAGGGTCCCCTTTTCTCCACACCCTCTCAAGCATTTCTTATTTGTAGACTTTTTAAAAATATTATAGTTTATTTACAATGTTTCTTCAATTTCTGTTGTACAGCAAAGTGACCCAATCATACACAGTTCCCTGTGCTGTACAGTCGGACCCCACTACCCATCCATTCCACATGAAGGAGTTGGCATCCACTAACCACAAACTCCCAACACATCCCACTCCCTCCTTCCTCCCTTCTCGGCAAGCACAAGTCTGTTGTCCATGTCTGTGAGTCTGTTTCTTTCTCTGGATAGGTTTATCTGTGCCTTTTATTTTTTTTTGCTTTTTAGGGCCGCACCAACACCACATGGATGTTCCCAGTCTAGGGGTCAAATCAGATCTGTAGCTGCTGGCCTATGCCACAGCCACAGCCACGTGGGATTCGAGCCACATCTGCCACTTACATCACAGCTCACAGCAATGCCAGATCCTTAACCCACTGAGTGAGGCCAGGGATCAAAACTGCGTTTTCATGGATAATAGGTTTGTTTCCGCTGAGACACGAGGGCAACTCCCTCTACCATGTTTTACATTCCACAAATTAAGTGATATCATATGGTATTTGTCTTTCTCCTTCTGACTTAACTGCGCTTAGTGTGAGAATCTCTAGTTGTCTTTATAGACTTTTTAATGATAGTCATTCTGACTAGCGTGAGGTGTTACCAGGAGAAATTTTTTTTTTTTTAATGGTTTCTATCATGTACTATGTTGGCTTAAGAACAGGTTAAGTCTGGAGTTCCCGTCGTGGCGCAGTGGTTAACGAATCCGACTAGGAACCATGAGGTTGAGGGTTCGGTCCTTGGCCTTGCTCAGTGGGTTAACGATCCGCCGTTGCCGTGAGCTGTGGTGTAGGTTGCAGACGCGGCTCAGATCCCGTGTTGCTGTGGCTCTGGCGTAGGCCAGTGGCTACAGCTCCGATTAGACCCCTTGCCTGGGAACCTCCATATGCCGCGGGAGCGGCCCAAAGAAATAGCAAAAAGACAAAAAAAAAAAAAAAGGTTAAGTCATATCTGAAATACAAACTTAGGAAAGGTTTTTATAAGAAATGATGAAATAATGAATAAAGATGGGGTTTTCAAAATAATTTGGAAACTGACTTATGTAGTATTGGCTGAGGCACACTAATAGTGATTTATATTGTCCATTTACGATTAATGAGAACTAATTGAGCAGTTTGGGGATTATATGGCTCTTCAACTTCTCTTCTCCACTGTGATACTTTCATTTTTATCACTTTATTGTATATTATCCTCTTTTATAAAGGAGTCTACAAAAAGAGCTGACAAAAGGATGTCCCTCCTAAGTGGCTCTGATAGACCTGTGGAGGAAAACTGAGCAATTGACAAAGAGGAGATTTAGGTTTATCTGCAAATTTCAGTGAGGGCCCTCTCAGCACTATCACCGGAAATGTTGAAAGAGGATGGTGGCGTATCTATAGCTGAGAAGTGCTTCCTGTGTAGTAGCATCAATCAGCAAAGAAACACTGACACTTTTGTCGACACTTTTGTTCTTAACTGGTTTTTCTTTTCTTTTTTTCAGTCTTTTTTATCACTGCACATGGAGGTTCGCAGGCTAGGGGTCAAACTGGAGCTGCAACTGCCGGCCTACAGCACAGCCACAGTGACGAGGGATCAGAGTTGTGTCTGCGACCTACACCATAGCTCACAGAAACACTGGATACTTAACCCACAGCAAAGCCAGGGATCGAACCCGCATCCTCATAGATAGCAGTCGGGTTCGTCACTGCTGAGCCACAACAGGAACTCCCCCCTCTTAACTGTTGATTTAATTGATGACAATGGGTTTCACTGGCCTTAGTAACAAAGTAAAAGAAAATGAAAAAAAAACCAAACAAACCAATAGCACATTTTAATAATGAGTCTTTGTGGGTGCAATCCTTTCTCTGTACCTATACATACACTTACATAAACTCGTTTGCCATGATACCGTGTTGAATATATACAACATCAATGATAGCACAATACCACTGATATCCCAGAGTTGCTAAGTTCTAGAAACTGTGTTGTCAGAAAACACGTTTTGACTGCTTCTCCCTTAAATCGTTCAATCAAAGGAACGACAAGCATTCTGCTTGCAGTCAGTGACGATGTCATTGATGAAAACGGTGGTTTTATTGGGTGCTCCAAGCACTACACCCATGGGCATCTGGAGAAGTAATTCAAATGTCTCTAGACCCTCCAAGACTGGCTGTCCCAGGTCATCAAGGATTGTCACTCGGATCATTTGAACGTGCACTCCTGGAGCGAAGTCCAGTTTTCGGCTGATGCCAACATAATCTATTCCAGCTGGTGGGAAAGGTAAAGCCAAGAGTGAGACAGACGGTAGCATTCACTGTCATAAGTTTTCCTTCGGGTAAAAACGGGAGGTCTGTAGCATCCTCCTATGTCCACAGCACTTTTGGACTCACATTTTGTGGGCTTGGTCCCCACAAAGGGGAAATTTCCAGACTCTACCAAATGCCATCATAGCCACTCATCATCTTCGACCAAGTCTCATCCCCACCAGTGTAGTGCTCTCATCACCTTCCAAGCTGGTTCACAAAAGTCCCACTGGTGGACCACAGGCTCCCTGAAGGCAACTTCAATTTGTAATGAAAGGATTTCCTTTTCTATTTGGAACTGTTAAGATGATGATCATGACTTTTATTTTGACTAGGTTTCACCCATTCGCCTGTGCCAGACGTCTGGTCTACCCTTACAACATTCCTCTTGGACTCAGCCATGAAGTTTCTGCCATTTTCTGGGTTATTAATCATTTTGCAAAATGGCTCACCTGATCTTAGAGCATCTTTGTTACTTATTTAAAAAGTCATCCAATGTCATGACAAATTATAAACAAGACAATAAAATAGGAAACCCTGAGTGATAAATGTTAAGAAGTGAAGGAATAGAATATTTACATTGTCTCAAAATCTCACTCCATAAAAGTTTTTAATTGCAAAGGAAGAAAAATAACTTTATAATAAAGAAACCTGGAAGATATCTCTTTAACTGTGTGATTAAATTTAACACCACCAATAGTGGAATAAATTGAACTTATGTGCCATTGGCTAGAATGCCATTGGCTAGAATGTCACTATCTCTGTGACATTTCTGCTTAAGATGCAGAGCCTGAATCTAATCATGAGGAAACATCCGACAGGCCCAAACTGGGGCCTATTTTTCAAAACTGGTTTGTAATCTTGAAAAACATCTAAGTCACAAAAGTCAAGGAAAGACAAGGAACTGTCCAGATGGAAGGAAAGTAAACAATGTGATGACTAAACAGAAGTGTGTGACACTGAACTTGATTCTTTTGCTATAAAGAATGACTTGGGGGACAACGGGTAGAACGTGAATGAGGTCTGAAAACGAGACTGCAATAAGGTATCGGGTAATTTCCTGATTTTATGCTTGTATTGTGCGGTTAGAGAGGAGAATGTCTATGGGAATTGCATTTTAAGTTTTTTGAAGAAATGTTTCCAGATTCACTGACAACCTACTCATTGGTTCAGGGGGGAAATGTGCTTTTACTGTACTTGTCAGTTTTCTGTAAGATTGTATAAAATATTTTTAAGCCATTAAGGAATTACATTAAGAAGTAAAACAAAATGAAATCATGGTGAAAAGTACCAAGGCAGGAGATGTAAGGAAGATGGGATTTGGGATCTTATGCACTTTGGTTCATATCTTTTTAAAAAATTTTTTTATTATGGTTGATTTACAATGTTCTGTCAGTTTCTGCTGTGTAGAATATATATACATTCTTTTTCTCATGTTGGTTCAGATCTTCATTCCACTACTTATTTGTGCAAACTATTGCATCTGTTTGAGTCTCAATTTCTTTAATTTCAAAATGGGGATAATTATTGCTACTTTACAAAATTGTTTTGAAGATTGGAGATAATACAGCAAAGGTACTACTAGCACAAGCTGGCAAGTAGTAGGCATCTAGTAATAGAAATTATAATTATTTATGTAACAATAATGATAGGCTATATATATGCATAATTTATTATTGTTAATGAACCAACCTGGGTAGCTGTCAAGTATTTACTAGATTCTAGAGATCATCAAGTCTAAACTGCTGCCTCTGTACAGTTCATGCTCAAACTACCTCAAACATGGCTTACTTCTATTAGGCCTTTCCTATCTGAGAGCTAGCAAAAGGGTCATTATTTGTATGCAAAGGGATTTATCTAAATGAATTTTAATTTTTTTACAACCATTAATAAAAAAGTCCAATGAGCCAACTGGTCTATTCACTGTTGGTTCCAAAATATATACAGAATGAGAAATAGCTCTGTCGGAAATTAAGAAAAGAGGGAGGAAGGCAGGCCAAAAAAAAAGCAAAAGAACAACAAATGAACTCTTAAAGCTCACTTCTGGTGTCAGATACAGTATGATGTGATATATTTAAAGTGTTATGTTAATTCTCCCAAGAGCAAGCTCTGGCTGTAAATCTAACTAGCGGTCTTTAGTTTCCTTAACTGTTTCTGGGGTACATTATAATTATTTATATTTAACTGTATTTATTAACTATATCTGGGGTACATGCTGAAACGGGGTTCACATTTTCATAGATAAATTTTCTCTTTATGCCTTGCTAGTTCATGTAATTGCTGAGTTTTATTTGTAGGATTTGTGCTTTTACTTAGTTTGACTTTTTTTTTTTTTTTTTTTTTAGGGCCACATCCATGGGATATGGAGGTTCCCAGGCTAGGGGTCTAATGGGAGATACAGCTGCCGACCTAAGTCACAGCCACAGCAACGCTAGATCTGAGCCACATCTGCAACCTATACCACAGCTCAGGGCAAGCTGGATCCTTAACCCATGGAGTGGGGCCAGGGATCAAACCCGCAACCTCATGGTTCCTAGTCGGACTCATTTCTGCTGCACTAGGATGGGAACTCCTACTTAGTTTGATCTTAAAACATCCTCACGCAACTTGGATGTCTATGATGCTGGTCCTGAACTATGCTGACCGTCCACTCCCAGAAGGAAAGGTCCCTATTGGCAAATGAGAAAATATGGGTATCAATGTAGACGGACATTTCCCTTTCTTTTCTTGAATCTTACTGTTTTTTTTCTTTTTTTCCTGTTAAAGCAGCTGATAGGCTCACCAGAGGAAATGGTGTTCAGAACCATTTTTTGCCCCACTGCCAGCCAGGCCTTGATCGACCACATCAAGAAAGGGAAAGGGGGAGTGCCTGCTGTGATGCAGTGCCTGCTGTGATGCAGTGGGCTAATGATCTGGCTTGTCTCCATGGAGGTGTGGGTTTGATCCCCAGTCTGGCATAGTGTGTTAAAGGATTTGGGGTTGCTGCAGCTGTGGCATAGGTTGCGGATGTGGCTGGAATTTGATCTTGACCCAGGAACTTCTGTATGCCGTGGATGTTGCAAAGAAAGAAAAAAAAGGAGGAAAGAAAAAGATAAAAAGAAAGGCAAAGGGGAGTGGAACACTGAGGACATGCCAGTTGAAGCCAAGGAAAATGCCAGAGAATCAGACCTGAAACACTCCCGCCCTCCCAGGGGTTAACAGGTGCCTGGATTCTCCCAGGAGTTGACCTGCTCAGCCACCACAGGTATACCTTGATCTGAAATAGTGTTGATAAGCAACTTAAGCATCTGCAAATACTCTCAACTTTGAAAAATTAATTTAGGTCAAAGCAAGCGGTTAAATGAATGAATCATACGGCTGCTATTCGAACATTCTGTAGACCAGCAGAAGTCACTCTATGTGCCCAGGTGGGAGAAACGTTAAATCAGAGCCCATCAACAAAGACTAGACATGCTGCACTTACAGACTAGACATTGCCCTAAACACATACCATCATAACAATACTTTTTCTGTTATGTTTTCAAATCAGCTGCTTTTGGAGTTCCTGTCATAGCTCAACAGCTTAAGAACCCGACCAGAATCCCTGAAGATGTGGGTTTGATCCAGGGCCTCACTCAGTGTTAAAGATCCAGCATTGCCGTGATGAACTGTGGTGTCGGCCTACAAGCTGCAGCTCTGATTCAGCCCCTAGCCTGGGAACTTCCATAGGCCACAGGTGCGGCCCTAAGACAAAAAAACCAAAAAACAAGAAAACAAAACAAAACAATCAGCTGCTTTTGTTTCATATTCCCTTCCAATTGCTTATGTGCCCTTCACAAAATGAGACCTGTGCTGTTCTTCCTTAAGAGCTCTTAAATCTTTTTCTTTTTTTAAAGGTTATACTCCATTTACATTTATTATAAACTATTGGCTATTTCCCCATGTTGTACAATATATCCCTGTAGCTTGTTTTATTTAAATGGCCCACTCACCTTCTGCTGAGGCTGGCTCTGTCCTCCTGGAGCGCACGGTGACCGAGGACGCTTGGGAAAGGTCGGTGCCTGTCCTTCGTACACAAACCTCCACGGAGCCAGCACTTTCGTTGATGTGATACTCAGCATCCTCAAAGCACAGGGCAGGCTCTAGGGAGGCACGAAAGGACAAACTAAGAAGGCATCAGCCTCCCAGGCCGCCATCTCCTCTGGCCCTGCATGAGCCTGAGTGTTGGCTTTAATCATCAGACTTGGCAGATCCCACAGGCTTGAGGAGAAACAAACCACAAACACACACACACACAAACCACATCAAGGAGTCCCATGACATGGCTGTGACTCCAAGAAGCGCAGTGAGAGCAAATCAGAATTGCATGCATTTTTCTATTTTAAGAAATATCTGTTGCATAAAGAAATTTTCTATTTGGGGAAAACTGGCCAACTAGCTGTAACTCAGGCAAGTCAGCTCTTGTTTGGGGAAAGATGGTGGGAATTGAGGAGGCTTTTTCTCAAGAGAGAATTGCTGTTCATGTTGTGGGACAGTCCAGCCGGGGGTCTGAATTCGGGGACTGTTGCTGTGCCTTTTCCCATAATATTCGCTTCTCACGAAGACAGACAGAAATCCCCAGCATCACAGCAGCTGAGATGGCAGAGATGCTGCCCTCAGAGGCAGAGAATGCGCCCCCTAGAAAGAAGGCTGCAGGCAGCCAGGGTGGGTGCCAGGCTCTAAGGGCAGCTGGACAGGAAGAACACTTGAATGGGAGGAAACATTTGACAGTGAGGACATCAAGATTTGGCCAAGCAGACATCCTCATCATATCCCGTTCTCCCCATTCCAAAAGGCAGCCTAGGCACTTAGCTGACTCTCCAAAGCTTACACAAGCTTTAGCTGTTACACTAGCTGTACCATCATGAAAAAGGTTTTGAGGAGTTCCTCGTGGTCTAGTGGTTGACGATCTGGTGTCACTGCTGTGGTGCAGGTTTGATCCCTGGCCTGGGAATTTTCTTATGTCTAGGGCAAAGCCAAAAAGAAAGAAAGAAAGAGAGAGAAAAAGAGAGAGAAAAAGAAAAGAAAGAAAGAAAGAAAGAAAGAAAGAAAGAAAGAAAGAAAGAAAGAAAGAAAGAAAGAAAGAAAGAAAGAAAGAGGGAGGGAGGGAAGGAAGGAAGGAGGAGAGAAAAAGGTTTTGAAATGAATGTTTTTCTTTGAATTATGAAATATGGAGGCAAAGACAGGTCATCACCAGACAGCAGCAGCTTCACCATGAGGGGAAGGACCCCAGAGAGAGTGAACAGAAAACCAACATTACAGAGCTAATACTTTGCAAGCACAATGCGACATAGAAACACACAGGAATGAGTTATAAATTTTGGAAGGTAGAAACCCAATTTACTCAGTACTATTTTTCAGGATATCTCTTAGTAGATCTCTTCATGCTGCGGAAAGGTTTACTAAAAGTCTGACTGTGGTACCAAGAGCTCTCACACTCTGAACTGAATTGGTTATTTCAGGAGTCACCCCGTACTACACCTCACCCTGTGCCTAGTCTTAGTGACACTAAACAGCCCACTACGCCTCCAGCTCAGCTGTGGCCCCCATCTTTGCCGGGGGTGTTCTCTGAGCTGGAACCCCCTTCCCCTCTGTGCCAGTGTCACACACTTCTCCTCCTCATTCTGTAAGGCCTTGATTAAGAGCTACCCCCTCTGGGAGGCCACTCTCTGTCCCGTGCTCCCCTGACACTTTGCATAGCTCTGTACCTGCCCTGACAGGTCCCCTTGCTACTGGCCCTCTTCAGGTGCACTGTGGCTGGGGGCCTGCTCTCAGAGAAGGGTGGTGGTTCTCCTCTTTCTGACCCAGGGGTTTCACTCCATCTCCGAGTTATTGCTGGTGGAAGATTCTGATACCAGCAAGCTTGGGACAGGAAAGAGGGAGGAGCAGGAAAGGTCTTTCTAGGTGGGCTTGGTCATGGTGCTTACACTCCCAGGTCCTAGTAGATGGAAGAAAGCAGATTCTGTTCCTCATTGGGCACTTTTCTGTGTTCTCTGAAGATCTGTCACTCCCAGAGTTGGGTGTTTCTCGTCACAAGTCCCTTAACGGCAGCTCTATTCCAGCTGGTCACCTAGTCCTTTCTCAACCATGAGCACTTGGCAGTGCTTCTTCTGGGGTCTGTTCGTCCCTCTAGATGGCACTTGGACAGGACCTTATACAGGTGCATCCTGGCTCTCCCCTGCGTGCATGGCTCTCATCCGGTCCAGGTCCCGGCAACCCTTCTGCATCCTTTGCCTTGATAAACCCTAGGCATACTGCCCAATCCCAGTGCAGTCTCTCCTTTTCTTACGCATCCATCAAAGCAGCCAATCAACTTATCTCCCACACTGAGATTTTCCAGGTGGAGCCAGTTCTCAGTTCACTGTATCCTCCACACTGTAGGT
Source organism: Sus scrofa (assembly GCF_054392235.1). Taxonomy (NCBI): domain Eukaryota; kingdom Metazoa; phylum Chordata; class Mammalia; order Artiodactyla; family Suidae; genus Sus; species Sus scrofa. The sequence continues at coordinate 90,626,212 of NC_139390.1, read as the reverse complement.
GACACACATTACACTTTCCACACGGTCTCCTTAGAAGCCCCTCTCATGATTTAGCACCACCTTGCAAAGCTAAAATATTAAGGCCAGCATTCTAACACACTGTTCTGTGTTTTTAGCAGACAGAGACCACATTCCACATGTCTTTATATCCTTAGAAAGACACTGCTGGTGTATTATAAGCATTCCAGAGTTCGTCCAGTGGCTACTTTTAAATCACTTCTGATACACATCAAACTTATTACAAAAGCTTTTCCCTTTTTTCTTTTTCTACCACCCCACAGCACATGGAAGTTTTTCCCAGGACAGAGATCAGATCTGAGCCATAGTTTCAACCTACACCACAGCTGCAGCAACGCCAGATCCCTCAATGCACTTTTCCAGGCCAGGGGGTTGAACCTGGGTTCTGGCGCTGCAGACACACTGCCAATCCCATTGTGCCACAGGGGGAACTCCAATAAAAGCTTTAAAATTTTTTTCTAAAAAAGTTTTATTGGGAGTTCCCGTCATGGCGCAGTGGTTAACAAATCCGAATAGGGACCCTGAGGTTGCGGGTTCGATCCCTGGCCTCACTTAGTGGGTTAAACATCTGGCGTTGCCTTAAGCTGTGGTGTAGGTCGCAGACATGGCTCAGATCCCGTGTTGCTGTGGCTGTGGTGTAGGCCGGCAGCCACAGCTCCGATTAGACCGCTAGCCTGGGAACTTTCATATGCCACGGGTGTGGCCCTCAAAAGACAAAAAAAAAAAAAAAAAAAAGTTTTATTGAACTATAGTTAATTCAAAATGTTATAATTTCTACCACACGACAAAGTGATCCAGCTGTATATATACACACATATCCATTCTTTTTCATATTCTTTTCCCATATAGATTATCACAGCATATTGGGTAGGGTTCCCTGTGCTATACAGCAGGTCCCCACTAGGTAACTCTTCCATAATTTTAACTCAGGCCTTCTGATATATATTGAACTTATTACAAAAGCTTTTTTTTTTTTTTAAAGTTGGGACAAAGTGATCTGCTTTTTTTTTTTTTTTTTTAGCGAGAAATTACTCTGTGTAGTATTGAGGAAGGGAGAGAAGTAAGAAAGATAAAAGAGAAAATACTTGAGTTATGTCGTTCATAGGAAAAAAATGTAAGAATCAAACCCCTCTGAATATAGCAAGATACAAGAGGTAAGAGAAGGAAGGTGTCACGTAGAAGAAAAATTGAGACTCTTCTGAGATGCTCTGAATGTTGAGCATCAGGGACTCTGTTGACCTAGAGAAAAGAGCTGCTCTGCAGCCCAGCAGTATCTCCAAGTCTCCTCACTCCAGTTCTGTCTAAAAAAATGAGATACGGGCAATAATTCTTAAGAGCGGCAATTACGAGAGCATGGTGTTCTGACCACCTCATTCTCACAAGAAATGGATTCCACAGCCATTGATGGGTTTCTATCTCCTTTAAAAGAGAATGTTTTTGGGAGTTCCCATTGTGGCTCAGTGGAAATGAATCTGACTAGTATCCATGAGGACACAGGTTCGATCCATGACCTCACTCAGTGGGTTAAGGAAGAATGTTCTTTAAATAGAAATAAGGAAAAGAAATATGACAAGGTGGGAAGTGAAGTTTTCACAATTGATATGACCATCGTTTAAAAATGAGCTCGATGTCCAGTTTCATGCCAAGATCCAAAACGGACTTGCTGGTGAAGTGACAAAAATACTGTTGTCAAAAGATGGAAGATTAGAAATTTTTTTTTCAGTTTCCTCAGAAGAGAAAATAGATTCTAGAAACAAATTGGTAAGCTTAATCTCTAGAAAAATTCTAGAAGAGATTATTTAAACAGTTTCAGAATTTTTATAAAAGAAAGAAGTAATTTAAACAGTATCAGTTCTTTACCATCTGATTTCCTGAAATTAAATTTTTTTTAGTTTGGTTAAACAGACATCTAATGAGCATTTTCTACGCCTGCTTTCTTTTTTCTTTTTTTTGGCCATGGCATGTGGCGGCTTGATGTGAAAGCACCAAACCCTAACCAATAGACCACCAGAGAACTCTCATTTTGGCCAATTCTTAATCTTCATCTTACTTGGCCTATTGACAGCATTTAACACAGTTAATTAATCTCTTCGGTTTTTTCTTTCTTTTTTTTAGGGCCACACCCATGACTTGCGGAGAGTCCCAGGTTAGTGGTCCAATCAGAGCTATAGTTGCCAGCCTATGCCACACCAACAGCAACTTGGGCTCCAAGCCAAGTCCAAGACTACATCATAGCTCATAGCAACACTGGATCCTTAACCCACTGAGCAAGGCCTGGGATTGAACCCATGTCCTCACGAATACTAGTTGGTTTCATTACCGCTAAGCCACAATGAGGACTCCCACAGCAACATTATTAACCACAATTTTTAAAAAGTTGGATGTGCTGATTTCACCAAAATGACACTTTGCTTCTGTGCAATTTTTCCTTACAATGTCTTCTGAAATCTATCATCATTCTGTGACATGCCTATTTAATGACAATGATAATCTTTATAGGTAAATTTCATGCATGTTATACAAATCTTACTGCCTCAGGACAAAACTAACAGCCCTCTGTGAAACTGAATTATCAGTTTTTTGGGGGGCAGATAAGAGTTTTCAAATCACATATTGGAAATGGAAAGGAACGTCTTCAGCAGATAAGCAGAGAACTGCTATAGTGTTTACATACAGGCCAAATACATAACGCTAATTAACAAGTGACCTTAATTTCAACCTTGCCCCTGTCACAGGGTGAGTGGGTGCTAGCTAGGGTCTCAGGCCAGATGAATGCACATAAAGCCCGCCATGCATATTCATTCAGTTAACATTTATTGGCCATATCCTGTGGCCTCTGCCCTCATGGAGTTGATGTGTGTTTTCCCTGGTTTTCATGGCAGTGCAGGGCCAGGGGCCTTGGGTTGTTAGGTTGCTTCTGCCCCTGTGTGATACCTTTTCTTAGCACTGCTCCATGATAGCTGCCTTTACAGAGATATTCCTGCAGGTGACCCATTTGACAAGGGAATATCTGATCTCTGTTTAAGGGAACAGAACATTTCCCAGAGTCTAGCTAATAGAAAGAAATCATTTCATCCCAGTTCTAACCCTTGAGCTGCTTGGCTGTACCTGCACCATGCAGAAGCAGAAGTTCCCAGGCCAGGGATGGAACACGTGCTACTGCAGCAACCGGAGCCACTGTAGTGATATCACCCGATCCTTAACCTGCTGAGTCAGGAAACTCTCAGGCTGGGCTATATCTTTAAGTTGCTGGATATGGTGTCACCACTTGGCCTAAAGGAAAACATGCTTTTACTGCAAGATGATGGACTTGACACTTCAGAACAAAGTATTATTGGTATTTAACAAGTGCTCAGACTGTGGCAAATTATACATAAAATACCAACCCTGGAGAATGAGTGTGTGCTTCCCCCAATTTTTTTCAAGTAGTCCATTTCATAGGACACATTTTTTATTCTTGGCTGAAAGGATGCCTAATTTCTTTTATTTTTATTTTTTATTTGTCTTTTCTAGGGCCGCACCCACGGCATATGGAGATTTCCAGGCTAGGGGTCCAATCAGAGCTGCAGCTGCCGACCTACGCCAGAGCCACAGCAATGTGGGATCCAAGCTGCATCTGCAACTTACACCACAGCTCACAGCAATGCTGGATCCTCAACCCACTGAGTGAGGCCAGGGAGCGAACTTGCAACCTCATGGTTCCGAGTTGGATTTATTAACTACTGAGCCATGATGGGAACTTCCAAGGACGCCTAATTTCTGAGATACACCATGTGTTAGGATTTGATCAATGTTTAATGCTTACTCTGAGTTAGGGAAGCTGTCATTTCACATCAGTATCTCAAAAGATTCTCATCATATATGGTTGTTTCCTCAAGGCAAGAATAACATGGCACCATTCCAAGGAACCATCAGCATCATGAATGGCAAACTCTGGGCACATCTTTAGAGATTAAAGCCGAAGTAGCACCCACAGAAGTCATTCAAGGCCAGCAGCTAAATGAGCACCTCTTCAGGGTTCTTGAACTGGAGGATGGAGAATGGAGGACATCACATCTTTCTAGTTTACAGAACTAATACCTGGCCTGAAATAGCATTAATTCCAACCAGGGAGACTGAAATGTTACAGGGTGATCCCTCAGGAGAGCCAAACTGGGCTCAATGGAATGTGACCTTGGAGGTCCAAGAAAGTGGGGCTAGGTTCGTATGATCACATCTGTAGCATAACCAAATTTTTCAGCTCAAGTTCACTCTGCATGGAAAGAGAACGCATCCAAGTGAACTTAAAAAATGGACTGTTTTCAGCCACGATAAGAAAAAGACTCTTTTGACTATGGACCTTGGGGGCCTAGGACCCTCAAGATAGAGGTGGTTCTATTAGCTTGATAGTGCTGCTAGGGTCCCACGCTCATCAAATAATATCCTGGTTATGAAGTCAAAGTCCTTGTGGATTCTCTTTTAAGGCGAGGATAACAACCAGAGCATGCTGGTTTTTGGATTTTTTTTGTTTTTGTTTTTTTCTTTCAAAGCTTAGAAAAGTACTAGATCCTCGATAAATGTTACAGACTCTGAGTGCAAATTCCCTGGATCCAATAACTACCATCAGTGACTTGCTCAGAAATGCATGTGGCAATTAATAAGCCAGTTTGCACTGAACAAAGACTCTTCTATCACTATTTCTGTATGTGATTTTTTCTTCCATTAAAAAGTCTTCATGGGAGTTCCCATTGCGGTGCAGCAGAAATGAATCTGACTAGTATCCATGAGCATTTGGGTTCGATCCCTGGCCTTGCTCAGTGGGTCTCAGATCTGGCTTTGCTGTGGCTGTGGCATACACCAGCAGCTGCAGCTCTGATTCAACCCCTAGCCTGGGAACTTTCACATGCTGCACCTGAGGCCCTAAAAAACAAAAAGCCTTCCTGAATTTGAGAATAATCTAATTAAAGATCAAGTCAAATAAAATAGAAGGCAAGGGAAAGAGCTTATTTGACTTTTGGGTCTTATACTAAGCACAAGGCAGGCCACTATGAATGTTTCTTGAAAGAATTAATTACTTGATAAGAATCTACTAAAACCATTTAAAACAATATTGGAAGCAAAAAATTCTGTGTACTGAATTTAGTGTTAATTTTCCTCCTTTATTGGCTGTATTGTTTTCCTTCATTTTATATATGACACCGGAGATTTTAACAATTTCTGAATAAAAAAATATTTAACACTAAGGTGTATTTTTATTTTTTATTTTTTTAAATTGAAGTTCCTGGGCCAGGGACTGAAACCAAGCCACAGGTTCAACCCATGCATGCAGCAACACTAGATCCTTTAACCCACTGCAGCTACGCTGGGGATGGAACCCGTGCCTCTGTAGTGACCCGAGCCATCGAAGTCAGGTTTTCAGCCCAGTGTGCCACAGCAGGAACTCCTAAAACAATTAAGGTTTTAAAGTAAAAAAAAAAAAAAAAAAATGTCAGGGCTCAAGGAGAAAATATGTCCTCAAGAAACAGACATTAAAACTTTTATTTAGGAGTTCTCTTGGAGTGCAGGCGGTTAAGGATCTGGCATTGTCACTGCTGTGGCTCTGGTTACAGTTTCGGTTTGATCCCTGGCTCAGGAACTTCTGCATGCCATGGGCGTGGCTCCCCAAAAGACTTCCATTTATTTCTGTACATTCCTGACTTTAGCTATTTCTGCAGGTGAGTCCAGTTTATCCCATCTTACTTTGCTGTTCACATGACTTTGTAGTTCATGGAGTGCTATATCCCTGGGATAACACACTTTAGGTGTTCCTGGCTTTTAACCTCCTCATTTTATGGATTGGGAAACTGAGCCCAATAGCTCTGCCTGCCCACGGTTACCTGGGGAGGCGAGGGTGTCCAGGCTGTGCTTACGCAATCATTCCCCTTTCCTATTTTCCTCCTTTTCTCCCCCATTTTTTCCTTTGTGTACTTGGACCAATAACTAGGTCCAGCAGAGAATGAGAAAGGATATTACAGTGGCATCACTCTTGGGCTTTAGGAAAAGTAAGGCAGTGAAGGGGAAAGGGATTTCAACCCATATACAGATTTCAACTTTTTCATGTTAACTCCTCATCACCATAGAAAACTGAGAATTGGTCATAAAGGGAAAGAGTCATTATGAGGAAGAGCATGTAGAATAATGTAAAAAATATCCCTGTCTCCTTAACTTTGCTTCTTTCTCTTTCCATTTTGTCTGGTTAACAACCTCTCGGTTTCTAGAATTTGGTCCAGGCAAACCTTTCCTAGCCTTGCTCAGAAAGAGACAGGTGCTCTAGCTATAATCCTAATTATAACTCTGGTATTTAAAAAAGATCTTTCAATTAGACTCATTTGGGGGGCTGCACTCGCAGCATGCAGAGGTTCCCAGGCCAGGGATCAAACCTGGGCCACAGGAGTGACCTGAGCCACAGTGATGCTGGATCCTTAAACGCTAGGCACCAGGGAACTCCTCAATTAGGCTTTAAAAATTACATAACCCCATGTTGTCCTCCTTTCCTTTCAGTGTTTCTTTTTCTTTTTTTTTTTTTTTTTGGCCGTTTCTTGGGCTGCTCCCGCAGCATATGGAGATTCCCAGGCTAGGGGTCGAATCAGAGCCACCGGCCCACACCACTACTCTGGCCTACGCCAGAGCCACAGCAACGCGGGATCCCAGCCACGTCTGCAACCTACACCACAGGTCACGGCATGCCGGATCCTTAACTCACTGAGCAAGGCCAGGGACAGAATCCGCAGCCTTATGGTTCCTGGTTGGATTCGTTAACCACTGCACCACAACAGGAACTCTTCCTTTCAGTGTTTCTATTCCTCTATTTGCTTCTCATGTTTATTCAACAGACTAGACAATGCAGTGATTTTTCACAGTCTCAAACAGCTAAATTTACTCAGATCCTCCTCTTCTGTGGGGAAAACAACATAATTTATATATAAGACTGTGACGGAGTTCCTGCTGTGGTGCAGTGGGTTAAGGATCCAGCATTGCTGCAGCGATGGCATAGGTCTCAGCTGCAGCTTGAATTCAATCCTACCCTGGGGAATTCCATATGCTGTGGATGAGGCCAAAACCAACCAACCAACCAAGATTGTACTGTAACCTTTTTCTTTCCAAAAAAATTAGGTAAGATTGTTAGTAGACACTCCCTACTATCTCTGTGGTTTAACTGAGAATATAATACAAATTCTAAATTTCTATGGCGCATACTGAAATTTCATGCACATCATTTTAAGAAAAACAATTGTAATCTTAATTCCAACGGGGTGATTTTTGAAAAGAAAGTACACAATGAAAAATGCCTAGACTTCAGGTCTTAGCCCTTGATACTTATAAAAATATATTGGGAGCTGAATTTAATCCTTGATGATTTGTTTGTTTTTAGTGGCGCAAAAGTGGTCTATTGTACCATTCTGACATCTTGTCCACAAGGTGTGATATTAACAGGCAAACCCATTGAGGAGAACAAGCTAACTAACTTGACAAAAAGCAAACCAACTTTAACCTCACTCATATTTTCCTTTGTATTTTCTAGAACAATATAATACATGATCAATTTGCCATCCTTAGAAGAGAGTATACACACTCTCCAACCTCGGCTTCATCTGGTTTCTCTCTCGACATAGCTCAGTTTCATGGAAGAGCTGTTCTGTATGTATAAATTCACACGCATTTTGGGTGTGTAATAGCAGCCCAGTTTAATCCTGCCCATATCTGAACATAGCAACTCACAGCCTCTCAAATCCCGACAGAGACATGTTTTGTTTTGTTTTGCTTTTTTTCTTTTTTGGCTGCTCCGCAGCATATAGAGTTCCTGGGCTAGGGATCAGATCCCAGCTGCAGTTGTGACCTATTCTGCAGCTGTGGCAACAATGGATCCTTTAACCCACTGTGCCAGGGATCGAATCTGCGGCCTGGTGCTGCAGAGATGCCACCGGACCTGTTGTGCCACAGCAGGCTCTCCCTGGTAGAGACATGTTTGAAAAATGATACGCTCAACGTCACTGGAGACCCCATAAAATAATCTGATCTTGGCTCCGTCTTTATCAACATTTTCTCTTAAAAGTGCCTCCTGTAGAAAGGGAAATTGAGACCTAAGAAAGTAACACCGGGCTTGGTACTTAGGGAGGGGTCTGGGGGGTGGGAGGGTTTGCTTTGAGGGGTGAGGGGCCCCCTCTTCTTCTCTGGCTGTGAGTTTCAGTAGGGACTGAAGCCAAACTCCCGGCCAGGTGGGGCTAGGAAGAGTGGTCTGCCCATGGCTCCGTGGTACTTGGACCACTTGAAGACTTACGTACTTGTTGTTAGGGCTGCTGAGTGTCCTTATGGGCAGTCTTGGTTGGGTGATCAGATACTTAATCTACGTCCTCTTCTTGCTTCCTTATAAATCTTAGGTCACTTCCCTAGGATGTGCTTTTTTTCCTTCTTCTTCTTTTCTTTGTCTACTGCCCCTGAGGCATATGGAAGTTCCTGGGCCAAGGATTGAATCCGAGCTCCAGCTGTGACCTAGGCTGCAGCTGCAGCAACTCAAGATCCTTAACCCATGACACAGAGAACTCCCTTGGGATGTGCTTTTTAAAAGTTTTAATAAACTCATATACAAATATTTAATTTTTGTGTACTGCTGCACTGTCTTTGGTGTTGGTGGTAACTTTGTATGTGAAAGCCACGCAGAGCCTTTGGAAAAGGAGCAACATCAAAAATTCCTTTAGTAGCTCATTTAAGCTCGATTTGTCTTTCAACTGGCAAGAGAAAATAAGAGAAGACTGATTTCCAAGAGTGGAAAGCAGGCAATGGGACTCACCATCATGACGATCGGCAGGATAATCACCCTGGTGGTGGGGACTTCAGCCCCCAGTTGCCCTCCCGTGGGCAGGCTCAGTGAAACGCTGAAAGATTCCTCCTCTTCATAAAGGGAGTCGTTGATGATGAGGACCCGGCAGGTATTCTCAGCCTCATGCTTGTCAAAGTGGAGGAGGCTGGTGTGGTCTTTAGGACGTGAGATGTAGTCAGAGAAAGATAACACTGTGGAAGAAACGGTGCCTGCAGCAGAGCCTACGGCAACAGGAGAGGGAACCAGACGGTGAGAAGGAATAGGCTTCTGAACAGGAAATCTGTTCCTCACTGGGTCTTCTTTCAAACACTTTTTAGATGATGCTATTTGAATTATGAAGCATGGTTATCTCTTACCATCACAAATGTTAATACTGTCATTAGAAGGCTTTTAAAACTGACCCTGGGGAGGTTCCCGTTGTTGCTCAGTGGAAAAGAATCTGACTAGCATCCATGAGGATGCAGGTTCAATCCCTGGCCTCACTCAGTGGGTTAAGGATCCAGCGTTGCTGTGAGCTGTGGTGTAGGTTATAGATGAGGCTCGGATCTGGTGTGACTGTGGCTGGCAGCTGTAGCTCCGATTTGACCCCTAGCCTGGGACAAAACAAAGAAACAAACAAAAAAATAAAACCAACCTGGTGTTCTGACATGATCCACTGTGTCTGATTTCTTTCATTTAGGACAGTATGTTGGAGATTCATCAGTGTATCAGGATCTTATTCCTTTCTTTTCTTTCTAGGGCTGCGCCTGTGGCATGTGGAAGCTCCCAGGCTCGGGGTCAAATTGGAGCTGCAACTGCCAGCCTAGGCCACAGTTCACGGCACCTCGGGATTCTTAACCCACTGAGCGAGGCCTGGGATCTAACCCACAGCCTCAAGGATACTAACCCACTGAGACACAACAGGAACTCCAGGATTTTACTCCTTGTCATTTCTGAATAGTGTTCCCCATTGTGTTGGCAGCACCAGTTTGTTTTTCCACGTACCAATTAATAATGTGGGTTATTTCCAGTTTTTAGCTATTTTGAATAATGCTGCTATGAACACTCCAGTACAGATCTTTGAGTTGGCATATAATTTTTTGTTGTGAATAAATACTTAGGATTGGGGTTTCTGAGATCTAGTGCACTGCTTTTATTGTGGTAATATAAACATAACCTAAAATTTATCATCTTAACTATACAGTTAAGTGTATGTAGTTAACTAGAATTGTCTATTCACATTATAAAAGAAATATCCAGAAATTCTCCATATTGCAAAACAAACTCTGCATCCATTAAACAACTTCCTATTTCCTCCCTGCCACCACCACCCCCCAATGCCAGCCCCCGACAACCACCATTTTACTTTCTGTCTCTGTGAATCTGACTACTCCAGGTACTTTGTGTAAGTGGAACTGTACAGTATTTGTCTTTTTGTGATGGGCTTACTTCACTAAGCATAATGTCCTTAAGTTCCATCCACATTGTAGCCTGTGTCAGAATTTCCTTCTTTCTTAAGGCTGAATAATATTTCATTGTATGGATATACAATATTTTGTTTCTCCATTCATCCAGCCACAGATACTCTGGTTGTTTCATCGCTAATGCGAATAGTGTTGCTATGCATATGGGTGTGCAAATATCTCTTTATCCTGCTGTACGGCACTGAGAACTGTATCTAGTCACCGATGATGGAGCATGACATAGGACGGTATGAGAGAGGGAAGGTATATGTATGTGTGTGACTGGGTCACTTTGCTGTACGGTAGAAAACCGACAGAACACTGTCAACCAACTATAATGGAAAAAATAAAAATCATTTAAAGAGAGAAAAAAAAAGACCTTGCTTTCAATTCTTTCAGAGATATACCCAGAGGTGAGATGGCTGGACCATGTGGTAGTTCTATTTTAAATCTTTTAGGAGCCTCCATACCGTCTTCCATAATGGTTGTACCATCTCACAATCCCACCAACAATGCAATTCAGGTGATTTGGGGAGGGGCAGTTTTAAAAATATAGCAGCGTGCAGGTTTAGAGCTAAAAGAGTAAAAGGTATTCACAGTATGAAATGACCAAGACCAGTTTTAGGAGACAAAGACGACGTAAAAAATATATAACTCTATACACCAAATATGTAATTTTTGTAAAGGGTATTTCCCAGCACACTTTTCCTTAGTAAGGAGCACTGGGGATATGACAATGAGCTTCTGGACAGGACACACTCTAGGTCCAGCAAAGGTCCCTCCTGCTTATAGCTAAGGCACGTACATACACGCACGGAGACACCAACGTCCACCTTCTTCCTAATCGCGTCATAAACACAAATTGACGTCTATGCGTGTGTGCAGCATCTATTAATATAACTTGCTGAAAAATGAGCATTGTTTCCAAATTGACTTCAGAGGATTTGTTCAGAAAGGCCCCGACTCACCAAATGTTTCAGGATGATTTTTCGATAGAACAGTGTTAGAATTATTAGGGAACAGCAAATGGACTGTTTCGTTATTCGGGGAACCTGGAAAAGGTTAGAGCCGGAGAAATTGATGAGTATAAAAGCTGTTGACTAGGGAAGAGAGCAGAAACCGCTAGAAATGGACAGGCTATAAGAGGGACTATCACTTGCTGGGGAAGCCAGCCACGTTCCAGTGCCAGCCTGTGCGTCCATGACGTCCCCCCCCGCCCCCCGGAAAGCTTGAAAGTCAGGAAGGAGAGGCTGGTTCTTAGGATGTCCGAGTCAAGAGCCACCAAGGGCTAGAGACAGGCAGTGCCCAACTAAATGAGGTTAAATGACTAGCCATCTAGAAAGCCCACAGAAGAGAAAAGAAACTGTCAGCAAGAACTTTTATGCTCCAGGATATCCAGACACAAAGGAAAAAAAGTCATAAATTCTTGCAAAAATTTTGATTAATTAATAAGCATTGGAATGAATGACTTAAAAAAAAAAGAACCTGAAGTTAAAAAAGAAGTATACATTGGAGAATACACTTTTTAATATTCCCCTACATCTAGAATGCAGAATACTGGTAGGACAGGCAGTGTAAAAAAAAAAAAATCCTTATCATAAACTGCATATTTAACCCCTCAGAATAAATACAAAAGCAGATACACACTAGATGTGTATAGTAAATATCTAATACTATCTTTATTAAGTAGTTATTAACTATCTTCCTCAATATATGTCACCTAGTAAATAGTCAAACTGATTTATCACAGTTCATGAAACAAAAGTGATTGGTATTTTCCCTTTTTCTGTTTAATTTTTTTTTCAGCTGACTGATCCACTATTTGAAATAGACACGCATTTAAATAGGGAGATTTCTGGGTTAAATAAAAGACTGAACTGTAACTCTTTCTGAAAATCATTTGGCTGTGGAACTCCACTAAAACAGAAAGTAAAACAATGTATTTTTAGCAGGCTTTTATTAACAATGAGAATAGATGGGGGAAAAAGTTTAATTACCTCTCACTTAATCAAAAAATTCAGTTTACTTAAATGGCTCATTTCTCCTAGGATTCAAAAAAAATTTTTTTTAAATGGATGCACTTATGGCATATGGAAGTTCACAGGCTAGGAACTGAATCTGAGTCTCAGCACTGCAGATGTGGCAATGATGGATACTTCAACCCACTACACCAGGCAGGGGATCAAACCCACATATCTGCAGTGACCTGAGCTGCTGCAGTCAGATTCTTAACCTATTAACCAAAGGAACTCCTAGGATTTTGGAAATTTTACTTTGGGAAATCATTTGGTAAGTTACATGCAACAATCAAGGACAAGGTATATGTGGAACTCCTGTCGTGGCGCAGTGGAAATGAATCTGACTAGGAACCATGAGGTTGTGGGTTTGATCCCTGGCCTCACTCAGCAGGTTAAGGATCCGGCATTGCCGTGAGCTGTGGTGTAGGCTGCAGATGCAGCTTGGATCTGGCGTTGCTATGGCTGTGGCATAGGTCAGTGGCTACAGCTCCGATGAGACCCCTAGCCTGGGAACCTCCATATGCTGCAGGGGCGGCCCTCAAAATACAAAAGACAAAAAAAAAAAAAAAAAGAAAAAAAGAACATGGTATATGAAAAAAGCTTGATTTTAATGAAAGCAAGGATCCCTACAAATTAGAAAATTCTGTTCCGAAAACATCAAATATAACTTGAAATACAAGCTGAGATCTTAGGTGATGATCTGTGCAAATCCCTTGTTTAATAGTGAAGGGTCTCCAAGGTGTATTGAGGTGGGATTTGCAGGTTGTTGTCATAAAGGTGCTTTAGCAATTGGGCTTCAAGCTGGAGGACAATGGAATAATAACTTCAAAATGCTGGGAAATAACTATCACTTTAGAGTTTCAGGACTGCGTGTTCTGATAAACAAGCTTGAGAAGAATCCTTTGTGAGGAATCAAAGGTAAAAGCTCAGGTGCCAAGCACTCTGAGCTGTGCACCAGCTCTTGAACCTGAAGACCTTAGGGCAGGTCCATTGGGGGGTAGCTTCTCCCACCTGAGGAGGAGGCATCCTTGTATTCTGGCTGGTTCACTGCCAGAGTTTTCTGGTTCCTTCTGGTTTGTCCTTCCACAGTGTAGCTCTTTCCAGAGGCAGAGGGATGGTCCCTTCCATTTTAGCAATTACACATCATCTTCCACACTGGGCCGTTTATCACTTCATTTCTACCATTCACAGAATCATCATCTTCCAGACCCTCTGCTTGTGGACAGGGAGTGTGGCGCTAGTACCAGAAGTAGCCCAGCTGGAAGCCTAGGGCAGAGGATGAGGGCATTTTCTCCATCAGCTGCTCTGCCCACCTGCAGCCACTCCCCTGTATGCCTAGACCCCCGTTCCTTATAAGACTCCAACTGGAGCCCCGCATAGACTTGGAAGAGAGAGAGCTGGCACATCCTCCCAGGGAACAACTGGCAAAGACGACCTCAAGGACTACCTCATCTTGTTATTTCCTCTTGCTGCTTTTCCCATATGGGTACTCAGGTAAAACGGAAGCACTGCCAGTGTTACACATAGCTGGCAACTGGTGCCTTCAAAAGGGGAGCCTTAGTCAAAGGATGGACTATAGACAACTCTAAACACACAGCCAAACATATACATGAAGATCTTGAAGCCTGTAGCTGGTTCTGAATATCTCTAAATAAATTGCTTGTTTAGTGCCAACCCCTCTGTCCTCTAGGGCCAAAGGGAATTTATTCTTATTCCTTGTCTCAACCTTGGTACTGCTGATGTCTTGGATAGATAATTCTATACGGCAGGGGCTACAATGTGCATTGTCAGAAGTTCACCAAGTGTGAGCATAGATTTTGACAGACCAGATATAGGGAAAGAGGATGGTCAGAGCATATCTAAAAACAGAACTCCAACTCACAATCTGCACAAGTGTAAGAAGTCAAGCCAAAACCTCTGTTAACAATTGGCCCCAAATGATCAGGACTTAATAACTTCCAGCTTCTCTAATTTTTGTCCCAGCTTCCAGTTTAGGTTCGATCTGAGAAAGACAAATATATCAATCGCATAGGCTGCCTCCAGCTTCCCCAAGCCAAGAGCCTCCAATCAGGGCATATTTTGAAGCCTTCTCTCTTTTTTCCACCAGAAAGCCTGCCACTTCTTTGCCTGCCTTTGAGTCTCTGCCAAATACAGGTGGCGGACCTTTATACTACAGTGAGCTCAGAATAAATGAGCCTGTGACATAATAAGTAACGGGCATTTGGTCTTTGTTCCTGTCCCCTGGCACACAGCTCCTAAACCTCTTGGAGTCTTGAAGGGGTATCTTTTTGTATGCTGATGACATGGCTGGTGGCTGGGGCTCCCAGAAAGTCTCAGAGCCTCTGATGGGGACTGGTTGCCAAAGCAACCAACTGGGTGATTAGACAGTTGAAACTTCCAGTCCTACCCCCTAACCTCCAGGGAGGAGCAAGGGGCTAGAGGTTAAATGAATTACTAATGGCCTACACAATGGCCTCCATAAAAACCCCTAGCCAAAGGAGTGTGGAGAGCTTCCAGCTTTCTGCACATGCCGAAAAGCTGAGAGGTTGATGTGCCCAGAGGGAGAATGGACATTCTGTGTCCTTCCCATCTACCTTAGCTTATGCATGGCTTCCATCTGGCCATTCCTGAGTTGTATGCTTTATAAGAAATCTTAATGTAATAAGTAAACTATTTTCCAGAGCTGAGTCAGCTGTTGTAGAAAATGATCAAACCCAAAGAGGAGGTGGGGAGAACCTCTGATTCTTACCCTGTCGGTCAGAAGCACAGGTGACCACCTGGATTTGCTATTGGCATCTGAAGTGGGTGTAGTCTTTGGGGCCAGAGCCCATAACCTTGGAGTCTCTATTATTTCCAGGTAGAGAGTGTCAGGATTGAAAATAATTTTAGGAGGCCCAGTTGGTGACTGCAGAAATTGGAGAATTGCTTGGTGGGAGAAAAGCCTGCACACATCTGTTGTCAGAAGCAAAATGTGCTGGGGGTTTGGGACGGAAATGCTGTAAAATTGGGTTATGATGATCATTATACAACTATAGATGCAGTAAAATTCATTCAGTTAAAAAACAAAAACCAAACAAATAAAAAAAGAAGTGAAATGTCACTGTGGGTGTAGAAAAATTCTCATTTGGATGGATTTCATGTAGGTCCATCATCTTTTGTCTATTACATAGTTCTAATGAGTTAGAAAATACAGCCTTGAGGGAAAGGACACAGGATAGCTAAATATTGACTCTACAGAAGTGGTGAGGTCAGAAAGAATGGGACATTGTTTTGTGGTGTGAGGACACCTGGGCCCATGATTGGGGGGCATTTTTAGCTGTTGGGGGGGGGGCGGGAGGAGAAGAGAGACTGAGTGGTATATATAAACTATTTCACATTGTTTACTATAGGCCATATGACTATTAAAATTGAGAACACTTATTTATATTGTCTGCCAGCGTATTAAAGTATTTCATATAAGATGTCTCATTTGACCCTCAGGAATTAAAAATATTTTTAAAATTGAAGTATAGTTGATTTACAATGTTGTGTTAGTTTCAAGTGTACAGCAAAGTGATTCAGTTATACAGACATATGTATCTCTAATCCTTTGCAGATTCTTCCCCCTTATAGGTTATTACAAGATATTGAAAACAGTTCCCTGTGCTATACAGTAGTTCCTTGTTGTTTATCTATTTTACATTTAGTAGTATGCATCTGTTAATCCCAGAGTCCAAATGCATCCCTCCTCCCTCTCCCCTCTGGCAACTGTAAGTTAGTTTTCTAGGTCTGTACCCTCAAATTTTGTGGGTAGTCACAACAGAGGTTTTTATCCCAGTTTGGACTACAACATTTTCTCCAGATGAGGAGACCAGCTCAGAGGAGTTAGGGCGCCTGCAGAAGGCTGCACAGGTGCCACCATGAAGGGTCCAGGATCCCCTGTCCTCCCCAAGCACCACCCAGCCACCCCTAGCATCACCACAGTCCTGTACTAAGGACCTTGTTCCTGGTTATCAGTCCCGGCAAAGCCTCATACCTTGATGTGTAGAGCAAATAACGGTGAGTTCCTGGCTTGCATCTCCAGACCGTCTTACAGGAATCAAAAGTTCCCCAATGTCTTCCTCTATTCTGTACTCTGCCTCTGGAATAGAAACTGTTGATTCTAGAAAAGATAGAAGTGTTTTCACCAAGACTTAAATTTGATTGGTGATACGGATGGTATTTTAACCTGAGTGGAGATGTACCTAATCTTTGACCCCTGCATTTTCCAACATGATTAAGCGTATGAAATACAGTAAGAACATTTCCTACATTTATCATTGAGTTGAGGAGACCCCTTTCAAAAGGTTAAAAATGTGATCTACAGCAAAATGGAAAGGAAAATTGCAGCAATTTGGGGTCTTTTCTTTGAGGTCACATTTTAGGTCTTCTAAATAAAGATCACAGATTTTCCCCCTTGCTTTACTCGTGTTTACTTATTTTTTAAATGCTTTTAATAATTGGAAATCTAGTTCATTAATGAAAAAAATCTTTTCTTGCTTTATTCAACAATCATTTGCTTCAACCTTTATTGAGTAGATACCATGAGTAAGACACAGGGCTGGCCATTTAATATGTAAAAAAAAAAAACAACTAGCTACACGTCCTACCCTTAAGTCTTAAAATATTCCCACTGAAAGTTACTGAGCTGGCTGTGTCTGCATGCACTTCTGTTATATTTCTGGCCTCTGTTATGCAGTTTGAGACATATAAATACGCATATATGCATCATCAGAACAGTCACTAAAATACGATGGAATCACGTGTACTATTTTCCTTTGGGCTTTCCAATGTTTTCCAAGCCTTTTCATTAAGCGTGAGTTGCATATTTAAAATAAATGTGTTTTTTTAAAAAAATTAAAATTTGAAGTGGGCTGTTCCTACTCACAGAGTCATGGAAAACTGAAGTAACTGGATCAAATCACATTTAGATCAGATTTCTTCTCTTTGGCATATATTCACAAAGATTCCTCCTCTTGGCGATGGACCCAAGAAGGAAAAATGGCATTTATTTCATTTAATTTTTTGTCCACACCCTGGGCATGTGGAAGTTCCTGGGTCAGGAATCGAACCTGTGCCACAGCAGCAACCTGAGTCATAGCAGTGACAATGCTGGATTCTTAACCTGCTCAGCCACCAGGGAACTCTGATTCTTGTGACATTTAACTAGGACTTTTTCCTCAAGAGTTCAGTCATGCACTTCTTGGCAATACTGGAATTATTTCAACTCTCATGATAATCAGTGTGCCTAATTAGCATTTAAATATGAAAACTAAAATATTTTAGAAACTATTCTTCTACTTTCACAAAAAGTGGTAGCAAACAGAACAATCACTAGCTAATTTTTTTCTTTTCTTTTTTTCCTTTTTTATTTTTTATGGTTGCACCCACAGCATATAGAATTTCCCAGGCCGGAAATTGAACATGCACCTCTACAGTGACTGTAGATCCTTAACCCACTGTGCCACAGTGGGAACTCCTAGTTGTTTTTTCTTTTTAATTTCTCTGGGGAGATACTTGTTGAATGAACAAACCAATAAATGGGAAGGAACTGATGAATTCAAGACTGTGATACAGTTATAAGAGAGAACTTTGTGAAACACATGCAAAAATGATTGAGTTGTCTGGCTCCCAGTTGCCATATCTAGGGCAAGGGCTCTGTGATGTCCCCATCTAATCTGGTGGGGAGCTCCCAGGAAATTGTGAGAAGATGGTAGGCTGGAATGAGCCCTGAAGATTAGTCATTTGGAGGCAAAGCTGTGTCACATTGAGGGTGCAGAGAACTAAGAATGAGGGCTTGGACACTGGTTAAAGGAAGTTTGGTAAAGTCTTATTTTGATCACCTATATCATTTTTCAAAAATCCTGAGAACAAAGGAAAAATCACTGCCTTGAGATGATTTACTTAATTTTAAATCCTAAATGGTATGGACATGTCCAGTGGCTTATGGAGCCTGGGAGAGCTATACATGCCTGAAAAGACGCAGGGAGCCATGCTGGTGAATAGGCCATGCTAATAGGAAGCACATACCATCTTCAGGATCCACAATTTCAACAGTTGCCCTTTCTGGAAACTCCAGGGCAGCCATGACAGGGTTTGTCAGAATGATCTGGAAGGTCTCAGAAGCCTCATATTCATTGTCAGGTAGAATTCTCACTCTCCACATAGCTGTGGTCTGTCCAGGATTGAACTGGACCTGTATTGAGGACTTTCCTTTAAAATCTTTATCTTTTCCTGCAGTTTCCTCTTTAGTTACGACGCCTAAATAAAAATCAGGAACTCATAAATAGAAACCCAGGTGACTGAAAGGATGTTCTTTCACAGTGGGTTGAAAAGCCGTAGCACAGAAATTGGTTCTTTTAATGTTCCCACAAGACACTTGCCAACTATACTTTTGTGTTTTTTAAAATTGAAGTATAGTTAATTTACAGTACTGTGTTAGTTTCACATGTATAGCAAAGTGATTCAGATATATATACACACACAGATTATTTCCATTAGAGGTTATTACAAAATATTGAATGTAGTTCCCTGTGTCCTACAGTAAATCCTTGTCGCTTCTCTATTTTATATATAGTAGTTTGTATCTGTTGGTTTTGATTTAACAGCCCAGTGAACACCTAATGGAGCACAGATACCCGTGTCTCATCACTGTAGTTTTCATTGTGAGGTTTAGATTCGGCAGCTGTTTGAATGTGTGAAATCAAATCATGACCTGACCCCAGCTCTTGTAAAAAGCTTTATCCAAAATGAGATTTGTAGCCTCTTGTGCCATTTGCTCTGTCTCATTCTCAGAGAATCTGATGTCCTGTAGAAGACACCCTCTAAAGTGTGTGAAAATAATTTCCAGGAAAGAAGACCCAGTGTTAGCTTTTCAAAACTGTTGAAGAAAGCCCGCGTCAACACTAGTTGGTGACTGAGAATGGATGTCCAATTTTGAAGAGCCTCCCTTGCTCACCTGCTGAAGTGGAGAAAATAAAGGAGAGGGGTGTGTGTCCTCAGCCACAGTTTCTTTTATTTATTTATTTTTTTAATTGAAGTATAGTTCCTGTATAATATTATGTAAGTTACAAGTGTACAATATAGTGATTCAGTTTTTAGTTTTATTTATTTATTTTACTGTTTTATCTATTTATTTATTTTTTACATTTTCTAAAATTACTTGAATTTATGATGTGCTTGGGTTGTGATTCACAGTTTTTAAAGGTTATGATCCAGTTACAGTTATTGTAAAATATTGGCTACATTCCCTGTGTTGTACAATATATTCTTGTAGTTTATCTCATACCTCATAGTTTATACCTCTTACCCCCTTGCGCCTCTATGGCCCCTTCTTCCTTCCCTATCCCCATGGATAACCACTAGTTCCTTCTCTATATCTGTGAGTCTGCTTCTTTTCTATTCTATTCACTAGTTCGTTGTATTTTTTGGATTCCACATATAAGTGATATCAGTATTTTTCTTCCTCTGTCTGACTTATTTCACTTAGCACCACACTCTCTAAATCCATCCATGTTGCTGTGAATGGCAGAAGTTCATTCTTTTTTATGGCTGAGTAGTATTCTGGTGTGTGTGTGTGTGTGTGTGTATCACATTTTTATCCATTCCTTTGTTAATGGACACTTAGGTTGCATCTATTTCTTGGCAACTGTAAATAGTAATGCCGTGAACACTGGGATGCATGTATCTTCTTAAATTAGTGGTTTTTACCCCATAAACATACCCAGGACTGGGATTGCAGGGTCCTAGAGTATTTCCATTTTTAGTTCTTTGAGAAACCTCCATACTGTTTCCCATAGTGCTCAGGCAACATTTAAACAGCTGGGTGGCACTGCTATGTAAATTGTGCACTCATGTGGCTATTAATTTTTGGTGAATATTGGCTCTGGACGAGTTACTAAGGATGTGATGCTGAATTAGCTCCAGCCACCACTGCCCTTGAGGGGTTTACAAGTCTGTGGGAGAGGTAAACAGGTGATTTCAATTCTGTTGCATGAGAGCCATGAAAGAATAATGGTAGTTAACATTTATTGAGTACTTCATGTGTGCTGGGGACCATGCTAGGTTGATTTATACTCATTATCGCATTTAATTCACAAACAAATCTTGAGATGGGGACTTTATGGATAAGGAAATTGAAGGTCATTAGCATGTCACAAAAAAGAGCACATATCTCAGAAGGAATTCAAACCTCACAAGTTTTTTGTTGTTGTTGTTTTTGTTTTTGTCTTATTTTCTTCTAGATTCTGTGCTTAGACTATTAACTCCAGCATGGAGTAAGGTGAGGGGATAGGAGCCCTGAGTAAGGTATTTTGTAGATTCTCTTCTGTGATGTTGATGTGTTTATGGTGTTTTTAAAAATTATCATTATTATTATTATTAGATCTGCTCTTGCAGCATATGGAAATTTCCAGGCTGGGATCAAACTGGAACTGCAGCTGCTGGCCTACGCCACAGCCATAGCATCACCAGACCTACAGCACAGCTTGAGGTAACCTGTGATCCTTAGCCCATTGAGCAGGGCCAGGGATCGAACCTGCATCCTCATCAATACTAGTTGGAAATTCCTGAGGTGGTTTTAAGTGGTATTTTACAGGACAGAGCTGACTGTAGTTCACTGAACAACAGATCTGGGGTGACCATATGCCCCACACTGTTTTGTGGGGTTGGCCATAGGCTAAGATGTAGTTGCCACCCTTATGGAGCTAGAAATCAGCCAAGGAATACACACGGCAGACAGATGGACAGAGACACATGTCAGGGATGATTAGTGTTATGAAGAACAATAAAGTAGGGCATGGGGATAGGGCCCCTGAGGTGCTGGTGCAGATGGGGAGGCTACAGCCAACCTCCCTGAGGAGCTGAGTGAACTCTACAAACATCCAAATGGTTCCTTCCCTGAGCCAGGCAGGATATGAAAATACTTCTTGACACAATAACCCAAATCTTTGCCCACGAGAAATTCCCAAGATAAAGAATTGCAGGGACAGAATCCCCCAAGAGAAAGGAGGCACGTTTCAGCTGAAGTTCTTGGCAGCAAGTTCCACTATGCGGTGACAAAGGACCTGGGGGTTGATGGAGGCTGAGCGCCACGCAGAAATCAGGGTGCTCTTTGGCTGACCTTTTACCCTAGGAGAACAGTCCTAACTTAGAAGCCCCGAGGAGCCTAGAAAGGAGACTGGGGGAACTAGCTTGCTTTTCCACGATTGCCTGTTCCCAGCCATCTCCTTCCTGGCTTTGCTCCAACAGTTTTGATATGTTGGCAGGACTCTGATTGGGCCCCAGATGTTTGAGATACTTAAAATGCCCATTGGTAGAATGAAGACAAAACATCTCTATCTTCTTCACAATAGCTTACGAAAAGAAAGGCAAAATGATCTCTGAAAATTCTGGCAGATAAAGATCTTCTAAAAATGTAATGTATTATTAGAGCAATTATTATTGATTACTAATGAGGATAATGAGATGCATTAGGTAGGTACTACATAGCTATTTACCCTAAAGACTATGTTCTTTGTAGAACATAGAGAAATTTCATACTCTACATATCTCGGAGGAATTTACAAACTATTATCAAGGTGAAAACAATTATACATACTCAAAAGAAATAACTATAACCAAACACAATAATGCAACATGCACTCATAAATAATTTTTCAAAAGAAATAACTAGAGCTAAGCATAATAATGCATTTCATGCTTAAAAACAATTTTAAGTGAAACTGAGTGACTTGGGGATGGTGGTATACAGCTATGAAATGTCTCAATTCTCCCAGAGTCCTTTAAGTTGAAAAAGAAAACAAAGGGGAAAATAGAAAAGGGAGAAAAAATATTGCTGGATATAAGCCTGTGACTCACATGGAGTGAAAACCATGGCATAATTTCACACATATATTTTAGAAGTTCCCCCAAATCTGTTAATGATTCTCTCCCAATCCATTCTCCCCTAATTATTTTTAAGCCTACATTTCATGTTCCCGTTACCTTTCCCCAATGACCAATCCAAAGTTACTTACTGATGAAAGATGTTTCACCAAGATATCCTCTGAGTGTGAGGGTCACTTCCAAGAATGGAGACTCTTCATCCACTATGTAATACTCTTTCTCCAAAGCGACCCAAGCCCAGAAGAGATGGAGAGGTTGATTTGTTAGCTTCTTTCCTCCTGTAATTGACAAGGGTAAACAGACATTAGACAGACTACTGGATGGAAAAAAAAAAAAAAAGAGTGATCAAGGTTTGCATTTTGTTTCTGAAGCCATGAGTTTTTAAAATAAGTGCTCCTTTTTTTATAGAGAAAGGAAAATTGCTTTATCGCTTTTCTAGAATGCTATGAGCACCACGTAAAGCCCTGTTCCCCCTGCTTAATGTAGGATTATTATTATTATTTGCTTTGTAGGGCTGCACTCTCGGCATATGGAATTTCCCAGGCTAGGGGTCAAATTGGAGCCACAGCTACTGCCTATGCTACAGCCACAGCAATTCTGGATCCAAGCCACATCTGCAACCTACATCACAGCGCATGGCAACACTGGATCCCTGACCCACTGAGCAAGGCCAGGATCGAACCAGCATCCTCATGGATACAAGTCGGATTCATTTCCATTGAGCCAGAATGAGAACTCCCTTAATGTGGGATTATTACTGTGGACCTTCTTCTGAGACGCCTAAAGCGCTAGAAATCCAAAGAGCCAAAGCTTGGTGGTTTAAGTTCAACTCATTCAACACCTCCATCCATTCCTTGCTGCCTCCTTTGTTTGCTTCCTCTCTCCCTGCCTCCTCCCCTTGATTTTTTCCTCTGCTCTCTGATTTACTCCTTTGTATTATTTGTGTATCCATTTGCTCTCACATTATTCAAGAAGTTCCTTGAAGACAGTGCCCACATTATATTTTATTATTTTATTGCTCTGAAGACCTGGTATGGTGTCTTAAATGCAGGTGCTTAATGTTTAAAAATTATACCAGCAGAGGGCAGTAAACAGGATCTATCTGATTTCCTCTCATCCACCCTAGGTCCCAGGCCTCTGCTATGAGTTAGGTGGTAACTGTAGATTGCAAAAGGGCTAAAATGTGGCAAAAGCCAGATGGCCTTGGAACAAAAATATCCCCATGCAACACAAAGTTTCAAGACAAAAATAGCTGGAGAAACTGTTAAATTGTGACAACATAGCTTGTATCTTCCCTGTTTCTTACTCCATCACAAACCTGTGCTAAAAATAGAAACTACCCCTTTTCCTATGTAACTAACTCCTCTCTAAGCTTGGGGGAGCCTGAGTTCCCCCTACTCAGTGCTCCCCGCCCTTCTGTTGGTTGATAAACCTGCTTTCCATCTCATTGCTTCAAGTCTCTGCCTCCTTCTTCCCCACTGTTTCTAACACTATGGTCATCCTTATTGAGGATGGGTAGTGTATATGGATTGGAAGAAAAAGCAGGTGCCCCTCAACTGGGGAGTGGTAACCTTTTGTAAAATGATGTTGTCAGAATAGCAGACTGTTTAGACTGAAGCCAATACAGTAGACATCAGATACTAAGGCAGCACAGCTGTAATTTAATTCTAGTTAGAGGCAAAGCCAGGACCTCTATGCCAGGGTTTTAGATACTTATCTCAGAGCTTTTTCTTCTACAAAATACTACTAGTATAGGCTGTGAAACAATCTTGAGGTTTGAAGGGCCTGCTCTAAAGAAATATATTTTTTTTAATGATTAAAAACAAACAAAAAACCCACAAGGCTTTACTTTGGTTTTTTCCCCCAAGGTCCAGCATTCTTCTCATGTTCTAGAAATTGATCCCATAACATAGATCATAGAAGTTTGTGTTTGACTGGCAACAGAAATGAGAGCATAAGAAAGAACAAAAGGAAGACAAAAAAGAAAGGGAAAGTGATAGGTTCCCAGGAGGATGGAGACAGGGCACCCCTCCCCCAATGTGGCTGTTCACCTTGGACACCTGCTGGGGACATGGGTAGCACCCTGTGCAAGATTTACAGCCTCTCCCAGAATGTGGAGGCTCAAGTTGGGCCATAAAAAACAATGGCCTATAGAAAACAACTGCTTGCATAGATTAACACCTACAAAGATTAAGGGCCCTCTGTCTTGGGATTCAATCCCCTATGCCTCCCCTGACCTTCACCTCCTCCTTCATTGTTCCCACCACAAGTTCCTGCCATAAACTCCCACCATAGATCCTTTATAAGCCCTAATATCTTCTAGCAGTCAGCACTGGCACCATCTTGAGCTCAGCCCTTCTAATTAGGATGACTTAGTAAGTCTTTCTTTATAGACTTGGCCTCGCACCTTCCTCCCGTGGTAAACCTAACAGAAAAAAAGGAAGGAGAGAAGGAAGGAAGGAAAAAAGAAATATTCCGGAAAACCTCTAATGCACTGTATGCCTTAGGAAGATGTGATCCCTTTCCAAACCAATCTCCTGAAGTTCCTTAGAGATGTCCAACAACAGGCACAGCCCCCAGTGTGACTATGCTAATGTCAGTGATAAGTGGCTCTGAAATAGTGGGCATAACATCCAGAATCACCTAGTCTCTTAAGAAGAAAGAGAAATGCCATGTGTAATCCCTGCTTATATACGTAGTATGCTCCAGAGACATAAAGATGATTCCAAGAGCAATTTGATCTTAAATATTAAGAAAGGAAGAGCCACAGGAAGGTCCACAGGAAAAAAAAGGAGATTGAAAGGAAGCCTTGTGGAGGCATAAAAGTAAAGTCCTACTGATCACAGGCCAGATTTTAGAGTCAAATATTGACACAAATATTGTTAAGTGGATTGGGCCAAAACTTGGAGCCATCCAACAAACCTCTAAATGAATGGAAGGTGACTTCTGATTGACAATTCTTCTTGAGGTTTGACAAAACAATAGTTAGGAAGGAGAGATTGGGAGTTAAATAAACCACAACCCAACTCTGTAGTAATCATTTCCATTGTTAGTGCTTTACAAAAATGGTCAAGCCAGAGAGCCAGCAGATGTCATTAGTCTAGTTCTTGGCAAGCACTTATCCGGCAAAGAATATGAGCTGAGCTTTTCTTTCCAGGGGAAGCATTCCATTTGTCAGCAATTCTTTTCTGCCAGACCACAACTCAGCAAGTGCTAGATAAATGAAAAGCTTCCACTCCACTTACAAACTCTTGGGTAGAATACTCATTTCCTAGAAAGGAAAATGCCTTTTTCATAGCCCAAACTACAAACGGTCCCAGTGGGTTCGACTAAAGCGATCAAATGTCAAATCCATAAATCTTACGGACCATTAAGGAAAATGGAAATTGAATGATGCTATAGATTGGCAAGAAGAAAAAATGGTAGAATAGGCCATTCAATTTGGACTGAATGCCAAACAATGCCTGTATTAACGGTAAAGGAACATTCAGTTTAAAAATCACTAATGATATATTTTAATAAAACAAAAATTGTTTTGAAGATTTTGGGTTGTGTGTATTATTTTATGAATTATGTTGTATTTTACACAGGATACTCGTATATGAGCAGGAGCTGTTTAAAGTGGAAAGAGAAAGAAAAGAAAGAGAGGAAAGAGGAAGAAAGAAAGAAAGAAAGAAAGAAAGAAAGAAAGAAAGAAAGAAAGAAAGAAAGGAAGGAAAGGAGGGAGGGAGGAAAAAAGTGATAAGAAACGTTAACAGTGGCCAAACACACAGAATAGTCCAAGCTTCCTGTCTTTTCCTTTTTCTTTTATTCGCTTCCTGCTGTGTGTGTGTGTGGCTTAAGAGGCAGTCACATTTTTGTTCTGTAACTCATTTCCTTTGCCAAAGCCCCTCCTCCTCTGTTTCTTTCATCTTGCCCCCTCCCATGTATCTCTTTCTCCGTCTGTATTTCTGTTTTCTTCATCTTCCTGCATATGTGAGCTCTTTCCAGCTTCTAGAAGACTAGTCAGTATCTGCATACACTCTTTTTAAAAAAATTTAAACATAAAGAATGATTATTTAATAAGCAGCATCTACAAAAGGTTTCTTAATTTATTATTGGCCTTTATCCTCCCACTGGATTCAAACCTAGGAGTTTCCTTGTTGATTGTGATAAAATCTCAAGGTAAATCTCCCACATCTTTCACTGAACAAAGAACAAAAAATGGGCATGACCTTCAAAGTTGTTTCTAGTCTTTAGGTCTGTGATTCTAAGTGAGTATAATAATGTCAACAACAATAACAATTTCCATAATTTTGCTTTTCTTAAAAATAACAAAATCAAGGTTCATTCTTGAAAGCACAGAAACTTCTTTTTTAAAAGTTCTTCTTGGAGTTTGTAAGGAAAAACATTTACCCACTAGGATTGTATTAACTGTATGGTCTGAGTTACAGAACAAAAATATGACTGCCTCTTAAGCCAAGGTCTTTTGCTCAGAATGGTGTTTCCATATTCCATTTCTGTCAAGACTACCCTTCCTATAATTATCATTTTCACAATTTCCCAGATACTAGCCCTTTCTCTACATATCAATAATGAGTGACATGACAAACGGGGAATAAGCATCATTGGAGAAAAGAGGAGAAATACTTCTTGAGACCTAATAAAGTTGATTTTCTCAAGACGCCTTGAGATTTCAGAAGGGCTGACAGTGGATATGTAGTTTGCCTCAAGAGGAAGGAAACTCAGTGCTTTGGGAGGGTGGAGAGATCACGGGCAGAGGCACAAGGCTCTTGCTAGGACACCCCGAGTGAAGAAGAGCTCTGTGGTGTCTGCAGCCGCATTCCAGGTCTTCTCAACTCCCATTAAGAGTTAAACCTGAGCAAGAGACACTTACTTGCCCTAACTGTCTTTTCACCAAGTGAGGGTACTTCTATTTGCTTCAGAGATGGTTGAAACTTTTGGACAGAACCATCACTGTGATGGTTAAGTTTGTTTCAACTTGGCTAACATGGGGTACCCAGTTGTTTGGTCAAACACTAGTCTAGACGTTGCTGTGATTTTATAAATGTGATTAACACCTACATCAGGTGACTTTTGTTTTTCAATTTTGTGTTTATTAAATATAGTTGATTTACAATGTTTCAGGTGTACAGAAAAGTGACTCAGTTATGTATGTATTCTTCTTCAGGTTCTGTTCCATTACAGGTTATTATAAAATACTGGGTATAATAATACTTCCCTGTGCTGTACAGTGTGTCCTTGTGGTTTATCTACCTTGTATATAGCAGTGTGCATCTGGTAATCTCAAATTCCTAATTTATCCCTCCTCCCTCCTTTCCCGTTTGCTGACTCTATATTTGTTTTCTATGTCTATGAGTCTCTAAATTTCTTCACTGGTGTGTATTTTCTTTCCTGGCAAGTCAATAAACTCATTGCTTTTTCTTTTTTTTTCCTATCGCTGCAGTGGTCTGAGCATTTCTTTAATAATATGCTTCTATATTACTATTTACATAGGAGATAATCCTCTCTGGTTTTTGCTAGATGCAAGGTGTTAAACCAGGACTTAAGAAACAACGGATTCCTGGAGTTCCCGTCGTGGCGCAGTGGTTAACAAATCCGACTAGGAACCATGAGGTTGCGGGTTCGGTCCCTGCCCTTGCTCAGTGGGTTAAGGATCCGGTGTTGCCATGAGCTGTGGTGTAGGTTGCAGACTCGGCTCGGATCCCGAGTTGCTGTGGCTCTGGTGTAGGCCGGTGGCTACAGCTCCAATTCGACCCCTAGCCTGGGAACCTCCATATGCTGAGGGAGCGGCCCAAAGAAATAGCAAAGACAAAAAAAAAAAAAAAAAAAAAGAAAGAAACAACGGATTCCTTGAGTAGTTTTTAAAACACATCTAATTTTCCTTTTTAAAACTGTTGCTAGTTTTACTTTGTCCCAGACTCTACAAGCAAATAGTTAATGTTCTTCTATTAGACAGTGTTTATAATTATTGTTCACGAAATCTTTTCAAGCATTTGGCTTGCTGCACACGAATCAAACAAGATAAAGACTTTTGATTTCCTACAAATTCGGTAAGAGCTCGGAAGATGGGTGGAAATACATTACAAAAGACCCACAACCAAATTTTCAAATACTCAGTGACTCCAGATAAAATGGTCCAAAGTTTCACTGGTAAGCAACCCCAATGCCCCTGATGGGGGTTGTGGAAACTCAGAAGCACAGAACAGGATGCTGCAGCTTGTGGGGCACAGGGGAGCAAGGGGGTGAGGAGGGGGGAATTCACTTGCTAACAGAGGGTAATTTGGCTTTTATTTCACTGGGCACTGATTAGTAAAGCAACCAAATAGAGTTGCTATAAATCTGTTTCTTTTACTAATGAGTTGATCAGACCCTAGAAAGGCCCTAGCATCTACATTAATGAGAACTATGTGCACCTAAGGAGAACATCAGAAAATATTTTGGGAACTTCCTATCGTGTCTCAGTGGAAACGACTCTGACTAGGATCCATGAGGATGCAGGTTCCATCCCTGGCCTCGCTCAGTGGGTTAAGGATCCAGCATTGCCATGAGCTGTGGTGTGGGTTGCAGACGAAGCTCAGATCCTGAGCTGCTGTGGCTGTGGTGTAGGCTGGCAGCTACAGCTCTGATTAGACCCCTAGCCTGGGAACCTCCATATGCCGCTACTTCGGCCCTAAAGAAAAAAAAGACAAAAAAAAAAAAAAAAAAAAAAGGAATATTTTGACCTGTGAGAAAGTATTGCTCTCTATATCTGTTAAAGGATGAAAGGGGAGAGAGGTAATGATAACATTGGTTGCTTTTATACAGAAGAATCAGTTGTGTGCTGAATGAAATTGTGTAATTTCATGGTATTAATATGTGCATTTCAATAGACCAGCTCTTGGAGCTACTGTTGCTTTTTTTTTTAAGTCTCTGAGGAAAAACAATTTAAATTTTTTCTGTGGTTTACATTTCTGTGTAAGTCCCCATCTGTGTATAGCATCTCACCATTTTGTGCTTACTTTTAAATGTTGCCAATTTCCTCCCTGTTTATTTGGTTTTTCTGGTGTGCCCTAAGACATAATTTTTTTTTTTTTGTCTTTTGTCTTTTGTCTTTTTGTTGTTATTGTTGTTGTTGTTGCTATTTCTTGGGCCGCTCCCACGGCATATGGAGGTTCCCAGGCTAGGGGTTGAATCGGAGCTGTAGCCACCGGCCTACGCCAGAGCCACAGCAACGCGGGATCCGAGCCGCATCTGCAGCCTACACCACAGCTCATGGCAACGCCGGATCGTTAACCCACTGAGCAAGGGCAAGGACCAAACCCGAAACCTCATGGTTCCTAGTCGGATTCGTTAACCACTGCGCCATGACGGGAACTCCCCTAAGACATAATTTTAAAAATAGCTAAGCTATTCACTCAAAAATGTTTTTTCCTGACAGAATAAAAGAATGAAACATAAGGGTTCCAAAGGCCCTAATGAACAATAGAAAATGAAGCCGGCAGATGAAATAAAATATAGAAATAAAGCCCATTTCGTCCCTTTGGAGCTTGGGAGTTGGAGAGATTGACATAAAGACCATGCATGCTTGTAATGACTTAGACACCAATTCCAATGTGAGCCCAACGCCACCAAACAATTCTTCAACCCTAGGTGGGTGTCTAACCATTCAACTCAGTTCTGACACTGTCTACCTGGAAATGGCATCAGATCCCTCAGGTTGAGGGCTCAAGTTCTACAACACTGCTTCTTCCCTCCTCACCTCCACCTCTGCCGCCACCTTCAAAAGCCAAACACAAGTCCAGGTTGTCACCTGTGTTTCTGATCAACCGACGATAGATGGAAGGTTTCAAAGGACTCCCTTCCTCAGTTTCGATTAACTTAGAGCAGCCCACGGAACTCAGAGAAACATTTTACTAGATTACCAGTTTATTACAGGAGGATATAACTCAGGCCAGCCAAATGGAAGAGATGTTTAGGGCAACGTATATAGGAAGGGGCAGGAGCTCCATGCTCTCTGGGCACCACTCTCCTCCCATCTCGACGTGTTCACCAACCTAGAAGCTATCCAAACCCAGTCCTTTCAGGGTTTTATGGAAGCTTCATTACACAGGCAGGATTAATGACATCACGGGCCACTGATGATTGATTCAGCCCCTCTCCCTTCCTGGAAGCCAGGAGGGTAGCACTGAAAGTCCGAACCCTCTCATCACATGGTTGGCTCTCCCCCACCATGTAAAATTTGCCGCAAACCTAGAAGTTCAATCAAACACATATTTCTTATCTCATAGCTTCAGTGGGTCAGGGGTCCAGACACAGCTTAGCTGGGTCCCCTACTCAGGGTCCCACAAAAGAGCAATCAAAATGGTAGCTGACTGCATTCTCATCCAAGAGGTTGACTAGGACGAATCTGCTACCAAGCTCTAGATATTATTGGCAGAATGCCTTTTCTTGTGGCTGAGACTGAGGGTCCCAGCTTCTTCTTTGCAATTGGCTGGAGGCTGCCTTCAGTTCCTAGAGGCTTCTGAAAGTTTGCTGCCATGTGGACCTTGCAGTATGTAGGTTGCTTGTAACATGGCAGTTTTCTTTTTCAAGGCCAATGGAGAATCTCACTAGCAGCTGCTAGGAAGATGAAGATTATGTGTGTGTGTATGTGTGTGTGTAAACCTAAACATAGAGATAACATCCCATCAACTTTGATATATTCTACTGATTACAATCAAGTCACAGGTCCCACCTACAATCAAGGGAAAAATGTTGTACAGGATGTATACACAAAGGCTATTTCAGAATTTGGCCTACCACAGTTCCCAACTTGACTGCACATTAGAATTGCCTGGGGAGTTACTAAAAAACATTGATGTGCAGGATTTGTCCCAGGCAAATTAAATCAGAGCGTTTTGAGGGCTGGGAACAGACTTGAGCTTGAATAAAACTTCCCAGGAAATTTATTTATACAACAAATATTGTCACAAGGGTTATGCGTGCCTTTTAAGTAATCCTGGAAGTAAGGGACAGACCTTGTTCTTTTGCTTACCAGAATGACTGAAACATCAAGTTTTTTTTTTTTTTTAATTAAGCTCTTTTCAGTAGGAGGTACATAAAGGAGGAATTTTTAAACAAGCTAAACCATGTCTAGCAGCTGGGCTTATTCCTTTAGGAGGGCTACTGGTTTAAAGAGACTTAGTACAACAAATTTTGTCTATAAATTAACAATAGGAACTTCAAGTGTAATGGAAAAACTAATAAAATGATTGTTGGTAAATATAAAAGAAAGCGGTAAGTTTAAGTGAATCCAATTCCTTTCGATCTTCTAGCTACCCTCCCATTGAGAGTGGTTTACAGATTTTGCCATATGATGTCCAGACCGGGTTCTTCCTAAGCAACTGTGGATAAAGCAATGCCATCCACTCATCTGGACCAGACTATTTTCCCTGGAAGGTGCCACTCCTGCCCAAAGAAAAGGAAGACCCAACCTTCCTGAACTTGCCAAACAATAACTCTGGAAACATTATTTCGAAACCTGTGTTCTTGCTAGGATGCTGTGCTGCTTGGCAGTGAACTGTGCAGCAAGCAAGTATGTTGGGCTGAGTAAGGGAACAGGTTAGAATTAAACGGTAGTAACATGTGGAGGGAATCGGAGCCAGCCCAGAGAAGAGTTGTAGAGGAGCTGTTCTCTCCATTTCCACATCTGGTGGTTCAGGCAGGTGAGTGAGTCCTGGGGCCTTAGGGCTGTGGTGGGACCTACAGTCTCTGTAGAAATCTGTCAGAGAGCCCTTCCAGACACCCGCCTTACATTATGCACCAGCAGTCTTCCCCCCCTTAGCACTCATTTTTTTCTCACAAATGAATTCGTGGAAGAGAAAAATTGGAGCTTCAAAGAAAAATCGATTTAAAGTATGAAAGGTGAAATTATGTAGAAAAATAGCACCCTTTCATGCCCAATGAGTCAAAGAAAATGTGCCTCCAGCAACAAGCCATTTTATCAGAAAAGAGTCCAGGTGAAACAGTTAAAGGAAAGGGCATTGCCAAGTCCAATTCTATCACACATGACAAAGGAGAGAAGAGAAACATTGCAGACAAACAAAGCTGTGTTCAGAGGTCCAAAACACTGGAGTGTTTTACATCTAAAGAGTGATTTTCCATGAATCACTTCTTAAAACTTATATCATGTTATGTATAATGTGAAAAACCAAAAAAAAAAAAAAAGCAAAGGTGTCACTTTGGTGAAATGCTCTACAGGCTTGTGGGCCACCAACAGTTCCCAGGTTATACCAGGTAGTTCTAGATCTTTTGTTTCCAGCAAGAACTAAGAGATTAGAAAACATTTTTTTTTGTTTTTTTTTTTTTTTTTTAGAGCCACATCTGAGGCATATGGAAGTTCCCAGACTAGGGGTTGAATTGGAGCTGCAGCTGCCAGCCTACACCACAGCCACAGACACAGCCATGAGGGATCTGAGTCACATCTTGACCTACACCACAGCTCACGGCAACACCAGATCCTTAACCCACTGAACCGGGCCAGGGATCGAATCTGCATCCTCATGGATATTAGTCAGATTCGTTTCCAGTGAGCCACGAAGGGAACTCCAGAAAACTTTTAAATTAACTAAACAATTTATTTGATAAACCCATTATTTCTTAAGCGTATTTAAATGCTGGAATTTTTTTGTTTTTTAATGCACCCCCTTTTAACAACTAGTTCTACAGGACTCCATTTAGGAAATAACATTTAAATTATTTGGACATGTCAAAACTACCTGGAGAAAATACATTCATTCTATCAAAACCAAGATAACCCTCAGGGCATATGAGAGTGAACCCATCCTGAGGAGGAGCAAGTACAGGACCTGGGGCATAGCTACAGGCTATAAGCTTTGAAGTCTCAGAGATATCTTTAACAATTCCCTATGAATTTGGTATTTTGCTTCACACTATAGGCATCTGTATTAAAAAAAAAACTCTGCTCAGCAGATCTGTGTCAAATTTACTGAGTCTCCCCCCCCACCCCCCGCCCCCACAGGCACAACCCTTGTATTAATGACCAATATCACTTGCAACAAGTGTTATGGAAGCTATGACGTTATCTTAGGGAAAAGATCATACTCTTAGGTGACTGAACCTCCTTAACGCATCTACACATTTCATCACATGACAAATTTCGCACTTCTTGAAAATAACTGATCTGTGCACACTCAGAAAATGCCCAGGCCGAAGGTGTTTTCAAATGAATGCAACTTCTTTCCTATCAGTTGACGATCATTTTTATTCTTCTTACTGAATAAAAAGAGCTCCCCAAGAGATCAGTGAGAGCAGACAGCAAGAAGCCCTGAGTCCTCAAAGCCCAGGGAAAGGCTTCCACTCCTAGGTGTAGACCCAGGAGAAATGAAAGCATACATCCACATTTCATGAATGTTTCTAACACTTTTTATTCATAATAGCCCCAAAGTGGAGGCAATCCAAATGTCCATCAACTAAGAAGTAGGTAAATAAAATGAGGCATATCCATGCAATAGAATATTATTCATCCCTAAAGGGAATGAAATACTGACACATGCTACAATGTGGATGAACCTTGAAAACACTGTGCTAAGTGACAGAAACCAGACAAAAGACCACTTATTACGTGATTCCTTTTATATGAAGGGATCTTAATCAGTAATGAAATCCTGCTGTATAGCACAGGGATCTATAGCAAATCACTTGTGAAGGAACATGATGGAGGATAATGTGAGAAAAAGAATATATACATATATATATGTCCGGGTCATTTGCCGTATAGCAGAAATTGATAGAACACTGAAATCAACCATAATTTAAAAAATTTTTTTAAAAAGAAAGTAGATTAGTGGTTTCCCGGGCCTAGAGTGAGGGATGTGAGGTAAGGGGAAACGAGAGTGACTGCTAACAGGTATGAGTTTCTTTCGGGGAGATGAAAATGTTGTAAAAACAGATTGTGGTGATGGTTGTACATACTGTGAATATACTAAAAACCACAGAAGTGTATATTTTAATTATATAAGTCATATTTATTATAACTATTCACTATAATACTACTAATAAATTAGTTTATTATACATTATTCTATTCTATTATTATTGTTTTATATATAATAGTCTATAAAATACTTATAAATTATATACAATTATATGTTTAATATATAAGCTATTAATAATTCAATATAATAGTATTTAAAATAGTGTGTATTTTCATACATTCCATTTTACATATTACATGCAATTGTGCTTGTAATTGTAAATAAATAGATTTTGTAAAAGACAAACAACAACAACAAAAAAAAGTAGGAGTGGCTGATTATTTATATTCCACAATAGAGAAAATAAACTAATCTAGAAGAGAACTGTGTAAGGCTTTACAAACTTTCTGCTATTTGCAATTGAAAGTGCAAGGAAAAATCAAGCCTTATGTATTCACACCCACCAAATGAAATTCAACAACAGATGCTAGAATATTTCATACCTTTCTTGACTGTTCATTGCAGCAAATGAATCACATTTTACCATCCCTTAGTCATACTTGATTATACTGTTTCAGCAATACACTTGCATGTACCAAATGACACATTAATCTCATTTGTACTTGTTTGTATAATAATGGTTTCTTCAACAGTCTAAGCCTTTTCTCCATAAAGTAGGTTTATGGTGATAGAAAATTCTTCTGGAAATGTTTTTATAAAAATATTCCACTTAGGGACTTCCTGTGTGGCTCAGTAGATTAAGTATCCAGTGTTGTGACTAAAGTGGCTTGGGTCACTGCTGTGGCATGGGTTCGATTCCCGGTCCAGGAACTTTTGCATGCTGCAGGTGCAGCCGAAAAAAAAATTCATTTAGACTTAGTGGGCTCATGCTAAATATTTACAAAAATTCGATAGAATAGTCAACAGCATTCTTGGGCCTTTGCAGATGAACTATTCAAGCTCGTCTTACATTAGGGGAGGACCAGCCCTACACCACACAGAGCTAGCAGGCAGCACAGCAGGATTCAAACTCAGGTCTCCTGATTTCTAGGCTTGTACTTTCCCACTAAGCCTGACTCCAAAAGGCAATTCACCCTGGTAATGATGAGAATATATCGAGTTTTAATTGGTTACTAGAACACCAATATGGTAACACTTTTCAGTGTACACTGGTTGACAGTTTGTAAAGTGTTTCCACACAATTTTATTAGAGACTCACCACCCTGTGAACTAGGCAGGAACCAACATCTCTATTTAGAATGAGATTCAAAAAGTGCTGGAGTTCCTATCGTGGCGCAGTGGTTAACAAATCCGACTAGGAACCATGAGGTTGTGGGTTCAATCCCTGGCCTTGCTCAGTGGGTTAAGGATCCGGTGTTGCCGTGAGCTGTGGTGTGGGTCACAGATGCGACTCAGATC
Source organism: Sus scrofa (assembly GCF_054392235.1). Classification (NCBI taxonomy): domain Eukaryota; kingdom Metazoa; phylum Chordata; class Mammalia; order Artiodactyla; family Suidae; genus Sus; species Sus scrofa. Next base: position 90,590,620 of record NC_139390.1, on the reverse strand, counting down.
CCGCGATGCTGTGGCTCTGGCATAGGCCAGTGGCTACAGCTCTGATTAGACTCCTAGCCTGGGAATTTCCATATGCCGTGGGAGCTGCTCAAGAAAACGCAAAAAAAGACCAAAAAAAAAAAAAAAAAAAAAAAGGTATAGAATTTTCCCAAAGCCGTAGGGCTGGCAAGAACCGGGTCTGGAATGTGAACTTCATACTCAACATTTTCCAAAAAGAACTCAGTATTTCTTGCCACCTTGTCACCCAGATAACTATGCCACAAACCTGGGCATCACTCCTTTTGAAAAATTTTTAAATTTTCAAAAAAAAAATTCTAAATTGAAGTATAATTGCTCTACAATATTATGTTACAGGTGTACACTAAAGTGATTCACAATTTTTAGAGGTTATACTTAAAGTACTTTTTCTTTTTTCTTTTTTTTAAGGGCTGCTCTTCCGGCATATGAAGTTCCTGGGCTAGGGGTTGAATCGGAGCCATGCGTGCAGGCCTGCACCACAACCACATCAATGCCAGATCTGAGCCACATCTGTGACCTACACTGTAGCCTGTGGCAACACAGGGATCCTTAACCCACTGAGCGAGCCCAGGGATTAAACCCATATCTTCATGGATACTAGTTGGGTTCTTCATTTGTTGAACCACAGTGGGAACGAATAAATATTTGTTAATTGAATGGATGCTACTACAGTCAAGTAAGAACAGAACCATGTCTTTTCTGAAATTTGAGTCCATCTTCTAGCTATGTGTTTCTTCCCAGACTTGATAACAATCACATTCTGAATTGTGAACACTGAAGTTGAGCTAGTGGTTAAAGAATTTTTCTCATTCAAAGCACAGACTTCAGATGAAACCTATAGAGATGATACAGCATTGCTAACAATAAGATACTGTCTAATGGTTACTGGGTGCGGTTGCACATTGTGAATGAATGTGTTTCATAGTATTTTACATCGACTACAGTTCTACACAAGTGATGCAAATTGTTGATTTTCGCTCTCTTTTCAGAACTCCAATAGAACTGACTGATTAAATCAACCCCATTTCAGGAACATTCTAGCTTTTCAAAGTGTTCTCTTCTAATTAGCTCTTATGTTCTGGTATATTAAAGACCTGAACTTATATTTCCCCACTAAACTGCATATTATGTTTTCTCAGCATACGTCTGCTGGTAAAGATGCTTATTTTGTTACAACCAGGAAAATTTGGTTCTGAAAGCATTTTTAAATGTTATTAGTCAAGCTCATCTGTTCTAAACTTCCAAGATATTACAAAATCACTTTTTTTTGTAATGATTACTCATTTTGGTCCCTGACATCAAACATCTGCCAGGATAGCATAGATTTAAATTATTTTGCCTTAGGTGAAAGAGAAGACGGTGTGCCTAGGTTCTGGACATTTTTTGGCCTTAGAAGCCCTTTGGCAGTCTAGGAAAACCTCTAGCCCTCTTTTTAGAGAAATGTCTATACAAGCAAATACACACATTTATCTGACTATTAAAAGAGAAATTTATGCAGCTGCTAAGTTTGGCAGTTAATAAAAAGAAGAGAAACATAAAATAAGCATATGAGACGCAGCAATTTCACTTTTAAGTACATCCCCCAAAGAATCGAAAGCAAGGATTTGAATAGACATTTGTATATCAGTGTTCCTTGCATTCAGCATGATTCACAACAACTACAAGGAGGCAACAACCCAAGTATCCATCACTGGGTTGGATAGACTATGTTGTATATACACACAATGGATAGCAATGGATTGTCTGTTACAAGTCTTCCTCCAGTCATTAAAAAAAAAACAACCTAGAAAGCCATTGTCTCGAGAAACCCATTTTCTTTTCCCCTCTTTCCTTGCCAACTAGTGCATATTCCATTTTTCTCTCATCACAGGAAGCAGAGACCAAAGGCCATTTTTAGTCTTTTTCAATGGAGTACCTCAGAGAGCTGTCCCCAGCCGAGAGCCTTCCAGCTGCAATACTGCCAGCTCCCCCGAGGCCCTGCCCCAAGTGCAGCCCAGTGTCTTCCCTGGTCCCTAACTGGAGGGTGTCCAGCTCCTGGAGGAGCACTGCACCAGTGAAGGAAACCGTTTACACATCAGTCTCCAAGGGAATTCAATTTCTCTCTCTTTCCTAGGACTATATGTTCCAGCACTGTTTTCTACCGTTCTTGGCTTTTGGGCGGTAAACCTCATGACAACGTGTTTCTGTTTCAGAGCATATTTTTCTTTTTTTTTCTTTCTCTCTCTCTCTCTTTTTTTTTTTTTTTTTTTGGTCTCTTTTAGGGCTGCACTGTGGCATATGGAGGTTCCCAGGATAGGGGTTGAATCGGAGCTATAGCCACTGGCCTACACTGCAGCCACAGCAACGCAGGATCCAAGCCACATCTTTGACCCACACCACAGCTCATGACAATGCTGGATCCTTAACCTACTGAGTGAGGCCAGGGATCGAACTCACATCCTCACGGATGCTAGTTGGGTTTGTTAACTGCTGAGCCACGACAGGAACTCCTGTTTCAGAGAATTTTTTACTTCTAAAAAGAACAAATGGCACCCTTTCCTCAGCACATTCATTAGCTATGGCTAAGGTCAGATAATTGCTTATTATAAGATGTACAGATTCCTTTAATAATAGAATGGTTAGCTTTATACCAACATATTTATTTATTTAGGCTGTGCCCGCAGCATGCAGAGGTTCTTGGGCCAGGGACTGAACCCACCCCACAGCAGTGACAATGCTGGATCCTTAACTGCTAGGCCACCTGGGAACTCCCCAACACTTCTAAATAAATACACCAAAGAATGTTATATTTCCTAAAAACTATTTTGCCCAATGGAAAAGCCAGGCATAGGTAGGATGGGGTAAGGTAAACAAAGTCACAGGTAGAGCACAGGTGGGCCTGGAAAGAGGACCCAGAACCAGGACACAGAATGAATGTGATGCACATCCAGAGCTCATTCCACGGGCTGGGCTGAAGAACGTAAAAGCAGATGAGGGAGGAAATGAGAACAGAGAACAGAAGGAGAGGTAGAAAACAGAAGAAAGTAAAAGCCAAGAACCGGGATGCTGATGGCGTCAGTGATCTGGAGCCCCAAGGCTCTCTCTGCTTATGCCACACTGCGTAAGGATGACTTCCTGTATTCACTTTCTCACACGATTGTCAAGAAATAAAAGCAAAAGCAGAACTTTCTACTCGAAGGTCCTACTTCTAGTAACACACTGAATGTCAAAACACTGTGATGCTCCATCACTTATTCAGTTATCTCTTGCCCTTAATGCTGGCTCGAGCCGTAGTCATGTGGCCCTTGACTTTCTAGTTTTGTGTTATTGCTAGGGTGCTGGCCTCTGGAAACCTAACCAGGTTAAGTTAAGCCCCAGGTCTATTTCACATATTTTACAATATGGCCTCCTGTCAAGGAAGCCAGGGTTTGATATCCATTCTGTGCTTCTTACATATGTTTTATTCCTCTGCCAGTTTCTCATCAATTTAGGCTGAGAAACTGTGCAGATGGATATACACATATTCATTCCTACTTCTTAGAATTCACTTTAGAAAAGCCTGAGTCATCGTCGTACATGGAGACAATACAGTATGTCTGGGTCCTGATGAAGAGTGACAAACAAAAGACCCAGTAGCTTGATTAATTTTTTTTTTCTTTTGTCTTTTGTCTTTTTAGGGTCGCACCAGTGGCATATAGAGGTTCCCACACTAGGGGTCGAATCAGAGCTGAAGCCACCGGCCTACGCCAGAGCCACAGCAATGCAGGATCCGAGCCGTGTCTGTGACCTACACCACAGCTCACAGCAACACTGGATCCTTAACCCACTGAGCAAGGCCAGGGGTCGAACCCTCGTCCTCATGGATGCCAGTTGGGTTCGCTAACAACTGAGCCACGATGGGAACTCCAGCTTGATTAATGTGAAGCTCAGACAGAAGGTAATCTTTAGATAATGTTTCTATTAAAAATACTGTCCTCAGTGGCTCCAGTTATTCAAGACTATAGATGGGTCATTCAACCCAAGGTGACATTCTGATTTCTGGTTCCCAAAAGTGGCAATGACAACATTAAGGCATTCACGCTCCCTGCTGCTCTCTCACTAAAGGATCTGTTTTATGCATGTATTGTATATAAACATCAGCCTCCAGACATTAGCCTGTAATTTTTCTTATAAATTAAATGTCTTCCAGAGAAACCTGTAATTTTGGAGCAAACAATAGATCGATACATTTAAGGATAACTTTAACAGAGACTTGATTTTAAGAAGGATTAGGATTTTATGGTTTTCTTATCTTTCCATGTGACTCCCTAGAATGTTTAGGTGCTAATACCTTCAGTAATAATAACCATTTCAATCAATATCAAAGTCTACCTTCTTTATCCATAAAAAGGGGAATAGTAACTAATCATGATGTTATTGTGGAGGTGAAATGACAAGTAAGGTATTTAAATGTCTAGCCTAGAGTTCCCGTGGCGCAGTGGTTAACGAATCCGACTAGGAACCATGAGGTTGCGGGTTCGGTCCCTGCCCTTGCTCAGTGGGTTGACGATCCGGCGTTGCCGTGAGCTGTGGTGTAGGTTGCAGACGCGGCTCGGATCCTGCGTTGCTGTGGCTCTGGCGTAGGCTGGTGGCTACAGCTCCGATTCAACCCCTAGCCTGGGAACCTCCATATGCCGCGGGAGCGGCCCAAGAAATAGCAACAATAACAACAACAACAACAACAAAAAAGACAAAAGACAAAATAAATAAATAAATAAATAAATAAATAAATGTCTAGCCTGATATCCAGGACAAGAGATTTCAATAAGTGCAGAACCTGAATTTGAAACTGAAGTATTTTATCTCAGCATTAAGAAGATAGATACATGGTAACTAGCCATTTCCAAATTAATAAAAATATATTTCTCTTTTTATAGAGCTCTACAGGTATGTACATACCTTACATGCTAGTGTGTGTGTTGACACACATAAGTATTTATTTATAATTATCTATTTATTAGGCACACATGGAAGGTTAAGATTTAATCTGAGGTTGTAAAGTTTTTTCATTTTTATTTTTATTTTTTTGGCTGTGCTCGTGGCAGGTGGAAGTCTCAAGGCCAGGGATTGAACCTGCGCCACAGCAGCTACCCAAGCCAATGCAGTGACAATGCTGGATCCTTAACCCGATGAGAACTCCCATAAAGTTTTGGTTTATGTTTATTCCTAAAGTGACTGTTTAAGAGCTTGCTTACATAATGTAAGACAAGAACAGCCTTGACTCTTTCAAGCAATACCTTTTCTCTTCAAGCAATAATATGTTGCTTAAATTGATGTGTGGTAATCAGGATATTCGGCAACCGGAAAACAAAAAGCCAGGGATACACAATGTGATCTGAATGACACACTCCCTGAGTATAGTACGTACTGATTTACCATAGAGAATATTAAAAGAACACCTTTCATAGAATTTCTTTTCTTTCAAAAATATTTTTTCCTTTTGTTAATCATCTTTGTGAAGTGTGATTATTTTCTTGTACCAGAACCCTCTTAGGTTACTGCATGCTCAAATTGTTTTTCTATTTTTATACATGGAATTGCACAGCTTAAAAAAATAAGTAATGGTGAAAAAATAAACTTGTGTCTTATTTTACTGGGAAAAACTTTGAACAAAAATACTTTCATGCAATTTTCACAGGTAAAGAGAGCAAAACTCGTTTCCTTTGAATCCCTTGATTGTGGATTTTAAAGTCCACAATACATTTCTTTATTTACAAAAAGTCTCCTTCCAAATCATCCATAATTATGATCAATATTATTTTAAAAATGGTAGCTATATAAAATCCACATTATTTATCAGCACAGACTGACTTATTTCTGATGTTGCCTAGAAAACACAGTGTCCAAGTCAGATGTACATCTTTTAGGTATCATCCTCAAAAACAGAAAGACAAAGAGCCACTCTAAACCACTTGAGTCTTACATTTGCTTTCCATTAGTGAATCAGTTCAGAAGGCTTAAATTCATCTCCATCTTTCTAGTAACTTTTATTCTTTAGAAAATGGGGAAAGAAGAAAAGATCTGTTAAAGTGAGAAGATGGGGAGGAGGGATCAATGGTTACAATGTATTTAGTCAAGCAGAAAGAAGGTAACTCCTACTGAACACCTGCCATGAGCCAAGTGCTTTACATATATTATCCCATTTAATTCTTACTGACCCTCTGAATTAAATATGAAGATCATCATTTTATAGGTGGGGGAAATGAATCACAGAGAAGACAAAGTACCTTGCTCAAGGTCACATGGACAAGTTGGGATTCAAACTCAGTATACCACATTGCCTCTCATATAGGACTGTTTTTCAGTAATACAGTCCTGGCTGATTGCATATTTAGACGGAAAACACATGGTACTTACTGATAATGAATAATGATTTGTACCGAAAGAGGTTATGGAGTGGCAGACAGTAAGTACATGGACATAATTTTTGCTATTATTCTGTCATCCTGCAAAATGATTTTTCTTTGATCCCATGATCAGCATGTCCCTGGCTGTGTAAAGAAAATGCCTTCTGTTAACTAGTTGCCGCCCGGTATACCACTTTGAAAACACCATGAACACACAGAAGTGTAGCATAAATAGGCATTCTTTTTTTTAGCAAGCTTTCTTCTGTGCCAGTCAATATATTTTTCACCCCATCTAGGACGACTACAATTCTAAGATCAAGGAGCCACTAAGATTTGGTTCTGGAGCTAAAAATCCTAACAAAATATAACACTAGATTTTTAGATTTGTTTCAGAGTGATAGAAATTTTCAGCTAGGAGTTCCTGTCATGGCTCAGTAGGTTAAGAACATGATGCTGTCTCTCTGAAGATGTGGGTTTGATCCCTGGCCTTGTTCAGTGGGTTAAGGATCTGACATTGCCATGAGCTGTGGCATAGGTCTCAGATGCGGCTCGGATCTGGTGCTGCTGTGGCTGTGCTGTATGTAGGCCAGCAGCTGCACTTCTGATCTGACCCCTAGCCGAGGAACTTCTATATGTCACAGGTGTGGCTGTAAAAAGAAAAAAGAGAGAGAGATTACCAGCTAGATTCTCAGATCCTCCCAAAGAGGAGATTTACTTGCCTATAGGATGGCACATGCAATCCAATCAGATAAAATACTTCCTACCTCACTACTGAAATTCTGCATTGCTTTCCCTTCCTAAAAAGTGATCTGTCAGGGCTCATTTGGCATATGAGCACAAAGAAAACAAAAAGACATTACTGATTATGACTACCATGTCAATTATTTAATTCCTTTCAATTTCATATTGATTTTCATTAACCAAGACTCCTTCTTATGGTTTCAATATTGACTTACCATTGTCCTCAACAGAGAAATAGACGATATCCTTTGTTGCCTTGCTGCCTTCCTTCAAGATGTAGTAGATCCTCATCTCAACCACATCAGCTGGTAAGAGAGCAAGCATTAAGAAAACAGAGTGAAAAGAACTGAGGAGAGTCTAAGAGGCCTCTGGGACAACAGTAAATGTATCAACATTCACATCATAGAGGGTCCAGAAGGAGAACGGAGAGAGAAAGGGCCAAAAAAAATAATTAAGAGATTATAGCTGAAAACTTCCATAATATGGGAAAGGAAACACCCCCTCAAGTTGAAGAAGCAGAGAATCCCATACAGGATAAACCCAAGGAGAATACAGTGAGACGCATACTAATCGAACTGAGAAAAATTAAATACAAAGAAAAAATATTAAAAGCTACAAGGGAAAAACAACAGATAACATACAAGGGAATCCCCCCCCCCCATAAGGATAACAGCTAATTTTTCAGCAGAAATTCTGCAAGCTAGAAGGTAGTGGCAAGACATATTTAAGGTGAGGAAGGGAAGGAACCTAGAACCAAAAAATACTCTACCCAGCAAAGCTCTCATTCACATTTGACAGAAGATCAAAAGCTTTTCAGACAAGCAAAAGCTAAGCACCACCAAACCAGCTCTACCACTACTAAAGGAACTTCTTTCTCTAGGCAGATAAGAAAAAGTCACAACTAGAAACAAGAAAGTCACAAATGAGAAAACTCACTGGTAAAGGCAAGGACAAAATAAAGATAGAAAATCCTCCATTGACAAATATGATATCAAAACTAGCAAGCATGAGAAGAGAAGGACAAATGCAGAACATTGAAAATGCATTTGAAATTAAGAGACCAGCAACCAAAAGAGCAAGCATCACACATCACATTGGCAAAACAGAAAATGAGTGTGTTAAAGAACCTCAGTGTTTTTCATAGGGCAAGAAAATACTAAAATAAATTTACAAGTGATGAAATGAACATGAATCTAACTTTTAAAAAATAATGATATGAATAAGAATCTAACTTTTTCTTAAAGTTACAATAGTAAAAAAAAGAAATAGAACTATATAGTAACATTCTGTTGCTGTGCTAATATGTGTATGAACTTTGGGATGACATCCAAGAAAGAGTACATTCCAGCTATGGCTGCTTCACAATATCCTGGCCCTCTACAGACAGCTGAGTCCACCTGGTGTTGGGTCTTCTGTACAAGTGTGGAGTTTGGATAAGGGTGGATACTCACTAACCAGTCGTTGAAATTAATTTAAACTGCATCCTAAGACAAATGAAATGAGAATAAAATTATGACTTTTTCGACTGCTCATTCTCCTTTTGGATACCTGAAAATTTGTCACTTGAATTGTCTTGTATTTTAAAGACAATTGGCATTTGGGGGAATTAATTCATAAGAATAATCTTATAGAATAGAAACTCATAGGGTTTCATTTGCCTTAGAAACAACTCTGAAAATGTAAATAAACCACTTTTTAAAAACAACCTTCAGAAGTTTTACTCTAAGATTGCATCTAGCTTTATATGTATTGGATGTGTAAAATTTCATTTCTCTCTTCACATCTCATACATAGAGCTACATGGACAAGTTTCATCTATGACTACGTGAAAAGCAGCCAAAGACACCAAGTGTCACAACACCAGGAAAAGCAGAGGGACCTGTCTCTAGTTCACTATTAGTAGTGACAACATATATAAAAGAAAAATGATCATTAAACATATCCTCAGATTTTCCCATCATGGATCAGTGGTCAACAACAGTGATCCATGAGGACACAGGTTCAATTCCTGGCCTTGTTCAGGGGGTTAAGGATCCAGCATTGCCGTGAGCTGTGGTGTAGGTTGCATATGTGGCTCATATCCCACATTGCAGTGGCTGTGTTGTAGGCTGGCAGCTACAGCTCCAACTCGACCTCTAGCCTAGGAAACTCTAGATGCCATGGGTCTCCTCTTTACCATCACCCAGGGCCCCCTTCATGGCAGGATTTTGTATAATGGCAGCCAGCTTGTGTCTACCTTCACTCAGCAGGACCTGAAGGAGAACCTGATTAGCTACCAGCTACTCTCTCCACTATGCTGCCCCCCACTGGCCACTGATAAGAATCCTTGGAGAGGGCAAGGCTGAAGGCATCATGCTGTTTCTGGAATCCAATTTCACCTCCTGTGTGGACATAGACTACTGCCCTGCTGATGAGGTCCTCTTGGGTGAATCATTCTGAGGGTAAACCATTCAACAGAATAGTGCCCAGTTTGGGGCTGTCCTCCACAATGAAAGACAGCATCAAGTCACCTGAATCCTTTTGGCCATGGGTGATGCCCATGGTGATCTCAGTGGCTTTATTCTCTAGCACATCTATGGAAACTTTTAATAATGAACTACCTATAACAGAGATCCTGGGAGTTTTGTCGGCTGTAGTGAGATGCACAGAAATCTGGACAGTGATGGGTATGTGATGAATCCTGTCACTTACCTCCAGATGAAAGGTGTCACTGGTGGTCTGGTCTTTGCTGTGCTGGTAAGAGATACTCCCATTAACAATATCAGCTTGCATAAAAAAATTCCCCTGGGACCATACATTTTTTTTAAGTACTGCAAGCGTCCATGTTGGGGACCCCAAACTAAAATGAAGACAATCTGGTCAATGTCTGTGTCAGGGTCAGTAATATCCAGTTCATTACTGCTGAGGATGAAGCTCTCTCCCTCTAAGACAGTAAAGCCTCTGTTGGTGACTTGGGGAGGCTGGTTGTCTATAGGCTTTAGGAATAATGTGAAGATACCAGGTACACTATTGCCTACGGAATCCTCCACCTGATAGGCGAACTGCACAACCCGAGGTACAATACCCAGCTTCTGTGGGGGCTGGTAGGCAACTCTGTGGTGATTTACTTGAGCCTGGGTGAAGTGTACAATGGGTGTGTCTGCTGAATCAGTGAGTACAATTTCTCCACCTTGGATTTGGTGGCTGCCATCTGTGTCAGTTGGGGGCATCAGTAAGGTGTACCACAGGTGCTGGTCATCTGAGTCTTGGTCAATGTATCGGAGGAATTTCTTCTGGAAGTGAGTGAGTTGGTACTGTTGCACAGTCATTTCTAGGGTAGTTCCTGGAAATAGCATTGGATTCTGCAGATCCACTGGTTGGATCTTAATGGTCAGGAAGTGCTGGTTGGATAGATTTGGTGGGTCATGATCATCATGCACATGGAAAGTCATCTGGATTATTACAGATTGAGGGCCAAGGGGTCCAAGATGGCGGAAGAAGAGTCTCCCTTCCATTATGTCTCGCTGAAGCCACGCAGTCACCACCTTCTCATAAAGTCCTTCCTTTTCCACGTAATACCAGTTTTCATCTTCAGGGGACAGAGGTGCTTCAGCCTGCTGCAGCAGCATCTCCCCTAGATGCTGACTTGAATGGGAGGCACCAGGGGCCAGGTCCCACCCTTCTTCTTCCTCTTTTCCTTCCAGAGGTTGGTCTTCCAGTACGAAGTGGATGGTTGAGTCCTCAGAGTCAATATCTGTAGCACTCAGGACAAAGGGGGAGATCTGGACCACCTGCCCTTCAGTCACTGAGAGCCCACTGTTGGCAGTGATCAGTGGTGGTTCATCATCAACAGGTATGATGATGACAGGGAAGAGAAATTCCACCTGATGGTGCCCATCCTCCATCCGGAAGATGATGTTGTCACTGTAGGTGTTGCTGCCATCATGCTGGTACACCACTCGTCCTGCTTCCAGGTCCACTGGTGTGAAATGCTTGCACCCAGCAGGTCCCTCAAGCACCACCAGCTGCCCGTGTTTCAAGCCCCTGACTGCAGCTATTTTCACCTCTCCCAGGTCATCCTTGTCACTGATCTGAAGGCTGTGGGCACTGGACAGGGGCCTTGACTGACCTTCAAAAAGCAGCAGTCCCCGGTTACAGCTCGCCATTGGGGCCAAAGTGTTCATGGGCTTCACTACTACCAGGAAGGCAAAGGGGTCTGAGGAGGCGCCATCTCCGTCGACCACCTCCAGCTCCAACTGGAAGACACGCTCCCCATCCAATTTCTCTGTCGGGGGCTGATAGGCAATTTTCAGTTCCCGAAGCTCCCGCTGAGTGAAGTAGGAGACTGGAAGGCCCAGGCCCACATAGCCCTGGTGGCCTGGCGTGGAGGTGGGGGCATTGAGAATGTTGAAGACTAGGTCATCAGCATCAGACTCCATGTCCTCGGCAGCCAGTGCGTCCAGCGTCAGGGCCGTCAGTGCGAACTGACGGACCTCCATCATCATCAGGGCCCGGAAGCTGGGCCTGGGCGCCATGTTCTCGGCTCCCTCGCGGATCCTCACCAGCAGCTGGAAGTGCTCTCGGAGCAGCACCTCCCCTGACCCAGCGGCGCCTCGGGCCCCTGGCTCTAGCAGCTCCGCCACCATGGGCACATAGTCCCGGCTGGGCGACGAGGTGGTGGCGGTGTGCTGGTAACGCACCCCGGCCCGGACAAAAGCCTCACAGTCTAAGCCCTTGGCCCTGGGGAGAGGGGCCCCCACGGAGTCCACCAAACGCCCATACCTGGGCAGTGGGCCGCCCTCGGGCGGAAAAGGGGTGAGCCAGCACCTGCAAAGGGCCGCGGCCGGAGACTTGGGGAAGGTTAAGTCCAGCACTCTCCTGTCGATGGTGTGGCTCCAGCCGCGCAGCTTCTCCACCGTCAGAGGCCTGTTGCGCGTCACCAGCTGCAGCTGGGGGAAGACCACGTCCACCGCCAGGGTGAAAGGCAGAACCAGCGTGGAAGTCGGGGCGTCGTAGCGTAGCTGCAGCCGCCCTCGGGCGCGTCCGGGGCTGCGGGCGCCGAAGTGAGTGTACCGGACCTGGTGGGGCCGGAAGGCGCAGGGGAAGCGGCGCGGGGAGAGCGCGCCGTGGCGCGGCGGCAGGGCGTCTAGCACCGTCACCTCGCACCGGTCCCCCGGCTGCACTCGAATCACCAGGTCCCGGAGCGGGTCGAGCCAACGCGAGCGGCCCTCGGGCACCTGGAGCCCGGGGTTAGCGATCAGGACGCTGGGGCTGTCGGGGTTGCTGCTGCCGAGGGCGCCCCAGGTGGGCAGGTAGAGCGCAGGGTGGGGCTCTGCTCCAGGCGAGGGTACCTGTCCCTGTAGGGCATGGCAGCTCAGCAGCAGGTAGGCGACCGTCGTAACGAGCTGCGGGGGCATCCCAGCAGGGCGCACAGATATTCCAGCCATGGGACCTCGGCGCTGGGATGCCTAGGTACCCTGTCTTCAGACCTGTGCAGCCGCTGGAGGAGGTGGCTGCTGTCCACTCTGGAGCAGAAGAGAGGACTCAACAAGACCCGGTAGCTGCGCTTCGGTTGCGACAGGTAAAAGCAGGGGAGTTGGGGGGAGCCGCGAGGGGGAGAATGGGGGTGGTGAGGAAGGGGCCCAGCCACCTTCTGCCCTTCCCCCTCCCAAGTCTCTCTTCTGCAGGAGGCAGAGACCGCTCGGAGACTGGGAGGGTGCAGGAGCTCTCCCCTTGCCTCCTTGGTGCCTCTAGCCTGGCTCTCTTACTGACCTTTGCGCCTGGAGGGGTGGGCCGGCCACTGCGCAGCCCTGGGCTGCCTACCTGGGGATAGGTTGGTATGGATACCCCTCTACCCGGGCAGCTCAACAGGATTGTCCCTTAGGGCTGGGAGACTGTGACTGTACCCGGGGTGAGTTCTGCGCGTGAGACACTGTGCTCCCGGCGGTCCATTCATCCAGGCGATGGTGCTTCTGAAAGGGCTAGAAACACCATTCTTCTTCCTTACCGCTGACAAGAGTGCATTTTCCAGCCAATATTTGGTCTTACTTCGGACATAAAAGAAGCTAGTGGGAGCTATTTTGCAAACAGGATTTTCTAGCTGTCTGCCTGATTAAGCAGCTTGTTCGAGTCCTGTAATTTGGTGCTGCCAAAACTACCCTGACATTTCTCTTCTGCTCAGTTTTTGGGGAAAACACTAACTGGCAAACTTAAATAGCTTTGAATTTGGTTCTAGTCAGTGGATCTCACATACCACACAACCGGACAGGCAGATTGGTTTCCTTTTTATTTTCTTAGAATGTGGTTTCCATATCTGTGCAATGGGGGAACTGCCTGGGAGTTTATTAGATATGCTATTTCCTAATTGTTTTGTAGAAAAATATGTCTTAACCAGAGGGGAGGCTGTCAGGAGAAACAGTAGCAGAGAAAATATATACCACAGATACTTGGATTAATTTCCGTGAATTAATGTACTTAACACTAGGAATGGAATTGGCTTTGGGATGAGCATGACTACCCTCCGCCGTGTGGTGTTAGGTTCTTAGCCTCCTACTCATTTTTAAGCACTAGAGGTGTCCATTTAGCCACAGTGCAAAGCAATCTTTTTTCATAAATAAAATGCTAATGTTCTTTCTTACGCAATTAATGTGAATGAGGGACTTATTGATGACAGTAAAAATAGTGCATCCAAAAATATCTCCAAGGGCAAAATTAAGCTATAAAATGTCATCCTTAAATTATCTTTTTTTTTTTTTTTTTTTTTGTCTTTTGTCTTTTTTGTTGTTGTTGTTGCTATTTCTTGGGCCGCTCCCGCGGCATATGGAGGTTCCCAGGCTAGGGGTTGAATCGGAGCTGTAGCCACCGGCCTACGCCAGAGCCACAGCAACGCGGGATCCGAGCCGCGTCTGCAGCCTACACCACAGCTCACCTACACCACAGCTCACGGCAACGCCGGATCCTTAACCCACTGAGCAAGGGCAGGGACCGAACCCGCAACCTCATGGTTCCTAGTCGGATTCGTTAACCACTGTGCCACGACGGGAACTCCCTATCTTTTAATTTTTTATAGTGTTGCAGATGCCTGTTTTATTCACTTCAGCAGGAGCAACTGACTCCCGGAGCAGGAACTGTCTGCTAGTGGCTTGAAATAATTAATTTTCTCCCTAAATATTTAATTTAACCTGCCAGTGAAATGCTAGGGGTGTATGTTATCCACTAAAGTAGAATACGAGTACACTTCCTTGTCACACAGATTTGTTCACATAACAGAATATTGAGATAGTAAATTTGAAACAATATATGTTTAGCCTAGTTAGACAGTGCTACTCTGGTGTGTCTGAGAAGTACTATGAAAAATTATTTTTAATTGAAACCGGTAAAATTCCATTTTATCTGAATGAAAGAGGCATTCTATTCCATAATACCCCTGTCTTGTCCAAAGGATATTTAATAATAAAACTTTTATTGGTCTGCATATATTAAATTTTACAAAGTGGTTAGTCTCATGTTGAGTGTAATTTTGGTTTCCGTCCAAGCATCATTCACTCTGGGCAACTATCTTGGAGATGTGCTATTTTCATTGTAGGCAGAGATGGGGTGGGCAGCTGAGATAACAGAAAGCTAAATTATGTTTACATTTTTGTTCTCTTCCCCGTCCTGCCAGCTAACATTCCCTTTCTTCTTCTTCACTATGAAGCTTTTTGAAAGTGCTATTTTGTGTTCTTGTACTTTGTTTTTGCTTTCTGTCTCTATTTCTTAACCTCCCACCAACTCCCTCTTCCAACACTCCTGCCTGGCTTCCATTTTAGACCCTCCAACAAAACTCTTGCTAAGGCCGTGAGTAATCTCTAAGTGGAAAACTCCTCTATGTTTGGTATTGTCCATTTTCCAAACTTTTCTGGTTTTCCTCTTTCTTTTCAATTCAAGTCCTACTTCATCAGAAAGCCTTCTTCCTGTGCTTCCTCAGCTGTGTTAAATCTCCACAATTATATGTTCATGGGCCACTTGATTAAGGTCTGCTTTCTCCACCAGACTTAAAGTTCCATGAGAACAGGGAGTGTGTGGTGCTCACTCCTGATACCTAGTGATTATGGCCCAGAGCAAGAGCAATAGCAATATTCTGGAATAGTTGTGACCTCTAAAGAATGCTAACATGGTAGAAAAAGGCTTTCCAGGCATGGTGAAGGAGGGAAAACAACGTAATCTGAATTTTCCCTGATTCATAGGAGACAACTTGTTCATCTTTTTGAATTAAGGCCATGCTCAGGGTAAATTCAGATGTGGATGGTGAGATAGGAAATCAGTTCTGGAAATCCTTATATATGAGAGCAAATCATCACCTTATTATTAGTTTTTTTTTTTCCCTGAAATAATAATGGTAAAAATGGTTAATAATACAGAATGTAGCCAGGCTCATTCTCATCGTAATTTCTTTTTCCACAGAACCAAATTTTTAAGCAACACCAAACTGACATATGGAAAATCCTCAGGTTATAGCAATGTGTATTTTCCTCAGGCTGGACTAAAAACTAGTGAGACGTTCCCATTTCAACCGACCCATGGATGACAATGGAGAGGGCTTCACGTGAATGTTGCTTCTCTGATTGACCTGTTGGTTTTGAAATATTCAGAATAACTGCAAGGATGTTTTAATTATGATATTCAGAATATTCTAGGGTGATGAATTTATTTATTTATTTTTGACTTTTAAGGATACTTCCAGTACATTCACTAAGCTTGAACGAGGTTTATTAGACATTTTCTATTAGAGATTCCAAAGGAAATCAACTTAGTCATTTGTTAAAGATGAATTTATAATTGGCATATCAAAACAATTTTTGTTTTATATTTTAAAAATTGTAATTGGAGTATAGTTGATTTACAACATTGTATTAATTTTTGGTGTATAGCAAAGTAATTCAGAGCTATCTATCTATCTCTCATCTACCTATCTTCTTTTCCATCATGGTTACTGCAGGATATTGAATATAGTTCCCTGTGCTATACAGTAGGACTTTATCAATTTTATATATAGTAGTGTGTATCTGTTAACCCCAAATTCCTAACTCATGCCCCCCTTTCCCCTTTCATAACCTTAAGTTTGTTTTCTATGTCTGTGAGTCTCTTTCTGTTTTGTAAGTTCATTTAGATTCCACATATAAATGACATCATAGAGTTTTGGTCTTTTTCTCTCTGACTTACTTAGTGTGACAATATCTAGGTCCATTCTTGTTGCTGCAAATGGCAGTATTTCATGATTTTTTTATGGCTGAATAGTACCCCATTGTGTCCTTTGACCCTGTAGCAGGAATGGCAAAGAAGCTCCTCCATGGGCCCAGGTATTGACCTTGGTGGGCTGTGATGCAGCAGGCATGTTGAAGCCAGGAGTGGGCTCTGGGGTGGTGGTACACTCTGGGTTGATCTTTAATTTTGTATACAGACCCTCTGTTTCAACCACTAACCATCCAGTGCCTCATTCTATTCTGGAGGATATATAGGGAGGAAATTAGGATGTTTTAGGGAGAAGGAAAAGAGAGAGGAAAGGGAGAGAGAGATGCATAATTTTAGGGGAAGACACAACAGAAGTAGAGAAGACTCATGGAGAGAGAAAGAATAAAGGCATCAGGACAAACAATCCAGAGTGAGACTTGAATTAAATGACATATGGAAACTTCCTGGCATCTAGGCATCCAGGACTCCCAACATCTTGGCTTCCGTGCTCATTCCTTCCATTTGGGAGCAAGAAGTGGTGTTCCATTTATGTATGTTTGCTGGGACCAACATGTAATGAGTCCAATAAAATGATTTTTTTGGATTTTTGAAACCAAAGTATAATTGATGTGCAATATTACGTTACAGATGCATGACATACTGATTTCAATAAGATTTTTAAAAATAGAATCATTCTAAGGTTTATGTTCAGCTGTCATAGTTCACATAATTATGTGGTATTTTATGTACAGATTTCTCTAGGCGTGGCTTTCTTCTCTATATAAAATGCAGAAGGATAAATGTGGTTTATATTTTGAAGATTGTGTCTCTTTTCCTCTTTAGGACTTCTTGAAACAAAAGTCAGAAAAGAGATAGTGTATGAAGTTTACCAAGTTTTGACCATACCCATTTCATATATTTGAACACACTGACGTTGCAATATGGCAATTAAAATAGTTGTTTTCGAGTCTAAAAAGTTATATTTTTGAGTTATGAGGGAAAATTGTTAAAGTAGTCCAGATGAATTTAGCATTTTAAAAAGTCTAGATTGCTTTCGCCTAAGTTGCAAAAGGTAAAATTTTAATAATACAAAGCAGCTGCCCTGCAAGTGGCGTGCACCATACCAGCTTCTGTCCTTACTGTTGTACAATGGGTTTATTTTTAGTAACATAGCATGTTTATTATTCATTTAAAGTGATTGTAAAAGCAAATCTTGAATAGATACTTGGAGCATGCATATAAATTCTCTACGAGTTTTCGTTCTGTGCACATTGTCTTGAGTAATGCTTTTTATTGGTGTATTTGTTCTTAAGACATTTACGGTGTTCAATACCATTACTTTCACTTGTGTGCCTTATAATGTCAGATGCTCTGAATTAAAACTGTGGTTGGTAATTACATAGTTCTTTGAATTTGTAAGCTAAGTTTGCAAACTGTGGTCTTTATGAGAAAGAGTTGGATAACATTTTCAGACTTGGCAGAAATAGAGAATGTCCTTTTATATAAAAAGGCCCACAGAAGCATTAATAAAAAAGGATGAACAGCTGCGAGAATGATTCCAACCAAATAATCTGTTTTTCTTTGGAATAAAAAATCGTGTTTTGCTTTTCAAAGAGCTAAATCCATGAGTAGGACTCAGTAACAGTTTAACCAATTCTCTGTACCTGTGGTGCAGTCCAAGGCATGCCAGGCAATTATTTCATGCTTGGCATAATTGCAGGTCCTTGAAATCTGAGGTCTGTCAAACCTCTGCCAGGGTTGTCTTTTATCTCCTTGGATGGTTAGCATGGCCAGTTGGCACTTCCACCTTTTGGGCTATTTTGATTTTGTAGTTTCCGGCAAGAGTACCATTAGTACTTTTTTCCCTTCATCTTCTTAATGACTTAATAGAATCCCAGGAGTTTTTAATGGGTGCTAGGAACTTAGGAAAGAAGACAGTGATCACGAAGAAAGGAATGACTCATTTTTGCAGAAATGCTAACAGGACCTTATAATAATTTTGTAGGTGAATTACAGATTATGTGTGTTTAAGGGGGGAGAAGATAGCAGAAATCTCCAAGTCTGTATCATCACCAAGTTTCATTATAGTTTTTTTCCACATCCTATGCCATATGGAAGTTCCTAGGCTAGGGGTCAAATCGGAGCTATAGCTGCTGGCCTGTGCCACAGCCACAGCAATGCCAGATCTGAGCCGTGTCTGCGACCTATACCACAGCTCACAGCAATACCAGATCCTTAACCCACTGAGCAGGGCCAGGTTTTGAACCCACATCCTCATGGATGGATATTAGTAAGTTCAGTACCAGTGAGCCACAACAGGAACTACTCATTATAGTTTTTTTTTTTTAATTGGATTTTTCTCACCACCGATCTTCCCATTTTATTATTATTGTTATTATTATTTTTGAGGGAAGTTATATTTTATTTGGCATACATTCTTAGGACTTCAAGCCCTTGGAGACAGCCTCTCAGATAACGCTGAGAAAACTGTTTCTTGTCTTTTTTGCTTTTGTTTTTGTTTTTTGTCTTTTTGGGGGCCACAACTGTGGCATGTGGAGGTTCCCAGGCTAGGGGTCTAATTGGAGCTGTAGCCACCGGCCTACGCCAGAGCCACAGCAACGCGGGATCCGAGCCGCGTCTGCAACCTACACCACAGCTCACGGCAATGCTGGATCCTTAACCCACTGAGCAAGGGCAGGGACCGACCCCGCAACCTCAAGGTTCCTAGTCGGATTCGTTAACCACTGCGCCACGACGGGAACTCCCACAAATATTTTTGTAAGTCAGTCTCCCAAAACAATAGAAGTAAAAACAAAAATAAGCAAATGGGACCTAGTCAAACTTAGAAGCTTTTGCCCCAAAAAGGAAACCATAAAAAAAACCAAAAAGACCACCTATGGAATGGGAGAAAATATTTGCAAATAATGCAACCAACAAGAGCTTAATCTCCAAAATATGCAAACAACGCATACAACTCAACAACAAAAAACAACCCAATTGAAAAATGGGGAGAAGACCTAAATAGACATTTCTCCAAACTAGACATACAGATGGCCACAAAAAGATGCTCAGTGTCACTAATTATTAGAGAAATGCAAATCAAAACTACAATGAGGTACCACCTCACACTGGTCAGAATGGCCATCATTAATAAGCCTATAAATAACGAGTGCTGGAAAGGGTGGGGAGAAAAGGGGACCTTCCTACACTGTTGGTAGGAATGTAAATTAGTACAACCACTATGGAAAACAGTATGGCGGTTCCTCAGAAAACTTACAATAGAACTACCATATGATCCAGCAACCCCACTCCTGGGTGTATATCCAGACGAAACTGTAATTCAAAAATATACATGCACCCCTATGTTCATTGCAGCACTATTCACAATTGCCAAGACTTGGAAAAAACCTAAATGTCCATTGAGAGATGACTGGATTAAGAAAGTGTGGTATATGTATACAATGGAATATTACTCAGCCATGGAAGAATGAAATAATGCCATTGCAGAAACAAGCATGCAAATAGCGATTTTCATACTAAGTAAGTCAGGGGAGAAAGACAGATACCATATGGTATCAGTAATATGAGAAATCTAAAATATGGCTCAAATGAACCTATCTACAAAACAGAAACTGACTCACAGACATAGAGAGCAGACTTATGGTTGCCAAGGGGGAGAGGGGAGGGGAGGGAATGGAATGGACTCGAGTTTGGGGTTAGCAGATGAAAACACTTAAATTTAGAATGGATAGGCAGTGAGGTCCCACTGTATAGCACAGCAAAATATATCCAGTCTCCTGGGATAGAGCATGATGTAAAACACTATAAAAATAATGCATATATATGTATGACTGGGTCACTTTGCTGTACAGCAGAAATTCGCACAACATTGTAAATCAACTATAATGAAAAATTTTAAAAATCCAACAAGTGCATTAAATTGAACTCTGTACCATCACTATTGGAGACAATCAAAGCTATTATTTGTGCAGCCAACTTGTCTCATTTTTGTGCAGTTATTGGAAAAGTGCTTTCCCTGCTCTCTTTGTTTAATCGGAGTTTTCCCGAAATTACAAGTGGAGCTATTCAGAAACTGTTCTCATTTACAACTGTGTATCTGTTTGAATAAGATTTCCTTCAAAGCAGAATAAAGAAACAAAGGGGATCCTAGGCTGATGATACATCTAGAGTAAGAGGAGTTGTCAACAGTAAAGTGTAGCCTCTGGTTAGGACAGTGGAGGCCAATCTGAGCTTCTGTAAGAGCCCTGGGCTTGTGGTGGAAAGGTTTGGACTCCGCTTATTAGTGATGTTCTCTGAGGCAAGTGCCACAGCTCACAGTCCCCTTCTGAGTCTCTATCCTACTGACCACAGTTTGTGGTTAATAATGCCTGTCTCCACACATTGAGGTCTGAATAAAGTCATCTATGTGAAAGCTCTTTCTAATACATGAAGTCGTCTCTGGCGTAAATAACAGCCAGATCTGGAATTCTGTTTTCTGCAGCCCTTCCCATGCTCTCTGTCGCACACTGCCCCCTGCCCTCTGGGTCTGTGCTCTGTCCTTTGACTTGATCTCGCTGTTGGGAATTTCTCTTACCCTTGGTGCCCTTGGGTTCTGACTCCTCCTGACACCCTGGCCCCACCCCTACCCCTCTCCCCAACAGATAACATCTGTGCTAGGTTTTTAATGTTGAATGTGGATTTTTGGTATGAGATGTGTTATATTCCGGAGATGAGACTATGAAAGTTGCCCTTACTGTATTGCCTTCTTTACCCTTTCATAGAAAACAGAAGATCCAGTTTAATGTGTATTAGCCTCTGAACGTGGAATTTAAGGAGAATTTATTTGTCTCTGGGTCACCACAGTCTGGCACCGAAATTTTACCCAGCTCCAGAAAGTCCATCCTATCTGATTTTTAAATTCATAAACTTTTCTTTTTTTAAGCAACTGAAAATTTCTGATTCTTCAGTGGAGCTAAAGAATTTCAGTTCATTTAAAGGTAATGATAGTTTTAATACTTAAGAAGGTGGTAAGGTCTTTGCCTCAGTTCCTATATTTGAAAAAATAGAAATGAGTTAAATTTTTCACTGTTTGTTTGGAGAGGAGCCTTGTACTTATTTCTTAAAAAGAAAGAAAACTACGTTTTCCAAAATCTGAAGCAAGTGAGAGAAATGGTATGTTAAGTGTTTGCTGGGTGAGCAATTGTGTCATGATTATTTCCTCAGTGTGCTGTGGAAAATCGTTTAAATTTTGGGAGCAGGTAGAAAGACTATCTTTGATCTTTCTGCAAGAAGACATGGAACTATGGAACAAAATTAGGTATTTGTAGTTGTCAGTAGACCTTTTACGTGGTGTTTGATAATATGTGTTACATTTGTGAGTAATGTAATCTTCAGTGTATTTGCGAAGCATTATTTTATGTGATGTAGGTTTACTGATAAAAATGGAATAATTTCACCAGAGTAACACCAGTTAGCTTGGCAAACATCACAGACAAAATGTACTGAAGAAAATGTCTACTTTTTACTATCATATGCCATATTAGTTAAACCTCCATTTGGCTACTGGTGGGAAGGGTTTTACAGTTTCTTTATCTTTCAAAGCATTTCCCCATGGCTTTCACAACCTACGTTTTGCCCAAAATGTGCAATTTCTTTTTCTTCCCAGCCATGTTTGACTTGCTGGTATTATTCACCTTGAAAATACCACAGAGATACTATTATCTCTGTAGTTTACATGCAGGACATTCCTTGTTTCTTGTTCTCTTTTTAAACACTTTGAGACCTTTGTAATGATTTGATTAATAACTTTGCAGGTCTAGTTTAATCTTTCTTTTCTCTGCACAGCTAAGCGTCCTGAGGACAGGGACCTGCTATGCTTTGTGTACACGGGACTTCTGGTGTCAAGTACAGGGTCTGGCTGCACACGGTGCTGCACAGCAGGATCTTACCTACTGACTGAAATTGTGAAACACAGGCTCCAACACTTCACTGAGAGAACGAATGAATAAATCCCAAGTATGCTTAAATGGGCTTAATCACTGTGAGATGAGAAATGATGGAGAATATAGAATATTCACATGGATGCTTAAACTGTTATAAGATGAAGATGTTAAGCATACATCACATCAGACAGATCACTACCCAATATTTTAGGAATTCTGTGACTTTATGGTCTAAGCCCCTGGAAATCCACTTGCAGTAATAAAGGTGCAGCTAGAAGTAGAATCGGAGTCTCCGAAAGTCTCAAGTTCAAAGAAAGAGGTAATTTGTGGAAGGAAAGATAATCTACCCGATTGATATAATCTGATCAACAATGTTCCTTTTTTCCCCTTCAGCTTTACTGAGATAACATTTACAAATAAAATGGGAATATATTTAAAGTGTACTACATGATGATTTGATATGTATACATGGTGAAAGGTTTCCCACCATGGAGGTAATTAACATATGCCTCACCTCACATATTTGCCTTGGGGTGGACAGGGACTTTTAAGTTCCATGCTCTTAACAAATTTCCATTACACAACACACTAGTAACAACTATAGTCGCTAAGTTACGTATTAGATCTTCCGACCTTATTCATCTTATACCTGAACGTTTGTACCCGTTTACCAGCCTCTCCCTTTTTCACCCCTCACCCCCAAGCCCCTGGTAGCCAGCCTTCTACTCTGTTTCTATGAGTTCGATTTTTTTCTTTCCTTTTTTTCCCCCTAGATTCCACATATAAGTGATAACATACAGTATTTGTCTTTCTCAGTTTGGCTTATTTCCTTTAGCATAATCCCCTCCAGGTTATTCCATGCTGTCACAAATAACAGGATTTCATTCCTTTTTTAAAGGCTGAAAAATATTTTATTATATATATATGTATACACACATATACACACACTATGCTATATATCTCTATCATCTATCTATCTATCTATCTATCTATCTATCTATCTATCTATCTATCTATCTATCTATTGTATTTTCTGCCTATCGATGGACATTTAGGTTGTTTCCATTCTTTGACTTATAGTGCTGCCTGGAGTCAACCTGAAGTACAGACATCTCTTCAGGATAATGATTTTTTTTTCCTTTGAAAATATACCCAAAGTGGGGTTGCTGGGAAAATTATGTTTCTTTTCTTTTTTTCTAGGGCCGTACCTGTGGCATATGGAGGTTCCCAGGCTAAAGGTCTAATTGGAGCTATAGCCACTGGCCTAAGCCAGAGCCACAGCAACACGGGATCTGAGCCGTGTCTGTGACCTACACCACAGCTCACGGTAACACCAGATCCTTAACCCACTGAGCGAGGCCAGGGATCGAACCTGCAACCTCATGGTTCCTAGTCGGATTCATTAACCACTGAGGCACAACAGGAACTCCTGGAAAATTATGTTTCTTAAGAGCTGTGTGAGCAATGTTTTTTTCTCTGTATGGCAGTATCACAATACTAAAGTTGAGTTTAGTTTAAAGCAATTCTCTTTTGGATTCATTCCAAGGATTAAAGGCATTCTAAGATATGAGGCACAGTTATAGAAAGAATGCGTGGTATTTGGTAGTTTGTAGAGTTAATGGCTCATTTAAAATGAAATAATTTGGGGGGAGGGCAAAGAGCAAGTGTTATATTTTAGAAGCAGATATATTATTTTTTAAAATTTTGCTTGATTTCCTTTTGAAACAGAGTTTTAGAGCATTGACTCTTGTAAGGAATTGTTCCTCCTTTTGCATGTAATTGAAGTGATCCCTTTGCAGGCTGTCCAGTATTTCATTCTGCAAGAACCCGAGAGACAGTTTTAGCATCATTTAGCCTCTCTGGAATTCTTGGACCGTTCCATCCTAAGGTTTCTTCTGTTAGATTCCTGGTTGTTTCCTCATCTTGACTCCTCATACCTATCTAAACCTTTCCTTCCTCTATAAATACCTTTTCTACTTATTATTATAAAAATTTCAAACATGCAGAAAAGTAGAGAGAATACCATAATGAACACCCAAATTTACAACACTTAAATATAACAATTATTAATGTTCTGCCCTACTTGCTTCATTGTTTTTTAATAATGTATTTCTTTTCTCTTCTCTTCTCTTCTCTTCTCTTCTCTTCTCTTCTCTTCTCTTCTCTTCATTTCTTTTGTCTTTTGTCTTTTTAGGTCCATACCCACAGCATATGGAGGTTCCCAGGCTAGGGGTCTAATCGGAGATACAGCTGCCACAGCAACACCAGATCCAAGCCACGTATGCAAGCTTCACCACAACTCACGGCAACGCCGGATCCTTAACCCACTGAGCAAGGCCAGAGATCAAACCCGCAACCTCATGGTTCCTAGTCAGATTTGTTTCTGTTTTGCCACAACGGGAACTCCTTAATAATATATTTCAAAGAAAATCACATACATTATGATGCTCTACCTCTTTGTTTTGAAGGGAGAGTCCTTGGGACCCTCCTAAAGAACACCATCCTCTGGAGATTCTCATATGGGATCTTACACAAAAGAAAAAGACTCCTTGCACAATCAGACCACCACTGCCATCAGCACACCAGACAACCCCTGCCCCCAAGGACTCCATAATATACACTGTATAACGCACACCCCTTATTTATATTTTTGTAATGTTTCTAAAATGTCTTTTACAAGGGTTTCCCTCAGAATCCCATGGAGGACTACTCATTGAATTTGGTTCTTAGTTCTCACAAGTCTCTTAATAAACTCTACCTGGGACCTGAATATCAAAAATGAAGAAGTGAGAATATCAGAAAGGAAGAACTGAATTTAGCTTTGATGAGTCTCCTGAGCCAAAGCCAGACACTGATGGGGAAGTGATGGGACTCTGAGACTTGGGACAGAAACCCCAGTGTAGGCGTGCTGGAGAACAGTCATCCCTAGGCAAATGTGTGGAAATGGATAGTGACGGGCTGGACTGGGATATGGAAGGCTGGCTAAGGATGAATTTATAGCTACATGTCATGCTCTAATGACTTATATAATAATGCTCTGGCAAGGGCTCCCAGAGCCATTCCTATACTGCTAGGATGGGTCCTGAGCTTGGAGGAAACAACAACCCACATTAAATCAGGTGGAAATGCCACAGTTGCCTTGGTAGAGTGTTGAGAAAAGACTCAAAGTCTCAGAGAAATAGGCCTTTTGAATGGATCTATTATGTAAGATCCCATCTGAGAATCTCCAGATGATGGTGTTCTTTAGGCGGGTCCAGAGGACACTCCCTTCACCAAGTTGTTAAGAAATGTGTGGGTATCATTTAGATGACTGGCGTTATTTAGAAACTCAATAATGATTGTTGTTGGACTGATGGCTTTTGGTAAGATTTCTATGATGGACTGTGACTTGCTAGTGTAATGGAAATGATAGGATTTTAGAACAAAAGAGGTCAGGAGATGGAACTGAATCATCAGAGGCAAAATGGAGATAAGTAGTGGGCGGCAGTGTCAGAATAGCAGCGAGGGACCTGTGGAGATGCATATTAATGACTAATAGATCATATTCACAGGGATATCTGAAAAGGGTGTTACTTACTATATATAGTGACAAGAGGGTCATGATGACAGCTTAGGTCCCTCGGTATCAGTGTCAGCTCAGAAACTGTATCCAACTACCCTCAAAATATCTAGTGCCCAGTCATTGGGTAAGTGGCCATAGGAAAGACTGGGGAACTACTCCTCTACACATTTGCTGTGCTATTGCCGAGTCCTTCCTCAAGAGGATCCAACAGCTCATTCCATGAGCTTTGTGTCTAAGAACCAGCTCATTTATGAAAACCCTCTGGGGTGGCTAACATCTGACTTAATGCTCATCCCTTCTGATACCTTTGATTATATATAGTAAACAGGGAACCTTCACCTAAAACCTCCCTTCCCTCTCTCATCTCCTTTTCTCTCATCTCAGAGGTTGAGATCATTCTCCTGTATTGGCCAAAATTCTGAACTCTCTCTTCTCTGAAACTTTCCCCCCCAAACCATCACTTCTCTCTTCTACTTCTACATCACCAATGCTCCCTCAGTATTGTTCTCTCTTTCCTACCAGCAGAGATTCTACAGTCTCTTTTGTATTAAAAATGCGTATCAATTCTGCACCTCTTGTGAGCTGAGCTCCATCTGTAGCCTTCTTTTTCCACCCAAGTCTTTTAAAATAATTAGTGCATTTCACATTTCCTTCCTGATTCTTTCTTTAATCCACTGAAATTTTAGCCTCCACTCTGCCTCTGGAAACTCGCTGCCTCCATATGGACCATCTTAGTGACTTTGATGATCTTGATCTTACTTATCTGACACCGTGAATCATTCTAGAAATGCTCCTTTGCCTTCTAGGACATCATTTTTTAACCTCTTCTCTCCTTACCCTGTGACTACCCACTATTAGTTATTTTTTCACAGTTTTGTCTTTATTTGCATGACATTAAAAGGTGGTGTTTCCTGTGTCTATTCTTGCTTTTCTTCTCATTTGATATCTTCTCTCTAGTCAACTTGATCCTTTTTCATAGCTTCAGTTCTTAGCTATATGTTAATGAGTCCCAAATCTATATTTCCATTCTAACCCTCTTTCCTAAATGCCTATGGCCACATCAAAGTCAGTAAGGACATTATCCCATCACGCCCTTTGTGTTCTTTCCTTCCCTCTCTGTAAATGGCACCATGATCTCATTTTACCAAGTGGGAAGTTTAAACTCACCAATATGTCCTCTTCCCTTTTCTTCATTGCCTATCCAGTCAGTCATCAATGCCCATTGACGTCAACTCCTCTCAACATCTCCATTCTTTCAGCTTGTCCATTTGTTTCTAGCCTGTAGCTACCACCATCTCACATAAGCTACTGCAGTAGCTCTCAGACTGTCCTCCTCTCCTGTAGTCTTGCTTCCATCGAGTCCATTTTCCATCTCCAGCTGGGGTGTTTTTATTAAATCAAACATGATTCCGGAGGATACTGCTTCTCTACTCAAGTATTTTCTACAATTTTCCATCTTCTTCAGGATAGAGTGAAAATTCCCTCCTGACTATGTCATTCAGATCCTTCCCTGACTTGGGTCTGGTGCATATTTCTCACTCATCTTTGTCCATCCTTCCAGCCACAGTTGGCTGCTAGCCATGCTGAATTTTTTCAGTTGTTGAACGAGATCTTGTTTTTTTTGCCTGCAGGCCTTTCCACACACCATTATTACCTTTGTGTGAAGTGTTTCTCCCTCCTCTCCTCTTCTAGTAGATTCTCACTCATCCTTCAGATGTCAGCTTAAAAACAAATTCTTTGGGAATTTTGCCTGAATTTCAGATTAGGTTCCCCCTCACTGCTCGATGCTTCTATAACGCCCTGTATTGATTTCTGAGCGCTGCCATAACAATGTATCATAAACTAGGTGACTTAAAACAGCAGAACTTTATTTTCTCACAGTTCTGGAGACCAGAAGTCCAAAATCAAGGTATCAGCAGAGCCACGTTCTCTCTGAGACCCTGAGTAGAATCCTTCCTGGCTTCGTCCTAGTTTCTAGAAGTGACCACATCATTGACATTCTTTGGCTGGAAGTCGAATCATTCCAGTCTCTGCCTCTGTCATCACAGACCTCCTCTCTGTGGCTCTGGATTCATATAGTATTTTCCTTTTCTTATAAGGACACTAATCGCATTGGATCAGAGCCCACCTCAATGACCTCAGCCTAACTTGATTACATCTGTAAGGGCTATTGCCAAATAAGGTGGTATTCACGGGTACTGGGGTGAGAACTTCAATGTATTGTTTTGAGGGAACAGTTCAACCCAGAAGACCTCTGTAATTTCCTTTTCATCATACTCATTATCCTGTACTGTAATTATTCAGTGTCTACCTTCCCAGGTAGACCATTCTCTTTTTCATTGGACCTCCATTGTTTGAAATAATAGAGCACTTCTTAAAAGAAGGACCATGAGCTAAAAGGCAAAGTCGTGGACTGAAGAATGGAGAAGCAGGCCAACCAAGAAATCAATGTGGAGATTTCCAAACTAAAATAAACAGCAGGATTCAATCAGAAGCTGGGATTAAACACAGAGTGGACAGAGGTGCAGGGGAGATATGAAGCAGGGTCCACTCAAGCACAGATTTTAGAAAAGCAGAATTGCTTTTGGCTATTTGCTGCCTTTCTTTTGTGTGAGGTTTGCCAGCTTCCTGGGTGGGGAACAGAGCCCCAGACTTCTGGATTTTTTTCTCCAGAACTGCTGAACTACTTTTCTGTGTCCTCACAGGTCTCTAAGTCTAAAGGGTGTGATTATAGTTGTACAATCTGGCTTCCTGAAAACAAATTTTATGATTCACAGGGAAGAGAACAGAACAGATGTATTGTTATGTTTCTCTAGCTTTTATATATTGAGTTTTCCTGGAAAAAAGAAGCTTGTATGTACGATTCAGCAGCTGATTATACATGCCCTTGGCTCCCCACTTACACTTTAGCTCTCGATTCACTACCAGAAGCAAACTGCAATCAGTTTCACAGTACACAATGTGAAAATCTTTCCACTTAGTACTTTAAAAAACGCTTTTATTCAGGTGCTAGTAGAAGTTGATGCTATTGACTAAAATTGGTTGGAATATTCTGTGTGCTTACTTTGTGCATAATTTCTTTTACTTTCACATTAGAATTGATCAAAACAAGAGCCATGGTGAGAGTCTAGCTGTTTATTGGTTGTAATGTCATTGACTTACTATGGGACACAGGGATTTGGGAATCAAATTGCAGAAGGGAGAGATGGAAAGATAAACAAAACATAACCTGAGAGAAAAATTTGAAATCTACCGGTTCAGTTAAAAAAGATCTACTGGCCTAATGTTCGCTGAGATAATTCTAATATATACGTGCATACATACATTGGACGTATACATAATTATATTTAAATTATTTATAATTTATTAATAAGTGCTATTAGGGTAAATTTAGAGCAGTGGTCCTCAAGAGGGACAAATTTCCTCCAGTGGGACATCTGGCAGTGTCTGGGGACATTTCTGGTTGTCACTTGGTGGTGAGGGAGGATGCTATTGGCATCTACTGTAAAGGTCCAGGATGTTGCTAAACATCCTGCCATGCACAGGACAGCCCCCACAACAAAGGATTACCAAGCTCAAAATGTCAATAGTGCTGAGGTTGAGAAACCTTGGTTTAGGGTATAAACATTTAGCTGATATGAAACAGAATTTTCTATTTATTTTTCTCAACTTCCTTCCCCTTTCAATTCCACCACTCTCCTTAATCCCAGGACTAGAATTCCCAAGTATTAACATGCAAAACAAAAACAGAAAATGGAAAAGAAGGTGGGTTCTGTTTTCCTGGAGACTAACTTGTTTTCTGGTAGGAAACTAGGCAGCATATGCTCTCTTCCCCAAATGGTTCTTTGAACCCCAAGGGAGCCCTGGGATCCTGATTCAATCAGCATGATGGAGACAGTACCTATTTACTGTGAGCTGATGTTCTATCTGTAAGACTTTAGTGGATACGAGACTACTCGTGGGTGTTGTTTAGGAAAGAAGTCTATTTCTGCTTTTTTTTTCAGAAACAAAAGGAATCTGCAATGATGGAAAAAATTTGTTCTTTTTTTTTTTTTTTTTTTTCAAGAGCTCAAAAGAAAATAACCTCCCAAAACGAAGCTAAGGGTTTGGTTCCCTGACAGCCAAGATGTCATGATGGCAAGCATAAGGGTTATGAGTGCAGATTTTGGATTGAGAAGGTGTGATTGTAATACCAGCTCTGCATTAAACTAGCTGTGTAAACTGGAACAAGTTAATTAAGTTCCTTCAGTTCCCTTATCTAAAAAATGAGAAAAACAGAATAGACATCTTAGAATTGTTATAAGTTAAAAATTAGCTCATCTTTACAGAATCTGTATAACAATCCTTGGCAAATAGTAAGTACTATATGAATGCATATTAAATACAATTTTAAAAATCAAAACCCCTGCTATAATAATAGCTTCTCCATCATAGTGGGAATGAAATGACAGAAAAAGAAAATAAATGATTAAGCAAATAAATATATATTATTTAGCCCAGTGATATAAATGCTATGTAATAAAATTAAGTGGGGGGAGAGTGATATGGTGGGCTTGGGATTACTTTTTTATTTTTAATTTATTTTATTTTATTTTTATTTTTAGGGCCACACCTGTGGCATATGGAGGTTCCCAGGCTAGGGGTTGAATCTGAGCTGTAGCTGCCAGCCTACACCACCAAATCTGCAACCTACACCACAGCTCATGGAAATGCTGGATCCTTAACCCACTGAACAAGGCCGGGGACTGAACCTGCATCCTCATGGATGCTAGTCACGTTCATTTCTGCTGAGCCACAGCGGGAACTCCGTGATTGCTTTTTTAGGTGGAGTGAACAGGACAGGCCGCTCTGATCAGATGAGAGGCAAATGAAGTGAAGGACTGAGCCATTAGGAGGTTAAGAACAATGACCTTTAAACATTACAACATCCATTCTTTGAATGTCATTAACCAAGTTCTCAGTCTTATTTTTGCATGGTACAATCTATCCTTACATGAGAGGTATCCATTATAATGCTTTACCCAAAAGCTAAATCTAGACATTGATTTGGAAAAGCCAAAAACAATCGCCTTAATATCTATTCTCTTATTTGTATTATCTTAAAAGTTGGGTATAATCCACATTCTCATAATAGTTAATTCAGCAAATATTCATTGAGTGCTTACTCTGTGGTTCTTTATGTGTGAGATATATCAGTGAGAAATGAGAAAATGAAGAACAATGCCAACTAATTTGAAGATCCATGCTCACATAGTACTTACATTATAGAAGTAAGCACTGTTTTTATCTTCCTTCAGTGATAAAACTAGTGTTGTCTGGCTTTAATACTGCTGGATAGTCAAGAGTTCAACATCCAAAACTGCTGAACTCAACAGTAACTTTGAGAACACATGATAATTGAGCCTAGCTCCCTACTAGAAGGACAAACATTATGGACAAAGAATAAATATATCTTATAAAAATGTGTTAAGTGGAAGCTCTTAACTTTATCGATCTGTCATTAATGCATCACCATGGAAGAAACAAACATAACCCAGAGGGATGAGAGTTGCAACTGAGGGACGACCACTGTACCACTGGGGCCCATAAGAAGAGCTCTGGTTCTGCCTGGGGGTGTAATGAAAGGTTTGAAAGCATCTGTAGACTTTTGCCTGGTGAGGAGAGGAAACTTGCTTTGAGAAAAAGAAGAGTTTGTACAAAGAAATATGCAAATTTCATAAATTAGCCAATTTAATGCAAAGATATTTAAGCAAATTTTTTTTCTGCCAAAAATAAGTTACCCATGTTCCCATTATGCATATAATTGCATAAAGAAGTGCGTGTGTGTGTGTGTGTGTGTGTGTGTGAGATGGGATTTTTTTCCCATTGTATCTGAGGAATCTACCTATCTATACCCAGTGGTCAATTAATAAAAGATAGACTCTGATAAGGGTCTGAGGCTGTAGTCATTTTTCCCTGAGCTTCTCTAAACATTTTCCTCCATAAAATGGGTCAGATAATGGCAATCCCATCTATCCCACCCAGGGCATTTCTGAGGTGGGGTAGATAATTCAATGTGCTATTTGCATTTATTAATACCTTGCCGTTTGGAATATGGATAGTGGATATGAGAGGGCTCATAGTAATGACTCAGGGATGTATTATTATAATGAAATATAAATGGAAAATTGGGACAAAGGAAAAGGTAGTAAAAATCTTAATCATAAGAGGCAATTATTATTGAGTTGGGCTTCAGATTTAACTGGGTGCTTCAAGGTAGTCAAAAGAAAAAGTGACACCAAATTGATGTTTTTTATGTGGAAAGATTGATGCACAGGTTCTTCAGGGGAAGCAGAACTCCTCTTAGAAGGAAAAGCCTAGAAGGACATGTCACATGAGGGGATCCAGCAAGGGTTGCAGTAGACAGTCTCCATAACAACATTTTACAGCTACATTAATATGGACTCTGGCAGGACTAAGCGACTTGCTCTAAGTATGGAACATGACATCTGCTGATACAATTTGATCTAAAGGTTGAATTTAAAGTACTCCACTCTTGGGAGCTCCCGTCAGAATGAATCTGACTAGGAACCATGAGGTTGTGGGTTCAATCCCCCACCTTGCTCAGTGGGTTAAAGATTGCGTGTTGCTGTGGCCATGATGTAGGCCGGCAGCTACAGCTCCAATTCGACCCCTATCCTGGGAGCCTCCATATTTCGAGGGTATGGCCCTAAAAAGAAAAAAGACAGAAAAAAAAAAAAGTACTCCACTCTGACATTTAAAAAATTCTCCCATTTGTTTCTCCTGTTTTTATGACTTGATAATCTTTTATTCACTTAAATCTGTCATCAGCCTGGCATTTATTTTTGTGATCTATATGAAATAGAAATAAGAGTTCATATTTTTTTCTAGACGGTCATTCAGTTTTTCAAATACCATTTGTTGAATAGTTCACTGATTTAAGAGGCCACTTTCAGCATCTCCTACACTACCCTGTACCTCTGTATCTACATCTGGACTGTTAGCCCTCTTCCATTGTTCTGTCTGCACCTGCATTGCCATCCTACATCACTGCACTGTGTTAATTATAGCATCTTTATAGTGTGTTTTGATACCTGGTAGGGTCATAATACATTTCAGCATTTGGCTAGTCTTACTTTTTTATTTTTAAATGCACATCGTAAACACTGTGTTCACTTTCCAAAAGAATCATGGTGCCATTTGTTATTGAGATGGTGTTGAATTATTAATTTAGGGAGGCTTCATATATGTGATGAGAGATCTTCTGACACAAGCTTATGATTTTTTTAAATTGGATATAGTCACTGTACAATATTAAATAAGTTTTAGGTGTACAACATAGTGATTCACAATTTTTAAGGCTACATTCCATTTAGTTATTATAAAATACTGGTCATATGGCCTGTGTTGTACAGTATATCCTTATAGACTATTATATACATACTAGTTTTTACCTCTTAATCCCCTACTTTGCCCCTCCTCACTTCCTTCCCCCCCAAAGGTAACTACTTGTTTGTTCTCTATCTGTGAATCTGTTACCCAAGCTTATACCACCCAGGAGCGGCACAACAGGCCAGTAAATCAAGAGATGAGGTAATGGGGCAAGGAATAGCAACTTTATTTGGAAAACAAGAAGACCAAAAAGATGGTGGACTATTGTCCTAAAGCACCATCTTACTTAAGTTGGAATTCAGGCTTCTTTTACAGTAAAAGAGGAGGGGGTGTGGCTTATTATTGCAAACTTCTTGGTACTGGAATCCTTTGTCCTTTGTTCTTGCAGCTGTCCACATGGGTCTAGTCACACATTTCTTGTAAACTTCCAAGACAATTGTTATTTTCTGTTCTGCAACTTTTTACCTCTATATGAATGGGAAGGTGTTACACCTTTAAAGATCTGAGGCTTGAGAATGGGCTCCCCTGTATATTTCAGGATATAGGAAACATTTATTTCTTTACAGAGGTGTAAGTCAGCATGACTGAACACAAACAACAGAGCACAAAGGTTAGAGCTAAAAGAATAAATTCAAAAGGGAGTCATTTGTTTTTCTCTGTTACAAGTCTGTTTCTTTTATATTATATTCACTAATTTGTTTGTTTTACAAGTACATGATTTAACTTTTCTTGAATCCTTCTTTCCGTTTGTTTTGTTTTCCTTATTTTTATCTTTTATATGATGAAGTACTCTCATAAAGATTTTGTGTTTTCTTCATTAATTATTCTCCCAGGTGTTATTATTATTGTTATGCTATTATTAAATATGGGGTATTTTACTCTATTTTATATCTTGTAACTGGTGGTTGTTTATGTACATGCAGGCAATTAATTTATGTATATTAATTTTTCCCCTGTGACTACACCAACTTGTCTTATTAGTTAGAATAGTTTTCTTAGGTGTATCTCTGGAATTTTCTACATGTATATATTATCTAAAAAGTGATCATTTTTTTCTGTTTCCTGCCCAGTATTTATGCTGATTACATATTTTTTTTTGTTCATTCTGTTGTCATGTACTATTAGTGATAGTGAAGGGTCTTTGTCTTATTCCTAAATAAATATTTTTAAACATTTTCCTTTTGATCAGTGTCCTGACCAACGTTACCATGTTTAGGAAGAATCCATTTATCCCTATTTTAAAATCTGAACTTTCATTTTTTATTAAGACTGGATGTGGAATTTATTAAGTTATTTTTCAGCATTTATGGAGACAATAACAAGATATTTCTCTTTCAGTCAACTACTATGAGTTATAAGATTTTTTTATAGTGGATCGAATTGAATTCCTGATGGAATGTATCTGCTAATATTTTATTTAGAGTTTTGCCTCTATAGTCATAAGTGTGTGTACTTTATAATTCTTTATGTGATCATGATGGTTTTTAGTATCATAGTTTTTCGTATTATAGTTTTATAACAATAATCTTAAAGCTGTCCTTTTTCTATGATCTAGAACTGTTCAAGAAGATTGAGATTTTGGGAGTTCCCATCATGGCTCAGTGGTTAACGAATCTGACTAGGAACCACAAGGTTGCGGGTTCTACCCCTGGCCTTGCTCAGTGGGTTAAGGATCTGGCGGACGAGGCTTGGATCCTGTGCTGCTGTGGCTCTGGCGTAGGCTGGTGGCTACAGCTCCGCTTTGACCCCTAGCCTGGGAACCTCCATATGCTGCGGGAGCAGCCCAAGAAATGGCAAAAAGACAAAAAAAAAAAAAAAAAGATTGAGATTTTAATTTTTTAAATATTTGGTAAAATGCTACTATGAAATTATTTAATTACATTGCTTTATTTGGGGCAAGTTTGCTCTTTGACAATTATTGTTACTTTTTAATGGTAATTCACCTGTTTCAGGTTTTTTTTTTTTTTTCTTTTTCAGTCGCACCTGTGGTATGTGGAAATTTCCTGGGCCAGGAATTAAATATGAGCCGTAGCTGTGAACTAAACCACAGCTGAGACCTACACCACAGCTGAGGCAATGCTGGATCTTTAACCCACGGTGCTACAGTGGGAACTCCCCTATTTAGATTTTTTTTTATTTTTCTGGAACTAGCCTATGCTACAGCCACAGCAATGCAGGATCCAAGTCATGTCTGTGACCTACACCACAGCTAATGGCAACACCAGATCCTTAACCCACTGAGCAAAGCTAAAGATTGAACCCACATCCTCATGAATCCTAGTTGGGTTTGTTAGGACTGAGCCACAATGGGAACTCCAGGAATTAATTTTAATAATTTATATTTTCCCAGAAAATAGTCATGTATGCAGATTTTCAAATTTATTTTCTTAGAATTGAGAGAATTATTTTGCAGTGATACTGTAATTTTGTTTATATCTATTGTCTTTGATATCTTTGTCTTTTGTGCTTTTATATGCTCCCTTTTCTTGATTAGATTATCTAATTTATGTATTTTTTATTAGCTCCCTCCTCACATCAGTTCTTGGATATATTTATTAGCTCTACCTTTTCCTATTTACTCCCTTTGATTTTCTAATTCCTATCCTTTTCTCAAATTCATTTTTTAGCTTTTCTAATCTTTTGAGTTTAATTTTTAATTTGTTTATTTTACATTTTTTTTTTGCTTATCAGTATAGGTATTTAAGGTTATAGGTTTTTCTTTTCAGTATGACTTTGTGTCAAAGATAATAATAATTCACATTTATTAAGTATTTTCTATATTTTGGGGACTATTTAAAAATTTTTTTTCTGCAACACAGTGAGGTAGTTATGGTTACTATTACCACTATTTATCAGCAAAGAAACTTAGGCGCCTGTGTGTTAGGTGGTAATTGTACAAAATGAAACACAAAGCTACTGGAGAAACTGTTAAAGGTAACAACATGTATCTTCCCTGTTTCTTATTTCATCAGGAACCTGTGCTACAAATAGAAACTACCCCTTTCTCTATCTAACTAGCTGCTCTTTTAGCTGCCCTGAGCTTGAGTTCTCTCTGCTCAGTGCTCCCAACTCCTCCGTTGGTGGAAAAACCTGCTTGAGATCTCATTGCTCGTTTTATTTTACAGCCTCCTTCCCTCACTGTTTCTAACACTGAGGAAACTGACAACAATAACAACAAAGACACCAAGAACTTTCTTTTCCAAGGACAGAGAGCCATCAAGGATCTCTATGGACATGGAAAGCAGAACGCATGCTAAGATTTTGTCAGCTCTTGCGATCTCTGATTCAGCCAAGTTACTCTTTACATGCCAAATGAGAACACTAATGCACGTCTCTCTGCTGGCTTGTAAAGAGAATTTGCCTTTTTTATATACCAGGAATTATTAGGCGGGGATAAGTCTGTGAGGAAAGTTTGGAGATGGAAGGCTTAACCCCCTGAGCCACAATAGGAACTCCCAGTCTGACTTTAAATATGTGGTGCTCATGGCTTTAAATGTGGGTTCAAATTGTTTATCTTTTGTCTTTAATGCTTGCTGGTTCCTCATTATAAGTGTGATGCTCATGGAGACTTAAGTTTGTAGACTCTTTTTGTTTCCACTCATTTCAGGATTTTTCCATTAATGGTGACTTTCTTGGTGTCACTATGGGTTTCCTGCTTTTCTCGCCTGTCTTGACTGTGCCTTCACGCCAGTTGTGAGTACTGACAGCTCCCGAGACTGCTACAGGAAGTCATTGAAGAGGCATCACAGTTTTTCAATCCTTTGTCCTTTCTCGTTTCACAGAAGTATATATCTTTTCATTCCATTGAAAGTGCTCTTGCCAAGTTCCCCCATGACTCATTTTTTGCTAAATCCAGTGAACCCCTGTGAGTTTTTATTTAATTATTTGACCTTGCAACAGCATTTGGCACTACTGATGATTACCCTTTTCTGAAAGCACTGTCTTCTCTTGGCATCTAAGACATGCTCTCCCCTTGTGTTTCAGGTCTCTGAAGTTAGACTGTCTGGGCTCAACTCTTGGCTTTGACACTGATTAGCTGCATGACTTTGGGAAGCCACTCAATATTTTTTGGGATTCAGTTTCCTCATAGTTAAGGGGAATAACAGAACTCATCTCTTAGGATGGATTTGAGGACTCATGTGAAATTATATGTAAAATGACTCCAATTATACTTGGCATTTTAGCACCACTTAAGTCACAGTGCATGGGGTGCTGGTAAACTGTCTTCCTGGAAAATAAAGCCCTGGTTTGCAGTGTTGACAATTTTTTTGGTGGAAATACTTCTGTGGCCTTAAATAAGCCTACCATTCTGGACTGTTTAGCAGTGGGCTTTCCCAGGAGCTGGCTTTGAGGTAGGAGATAGCTGGGCCCCTGGGCTGAGAGAAGTGGGGGGCTTGTTAGGCCATGTAAATAATTTCTCTTTGACACCTCAAAGAAAAAGTTAGTTGAAGGAGCTGAACTCAGCTGGAGTAGAAAGATAAGATGACCACTTCAATCACTCTTGGAGTCAAGGAGATTTCCTCAGTTACACATGGGCAGTAAGGCTCCTAGGGGTCAAAAAAGGGAGGGGGCGCCAGGCCATAGTAAGTCCTGACAGCTTCCCGGTATCCTTTGCTCTGGAATCCATCTTTGTCAAAAGATGTGCATGCATTTGGGGAGGGTCCTATGTCCAGTTAGGTGTGAGAATTAAAACAAGATAGTTGGCTAAAGGTAAACAAAGACCCAGAAGAACTGTCCTATGTAACTAAATCACCTCTCTGGCATGCTCTTCACTCAGGACGCCCACACTCGTACTTTAGGGGTGTATTTCTCTTTGATTCTGACTTACATAAATAAACTGCTTTTCTGTGTGCTCTCTCTCTCTCATGCTGTATTGTGACTCTTAACGATGAAATTTGTACCTGTTTTTACAGTTTTTGTCTCCTCAAAACATTCTTGCTTTCAACGGGGACAGGAATCAGGCCTGGGTATTTTGTTAACAAATTTCCTAGTATGACTTGTTTGTCTTAGAGTCACAAGCTCTGGCTTGAAGAAAATGACAGTTTCAGTCCTTTCACACTTGGCATTTAAGCTGAAATGCCACAATAGTTTATTAAATAATGAGTCAGCTTGATGAGTCATCTTGTTTTTATTTATTGCCCCCGATACACCTTTTAGGGCTGCATCTGCAGCAGATGGAACTTCCCAGACTAGGGGTCAAATTGGAGCTGCAGCTGCTGGCTTACACCACCGCCACAGAGACGCAGGATCTCAGCTGCATCTGCAACCTACACCACAGCTTGCGGCAACGCTGGATCCTTAACCCAGTGAGTGAGGCCAGGGATTGAACCTACATCCTTGTGGATACTAGTTGGGTTTGTTACTACTGACCCACAGTGAGAACTCCCCTATTTATTGCCCTCTTTATAGAAAGTAGGCTCAGAAAAGATGCGAGAAAATGAATCATACACTGCATTTCACTATTCATATGTTGGTGTCATTTCTCACAGTGAAATATAATATACTTCGGGGGTGAGGTGTTGGAAACCAGATTCCTGGAGTTTCGTGAGGTATATAATTGACTGAATCTGGAAATACTACAGTCAGGCCAGGTGAAGTTGTTTGATGTTTATGCCACAGTGATAACCAAGAAAATAGAAAATACATTGTACTATGTATAAAATAGGTGACTAACTATGACCTACTATATAGCAGAGGAAATTGTATTCAATATTCTGTAATAACTTCTATGAAAAAATAATTTGAAAAAGAATGGATATATTTATGTGTATATCTGAATCACTTTGCTGTACACTTGGAACCAACACAACTGTACTCCAATGAAATTAAAAGCAAAAAACAAAAATCAAAAAGAAAATACATTGGATAGGAGAAAAGAATGAATAAATGAAAATAATAAGTGAGTTATACTAGTCACTCTCTTCTATGACCCTGGGAGCCTATGCTGAATTTTTCTAAGCCCACCTGACCAACAGGGATGGGGGTGTGGAAAGGAGAGACGTAGGGAAGGAATTAGAAATGGGGGAGCTGGACAGAGCTCAGAAACCTTGCTCTAGTTAAGCCATGTTTACAGTATGACAGGGTAGATTCTATGGGCAGTGAAATTGGAGTTTAAAGCAACTGAATAAATATTTTTAAATCATAGTGGAAGCATTTGTTTCAGGAAGAGGCGGGAATTTGAAGGGGACTGAGGGCTCACCTCCAGTATAGTCAGTGTTGCAACTTTGCTCCTGATTCCTCTGACTTGGTTCTTTATGCTTCGCTTTTCCTATTGTGAAGCCCAAATTGCAGGCTTCCCTTAAAAATGCTCCTGCGTTCTGTTGCCGCCTTCTGCTCTCAGGCTGATTGTAGAATCAGGGCAGGCACAGAGTCCACAGGCAGGTTTTATGTGCAAATCTGAAGCTGAGAGGAGTTTCTTTATCTACTTGTTTACCTGTGACAGATCAGCAGGACATGCTTCCTTTCTGGGAGCAAATGCAGTGTTTTGGGCAGTTTGGTAGAATTGTGTGGCAAGGGCAGCTGTTTCTAAAACAACATTCAGACTCAACTGAACTATATTTGTTTTTCCCTTAAAAATAGATCCATTTTCTCTTTTTTTTTTTTTTTTTTTCTGAAAGCAGAGAATACACACAGACTCGGTCTTTCCAAATAAATACTACGAAAAGTGATCTGGCTGTTAAAATGGAAGTGGCAATCCTTCAGGCCAGGTATTTCAAGGTTAAGTGTCTTCTCCAAGGTGAGCGCTTGATTTAAAACAAGAAAACAGGCTGTCAGCTGCAGGCAGGACTTGACACAGTCTCAGCATAAATGATGAAGTGCATTGCAGGCCTGTGGTTCATCTCCTTTAGGCATCTGAGAAGCAGTGGGGTGTCTGGGTCATTTGAATCAAACAGTAGCCTGCAGAAGTGCCAGCATATTTACTTCTGTCATCATCTGTGGTCCTATTACGGACGTTTCGCAGCAGCTCCGCGGCTGCAGTGTATCAGCTCCAGCAGCTCTGCCACCCGGAGAGAAACCAAGTGAG
Organism: Sus scrofa; assembly: GCF_054392235.1. Classification (NCBI taxonomy): domain Eukaryota; kingdom Metazoa; phylum Chordata; class Mammalia; order Artiodactyla; family Suidae; genus Sus; species Sus scrofa. The sequence goes on along the minus strand of NC_139390.1, from coordinate 90,550,387 downwards.
CCCGTGGAGAGCTGAACTCAGGCTTATTACGCCGGCGGGCCCAGAGGAGATCGCTCTCTGGAATCAGAGCCCCCAGGAAGGGTCTTACAAGGCCTTTATGGGTGGATTTTCTGGGGTCTGTGCTCGGTGGAATGGACTGGAGTGGGTACAGGCAGGATTGCTGATGCAGAAGCAAGCTTTCAGAAGCAGACAGATGGCCGGGGGTGGTTAGGGTCAGTTGGCTGGACCTTGATTAGTCATCATGAACAGGGTGTTCTCCCTACTCTTCATCTCAGGACATTTTCTCCTTCAGTCCCCGAGAAATATCCAGTGAGCCCCAAGCGACCTCTTAATGGGACAAAGTGCTAGCTCATCAATACCAGGTTGCTCAACTAGGATACACTTAATTTCCAAGTTTCCCAGAAGAGAGATGAGAAAAATAAAGGACTGCTGCTCAACACGGGAGTTTTACTTTGGCATTAAGCAAAAAAGCAAAACCTGATTCTTCCCAGAGTCATGAGAGATCAAATCTGGGTTTATTCTCTCACCATAAGTTAGAAGACATGTTATTTCAGAATTCAACAAAAGATAAAGGAAGACTAATGGGGAGGGGGCGTAAGAAAAAACTAGTGCCCTACAGGGGAGAGAGAGATTTATGCCTTCTAACATGGTGTATAAGATTGTTGCATAGGCATTTATGAAAGATGTAAAACTCCTGAGCATGTCAAGACATGTCTCTGTATTTATAAGGCATGATCAAATTATGACTTAAAACTCTGGGCTCTAATCAGATAAGTGATATTGACAGGAGATATGAAACTTATAGAAAAATTTTACCTTGGGTAAAAAGGCTCTATTTTATCTGTGTGTGTGTGTGTGTGTGTGTGTGTGTGTATGCATGTATGTAGGTGTGTAAACCAGCCAAATAATTATGATTGTTTATCATATGGTCAGATTCTTTTAAAAAATTTTGTAGGAGTATAGTTGACTTAGAATGTTGTGTTACTTTCAGGTGTACAGCAAAGCAAATCAGCTATATGTATGCATATGTCCATTTTTTTCAGATTCTTTTCCCATAGAGGTTATTATAGAAGATTGACTATAGAGTTCCCTGTGCTATACAGTAGGTCATTATTGGTCACCTATTCTATCTTTAGTAATGTGTATATGTTAATTCCAAACTCCTAATTTATTCCTCCCTCACCCAATTTCTCCTTTGGTAATGGTAAGTTTGATTTTGAAATCTGTGAATTTGTTTTTGTTTTATAAATAAATAATTTATTTATGTTTTGCTTTTTAGGGCTGCAGCTGCAGCATATGAAAATTCTCAGGCTAGGGGTCAAATCTGAGCAGCACTGCCGGCCTGCACCACAGCCACAGCAACATGGGATCCAAGCCTTGTCTGCAGCCTATACCACAGCTCATGGGAATGCTGGATCCTTAACCCATTGAGTGAGGCCAGAGATTGAACCTGAGTCTCATGGATGCTGGTCAGATTCATTTCCGCTGAGCCACAACGGAGCTCTGGGAGGCTTGTTCCCTTAAAAAAAAAAAAAAAAAAAAAGTGCCCTCCAAACCCTAGTTGAAGTAAAAAACCAACAGACTTCATACATAAGACATCTTTGGTTGATTTTATTATACCTGATTTTGTAATTCTGTAAGATGATGTTTAATCTGAATACTAAAAGAGAAATAATGCTTTCCTCCAACCCCAGCGTGTTAAACAGCATTATAAAATGAGTCATAGAGTAGTCACCCATATGTATATGATTCCTTCTTCATATTTTCTTACTAAAAATTCAAAATTTTCTCGGTAAGGAATATTTTTCTTTTCTTTTCTTTTCTTTTCTTTTCTTTTCTTTCTTTCTTTTCTTTCTTTCTTTCTTTCTTTCTTTCTTTCTTTCTTTCTTTCTTTCTTTCTTTCTTTCTTTCTCTTTCTCTCTCTCTCTCTCTCTCTCTCTCTTTCTCTCCTTCTCTCCTTCCTTCCTTCCTTCCTTCCTTTCCTGCCTGCTGCATGTGGAAGTTCCTGGGCCAGGGATCGAACCCATGGCACAGCAGCAACCCAAGTCCCTGCAGTGACAACACCGAATGCTTAACCCACCTTGCCACCAAGGATCTCCAAGAATATTTTTTGATGTTCCAGTTGGTGGCTATCTCTTTACAATTACACAATTTTATGAGGGTTAAGAGTCTCATGTTTTTAATTACAGAATTTGCATATTTGGTTTAATATCATGAGTTTTTTTGGTAGGTTTATTTTATAGTCTCTTCCTTTCAAATCTAACAAGTCAAGACTACCTTCAGTGATGGGAAACAATGTTCATTTCTTCTACCAGATTGTTGACACGTGGCCTGGTTCCAGCTATCGATGTCACATATACCTGGGACAACTTCAGAGGCTACAGTCTTCTCTGGGTAAAGGTCACCCCATCAAGAAAAAAAAAATTTTCCCTGGTATTTTCTTGAAAGCATTGACTAAGTCCTACTAGCTCTTCAGCACCTTTAATCTTACTTCAAACACTTCCTAGTAACAAAGCAAACAGAAAAGAAATTTCAGCTTTTCTTCTCAGGGAAGATGCTGATAGAGGTTTACTGCAAAAGTACTAGTGGAAGGGCTGCTGTGTCGGTGCCCTGGATGAAACCTGCAACCACAGGAAAGGCTGTTGGGGTGAGCCATCAGTGATGAATGGGGCGGGGAGGGATGGGGGCTGCAGTTAGGCAATTGCGTCAAGAAAAATCTCCCCCTGTACGTATCTTACCTCCGCATCTTAGATAAGGGACATGTAGCTTTGATGCCAGGCTCCTCAGCTTTTTCATTACCCACAGACTAGCTCGGGCAGTGGGAGCTAGAGAAAGGCTGGAATGAACTGAATGGTTCTCCAGGCTTTTCTAGATGCCTTGTCTGACAGAAGAAGGCAAGGCTAACACAGATGGTGCATGTCCCTGTATGTCAGGTTTGAGTTGGTTTGCGAAGGCCTCAATTCCCACAGTGGCTCAGACAACAGACAGTTATTGTCTCAGTTCTGAAGGTGAGAAGTCTGAGGTGAAGAAGTTTGGTTACTCTGAGGCCTGTGAGGGAGAAACTTCTCCAGGCCTCTCTCTTAGCTTCTGGTGTTTTGCTGGCCACCTTTGGAATTCCTTGGCTGCTTCTGCTGAATCACCCCCATCTCTCCTTTCATCTTCACGTGGTATTCTCTGTGTGGGCACCTGGTGTTCTCTGTGTGGGTGTCCAGATCTTAGAAAGACACAAGTCATACTGGATCAGGGCCCACCCTACTCCAGGATGACCTTGTTTTAACTAATTACATCTGCAATAACCTTATTCCCAAATAAGATCACATTCAAAGATACTAGGGGTTAGGTCTTTTAACATAAGAATTTGGGGAGACGCACTTCAATCCATAACAACACCCAAATATGACGTGGTTATTTTTAGCATTTTTCAGTCTTTTTTGGTGTGAGCCACAGGGAAGTCCTTTCAGTGTTTTGTGTTTCTGATTTTTGTTTTTTTGGCCATGCCCATGGCATGTGGAAGTTCCCGGGCCAGTGACTGAACCCACACCAGAGCAGTGATCCCAGCTGCTGTAGTGGCAATCCCAGATTCTTAACCCATTGTACCACAAGAGAACTCCTAGAAAATTTCAGTCTTATTAGAGCCAGAGATTTGCCGAAATCTTCCAGTCTCCTCATTCTGTCACCGAAAATGGATTACTTCTGTGTGGATAAGAGAGATATTTCAAATAACCTCTAGATTTGCGCTCTAGCTATCAAAAGGACACCAAGATGCAAGACCCTGCCCCATAGGAACCAGAAAGACAGGAAGCTTCTCTATTACAAGCTCCAAGGACTTACCATATAGCTTTCAGAAAACTCCTTATGCCTATAAGTATTTTCAGAGTTCTAATATAGATCTGAACAGACAATATCAGGATTAGTAATATATTTAATGCTTTAAAAACAGTGAAAATGAACATTTTAACTGTGTTAACTTTTATTTCTGAGTCTTGAACTTTTGCCAATGACTAGATGAAAATATTAAGAATGATTATGCATGTTTTGGAGGTACTGTCAACAATATCGACTTGACATCAGCCCTTTGCAGCAACAGTCCTCTGTGGGCTGTATTTTGTTCATTACTAAATCAGCTTTCAATAATAGTATTAATAAATTTTCTGGAAAGGGTTATGGGGTGTGTCAATTGAGATATGAATAAAAAGCATTTACTTGACTGCCTGAAACATAGCAACTGCTCAGTAAATGCTGGCTGTTAAAGTACAGCAAGAGGTCATATTTAAAAAAAAAAATATTCTCCCTGATATGATTTCCCTTCTTGGTAATATGATTTATTCAGGGGTTCTTCTATGCCATTTTTTCTCAAAAGAGTGGAGAGTCAGTGTTATCCAGGGAAAAGAGAGTTTGTAGTAGAGTGAAGTCATAAAGGGAACCATAGGGTTAAATGATGTAGATAGTTTAGGAAGTGGGGAAGCCCACTTTGCCCTTCATCTATATAGATTAAATCTAGAGGGGAAGAAAAAAGAAGTCGGAGAAACTCTTTTCTCCTGGCCACTCTTTTCTGTATGAGGTGGGAGACAAGATCACTGGTAGAAAATTAAAAGTGGGAATAAAATAGAGAACTGCAGAGGCATAGAATTGGAACTGCTAACCCAAAGAATACAAGCAGCAGCCAACTGGAAAGAGTTCTTAGTCCAGTGAGACCAAGAGTCCAATTGAAGCCATCATTTCGCAGCTGAGGTTAACGAAAAGTATTATTATATTTTCCTCTATCCCAGTGTGTTTTATCTTATGCCATCTTGTTTATGTTATTTTACTTTCTCCCATTTAATTTAACTGGTAGAAGCAAAGTTAAGTGTCTTGTGGGTGTAAAGGAAGAAGTGATTTGTCTAGGACCGGGTTGACTGCCTGGGAGCAGAGCAAGAGAAGAAATGGGGAGGGAGCCTGTGGGGTAGTTGAAGCTATTGACCAACCAGGCAGGAGGGAAGGGGTGTCACCACATACTTAGATGTGCTGACAGTGGAAAGACATATCTCCGTGGTAGGAGAACAGATATGATGGCAGGAAGAGATAGAAGAATGGAAAGACAGGAAGTATTGCTAAGAAATTGGGATTTTTGAATTTAAGAGTTGGAGCTGGAGCAGTTCTAGATAGTTGGCCCAGGGTCTGGGGTACAGAAAATGTAGTGTCTCTAGGGAGCCAGGGCATGGGATAAGTGAGGATGTGATGACATATGAAGTGGTGAAGGTGCTCACAAAGGCAAACTGTCCATTTCCCAGTCTTACAACCAGTCCCTGGCTGTGCTCTTTATTACTTGCTCACTCTCTCTCCTCACCATCCACTTTCTGGCATCTTGTATCTTTTCAAGGTCATGTAACAAATCACTTTCCCAATCAGGAGCAGCACAGGGACATAAATCAATGTCATTTGTGCATATTTTTTTCTTCCTCAAAGACTTGTCTAAATGAAACATTACAATATACTTTAGTTACACAAATTAAATGCTGGCTTTAAGATGCTTAGTCCTTGTACTTTTTAACCTTCAAAGAACTTTATAGATATTAAAGTCATTAATCTTTTTAACACTCCTGGAGGTAGCATAATTCAGTCTTTAAGTTGAACTTGTTCAAAAGATTAGCACAGAGGGTGAGGAACTATTTGGCTACCAGATGCAATTTTCAGCTACAACAACTGGTCTTGGAAATTGTATTGCTTTGGCCACTTCTGACAGTTAGGAACTAATGATTTTTTGTTCCTCTCTCCATCAATGGGAAGCTGTTATTCCTTCAGTGTGGATCCACTTAAGACTTCACAAAAATAAAAATCTTAAATGAGGGTTAATAGATTAGCATTTCAAAGGACAAAAATAATAGATGATAATTTCTTCTGAGACCCATAAACCATCTAAAGTAATTCTGAGCTTATTGAGCCCTTCTCTCCTCTGCTTCTCATTTAATTTCATAGCTCCCATTTCTTCTTTTTGGATTCCTCTCTTTCTACATATTGTCTATATGCAGGGGATCCTTATTCCTCTCAAGCTTTTTTTTTCTAGATGTAACTTTACTGTCCTTGTGTATCTGCCTCTTTCTTCTTTGTTTTCTGACTCTCTTCCCTTTCTCTCTCCAGCTTTTTCTTTCCATCCTGCCGTTTGCTTCTATAGAATCTGTGCCTTCTTATCTCATCTTTTGGCTGCTTGGAGGCAATCTTATTTCCTGACCCAGACTCTGGACTCAACCCTTCTCTCCCTGGTTTGACTTTTTCATTACTATCATACCCATATAGGCCACTATTATTAATCAGCATTTATGGAGGCAAGAAGATGACTTTCCATTGTGAAGATGCCATCAAAAAGGCAACAATGTACACAAGAGACAATGATCTGTACTTGTTCTGATTCTCCAAGTGGGGAAAAAATGAATTCTCCAAGTGGGAATAAAATTCCTTGTCACCAGCATTTGCTCATTTATTGAAAAAAATAAAACACCAAGTCCCATTGTAGAGGGGGAGGAAGAAATGGAGACATTGATTGAACCCATGACAGTCTGCAGTATCGACCAGTCTTGCTCTCAAACAATAGAAACAGACTGAGATGAATTCTCTTTGTGCTGTTGTCAATCACTCGTGTGGCGGAGTCACGTGCAGGAGTTAATCTCTGGTTGTTGTACAAAAATGTCTGTGGGGAAGCGCCGTAGAAGACTTTTTCCTAACCTTTTTAAGGTTGCAGAGGTGGTTCAGGCAGGGATTTGTACAGCATGTAGGAGTGTGGAGGGAATTACAGAAGATAATGTAAGGAAGCTTGCTGTGCGTTTTTCAGGGACCACATCCTAAGGAAGAATTAAGACCCCACAGCTGAGATGGGGATTGGAGTCCCAAAGCACTCCTTAAAATGGGTGAAGTGTTTGCAAATCCCAAATGGGATAGGTGCTTCTTGATTAAACATGCTGAAAAATGTAGAACCGCCTCTGTTCTTGGAGGAGATGGGGAGAACCATGAGCTGCTACAACGGATTTGCAGATGGGGAGCAAAGAGGTTCTTAAAAACTTCAGAACCTACAGCCTGGCATGGCTACGTGCTGAAAACTTGAAATCATGAATCCCTATCTGCCCTGGTTGGGGGAACACTGCAGGTGAGGAAGAACTTCTTTACTTTTCTGTAACTCATCCCAAGTCTAATTTTGGACCTCTGTACCTTCAGAAAGGCACGAATTTTAACTCTGGCCTTTTGAAGGGTTTTTTTTTTTTTTTTTTTTTTTTTTTTTTTTTTTTTTTATCTCCCGAGAATATTTGTGTGGTAAACATTTACCCAGTACTAAGAATTCAGGGCATGGCATCCACTCCTTGAGTCACTTACCCACACAGGTGAGCAATGAGACACCCCTTCTGTGTTTCCACACAGCCCTCGAGGTCCACTGGCTTCTGCTACCCCTATGACTGGTGTGTTTCCAAGATGCACAATCTCCATGTCCCCCCCACCCCCCCAGGATCTTGCCACTTCCTTGTCTGCACAGGAGACAAGCAACAACATCCCAAATTAGACTTGGGATGAGTTACAGAAAAGTAAAGAAGTTCTTCCTCACCTGCAGTGTTCCCCCAACCAGGGCAGATAGGGATTCATGATTTCAAGTTTTCAGCACGTAGCCATGCCAGGCTGTAGGTTCTGAAGTTTTTAAGAACCTCTTTGCTCCCCATCTGCAAATCTGTTGTAGCAGCTCATTCTCCCCATCTCCTCCAAGAACAGAGGTGGTTCTACATTTTTCACTTCACTACATCTTTGCACTTCCCGCAGCCCTGGAGGACTTTTCTAGTGACGCTGTTATCTCTCTGTCTCCTGCTTCTTAAAACTCCTGGTTGACATGATGTAGTCTTTCTTCCCTGGAACTAGCGCGTTTGGAATCCAAAGGCTAGAGAAACTTAGGTTAAATACTGCTCGTTTTTTTTCTTCTTTTGGTTTAATCCTCTGAGGGAAGAAATACATGACTGCATATCTTCTTGAATGGAAGGGAGAAAAAGAAACACAGGTTGAAGCTAAAAAATATTATCTGGTTACTGTTGTGTCAGAGGTCTCAGAATTTAAGAAGCTTTGGCCAGCCTTCTGGAGCTGTGGCCATCTGTCTAGGACAGATATGTGCCATGTTGATGAAAGAGGATGCAGTGTAGTCCTTCAGAATTTAAACGGTTGAGACCAGAATTGCAATAGCTGTCCACTGTTTCACTCATTGGACAAACTCTTGGGTTTGCTACTTCTGTGTCTTCTTTAAACCTGAATTTAAAATTAGAATCTTTTAAAAATGTTATTACTTATGAGTGTTCAAGGATCCTTCTGAAGGATTTGAAGTGGCAAATGTTTTGAGATCAGCATTTCTTAGGTAACAATATTGTCCATTCTTTGAGAAATAGGTGGGTTGTGGTTGTATCATTGAAGTTTTTTTTTTTTTTTCTTTCCGTAAACCAAGGAGGTCTTATTTATTCTAGCTAAGGATGCTAAAACTGAGGAGTCTGGATCAAGATGGAGGAGTAGGAAGATCCTGAGCCCACCTCCTCCCACAGCTACACCAAAGCAACAGTGACCTGGAAAAAAACTATCTCTGAGAATAACCTAAATACCAGCAGAATGGATTTTTTTTTCTTTTTAAGAACAGATTTTTGAGAACTAAGGATATAAAGGAAAGGCCAACGGAGATGAGCAGGAAGGGCAGAGAGACGTGGTCCAGTGAGAACCTGCTTCCCCTGGCGCAGCCGCCCACATGCAGGAGGGATGTCTTGATAGTGGAAGATCCCCTGAGAAGTGAGTGGTCTGAGCCCCACTTTGGGCCCCCCACCCAGGGGACCTGCATTGAGAAGATGAGCCCACATAACGGTTGGCTTTGAAAATCAGTGGGGCTTCCTCCCCCAAAGGGCTATGGAAAACAGACTATGATTAAAGGACCTACCCACAAACTCACTTGGTTAGAGCCCCAGCCCAGATGCAATGGCTTGAAAAGTACCTGGGTCATCTGGGAAAGAGAGTCATTGACTAATTTGAAGTGTGTGCTGAAGGGGCAGTGATCTGGCAGAGCTTTCTCTGGGGGATGAAGCCCTGATATGTGCCATTAAAAAAAAAAAAAATTCTGGAGTTCCCATCATGGCGCAGTGGTTAACGAATCCAACCAGGAACCATGAGGTTGCGGGTTCAGTCCCTGCCCTTGCTCAGTGGGTTAACAGTCTGGCGTTGCCGTGAGCTGTGGTGTAGTTTGCAAATGCGGCTCGGATCCCGCCTTGCTGTGGCTCTGGCGTAGGCCGGTGGCTACAGCTCCGATTCGACCCCTAGCCTGGAAACCTCCATGTGCCACGGGAGCGGCCCAAGAAATAGCAAAAAAAAAAAAAAAAAACCAAAAAAAAAACAAAACAAAAAAAAAAAAAATTCCTTTCTTCTAGCTGACTCAGCACTGGTAGCTGCTATTTCTGTAACTCTCCATCAATCTAGCTAACACTGTGCACCTTCCCCCAGTTCTCCCTTAAGGACTTGCCTTGCCTCACCTGATGGGCCAAACTCTTGTCATTGGTTCTGCTCCAAAGTAGGATGGCCCCTTGCCCTCCAGGATGTCCCCTGTAGTCACAGCCAAGCATGAGTTATCTGGGCTGGGGGCCAGCTCTGCCCTTCAGTGAGCCTGTAGAAATTGTGGGCCAACCACAACAGGAGGGTGCATACAACTTACACAGAGAGAATCCCTCAGAGACCTAGCCCTGCTGGGCGGGAGGCACTGTGCCCCTGGGCCCTACAGGAGACCTACACAAAGTCACTCTTTCATGACCAGGAGACATCAGTGATCTACCCAATACTAGAGACAAACACAGAGAGTTAGGCAAAATGAGAAAGTAAAGGAATATCTCCAAAGATAGAAGTATCACACTCCCTGATTTCAGACTAAATGACAGAACTGTGGAAATCAAAACAGCATGGTACTAGCACAAAAAACAGACACACAGATCAATGGAACAGAATAGAGAATGCAGAAATAAAGTCAGGCTTATATAGATAATTAATTTACAACAAAAGAGCCAAGACTGTACAATGGAGAAAAGACAGTCTTTTCAATAAATAGTGTTTTGAAAACTGGGCCGTTTTCTTGCACCATATACAAAAATAAACTCAAAATAGATTAAGGCTTAAATGTGAAACTTGAAACCATAGAACTCATAGAAGAAAATATAGTCACTACACTCACATCAGCCTTTGCCATATTTTTGGTAGTATCTGTCTCCTCAGGGAAGGGTGACAAAAGCAAAAATAAACAAATTGTACTACATCAAACTGAAAAGCTTTTGCACAGTAAAGGAAACTATCAGCAAGATGAAAAGTCAGCCTACTGAATGAGAACAGATATTTACAAATGGCATATCTGACAAGTTAATAGCCAATATATAAAGAATTCATACAACTCAATATCAAAAAACAATCCAATTATAATATAGGCAAAGGAACTGATAAGATGTTTTCCCAAGGAAGACATACAGATGGCCAAGACGCACATGAAAAGGTGTTCAACATCACTAATCATCAGGGAAATGCAAATCAAAACTACAATGAGATCCCATCTCATCTGTCTGAATGGCTGTTATCAAAAAAACAGATAAGTGTTGGTGAGGATGTGGAGAAAAAGGAAGCTTCAAACACTGTTGATGGGAATGTAAACCCTCAAGCCCTGTTGATGCAGCTATGATGGAAAATGATGTGGCGATTTCTCAAAAAATTAAACTTAGAATTAATATATGATCCAATCATCTTACTCTGGGTATTTTTTAATTAAACTTTTAAAATTATAGTTGATTCACAATGTTCTGTCAATTTCTGCTATACAGTAAATATGTATACATATATAACATTCTTTTACATATATAGTTATACATATATAACATTCTTTTTTCTTTTCCTTTTTTTTTTTTTTGTCTTTTTGTCTTTTTAGGGTCGCACCCGTGGCATATGGAGCTTCCCAGGCTAGGAGTCTAATCAGAGCTGTAGCTGCCGGCCTATACCACAGCCATAGCAACACGGGATCCAAGCTGCATCTGCAACCCACACCACAGCTCATGGCAATGACTGATCCCCGACTCAATGAGTGAGGCCAGGGACCGAACCCGCAACCTGATGATTCCTAGTCAGATTCATTTCCACTGCATCATGATGGGAACTCCTACATATATATATATACATTCTTTTTCTCACATTATCCTCCATCATATTCCGTCACAAATGATTAGATACAGTTCCTTGTGCTACACAGCAGATCTCATTGCTTATCCACTCCAAATGCTATAGTTTGCATCTACTAACCCCAAACTCCCAGTCCATCCCACTCCCTCCCCTTCCCCCTTGGCAACCACAAGTCTGTTCTCCAAGTCCATGTCTCTCTGGGAATTTATCTGAAGAAAATGAAACCAGTAGTTCAAAAAGATAACATGCACACCTATCCTCATTGCAGCACATTACTTACAACAGTCAAGATATAGAAACAACCTAAGTGTCCATTGAGAGATGAATGGATAAAGAAGATGTGGAATATGCAATTCTAGGTAATTCAGCCATTAAAAACAATGAAGTCTTGCATTTGCGATCATATGGATAGACCTAGATAGTGTTACCTAAGTGAAGTAAGAAATAAGTCAGACAAAGACAGATACTGTAAGATTTAATTTACATGTGGAATCTAAAAAACAAATCAAATGAACAAGCAAAATAGAAATAGACTTAAAGATACAAAGCATAAGCTGGTGGTAGGCAGAGGGAGGATAATTAGGGGTTAGGCAAAATAGGTGAAGGTGATGATGAGGTAAAAACTTCCAGTCATGAAATGAAGTCATGGGAATGTAATATACCATCGGAGGGAATGCAGTCAATAATATTGTAATAACTTTTTATAGTGACCGATAGTTACTAGACTGTGTCTAAATGTCAAATCACTATGTTGTACACATGGATTACTAATATAATATTGTATGTCAACTATACTTCAACAAAAAAAAAAAGGGAAAAGGAAGATTGTTAAAAGTGTTGAGGTGGTAATTGGGAGATGGGAGTGATTGGCCAAAAGGAATCAGAGAGAAAATGTGTTATTACAGGGAAGGCAGGGGTTGCCAGTATTTTGATTGATTAAATCTTATAAGATAAAAGTTTTATACCTTATAATTTTGGGAAATTGATCACAGCTTATTGAGCTTTGAAGGATTTTAAAGTTCCCATATTTGAATTACTAGAGACTTTGATAGTTTTTACATACTGTGATCAGGCAAGTAAATTGCCCAGCCTCTGTTGCAATACTTTCAGTGGTGGGGAATGCATCACTTTGCATAATGTTGTTTACTTTGGAGCATTAAAAGTTGTTTCTTGTAATACCCAAATTTTGATTCTCTAGTATATATAGATCTTAGTTCCGAAGTATTTCTTCAGCCTTGCAGAACAAATCTACAGTCTTACAACTGTTTCCAGATTGATGAACATGTTCAGAGATTTTTCACTTCCACACAAAACATCTCCAGAATCATATGAACAGGTTATGTGGTTCTTGGTGATTCTGGTTTCTTTCTCGTTTCCCCAGATCTGGGTGTGACCTTTCCTAGAAGGGAGAGCAGAATGGCACTTGTACTGCCTACTTCCTAGATGCTGAATTTCATTGATGCCACCTAGGATGTGAGGGCTTCAGATGGGGAATCGTGGATGAGTTCTGTGTGGACTACTGCCCTGGGGTGAGCATTATTTTAAGTAATCAGTCTGGCGGCCTTGTAGGGATGGATTTAAAGGGAAGAGATTGGAGGGCAAGACAGAAGATACTGCTACAGGTGGACTTGGATAAGAGGAAAACAGTGATGATGAAGTAAAGGTTGGATTTTAGAAATTATACAATATTGAATGTGGGCGAAGAAGGAGAAACAGGAATTGGGATGACGCCAAGATTTCTAGCTTGGATATTTGGTGGTGTGTTGATGATTTCACAAAATAAGAAAGATATCCCTACAGAAAGAGTCAGTTTTAAGAAAAAGATAAAAATCCTTCTGTGATTTTATTGAGCCCGTATTCTTCCATCTGTCTATAAGAATATAAAGGAACAAAGAGCTATTATGTATAGATAGACCGTGTAGTCACATTACCCTGATCTACCAACCTAGCGATCCTTTTGGAAAAGGGGAATGAGTTTTATTTCACATGACTGGATATTGACTGGGCTTTGCATTCCTTTTCTGTATCATCTTTGATCAATATCAATCAACTGTTATTAAGTACTTGCAGTTGCAAATGTTTTATACTTCTAGTCAAGTGAAATCATTTGGATTATGTTTGAAGATTTTACAGATGTGTGTCTCTGAGACACAAAAAGATTCAAAGCACACTAGTTGCTTTGTGTCTAACTGTTTAGTCAACCACAGCTAAACCAAGGTCTTTATTAGCAAGATAAAAGAGGTCTGAATTTTTATTGAAATTTGAGGAGTTATGAAATTGCTCATCTGAAATCTAAATCTCATTGCAATTTAAGGGCACCGTGTTTGGAATAATACCTCCTTGCGAAGAAGAATTATGATAAATTATAAGAAAATGACACAGGAAATGCTATTCTTTTGTAAAATCATACTATATTCTCTATCCTTTTTGTGGACAGGCTGTTCATGCTATTTATATCATTTCCAAGCCACTCATTTGTCTTTGAAACTGTTCTTACCGATGCCAATCATTTGTTTGCTTTGTGGAAGGAAACGCAGGGTAGAGAATGTGGGTTAGGTAACTTAAACCCCCAGAAAGCTTGAGGCTGCTCTCTGTTCTTGACTCATTGAAACCTAAATAGCTTCCAAGCTTAAGTGTCCACACTTAAGCACAAAACAACTTCCTTAAAAGTGTCAAGCCAGGCTGGTGGCAACTGCAGCCACATGGAAGCATGCCCTTTCTGGAGGGAGCTGCTGCTAGTCACTGTTGTCATGAGGGGTTGCGGGGTCCTTATTCATAGATCCTTGATATTGCAAGAGAAACAAAAATATCTCATGTGAAGTCTACTTATTACAAAATGTCAATTCATTCACATTAAACACATGCTGTACAATCCAAGCAAAGCTTGCCCTCAAACCAGAAAGGCCCCCACTGGTTTGCAGCATCTATGTTAAACATTTCTCAGTAGGCCCAGTTAAAGAACATGCATTCTTATCTTTTCAAACATTTATATTAAAAGTTTAGGAGGAAAAAGATGGCACACAGCCAGGAGTTCCATGGTGGTCTAGTGGTTAGGGTTTGGTGCTGTTACCATTGCAGCCCCGGTTCAAGCCCTGGTCTGGGAACTGAGGGCTCACATCAAGCTGCTGCACACTGTGACCCATATATATATATATATACACACATATGCATATATATATACATATATATACATACACACACACACACACACGTGTGTGTGTGTGTGTGTGTGTGTGTGTGTGTGTGTATGTGTGTGTTTGGCCTATAACCCCTTATTGTGTAACTCACTTTGTTAATTTTACCTAAAACCAGAGCTGATATTAAGCCAGACTACGCTGTTAAGTATGTCTGCCAGCATTCATTCTGATTGACTGGTACCCTGTGGCCCAAGTGATTAAATATTTTTGGTATTATCCCCACCCTAAATTAATAAACAACATACCATTAGCTTGGTTTAGGTATGGTTTTATTTGAACATTGAAAGTTCTTTCAAAACCTTTTTATTTCAAGCCTTCTAGCATTTCTTACTTTACACATAAATGTTGTATTAACTTAAATAATAAATTGTCAGCCCATAATCTCACTTGTTTCATTTCAAAATATTTATTTGGTGATTCTTACTCAGTAGTACTTTTAAAATGACCAGTCTGACATACGTTGATTTAAAATATTTGATAAAAAAAACCAATTAATTCTCTTCATCTGTATTCTTCAAAGATAATAATAGAATATTGGCTTCTCTTTTGTTTGGCTTCTCTTTTGTTCTCTTTTGTTTGGATTTAATCATGTTTCCAATCAATTAATTGGTGACGTTTCTTCAACTTAATAGGAATATAATTGGCTCAATTGTCAACTCTGTAGACTTTTAAAAAACATTAATTCCAAATATGAGCATCTATCATGAGCTGTTTGGAACATGCTTTTTTCCCCCAGAATTTTTATTTTAAATAATAATTTACAGGATGTCAATTTTGAAGAAAATTACTTTGAAACACTGACCTAAAATAAAGAGATGGCCCATTATTTCTCCAGCAAAAATGGGTTTATTGGAGATCAGCAGAGAATTGTGATTGTTATGTGATGAGTCCTGTGCAAGTCCCTGCAGCAAAGAAAGAGGAACTCTATACAAGGGGAAAAGGAAGTTGGTGGAGCTAGCACAAATAAAGAGATCATAGTTTTTCATTTGCTGACTTATTGCTGAGAAAGAAGAGTCTTTTTTTCCTGCTGGGCTCTGCCATCATCACAGTGTGAGACCTCTCTCTTCTGGTCCTTTGATTTTATTGAATTGAGGTTTCTTTTATTAATTTTTTTTGCAGAAATTATTTAGAATAGTAGTGATCTTTGTAGTATCTAAAAACGTTCAGTCAAGTGAGGCAGCAGTGGAAAGAGCACTGGATTAGACATCAGAAGACATAGACCTGGTTTGTTTTGCCAGCTACTCTGATTCTTTGGTTTTAAGTATTATTATTATTGTTATTTTTCATTTTTATTGAAATATAGTTGATTTATAGTATGTTAATTTTCAGGTGTCAAGTGATTCAGATATATATGTGTATGTATATTCCTCTTCTATATTCTTTTCCATTAAGTTATTATTAATGTGAACTATTTTAAAATAGTCTGAGTCAGGAAAGTAACCATTCCATGGTAGGCTTTTTATATTTATTTCATATTTGTTTTTCCCAATCAGAAAGAGAAAAACTAGAGTCTCTGGAGCTTGGAGAGTTTGAACCTTATTAATTCTATTGCCTCTAGCTCTACAGATCAAAAAGGAGTGTTTCAAGTTGAGCTCAGATGAGCAGTCTGTCTTTCTGATGTGTGGTATTACCAGCACTTGTGAGCCAGAGGTTACACTTGGGAGGTGAAGATGTGTGATTGCTAAAAAAAAAAAAAAAAAAAATAGTGCGTGGTATGTGAAGGGCCAACAGCAGAGCATGGAGCTCTTTGCATGCATGAAGGGTAACATCTCAGGTCAGGAGTCATTAGCAAATTAAAATATTTAGGTTCCATCCTTCAGTCTCCCAAGGTATATTTCTGAAAAGTGGCTTGTCCCAGGCTCTCCTTCAACAACTGTCCACTTTTGAATTTGGAATGTCTTGACTATTTTAATCTTCATTGTTAGATTATATATGTGTGTGTGTGTGTGTGTGTGTGTGTGTGTGTGTATATTTATTTATTTATTTTAGGGCTGCACCTGCAGCCTATGGAGGTTCCCAGGCTAGCGGTCAAATCGGAGCTGCAGCTGTCAGCCTGTGCCACAGCCACAGCAACACCAGATCCGAGCCATGTCTGCAACCTACACCACAGCTCAGGGCAACACCAGATCCTCAACTGACTGAACGAGGCCAGCGATTGAACCTGCATCGTCGTAGATATTATGTCAGTTTCTTAACTCCTGAGCCACATCAGGAGCTCCTCTTAGATATATCCTGCAGCTTGCCCTTGCTATTGTTGGTTTGTTGACTGTTAGACATTAATTTATGTTCATTTGAAAGAACATAAAGATTCAGAAATGACGCCTCCAACTAACTATGACAATGGCCATCTGCCAATATATCCTTGGTTTTTGTTCTAAGAGGTTGCAACAGTGGTTTCATAAAAGGGATGAAACGCCTGATTTCTACCAAGTCTGATTCTAGGCCATGATTTGGGATATTTGCAAACCCTCGGGGGAGGCAAATTTAGAGAGATAAAGACAGAGAGTCCCGACTCACACTTATCCCTGATCTCCTGTAGTCAGATGGCTGTCATGCCTCTTACCACTTAACCTCTGCTGCTTTGTGTGTATTGAGGGACAATGCCTTCAAATGTTTTGAAAGTTATTTTGTACTGCTGAAAGCATCTACTCAGCACTGACTCAATTCTTTAAAAGGGGTTAATAAAAAGTCAGTTTCAGGGCCACAGCCTTAATTTCATCTTCACCTTGAAGCCATGTCTTTAATTTGAGAATCTTTTTCTAGCTTGAGGGAGTAAGGATATGAAAACAGTTTTAGTTTCCCTCTTAGCAATTTCTGTCCTGTTTGTATTCCCTCAAAATTCTCCTCATAACCTGTGCATGATTGTTTTTCTAAGTTGGTCTTTTCCAGGTTGGTCCTTTCCTTGGGGTACCTTATATACAGTTAATAAGACTCAGTTTTGCCTTGGCTAAGCTGGGGAGACCTATTTTATTCAACAACATTGTATTGAGTTTTTCTGTCTCCCACTCGCTGTCCCCAGGTTTGGGGATACAGTAGCAAACAACGCAGACAAAAAATAAAATCAACACTCTCTTTTGAAGGTGTTAGGAATGATGTGAAGGAGGTAGCCCAGCAAAGGACTAAACAAAAAGGGAAGAAAAAAATGGAATAAAGTTCCTGACAAAGGAGTAAGTGAAATATGTTGCAGTTTCAGGAAAAGGGATTGGCTGGAGCCCCGTGAACAAGGAGAGGGTGGTGAATAGGGGACAGAAGCCTGGGTATGTAGACAGGTCAGATCCTTGAAGAGCATGCTAAGGATGAGGGGATTACTCTGGGCAATGGGAAAGCCACTGGAGATCTTACATAGGGGAAGTACATGATATAACTTAATGTTTTAGAAAAATTACTCTCACTGCTTTGTGATGGAGAAAGTGTAAGAAATACGAATAGAAGCTGGAAGACAAAATGTGGGGCTGATACAGATAACTTTACCTTTTCTTTTTAGTAAGAATAAGGGATGTTGGACACTCTTCAGTGCCCCTCTTTTTTTTTTTTTTTTTTTTTGTCTTTTGTCTTTTTTTTTGTTGTTGTTGTTATTGTTGCTATTTCTTGGGCCGCTCCCGTGGCATATGGAGGTTCCCAGGCTAGGGGTCAAATCGGAGCTGTAGCCACCGGCCTACGCCAGAGCCACAGCAACACAGGATCCGAGCCGCGTCTGCAACCTACACCACAGCTCACGGCAACGCTGGATCGTTAACCCACTGAGCAAGGGCAGGGATCGAACCCGCAACCTCATGGTTCCTAGTCGGATTCGTTAACCACTGCGCCACGACGGGAACTCCCAGTGCCCCTCTTAATTTCTAAAAAATACCCAAGGATGGGGGTTCTTTGACCTGAGGAAATTAAAATATTCAGCACTTTTATGCTTTAATGGGCCTAGAAAGAACTTAATTGATTCAGGTTAAGTAAGACTTACATTAAACTGATTGCTTTTGATTAAAATATAATATCTTCCAGCTGAGGATGGAAATAACTTTCATATGGTTGGCAATATTTGAAATAATTACTCAACCCCAGTTGAAATAAAGGTCTAAAAATTATTTTATTAATTTTCCTCAGAGTACATCTTTTTACAAATAATACCACCCATGAGAGAGAAGAGCCATGAGATGGGTCAAGGACATCCTATGAGTAACTTCAGTAGAGGCTGAAATAACATATTCTAATATATGATCCACTGCTAACATTTGGCAAAACCATTTGGAAGAGTCCCATACTGAGGCAACAATCCCAGTTAATAAGCTCCATCGAATGATGTTCAACAACTGATAATGTGAACTCAGGTTGAACTCTAGTCATAAAACTTGGAAAAGGGGGAGTTTGAGAAATTGTATCTTTTTTATTGCAAAATGATTGACCTGAGTGTGAGATCAATGCTAAGCATGCCTCTATGGGGTAGATAAGTTCAAGGCCAAGCTCAAAAAAATAGGAACCACTCAACACAGGTTCATCATCTTCCAGACCCATCTGTACTGAAGAACATTTTTGGATTCCCAAAGCGGCAGTGAAGTTCTTATCTCTAATTTGAACTGACATGCACGGTTCTTAGTAAGCACAACTAAACAGTCTCTGAAATATGTTAGAAATGCAATAGAGTCAAAGAACTCATCTACTTGGGATGACCGTTTTTATCATTACTTTTATTACAAGTAAAACCCCATGTAGATTAATGCAGTCTCTCCTTTAGAGAAATGTTTTTTTTTTTTTAACTTTGAAAAAGTTAATGGCTTTTATTGTACTTTTTTCTTTAAAAATACAATAAGGCTTTTTTTTTTTTTAATTAAAACAAATTTTTTTTTTAGGGCTGCACCTGCGGCATATGGAAGTTCCCAGGCTAGGGGTCAAATCGGAGCTACAGCTGCTGGCCTACACCGCAGCCACAGCAATGCCAGATCCAAGCTGCATCTGCAACATACACCACAGCTCCTGGCAGCGCCAGATCCTTAACCTACTGAGTGAGGCCAGGGATTGAATCACATCCTCATGAATACTAGTCAGGTTCGTTTCCGCTGAGGCACGAGAGGAACTCCATAAAAATGTAACAAGGCTTACTATAGAAAATTTAGAAGCTAGAAAAATGTGAAAAGGAGAAAAGTAAAATTAGTTATGATACCTTACCTAGTTGGACAGACCAACACACACCAATGAATTCTTCCTGTAGGACCCATCAGTAGTCTTTTCGGCCTTTTTCTCTTTGGCTATGGCATACGGAAGTTGCTGGGCCAAGGATCAAACCTGCCCCATAGCAGTGACAATACTGGATCCTTAACTGCTGGACCACCAGGTAACTCTGCTGTGATCTTTCAAACATACAACAAATACAATTCCTTGTCACAAAACCTAAGGCTATAGCATAGTGTGATTGTTCGGTAATGTCCTGATGTTTTTAAATTACTCTATATTTTATATATTTGAGGTGGCAACTTTGGGAGGTCATAGTCTGTATTCATTCAAAAGCCTATCCTGAGCGACGCAGATTTGTGACAGTCTTCTGTTTGTCAAGGGAAGACATGGGCTTGTGGCCAGGGTCTGCCATCCCCCGTCTTTTAGGACAAGAGAGAAGAAGCCTCAGACATTCCTCGCCCCTACTCCCCAGTACGGTGGTCACGGTGTGTCTGGTGTGTGGGAGGGTGCAGGGAGTACCACACATGGTAAACCGAGATCCTGTGGTTTTAACTTTCTTTCAGGGGCACGTGGGCCTCTGGGGTCCCTGGGAGAATTCTGACCTAGTGTTCTGAGCAGGATCCACTGTGCTTCCTGGAGGTCACTGAGAAGTCTGTGCTCTCACCCCTTCTCCTCTCATCCTCTGTATATTGTAAGACTCCTACTCTTCATGCCCCATATGTTTTAACTTAGTCGTTTCTTGTGTATGACTCATAGTTTCCTGTGCTGATGTCTACCTCTCATCTCTGACCCTTTCAGTCTTTCTTGAAAGTCCACAAGTGACCATGATCTCCCTCCCCCATCTCAGTTCCCAGAACACCTGTGGTACTTCACTAGAGATGAGCATCACATTTCCTCTTTTATTATAATCATGCCTATTCATCATCTTTGTTTCTATGTTGCACAGAAGCGTCTCATTAGTAGTTGGCAGATGCTTGTAGTGGAAGAAGCCTGGGCTTGAAGTCAGGTACATTTGGGTTCAAATTATAGTTACAAGACAAAGGAAGATTTAAACTTAAATTTTCAAGAGCTGCGGAAAAAAAAAAAAATCACTTGATATGTTATATGTGAAAAAAAAAAAATCCCTGAACAACTAGAGAAGAGATTTCTAAAACAATAATGATTATAGACTAAAAACTTACAGAGAACAGTATTCTTAGTGAAGAAACTTTAGTTCTGACTTATTTCCTTTAAGAAAAGGAGCAAGAAGGATGCCAGTTATCACTGCTATTAGATAATGCATTACTGGACATAGTGGCTAAAACAGCATGCCTTTGCCTCCATAACATTTAGTTGTGACCATGGAGCTAAGTATGGCTAATGGCATGTGAGGGAAGATACCTCTTGTTCCATCTGCCAGTCTCGTCCAGAAAACCTGTTAGCATCATTGTAGGTTGGATCTTAAGCTGCCCTAATTAATAACACATACAATCAAGGGGATGAGATAAAGTAGCAATAATCTCAAGCAGTGACAATACAACAATACTAAAAAACCCCAATGGGTGGCAGCACACAGTCTAGGTAGCTTAGGAATTGCCAAGATATCAGGATCTAAGGATACAGAGAAGTACCAGCCACACAGGAAGAGGGCTATCCACGTGGTCAGAAACCAGACAGAAGAGTTAGGATTCAAGTTCATTTACCTTGAGGAATGGTGGGAAAAGCCATTTTTATTAATCAATATTGATCACTTTTTGAAGTCAGGCAGACAAACACAAATATATGCTATTACGTATATGTGGAATTTAAAATATGATACAAATGAAATTATTCACAAAATAGAAACAGACCCACAGACATAGAAACAAACTTATGGTTATCAAAAGGGAAATGGGGGAGGGATAAATTAGGAGGTTGTGATTAGCAAATACAAACCACTATATATAAAATAAACAACAAAGTCCTACTGTATAGTACAGGGAACTCTATTCAATATCTTGTAAAAGACCGTAATGAAAAAGAATATGAAAAAATATTGATCATTTTGCTTTAAGAAAAGTTTTTAAACTACAGGGAAACATAATGCTATTTTCAATTCCTTATCCACCTATAGAATATTTGAGAAAGAAATGCAGACCCCTGATCTGTCCTAGCTGTGATTTCAAGAAGAGTTACCAGTCGTCTGGGTAATACTGTACCATTTTGGTGGGCTCTAGCCCAGACACAGTGAGGGAGCTAGGATGTGAAGATGCTCTGTCATTGCCTTGAGTCTCTCATGTCCCCTGGAAGGAAGAGAAGTGTAGACAAATCACGGGATGCCAGAGGCTCCTGCTCTAAGCTGTACTAAACAAGAATGGAGTTCCCACTGTGGCGCAGTGGAAACGAATCCGACTAGTATCCTTGAGGATGAGGGTTCAATCCCTGGCCTCGCTCAGTGGGTTAAGGATCTGGCCAAGAGCTGTGGTGTATGTAGGTCGAAGACGTGGCTCAGATCCTGCATTGCTGTGGCTGTGGTGTAGGCCTGGAGCAGTAGCTCTGATTCGACCCCTAGCCTGGGAATTTCCATATGCTGCAGGTACATTCCTAAAAAAAAAAAAAAAAAAAAAAAAAAAAAAAAAAAAAGAAAGAAAAAGAAGAAATAAAGCTAAACAAGAATAAAGGAAAAACCCTGGGAACTTGTAAATTCAGTATATTGGGAGTTTTGTGAAAATCTCAAGGTAAGCAGATCACAGCAATTTATTAAAAGTTTGTTTCTTTTTTTAAATGTAGCACGGTTATCATTTCTTAGGGATTGTGTTTAGCTTAAGACATGAACAACAAATATTACATGTCAGGAGACATGGGGGACACAAACTGCTACACCTTTTGCTCAAAGGGTCCCAGTGAGAGAGACAAGGGCTTCATTTGCTTTCCTTTTGGGTTTTCTTTACAAGCCTCTGTGGAAACCATGGTCAGTGCCAATTGCAGTGGCCATGAAGTATCTAGAAGTAAACACTGTTCTGGAGCAGACATGTTCCCACAAGGGAGAGGGATCACAATGTTCGGCCTTCTGTTGCTGGGATGACACTGCTGTTATTTCCTTGGGTTGAGGGAAACGGAGCCTGATTCTTTTCAACCAGGATTTGCATGATGTAAAATTTTTTGAGCTGGTGGACGATCATATACATACCTGCTCCTAACATTACAACAAACTGATACATGTCTTAATATGAAAAAAATTAGTGCTACATTGCATTAAAAAAAAATAAGACCACATTCTTCCTAAGGTGTACAGACTAAGTTATTCTATTGCTGAGTTAGAAAACAGGAATCTTTCTGTTCCACCCTTTCTCTGAGGCATTTCTTTGTCAACTTTCCAGGACTCTTTTTGCAGAGTCATAGCACATTTCGATCACACCCAAAAAACATGTTTTAGGGGATATGGATAATGATATACCAAAATATCGCTGGTGTTCAGTTTGAAATAGAGCTCTAGCTTAGAGGTGTTTAGCAGAAACCTGCAATGGTACCATTTCACTTTTTTTTTCTTTTTAGGCTCGCACTTGTGGCATGTGGAGGTTCCCAGGCTAGAGGTTGAATAATCAGAGCTACCCCACAGCCACAGCAATGCCAGATCCGAGCTGCATCTGCAAACTACACCACAGCTAACCACAAGGCTGGATCCTTAACCCACTGAGCAAGGCCAGGGATTGAACCCACAACCTCATGATTCCTAGTCAGATTCATTTCCACTGTGCCACAATGGGAACTCCCCATTTCACTTTAAATTGGTGGCACTGGTTCATAAGCAATAACAGGTAGAAAGAAACTATTGAATATTGCTGCCCATTTTTTTCCCTGAACTTATTAACTTATGTACCTGTACTTCTGTTTAGTTCAGAGTAAACATGCTATGTTTCCCATCTTTTCATTTAAAAGTAATTTATACACACATTTCCACTTGGAAACAGGGTCACCATACTTGTAATTTTTCATGACTGTGTAACAGTTTATTTTGTTAATATACTAACAAGTAATTTATGACTAATGTAGAGACAGATGGACACGAGCTATTTTCTTTTTTCATTTTGTTATTAGCTACTGCTATGAATGTACAAGATGAATTAGAAGATAAATTACAAACTACTCTTGTTTTTTATTGGAGTAAATTCCTCAAAATGGAAATACTGAGCCAAAATATAGGGGCAAATTTGTAAATTTGGCCATACATTTTTCTGCTGTTTCTAAGTTAATTTACAGAGATACACTGACAATGTATAAGCTTTCTTTTCATTATGCCTAATCTGGTTTTTTTTTTTCACTGACAAATGGTTTTGCTATACTAATAATTCTGGCAGTATAATGATTTTATTGAATGAATAAGACTCACAGGATACAATTAAAAACAAATTTAGTTATGTCTCCTGTGTTCTTTAAAATGTGTTCTATGGACTGGTTCTTCCTTTGTTCCTCTGTCAAAACCTGGATAGACTCCATTACTCTTCTGCTCACTTTTAAGTACTACAAATAGTCCTCCAGTTAGTAATTAAAATATCTGCCACGTACAACCCCTTAATTCCACTCCTTGGTATATATCAAACAAACAAACAAACAAGCAAACCACTAACTTGAGAAGATACATGCACCTCAGTGTTCATAGCAGCATTGCTTACAATAGCTAAGATAAGGAAGCAACCTAAGTGTCCATCAATCCAGATGACGGGATTAAAAAAAGATGTGATATATGTGTACATATATATATACACACATATACATATACACATACAATGGAATACTACTCAGCCGTAAAAAAAGAATGAAATTTTGCCATTTCCAGCAACATGGATGGACTTTGAAGGCATATATGTATATATCATATAACATGTGGAATCTAAAAAATACAAGTTAGTTAATATAACAAAAAGAAGCAGACTCACAGATATAGAGAAGGAACTAGTGGCTCCCAGTGGGGAGAGGGAAGGGGGAGGGGCAATATAAAGGTAGGAAAGGGGAGATACTAACAATTGGGTGTGAGACAGACTGCAAGAATGGATTGTACATGAGGAATACAGCCAATACTTTGTAATAACTGTAAATAACTGTAAAACTTGTACAAAAATTACAAAAATTTAAAAATTATTTTTACCAATGCCATAATCAAAATTTCCATTCTGTTTTTAAATTGTTGTCTTTATGCCTTCCCCCACCCCACCTAAATCTTTCACTCCTCTTTCTCCATCTTGCTCCCCAAAGCATCTGCCCCCTCTCGCTCTGGAACAACAGGAAGGGAAAAATGACGTAAGGGAGTAGGCAAGTCCTGACTAGACCAATATCTTCACAGTGGCCCGGAACCCCACTCCCGGCAGAGATTTCCACTGGAATCTTTCTTGGGTGCTTCTGTGGGTTCTGCAAAATCTTCCCATCACTGGAGTTCCTGTCTTGGCTCAGCAGAAACGAATCTGATTAGGATCCATGAGAACGCAGGTTTGATCCCTGGCCTCGCTCAGTGGGTTAAGGATCCAGTGTTGCCATGAGCTGTGGTGTAGGTCGCAGACGCAGCTTGGATCTGGCATTGCTGTGGCTCTGTGATAGGCCCGTGGCTACAACTCCACTTCAACCCCTACCCTGGGAACCTCCATATGCCTTGGGTGCAGCCCTAAAAAGACAAGAAAAAAAAAATCTTTCCATCATTGGGGACCTCTCACCTACCATCCTCTCGGCTTCTGGAAATCCTGTCTCGGTTGCCTGGATTTTCTTCAGTCCTTAGGTGTCTGGAAGCACTTTTACTTTTTTTTTTCCTTTAATTTTTTTTTTTTTTTTTAATTTTTACAGCCGCATCTATGGCACATGGAAGTTCCCAGGCTAGGGGTCCAATCAGAGCTGCAGTTACTGCCCTACACCACAGCCACAGCAATGCCAGATCTGAGCCAAAGCTGTGACCTATACTGCAGCTTGTGGCAACACCAGATCCTTAACCCACTGAAGCCAGGGATCGAACCTATGTCCTTATGGATACTAGTCCGGTTCTTAACCTGCTGAGCCACAATGGGAACTCCAGCATTTTTACTTTCTATTAAAAGCTATTTCCTCCTCTAGGAAGTCATCTCTGATATGCCCAACATCAAACCCTCATAGCCCATATAAAGCCCACAGGAAAGGCTTTTTCCCACCGTCCCTCCCAACCTTAGGCATGTTTGTTACCACATCTCCTGGCTGGACTGCGACATCTGTCGTTTAGGTTTCCCAAGTGAGAGTCAGACATCAGTAAGTTTCAGAGGATGCAAACACCCCCTTGATGTTGGCCATTTGTATACGTCATTTTGAAAACATCTCAAGATACTTTTGAAAGGTAGTTATTCTCATCCTCACGTTACAGAGAGGGAAATAGAAATTATGTGGATAAATAAGCAAGGGTTCAGACTCGAGCTCCAAGACTGATTCTTTCCACATCACGCTGTGTGAAACCTTTATATCAACTATGTGTGATGGCATTTTACATATTAAGAAAAGCTTCATGAAATAAGAAGCAAGTTTTGTGAAGCCTCACAGGAATTACAAAAATGAATGAAATTCCCTTCCCTTTATGAATCACAGTGAAGCAGGAAATGGAACTCAGATCATAGTTACAAGCAACAGGATTGTTTAAAGCTAGAGCCTGAAAGTTGTTTATCAGTTGCCAGGGGACACATTCCAGCTGAACAGAGCCGAGGGCACAAACGCATTAGAACTGGGTGGGCATAATAAGAGGCTTCTGCATGATATCAGGTGGAATGATGTACTGATTTTTGTTTAAATGACACTGGCTCTTAGGCGTTGCTTCTGTGAAATTTGCAACATTCGATAGGACAAATGCTTAGAATAAATCGGAAGGCTCTTCCTCAGTTACTATTCCAGATATCACTGCAATACCCCTTTCACCATGTCAGTCCTCTCCTCCCCACATTCTACCATCAAGCATCTCTTCCCCTTCTCCGTTCATTTTCCCCCTCGTGTATGTAAATCCTTTGCTCACACCTATACAAGCAACCCCCTAGGCCTGAAGAATAACATTTTCTAATGTTTCATTCCCAACCCCCATTCCAGTCCTAAAGTTGGAGAAATTCCAAGTGAACCATGGGGTCATGTTGGCCTCATAGGTGAGACGTCTTTATTATCATCCTATGATGATTTAATTATAACATTTGAAGAATAAAGGCCGTGTCTTCTCACAAACATTAAGTTTACATGTGAAAGGTTCATCGATAGAAGGACAGAGAAATGAAGGAAAAGTTCAAGGAGGTTAAAGCAATTCCTGTTTTAATTATTTCGTGGGCTTTTTTGCTCTGGTAGAAATGGGACAGTCAACTCTGATCTCTTACTGTCTTTGACTTGTGATTACCTTAGAGATATGACTAGTTTCATGTTCTCTCTTGGTTCCATGTTTTGTTTTTATTGAAGATGGTGTATTTAAAATTGCCTTGATGTTTAGGTCATCCTTTGACTAATTATCTTCTCTTTTCGGCCATGCCAGCTGCCTGTGGAAGTTCCCGGGCCAGGGACTGAACCCATGCCACAGCTGTAACCAGAGCCACAGCAGTGACAACACTGGATCCTCAACCCACTCAGCCATGAGGGAACTCCACTCCATTTGATTAATTTAACCCAATAATACTATTAAAACGCTTTTTAAAAAATACATACCAAGAGAAATATGTTTTTAGTCTTTATTTTTATATAATCAATTTAATACAAGAATACTCTCTGAACATACAAGTAGGTTAAGATTTAAATTTTTAAAAAGTTATTAAAAAATAAATCGAAGTTTTCAAGCTCAAATATGTGTACGTAATATTTTTAACTTAATTATCACACAACAATGAAAAGCCATATGGATTTTTATTCACTTGGAAATAGCACAAGAAGGTACTTTGTTTTTATACTGCTTTTCAACTTTTATTACAAGTGAATGATGACTGTATAGTCACAAAACCTTAGTCTCCTGTGTCCAGAAATTTCTTTTAGATCATTTAAACCAATTTCCAAAATTTTATTAATAAGAGAAACTAGGACTGGACAGGTTAAGAAATTTAATTGGGAATATAAAGTAACCTTTTAATAGATTCACCTGATGTCAAATTTGCACAGCTTTTGCACTTACAGAGTTAAGAAGTTTCTTTTGCAAGGAAAAGTCACTGATTGTTTCTCAGGATACTTTGCGCACTGACATAAATAACTCTTCTGGTGGAGCACAATTCATCTATCTGTGCCCTGAACAAGTTGATGCTCTAGACTATCAGATGAGTTATTTTAAATGAGCCAGTTATACATATGTAACATCTCACTTTTTAAATGGGAAAAACCCTTTGTGTTGATTTATGCGTTAAAGGTTGAATGTGGGTGTCATTTTATACATCTATATGTCCACAGCTTTATCTGCATATATGTACATATGTATTTGTATGTATGTATGCAAGGCATTGCCAAGCACAAGCTCGATTAGTGTGACTGAAACATCATCATTAATATGACCATACCTTGCCTTTTCAGCCATGAAGGAAATATTAGCATTTTGCTGTCCCCTTAATTTATTCAAAACGATGAAAATAGACTCAGAAGTTAAGAATGAGAAGAGAATTCGATTTTTATCTAGCTGTTACAAGCTTTTCATTTGAGAGCACAATCATTAAAACACAAAAGAAGAGAGTAAGTCAGTCTTAGAGAACTCGCCAACTAAGGCTTTGAATAAGAATTCCAAGTCATTTGATTACAAAAATCAGGCTCACAAATAAAAGCATGAAAGAAACGATTTGCCACTGGACTTATTATGATGAAATTTTCATCCTGATATTGGACAACTTTGGAAGATACACAATCTATTGGTTATTTAATTTTTTTCATTGTTTACTATAGTTGATTTACAATGTCCTGTCGATTTCTGCTGTACAAAGTGACCCAGTTATACCTATATATATATACATTCTTTTCCTCATAATATCTTCCATCATGTTTCATCATAAGCATACTGGATTTTTTACATGTTCCTTTTTCACTTGACTGAAATTTGGATGTTTATTTTTCACTTAACTGAAGTCTTGTGTCTTCGAATTCTTCCATAACTTGTTTTGGTGAGCAGATTCTCATCAATCAGGATGCTGCAGAAGGATTGTAAAGGGAAAAAAAGTAGTGTAAAGCATAGTTATAGTTAAATACAACAGAAAACTAATGCATAAAATAAATTCAGTATTCTACATTCTTATGGAGTTGTTCTTGAATACAATTGTTAGGAAATGAAAAACATTTATTTTCAAATTAGCTCTATTAGAGGTATGTGTAAGTGAAACAGAATTTCTTAGACAATCTATCCTAAAAGACTTTGGTAAGGAATAAACATAATTTCTCTGTTCCTAGTTTCTGCAGAGATGAGAAACTAAGAGAGAAATTATGTAGGGGTGGAATATAGCAGGAAGTCAGTGAATGATAAGTGAGCTGAATTATATATGTGTGTTTGAATTTAAGACAAGCTTCGTCATCTGTAGTCTCTTTTAGAAGTAACTTTTTTTCCTTAGACATGAGCAAAGGCAAGTCTGTATAGAAACTCTGCTAAATTCCTCTCTGATTCTAGCATGTGGTAGAAAAGGTTGGTTCCCCCCACCCCCTCACCCCCACCGGCACCACCACCACCAAATCCGATGTTCCACCTTTCTTTGCTGGTAGTTTGGATTTATGTTATTTTCGGAGAGTATGGGAAAGGGATGGGAAGAACGTTTCTGTTATAGAAGCAGATGTTTTCCACAATTTTCTTCCGCTGGGGCATTATAGGAACTGTGCATTCTAAAATTCCCCCAGAAGTGCGCTGGCAGGGCTCACATGTGGCTGCCACTGTGGGCAGCTAACTCAGATTCACTTACTCTCATTTCCCACCAATAATCAACCATGTGCAAGTTCCAGGATGCTAAAGCAATTAGTTCTTTATCGCCTAACATCTTTAGTTCTCGTTGAGATGGCAGGATCACTCAAATTTATCACTGCCTTTTGACTTGTAAATTACTTTAGAGCAGTATTCTACAAAAATAGGTCTCAAGCATTTTTTAGGACGCTGATGTGTTTCTCAAATTTTCCTGTGAAGTGAAGTCAGATTTTATAATTCATTTTGTTAGAGCAGGCAGAGTGCTAGATGTGAACAGAGAGAGAGGGCATGGGCCAAAGGGCAGGAAAACCATACATTTTGGAAACAATGGAGGTCCTTGGGCAGGCAAAGAAAAGCAGGAAGCTCTGGACTAACAAGAAACCACATATTTTAGGGTGACAAGGTCTTAGAGGCAGACAACGAAAGGTGGGACACTGTGGTTTCTGAATGTCACAAAGAAACTCAGGGCAGCTACTCACCTGAGTCTACCCCCTCACCCCTTGACCGCGTACCTATTGCTTAAAAAATCCTTGCCTTAATTTCTTGACCTCTGTGTCTCCTCTCTAGATTCTTTCTGCGACAAGAACCTTCTCTCCAGTTACAATGTCGCTAACTTACCAAGCCATATTTAATAACTTCATATGCACAAATATGGGGACTAAAAAGAGCCTCAAATCGGGTTCATCTGCCTTTCCACTGCCTTTATGTGTATTAGAAGTGAATGAGAAATGAATTTGAGAATGGAAGCATTAATCTTGCCAACATGAAAATGCACCCAACTCCTTGAGTACACCATACTCTGTCTTTTATGCTTTTTTTTTTTTTTTTTTTTGGTCATTTTGCCATTTCTTGGGCTGCTCCCAAGGCATATGGAGGTTCCCAGGCTAGGGGTCCAATTGGCGCTGTAGCCGCCGACCTACACCGGAGCCACAGCAACGCGGGATCCGAGCCGCGTCTGCAACCTACACCACAGCTCACAGCAATGCCCGATCCTTAACCCATTGAGCAAGGCCAGGGACCGAACCTGCAACCTCATGGTTCTTAGTCGGATTCGTTAACCACTGAGCCATGATGGGAACTCCCTGTCTTTTACGATTTTGCATGAAAGCCTGCCCTTTTGCTTGGAACTGACTTTCCCCCAGAAATGTCCGTCTGTCCTTTAAGACTGACCTTAGGTGATTTTATCTCTGGAAGCCTTTGCTACTGACCCCAGTCCTTTCTAGATGCTAATGCCTCTGCTAACTTAAAACCTGTCCCTGCAATGGCCACAGTCTGTCTGTTGCCCCAACAAGACTCTCAGCTTCTAAAGTACAGAGATTCCTATTACTACATTTAACGTCACTGCAGTGCCCAGCCCACGGTAAGCATTTGGTAAATGTTGGTCGCACTTAAATTAATGAGGATATTTTTATGCACTTTGATGGATATTGTTTTCAACTTTTGTGGGCTTTTCCACAGAGAGGCTCAAGATTGTATGAAGAATAAAAAAAGAAGCAGACAAAACACTAAATATGTCACCAAAATAAATCAATAGTTATAAGCATATAGAAATTTAAGTTTAAAATAATTAGGCTTTAGGGAGTTCCTGCTGTGGCACAGTGGGTTAAGAATCTGACTGCAGCG
Organism: Sus scrofa; assembly: GCF_054392235.1. NCBI lineage: Eukaryota > Metazoa > Chordata > Mammalia > Artiodactyla > Suidae > Sus > Sus scrofa. The sequence continues at coordinate 90,519,379 of NC_139390.1, read as the reverse complement.
TCTTGGGTTACTGTGAAAGTGAAGGTTCAATCCCTGGCCTGGCACAGTGGGTTAAAGGAGCTGGCATTGCCACAGCTGTAGCGCAGGATGCAGCTGTGGCTCAGATTCGGTCTCTGGCCCAGGAACTTCCATATGCTGTGGGTACAGCCATAAAATTAAAAAAAAAAAAAAAAAAAAAAGGCTTTGGCTGGTAATTGCTCCACCTTAAAAACAACTTCAGGGAGTTCCTGGTGTGGCGCAGTGGAAACGAATCCGACTAGTATCCATGAGGATGCAGGTTCTATCCCTGGCCTCACTCAGTGGGTTAAGGATCCGGTATTGCCGTGAGCTGTGGTGTAGGTTGAAGATGTGGCTCAGATCCGGCATTCCTGTGGCTGTGGTGCAGGCCAGTGGCTACAGCTCTGATTCGACCCCTAGCCTGGGAACCTCCATATGCCACGGGTGCAGCCCTAAAAAGCAAAAATCAATCGATAAAAAAACCTTCCAAACACTTTTTTTTTAAACAGTGCAGAATGTAGGTAAAATAAATAAGGATATTTGTTCAAGCTGCAAGTCCTATAACAAAGTAACCTTAGTAAATGAGGTGAATCTTATACATAACTCAAAACTTTTATTGTTTTAAGTATCTGCAGATTGTTTTTGTTTTTAATTCTTTGACCTAAGAATTACAGATATGCCATTTACTCTATAGAGCATGAACTTCCTAGGACTAAACAACTACATAACAATCATTGTAAGCTTTAAGAACCTACAAGAAAATATGATGTGCTTAGCTCTGCACATAGGTTATGTAACTGGGATGGATCTTTCAAACTCTATTTTTATGATCCCAAAGCCTGGAAAACCCTAGCAGCCCTTTGAAGATAGGTGTAGGCTTAAAACTGGAATCTGGAAATTTATCTGTCATGATTTTTTACTAATTTTTACTTCCATCAATTTTGTAGAAGGCAGAAGGAATTCCCTTTTGCTTGAACATTTAAAGCCCATTCCATAGAGTCTTGTTTTTAGTGGAAATCTCCTAGACTAGACATCACCTGGGCATAGGCTTCAGGCAAATTTTAATAGAACTTAACCTGCTGTGCCACAAAACTCTAGAGTTTACCTTTTTTTTTTTTTTTTTTTTTTGCAGGAGGGTACTAATATCTGATTGGGTTTTTTGTTTGTTTTGGTTTGGTTTTTGATTTGCAAATTTTTTTGACATATAGTTGATTTATAATGCTGTGTTGGCTTCAGGTGTACAGTATAGTGATTCAGTTATACATATATTTCTATTCTTTTTCAGATTCTTTTCCCTTATAAGTTATTAAAGAATATTGAGTATAAGTCCCTGTGCTAGAGAGTAGGCTCTCTATCTGGATGTTTTTAGATGTAAAAAAATCTCTCACTCTTTAAGGTTGGCAAAGAGTGCTCTTTTTGAAAAACATTATGAGTCAGTACTAATCTGGATGAACAAAATACACCTGACACTTAGCACCTGGGGGTGGAAATGAAAATGGAACCAAGTGACCAGCCATTTGTGCAGAGGTCATTTGGGAATGCAGCCTGCAATATTTATAATAGCTATCAGGCACAGACACTTACTACGGGCCAGAATTCTAGATGGTTTACTTGTGGTAGTTCATTTAATCCTCATGAAATTCTAAGAAGTGAAACCATAATTATGGCCATATTAAACTGTCTCCACATTGGCTGTCATTATCTCCATATGAAGAGCTGGCTCAGTGTTACACAGCTGATAAGTTGGAGTATGGATTGTGGGGTGGGGGGATGTGCTTGGGTTATGGGATGGAAATCCTGTGAAATTGGATTGTTATGATCATTATACAACTACAGATGTGATAAATTCATTTGAGTAATGAAATATATGTGTGTGTATGCGTGTGTGTGTGTGTGTGTGTGTGTGTGTGTGGGAGTATGGATTCAAATCCGGGTCTGGCTCCAGATCTGGGGCTATTCACCTAAAGCCACTGCAGGGTCTCTTACACACCACTTTGCAGTTTGGAAAGTAAGAAGTACACACAAGAACTTGTCTTTGTTTTACATAATAGTATTTGTTTTACTTCTTTTTTTAAAGATAGTTTATGCCTAGAATTTCATTATGCTGCAGATAAACATTCACATTTAAAAAAAATCTTACAAAGAAGACATCGATGCAGCAGATTATAAATGAATCCTAATTGAGCGCACTTCCCAAAGCAGAAGTCAGTCATTACTTTATCTCCCATCTAAAAAGGCAGATGGCAATAAAAGTATTATCACCAACCTGGTGTTTCTATTTCTACAGAAGTTAAAGGAGGATCCTCTGTGTCTTGTAGTTCAGAAGGATCTGCTGTGTTTTGTGCATCAGAAGGATCTGCTGTGTCTTGTGTGCCAATGTCAGGTGAGTCTTGAGGTTTTGGCACAGGCAAAGGTTTCTACAAATAAAAACCAGAAAAAATGTTAATGCCACAGTTTTCTAAACTTAGACACAATAAAGAAAAACCCTTCAGATTAAAAAAAAAATTTTTTGGCTAAAGTCTGTTTTCTTCTGATGAAAATTCACTTTGTGGAGTTCTTTGGTGGGATAAGTCGCCTATTTCATAGATATTTACAAACTTTGATTTAAATGAGTATTTGCGATTTCCGAGGGGAATGATTACCCCAAACCTGGAAATCATATTTCCCCACTGTAATGAAAAGCTGAAATGGAAAATTTTTTTTTAATTTTTAAAAAAGAGACAAGTTCTCTTAGCCATATTGGACACAACTCTTCTGTGTCCATATTGAAGATTTTCTCTGAATTTTGCCAACTAAGGATATCATCGGCATTTTGAGATTTTTTTCAGATCAACCAAAAGAGCAGACAACTAAGTCTGGCATATATGCCCAAGCACATGGAGATGACTTTCTTCCCAACATTTAACCTGCAGACCCATCATCTTCCGTTTGAGTCCTTACAAAAATCTCTCCTAATAAAGCAGATATTCTTAATTACTTTACTTTTACTACGGAAGTATTATTTCTAGAAGATCCATGTACATGGAGTAATGTTAGTCAACCACAGGTTCGGATGATTATAAAAGTCACCTCATAGAAATAGTTAAAAAAGGAAAGGACAAAGGAAATTTATGTAGATTTACTATCAATCTTGTTACCGCCCTGCCATTGCAGTATTGCTCTCCCTCTAAACAAGCTTTTTAAAGAGAATATATACAGTGGCTATGGTAGGAAGGTCATAAAGAGAGATCAAGAACAGAGGGCAAATGAGAACATAACTGCACTATTCTTTTGTGACCAGGCACTTAAGGATCTGTGATTACAGTTCCAGTTGCTAACATCTTAAACACACGCACATGGGGTTCCCGTCGTGCTGCAGTGGTTAACGAATCCGACTGAGAACCATGAGGTTGTGGGTTCGATCCCTGCCCTTGCTCAGTGGGTTGGGGATCCAGCCTTGCCGTGAGCCGTGGTGTGGGTCGCAGACATGGCTCGGATCCCACGTTGCTGTGGCTCTGGGGTAGGCTGGTGGCTACAGCTTCGATTAAACCTCTAGGCTGGGAACCTCCATATGCCGTGGGAGCGGCTCAAGAAAAGGCAAAAAGACTAAATAAGTAAATAAATAAATAAACACACGCACAAATGTGTCTGAACTGTCTTACATAAAAGGTTATAGTAAAGGCTATGTGCTTTGGAATGTTGTGTCATACAGACTTAAAATTAGCTTTCGTGATGAAAAAAAATCACTCATCCAGGAAAATTCACAGGTGGGGTTTAAAAACATCTGCCTCAGGAAATATGAGAATGAAAAAAAGCAAAACATTTTAAATGTATAAATACGTCATGTTACTTTAAATGTTTTTCATACACATATTAAACTAGATACTATAGTTAGAAATTCAACTATTTTATCCATATCTTTCAAAATATCTTAGATCAAGTGAGGCAAAACTTTGGAGGCTCTTTCATTGGAAAATGGGGATAGATTTATATTTGGAATTTCTTTATATGGCAAATGCAAAAAAAAAAAAACTACTAGAGTAACTCAGTGACTTCTGTGTGTGCATAGATAAAGATGGCATTTTATGAGTCTAGTTGAACCCAGGGGAATAAACTCTCCTAGAGCTATTCACACCAGCACTTACAGCAAAATTAAACACTGAATCCTCACCTTTATCATTCGGCCAATAAGATAAGCAATTAAGAAGATAATTAGAAGGATGCCAGCCATCACTGCAAAAATAATGCCTGTTATTTCTATGGGAGAAAAAGAAAGCATCAAATTACAAAAGTGTGAAGTAAATGACCACATAGCAATTGAAAAATAAAGCAGGGAAAATCAGGGTAATGTCCCTTTGCTTTTTTACAGAAAGTACACTAATAAACTTTTACAGATATTGTTATCCTTTCAAAAATTAGATTCTTCACAGTAACCTTGTGGGAACTGGGACTTTGATTGGTAAAATCTTTTGTCCAAGGTCACACAACTAATGACAGAACCAAGACCCATAGGTTTCAACTCCAAGTCCAGTGTTTTTGTTTTTTGGTCATATCTGTGGCATATGGAAGTTCCCTGGCCAGGGACTGAACCCACGCCACAGCAATGACTCAACTGCTGAAATGACAATGCCAAATCCTTAACCCACAGCACCACAAGGGAACTCCTAAGTCCAGTGTTCTTTACATGGTCTCACAGGTGTAACTGTGGATAAGAGCTATATGTGGACCTTCTACCCCCAAACGGGAAAAAAACCATAGGCTCCATATGGTTCTTTATCCCATATGAACATAGTGCTTTGATATGTTAAAAGAATATTGGACTGATCATAGAATCTGAAATTTGCAAGGAAACTGGTATAAGCAGTTTATAAATGAGGAAAAGAAGACAAATGAGTTTGAGTTACTTATACCAGGTAAGATAACTAGTTAGAAGTAGACTGTGACCTATCCAGATCACCTATATTTGAAGGCTCTGTTCCCTCTCCATTATCCTTATGTGTAGTCTATAATAAGATCACTAAAACTCTTTTTCGAACTTTTACATGTTGAGAGTGAAACAGAATTTAAATTCAAGGCACTCTCACATATTCATAGCATATTTGCTTCCAAATGAAGTAAACAGAGCTGAAGGCAAGACCTACAGGGAAAAGAGTATATTTATTGGGCTAATTTGTATTTAAAAGCCTTATTATTGATTAAAAAAAATAAATGTAGCTTTTCCTTTCACTGTTATTGCTCAGCCTTCTTTTCCATTTAGCTTTAATTTATGAGATAGTAATTCAGCTATACAATCAATTTTTCTGTTGTGAAGGACAGACACAGTGTGAAGGGAGGCTTAGAAACACAGAAGAGTAAAGAAACACATACATGAACCAGAGTGAGATTTACAGCAGCACCAAAGCGGGGAAGCAACAGTTCCCAGATGGAGAGGGTTGGAAAAATAGCCCCAAGTGGTAGCATAGGACCAAAAAAGAATCAGGGTTGAGACACAAATGGCTCATACTTATTCTTGACATGGTGCCAATTAATTAGGTGCTTTTAAGTTCTTCATTTTTCTTTACAGTAGGAAAGGGAGAAGAAGTTCAATGGTTTTATAAACTCTTAGACTTTTTTCAAGTACCCTTGGTGGGTTAAAAAGCTGAAACATATCTAACTTAAGAAAAGTGAGGATCAAGTTATGTTTCCCAAACGTTGAAGGAAACTAGAAGTGCCTATTTTAATTTGTAAAAGAACATATTTTGTTTACCTGTACAATTCTGTGAGATTAAAGTCAATAACCTATACTCTTCTGGTTCTAAAATAAATGATTGATTATCAGTGGGGAGTGTTGAGGGGAAGGGGAGTAAGAGGCACAAACTATCACATAGGATAAGCTACGAGGATCTACTGCACAACATGAAGGATATAACCAATATTTTACAATAATTATAAATGGAGCGTAACTTAAAAATTATGAATCACTGTGTGGTACACCTGTAACTTATATAATATTGTACAGAAAATATAATTCAATAAAAATAATACTAACAAAAACAGCAAAAAAGAAAATAAACGTAAAAATAAAATTGATGACTGTATTTCTATAGGCATTTGAAACTAGCAAACATAGTTTAAAATGAAATGACCATTCCATATTGAATATTAACATACCTGCATGTGAGAAATCCTGGTGATAGCTTTCTGGTACTCCTAAAAAGACAATATTTCAAAATAAAGGCAATATTTCAAAATAAAGTCAGAAAACATAAAGCATGTTAAAAAATACCATTTTGGAATTAGGCTGTCAAGTAGGTTTCTGTTTCTTAACTTGGGAGAGCTGTTCAACTTTCAACAGAGAGCTAGTAAAACGTATGCGGTAATGGGTCAGTCTTAACGTGAATATCTACTTTCCAGTATTGCCTTTCAAGATCCAGCAAGTTTTCATGGATCAGAAATTAGCAAACCACCTCATGAACTGAAGGGAAAGGTGTGAGAAAGTGCTGGAAGAACCACCTATTGGCTTCCACAAGATGCAGAGCATTCTTTAAAAAAAAAAAAATGTAAAAATGGTGAGAGCAGAGAGGAGATACATTGAGCCGTCACCCCCTATGGATATCAGTCCAACCCCCAAAGAAGCCATGTTGTTGTCAGTTTTCCAGGTTTATGCCACAGCCACTCTCACAATCCAAACCCTTGCTGCATCTCAGCTGAGTTTTTTCCAGCAGTCTCCCTGGAATCCTCTTCTGCAGAAGTTTCTAGTATGGTTGTCTTAATGCTTTGCTAGAATTAACCTCCCCCTTATTGGTCTACAGCCACCATTTCTTCTGCTGCTGTCTCTAAGTACCACCTTATGTCAGGAAGTCCCTTAACTATAGCCATACAATTTTCTGGAATTTAATAATTACAAATAACGTATTACACTTATATTGTATGACACAGACAAGGGCTTGGTTATATTGGTTATTCTTTAGCAGTTATGCATAAAGGCTAATTGAGGCTTGTCTTCTCTGTCTTTGTGGCAGTTGATAGTTGCTGGAGTGTATGACCTCTGGAATAAAACAGATAGGGTTTCAGCCACCTTTATGCCTCTTAGAGGGTGTGTGGTTTTGGAAAACTTATTTTTTTTGGCGGGGGGGGGGGAGTGGTGCTGAACCCATGGCATATGGAAGTTCTCAGGCTAGGGGTCAAATCGGAGCTGCAGCTGGTGTCGAAAGACAATGCTGGATCCTTAACTCACTGAGCGAGGCCAGGGATCAAACCTGCATCCTCATGGATACTCGTCAGGTTCATTACCTTTAAGACACAATGAGAACTCCCTAATGAGCCTTGTTTTAAAATTCAGAAGACACAGGCCCTTTGAGGAATACAGGGTTCAACTCACTCAGGGTCAGCATCTGGACAGGACCACGCTCTGGGCTAAATCCAACTGGGCTGGACCACAGGGCCTCCTCACCCCTCAACTACTAGATCCCTTTGAACTTGACCCCCATTTCAATCACATTTATTGTTTATGTGCTTTGCTGGATTGTTTTAATTTCTGTAACCTACAATATTATTTATATGAGACATTCCAAAAAATGAGAATTCCCCTAGAGAAAGGACTGTGTCTATTTTGCTTCCATTTCTCAGTCCTTGTCACATTCTCCTCACAGTGGCAGGACCCATTAAATAGAGTTGCATCATAACGATGACCCTGGAGCAACTGTCTTAAGATAGGAACAAACCAGTTTCCTTTTGGACGACGGCAGTAGTATTTTTGATGGTCATCACGCCAGGGGAAGTGGCTGAAGGTTTGCCAGCAGTGACAGTGGCATCTGTAGAAAAGAGAAGATGAGAAAGAGATCGAGAAGGAGGCGATGAGTGGACAATAGAGCACATCACAAAGGACACAGTTACCCACATCTCTCCCAGGGACAGTAACAGAATTTCTATCTTGCAGGGCCTTGCAGATGAGGAAGGTGAGTCTTGATTTCCTCATCTGGAAAATGATAATACCTGCCTCAAAATGTCACGGTGAGGCCTCGGTTTAATATATACACTTGGGTCTGTATCCTACACACTCACATCATTTAGTACAGTACTTGGCACGTAATGAGTGTTAACATTCACGTTGGCTATGACTATTGTTCTTACAAAGGGGGAGACTTGAAGCTACGTTTGCATAGCACCTTACATAACTTTGGAAAATCGTCCCTGTTAAAGAGAGATGGAGACTTAAGGCAATTATGCAAAGACTGAAGTACCGCCCTGTGCCTCCCTGGCTCCACCTCCTAGTACCACCCTGCTTCCCCAGTAAAAATTAAAACAATGACACTATTAAATTCCATTTTCTTCTAGCTTGAGAGAGGATGGGTCAATTCCAAGCTTCCCCACCCATATTTCATTTCTCTCTTTCGAAAGTAGAATTTCAGAGTTGTAAGAGAATGTTAGGAAATGCTAGCTCTGGTTTAAAATTACTGGCTGAGGATCCAGATAAATGGGATAAAAACAAATTTTTTTTTTTTGTCTTTTTGCCATTTCTTGGGCCGCTCCCAAGGCATATGGAGGTTCCCAGGCTAGGGGTCCAATCGGAGCCATAGCTGCCGGCCTACGCCAGAGCCACAGCAATGCAGGATCCGAGCCGCGTCTGCAACCTACACCACAGCTCACGGCAACACCGGATTGTTAACCCACTGAGCAAGGCCAGGGACCGAACCTGCAACCTCATAGTTCCTAGTCAGATTCGTTAACCACTGGGCAACGACGGGAACTCCTAAAAACAATTCTTGATCATGGTAACTCTTTACCTCAAACACATATGCACACAAATATGAATACAGGATGTGTCTTCTCACATATCTTTTAAAACATCAGTAAATACATATAAATTGATTTTTATAATTGAACAATCATCATACATTTATTTTAAAATAATTTTTATAAATTTAAAATTGATAATTTATGGAGTTTCATAAATTAAGTTTTTTATTGCAAAAGCAATACAGAGTCAATAAATTAAAGTTGGGAAATACAAGAAAGGGCAAAGAAAAATACAAAAATTATCTGTCATTTTACCACCCAGCAACAGATACCTTAAACATTTTGTTTTTGTTACAATAGCATTTTGAACTTTTAGCTATTGCATCTAAATGTGGAATCACTGTGTTTAAATATGTATAAACATGTAAACAATGTTTTAAAAATATATGCCATGAACATGTACCCTATATTTTGAATACTCTTGTATTACAGGAATTTTAATGGCTGCAAAAATTCCATTGTATAAATACCAGTTTATTTGTCAATCTCTGAGCATTCGTGTTATTTTTACTCTTAGAATTATAAATCTCCTGGGATAAACATCAGTGCACCAAACTCTGTAGATGTATCTTTGCTCATTTCTTTGAGACATTACAGTGAAGGAATTGGTATACCCAAAAATGATGGCATGGGGATGGAAGGGCACCTGCAGACACTTCTCAGAGACAGTATCACCTTGGCTCCTCAGCTAAATGTTCAAGGTTTCCTGGAGAATACACAAAGACCTGAAAATGTCTTTGACACTTCGGATTAGTCTACACAAGAGTACCAAGACTTGTGTCTTTCTACTGGCTGTCAGCTACTCAGTTGACCCTCAAGTTTTTCAGTTGACCCTCAATTTTTTCAGTCTCTAAATTGTCTGGAATATTTCTCCCCTTTCATAAATCCTGTTTCCCTTTGTTCCTTGACTTGTCTTACCGCCTGGTTCATTACAAGTATGTAAACACTTGCCACACAAATTAGGCAAACAGTGTGACAAACAACCTGTATTTGAATCTCTTAAGTTGTTCTTCAGTACTCAGGTGTAATGGTATAAAAGATAAGAACAAGTGTCTTTTTTTTTTGATCAAAGTGTAGTTGATATACATTGTTTCAGGTGTATAGCACAGTAATGCACTTATGCATACATAGATAGATATTCTTTTTCAGGTGTTTTCCATTATGGGCTATTTTAAGATGCTGAATATAGATAGCTTCTGATCCAGTAGATCTGGTTGTTTATTTTATACATAGCAGTGTGTATTGGTGTTTTTATTTTTTTATTTTGTTTTGTCTTTTGTCCTTTTAGGACTCACAGCATATGGAGGTTCCCAGGCTAGGGGTCCAGTTGGAGCTGTAGCTGGCAGCCTACACCAGAGCCACAGCAACGCAGTATCTGAGCCGCATCTGTGACCTACACCACAGCTCATGGCAATGCCAGATCCTTAACCCACTGAGCAAGGCCAGGGGTCAAACCCATATCCTCGTGGATGCTAGTTGGGTTCGTTAACCACTGAGCCACAGTGGGAACTCCTCAAGGCCTCTGACCTTCCCTACTTAGATTTAGAATGAAAACTCCATGAAGTTCCCAGGGCTTGGCATGGTGTAGTAAAGACACGATGAAATCTTATGATCAACTGTTTAGAATCCAGATATGTTCTGTAGGCCTTGATGATGTCAATGAAAAATGTTGCCTGCCATGTCAGTAAACAAAGGATATTGCAGCCACCAAGCCATCAGCCACTGCAGCTCTCCAGACGGTGCAACCTGAGGGGATTCAGGATGGAGAAAAGCAGGCTACTGGCCCTGGATAATTGAGGTACAGATCAAAGGAATGGTTTTAGTAATCGAAGACTCTTGCATCGTCCCATATATGAATAAGTGCTAAATTCATAAACTTGAGATAGCCGGTTTCCTTTAATCAACAGTAATCTTTTGATGTTCTAACAACCTAGCTTTTGTTGTAAAACTCCTGTGTATCCTGGCTCCTCCCTTACTTCTTTGGAGCAGTCCCTCAGAGTGATCTGAGAGGCTGTCTTCTTGGCTTAATTCCTTGAAATTCCGCTGAATAATTATCAACTTTTAGGCTGTGGGTTTTTTTTGTTTGTTTGTTTGTCAACAGTGTCTTGATCATTCATTTACAAGAGTGTTTTGGCATGTCTACTTTGTACTAGGAATACAGTGAATTAATAATTTATGGTCTTTCCATCAAGGAAATTCCAGCTTAGTAAAGAGAGACAAATATTTAATCTAAGTGTAATAAAGTGATTTGGGGGGATGGTGAAACTGGGGGCACAGGAGACAGTGGTCAATTCTATCTGAAAAGGGAGGAGGTGGAAAGACCTCATGGAGGGGTTCTCTGAACTCATCTTGAAAGAAGAGGATTTCACCTGTCCGACTATGTGGACATTTACGTACTGAAAGAGCAGTGTCAGCAGTGCCCTGGAACTTGAGACATCTTGGCAAGTTGGGGAAACTGTATTGCTGTGGCTGCAGCCTATGGTGTGAGAAGCAGAGGAAGCAGTGACACGTCATGTGTTGTGGGCCATGGCTTGGGATTTGGACGCTAAGGCAGTGGAAAGACTGTAAAGGGTTTGAATCAGATTTTCATTTTGAGATGGTCACTGTCAAATGAAGTGATGAAGGATGATGTGGGGGTGAGGGGGAAACACATGCCCAGAACTCTTCATAAGAGGAGTGCATCTTGTGTTCAGTAGTGGCCAAGATAAGCAGTCCTTTTGCAAACCAGACACTCCTCCTTAGAGAAGGACCTTATCACTTGTCTGCATTGCCTTTGGTAGAGAAGGCCTGAAGGTTAAGGGCCTAAAGGAACAGAAAGTGACACCAAGCTGTATAAAGAATATGGTAAAGACTCAATTGGAGGGTAGGCTCTCACATTTCTTAAAACTGGTATTTTAATGCTCTTAATTTTCAACAAAGTCAGAGAAGGGGAAAGCAATATTTGCAAAGGATAAGCAAAGTCTGCGTAACTTTAGGGAAAGAGAGCTCATTAACATGAGTTTTGAACATTAGCAAAACTATTTTAACCTCTAGCAAAGAGATAGACTTCTTTCTTTTCCAGCAGTTATTCTTCAGGAGAAAGGAGCATGTAGTGGAAATTTTGTTCTGAAGAAGCAGAGCCTGAAATTCCATGGCCCTACATTGTAGTCAGAACTCAAGAATATCAAACATTGAAGGCCACATGTTGGTTAGAGGAAGAAAGTCATTGAGGCAATTTCCAAAAATTGCACATACTTTCTCAAGTCCACCTGGTAAACACCATGTTCTATAAAAACTGATTGGGGGCCAAATTTATTTGAGGTTGAAATCTTCCACTTATGTTCTTAGAAATATCTGCTTTAATTCTCCAGGCTTATTCTCTCTGAGACAATCTCTTACTGCGGTCACCTAAAGCCACCAGCATGGTAAGTAAATAAATATTTACCTAGAGTACGTAAATAGATGCTCTAAGAACAACTTGATAAGAAAAATATTTCAAAACCATTTTTCCATAGCTGATCTGTGAAATGACCTTCATCATAGTTGGGTAACTTTATAAGTATTCCAATAGGTATTAATCTATACGCTTGATTACTGGTTCGAGAAGGGTTGAGATACCTCAAAGTCCAGTGTTCGCCATTAGTGTCAGCTCGAAAGAACATGGGCTCTGATCCCACAGCTAAGCCTTTATACTTTCTAGCATTTAATTAAATTTTAAAATATAGAACTTGTTGGTTATTCTAAAACAGATTCACAGGGAACAACTTAAAGAATTTTATCCATTACCTCACATGGATAAACCAGCCCCTGGTTGTACAATGTCGCTTGGAAGAAACCAAAGCAGAATCGCTTTATACAACCTCAGATGCTTCAGCTACTTTCAAAGTTCGAGGTAAGGAAGCCCAAATCCCACAGAATGTATGTCCAGCAACTACCAGGAAGGCTCTAGTGTTAGTTGACAGGTCTATCTGACGCTCCCAGGTTCCTGGGGTCCTAATGGATGTCTGGGGATATATTTAGTTACACACAGTTGCAAACTTACTGTGAATAAACCCATTTCAAACGGGGCTTTTTACAAGAAGAGATCAAAGGTTGGGCCAATGAGGTGGGCAGAATCCAAGCAAATCTGTAACCATTAAGCACCAGAGGTGGTTTGCCTGAACCTTTTGGGGACAGAATTAGAGGCAGGGTCTCTCTCCTGTTTTCTTTTCTCTTGGGCTCTAAGCCCTTCCCTTTCTGTTGCTAACTCAGCTCTCCACCAGCCTGTCTGCCTCGTGAGCTGGGTAAAGGTCAATTTAAATACCGTCCCAATTAATTCAGAATGTACTGTTTACATTTTACCTTACCAAGCTTCTTGGAACATCTAACCCAACTTCTTTACTTTACAGAGGGGAAAGTTGATATCATGAACATTAAATTATTAACTCAATTGAATGCAGCTAGTTAGGAACAGAACGGAGACCTAATTCTGCTGCGTCCCCAAAATATCCCACCTCCCAGATCTCTGCCTGGTTGAGGTCTTGTCAGCAAGATTTCTTTGATGTTTTAGCATATTATTTGGTGAACATTGGGGCACATTATACACATACACTTAACTGAATCACTCATTTTACACAAACTTAAGCTGAATTACTTTATTTTATTTTTTGCTTTTTAGGGCCAACCTGCGGCACATGTAAGTTCTCAGGCGAGGGGTCGAATCGGAGCTGCAGGTGCTGGCCCACACACCAGCCATGGCAACTTGGGATCCAAGCCACGTCTGAGACCTACACCAGACCCTTAACCCACTGAGAGAGGCCAGGGATGGAACCCACATCCTCATGGATACTAGTCAGATTCATTTCTGCTGTGCCATTATGGGAACTCCAAATCACTTAATTTTAGATTTGGGAAGGTGGGAATGAATGAATGAATGAGTATACCACCCAGAATATTATATTAGTGGTCACATCACAGAGTTGCGTAACACAGGAATTGTTCAAGAACATTCACCTCTTTTGTCTTTTATCCTGACTATTCTGACTGCACAGTTGCTCACAAAAACTCTACCAGCCTGAGATGTCTGGGTGGGTGTTGTGGGAGGGAGCCTGACTGACACTGTGTATGGAGAAGGTGCGCTGACTTGTGGGTGACGACACGCTAGGGACACAACTGGGGATGGAGGTTCAGTGTCCCAGTGCTCTGCTCTATGTTCTAACCTCTAAACCACACAACTCTCCCAAAGGTTGACATTTCTAACATAGGGTGTCCCTAGAATGGATTAAAATGCAGCGTTGGGCAAATACCCTGCAGTTTTGCTCTGCGCCAAAAATTCCAGTAGCTGAGCTGCTGTCATGATGTGATAAAGTCAGCTCACATAACTGTTGGTTTTAGCTTGGTTCCCTCCCTCCGTGCAGCTGATAAAAGTCTTATCTCGCAAAAGCAAACCCTTACAAGGATGCACCCCATGTATGAAATGCCTTCAATAGTTTCCAAGTCAGAACACTAAATTTTCTCAGTGTTCTAGTTTTTTTGGCCTTGTGATGACCATGATGACTGATCGATAAATGTATTTGTGGAAGTTTTGCACCACTAATTTGTGGTAAAACTGGGGAAAAAAAACCCCAAAACTCACATCCACTGACCTCCAACTCAGTGTCTTTTCTGCCAGACCTTATTGTTTTGTACAGAATGCATGTACAAACAGGGCTTTTGCCTATTCTGTAAGATGTTTGGAGAAGGCTATTGCCATGAAACCATATTGTAAAAGAAATATTCAGATTTGCTCTTGAACCAAAGGCTTGACAAACTCAATCTGGGTCAAGTTGTAATCATAAAGTCAGACATCCACGTCGTGTGTTGTCATTCATTCTTCTTTAGTGGAAAGGTTTTAGTAAGCCAAAATAGCCAGTTTACACTTTAGAAGAATTGAACTTTCTAAAGGATAAAGTGGTCAATGGGATTAACATTGGAGCTGAATGTTTCGAACAGGTCTCAACACTTTGTGTGAACTCCACTCGGGAGGGGTTAAGGAAGGACACAGCATGTGACCTGGAGCAATTAGTGGGCCAGATGTCAAATGCAATGACCCAGTTTCTGCTCATCCACCAATGCCAATGCTTTGACAATTCCCAGCAACCAACTGGTCACACATACCTCTGCCTTCCTTAACCTGGTAGAGAACTGCTTCTTACTGAGTCCGACCTGAAGCTGCTATGGCCTAGAAGGACAGTGGCTTTCCTCACGGAACCCTGAACTTTACCACCCGGCTCTGTTCCGCCCAGCTTCTAGTCAGCCTCATTGCTCCCCATGAGTACGAGAGAGAAAAGCAGCCCATAATCTCCGCCATGTGCTTTCCTCAGTATAGACTGATAGAAAGCAAGGGATATTTCTGTCCATTGTTCCAGTGAGAAAGGAGATTGGAATCTGAGTCCTGGCTTGGCCACTAATTGGTAGGGATCTGAATGAGTCATTGAACTTTTCTGGGGCCTCGGTTTCTCATTCTCACTTCTTTTTTTTTTTTTTTTTTTTTTTTTTTTTGCTTTTTAGGGCTGAACTTCTGGCATATGGAGGTTCCCAGGCTAGGGGCTGAATTGGCACTACAGCTGCCGGCCTATGCCACAGCCACAGCAACGCAGGATCCAAGCCGCATCTGTGACCTACACCACAGCTCATGGTAACGCTGAATCCCTAACCTGCTAAGGGAGGCTGGGGATCGAACCTGCAACCTCATGGTTACTAGTTGGATTTGTTTACACTTTGCCACAATGGGAACTCTGGTTTCTCACTTCTAATATGACAGTAAAGGAACAGATGTGCTTTAAGCTACTTTATTATTCTAAAATCATAGAGATTCTTATGTCTGAGATAAGATTCATAGTTAACATATTGTGTATTACTTAATATTCTAGACATTCTTCAAAATAATTATCTAAGAGCATATTTTTACATATTATTATATGTTATATTAGGAGACAAACAAGGATAGGAAACATTGCCCAACTTGCCTACAATCATGCAGCTGATAAACAGCAGAGCTGGAGTTTGAATTCCCATCTATTTAACTGCAAAACTGCCTGCCAAGGTCTACCCTAATCTGCAAAATAAAAAAGAATGAGAGCACCAAATGTGTTTCATTAAGAGAAGTTGAAATTTTCACCAAATTATGCAACTAACTCTTAAGCAAGACTTCACTTACAGCAAATCAGGGCTAACTGAAAAGATGCACAAATACTTCACCTTGGGTATAGCCTGGGGGTAAGAGGGTTATTCCTCTAGTATGCAGTGGCTTGAGTGACCTGCATTGTGAACTCCAGATGGGGAAGGACAGATAATTCTGGTTAGTAACAATTTGTTAACAGAAATCTCCTTTTTCTTTTCTTTTTTTCTTTTTTTTTTAGGGCCACACTTATGGCGTATGGAAGTTTCCAGGCTAGCAGTTGAATGGGAACTGCAGCTGCTAGCCTACGCCACAGCCACAGCAACGCAGGATCTGAGCCTCATCTATGACCTACACTGTAGCTTGGGGCAATGTCGGATCCTTTAGCCCACTGAGCAAGGCCAGGGATGGAACCCACCTCCTCATGGATACTAGTAGGATTCTTAACCCACTCAGCCACAATGGTGACTCCAAAGTCTCACCTTTCTAGCCAAGCATCTTCCAGTCCTGTTACTTCTTCTTATCAAAAATCCTCAGAGCAAAAGGAGATTTCACATTTTTTAGATGTGCCAGCTTTATTTTAAGATACTGGCATTTCTGTAGCTAAACTCCCTATACATATTAAGTTTAGGGTTAAAGGAAGCTAGACTGGATAAGAAAAATTCTAATTAAAAATGAAAACTTTATCCCAAAGTTCTCAGACCACTGAAATTCCCCATTGCTGGCTGGACAGTGATGGAGAAGAGCAATAGAAACTAGATCTGCATCCTCACTGTTGACTATGTATTAGAATCATCTGTTGTACCCAGGCATTGGAGTCTAATGGGCTGCCAGCAGCAACAATCATTGCTCAAGACTAGATAAACATGTATACACTTCATTTTTCTAGTTTTAAAGGTTTTCCTTACATTTTCAAAGGTTCTTACATCATCCATACTTTGAGTTGGAACAGATTCGTAGAACAACTGGGTATTAGCCCGATTTGCTTGAGAAAGAATAACACAATTTTCCATATTAAACGATGAAACTCAGTCATCAGTACTTTTTAGAGTCCCTCAGAAGATTCCAACATGTAGTCAAGACAATGAATTCCTGCATTAATGGGCCATAAAATGAGTTCACTCAGTTGTCTCTGGCCCTAAAAAATTAAATTGTATAAAATAGAAGAGAGTACATCCAAGTGTCCTCACACATAGTAAGAACGGTAATTATTTTGTGTAATTTTGCTTTATGTGTGTGTGTGTGTTTGTCTCTATGTACAATGAGTTGCATTGTATATTCGCTATGTCTTATCCATCCTTGAATAGGTCCTGATGGTTGATATACCTGGCTCTACCTACCCTATCTGAATTCCTGTCCTCCAGGGGGGCTGAGGGAATCAATAGCCCATGACACAACTGACATCCATTCAAGGAACCTAGATGGCCAGTTAGCTTCACACTCTAACATCCTTACCCAGCTTGTATAGAGTCTATAAAAGCAGCCGGAGTTTTTATGCATGCTGTGTTGTTAAAACAGTTTGGGAGTTCTGGGAGCAAATGCTTTCAAAAGCATAAAGTTGGCCAATGGGATAATTACAGGTAGATCTCTGAGAGGATACGGACAAATAAACCACTGCATGTATATAAAAGATCAGAAATAAGAATATCATTTAATAAAGTATGGACTAAGTGAAGTAAGTCAGACAGAAAGACCAATATCCTACGAGATCACTAATATGTGAAATCTAATAAAAATGATACAATAGAACTTACAAAACAGGAACAAACTCAAAAGATATTGAAACCACAATGAAGTTTACCAAACTTATGTTTAAATGGGGGGTGGAGGGATAAATTAGAGGGTTGGAGTTGATAAATACACACTACTATATATAAAATAGATGGCTATAAGGACCTACTGTATAACACAGGGAAATATACTCAATACCTTGTAATAACCTATATGGGAAAAGAGTCTGCTAAGGAATGGATGTATGTATATGTATAACTGACTTACTTTCTGTACTCCTGAAATGAGCACAACTTTTTAGGTCAACTATATAGTAGTAAAATGTTTAAAAAATAAAATGGAAATAAAAAATAAAGTATGGAATAAAAACAACAAAAAAGATAATGTTAGTTGTGAATCTATAAATGCATATGGATTAAATTTCTGTATTAAAAGACAAATTTATATTGAGTCAAAACAGGGGGAAAAAACCCAACAGATATATCACAAGGAATAAAAATAAAACAAAATAGGAGTTCCCATCATGGCTCAGTGGTAACAAATAGGAGTTCCCATCATGACTAGTATCCATGAGGACTAGGGTTGGACCCCTGGCCTTGCTCAGTGCGGTAAGGATCTGGTATTGCTGTGAGCTGTGGTGTAGATCACAGATGAAGCTTACATCCTGTGTTGCGGTGGCTGGGTGCTGGCTGGCAGCTACAACACTGAGTTGCCTCCTAGCCTGGGAAACTCCATATGCCATGGATTAAGCCCTAAAAAGACTATATATACTTGTATGTATGTGTATATATACATATATACACACACACACATGTATATTATATATTTGTTTTAAAAGTACAAAAATATATTAGAAAAATAAAAATAAATAAAAGCAGAAATCACCACTTTAATATTAAACAAAGTAGAATTACAGGCAAAGACAATAAAAAAAATCTGGAGAATAAATTCGTGTTGCTAAAGGATACATTACACAATGACTCTTAGATAAATAGGAACCGGTCAAACTATTATATCCAGTAACAGAGCAACATGAACTATAAAGCAAAAGAAGGAGTTCCCGTCGTGGGGCGGTGGTTAACAGATCTGACTAGGAACCATGAGGTTGCAATTTGATCCCTGGCCTTGCTCAGTGGGTTAAGGATCCAGCATTGCCCTGAGCTGTGGTGTAGGTCACAGGTGTGGCTCGGATCCCGCATTGCTGTGGCTGTGGTGTAGGCCAGCAGCTGCAGAGCCGATTAGACCCCTAGCCTGGAAACCTCCATATGCCCCGAGTGCAGCCCTAGAAAAAAAAAAAAAAAAAGCAAAAGAAATTGGCAGAATCACAATAGCCATGAGAAAGTTTCACCCTTTTCTCCAACTGTGATAAATCAAAGAAGAAAAACAACCATTGAGGGAATCTGAAGATTATCTGCCTTGCAATCACAAGTGATTGATGTATGCTTCATTTGGTAATAAATCTAAGGGGACCAGCCTTATCACGTGTGCCCATGTCCCCATACACTCATTTTCAAGTGACATTGTTGAATTTCTTGACAGGGTGTTTTGAGATCTGTACCTGACAGAACAGGGAGGACACCAGGGGGCAAATTTGTGGTGTTTGTCCTGACAAGACATGGTACCATTGCCTGGATCCATCTTCCCAATTGTCTTCAGGAGAAGCACGATGCTCGCATTCTGTGCTTTGGGCTTATTTTCTTTGATTTTAATTTGTAAGTAGCATCATGACTGAGCAATAAGTGGCAGTATCAAAAGGAGAGTCCTGGGGAGTTCCCCCTGCAGCTTGGTGGGTTAAGGACCTGACACTGTCTCTGTGAGGATGTGGTGAGCTCTCTGGCCTTGCTCAGCAGGTTAAGGATCCAGTAGTGCCCCAGGCTAGGGCTCAGGTCGCAGATGTGGCTTGGATCCCACACTGCCGTGGCTGTGGCATAGGCCCCAGCGGCAGCTCTGATTCGACCCCTGGCCTGGGAACCTCCACATGCGGCAGCTGTGGCTGTTAAAAAAAAATGAAATAAAAAAGGAGAGCCCGACCGAGAGAAAAAGGTTATTTAGCCCAGATAAAAAGGGTAGCATCATAGCCACAAAAGGAGGGTTCATTAACTGCACCAAAAGGAGAAGACGGACCGCCAGCCTTCACTACAGGCTTTTGCATCGGCAAAACCAAGAGGGTGCTGAGGGACAGTGTTGCAAGAGTAAGGGAGGGCCAAGCTCAGAACATCGGTGTGTATGACAAGGGAGGCGACATCAGGCATCGACTAAATGCAAAGACTCTAGAGCCAGACTGCCTGTCAATTTGTTCACGAACTACAGCTGAGACCTTGGGTGCTGCCTTCAGCTCTCCGTAGCTTTGTTTCCTTATTGATAAAGTGGGGAGAGTGATTGCCTATTGTATAGAGTTAGTGACTGTTAAATGACTTCAATCTGTATGTATGCATACATACACATTTATGAAAGTGTTCACACAAACAGAGAACTTTAGGTCAAAATTCACATGGACTCGCTCGGGACCTCAAAGAGCCAAATCATCTTGAAAAAGGACACAAAGATGAATGACTTCGATTTCACAATTTCAAAACGGACTACACAGGCAGCCCTGGAAGTCCAAGTAGGGCGATGCTGCGCTAAGGATCAGTGGACTCGAACGGTGAGGCTAGAAAAAAGCCCATGTGTATCTACAGGAATTGATTTTCAGCAAGGGTGCCAAGACCATGGCGTGAGGAAAGAAGAGCCTGATCGAAAACACACTAGCAAGACGGGGTTCTGGACAAGATGAGACCGGAACGCTCCTCCTACACTTTGCACTGGGGGGTGGTATGCTGCCTGGGGACTGAGAGAAGAATGCGTGATTTGGGACTTGCAACATTTTGGAGTCATGGACTCTTCTGTGACAGTCCTGGGCCAGAACACTGCCTGACTCCCGAGATGTGGTAGAAGTGTCTCAGTGAGTAAAGCGTCCTAAAGGTCTATCTGCTTCCACTGTTGCAGTTCTCTCAGTTACTAGAGGGTGGTGGCTGGGGGCATGGGGATGTTATGGCATCATAACAGAATCAAGCCCTATAAAAAACAGAAAATGGGCCTCTTCCAAAGAAGATATGCACACGACCAATAGGCACGTATGGAGATGCTCAGTATCGCTGATCATCAGAGAAATGCAAATCGAAACCACAAAACGAGATAGCACCTCAAATCGGTCAGCACCGTTATCCTCCAAAAATCTGCAAATAACAGTGTTGGCGAGGATGTGGAGAAAAGGGAACCATTCGACACCGTTGGTGGGAATGTAAACCGATGTGGCTGCTATGGAAAGTGGTATGGGGGTTCCTCCAAAACTAAAGCTAGAGCTCGTACATGAGCCAGCAATTCCACTCCTGGGTGCATATGCAAAGAAAATAAAAATGCTAATTCCAAAGCGACAAGAACCCCAGTGTTCAGAGCAGCATTATTTACACTTGCCAAGATATGGGAGCAACCTAAGTGTCCATTAACAGATGAATAGATAAAGAAGACATGGTACACACACACACACACACACAAGTATTTCTCAGCCATAAAGAGGAAGGAAATAATGCCATTGGCAGCAACATGGACCGACCTAACAGCTATTGCTTAACGATAGAGACATCTTAGAAAGCAGAGATAGCAGGTGCTCACTTTAATTTAAAAAAATTTAAAACTTGTCCTAATTATAGTTTATCATTCTTTTTACAGAGAATTTAGAAAGTATTAGCAAGCAAAAAAAAAAAAAAAAAAAAAAATCATCCCCAAGTCCAACTTCAGGGATAATCCTGGGATGTTTCCTTTCAGTATTTTTGCTTTAGCTTTTGTTTTGGTTTTTAGACTTTTGGTCTTTTTAGGGCTGTACCCACAGCATATGGAGGTTCCCAGGCTGGGGGTCCAATGGGAGCTATAGCCGCCGGCCTGTGCCACAGCCACAGCAATGCAAGATCCGAGCCATGTCTGTGACCTACCCCACAGCTCACCACAACGCCTGATCCTTAACCCACTGAGCGAGGCCAGGGATCGCACCTGAGTCCTCATGGATGCTAGATGGGTTCATTAACCACTGAGCCACAAAGGGAACTCCTTTTTGCTTTAGTTTCAATTTAGTTCACAGAAAAATCACACATTTGGGTCCTTACTAGATATACGCATATTTTAATAATGGCTGAAAAGCTATTACCCATCTCTTTTTGTTGGTAACTTACTTGATACATTCCCTGGTGTTGCAGAGCCTTGTTCTCCAGTGACTGGTGTTTCAGTGGTGGTGACAGCTTGTGTAGAAATATAAACTATAAAGACATTTGGGGAAATTATTTCAAAAATGCGTCCCCAATAGGTTTATAGATTATTTTTAGTCATCCTCTAGAGGCTGAAGTAAACGGAAATTGATCCCAAGAATGCTAAATTCAACTTCCTGATTAGAAATCTGTGTAAGTCGGAGTTCCCGTCATGGCGCAGTGGAAACAAATCTGATTAGGAACCATGAGGTTGCGGGTTTGATCCCTGGCTTCGCTCAGTGGGTTAAGGATCTGGCATTGCCCTGAGCTGTGGTGTAGGTCGCAGATGCGGCTCGAATCCCGTGTTGCTGTGGCTGTGGTGGCTGGTGGCTGCAGCTTCAATTAGACCCCTAGCCTGGGAACCTCCATGTGCCATGGGAGTGGCCCTATAAAAGCCAAAAAGATGAAGAAAAAAAAAATGAAATCTGTGTAAGTCAATTTTGAGATACTGTCCCTCCTTGCTGTCTTAGAAATCCTTCTCTAGGAGGTCCTAGGGGAGTGTTCATTTCTTTCTAAAGACCTAATTTCACATCAAGCTAAAGATTGATAGGATAGGAAACTAGCCTACAGAGCATCTCAGGCTGACCTTTGCGGCATCACTGAACTAGAGCTCGTACATGAGGCAGCAATTCCATGCAGCCGAGAGATGAAAGGGATTTTAGACGCCAGCTGGTCTGTGTTTTATTTGATAGGCTGGAGAAACCTGATGCTCCATAGTTAAAGTCATTGCAGCAAAATTCTGGTCATTTCCATTTCTGCAGCTACTAGGTGCCTTCTAGCTGTCTAGCAGTGTGAGGCATGCACCCGTGACAATGCAGATTTGACTGTTAAGAAGTTTAGGGTGCTGTGGTCCCTGAAACCAAGCTCAACTCATTCCTGTAACACGGACATGGATAGGAAGGTTCTCTTCTTGATCACTGAAGGGAAAGGAGACACCTAATTTCTTTGCTTATTCTGAGCATGTGCTCTTCAAACTGGTGTGCCTGCAGGCACAAAGCAAAGAGGGTCATTGTGGTCTGTATTCCCAGAGCTCGCTCTAAGGGCGTCTTCGCATCAGAATCCCGTTTTCAAGTCAAAGCTTTGGCTGTTCCTTAACCACACGACCTCTTCTGGCTCAGAACTTTCTCCCTTCCTCTCCCCTCTCCCTCTTGCCAAATTTTGCAAGGTTGCCCTCATCTCATTATTCAACTCTCAAAAAGGTGAAAAATTTCCTGCCTCCCTTCTTTGTGTCAGCCTTCTGCACTATGTTCATCATCTTCCCTGGTTTAATTCGCTTTGTGCTATTGTTCACTCTCTCTTCTTCTATTTTTTTTTTTTTTTTCTTTTTAGGGCTGCACTCACGGCATATGGAGGTTCCCAGGCTAGGGGAGCAATCGGAGCTATGGCCGCGGGCCTACACCACAGCCACAGCAACTCAGGATCTGAGCCACATCTGCGACCTACACCACAGCTCAGGGCAATGCCAGATCCTTAACCCACTCAGTGAGGCCAGGCATCGAACCCACAACCCCATGGTTCCTAGTTGGATTTGTTTCCGCTGCACCACGATGGGAACTGCCCACTGTCTCTTCTTACCTTAATCATTTACTGTTCTGTCGAGTGCCTGGGTTCCCTCCCAGAGGCTGCCCCGCCCGCCCTGAACCATCAATCCCCTGGGCAGCTGCTCTGTCTCACTGTGTGGCCTTGCTGTTGGGCACCTGACACCAAGTGCACAACTGAGTGACTGACCTCAGGGATTGGGACCCAGATCATTTCGAAAAAACGCACTCTCTATTTGGAGGATGACACCCGAAACACTTTTAGAAATATTGGCTTTAGCTTTAGGATTACGAGAGAAAGCAAATGCTCTCTCTGTCTTTCTTTTCCTTTCCAGAATCAAGGATGTTGAACTTGCCTCACTCACACTTTTCAGGTTCTCCACTTCAACTGGTGGGTAAGGGGGGAAAATCTTTTCCCACATCTTTCTTCTCTTTCTGGTCTTTTTTCTTTTCTTTCCCACATCTTGTCTTTCTTTGTCTACAAAGGAGTCCCATCCAGAGCGTTCCTTTCATGGCATCCAGGAGACGCAAAAATGTGCTGACTGCTTTTGGTGTTGGTCACCTGGCCTTGCTGACCTCATGAAGTCTCCTTAAAGGTCGTGGGCCGCTAGCTACTTGAGCACTTGTAGCAGGAACTGATTTCCTCTCCAGGAATTCTTTCCAAATCCTGTGCCCCTCCCTGCTCCCAGTGGCTAATGGGTCTCATTCCATTGACTCGCCACACCTTGCCCTCTGGAGCCACATAAGAACACCCCTTGTCCCTTCAGTGTCAGAGCTCTACACATATTTAGATATGTTTAAATATTACGCCACATTCCTTCCAGGTGTTTTCCCTTCTCCCAACTGAATGTTTTCATCCTTGGCCACTTACAAAAGATGAGAGAGAGCCCCTTAGTCTTCTAGTGTCTTCTTCGTCATCTGTTTTCCTGTAACTTTCCCATTTTCCCTCCCTTCTCAGAAATCGCCATCCCATACCCAGGTTCGTTTCCTCGTTTATCATCATTATCACAGCTAAATACTTATTTATGATTTTCCTGTGTGCCAGGCCCCAGAGTGAGGACATTACAGCCATTGCTTTGTTTCATCCTTACGCGATTCCTGGCAGGCAGGTAGCAACACTGCCTTCCACAGACGGAGACACTGAGGCAAAGAGCCAGTAAGGCACTTGCTTTCATGGTCCCCAGGCTTTCCGATGTGGAGCCAGATTTGAACCTCGTTCTGTCTGTCTTTGATGTCTGTGCTTGAACCCTCACCCTCTTTCACCCCTTCGTGTATCTTAGAAAATGCTCCATTCCCTTCCCCATCTCATACAGAACGGCCAGGAAATCCTTGAAACGTGCTCTAGCTTGAGTTAGAGTCACATCTGAGGGGCTCAACACATTTCGAGTAATTGCCTGCTCCTTATCTCTGTGCTGGGCCCTAGAATTTCTGACACATAAACACTGCCTCTGAGAAGATGTGAACCATAACGCTCTCAGGAAAAGGCCAGAAATAATGTTAACTGGATACCACTTCATAATACGCATGTGTTATATCTTTATTTTAATGAATTGATTTTGAGTTCTTCCAAACCACATAACACCTAAGCCAATAAGAATTGGTTTTGTTTGTTTGTTTGTTTGTTTGTTTTCCTGCCTCATCCCTCAGTAATAGACCACAAAGTGAGAAACAACTCCCTCATGGATTCAGAGCTCATGCTTGCAGCTTGGACTGACTTTTGGCAAGAGAAAGAGGAAATTACAATTTTTCGGAAAACTCTTTGAAAACTGGGGGCCATATATCCACCATCACCTTCATGAATGATTCCTCAATTTAGACGTTAATCTCATGAAAACAGCAATAAAGCAGCCCAGGCCTTCACACAGAAATGTTTCTCATAGTAGCTCATAGTAGTTAATAAAGTTCTTTTCTTGCTAACTGGGCTGAGAATTGCTGAGATGGGAAATCATAATCTAGCCACAGTTCCTGGGCCCCTGGGGCCATTTCATCTGCCTTACCAGACAAATCCCAATCCCAGTCCCCCCACCAGACTGGGATCCGTGATACCACTCCTTCATTTGTGCCCCTAAGTACACTAGGACGAAGGGGACAGTTAATCTTTTGATCTATAATCCTATATCCCCTATATCAGCATCGGACTGAAAAAAATTCCACTCACCTGCCAAGAGTAATACAAAGATCATTTTCCCGTGCATCCTGAGATCATGAGCTGGCTGGCCAAGGTCAGTGCAAGAAAATTGCCAGAGACACCTGAAGTGTCGTCTGTGGCCTCAGCCTCCGTGCTCTTATCTTTCAGACCCACCCTCTCTGGCACCAGAAGATAGGCCGGGTGGCATTTTTAAACTGTGCAAAGTTGTGAACAGCGTGTCCATATAGATATGGGGCTATCTCCTTACCCAGGATTATGAATGTATTTAGCCAGCTCTTCCCTCACTCCAGGGAACTGGTGGCTGCGTGTGAAATATCCCAGCATGAACTCGGTGGGCGTGGCAAGGTAGGAGCAGCAGGAGCTGCCTGATTGGACAAACCAGAGACAAGAGACAGACTGCAAGGGCCTGAGACAGACTGCAAGGGCCTGAGCCAGGCGCTGGTCGCTTTCGCTTTGGGGAGCAGGGCGCCTCCTCCTTTTTAAGGCGGAGACCCTGTGGGCCAGGGTGGAAGTGACTTCTTAAGCGAGAATTGAGTGTCTTTGAGAATGGTGATTCCCACTGGCGTGCTCTGAGGTTTCAAATAACTCCAACTCAAGGCAGGTCATACAGCCATGTAAGAATACAGGCGACGCAAGAAGTTGTTTAATTTTTTTACTTTATTCCCCCCACCCCATGACTTCCTATTTTTAAGGGGAGAACAGTTAGCATTAGCTTTAAAAATGCTACTTCCCTTTGAAAACAGGTGAATAAATTAGGTATTCTCCTCACAAGGGACTATTAGTTAGCTATTAAAATCATGTTTTCAAAAGTAGTTGGTATGGAGACTGGGGATAAAATAGGTAAGTGGAAAAAAACAGGCTCAAAAACTGTGTGGACAAACATCAAAATCCCGTTCGATTCTTTTTTCCTCTGTTATGTCCCGTCTGCCTGGGACATGCTCATTCTCCCCTTACAGGCCCTACTTCTGTTCTGCTTAGGAGCTCAATTTAATACTGCTTCCTCCAGGAAGTTGGCCCTGCTTTCCTACATCTGCATCAGGGGTCCCTGCTCTGTGCTCATACCAGTTCCTCCCTGTGTCTAGGACATCATAGTGCATTGCAATGATTTTTGTGTCCCCAGCAGACTCTAAGCTTATGCAGGCAGGCCCTGCCTAGGGCTATCTTACTTACCACCGAGTGTTAGGAGTAGAGTTGACAGTAAATATTTGTTAAATTAATAAATCACAAATGAATATTGCAGAGGAAAGCAACTTCTCTCTTGGTGAAAAGAAGCTGCGCTTTACTATCATCGTTCTTACTGTCTTCTTGTTAGGGTCACACCTGTGCTATATGGAAGTTCCCAGGCTAGGGGTCGAATCAGAGCTGCAGCTGCTGGCCTACACCACAGCCACAGCCCCAGCAATGGCAGATCCAGGACGCGTCTGCAGATATGTTGCCACTCCGTGACCTCATTAAAGACAGACAAAACCTGTAAGGCTCTCAGTGTAGAAACAGGTCAGACCCAGCATGAGGCACCGGCTGTGTGAAAGCAGAACTGTATGGTGCCCTCTAGTGGTGGGTCCACACAATGGAAGGAAAAATGTGAAACCTGGGGGAGAAACAAACAGCGCAGGACATGAAGTTATACTTTTCCCTTTCAGGCACTTCCCCAGTCATGCTTGCATTCTGACTGAAACGCATGTTCAGGAACACCATAACATCCCACCAGGGAGACATATCATTGCAAATGTGTCAGATAAAGCTAGGCATCTTTTGAGAATTTTGAGTTTACACCTTCAAATGTGGAAACCTCATCCCACTTCTTGGTACTATGTGTCCTGGGACTATTTTTTCCTTATTGTCATTAGTCAAGGAGAAGAGTGAATTACCATGTTGCAAACTAGGACAGCCAACTTGGATCTCTCATCCCAGGTCCACCTTTTTTCTGGGGAAGGAATCATTACTTTGTGTCAATGACTTACATCTCAACTCTTTCAGAGCCATCTTCACCCCTGAAGATGGTTGCAGGAGAGTCGGATCTGCCTGTGGAGAAATAGGCTTTTTATGTCTTGTCTGGAGGCGTAGGAGTGTTGAGACACAGTGCTTGTGGTCTTGGCCCCCTTGGGATCTTGTCACCTTGGGCATCTCCAGCCTGCTTTGCCAGGATGGTTTCATTTCTTTCCTTGACCTTCTTTTGTTACCTCGCTCTTTCAAAACTGAAATAAAAGAAAGCCCACTCTAGGCAAATCTGACACTGCAGAGAACCCTGTTAGAGAGGCAGAGCAGATATTATCATTCTTATATATGAGAAAGCTTAGCGGTGAATAGGAAATTGCCCATGTATTCCTTGATTTGATTTGACCCTAAGAGTTTTTTTTTTTTTTAAAAATATATTGCTTTAGGTTGCCAATATTTAAAAGGAGGTATGTTTTATTTGATTTATTTATTTTCTTTTTCACAGCCACCCTCGCAGCCTGTGGAAGTTCCAGGCTAAGGGTAGAATCAGAGCTACAGCTGCCGGCCTGCACCATAGCCACAGAAACACTGGATCCGAGCTGCTTCTGCGAGCTTCACTGCAGCTTTTCGTAATTCTGGATCTTTATCCCACGGAGTGAGGCCAGGAATTGAACCTGCTGCCTCATGGATACTAGTCGGATCCTTAACCCACTCAGCCACGATGGGAACAAAGGAGGGTATATTTTAATTAAACATCGTGAGGGGGGTTAATTAAAAATCTGGCCCCTCTGAAAGCATAAGAAGATCTATCAAGAGTGGGTTTGCCTTCCCACATGGTAATGACCTATAGGAGCTGGGAATTGGCTGTTCCTTGGGACAGGTCGGCTTTCTTGAGTTAGCCAAGCCCTCTGCCTGTTGCTTGCCACAGTCAGCTTAGACTACTCTGTCCTCTGATAAAACCCTCAAAAGCTCAGTGTCTTACATTGGCTCATTTCCTGCTCGCAGTCCTTTTTGTCTGTGGTGGTTGCAGGACCCATGGTGAAGGAGCAGATTCTGAGACCCACGGTGAAGGAGCAGCCCCCACGGGAATTCTTGTTGCTGATGGAAAAGAAAAATGACCAAATGGGGCAATGGCTTTTCATGTTTCAGCTCTGACAGGGCATATGCCATTTTTGCTCACAATCTATTGGCCAAACCAAATCACGGGCCAAGCTGACATCAGTGGGGCAGGGATGTACACTTCCTCCAAAGGAAAAATCTGTAAGTCGTGAGGCAATGGCGAGGATATAAAAAGCACTTCCAGGCAGGGCAGTGAATGACTGAGAACCGTGGTGCAATCACCCGCATTCATTTATCCTCTTTGCTGAGCTCCTTTCTGCATGTGGGTTTGCAAAGAGTTGGGAGACCTGTTAAGGATCCAAGCTTCTTAAATTCGTGAGTTGATCTTTGTATCCGTTTTGGAAAACCTTGACCATTATCTTTCGAATGTTGTCTCTTTCTCTCTCCTATGGGATTTCGATTATGTATGCATTGGACTTTTAAACTATTACTCACACATCTGGGCTTTCCCCCCCTTCGTCTTTCCTTCTGTGCTTCATTTTCAATTCCACTGACCTTTCGCAATCCTTCATGTACTATGTCTATTCTGCTTTTAAATTAAATTTCATGTTGTATATAGTCCTCATGACTTCTTTGATGCTGATTTTGCATTTTTAATTCAGAATGCACATTTAATTCGCTTTTATAGGTTCTGATTCACAGTTGTAATCCTACTTATTTTCATTTGTCCTATGTACCTTTTACTCTGATTTCTCAGACCCCCTAGTCATAGTTATTCCAATGTCCTTATCTGCTGACTGCAGTATCTGGCCATCTCTAGTTCAGCCTTTATTTTCTTTATTTATTTTTACGATGACAAAATATGCAAAGCATAAAAAGTACCATTTTAATAATTTTTAAGTCTAACATCTGAATGGCATAATTAGGTACATTCGCATTGTTATACAGCCATTAGCTCTTATTTCCTAAAATCATGATATTTGCCACATTTTCCTGCCTCTTTGCATGCCTAATAACTTTTTTCCTTTTGTGCAGGATCCTTTTTTTTTGACCATGGAGGTAGTGGCTTGATGGGGGAGCTCAGTTCCCAGATGAGGGGTTGAACTCAGGCTGCAGCGATGAAAGCTCTGAATCCTAACTATGAGGCCTTCAAGGAACTCCGTGGCCTTAACGTTGAAGCTTCCCAGCCACACAGCTTTGATGGAGATGGGTTTTTTTTTTTGTTTTTTTTTTTTTGTCTTTTTCTTCTTAGGGCTGCACCTGAGGCATATGGAGGGTCCCAGGCTAGGGGTAGAATTGGAGCTGTTGTC
This sequence comes from Sus scrofa, assembly GCF_054392235.1. Taxonomy (NCBI): domain Eukaryota; kingdom Metazoa; phylum Chordata; class Mammalia; order Artiodactyla; family Suidae; genus Sus; species Sus scrofa. The sequence continues at coordinate 90,489,509 of NC_139390.1, read as the reverse complement.
ACTGGCCTCCGCCACAGCCACAGCAATGCCAGATCTGAGCTGCATCTGCAACATACGCCAGAGCTCACGGCAATGCCGGATCCTTAACTCACTGAGCAAGGTCAGGGATCGAACCCGCAACCTCACCGTTCCTGGTCGGATTCGTTTCTGCTTCTCCACGATGGGAACTCCATGAGGAGGAGAGGCATCTTGGTTAATTGCAGGCCCCTTCCCTCCAGGAGGATTTTGTTCTGTTTTTCTAATTTAGCTCCATAGACCTGTGTGCCATTCTAGCACTCAGAAAATGCCTTGTGGGAGAAAAGGGGCTTTGTGGTTGGGCTCCTCTAGGTCCGAATCTGCTATGCCAGCTCTGACGAACCCTCCAAAGCTCTGATGGTCTTTTCTCCCACTGTTTACAACCTAATGTCATCAGCAGCCTGTGCACGGAGAGAATGGTGGTCTCAATACAGAGGACGAGGACAAGTGTGTAATGTCTTTGGGCTGGATGGACAGTTCCCAGAATGTCTCTGAGCCTGGCCTTGGGAACTGGAGACTTGGTCGAGACCTAGGCCCTGGCATCTCAGCTATGTTCCCGGTTTATGTAGCATCCAGCTGGAGCTGTAGAAAAGATACCATCTGCCCAGAATTCACCCCTTTTCCTGGAGTACCTTCCTCCCCTTCAGAGCTGGACTCATAGTAGATGATATTTTATTTTGACCATGGCTGGTAGACCCTGTGGAACAGCAGCGACCTGAGCCAAGCAGGGGCAATGCCAGATTCTCCCCCCCCCCCGCCCCACCCCTCAAATACAGAACCTGGTTTGAGCTGGTTCTTTCCATCCAGGCCCCGAAGAGTCTACTTTTGGTGCCCTTTTTTCTGGATCCCCTGAGCCGCTTATTTATTTATTTATTTATTTATTTTTATTTTTTACTTACGTTAGCAAGCATGGATTCATTTTGCTTGAGATCATATAACGCTATTGGAATGGAAGAAGGCACACATTATCAGAGAGGAAAATAGCCTGACATTCAGAATTAAAGGAGATGCCATGTCTGGAACCTAGGATCCACAGAGTCAGCCCAGAGCTCTCTTGCTCTCTCGCTCTCTCTCTCTCTCTTTTTTTTTAATTTTTTATTTTTAGTTCTGTGAGTGAGGCATGTGGAAGTTCCCAAGCTAGGGGTTAAATCAGAGCTATAGCTGCCGGCCTATACCACAGCCATAGCAATACCAGATCTGAGCCTTGTCTGTGACCTACACCACAGCTCACAGCAACGCTGGATCCTGAACTCACTGATGGAGGCCAGGGATCGAACCCGAGTCCTCATGGACACTAATCAGGTTCGTTACCGCTGAGCCACGACGGGAACTCCCCAGCCTGAATTTTCCAAGCACAGTATCAGTATCTTTGTGGCATCTGTACCTTCGTGTTGGGAGAAGGCTGAGGACCCAGCCTGAGACACCACTCTTCTCTGTAGAAGCTGGGCTTCTGCTCTTGTCATTTCATCTTGAGGAAAAGCCTGAGGGGCTATTTGCCGCTAGTGGGAGGCCAGCAGTGCCTTGAGAGCGTGGCTTGAGAGCAAGGGCAAGTTGGCTGTAACAAATCCTTCAGCTTCTCCCACAAGGACTTGGTACACAGCCATTGCTCTGGGGAAGTGCCTTTCAGTCCTTCTAGCTCATTCTACTCATCCTGTCCAGCTTTCCTCAGTTTTAGTCAACCCAGAAGACCTACGTGACTTTTACTTTCCACTAATTGGTATTAAGATGCAAAGGGGGAGTTCCTTGGTGGCCTGGCAGTTAAGGACTCAGTGTCGTCAGGTTCAGTCCCTGGTTGTAGAAATTCTGCATGCCATGGCAAGGCAAAAAAGAACGAAAAGAAAGCAAGGAAGGAAGGAAGGGAGGAAGGGAGAAGGAAAGAAAGAAAAAGAACATGAATATATGTCTTAAGAACGACCCAGCCCCATGACCGCCTACCACATGGTCCTGGGACCGACTGGATGTGTGAAGGGCTCGCTGCCAACAGGAAGGACCTGTCTCTGCCAGGCTAAACTCAAAGCAGGAAACTTAATTCATACGTTTAGAAAGTATTTCCCAAGGTGCTACCTTTCCTCCAATAATTGTGACAAAGATGCCTGGAAAGTCTCTTCTTTCTGCTTGTCCCTCGATTGCAAAATTTACCGAATAGTATTTGATACAGAGACAAAAAAGAGAACTTGTATTTTACCCTATGATTGCAAAAGCCGTTAAGACAAATGAAGCCTCAGGAAACATTTTCCAGGCATAGCTTTCAGCAGATAGATGGCGTATGGATTCCTTGTGTAACATTTGAGGGTTTTGATGATGTGGGTGTTTACAAAACATGGTTCCTCAGAATCTGATAACACTCTGCTTCTTTCTTTTCTCCAAGGGGCATAACCTTGTCCGGATGGACCAGGGTGACCATACAGCTCACAGAGGGCGGTTTGGGTAATTCTTGGTCCTATTGTCAGCCACAGGCGGCCCTTGGGGGAGTGCTGAGTGGGCGTCTCTCCACACAGACCTCCTGCCAAGTTCACCACATACTCCTCTTGGATGGCACGGCTGCTGTGTCTGGGTGACCGTTTCCTTCTTAGAATCATCTGGCCGTTGGATACTAGGTATTGAAAACCATTCTCCGAATTCCCGTCATGGCACAGTGGAAACGAATCCGACTAGGAACCATGGGGTTGAGGATTCGATCCCTGGCCCCACTCAGTGGGGTAAGGATCCGGCGTTGCCGTGAGCTGTGGTGTAGGTTGCAGACGCGGCTCAGATCCTGTGTTGCTATGGTTGTGGTGTAGGCTGGTGGCTACAGCTCCGATTAGACCCCTAGCCTGGGAACCTCCATATGCCGTGAAAGCGGCCCAAGAAATGGCATAAAGACAAAAAAAAAAAAAAAAAAAGACAAGAAATTTCATCTTGAGACTTTTTATAAATTTTTATTTTCAGGGCCACATCTGTGACAGAGGGAAGTTCCCAGGCTAGGGTTTGAATCGGAGCTGCAGCTGAGGCCACAGCCACAGCAAAGGCAGATCCGAGCTGCGTCTGTGACCTACACCACAACTCACAGCAATGCTTGATCCTTAACCCATTTAGCAAGGCCAGGAATTGAACTCACATCCTCACAGAGACAATGTCAGGTCCTTAACCCAGTGAGCCACATGGGAACTCTTTTTTTTTTTTTTTTTTTTTTTTTCCGATTTGGCAGGACACAAGGAATTTTCCGGGCCAGAGACTGAACCCATGCTGTAGTTGCAACCTGCACCACAGCTGCAGCAATGCTAGATCCTTAACCCACGGTGCCATATGGCAACTTCTCTAAAACTTTATCCTAACGCTGCAAGAGTTCAAAGACTTAGCTCCAGGGATAATAGAAAAAAAATAAAACAACCTAAATAGCCAGTAATAGACAAATGCCTAAAGAAAATATGATGAAATACTGTGATCACCAAAAATAATGTGTGGAGGGATATTGAATGCCATGGAAAGATGTTCATAATGTACTGTTAAAAAAAATATGTGTTGTGAAAGAGTATATTAACAGTTTAGTGTACTGTAAAAAAAACAAATTATAAAATAGTTGTCCTGTATGATATTTTTGTGAAGAATTACCTACTTTTGTGTGTTGCTGGGAATCTGTATATCTGTGAATAGAAATAAGACTGAGAAGAATACACTTCACGTACTGAGATTTTCTTCTCCTCCTTTTGCTACCATGAGAAAAAACATTTCCCTGTACTAATAAAGAGTTAGTTATTTCACCTAAAGAATGAGTAGAGGGAGTTCCCGTCGTGGCGCAGTGGTTAACGAATCCGACTAGGAACCATGAGGTTGCGGGTTCGGTCCCTGCCCTTGCTCAGTGGGTTAACGATCCGGCGTTGCCGTGAGCTGTGGTGTAGGTCACAGACGCGGCTCGGATCCCGCGTTGCTGTGGCTCTGGCGTAGGCCGGTGGCTACAGCTCCGATTCAACCCCTAGCCTGGGAACCTCCATATGCCGCGGGAGCGGCCCAAGAAATAGCAACAACAACAAAAAAGACAAAAAGACAAAAAAAAAAAAAAAAAGAATGAGTAGAAAAATTGTAAAACAAATAGGCAATTCTTGACTTTGGAAGATCCCTTTTTTCTAAAAGGAAAACAAGACTGGTTCGTTTGTTCTCTGTTTTGATCACTAGAGGGCACCAAAGTCATAAAGATTATTAGTCATTTTTTTTCTTTCCGTTTTCATTCTGTCACAGAGGGAAGTTTCTGGCCTCTCCTGTTTAGCAGTTTTGAAGCATTTACTGGAAGACCTCTTGCTGCTTAGACTTAAGGAGAGTAAACTGTTTAGACTAGGTTTTTTTCCCTAACATTAAATATTCCCTGCAACAGACAGCCATCTATCTATGGGACTATTCAAAACAGATGGGTGTTTCTGGAGAATGTGATTTATTTTCTTCTCTGATACCAAAGGGCTTATTGGCTGATACCTGCTGAATGTGAGTTCTGAGCCATGTTGTTGAGACAGGACCACAGAACACCCAGAGGCAGCACACATCGTTTCAAATGAAACACCATGGACCATTTCAAGGAAAAAACGTTGTGCCTTTACTGGTAACATGTGTGGTGTCGGTGGGCTTCGATGAAGCGGAACACTCAAGAACACCCATGGCATCTTTTGAATAACAGACCTGACCACCTTTTCGCATGTTAACAATTCTGCATTTTTTTGAGTTCAAGAGAAGCCCCAGTCCCCAGACCCTAAAATGACGGAAGGGCGGGGAAGATTCGGAAACTACACGGGAATCCTACCAACTCTCAAGGAACCTGTCTCATGCCAAGGGGTTCATCAAGCAGAGAAAGGAAGATATGATAAGAAAGTCAATGGTCTTAGCATGTTCCCATTTCAGAAAGGCATAATTCATACTAAAAGATGAGGTTTCCGTAATTAAACAAGATGTAGTGTGTGGAAGGTGTGTGTTTGTTAGGAGTTGTATACCGTAGACAAAGATGCAATAAGTCTCTCATTTCTAATGTTGCAATTACCAAGAGAGAAAATTAGTTACCTGATCATGCAGATGAGTCTGTGTTGAAATCCATCCCCCTGGAAAAACTAAGCAAATCATTTTTTTTTTTCCGTTAGAACGTCTATTGCTTAGCTACCTGACAAATCCAAGGTCAAGGCTTTGGTACAAGCCATAAACTAAGAGACTTCAAGCCAATATCAACGTGACACATTTTGCAGGCAAGCTGGTTCCTTATGTAGTGGACCTCATTGGACTTTGATCTTGGTTAACTTTGAAGTATCCAAGGTTCCCACTTTCCAAAAGTTTTTTTTTTTTTTTTTAAGTTAAATCAGACAGACGGGCAAAGGAAATCTAAAGCTTAAAAGAAGTGAAAACAACGAGACACAGTCAGTTATATATTTTCACTACTTTGTTTAAAATAGCGTGTTGCTGTACTTAAAAGACTTCACATCATTGAGTTATTTATTAAGCTGTAAATAAAAGTCACATTTTCCACTGTATTTTAGGAGACACGTTTAAAAACAGGTTGTTTGGAACCTGTTGTATGATCTGTGTGAGAAGTTTAGTTAAATGCAAAACTACAGACAGCAGTTCATGATGCCATAGAAACTATTACCATGAAATAGCTGTGGACTTAAAGGAAATATTTATATAGAAATTCTAATATCGGAGCTCTTATATCTGAAAGCTCGTCTTTTATGGACTTTCACACACCACGTGTTCTAAAGGCTACTAGAAACTTGGGTTTACATTTGTATTTATGAAGTGATCCAGACCCTCATACCTCAAAATACTCATTCATTTTATTTCTCTCTTATTATGCTTTGGATTTATGAGACAATTTTCCTTATTATCATCAGGTAAATTTCATTTAATAATGAAGTATATATACACAATCACACTTATACGTGCATTTGTGTGTGTGTGTGTATAAACTCATCCTTTGGCACAAAATCAGTTATGTGTTGTTTATAAAATTTGTCTTAGAGGGTATTAAGCGAGAAAATTTCTTTTTGAGAGATTTAAAAACTCAGCCCACCCAAGTTCCCTTTATCCCTTCTGTGATACCTCACTCACCTAGTCATCCTCCTTGGTCTAAATTACAAAGGGGCCTTCGGTCTGTTAAAGAAAACAAAAAATTTACGTTATACCAGGTCATTAGCAGAGTATATGGGGGACAGTTCATGTTACTAGTTCAGTCTTATTCCAGCAAGTAGCAAAAAAGGATGAGTTACCTTTTGGTCATCTAGCAGGGCACCCTTCTCTTTTGGTCTGATCTTGTCAGGGTACAACTCTGATGTAGTTATTGGACGTATAAGCTGAAGGGTGTACATAAGAACTTGGTACAATTGAGTTATCCATGTGCTCAAGACACGTTTGGAAGTGAAATGAAAACGTCATATACCTAGAGGCAAGAGGCCTCATTCCTGGACATAGGAAGGAAAGCCAAGAGGGGATTAATGTACTTGTCTATAATTGAGAAGTTCAAGTTTAAGGGGAAAAAATTCCAAAGAAGAGAATTTAGAGGTATAATGGTGATGTGCCTAAAGATGCCTAAGCCTCTCACTCATTCTTCTAGATAAAAATTGTTTATGGAATAAGATGTATGGTAGATACTAAGGCCCCCGTGGCTTTGATTCTGTTCTTTGGGATGAAGCTGGGGACCACCTCAGTGGGCTGGGCTGTCAAAAACAGCGCAGGGGCAGGCACTGAATTTTGGGTTTCAAGACTCTCAGCTCGCTTCCTAAAGCTGTGTGATGCTAGATAAGCTATTTAACCTCCCTGAACCTCAGTTGCATCATCTCTAAAGTGGAGATAATACGTGCCTTGCAGATTAATGGGGAATCTAAATATAAAACACTAACATGATGCCTGGCTGTGATAGATGCTAAAGAAAAGTTTTGTTTCCTTCCACTGAAAGTTGTTGTAGGGTTAAATGGCTGAATATTTGTAAAAGTGTTTTGTAAACTACAACGTGCTAATCACCTATCCGTCATGATTGTTACTTTTTTTTTTTTTTTTCTGTCTTTTTTTTGCTATTTCTTTGGGCCGCTCCCGCGGCATAGGGAGTTTCCCAGGCTAGGGGTCGAATCGGAGCTGGAGCCACTGGCTTACGCCAGAGCCACAGCAACAGGGGATCCGAGCCGCGTCTGCGACCTACACCACAGCTTACGGCAACACCGGATCGTTACCCCACTGAGCAAGGGCAGGGACCAAACCCGCAACCTCATGGTTCCTAGTCGGATTCGTTAACCACTGCCCAACGACAGGAACTCCCATGATTGCTACTTTTAACCTGTATTTAATATGCACTTCATTCTTTGGGTGAACTTCAACAAATGTGTGTGTGTGTGTGTGTGTGTGTGTGTGTGTGTATTGATATAGGAATTCTACCAGATAATCCAAAGCCAGATTTCAGAGAGTATTCATTTCCTCCCAGGAAGGATCATAGAATGATGTAACAAGGAACGAACTTTATTATTTGGAATAACTGCCATCACTTGTCTTCTGAACACCAAAATTCTTCAAATGTAGGTAAGAAAATGCGTAAAGTGGGAGTAAGAGGATGAAGAAAACTGGGACAGTGGAACATTCTCCCATAGGGTAACTGAATATGGCCTATGATGCTAATTACTTTAAGGAATGGAAAACATTTTTTTTTTTTTTCTTTTTTAATGCTGCATCTGTGACATGTGAAAGTTCCCAGGCTAGGGGTTGAATCAGAACTGTGACTGCTGTCACAGAAACACAGGATTTGAGCCGCATCTTCGACCTACACCACAGCTCATGGCAATGCTGGATTCTTAACCCACTGAGTGAGGCCAGGGCTTGAACCCAAATTTTCTGGGATACTAGTCAAGTTCGTAACCTGCTGAGCCACAATGGGAACTCCGAAAACCATTTTAAAATGCAATTTAGGAGTTTTGCACAGCAAAGAAACCATCAACATGAAAAGACAACCTACAGAAAGGGAGAAAATATTTGCAAATGAAGCAACTGACAAAATATAAATATACCTCCTGCAGTTCAATATCAAATAAACAGACAACCCAATCAAAAAATGGGCAAAAGATCTAAATAGACATTTCTCCCAAAAAGACTTACAGATGACCAAAATTCACACAAAAATGCTCAATATCTGTAATTATTAGAAAAATGTAAATCAAAATGTAAATCAATGAGGTACCACCTACACCAGCCAGAATGGCCATCCTCAAAAAGTCTATAAACAATAAATGCTGAAGAGGGTGCAGAGAACTGGGAACCTTCTTAAACTGTTGGCGGGAATGTAAATTGGTACAACCACTATAGAAAACAGTATGGAGGTTCTCAAGAAACTAAAAACAGAACTACCATATGATCCAGCAATCCCACTCCTGGGCATCTATCTGGAGAAAACCATAATTCAAAAAGAAACAACATCCCAATATTCACTGCAGCACTATTTACAATAGCCATGACATGGAAGCAATCTAAATGTCCGTAGACTCAGGAATTGATAAAGAGGTGGTACATATAAAAAATGGAATATTACTTAGCCATTAAAAAGAATGAAGTAATGCCATTTGCACCAACATGGATGGACCTAGAGATTATCATACTAAGTGAAATTAGTCACACAGTGAAAGACAAACATCATATGATATCACTTTTGTATGGAATTTTAAAAAAGGATAGAAATGAACTTATTTGCAGAACAGAAACAGACTCACAGACTTTGAAAAATGTATGATTATCAAAGGGGACACGTTGTGGGGTGGGAGGGATGGACTGGGGGCTTGGGATTGGCATATGCACACTAAAGCATATGGAATTATGGGCCAACAGGGACCTGCTGTATAGCACAGAAAACTCTTCCCAATTTTCTGGGATAATCTGTATGGAAAAGAATCTGAAAGAATGGATGTGTGTAAATGTATAACTGAATCACTTTGTTGTACAACAGAGATTATCACAACTTGTAAATCAACTATACTTCAGTAAAACTTAAAAAATGAAGGGAAAAAATGTAGTATAGGAGTTCCCACTGTGACTCAATGGGATTGGTGGCATCTCTGCTGTGCTGGGATGCAGGTTTGATCCCCGGCAGGCACATGGGTTGAGCACTCAGTGTTGTCACAGAGGCAGCACAGATTGAAATGCTGCTGTGATCTGATCCCTGGCCTGGGAACTCCGTATGCCGTGAGTGTGGCCAAAAAGATAAAGTACAATAAAATGTAGTTTATTTTGAAAGACATTTATTTGACATCTACAATTAGGCAGATATCACTAAATAGGTCTGGAAAAGGTTGACTTGTGTTCAAGAGAGACTTTCTAGGAATAGGAGGTTATTCTGGAAGTCCCTGTGTGTAGAAAAAGCTTACGTTGTGCAGACTAAGTCATGAGTCCATCCTGGCAAAAGCTGACGCCACTTGAGACTCTGAGGGTGCAGTGCCCTGTGAGAAATATTGCCGAATACCCCTGAGGGGGCACTAAAAATAGCCATTGAGTGTAAGTCGCTGTGAGCAGGAAGCAATTGGAATTCGTTAAATATAAGTTAATACTCTGTGGGGATGTTTCTTCATAAATCAGGGTCATCAAGTTCAGTGCCTTGTTCAAAGTTTTAGAAGATATCATAGAAGAATCAAGGGCATGAGTCAACTTGATACGGAATTATCAAGCAACAAGTCACAGGAGAAGAGACAGCATCAAAGCAGAGAGAACTTGATTTGCGTTAAGGCAGCCTGTGACTGCCCCTTACTTTGTGAGTTTGGTCGACTTTCTCAAGTACAAGCTTCAAGCTTTGCATTTCGAATATGGAAATAATAATAATAATAACAAATGCCTTGGGACACTGGTGTGAGGATGAAACGAGACAATGTGTATACAGATTTTAGCCCTGTGTCCAGCAAATAATAAGTAGCTCTGGCTCTCAATAATATTATTAATAAAAGAGAGACAAAAATACTCTATCATGGGGCTAGGAGCCTCCAATCAAGGGCCCTTTGTGGAATTATCTGAGGAATGCAGGGGCTGTCTTAAAGAATGTTCTGTGCTAATTTTAACTGAAAGTGAAAAATGACTGCTTAGATAACAAGAACCAAACAAAATAGGGATCTTATTCTAATATGTCCTTTGAATGTCTCTTCAAATAAGAGTTAACATTAGACTAAGTAGAAACAGCCTCATCCTAGAAGATGCATCTCTTAAACCATGGAAATGTCTTTGTGCCCAAAGAAATTAATGCATGTATTTGTTTTTAGCTCTGGAGAAGGCATCATTTAAAATATTATTATTATACACTGGTCAGTTAAAGGAGCTACAATAAAAATGCTAGCGTCTAGTAAATATCCATAAAATAATTCAAACTTGCACTTGATCTGCATTTAGTTCTTTCTGGTCACTTTGGCCAACAAAATAAATGGCCCAGAATTGACATGCGGTTTCTACCAGATAATTCAAAGCCAAATTTAATACTGCATTCATTTTTTGCTGCATGAAAAATTTTATAATCTTTAACTAATATTAACTATATTATTTGGAACAACTACCATTATTCTTTGTCTGAACATCAAAATGCTTCAGTGTAGATAAGTGTTGAAAGGCAGGGGGAAAATGATGCATCATTTCAATGTGTTACCTTTCTTCATTGTGTATTCGTTGGCACTGCCTCCAGTCTGTGCCCAAATTGGTTGTGAAATCTACCTGGAGGCCTGGGGGAGATTTCCTAAAGGAAGGCAAAACACAACCCCAACTAGAGTGAATGGTCTGAGGGAGGTAGGAAAAGAAATGATTCTCACTTGGGGCAGATTTTGTCTTTACACTGATGAGCTTTGCATCTGCAATCCCACAATCCTCTTGGATTATCCATTGACGTGGTCATTAAAGGCCATGCCTTGCTACCGTCAGCAGGTATAATTTGTCCAGGTGTTTTTTTGCATGGAAATTAGTACAGCCTTTGGTACATAAAATATTATCATTATAGTGTTCAAAAATACAGTCATAAAAGTAGAAGATAAGGATAAGTGATTGTAACTGAATAAAATGAAATTATCATCAGAGCTTCCAAGAGTCAAAAATTCATTATCACAACCTGGAGCCATGGCCAAGAGGAGATTGAAAATCAAAATGGGAAGAAGAATCTGAGAGAGAGTTGAAGAAGATTTACACTAAGGCTGTAATAGGGGGCTAGAAAGGAGAGGGAGGTGTAAAGATAAGAGGTAGATTGTATGTGAGGTAGAGGGAACAGTATAAGATGACTCTCCAGTTTCTGGATTGGTGGACTGTGAGGATGGTGGAGCTGTGCCCAGAGATGAGAAAAAAACAGGTATGATGGGAAAGATAAGGTGTTTGCATTGGAAAGTTGAATCACTGGATACAACCAAAGTGCAAATGGATATTAAAATCTAATTTTCTAGAATAACACTTAAAATAAAAGGCAATCCCATATAAAGCTAAGTTATATATCAAGAACATTTGGTGCTACCATCAGGTACATTTCAGTCACATCACAGATCTGCCTTCTGTGAGTCAATAGAACTTAAATTGATGAGATTACTCAGAATGGCCATCATTAATAAGTCCACAAATAACAAATACTAGAGGGGGTGTGGAGAAAAGGGAACCCTCCTGCACTGTTGGTGGGAATGTAAACTGGTACAACCACTATGGAGAACAGTATGGAGGTACCTTAGAAATCTATACATGGAACTACCATATGACCCAGCAGTCCCACTCTTGGGCATATATCTGGACAAAACTTTCCTTAAAAAAGACACATGCACCTGCATGTTCATGGCAGCACTATTCACAATAGCCAAGACATGGAAACAACCCAAATGATCATTACAGATGATTGGATTAGGAAGATGTGGTATATATACATAATGGAATACTACTCAGACATTAAAAAGAACAAAATAATGCCATTTGCAGCAACATGAATGGAACTAGAGATTCTCATACTGAGTGAAGTAAATCAGAAAGAGAAAGACAAATACCATATCACCTATATCTGGAATCTAATATATGGCGCAAATGAACCTTTCCACAGAAAAGAAAATCATGGACTTGGAGAATAGACTGTGGTTGCCAAGGGGAAGGGAGATGGAGTGGGGTAGATTGGGAGCTTGGGATTAATAGATGCAAACTATTGCCTTTGGAATGGATTAGCAATGAGATCCTGCTGTGTAGCACAGGGAACTATGTCTAGTCACTTATGATGGAGCATGATAATGTGAGAAAAAAAGAATGTATACATGTATGTGTAACTGGATCACCGTGCTATGCAGTAGGAAAAAAAATTGTATTGGGGAAATAACAATTTAAAAAAATAAATAAATTGATGAGTCTACTGACTAGTACAATAAATTTGGAAAATAATATAAAAATACCAAAAGCCTTGAAAATATGGATATTTTTATTAATAATTTTATTTCTAAGAGTATGTCCTAAGAAACTAATCCCAGATACAACATGCAAAAAGATATATCCTGCAGAGTGTCTGCTGTGGTGCAGTAGGTTAAGAATCCGACTGCAGTGGCTCACATCTCTGTGGAGGCATGGGTTTGATCCCTGGGCTGGTGCACTGGGATAAGAATTTGGTGAGTCACAGCTATGGCTTGGATTCAATCCCTGGCCAAGGAATTTCTGTATGCCGTGGCTGTGAAATTAAAAAAAAAAAGAAAGAAAAAAAGAAAAAGTTGCAATAATTAAAGGAACCAAAAATTGAGATTAACCTGAAAATTCGAAAATAGAGTAGTAAATTAAGACACGATACATCTATAAGGAAGAATATTAGTTAGCCATTACAAATAGTTTTCTTGGAGTTCCCTGGTGGCTTAGCAGGGTTAAGGATCCGGTTTTGTTACTGCTGTGGCTGTGGTTACTGCTGTGCCATGGGTTTGATCCCTGGCCTTAGAACTTCCATATGCAGCAGGCACAGTCAAAAAAAAAAAAAAAAAAAAGTTTTCTTGAGGACTCTAAAACTGGATGTTTGTTTTCTCTTGCAACACAACAAATCTCACCAAAACTTATTAGCTTATAACAGCGAACTTGTATTACCTCACCCACTTTCCCAGGATGGGCTGGGAAGTGGCTTAACTGCTGGTTCTGGCTCAGGGTGCCTCCTGAAATTTCAGTTGGGCTGTTGAGCAGAGCTGCCATTTTCGCAAGGCTTGACTGGGGCGGGAGAAGCCATTTCCCAGCTCATCAATGTGGCTGGTTATTAGGAGGCTTTCTGACAGTTGGCTGGAGGCTCCAGTTCCTCACCTGTCTGTAGGTGTTCACAATGTGGCAGCTTGACGCCTCAGAGTAAGAGGGGAGAGAGAGAAAGGGAGAGAGATGGCGAGAGACAGCCCACCCAGTATGAAAGCTGAAGTGACACTCCTTCGCTTCTGCCCCATGCTGTTGACACAGGCCTATCTGGGGGCGGTGAGAGGGGATTACATAAGGGTGTGTGTAGAAGGAGGTTAGGATCAGTGAGGAACATTTTGGAAACTGGCTACCACAGTTGGACATGCTAATGATGAGCAAAATAAAGAATGTTAGAGAGGAGTTCCCGTCGTGGCGCAGTGGTTAACGAATCCGACTAGGAACCATGAGGTCGCGGGTTCGGTCCCTGCCCTTGCCAGTGGGTTAACAATCCGGCGTTGCCGTGAGCTGTGGTGTAGGTTGCAGACGCAGCTCGGATCCCGCGTTGCTGTGGCTCTGGCGTAGGCCGGTGGCTACAGCTCCGATTCAACCCCTAGCCTGGGAACCTCCATATGCCGTGGAAGCGGCCTAAGAGATAGCAACAACAACAAACAACAACAACAAAAGACAAAAAGACAAAAAAAAAAAAAAAAAAAAAAAAAAAGAATGTTAGAGAGACCTTAAGTATTCAAAAAATGAGAGCAAGTCAATAATGTGACGATATTAGAATATTAACTATGTATATCTGTGTTGCAAGACTACAATAGTTTTTAAAATTTTCTTTAGAGTCTATCATGACATCTTTATAATTAGCATGTGTTCTATTCATTATAATCTTCATAAAGGCCAAAGAACCTCAGAAAATGTATTGAGCTTTTAATGTGGATTATTTTTATGCTGACTCAAAGTTGTTCCAATGAAACTCAAGTCATTTACTAAAAAAAATTCATGTATTCTATTAAATTAATACAATTAGTTAAGCTTAAGATCAAGAGATTATACTTTGATTTCTTTTTGAACATCTCCATATATTTCCTAAAGTAAGCGTTTTGTAGAAATTCAAACGTAATATCTGGCTCCCAGGTTGATGGCCATTAAGACATTTTTGCATGTTATGTATAACTGATTCACTTTGCTGTATACCTGAAACTAACACAATCTTGGAAGTCAACTGTACTCCAATACATTTTTTAAAATTTATTTTTACTTTTTAATTTTTTTTTGTCTTTTTATGGCCGCACCCATGGCATATGGAGGTTCCCAGGCTAGGGGTCTATGCAGAGCTGTAGCCGCCAGCCTACACCAGAGCCACAGCAACGTGGGATCCGAGCCACATCTGCGACCTACACCACAGCTCATGGCAACGCCAGATCCCCAACCCACTGAGCGAGGCCAGGGATCAAACTCGCAATTTCCTGGTTCCTAGTTGGATTCGTTTCCGCTGTAACATGATGGGAACTCCCCAATAAATTTTTTTAATATGATTTTGCTTTTCAGTTTTCCCATTTTTTCAAACGCATTATATGCCTAAGCTATAAAATCTCTAAGGCAACTTCTAATTCTAAAATTTATTGATTTTTAGCAGCTATTTGTTAAAAACTTGTTAAGTACAAGCCACAAACATTTCTTACCCAACTGTACTGCAGTCCAAGATTCAGGAGGAATTTGAAGGTATTTTTTGGAAAGAAAAGTTGATGCAAATTTTTTTTTTATTTTTATTTTTATTATTATTTTTTTTACTTGCACCATGAAATCTAGGCTTTGCCCCAACACACCAGAGGTTGGCATTAGGAGATGTAAAGAAATACAGAAGTTTTCTGCAGGATTTACAGAGTTTCATTAGCTTTCTACGTGGACTTATTTAGTCCTGAGAAGTGCTATGGATGCCCAAACAAATGTCTTTCCTGGTGTTTTAGTATTTACTGGTATTTCCTTCTGCAGGATATCCGCTCTGCTTGTCTTCCCGCATGAGAGAGTGCAGATGTTCCTGAAAGCATCTTTGCATGGATTTACTTGAAGCAAGATGCTGAGAGAAGGGGCAAAGCTCAGAGGGAGGTGTTGGGGCTAGAGAGGAAGGCAGCTGGGCAGAGCTTTCAAGGCTACAGTCACAGAAGCTTTTCTCTAGGAAATGACTGCACTTCTCTTTCATGGGGATAGTCTCTTGCTGTTATAGAGGCCAGAGGGCCAGAGATGTCCTAGTACAAATTTTCCAAATCCAAGTATCCCCATTATGGTGACCCTCTTAGATGTTCTGTTTGTCTCACTGAGGTCCTGAGATTTCAAGTCAATGTGTTTCCATTGGTGAGTGTTCTAAAAAATTACTAAAACGTTTCTATGTCTGAGACACAGGAGTCCTGGAGACAGAACAGGCAAGTCCTAGCAAAAAGGAAGATCTGATTTGACTCCCAGCAAGTCCAATGAATGAGTGGTTACAAAATCTAGTCAAAAGAACTCTATGAATGCATCTTAAAGGGCTACTCATATGATAAAGCTCCTGCCCCTGAGAAAAAGAGATTCACAGCCAGGACTCTAGGGTATAGGTGACCTCAGGTGACCACAAGTAGAAATAAATAGTTAAATGTTTAATAATCTGTGGTGTATTGTGAAACTAACAAGGTTCTTGCTTAAAGATGGAAAGCACTGAGATCTGCCCCAGGGAGCTTCGGACTTGCTGGTTGGGGGAAAATATATTAAAGATATTGCTCTCAAATGACTGCGTCAATGAGACAAATTTAGAGTGTGTACCTGTGATTATAAACACATTCTAATAGAAAGGGATACTCTCAAATTAGCATTTAAAGCAAAGCATGCAAAGTAATTCAGACTGTAGTTTGTGGGCTAATCCACCTCTGTTCCAGTGGAAGCATAGTAGGGCTTCTAGATATGGATGTGTTTGTGCTAAACCAGACCAAATCAGTGTGACAATGAATGCAGACACTTCTTGGCCAAGGTCAAGTCACAAGGCAGACAGAGAATCCATAAAGACGAGTCTTTGAGAAAAAAAATCAGCAACACTGGTCTGATCTTTCCCCAACACTTTTCCAAAGGCCAACAGCCTGCCCCAGAGCTGAAATGAAATGAATGAATAATGAACACAGGTAGAATATGATGGGGAGGAAACCCACTTAGAAGTTTGAACTCACACTGTGGGGCATGGCCATCAACTTCTGGCTTCTCTCAACCAAATCCATATATGTGAACATGGCATGGATTGTAAAGGCAGGGTCCACAGATGGATGGATACCTATCCTAATGTCCATCTCCTTTTAGAGTGACGGCTATTCTTCCCTTCTCATTTTTTTTTTTTTTGTCTTTTTGCCTTTTCTAGGGCCACTCCCGTGGCATATGGAGGTTCCCAGGCTAGAGGTCTAATCAGAGCTATAGCCGCTGGCCTACGCCAGAGCCACAGCAATATGGGATCCAAGCCACCTCTGCGACCTACACCACAGCTCATGGCAACACCGGATCCTTAACCCACCTGAGTGGGTTAAGGCCAGGGATGGAACCCGCAACCTCACGGTTCCTAGTCAGATTTTTTAACCATTGCACCACGACGGGAACTCCGTTTCCTTTTCATCTTCATCACTGTGAAGCAAGTCCAGCTCTCTGAGATAAGAAAAGAATTTCAGAACTGATGAAATAGATAAGGCATGAAAGTTGCCCAGCTTGAGGAAGAAATGAAAAAGGGAAAAGAAATTATCTCCCACATATCACCCCAGGACTAGGTATAAAAAGAGGAGTAATTAATTTTTAATGCATTGGAGTTCCTGCTCTGGCTCAGTGGGTTAAGAACCCGACATAGATGGAAGTTCCCATTGTGGCTCAGTGGCAAGGAGCCCAACTAGTATCCATGAGGATGCAGGTTCGATCCCTACCTCACTCAGTGGGTTAAGGATCTGTGTTGCTGTGAGCTGTGACGTAATTTGCAAATGTGGTTCAGATACCGCATTGCTATGGCCGTGGTACAGGCCGGTAGCTGTGGGTCCAATTTGACCCCTAGCCTGGGAACTTCCATATGCCGCAAGTGGGGCCCTAAAATAAAAATAAAATAAAATAAAATAAAGAAGACACCGGCATAGAGTCCCTGAAGATTTGGGTTCAATCCCTGTCCTTGCTCAGTGGATTAAGGATGCAGCATTGCCACAAGCTGCGTCATAGGTGGCAGATGCAGCTCAAGTCTGGTGTTGCTGTGGCTATGGTGTAGGCCTGCAATTGCAGCTCAGATTCGACCCCTAGCCCAGAACTTCATATGCCACAGGTGCAGCTGTAAAGAGGAAAAAAAAATTTTTAATGCATGCTTTCAATGTGTACTGCAGCAGGAATAACTTAGGTGCATTATATCATATATACCTCATAATAATGCAATGAGATAGAGGGGTCTCCTCATTTTGCTAATGAAAAAAAATCAGAAGATCAATTATGTTAATGATTTGCAAAAACATAATACCAGCTTTACATTTTGACTCTTAGATTAGAGTGTACGCTTCATGAAGGCATACATTTGTTTTGTTTACTGCTATATCCATAGAACCTAGATCTGGAATTTAAGAGAAGTTCTATACATACTTGGCAATGAATTAATAAGTGTATTGTCATGAATATTTCTTTACAGGAGAAAAAAATCAGGATCAACCACAAATCTTATTCTAACCTCTATCCTTCCCTAATCCACTTTTCCTTCCATATTTAAATGAAAACCAAGTCTTAGTTTATGCTTCACCTGCCTGATCGTAAAATTTACTACCAGTAGTAGGTGTAGACTACCAGTGTAGGTGTAGACAGCTGTGGTACAGATGGCGTCGTGTCCTCCAAAGTCCATGTTTCCTCTTCTGAATGAGGCATCATTGCTCAGAGGAGGTGGCTCAGCAGAGAGCTACCCTTCCCAAAACCTCCTTGCATCTTAGAGCATCCTTATAATTAGTTTTTTTTAATCAATAGCTTTTTATCGTATCTTAAAATATCACAAATGAGTCTGAGGAATCATCTGGCATCTTGTTGATTCTGGAGACAAACAACTCAGATCTCACTCATCAGCCTGATGAACTGTTCCTTTTTCAGAAACATAGATACCATCCAAAAATTTTCCAATATCCTTGTTCTCAGCTGTTGTGGCTTGCTGAATCAAAGCAGCCGAATTTGATACAAGTTCAATGTCATTTCCTTCAAGAATCAACTCATCTTTCTGGGCTGGAGATATTGAACAAGCAACCCCTGGCCTCATCTGAATGCTGTGAATGTATTTTTCACCCCCAAAATATTGGATTTCAACAAGAGAACCATCCTTCTGAATAAGGACGCTGATGGGGAAGTGAGCATACACAGACCTCATCTGTAACAGAAGCCGAAGCCCAGTGTTACATCCTTGATCGTGTTCTGTATATGACTACAAATAGTGTGAACAGCAGTCAGTTCCTTTCTATTTCCCCATCATTTGTCGACCCAGAGCTTCTTCTTTTTCTTTCCAAGGAGATTGAGTTCTACATTGATGTGGTCAAAGTCCCTCCTCAGAGTGCCTCTGGGGCTTCACAATAGCTGTGCATCCTTTTAGAGGGATGTTGACAATTTTCTGAAATGTCAACAGTCTGATTTCTGAGAATGGTCTTCATTCTCTCAGTAGATGCAGCAAGGAGAGCCAATTAGTGTTCAGTGATGGAATCTGAACAGAATTTGTTTCAGAGTTGGCTTTTTAAGTAGCACCTATGCCTTCTACATGCTTCCCTTTCCTCCAGCTCAGGGTGGCTAGAAGTTCTTAGGGTGGAGGACCCAAAAGGTGGAAGGAGTCGGGACCTCGGAATCACCATGTGGAGGAAATCACCCACTACCCCAGGTAGAACCCCAACATTTCAAATGAATGAAAAGAAACCTCTGTTAGATTAAGCCACTGCCAGTTTAGGGTGGGCTTCAATATCTGTGTTCCTTCTATTTGTAAATGGCCGAGTAACATTTCAGGTGACAAGAATTCGGTGGAGATCTTGACACAATCTTGCATTTTGGACTAGAAGAAATGTCAAAGATACTTTTTGTTTTTCTAATTGTTAATGTCTAGTTTCACAGTGCTCTTAAAAGAGGAATCTCCTAAAAGAAATCAATATGACTCTTTTGTCTTTGTGCTATGTGAAACTGGTCCCTAGTAGTCTGCTCAAAAAAGCCAAGTGAGAAAAGATTTGTGGGAAAGACTTTTACAGGTAGTAAGAAATCTCTAATCAGGCCAAACTGAGTCTTGTCTCCATGATATTACATCTTGTGCTCTCAGGGATCAAAGAACTTATGAGTGGCTTTCCCAGAAATGTGATTGAATTCACTGGACTCAGCTGTTTGCGATGCCCCCTGAAACTGGGCTGTCAGGTTAAATAGAGATATAGCGTAGTCATTGCTCTGCACAATTTGTTTCGCCTCTACTTCTGTTATAAACCTTGAAAAGGAGTGTTTTAATTTACTGATAGTCATGCCTTGCCTTTCATGGAAAGGAATTTTTACTTAATTTTGTGCCCGATTAAGTATGTCCATTGAGATTCTCTGTGTTCAGGTGTGGAGGGCTTTTTACAGGACAGCGGTGTTCTTGTCTCCTTATCAAGCTGTAGAGGAAGGCAGAAATATTTGTAATGCAACCCTGCTTCCTCTCTGTCATATCGCTCACACGAGGCTTAACCTTCACTTCCTCCCTGACTTGAAGCAGCAGCTAGTAAATAATTACACTTATCTACAGAGGATATCTGGTATAACATTGTTTCCCAGAACTGGGCAAAATTTCTTTAATGCTGTTCTTTTATTAAGTAAGTAAACAAAATAAAGGAAGGAAGAAAGGATGGAAAGAAGCAGGTTAGAGAAGAATTGAACCAGAAGTACACTGATTTTGTCAGCCATGGGGTTCATCCGTCGTGATTATTACTTTGACAATACAGAAGACATATCACAACTGTTTTTCTAACAATATGAGTGGAAGAGACAAAGCTATTTTTAAAACGTCTAATTGACATAAAATACATACACTACAGTGTGTATTTATCTTAAGCATACACCTTGATGAATTTTTCACAAACTGAACAGACTTGTGAAACTAGCACCCAGACCAAAAACAAACATACCCAGCACCCTATAAACCCTCTCACGTTCCCTTCTAGTTGTAAGATTAATCACTATCCTGAATTCTAACAGCATAGGTTACTTTTCCTTCTTTTTGCAACTCATGCAGATGGAATCATACAGTGGGTACTTTTTTGTATGTGACATCTCTGCTGAATTTTTTTTTTTTTTTTTGGCAAGAGTTACTCTATTGTTGCCTATACCTGTAGATCATTCATTCTCAATGCTGTATAAAATTCCATTGAGTAAATATGTCACAATTTATTTATACATTCTGCTGCTGATAGACATCTGGATAATATCCAGTTTGGTTTGAGGCTATTGCACATAGCATTGCTATGAACATTCCAGTTAAGACTTTTGGCAAATTCAAGTATGTATTTTTGATATATATATATATATATATATATATATATGCAGAGAGAGAGAGAGAGAGAGAGGAGCTGCTAAACAATTTTACAAGGTGGTATTTAAAGATTTGAGTTGCTTCTATTTTTGCCAATGTTTGGAATTTTATGTCTTTATTATTTTAGTCAGTCTGTTGTGTGTTTAATGGTATTATAATAATTTGTATTTTCTTGGTTATGAATGAACCAAGTATATTTGAGTGTATTTTCTGTATTGAATGACCACTTCGATATCCTCTTTATGAAATACCCGTTAGAGTCTTTTAACCCACATCGCCACCGAGTTGTCTGCATCTTTCTTGTTGATTTGTAAGAGTTCTTTATGCGCTTTAGATAATTATCTTTTCCTACCCTATGGATTGCCATTTTATTCTCTTAATGTTGTCCTCTGATGAACAAAAGTTCTTAATTTTATTTTATTAAAACATTTTTATTGAAGTGTAGTTGATTTACAATATTATATTAATTTCAAATGTATAGTCATTCAGTATTTTTATAGATTTTCCATTAAAAAATTATTACACAATTATAGCTGTAATTCCCTGTATTTTATGATATATCCTTATTGCTTGTCATATGCATGGTACCTCTTAATCGCATTTCCCTATTTTACCCCTCCTCCTCCCCTTTCCCCACTGGTAACTACTAGTTTGTTTTCTGTACCTGTGAGTCTGTTTCTGCTTTTCTAGGGAGATTCATTTGTTTTATTTTTAAAATTCCACTTATAAGTGATAACATACAGTATTTGTCTTTTCCGACTTATTTCACTAAGAATAATATTTTCTAGGTCCATCCATGTCACTGCAAATGGCAGAATTTCATTCTTTCTATGGCTAAGTAGTATCTCATTTTATATATATATATAAAATATATATATATATATATATATATCTCACTCCTTATTTATCCATTTATCTGTCAATGCTTCCATATCTTGACTAGCATAAATAATGCTGCTGTGAACATTGGGGTTCTTGTATTTTTTGGAATAAGTGTTTTTATTTTTCTAGATATATACCCAGGCATGGAATTGCTGGATCATAGGGTTGTTCTATTTTGAGTTTTTGAGGACCCTCCATACTGCTTTCAGTGGTGGCTACACCAGTTTACCTTCCACCAACAGTGTATGAGCAGCTTCTTTTCTCCACACCCTTGCCAGCATTTGTTATGTGTGGACTTTCTGATGATAGCTATTCTGACAGGTGTCAGGTGATGACCTCATTGTGGTTTTGATTTGCATTTCTCTAATAATTAGCATTGTTGAGCACCTTTTCATGTGCCTGTTGGCCATCTGTATCTATTCAGATGTTCTGCCCATTTTTCGATTGGGTCGTTCGGTTTTTTTTTTTTTATATTAAGGTGTAGGAATAAATTATTGTCATATTATTAAATATTTTATAACCTCAAGATGCTGTTTCCTGGTGGACCAGCTTTAGGATGAATGCTGACTCTTTCACGGTCTGGGCAGTGTTTAAGCAGAGGACGTGGTTTCTAAAAGCCTTTGTCTGACGTCAAGGATCAAGTGGCTGGAGTGATCTTCACTTTGAAAGTCCCCAGGTCCATCCTCCAAGGATGCTGCCTCCTCTCGTCCCTGAAGAGAGGGCCAAATACCCTAAATACTCTTTGTGCCCTTTTTATGTCACAGTTAGTGACAGTAAAATGTTGTTATACATAAAGGGCTGCGAAAAACAGATAAACAAAATTGTCACAGGAAATACCCCCAAGAATCACACAGGAGTGAAAAACAAGAGATCGCAACGTTACACTTCCAGATGTGGAACGATGTGTTTTATGAACCATTAGGTGTTTGTATATTTGGCTACATCATCAGCGACCCAAGCGTAGATCCAGTTTTATTCATCTTTATTGGCCTTCATGCTTCCTAGCATATTACTGCACGTGTAGCACACGAAGAGTTTATACCTGTGGACTTTGATTTTCAGAAGTGTAAAGTGTGTGTTCACAGATGTTGTCTCTTGTTTTTCATTTTCTTTGTATTTGGAACTTGGAAAAATGGATCTTTTAGTAGTAGCCTTTTCTCTCCAGATACGTTCTTTTCCTTTAAAAACAAGTGGCAAAAAGGAAGGAAAACGAACTCAAAACATTAACAAGTTTAAAGCACCAAATCTCTCCTCTAGGAATGTGTAAACAGATAACTTAAAGCCAGCCTCCTCTAATTTTTTTTTTAATGGGTTAAATTCTCTCTAAATGGAATCTTGTTTTATTTTGAAATGCAAATATTTTTTAAAAGGATACATGGTAAGCAACTGGAAAATTGGTTTTAAGCACATGTGATATAAGATTTCGCAAATGTTTAGGATCATGGTGTTATTTCCATGACTATGAGATTTCATAAACACTTCGAATAGCAACTCTTCATTGTTCAGGATGCTTCTGCATAACTGAGGTGGCTCATAAAACACAAAGGCATTTTTTTTCTCTCCATGACTCTAGATAGCTATGTTCTGTTGTGGTTTAAATGAAGGTTTTACACACAGGCAAAATGTGAAATGTTCCTCTTAGGGTACATATCTGCTATTGGTGCCTATGGAGCCAGCAATGTTTAATCCCAGCTAACCTGCAGCCAAGCCCTAGGGAGACAAACTGAGAGCACAAGCAAAATCAATTATTTTTCTCATGCTACCTTTAGAAGACTTCCTCTCCCTCTACTGAATTAGCAGACATTTCATTGCCTCTTCGGCCTCGTACAATATTAATTCTGTTGACTTATCCTTAACATACAGTGGAATTAAAACTATAGAGGAAAATCTTTTTTTCTTATTAGACTGCTGAAAAACAAAACAACAACAAAAAAAAACCACCCTCTCATATTCTATGATATCTGTTTCTAATTTGTCATTGGAGAAAGGAATGCCAAATAGTTGCCTGGTTTCCCCCTTCAGACACTCAGAACCCCACCAAACTGCAGTCAAACCAAGATGCACACCCCCAGCTTGAGATCCACCCCCCCATCATAGTCAATAAATTTGATTAGTTTGTAAAGCATTCCAAGCCACCAGCCCACAGAGCAGGTTGAGCCAATACCTTCCCTGTTCCTCCTAGACCACCAGGGCTCTAGTTTGTATTTTTAAACCTGGGTTAAATTGTGGCATAACCACAAACCATTGTATGCTATTAACAGTGGGGTTCCAATGAATGACTGACAAACAAAACCTTAGCACACAAAGCCTACTCCTCGCAATGGTAAACACATGTTATTAATGAAACATTTCTAACGGGCACAGGCAGTTTGAAGTTGGTCTTGACTGACAACCCCGTATTTTGCTATCTGGGCTAAACAAACAAAATAAAACTTTTGAAAGGAGTAGATTAGAAGAATATGTGTTGGTGCAACACAAAGAAATAATGTGCTGTTCTGGATCCTGAACCTCACTTCCGTTCCTTGTAGCCTGGATGAGAGCGTAACATGCCTCCCGGGTTCAAAGACAGCATATAATTCCTGTATCTCCCTTAAAAAGATCTGACTGGTGTGATTCAAGCCTTGGTGTGGTCTCAAAGAGAATTTCCTTGATGCACAAAGGACTCAGGTGTTACATGGGTCACTGCAGGGGGTTTCAAGGTGAATATCTGTTTTATGTGCAGTTCTAAGGCTCAGAATCTAGCTGCTCAGGGAGAATTGTTGCTGTGAGGTAGGATGCTAAACAGAGATCAGATCTGACTCAGCTTCCTCTAAGTTCATGAGGTAGGTGAGTGGAGACTTTGTTCAGTGTATTTGATGTTTTCCTTTATCAGTAACACTGGCTACTTAGTATGGAGGCATCCGTGAAAATAGACAGTGAGCCTTTTGTGTCATTTTTCCAAACTCCTATTTGACATGAAGGAATAGCAAACCCCAAACCAAATAAAACAACACTGGCATTGCATTTTAGATGTCTTTGAAACATTCCAATGTTTTGGACCACCAAACTCGAACCCACGATGGTTGCATTTCGTTTTGATCAAATTGGGCCATGTTGCCTCAAGCTGGTTTGCATTTCTTCCCTTCAAATTTACTCTGACTTGGTTAGAGTAACCAGAGAATTACAGAAGAACAATGTTCTGTTAATCTCTTCTCTAGTGTTCTTTTGAAAAGGAATTCAGCAATGAGGAAATGAGGGGAGGATTCTAATGTCAGAGATTCTAGTGTCCTCCAGAGTTCCTAATGTCAGATGCCTCTGGGGTGAATTATCACTGTCTACAACATCAAAGTAGCCGGTCAAAGGCAAAAGCATGATACAAACTGTCACCTCCAAACTGTGTTCTTGTCTCTTGGTGGATGTTGAGCTGAGAGACACAATCAAGCCAAAGATGGGGAGAAGGATTTATTATTATTAGTTGCAGCAAGTAAGGAAAACACCAAGCATCTTTTTCCAAAGCAGTGTCTCCCTGAAGGGCAAAATCGAGGAAGTTTCATGCTAAAGGTACATGCAAATGCATGAAGGGGCTTGAGCAGAGGAGATTCAGCATAGAATTGGAGTAAAGGTCCACAGAGTCCCAGCTTTAGTTGATGAAAGTCAGGAAGGTCAACATCATCTTTCTGTCTTCCACCTGGGTGGGGGCCTTGGTTCCTGAAGAACTCAAAAGTATATTATTATATGTGTATCCCTCAAGGAGGGGCTAGGACTCTGCTTTTGGGCTGCACTATCCTTCCTTCCTTCCTCTTTCTTTCTTTCTTTCTTTCTTTCTTTCTTTCTTTCTTTCTTTCTTTCTTTCTTTCTTTCTTTCTTTCTTCCTTCCTTCCTTCCTTTCTTTCTTTCTTTCCTTCTGCCTCACCTGTGGCATGTGAAAGTTCCTGGGCTAGGGGTTGAATTGCAGCTGCAGCTGCCTGCCTACACCACAGCCACAGCAACACTGGATCCAAGCCACATCTTCAACCTATACTGCAGCTCATGGCAATCCCGGATTCTTAACCCAACGTTGGGGTGGAACCTGCATTCTCACGGATATTAGTTGGGTTCTTCACCCACTGAGCCACAGTGGGACTCCTGTACTATTTTTTCTTTCCTGCTCCTCCCTAGTTTTGGCATCCCCTTCCTTCCTTGATGAGCAACTGTTTGAATCTGCCCTTTGGAACTCAGGGAAGATCAAGGAGGCTGAAGGAAGACTATTTCTTAGAAACGAGGAACAGGGGACACAGAAAGTCTTTGACACCTAGGATGGCCCCATAGGGTTCTGCTCGCTTTCAAAACCACATATCCATGCTATAAATTATCCTTTTCCCTGAGTTGCTTTCCCTCCAATGAATTAATAAGGCCAAAAATTAAGCCGAATGACTGTACTCAAAAATAATTTAAGGGCAAATTGAAGAAAAAATATCTAGGATATGCACTGATGGGCATAAGTCTGACCTATCCCACTCACACATTGTACCATTCTTGGTTTCTTTTCCGGTCTCTATTCCATGATGCTTTATTCCCAACCAAGAGCATCTGCTCCATGTTTTGCCTTCCACTTGCTCAGTTAGCTTGCCTGTGATCTCTGTGGTCTTTCTACTTGCTGTGGTGGTCCTTACTGTTGAATTTTCGCTGGAGGATGGCATGGGCAGGAGCATGAGGAGGTCCTGGCACCATTGTTTGGATGCTCAGGATCTTCCTCCTGTTTTCAGGTGGCCCTTTTGGACCCTGACTTGCAAAGCAGACTCTTCCATCACACTTCCTCACCAAAACCTTCCTACTTGCTCTGGCTTTCTCTCAAGCCCCTGCTGGTGAACTTGATCATCTAAACATACTCAGACCAAGGAGGTAGTGATTAACTCAAACCCTCTCAGGATGTGTGTTTCAAAATAGAGTGCTTGGAAATACTGTGCCTTAAAACACACGTCATAATTGGCAAACTGTGAAGATGTTATCAAGGAACAAAGGAAGGATGCCGACTTATCCCCTCATGTCCTGCCCCATGGCTGAGTAACTGCCCTAATTACCCACTAAATGCTGCCTGGAGCCCATTTCATCTTCTCTACCCGAACTCTTGCCAGTCAGAGATTATACCTTAGAGTCTGTTTACTCACATTCCCATTTCTCCGGTTAAATTTTTTAAAAAGGGACTATTCTTTGAAATTAGATTCAAGAAGCTTGATCTATATTTGTTTGATTGGAGCAGCGAGTAGAGCAAAGGAAGGGTGCCTCTAAAATATGTGTTATGATAGAGAATTAAAGAATTTTATTTTTTTATTTTTATTTTTTATTTTTTGTCTTTTTGCCTTTTCTAGGGCCACTCCCGCGGCATATGGAGGTTCCCAGGCTAGGGGTCTAACTGGAGCTGTAGCTGCCGACCTACGCCAGAGCCACAGCAGCTTGGGATCCGAGCCGCGTCTGCGACCTACACCACAGCTCACGGCAACGCTGGATCCTTAACCCACTGAGCGAGGCCAGGGATCGAACCCACAACCTCATGGTTCTTAGATTCGTTAAGAATCGACTATCCACTGAGCCATGATGGGAACTCCAAGAATTAAAGAATTTTAGAATTTTATAGCTGGTAGGGAATTCTTAAGGAACTCAGAATGCTAAGAGAGTGTCATATCAATAAATAATTATAACACTTTATGAGACGTGTTAAAACTGAAGCATGAACACAATGCTATAGGGTCACTAAATAGTGAAGAGCTAACTCTGCCTGGGCTGGGCATTATGGCAAAGCTTTCACAAATAAGGTCATTTTGGTGTTAGGTCTTGATAGATGACAAAGAGTTATGAGATGGGTTGCTCATGTATGTAGGGTGGTGTGATAAAAGCTGATGCCCAAGAATAGGAATTTAAGCAACACTGGCCACACTGCCTCATTGATTACACTTGATCAGGGAACTTATAATATTAATGTTCAAACAATTGGTGACAGTGGAAGATTAACCTGAAGAATACTGTCAGTGGGACGATAGGTGATGCCTGCTGGCACAAGGCGTGAAGGTGAATTTCAGTGCACACACCTGAGTGGGCAAGAAAGGTTGTTTTCTTAATTTTTTTTTTTTTTTTGTCTTTTTTGTCTTTTGTTGTTGTTGCTATTTCTTGGGCCGCTCCCGAGGCATATGGAGGTTCCCAGGCTAGGGGTCCAATCGGAGCTGTAGCCACCGGCCTACGCCAGAGCCACAGCAACGCGGGATCCGAGCCGCGTCTGCAACCTACACCACAGCTCACGGCAACGCCGGATCGTTAACCCACTGAGCAAGGGCAGGGACCGAACCCGCAACCTCATGGTTCCCAGTCGGATTCGTTAACCACTGCACCACGACGGGAACTCCTGTTTTCTTAATTTTACTATAATTTGTCAATTTGTGTCATACACTTCCATTCTACAAGGATGACAAAAGGTTGATCGGCGATTTTAAGATTACCTCTTTACTTTGGAATTGTACAGAGAGTTTGCAGGGCTGACCTAGTACAAAAAGTACCCAGACCCGCTCTGGGGCATGTTCACAGGCTCTGTTATAGCTGTTCCATCACTTATGCCCACGCTGTTTGGGGTCACTCCAGGCAACCTGTGCCGCAGAGGACTGGCCCTTCGTGCCGAGACATACCATAGTGTATTGTCACTGGGGATTTTTATCTCCCTGAGGCTTTACCCTGGAGATGGACACATCTCCCAGATTCTTCACACGGATTTGAGGGGCTTATCTTCCATGAGGATTTGCTCAGAGTTAGGGAAGCCATCTCCTCTGTTCCATTTACTGTTGCTTCATAATCAAATAGCTTAGGAGTTTCTGTTGTGGTTCAGTGGATTAAGAATCTGACATGGTGTCCATGAGGATGCAGGTTCGATCCTTGGCCTGGCTGAGTGGGTTAAGGATACGGCATTGCCACAAGCTGTGGTGTAGGTCACACATGAGGCTTGGATCTGGTGTTTCGGTGGCTGGAGCATGGGCCTGCAGCTGCAGTTCCTATTTGACCCCTAGCTCGGGAACTTCCATATGCTGCAGGTGTGGCTGTAAAAAAAAGAAAAAAATTTTTACAAAATTTAAAATAAATAAATAAATAAATAAGCTTAAAATATAGCTGCTTAAACAGCTTTTTATTATCTTCCGGAATTTGGTGGGTCAAGAGTTCAGACAGGGCACAGCAGGTGTGCTGGCTCTGCATCATGATGTCTGGTCCTCAGCTGGGGAGTCTTAGTGGCTGTGGACTGGAATCATCATCATCCCTCATGTCTGGAGCCTGGGGGTGGGGGGGAATGACTTGAAGATGAGAACTGCTGACGGGAGCTTCTACCATGGCCTCTGTCTGTGGCTTGGCTTCCTCTGAGCATGGCTGCCTCAGGGCAGTCAGAATTCTTACATGGCAGTTCCTGGCACCAAGAGCCACTGTTCTAGAAAATGAGGCAGAAGCTGCATCGCCTTTATGGCCCAGTCTTTGAAGTCACATTGGTCACTCTTGCCAAACCCTATGAGTTAAAGAGATCCAAAGGCCATAGTGATGAGAGGCGAGGGGTCCTAGACCTTTACCTTTCAATGGGCAGGGAGTGTCAAAGGATTTTGGAGCCATGTTTTAAAGCAATCCAACTTTTTCTTAGAGCTTATCTACAATGTTCATTTCCCTTCCAACCTGAGCATTTTGTTTGTCATTAGTCTGAGCCCAAGGGTGGGGTGGGAAGTAAGGGATGAGGAATATTTGCTCTGACTCATAATGTCTTCTCCAAAATATTTGATCCACGCCATGAGTCCTTTCCATTCACTAAGAGCCTGAATGTTTTGAAACTCAAAACCAGAAAGAGGCAGAAAGAACACTCTGCCTTTTGTTGTCACAGTCCTTCCCCAAGGTAGAAAGTTC
This sequence comes from Sus scrofa, assembly GCF_054392235.1. NCBI lineage: Eukaryota > Metazoa > Chordata > Mammalia > Artiodactyla > Suidae > Sus > Sus scrofa. The sequence continues at coordinate 90,460,090 of NC_139390.1, read as the reverse complement.
TATAGATAAACCTAAATACCAGAGCGGGTGGAGGACCAGAGGGATAAAGGAAATACTGTGAAGGGAAAAACCAGTTAATATTAGTACATGAACTTTCTTTTATATATTTAGTATTTGAACGTTATGCTACCAAATATGCAGCAAACTAAAACAAATACACAAAAAGGTTTTGCTCTTCTCGAATAATTTCGCTAAACAATATAGCTATTCTTATTTGGAATGGCCTCTTTCTAGGGGTACTAAATTCTCTCTCTCTCTCTCTATTATTATTATTATTATCATTATTTTTAGTTTTTCTACAATTAATTTTTTTTAAATATTAAAAAATTTAAATGTCCAATTTAATGGACCCAATACCCTGGGAACATTTCAGCAATTTTAAGGCATAGGAACCCCTACCTTTGAAAATAGATGTATCGGAACCTAGAGGGCCATCTCTCCTGCTAATCTCACACCGTGTATAATCAAATAGTTAGGCTTTTCATTCTCTTCCCTACACAAGTAAGAGCTCTAAGCCTATTTGGGAAAAATGAGTTATCCAAGGATAAAAATTCTTTGAATTCCCCATCAAAGCTCATTGACAGACTAAGAATACCACGTCAAGACCTCTTCTTAGGATCTTTCAAGTCAGGGAGAAAAACCTCTTCAGAGAAATAGGATGTTAATATCTATCGATGTAGATGTTGTTTGCAGTTGTGCAGGTGTTCATTCCTGATTTCCGCGCTCCTCGCTGGCCTGTGATGTCTGCTTTATGCCTGATCTATTTATGAATCAATCACTGCGACTAGAGAGTTTGAATATATTAATTCATCTCACTTTTGAAACCGGGATGGTAGGGGTAAGGCAAGGGGGTTAGCTTCCTGGAAGATACTTGGCTGCATGACATAGAGGTGAATACGTGAAGGCAATTAGGACCCTGCATGGAGGAAGAAGTGGGGAGTAGATACAACCAACTGTATTCACTGTAGAGAAAAAAATGGAAAGTTTGAAGCGTGTAGTCAATGGATCAAAGGCATGTGCCTATAAGCCTGATATTAATTCAAGAGATGTCTGAGCATTGATTCAAAGACAGAAGAAATGAGCATGTTGAAAGTGCTGTTGATTGGATGCTGAACAACATCAGGGTAAAGGGCAAGGCAGTCAGTGTAGACATGAAAGTGTCAAAGGGTTGCCTGCCAGCTTGTAGAGATTACTAAGAGGAGGAGTGAATTTCCCAATTGTCAGTGTAGACAATACTAGACTCTTGGAAAATGATGCCTGCTGGATACTCTGTCAGCAAAGAGGAGAAAACTGTACTTGGTCTTAAAGACACTAAAAATAGCTTCCTGCTCTTATTTGATGGAAATACATATGCACTAATGGCTACACACTTAAACCTATCTTAGACAACTTGGGCTTACAAATAGATTTACAAACAAATAGACAAATGGTCTTTGAGCATTTAACGATCTGGGGCAGTGTTCTCTGCCCAAGAGCTGAATGGATCTTTGAAATCCCTAGACCTTTTGGCAAATGTGAAGCACCAGTGTTGAGAGGCTAACATTTGGGAGCCATTTTTCTTTGGAGCTAGAACAGGAGTTTGAATAAGATCCAGCCTGAGTCAGCTTCTAAACAAGGATGAAATTCAAGTTTACAAAGCTTACTTGCAAGCCTGAAGCAGCTTATTTATATATTTTTAACATTGGCCCTAAAAAGAAACATTGGTCTATAACTTTGTAAAATGCTGAGTTGAATACTCAGCAAAAGCAAACTTAAACTGCTTTAAAACTTGACCTCCAAACAGGGCTGGCAGCAGTGCCATGGTGACCATCCAGTAAACAGAGCACCAGGCTACAAGAAAGCAACCCTCTGAAGCCCTCCCTGTGTAGGCATTAAGGAACTTTTGGCCTTGGACAAGTCACTTCAGTTCTCTAGGTCGGAAGGAGAAGACGGGATGCCTAAGGCACAAACCAGGATAATTGTTGTCTTCATCTGACTTTAGGGTTGAGGAATCTGAGTACAGTTAAATCATTTGTCAAATACTGAGTCAGTAGGCCAGGAATGGCTTGCCTGTCCCTGGCCTCCTAGGCTGGGACTCTGTCTTTCTCCTCTTGTGTTTTCCAGAATGCAGTGGTAAATCTGGCTGCGTCTGATGAAAAGGCCCTCAACTGTCCATGCCACCCACAGATGAGTGCGTTTGAATCTGTAGCTCCCATCAGATAATCCCAGCATCCAGGAAGGCTTATCCGACAGACCCCACCTGTCTCGGCGGCTCTGAAGCACAGTCTACAAGCAAGCATAGGACACAAAGCGTAATCCCTTACGATGAACAAATATCTCCTCAAACCCTGAACATGCTCAGAGGAGCATCACTTGGATTAGTGGATTAAATGCCTTAGCCTAAATGATCTGACTGATTTTCATTAAGTAATAAGGGAAAACCTCAGCAGTGATAGAAATGTTGCTTTGCAAATCCAGCTAGGCTTTCTGCAAGAAAGTTCAGAGATAAGATAGGAGATGGCAACAGAAAAAAAAAAAAAAAATAGCGTTTACTCCTTTAGCTATTGGAGTGCCTCAGTGCAGTATAAGAGATAGCAAGGCACATTTCTGATGTACTCAGGCCAGTGGTGATAAAGAAAGAAGGACTCACAGACCTATGTTTCCCAGTGTAATTCCCTTCAGAGCACTTGACAGCGATGGTCTGCTTTCATGGGGCCCTGCAAAGCCTACCTCCTGTCCTAGGCAACCTTCCATTATAAAAAGGAGCTCACACCACCTGTGAAAAGGCTTCTTTTCATTTTTTTTTTTCCTTGTAGAATATGTTTCAGACCCACTGCACAGCTGAGAAAGAGATCTGTCTTCAAATGGGCATCATCCAGATTACAAGTCTCTTATTTCATTGAGCGAATACTCAGTCTGTTAGGTTCTCGTGGAGATGATACCCAGATTGCACTGGCCTATTGATTCCACAGCCTGAGGATCTGGAGAAGATGGCTAAGTGGGTCAGACTCTGCCTCTCTCCTTTCTCTCCCCACATGCAGGGACCAACTGAATCCTCCGATGGGCTCAGTTTTGCCTCCTCGGGAGTTAAGTCCTTTGAACCAACGGCTCAGAACAGAGCCTTTTTTTTTTTTTTTTTTTTTTTTTTGTCTTTTTGCTATTTCTCGGGCCGCTCCTGTGGCATATGGAGGTTCCCAGGCTAGGGGTCCAATCGGTGCTGTAGCCACCGGCCTACGCCAGAGCCACAGCAACGCGGGATCCGAGCCACGTCTGCAACCTACACCACAGCTCACGGCAACGCCAGATCGTTAACCCACTGAGCAAGGGCAGGGATCGAACCTGCAACCTCATGGTTCCTAGTCGGATTCGTTAACCACTGCGCCACAACGGGAACTCCAGAACAGAGCCTTAATTTGCACCGGTCTGGCCCTGCCCTTACCTCTTCCAGCCCAACAGTGGTTTTCGTTGTTGTTGTTTTTGGCCAGGCCCAAAGCACATGGACATTCCTGGGCCAGAGATAGAACCTGTGCCACCGCAGCGACCTGAGCCACAGTCAGTATGAGTTTTAACTTCTGAGTCTCGGACACCTGACTTTGCTTACCTAGGACCCCAGCGCCTTCTGCCTTGACCCCTGTGGTCTCCTTCCACAGTAGCTGCGGGTGTGGGCCAAGAAGCCAGAGAAGCTTAGATTCTGGTCTCTGTTATGTGTTTATCAGGGGAATGACTTCAGGCAGACTTGTTCCTGCAAGTATCGGTTTCTTCCTATCTCAGAGACTTGGTGTGAAGATTAAATGAGATACGGTATGTAAAGTGCCTTAGCACAGAGTCCATAAAAACTGCTCAACAAGCTTAAACAATTACTGTTAATATCAATACAGTACATACAGAAGTGTAGCAAGTCTACTGCTCTCTGCTTTATTTAAAAGTCTTTATCTTGGGTGTTACCGTTTTGGCTCAGTGGGTTACAAACCTGACTAGTATCCACAGGATGCAGGCGCCATTCCTGGCCTTGCTCAGTGGGTTAAGGATCCAGCATTGCCGTGAGCTATAGTGTAGGTTGTAGATGCAGCTCAGATCTGGTGTTGCTGTGGCGGTGGTGTAGGCCAGCAGGTGCAGCTCTGATTCTACTCCTAGCCTGGGAACTTTCATATACCACAGGTATGACCTGAAAAAGCAAATAAATAAATAATTAAAAAATAAAAGTCTTTTTCTCCTGGGTAGAAATTTGCATATTTCTCCAAAGGTTAAGATTTTCCTTAATTCATAGGTCAAAAAACAAATATTTTATGAAGTAATTAAAAATAGTGCTGGATTAAAACAAAAAAGTATCTTCTCCTCCCAACTGTAGATTTTTTGGAACCAGAGCAAGGTATAAAATAATAGCTTTGACTAGAGCTCAGATGGAAATTTGTACCTGCCTGGTAAGAAATGCAGAATAAATAGTCTTCAGAGAGCAGGAACTGTAGGCCCCTCTAACACAGGTGTTGTTACCTGCATCATATCATGAGCCCGGGGCATGTGGACCACACATGACAGAACTAGGTCTCCAGCTGGCCCTCGGCTACTAAAGCCTCTGCAGGACCCGGCATTGAAATCAAGTGCAAACTGGCAGGTAAAGTACTCAGAAAGAGTTGCTCAGTTTACACACAAAATATTCTTCAAAACAAATTAGTAAAACATCCTTGCTCATTATCTTCGACTCCTAATTATTCATTAGACTATCTGGCGATGGTGAAACCTCAGCAGGCATCACCTCTCTATCAGATCCTCACTAGAAAACAGCCATCGGGGTTCAAAAGCGGGTAAGGAGGGCGCCACACATCAACTACCACTAGCAAAAAACAACTCCGTATGGAAAGTTTTTGGTTTCAACATGATGCGGTTAATAAACACAGATTTATGAAATCCTTTTTTTCATCAATGAACTGTGGCCGGTTAGAAATCCATGGATTATATTTCCGAGTGTTGACATTCAAAAGGCTGGAAAAATCCCAGGAATGGGTTCTTAACCATAATCACCATTCTGACTGGTTTGGAGAATTACCCGGACATTTTTTATCAAGTGTATTTAGGCATGCAAGTGTATGTTTTCTTCTAGTCTTTTAACTAAAATAATCTGCACAACCTATATATGTTGCCTTGGGATGTGGCCAGAGAAAGAAAAGGGAAAACTATCAAGCATAAGCTAAATGTTGTTATTAGTCATTTGGGTTGAATGTGTTGAGCATGTTGTTTGCTTCAAAAATGATAATCAAGGAGTTCCCATTGTGGTGCAGCGGAAACAGATGTGACTAGCATCCATGAGGATGCAGATTTGATCCCTGGCCTCGCTCAGTGGGTTAAGGATCCGGCATTGCTGTGAGCTGTGGTGAAGGTCACAGAAGTGTCTTGGATCTGGCGTGGCTGTGGCTGTGGCATAGGCTGGTGGCTACAGCTCCGATTGGACCCCTAGCCTGGGAACTTCCATATGCTGTGGTGCGGCCCTAAAAAGACCAAAAAAAAAAAAAAAAAAAAAAAAAGATAATCGAAAGTATGTGTCCTCTGGAACTGAAGTTTTGCTCATGAAATTTTGGTTCGTTTGTTTGTTTTTTGGTTTCTTTAGCCATGCTCACATCATGCAGAATTTCCCAGGCCTGGGAGCAAAATCACACCACAGCAGTAACCAGAGCCACAGCAGTGACAATGCTGGATCCTCAACCTGATGAGCCACCAGGGAAATCCTTGCTCATGAAATTTAAGGGTCAACACCATAAATTCTATAGGAGGAAATCTTTTGCTTGGTTTGTGTTTCATTGCAGGGATAAAGCAATAGAGTATCTTCGATTATCATTGGCTTTATTGTTCACTAGGAAAGGTAAACAGTGAATTTTTTCACATGGTTTTCTTTAGTTAAATTATTTGTTCTGATATTTCCCAGTTATTTTCATTGTCTTACAATTTTATATTGCATTCGTTGCAAGGAACTCCATGCATTTTAAAAAATCAGGTAAAAGACCATTAAAAAAAAACTTTTAAAAAAGTTTTGTTAAAAAGAAAGCTTTTGTTCTAATAAACAAAGGTTTAGCATGGATTAAATCAGTTTCTGTTTTGGACATCAGAACTGGTTACCTAAAAGAAGAGTTTTACAAACATTGTTCTTTCAAGCTGATGTGTTTTGTGATATTGAAAAATATTGGATTGGTGTTCTCGTTGTGGCACAGTCCATGAGGATGCAGGTTTGATCCCTGGCCTCGCTCAGTGGGTTGGTGATCCGGTATTGCTGTGTGCTGTGGTGTAAGTCGCAGGCTCAGCTTGGGTCCATCATTGCTGTGGCTGTGGTGTAGGCTGGCAGCTGTAGGTCTGATTGGACTTCTAGCCTGAGAACTTCCATATGCTGAGGGTGCAGCCCTAAAAAGCACAAAAAAAAAAAAAAGAGAGAAAAGAAAAATATTGGGTATAAGAATGTCAAGGCAATGTTTATGGACACGAAGGAAGCAGGGGCCAGGACATTTAGCTTGTTGGCTAGCCATCTGGTAGGAGGTGAAATATGCAGTCCCCAGGAGGCTCCCAGATCACTGTGTATGAGTTTCTGACTGTGCGTCCCAACCATGTCTCCTTCAGAGCTGTACTCTTCAGCTCATCTTTATATGTCCCCATGTTTCCTCCTAAACTAACTCTCTCATTGCAGAACAGAGCTCTAGGTGACCAGGGCCAGCCTGGGCGAGGTTGTCATTAGGGTAGTCAGGAGAAGAGCTCTCTTGTCATTCAATAGCTCTACTGCCATTCAGTTTCCCCTTTACATACTCTTTCTCCTTTTGATTAGCGTATGCCATCTATTAGTCAATGTGTCTCAACGCGAAAGTCAAGTCTACTAAAAAGATGTACGTACTGGGGATGTCCTTTCTTTTCTTCCCTATCTAAACCGCCCAATGCAGCAACACCAGGTGCTGTGGGGCGATATTTTCACAAAGCCTGGATTCAGGGTTGGGGCATGAATGGTGAAGCAAACAATCAAATAAATCGACCTTTAGAAACATATCTAAGCCATGTCCTCTACCCTAGCTATTACCAATTGGCATTTTCTTCTCTGACTCCTCTTTCAAATATTCAGAACTCAGGCAAGGAAAAGGGGTGTTGTTTACCAGGCACCCCCAAATCCTAACCATGACGTGAACAGTTATGATTTAAATTTTCAAGTTACCCACTGATTTCCTTGGCCTAGAAACTTTCTCAAATAATGGAGTGTTACAATAACTCTCAGGTTGACAGGGCCTCAGTTTTTAGTAAGAATCTGGAAGTGTTTCCTTTTGCTTTCCTACAACTTTTATTAGGAGGCTTTTTAGTAGCTATAAAATAGTTGCCGTTTATAACACCTTAAGATTATTTTGTCAGAATTAGGCCCTTTTAAAAAAAAGTCTCCAATTTTCTACAATATAAAATTTCTCAGAGAACTTCTAGAATTTAAACTATTTATAGATGGCCAACATGTGCCTGCAATTAAATTCTTATAAATGATCGGCTTTACTCATATTCAGCGAAGTTGACTTCCTACGAACATGGTTATAAACGATGGTTTGTGAAGTAAACAAACTAGGGTCAAAACATACGGACCCTTAACTACGTGGGCTTGGACCCATCACTTCACTTCAGCTTACCTGGACCTTGAGAAAAAGAACATGTGTCCTGGAGTTCCTGTCATGGCACAGTGGTTAACGAATCCGACTGTGGGGTTTGCGGGTTTGATCCCTGGCCTTGCTCAGTGGGTTAAGGATCTGGCGTTGCCACGAGCTGTGGTGTAGGTCGAAGACGCAGCTTGGATTCCGCGTTGCTGTTGCTCTGGTGTAGGCTGGTGGCTACGGCTCCGATTCAACCCCTAGGCTGGGAACCTCCATATGCCGTGGGAGCGGCCCTAGAAAAGGCAAAAGACAAAAAGACAAAAACAAACAAACAAACAAACAAACAAAAAAAGTGTGTCTTGCCCACCTCATAGGACTGCTTGGAAAGCCTGACGTTGTGAACATTTGATGAAAAGTAAAGTGTTGTGGAATCTCCTTCACTTGATCAGTTCTCTAAGTACCATTCCCGCCACTGACCTCTCGTTTTTCTCTTAGTGTTGGTGATGCTCATTTTCTGGTTTTCTTCTATCACTTTGGTTTCTCCTTTAACATCTACTGAGCTGACTCGGCTGGTCCTTTTCTACCAGACCATCCTAGCCTGCACTTCCTGGAAAGGAGATAAAAGCTTGCAGGCAGATAGTTTATTTGGCAGTGATCCCAAGAAGCGAGGTCGAGAGATAGCAGAGTGCAGAAAGAAAAGAGGGAAAACTGATGCCAAAAAGAGTTGACTACCACTTCAGGAAATTAGTCCAAGATCCTACAGGAGCTTTTGAGGAAACTTATCAAATGCACCTCAGAACTGTCTGCCTGGGAATGCAATTGAGAAGCATGTATCCATCATCTCTTCATTTCCCATTGGGGATCTCACGGACAATAGATGCTCTGGACATCCAGATTATATTGCATGAGTGCTGAATGGTTCCTAAGAGTGTTCCAGGCAGCGAAGCAGGGAAGCTGTAGGGCTGTTAAGAGGTCGTGTCAGTGTGTACCTGTGCAAAGATTGCAGTGGGGAGTGTGGAACCAATCACCAAGACAGTGGCTGGAATACAAGAGAGGTAAAATGAACTAAAGTGGTGCAAAACAAATGTAAATATGCAATGCAAATGTCTAGATATTTGGGTTCCTAGACACCTTTCTTTCTTAATATATCCTACTAAGTGATCACATCTATTCTTACATTGTTTTTGTTTTTTTTTAATGGCCGTGCCCATGGCATATGGAAGTTCTCAGACCAGGGGTTGAATCTGAGCCTCAGCCATGACCTATGCTGCAACTGCTGCAATGCTGGATCCTTTAACCTACTGTGCTCAGCTGGGGATTGAACTTGAGCCTCCTTGGGGACCTGAGCCTTGGCAATCAGATTCTAAACCCACTGCACTGCAGCGGGACCGCCTATTCTTATGGTTGAAATGATCATCTATAATGTATATCATTATCTCAAATAGCATCTCTAAATTCCACATTCAGTTAATCTTTTCTCTAGATGGCATCAAATCTAAAACATTTCAAGGAATACACAGTCCTGTATGTATAAAACCAACTCTTGATCTTTCCCTATAAATCTATTCCTTCCCTGGTCTTTAGCAGCTTAGTAAGCAAGTGCATTACTTATCATTTGCTGTGTAACATATTACCACAAAATTTAATGGTTTAAAAGAATGATTTATCTCACAGTTTCTGGGGGTAAGGAGTTCAGAAGCAGCTTAGCTGGGTGGTTCTGGCTTGGGGCCACGAAATTACAGTTGAGATGTTGGCTGGGGCTACAGTCATTTGAAGACTTGACCAGGCCTGGAAGATTTGTTTCCAAGCTGTCCACATATGGATTGAAGCAAGCAAGAAGCCTTAGTTCCTCGATGGCTGTTGGCAGGAAGCTTCAGTGTTTCCTGCCCCATGGGCCTCTTTGTAGGGTTGCTTATCCCACAGCAAGTGATCCAAGAGAAAGAGCACAAAGTAGAAGCCACAGTGTCTTTTATGACCTTGCCTTGGAAGTCACATGCCATCACTTCTGCCATGTCCTACTGTTCACCTAGCCCAACACCATTACAATGTTTAAGGTGATACACAAGGGTGTGAATGCCTGGAGACAGAAAATCCGGGGCCTAGAAGAAGGCTCCCTCCTACTGCAAGAAACCTGAGTATGATCTTTGATCTTCCGTTTTTCTTCCCAGATTTATCATCTCAAGTCCGGTTGACTTACCTTGGAAATATCTCCAATCTGTTCACCACTCTCTATCTTCACTGCCATGTCACCCCCACTGTAACATCCTGCATGCGCTCTGCTCTTCTAACTGGGTTTTCTTGTCTCTGCTCATGCCTCCTTCTAATCTATTCCTTAGAGGAGCTGGAGTGAGTGACTTTTTTGGAAAGTACGTCACATTATGTCACTTTCCTGATTCTCCAATCGTGCCACATCACTCTTAGAATAAAGTACAAACCTTTTATCAAGGGCTGTTGGGCCCTCTGGTTCTGACCCCGTCCATCTCTTTGACCTCATTTCTCATGACTCTCCCTTTAATTCCTCATGATATAGCTTTTTGTATTTTGTTTATGGCTGTGCCTTTGGCGCTCAGAAGTTCCTGGGCCATGGATCAACCCTGTGCCACAGCAGTGACAACCCCAGATCCTTAACCGCTGAGCCATCAGTGTACCCCCTTATGATACAATTTCTGCCTCCCTCTCCTTACATGCCCTCTTCGCCAGCCAGCATCACACCTGCTCCTTTTGCTTGACTTTGACTAATCATTAATCATCAGATTAAATTTTACAGAGACTTTTCCTAGTTCCCCAGTTATGTCCCATCCTCTTATTCTCTAGACCTGTCCCCAGTTTAAGACCCTTACTGATCTTTAGCATTAGAAATGTTATGTGCTTGTTTGGTGTCTGTCTCAATGGGCACAAACCTGTGAGCTCTGCTCATGTCCATCCACTGACAAGCACAATCCTTAGCAGAGTATAGTTATTAACTAAACAGTGTTGAGTACGTGAAGGCTTTACCAAAGAAAATCTTCCTGTGGTCATCGTTTAAACAAAAAAGTGGTCCAGTCTCCCTATGTCAAAATTTCCCACAAGATATGAATGACTGTTTATCAAAGAATAAAGAAGAATTCTGCTAAAGGAAATAAAATATGGGTCACTGTCCTCCTTGCTATAAACTTAAGGGAACAAGATACAAGCAACCACAAAGATAACAAACACAAACACAGAGAAACAAACAAAAAAAGTAATTTCAAATGAGGCCACTGAGCTCACGAAGTATGTTGTCCTAAGTGAAAATGCCAACATAGAGTTGCAATACAGTTAAGGAGTTCGAGTCAAACTGAAAAACAAATGACTTTACATGTAATGTTTTGCTTTCTAGATCATTAATCTACCCACAGTGACAAAACATAAAGATAAAGCTAACGTCTTTGAAAAGTTCATGGCTTCATATGCTGGACCCTGAGCATGATTAATCAAAGGCAATCTTTTTATACAAAGCAATCTTTTTTTCATTCCTAATGGTATCAAGCTGAAGTTTCTTATACACAGAAAAACTGAAGTATTCACACATGACCTTCACACCACAAGCCACTATTTCAGATGAGAGTGTTTCAAATTTTTACCAACTTAGAGCTTGTTGGAATTATTTCCCATTGACTGCTATCATTATTTGTCTTTCACTCACAAGCACTGGTATATATACCTCTTATTCCTTTTTCAGGAAAATCCGTGCTTTTTTTCCCTTTAAACTTCAATTGTTATTTATACAATATCCTTGTGTCACAATCAAAGGCATTGGAATGTCTTTTCTCTTCTTCCTCCATCCATTCCTCTTCCTCCCCTCTTCCTGTCCCTTTTAACCATCCACATATCAGTCTGGGGCATCTTAATAAATGTATCATTTTTCAAATTCATCCCTGTACGAATCGTTACTTCTATAAACATTTAACAAACCTAGCTGATGAAGGGAGGAAATGAACTGCTTTAAACCTATGAAGGGCCAATTATAACCATTTCATATATGTATATCATCAAAAGACATTTCTCTTTCAATTGCTGAAGTGAGAACTAAACCCGCTTTGAGAACATGAACTTTCGGTTTCCCCTATGATTTCTCGCAGCTTAAAGAAGCAAACCTTTAAAACTTACCTTTCCATGGTCAGTTGAGACCTTACTCCTTGGAATGAACATATAACTTCTTAGAAGGTGATGAAAGCAACAGTAAAAAGAAAATGAATTTCAGCACTTGGTCATATAAAACATCTCTAGAAGCTCTCACTACATCTGCAAAGTTGATCTGGCCTAATGAGCAAGCCAATGTTTCCTTAAGCAAAGGGAAGCATACATCTATTTTAAGTCCAGTATATGCCATTTATGTGGAGTTACAAATACTGTAGAGCCACAGGTTGGTGTTCCTAAACAAAGTTCTAATGCATTTTAGAATTATTGATAGAAGGAGACCTTAAAAAATATGAAAGGGGACTTGTTGATAGAATACACATGTTACTATGGTGATATTTTTGGATCACACTCTTCGCCAGGAACATGGTGTAATTCTGGCTAATTTCAGTTCAAATGAAATGCTGTTGTGACAAAACAGAAATGTCTCTAGGTCACATCAGTGTGATTTGCACTGGGAAATTAGATTATTCTTCATTGGAAACATCAGCTACAAGGCATGACCACACAGCTTCATAAATCTTTATGATTTAGAAGTGGAAAAATGTGCTCTTGTAATGTCATCATTATTAACAAGTGTCCTACATTCTCAGGATACTGGTTGGTAACTAGAAAACAACTCAGAGCTTCCCTCTTCTAAGTACAACTCCAACACATCCTTATCAGAGTTCCAGTTATTAGCTGGTGAGGGGTGCAGCCCTCACATAGAGCGAATTTGGATGGATTCTGGATCATGGCTTTCTTGGAGCAAGGATGCCCATGAGGGCAAGATTTCAGTGCTCATCTCTTCAGAAAATCCTTTCTCCTAGGATACTTTATGGTAGAGTCTGTACGATCTTGCTTTATTAGATGTCGTTGTGTGGATTTGCAAAAAGCGTTTGGGAGATGAGCCTGTTGTTTTGGTCCAGTGGAGTGGTAAAAGCAGCCGGTCTCCCTATTTACTATGGAAAATATGGTGACTGGGTACCAAAGAGCTAGTTCATATGTGCATTTACCTGATGTCAATAGATGCTCAGAATGTTCAGATGTTAGGAAGGAGGTAGGATGGATGTTTATTCGAATATTTTTGGCTTATCTGATGAATGTGGTCTTCTAGATTGTCATCTAAAAGACAATCAACTAACCCAGTACTTACAATCCTAAGTAAGGTGGAACACAGAGAAAACCAGTATTTCTCAACTAAACCAGTACTTACAATCCTAAGTAAGGTGGAACACACAGAAAATGATCATACCTGTACAACACGTTGGGGTGGGTGGATGGAGTTGATGGAGGCTAGAGGTGACCTACCAAAGACTCCAAGTACAACCACCTGTGGGTGGCACTGAGCTGATCCATATCCCAGAACACCCACCTGGGTGCCACATCTGAGTGTGCTGTGGCTGAAGAATGAGACGCTCTGGCTCACCAATCTTTCTCAATCTTTCCCACAGATGCCTGCAGCTATTTCCTCTGAATCCAACAAATCACTGATACTCATTTAAATTTCACAGCCCAGAACTGCCTCCAATGTTCTGAAAGTAATGTGGTAAATTTATTTAGATATTCTCTTTTCTCTCCTACCAACTATGGCTCTAGGTTAAGGATTTTAGTGTCATGTTTATTTTTTAAGATAACAACCGCAAGAGCCGGCCAAATAACAGCAGAAGCACATCTTTTAATTCAATTTGTTATCAGCTATACTCTCTGACTCAGATTAAGTCATACCCTGAGAACAATTTTCCAAGGGCCAAGAAGCATTAGACGCATTCTTAAATCTAAATTTGGGAGCTACATTAAGTTCTCTTTAAAAGTAAGGTAAACCATCAGTTAGATGCTTGACCCCAAAACATTAATACCTTTAATATGCAAACAGCTGACTTTATGTTTCTGAGTAGAATGAAGCCTGTAAGTGACCATAGTTGTCTCTTTATTTAGGAGTTAGTTGAGCCTCATATCTCCAAAGAATAAAGAGTATTCCATTTGGAGTTCCCGTCGTGGTGCAGTGGTTAACGAATCTGACTAGGAACCATGAGGTTGCGGGTTCGATCCCTGCCCTTGCTCAGTGAGTTAATGATCTGGCGTTGTGGTGTAGGTTGCAGACGCGGCTTGGATCCCGCGTTGCTGTGGCTCTGGCGTAGGCCGGTGGCTACAGCTCCGATTCAACCCCTAGCCTGGGAACCTCCATATGCCACGGGAGCGGCCCAAGAAATAGCAACAATAACAACAACAACAACAACAACAAAAACAACAACAAAAAGACAAAAAGAGTATTCCATTTAACTTTATTTTCTAGTATATATGCATATCACATTCTCTCTCTCTCACACACACACACATACACACAATGGGTATGTGTGCTGTGTCTGCCCTTATGTATATGTGCATACACACATGCTTATATGTATATATACTTAATGGAAAAATATTCTTTAAACAGCATTTATGGAACCAAAGAGTCTGTAGGTTTCACAGAGGTGAGGGGTTATAAATTGTACTTCATCTTATTTTGAAAATTTTTATTTTCCAATGTTTCAGGTGTAAAGCAAAGTGACTCAGTTATACACATATATCTACTATTTTTCAGATTCTTTTCTACTATGGGTTATTACATGATAGTTGTGCTGCTATTTAGTAGGTCCTTGTTGGTTACCTATTTTATTTTATTTCGTTTTGTTTCATTTTATTTTATTTTATTTTTGTCTTTTTAGAACTGCACTCTCAGCATATGGAAGTTCCCAGGCTAGGGATCGAATCAGAACAGCAGTTGTCAGCCTACACCACAGCCACAGCAACAGCAATGCAGGATCCAAGCCGCATCTGCGACCTACACCACAGCTCATGGCAATGCCGGCTCCTTAACCAATTGAGTGAGGTCAAGGATCAAACCTGTGTCCTCATGGATACTAGTCAGGTTCTTTACTGCTGAGCCATGATGGAAACTCTGGCTATTTTATGTATAGTAGTGTGTATATGTTAATCCCATATTCCTAATTTATTCCCCCACACCCCCTTTCTCCTTTTGTAACCATAAATTGGTTTTGTATGTCCGGGAGTCTATTTCTATTTTGTAAATAAATGCATTCCTATCATTTCTTTAGATTTCACATAAGTGACATCATATAATATTTGTCTTTCTCTGTCTTCACTTTGTGTGATAATCTCTAGGTCCATCCAAGTTACTGCAAATGGCATTGTTTCATTCTTATTTTAAATATTCTTCCTTTCCTTTAGCATTTCACTCCATAGATTCAAATAAGATTTAGTACATTATTTCATTGAGAATAGACAATTCCATGGGTTTCATCATCTGAATAGTCTTGAAACCAATGTATAAATATAGTTTTATAAAAGTTTTAGCCACAGCTTCACTTCTTTTTTCCCAAAGTACTTTTATCTATGACTGCCTAGACCGGGTAACTGGGCATTCTCCAATGTCACAGGACTAAGGAATCACAATTAGGGAATGTGAAAGCTAGAAAAAAAATCTTAGAGGTTAACTTGTTTAACCCCATAATTTAAAGATAAACCTTACAGATTAACTTGCTTAACTTCATAATTTTGAAAAGGAGGAAATCAACATGGAAAGATTAAGTGATTTTCCCTTGCAGCTAATTAGTGGCAGAACTAGGACAGGAACTTAAGTATTCTGCCTTCCAACTTAGTGCTTTTACTAGTGTACCTGCTATTTCTCATAACTTGAAAGTTACAGGATTAAATGAGATGAAAATACAGGAAACTAATAATTTGGTTTTTCATTGTGTCTTTTCTAAACACTCTTCTAGTGAGAAAGATACTAGTGGTATTTATATATTCATTTATCTGAATAAATAAATGGTCTTTTGGAGAATATATTTATTGGAAAAATACACTAAAGAAGTCACATATCCAGAGTTTGTTGGTTAAGTTTGTGTATGAGGACCGGGGCATAGAATTTGTATCTTGCAAAAGCTGTGGATGTTCTAGGGACCTTTAAAAAAAATTCTTAGGGTCTTTTTGAATTCTCTCCTCCCTTTGTATTCCTGGGTCAGTTAATTCGTAGATCTTTAGTAGACATTTTTGCTGTGTACATTTCCCATCCTATCTCCTAAAGAGACTGAACTCTCCACAGGCTCTTCATTTACATTCATGTTTTAGGAGACTCCACGAACTATGTCCCTTGGCGTGACTTTTTACATGCCACTACTTTCCCTCCAACCTGAGGATGGTTGCTGACTCCTTATTGTTTTCCAGGGCAGGTACCAATGTCTGAGTTTGGCTTTCATTGATCCTCATCAGTTGGCTTCCATAAATGTACTAAAAATGATCTCTCGTCTCTCTACTGAAATTAAACTTCCCCCTTCAGCTGGACCAGTGCTTCATGAACCCTCACCATAAATTTGCTTATTACTATCTGTGTTTGCACTTGAGTTTCTCTCAGTGGAAAAGCACACCGCCTCCTACCTCTAGAGGCAAATGCAGAACATTCCCAGGTTACATAGGCTTTATGAAACTTTTTCAGGATGAACTTGAACAAAAAGGCCCAACAGCATTTACCCACCCATGCTGATAAATCTATTCTATGCCATAGAATTAATCTCTATTCATTGTGTCAATCAGAAAGTTTCCATTGCTTCCCCTTGCTTAGAGTAACACAGTTAATTGGTTGCCATAATAATGATGATGATTGACAACTATATATTAAATACTTCAATACATAAATTTATTTAAATTACTCTTATCATCATGATTTTAATAGATCCTCACAAAACCTCTGAAAAGGATAGGAATATTATTATCATTGCCCTTATGGATAAGCCAAATCAGAGAAGCTGTATTACTATTAAATGGAAAGGTTAATATTGTATTTTACTGAGTATAACATTAAAAATAAGCCTACTATCCATGTTTCCTAAATGAAATCACACTTTGTTGCCTGGGAATAAGATGTCTGAAATCAGGAAAATGTTCGCCTTTTGCAAAAACCCATTACATTTTCTCCCTTTGCCTCATTCTAGTGAAAACGTCACGGAAGAATTTTAGGATCCTTCTACACTCATCATTCTTGGATGTCTCCAATTAAGGAGACAGATAATTTAAGCTTCTTTTGACTTTCCTTGCACCTTGGGGGCACACAGTGACCCCAGAGTCGTTTGCCCTGACCGTCCACATGGAATAGATGGGGATTCTCATGGAGCACTTGGAAAATGATGTTGCATTCTGCCATCACTGTGTAATCATCTGAGGCTGCCTCAAGCCCAACCTACACTATTTAAAGATTATTTAGCAAACACACAACCAGCAAGTTAATTTTTTGAGAAACCATTTTTGTGTGTGTATGTGAAATGGTTTTTCCATTGCTCAGCATTCTTTATGCATGTTTTTTCTTTCTTAAACTATAATTTTTTTATCAGCTTCCAAAAGCTATGGAAAACCAGCAGCAGTTCCCATCATGGCTCAGCAGTTAACGAACCCAACTAGTATCCATGAGGATGAGGGTTTGATCCCTGGCCTCGCTCAGCAGTTTAAGGATCCGGCATTGCTGTGAACTGTGTGTAGGTAGCAGACAAGGCTTGGTTCTGGCGTTGCTGTGGCTGTGGCGTACACCAGCCACCATAGCTCTGATTTGACCCTCTTAGTCTGGGAACCTTCATATGCCCTAAAAAAAAAAGCAAAAAACAAAAAACCAAAAACAACCTTGGCACAATCTAGTACTGCACAAAGGAGAGTGAAATAAGCAGATGAGATGTGTAGAGTGTCGGGCTGTGGGCCCCACATTTACTTGAAACTTCAAGGCACAGAGCCATGGAGGGCCAATCTTGTGCTAGCCAGAGGCTTTGCCAGGACTGCCACTGGCCTGACCCATTTAGTGTCTGTTACTCACACAGGGAGCAGAGAGTTGGGGACTAGATTCTGGAGCTGGCTCTGTCCCTTTCCTCCAGTGCGCCTCCTTGAGAAAAGACTTAGAAGACAAGACTAGGGAATTTCTATTCCTTTGGCTCTGAAATTCCTTGGATTTTTATGATTAGATTTTGCCAGGATGCTAGGAACCATGTGTCTGCTGTTCAGTATCAGTTTGGGATCACTGCCCTGCTTTGTCCCTACCCTTGCTGTCTCAGGTTCTGCACAAGTCCGTTTGGGGCCTGGCTCAGTCCTTGTCCTTGGGCTTTCCACGGAGCAGTGGGACTTTGGTGGGAGGCTTTTGACGAACTAAATGGCTGCAATTACTCTGTATCTGTGTTTCTCTCTACTTGTCCACACTGGGGGAGAGATGATGATAGAGTGTGACTTTGCTTTGTGCTTCCAATCGGATCCTTGGAAGATGCTGCCATCTGACTGTGGAAAAGAAGATGCTGCCATCTGACTGTGCAGTCAGCTTAAGCAGGAGGACATGTGACTGTGGGTACCAGGGGGGCCACCTTGCCTGCCATTCTTCCCTTTGATCTCTCTCACCTCTGTAGTTTCCCTCTCAAGTACAATGGCTGATTCCTTTTATAGCTTATTAAAGCTGGGTTGTTTGGTTTGGTTTGGTTTGGATATATTCCTTTGTGTGAAACTGACAAGTTCTTTTCTATTTCACCTTTGGTCCTATACAGGCATCCACGTACACGCGCTCTTCTGCATTTAGATATAATCTTATTTCTCAAGAATTTCTTAAAAGACGACCATTTCTTTCTTTGAAATGCTCTCAATCACATACACTAGAATATGTATCTGTTAGAGGATTTCAAAACAATCCAAAGTAGAATATTAATCTGTAAAATGGGATGATTATGAGCAGCTTAGCTGAGAGTTACAGTGCTGTAAGATGATGAACTCCATACCTAAGGACTTTAAAAAACACTCTTAGGAAAGGATTTTAGGTTTAATATTAAATTAAATGTCTTCCATCTGTTACTGAGAGATTTTAAATCCCCTCCTCTGCCACCCTTTCTAAAGAATGAGCATGAGGGGGGGAAATGGGTTTCTAAATACAAGACAAGAAAGTAGCTGAAAATGATTCCATGTAGATTTAAACTGTGAGCATTCTATCCTCTGGTGTTTTAAAGCACAGCCCTTCTCCATGTTCCAGAACATCTGTGGTTGTGTTCAAATTCATAAAGACCCAGGACGTTTTGTACCAATTTGAAACCTACAACCTAGGTGCTTTTTGAGGAGATATGGCTCCACAAATTTAGCTTCAGAGGGAGGCCCACCCAAGTGAGCAAAATAGTTGTAAATATAAGTACACAGTGCAGTTAAAAAAAAAAATCCAGATTTCTCTAAAGAATTCTAGAACTCCTTGGTCAGCTTCTTATAATCTATGTGATGCTCAAATAGATTCCTGACTTTGCTTTTGAATATCAGCAGTGCCTTTTGGTTTTCTAATAATGAAGTTCTGAGAGTTTTTGGCTGTCCTCTTTTCCCAAAACTAGGATTTCTGTCCAGCAGATGTTTCCAGTTGTGTTACTGGTTTTCAGTTGTGTGTGGGGTATGATGATGTAGAAACTCAGAGAATAGTTTGAGACCGAGCCAAGTATTGTTGCTTGTTACTTACTATGGGCCAAATTTGAACTCATGCTTCCAAAGATTCAAAAGCTAGCATATTTGCTTTTCCTGGAAAATGCAGACTTCAAAATAACAAATCATCCTCAAAAGAAAATTCAGTCATTTTTGTACACCCCATCATGACTACATGAGCCCACTCCTTTTTAAAAGTGGAAGGATGCTTAATGTATCCAATCTTCAAAACTCAGAAAGCAAGCTCCTTTTGCAGACTGAAGAAAATATACTCTAATGAGACAATATCTTAAAAACGTTGTCAGTGTACAGTCCACAGTTGAGAGACCTGGTAACCCATCCAGTATCTAAAGGGAAGATGAAAAAAAAAGTTGAGCCAGATGGTATCATATTTCTTCTGGGGTTTTCCTCTCTCCTGGTGTGGATGGGCACTTGGGGTTTTATCATAAAGGGATAAAATGGCAAGAAATCATTTACTGGCTTGCAGTCATGGAGAAAAGGCATTCACATCTGTTTCTGGTATTCTGTTGAAGAATCTTTCCAGTTGATAATTTGGATTGGAAGCAAATTGGTTTGTTTTCATAGGTCCTTTTCTTCCAAGCTCAGATAAAACAAACCTATCCTGTGGGTCCAATGGTTTGCATTCTGAATTCTTGGTTTACGTGGCACAAAATCCCTCTATTATATTGCTAACACATTATCCATCTTAAGGAGAACAAAACTAGCAGAGTTTTAGCAGGATTTATACTATATAAGCTCTCATGACTGACTACACATTGTGTGTGTGTATGAAATTAGAATTCTTATGGATGTTAAACATAATTCTTTTAATTTATATTTGCTTTAAGTGGCTTATACCTATAATAGTTATTATGACTTCTTGGTTGGAAGACTACCCCAACATTAACCTAGGAAGAAAAAAATAAGGATTTATCAAGTGATTAAAGGTGACAGTCAAGTCTCTCTTGATAAGGTGGGTGGCCATGTCCTTGCCTGACTTCTGCTGGTTGAAGATTATGGAGTATTTTTTCTTTCTTTTTAAATCAATCAGTAAGGGATGTAGAGAATACCATATATAGACAAGTTTTTAAGCTAAAGTTTTTAAGGTCAAGGAAAGATGCAATCCCTCTCTTCACACAGTATAAAATACATGAAAGGAGGACAAATGCAGAAGTAAATAAAGAAAAGTGAAAAGAAGGATGTAAATGCATAAACACAGAAAAAACATGTATACACATGCTGAATACAGCTGTTTACTAGGTTTGGTGATGGGCTAAAATGACTGAAGCCAACTAGAAGCAAAGCAAACTAGGGACAAAAACAGGAAGTTATCAGAAAAAAAGAAATATCTGTAGTACTGAAAGAGAGAGCAATATCTTAGATGAAAGATGCTTTAAAAAGTATCTAATCAATCAGAAAAATGATATATCCTTGATTTTACTCTATTTCTGCTGAAATTCTGCTGTAGTTTTTTCCTGAAAGAAGTGTAGAATGAAAATACTTCCCAAAGTCATTACAAAATTAAGTGAAGCTCTCCAATATGGCTTTGGTTCTTTCAATTAGATTTTTAAAAGAAAGATTCAAATCATGCTAATGACTATTCTTTTGAAGGGACGGAACTTAAAAAAAAAGCTTTACAAAGATCATTTTTAGGGAGTTATGAGACTGGAAAATGTGAAATTGTTTTAGAAAAGACTTGTCTCTGTCTTTTCCCAAGGCACTGCAATATAAACAAGTAGCAGATTTCCTGTATGGCCTAATGAGACATAAACACAGATAGTAAAAGAGAAATGAACACCAGAACACAGTGTTTGAAAAAAAGTTATGAAACTGGTGACATTCATAGGTCTATTGTTGTGTTGTTTGGGATGACTAGACTTTTCTAGTTAAAAAGGAATGTTGGACTGGTTCAGCCAGAGGCAACTTGGTTTACTGGTGCCATTTTGAAAGTTTGTTTCCGGGAGTTCCCGTCGTGTCTCGGTGGTTAACAAATCTCACTAGGAACCATGAGATTGCGGGTTCGATCCCTGGCCTCACTCAGTGGGTTAAGGATCCGGCGTTGCCATGAGGTGTGGTGTAGGTCGAAGATGCGGCTCGGATCCCACGTTGCTGTGGCTCTGGCGTAGGCCTGTGGCTACAGCTCCGATTCGACCCCTAGCCTGGGAACCTCCATGTGCTGTGGGAGCGGCCCTAGAAAAGACAAAAAGACAAAAAAAAGAAAAAAAGAAAGAGAAAAAAAAAGGAAAGTTTGTTTCCAACTATTGTCCGCAATGTGTCAACTCAGTCTGAGCCAGCCCCATAACCTCTCTCTGTCCTGTGTTATATAGCTCAATGGCATATTTTTTTCTATTGCAAGAATTCATCCGCCATGTGGAAATAAATAATTTTGCATTTGGATCTTTTAAACTATAGACTCTAAGGAAATGAACAGACACAAAACAAGTTTTAAAAAAATAAGGAAATTCTTTTTACATGGTCTTATGGCAAGAGTCTATCTCTGGACATAACTTATCAATCTGATTTTTTGCAAAAAAAAAAAAAATCAATAAAATAAAAATTTAGAAAAACTAACCAAGAAAAGCCTAAATGGATGGAAGAGTTGTACCATGATTTAAAACACAACTTTTCTAGGAGTTCC
This sequence comes from Sus scrofa, assembly GCF_054392235.1. NCBI lineage: Eukaryota > Metazoa > Chordata > Mammalia > Artiodactyla > Suidae > Sus > Sus scrofa. The sequence goes on along the minus strand of NC_139390.1, from coordinate 90,438,262 downwards.
TGTTGTGGCTCAGCAGCTAATGAACCCGACCAATATCCATGAGGATGTGGGTTCGATCCTTGGCCTCGCTCAGTGGGTTAAGGATCTGGTGTTGCCATGGGCTGTGGTGCAGGTCCCAGACACAGTTTGGATTCCTTATTGCTGTGGCTGTGGTGTAGGCTGGCAGCTACAGCTCTGATTCAACCCCTAGCCTGGGAACCTCCATATGCTGCAGGTATGTCCCTAAAAAGACAAAAGATGAAAAAAAAAAAAAAGAAGAAGAAGAAAAAAACCACTTTTCTGGGTTGAAATAAAAGCAGTCAGTGTTTGGAGTTCCCTGGTGGCTCAGTGGGCTAAGTATCCAATGTCGTCATTGCCATGGCACAGGTTTGATCACTGGCCCCCTGGGAATTTAGGCATGCTATGAGTGCAGCCAAAAAAAAAAAAAAAGAAAGAAAAAAAAAGGCAGTTGTTGAGTTTATGTCACAACAGGGTCAGTGGCATCTCTGGAGCACTGGGACGCAGTGAGTTAAGGATCCAGCATCGCTGCAGCTGTGGTATAGGTCACTATTGTGACTCAGATATGATCCCTGGCTGGGGAACACCATATGCCACTGGGTGGCAAAAAAAAAAAAAAAAAAAAAAAAAAGAGCTCCATCCAGGTGGGCTCCTCTGTCCTGAGGGTCAATGGTAAGATACCTTACAGAGGAAGAGATCCACTGTGTGTGCTTTATCTTCTGAATCTTACAATTTAAAAACATATGATAAAGCCTCTGATAGAACTATGTTAAAATCAACCTGTCCCCAGACCTATCATTTTTGTTACTAGAAGTAGCATTGCAATAATTACTGATAAAACAATTTTGAAAGGTCAAAGAGCCACAGTGGAGGTAACTGTCCATGTTTGAACAGGCCATACTCTTCCAAATTGGTTTTTCTGCTCTGAGGTATAATTTTAAGGGTGAAATTCTTAAATTTATAAAGTATTTATGAAAAACATGTTCTTACATTTTCAACACATATAAAATATTATGGAAACTAGAGGACCTTATTTTTTTCTCTTTTGGCCGCCCTGCAGCATATGGAAGGGGGGCAAATCCAAGCTGCAGTCGCATCCTATGCTATAGCTGCAGAACAGCCAGATCCATAACCCGCTGTAGCGCAGTGCTCCAAGAGGCGCCACTTATCTCACTGCACCACAGTGGGAACTCTGAAACTAGAGGACAGTTTTAAAAAGAACTGAAGAAAGGCTGAGGGATAGACTACCTGGACTTTTTTATTCTTTACTTTTTTTTCCAGACTGGTATCCTTAAAAATACGGTAAGTGGTATTTCTATCATTAATTACACTGATAGTTATACTTATCAGTTTTTAAAATTATTTCAAAACTTAGGACGTTTGCTTCAAAACGATGGATTGAGGCAAATTTGCAGCAATAGGGCGATTTGCTTCAACATTATTTTACCTGCTGTGGAGTGGTCACTAGCACATTGGGAAGAATAAAGGATTTGGGGTCATGCAGACCTGAGCTTGTGTACCGGTTCCTTCCCTCTCTGCTTATGGAAGCCTGGGCTAGTAGCTTAAATTCAGATACTGGCTTTGAACATCACTATTTCTATCTGTAACATGGGAATAAGCAGAATGTTGGGATTTTATGAGAAAAGATATAGTCAGCACCTATCTTTTGATATACACAGGGTTTTGTGTTTTTTTTTAAGTATAGTTGATTTACAGTGGTGCCAATTTCTGCTGTAATGCAGGGGTGTTTTTTTAATTGCCGAAAAAAATATCATCCACTTTGTTATGGAGTCCATAAGAGGTAGTCAATAAATCTGTCAAAATTCTAACACATAAGGATGTAATTTTAAAGTAAAACAAATGTCTCTAAAGCTAATAGTCTCTAACCCAATAGCTTTTAAACATATAAGGATATTATTTTAAGGTAAAAAAAAATTTCTTCCAGAGTGATTTTGAAAAGCTTTCTCTAATACACTAGATTTCTAAGAGAAATGAACACAATGGGTGACTCATATTCTTATAAATGTAGCATATTGTAGTAATGAGGAATTTGGAAATTGATTTAGGAAACTCCTGTACATTTAGGAGAGATACACCTTTCCTTCTTGTCTGAGGTCAACTGTTTCATATTTTATTACCTTTTTCCTGTCAAGACCAAGAGTACATTTTAACCATTAAAAATCATAAAACATCAAATTAGAAAACTATAGTAAAACAACCCTGAATAGTATTAAAGTTTATAACTTGAGTCACTCAGAGGAGTGAGGTTTGGTTTTATAATGTGAAAAAGTAGTATTACCAGGAGCTCCCGTTGTGGCTCAGCGGTTAACAAACCGGACTAGCATCCATGAGGTTGTGGGTTCGATCCTTGGCCTTGCTCAGTGGGTTAAGGATCCGGCATTGCCGTGAGCCGTGGTGTAGGTCGCAGATGCGGCTCGGATCTTGAGTTGCTGTGGCTGTGGTGGAGGCTGGCAGCTGTAGCTCTGATTTGACCCCTAGCCTGGGAACCTCCATATGCCATGGGTGTGGCCCTGAAAAGAAAAAAAATTGGTATTACCAATCCAAAATATTCCAGATTATGAACTATTCATGTATTATAACAATATACTTCAGGCATGAAACTTAATTTTTGAAATTGCACACAAAAATGCGTGTAAACTGAATCCTTACTGCTCTTCCTCCTGACAGATACACATTAATCAACAGGCACCTTCTTCACCAGCAGAGGACTATTCTTCGTGACCTTGTATCTAAGGATTCTTCCCTAGTGGCAGCATCTCCAATGATAGAGATGTTATTTCCTCATTTGGGGCGTGCAACCCTGCAATTTTTCATCCCTAATCAGTATGGAGGGAGGGTGCTGGACAATACCACTTTTCTTAATTCGTTTAAGATCTTTGACTTGTAAGTATATTGGCCTGTGGAAGAAAAAACCCCACCCTTCTCATTCCTCCAGTACATGAATGATGTAATAATAAGCATAATAATCCTGAGAAGGGAAAAAGGAAGAGGAGAAGGAGGAAGGGGTGGCCAAGGGTCAGTCTACCCACTCACTTTCAAGGGTCACCTTGAGGATTAAAATCTCAAAATGTATGCTGCATGGAAATTGCCTTGGACCTATATTTTCTAAATGCAGACGTCTGGGTTCCTCCCCCAGATATTCTGACTCAGCATGTCTGAAGTAGGACCTAGGAATCTGCAGTAAACATGTAAGTCCCCGGGTCTGTAGACAGCCCCTCGAGAAATGCCACTCTATGTTTTAGGAATGCAGAGCGTGTCTTTGGCCAGCTCTCAGAGGCAGTCACTGACAGCTGTCTATGGTTCAGGCTCTGCTCACCTTGTAGCTGCGGACCCATCCGTACCTTGCTATCTTTCCCTATGAGGCAACCATGTAAGGGTGGGTGTGGAGCTGTCAATTCCCTTGCTGCCCACTCTTGTGCCTTTACTCTCTTGTCACAAGATGCTAAGGTACGTGTGCTCTCAGACTTCAATTAAAGCCTGGGGTCTGCTAAGGGAAGCTAATAGATAGGATGTAAAAACAAAGCCATATGGTGTATAAGACACCCAGTAACTCTTTTCCAAGAGAAGAGAACAACCATCAAAATTAACCTTCTTTCCAGGGTACCCTTGTGGACAGACTTCCCCAGATGTCCCAGGACTCTTTTGTAGGGAACATCTACATCTGTCCCATGGGGATTTTGTTGCCCAATGATTCAATCCTCTCCCTTTATCTAGAACTCCTAAAGACACAGTGTCCCCAGAAGAACATTTTTAATTTCTGAAATTGGAGCACAGCAGGTGAGCCTCCTTGGGAGGGGATGGGTGAGGGGGAATAGGGGCTTCCTACAGTGAGACGGTGCATGTCAGCTTTGATATTTCAGGTCTTGGCTACTTAAAAATGTCCCAAAGCTGGAGTTCTTTTTATGGCTCAGTGGTAACGAGCCCGACTAATATCCATGAGAATGCGGGATGGATCCCTGGCCTCACTCAGTGGTTTAAGGATTTGGGGTTGCTGTGAGCTGTGGTGTAAGGTCACAGATGCGACTCGGATCTGGTGTTGCTGTGATTGTGGTGTAGGCTGGCATCTGTAGCTCCAATTTGACCCCTAGCCTGGGAACTTCTGTATGCCACAGGTGCAGCCCTAAAAAGACAAAAAATGTCCCAGAGCAATTTTAGGTAGAGGATGATGAATTTGTCTAGTTATTCCACGCAGTTATTCGTACAAACCACAGACACCACACAGGCTCAAGCACACACATAGCTCACGAAGGTAAAGATGTCAATTTATATAAACATTACAGTCTAGGCTCTAGTTCCAAAGGATGGGAAAAAAATTCCATAAGAAATATGACCTGCACAAGATGAAATCGACAATGAAATCATCCACAAATGAAGCGTCCACAATGAAATCGACACGTGGGGTATTGCCGATTGGGTAGCGCCAATCCTTTCTTTGATTAGGCTTTATTAGGGATGATTAGCATTGGAAGTATGTAAGAAATGGTGCTCATTACCAGCCATCTGCTCACAGAGACTAACATACAGATCCAGTTTATACTTCAGGGCACATTTCTGGGTTTGCTGTGAGTGAAAGAGGTGCAAGATGAAGATTTGTGATCTTATAGAAAGCAGACCCTCAGGGGTTGAAGTCTAGTTAGAGGCGTTTAGTTTATACATCCAGTGCTAGTTATAAACACTTTACATTTCTTTAGTGTCTTAATTTTCATTATTTTGTTATCTTAACATATTTTAATATCAACGTGAAGTAATATTGACCTCTATTTTCAGCCTAGTGCTCTATGAATTTTAACATGTATAAATCTGTGTAATTATCAGCACAATTAGGACACAGGGCAGTTCCATCACCCCAAAGACCTACCTCACGCTGTACCTATGTAGTCACACCCTCCTCCCAACCCAACCCTAGGCACCACTGATCTAGTTTTTATTACAGAGTTTTGTCTTTTTGAAAATACCATTGAAATGGAATGATACAGAATGGACTCTTTTGAGACTGGTTTTTTCACTCAGCATAATGCCTCTGAGATCTATCCAAGCTTTTGAAGGGATAAGTGGTTTGCTTTTTTACTGCTAAATAGTATTCCATTATGGAATACTACAGTGTATCCATTCATCTATAAATGACATTTGGGTCATTTCCACATTTATCTGTGATGAATAGAGTTCATGTGTAGGTTTTTGTTTAAATGAAAGTTTTCATTTCTTTTAGGGAAATACCTGGGAATAGGAGGCTAGGTCCTATTCGAAGCATGTGATTAAATTTATAAGATATTGCCAAATTGTTTGCCAGAACAGTTGCACCATTTTGCATTTTCACCCTTAATGTACAAGACTTCTGTATTCCCCTTGTCAGCTCTAGTATTATCAGCATTCTTTATTTTACCCACTTTAATAGGTATATAGGGGTATCATCACTAGTTTAGTCTGCATTTTCCTAGTCTGTACGTTTGCTTCTGTATTACTTTTGAATACATCTTTCTTTGCAAATCTTGCATTGCCATTTCAGGTTATATCATTCAAGAATGAGCGATGTACTGGGCACAGAAGGAGGACTAGGATACAGTTCTTGCCCTCAGGAAACTCACAACATGGTGGTGGGTACAAATGCCGATCGAGATGGCACACGGATATATATACAATGTAAGTTAAAAGCAAACTTATTAAAAGATGACTACACAACTCCAAAATTTTTCCTATAAAGTTAAAAAATGTTGATTCTTCTCTCTCTTTTCCACATATATGTGTAATTATTATTATTTGCTGATAGTTGAAAATGATGAACAGAGGGAGTTGGGGAGAGAGATGGCTAGAGAAAGAGAAAGGGAGAGAATTCTTTCCCAACTTTAAAATGCACATGGAAATTATTTAATTTTATTTTCATTAGGTTAAAAATTATTTGCAAATAATTTTAGGTAAAACTCTATTGAATATAAAACCTCAACCATTAAAATTGGCTTAGTCTTAAGCCCAAAAGAAATAGACTCACTTTAAAAGATACCAAGCCATGGAGTTCCCATTGCGGTACAGTGGAAACAAATCCCACTAGGGACTACAAGGTTGTGGGTTCAATCCCTGGCCTTGCTCAGTGGGTTACGGATCTGGCATTGCCATGAGCTGTGGTATAGGCTGCAGATGTGGCTTGGATCTGGCATTGCTGTGGCTGCGGTGTAGGCTGGCAGCTGTGACTCTGATTTGACCCCTAGCCTGGGAACCTCCATATGCCATGGGTGCGGCCCTAGAAAGCAAAAAATAAAATAAAAAAAAATAAAAAAAGATACCAAGCCATGGAACCTAATGCCAATCAGTGTCTGAAAGCTGTTCTATTGTATTTAAAAAGAGAAAAATGAAATAATCTAAGCCTGTATTGCTGCCTGCCCATAACCTGGCTGATGAACACTGTGTTAGAATCACCATGAATATATGCGGCAGACCCATTCAGGTATTGCCATGCTCTACCCCAGCTCAGTGCTTACTTTCCCGATGGTGTCCCAGTGGTGACTTCTGTGATATTTCCTCTCTACCTCCCATTCCTTCCTTTCATACCTCCTCTGCCTCTTGCTGTCAATCCTGCCAACTCTGTTGGTCGCTGTCAGCCCTGAACCAGAAATAGGCCCGTGGTCAGGGTTGGCCTCATTAATGCAACTCTCAAGTTTTTGCCCTGGACTCATACTATTGCTCCTTTGTGTCCAGTCCCTATTGGGCCTTACTCTGAAAGCTTTGGGGAAAATATTGGCAATATGGGAAATAACAAGAGGAAAGGAGAAATCTCAGGCCACTATCTATTGTTATAATTTCTTCCCTTCATCCTGTTGATCAACTTGTCAGTCTGGCCCTTAATACTCCTCTTTCTGCATCAAAATACCTAAACTGCCATCAGAACTTCAATCCTGACTCGTTGCAATGCAGTGTTAGTTGTCTGTGGAATGTGCAGTGGTGGATAGTGGTGCCCTGGAGTGGAGGGAAAATATGAGAATTAATGAAAGCAAGAAAGAAAAAATAAGAGGAGGAAAAACCAGTTCTTTCATAATCTTCTGGGATTCATTTCAATTTATATATTTTATCTTATTCCTTGAAACTCTACCTCCATTATTCTCTAGGCTTAGAGACATTACCAGTCCCACATTCACAGCTTATAAACCAGTTACCCCAGCCTTGTTGTTCTAAATTATGTCCCTAGATACCATTTATTGCTATATCCTTAACACCCAGCAGAAGGCCTAGTACATGACTGCTTGATGGACTGTTGAATGAGCCAAGACTTGAAGTATCTGACTTCTTACTTTACCTGTCTAAAATCTAAAAGTTTTTTTTTATACTAATGATGATGAGAATTTAAGCTCCTATTCCCATAAAGGCTAAATAAGATAAAACTAAATGAGGGTCAATCTACCCTCAGTTTAATTTTTCTAGTGTCTTCTTTCATGACTTTTAATCAACATATTCCAGTTATTTGACCTTTCAGTTCTTTCCTTTCTGATAGCTCAGCTTGCCATTTGGTAATACCTTCATTCAACTCTCTTTTTATGTAGATCCTATCATATGACATTGATCCATCATGGTCAGTCATCACTCATTGAGCACCTACTGTTTAGAACTGCACAGCCCAGCAGTAATAAGAATGGCAATAATATCAATTTTATTTATTGAATGTTTACCATGTAATAGCTACTGCACTAAGCACTTCATGTGTGACATCTGATTGAATTCTCACAAAAGTTCTTCACCTATGACCTAAGAAACTAAGAAGGTTTAAATGACTTGCCTCAAGTTATAGAGACAATAATGGTAGGGCAAGAGTTGAATCTCAATCTTTTTGGCTCCAGAGCCTTGAATATAGAATATGTTTAATAATTATTTTGTTTCTTTTTACTGTCACAACTTTTTCTTTATCATTTAAGTTCTATTTTAGTTTAAAATGTAGGTAATATGTTAACATACTTTTCAATTGAGTGTTTTCTTCCTGGGCAAATTTTATTTCAAGAAGCATGTGTACCTAACAAAATTTCAAATTAACACATTTGTGAATGGTCATGCTAACAAAACATCAAGTTATACCCTACATTATCTTTCCAGTTCTTTAAGGAATAGGACTTAACTCTCTAGGCTAAAATTACACATCTATGAAAAAGCTTATGGGTTGTTCTTAGGGTAAAGTTTCTTGGTTAAAACACTATTCCTACTGTTCAGATACACTTTTCATTGATAGTCTCTCTTCTCTTACAGCCAGACTGTGTAATAATTAGAGATTAATTAAACAACCTGTCCAGGAGCATGGAGTAGTTCATGAGAGACCTGAGACAGGCTGGGGCCTGGGGCCTGGGGCCCTTAGCTGACATGGCTGCAGTTGTTTACACCTGGACAAACATCTCTCAAGTGACAGAAATTAAAAAACCCTAGGGGACTAAAAATAACTGTGTGCATGCACAGTTGGGGCAAATTATGGACAATGAGATAGGAAAAAAAAAAAAAAAAAAAAAAGGATCAATGGCCACTTCTGAAAAGCTTACAGCAAATGCAGGGTGTTGGGAGCAAAGTAATACCCCTGCACACAATACCACAAAAAAGAGTGGGCAAAACACCTAAGCTACCCCTGTGGGCTAACTCTTGGACTTGCCCCTACCCTCACCCCACATTAGAAACCAACTTGTCCCCCCCAAGTGAGCAAGCAAGGGACTCTATTGCTTGTTTCCACCACCCCCTTTCCCCACCCCCTACCCCACTGCAGCAGGGGCCATGAATAAAGACTTGGCTGAATTTCTTGCTTGGCCTCTCATCAATTTCTACTAAGAAGGCCAAGAACCCTCCTTAGGGAGAGTAACAGACCCAAGAGTGGACCTCGGGTGTTCCTACATGTGTCCTTGTTTCTAGTTCTGTTCAGGGCATCATCATCATTTCTGTGCCCAGTGGCCTTGCTACCGAGGCTCATGTCGGATACGTTGATTTGTCTTCTCTGAATCACCTCAGAGCCCAGAGATAAAGACCCATTTTTAAATGAGAAATGAACTTACTCATGCCATTGTTCATCTCCATCTTCTTTTGTTGACAAAAACATAATCAGTGTATGTTCTGTGCTTTTCACGGCTCCAAAGAGCACCAAAGTGTGGGGTCAATAAGTGTGTTCAGTATATATGTCCTGCCTACTATTATTTTCTACTTAAAGGATATATTCGGTATGTGTCTCAGCATTTCACAGACTCTCAAAGAGTTTATATTCCTCTGAATATCCCCCTCCACAAAAAGCAGACATTCTTAGAGTAAATGAGAGGGGAGGGGTACTTTTCCATACTTCTTGGAAAGAATAGGTACAATCGCCTGTGAAACATACTTTATCAAACAGCGCTGGACTAAGGTGAAAGCATATTTTGCTTACAGTTAAATTTCTGGTTCAGCGCTTTTTACAAACTAATTCATAATGGAAAACAAATGTGTTTTAAATAGGGAGCAAAGGGGAAGTTCCAAACTCTTCCCCTAATTAAAGAATGGTTATCAAAGATGTGCGGTTTTTCATTGTAAATAAATCCAGAAGATACCTGACTGTGCTGTGTTTGTTTTGCCCTGCATATCTTGGGTGAATTTGTCTGTGACAGATAACAGAAAATTAGATATTTGACTAAAGCGAGATCCTTTTTTTTTTTTTTAACATAATGATAATCATGATCTCTTCTCATTAACATTCTTACAAACATCAAACATACAGTAAGACTCTGTTCCGCTTCATCAGAGTTTTTCTACACAAGGAAAGGTCTTTGAAGTTAATTGGACCCTCCATGTTGAAGCAAGATGAGGGTGAAGGTGGAACGGAGCCCTGGTGTCCCCCATGGAAGCATGATAACCTTCACTGAAGGACCAGACACATTCTAACTGCTGTACAGACGACTCGGCATGCAGGTGAGGCTTGAAGGACAGTGTGTTACAGACACAAAAAGAGCCGTCAGCTGCTGTAGGTAAGTACAACAATCTCAAAGTGGAAAACAGATTTTTTGTTGTGGTTTTTTTCTCTTATGATTCTAATATCACTGAACTTTTGACCTGGAGACATAAACACATCAGAGGAATTTTATTCACATTTAATGTACCAAAGAAATGATACCTGTTAGAACAGTGGTTTAAAGTTATAAATTATTGATCAGCCCTTCTTCCACTTCTAAGTTAAATATGATCACATTTTCCTTTAAAGAAATATTATAGCCTCTGATTACTGGTTTTCTACTTCTTTTGTGCTCTGCTTGCTGAGCAGTAGTTTGCTACACGGCTGGACGCTGCCTTGTGACAAAACAAGACCTGGATGTTTCACTCATTAATTCTTCAGTAATAATTTATTGAGCAACTAGTGTATTCTGAGCACCGGACTAGTCAATAGGAATTCAGTGCAAAACAAAGCTTGTAGCCTAACACCTTGAAGGGAAAGTCGGGTAGTGACCACATTCTTGATTAGAAGTGATAGTGGACTTGTTTTTACTGATAAAAATATGTTTTCTAACGCTTGATTTATTAAGGTCCAAAGTATTTGTATTATTATTATGAATTTATAGGGCTCACTATTCTAAAGAATCTTTCTTTCATTATCTCATTTAATTATTTCAACAACCCTATAAGATAGGTGTCTTTCTTCATTTTTAGCTGCTTCAGAAATGGAAATTTAAAAGGTTAAATGTCTTGCCCAAGGTCAGGTAGTGACTGGAGAGTTCAAACCCAGGTCTGCCTCAGAACTTTAAAAACAATAGGCTAAAAAGGTCTTTAAAATAAGAAGTGTAATTTGCACATATAAGCAGACTCTTACTGCACTGGGGCATGACTCAGAAATGCAGGGGAAAACTCTATTTCGGAATCTCATTTTCCTGTTGACAATCAGGGACCGACACTCGGCAATGAGAAGAGGGACGTAGCGCCAAGGTCGCATTTTCTTTTCTTAAGCGTTTAACGAAGCCTTGCTTTGGCATCCATTTCTTTTTTGAATGTGTTGTGACGGGCGTGGTTTAGAGGAGACGCGGAGCAGAACTGGCCTTAGGCGGAAGCCACAGTGACAGGTGCTTTCCTCGCCAGCATCGCCGCGTGCCCCACCCAGCCCTCTTCCCCAGCAGCTGGGTCGGCCTATCTCCTTCTCCACACTTCGCATGGTCTCAACACTGGCCTGAATCTATTTGGACGTGGGAGCTGCTTTGGACTTGTCTCCAGTTTTCAGCAATTCTGGGTTTTCTGCACCTAAAACTAAAACGTCATGAACCAATTTTCACTTTTAGGGAAGGAGGCTACTTTTCCTCTCCTCCAATCGGATTACTTCCTTGGAGATCCTTCCATTTTAGGCTTATCATAATCTTGTGAATGTCATAAGCAAATATGGGGTTGAAACTTGGTAAATCTAAGGGCTTAGAGGGAAGTGCGCCTCAAATTCTAGAAGAAGTCGAATAGCATGTCTTTATTTGTGCTCCTTTCCACCAAGGTGCTATAGCACCCTTTCTTCTAGAGTTTGGGTCCGTTTTAAACGACTTAACTGAACAGGCTCCTATTACAATCCCCTGTGACATAGCAACTCATCTGACCCATCGATCTTTTATTATTTCACTCAGTGTCTTTCAGAAAATTATAAGGAAGGTAATTAATTTGTTAGAATTTCAGAAATATTTGGTCGGGCCAAAAATGTCTTTATTGTTTTAAATAGGAAATTATGCATCCAGTTATGCAGTTACCTTTCCAAAGAGAATATGTATGGAAGAAAACTGCGATGGGTTTATACTTAAAAAACATTAATTTTAAAAATATAACCAAAATTTCTATCATTTTAAAGGGCATGCTTTTCTCATTGGAAATTTTATAGTTACCATGACAAATAATGAGCCAAAAGAATCACTTTTCTCATAAATTTGTTGGTATTTTCTCTTCCTTTCTTTAGGACAAATTTGAGGATTTTTAAAATTAGATGAACACCTTTTAACTGAAGTAATTTTTCAAAATGGAGTTTAACATCCCTCCTATTAAAAAAAAAAAATCCAACTATGCTTTTTAAAAAAGAAAAAGGCCCAAAGTTATCTTCTCAGGTTTCTCTGCTCTGATGAAATGGTTTAGAAACAAGTGCAGGAGTTCCCTGGCAGCCTAGTGGTTAAGGATCTGGTAGTGTCCCTGATGTGGGTCTATCCATGGCCCTGGAATTTCTGCATGCTGCAGTCTTGGCCAAAATAAGAGGGACATGAGAGAGAGAGAGCATGAAGAGGGTCAAAAAGTTTGTGTAAGCCTAACTCTAGGCCTCCCTCCTACTACCAAAAATTCAGAAGTACGCCCTTCACTATTTGTTAACTACAAAATCAACTCAGAATTGGTATAGTCTATGTTTTCCAACATCACCCCCATTCATCTAGGATCTTCTGAGAAATGCACATTTGTAGGCCCCTCCTAGACCAACTGAGTCAGGAACTCTGGGACTGGGGCCTAGCAACCTGCCCTGTAATAAACACTGGTGATCCTGATAAGGACTTTAAGCCAAGGCACAGGGAGACCATAAAAAATGGTGGCTATTCTCAAAGAACTTAGCATCTAGCTGGAGAAAAATGCTAACTAAGTGGAACAGTCCCTCATGGTTCCAGCACAACTAAATGCTATCCCAGAGTGCATAGAACCATGGATAGAAAGGTCCTGTCTCACTGAGTGATGGGAAAGCTGGGCTTTGACATCAATTTTTGTGGCTGAGACCACTGGCTGTTCACAAAACCCATGCTTCCTTTTTTCCATGGCTCACAGCTTCCATTGCCATTACCTGTGGCCAAAAGACTAATTTTTCTCCATGGAATATGAACCACACTAATGTGTGTTGTTTCTAAGCCATGGCTTTTCAGAAGTGGGTATTTTCTCTCTTTGAGCACTCTCTCTATCCTTCTGCAGGCTGCAAGCAAGTGGAAATACCAAGACTCTAAGAACGGTGGACTGCCAAGATGGAAGAAGTTTGGTTTCCTGATTTATATCATCAGAGACATACCTTGGGAAGTTAACTTCTATGGAGTTTTAGCAATTATACATTTTATTTTATTTTATTATCTTTTCTAGGGCCACACCTGTGGCATATGGAGGTTCCCAGGCTAGGGGTCCAATCGGAGCTGTAGCTGCTGGCCTATGCCACAGCCACAGCAATGTGGGATCTGAGCCGTGTCTGTGACCTACACCACAGCTCACAGCAACGCCGGATCCTTAACCCACTGAGTGAGGCCAGGGATCGCACCTGCAACTTCATGGTTCCTAGTTGGATTTGTTAACCACTGAGCCATGACAGGAGCTCCAACAGTTATACATTTTAAATTTATTTGCATAAAAGCTTAGTCTGCCCTCAAAACATCAAGTTATACCCTACACTTGAGGAGGGGGCTATAGGTGCAGGATATAGTTTTTTTATTATTTTAAAAGTCACATAGCCGGTAGCTGGTTAAGATTTTATTCTGACCTTTAGGCATTTAACCATTATTAGCATTGAGGAAGCTTGGCATCAGCTATCTATGCATAGCATCTAGAGAATCACCATTGTGCTTCTGCAGACAGTGGCTTGCCTATCTGCAGCAACCCCGAGTGCCTAGGTTTGCACCTCAGGTCTCCTTGCTGATGCATATCCTGCTAATGACCCCCTCGTAAACCCCTTGGGGCCATGAGGCTCATCTTCCTCTTATTCTTAAGAGAACATATAATGCTGCGCAAATGACGTGCCTATCTGCACAGGTCCGACATGCCTAGACCAATGCATCATGTCTTCATTCAGCTGACCACATGAATAACTTATGCCTTTAGGTCTTTGCTCTTAAGCTTAAGTCATTTGCCAGCACTGCGACTGTTTTTCAAGCAGGAATATAGAGTAAAGTAAAGCAGGACAAGATGGAATTTTTAGCATAGAAAATAGAAATAGAGAGGCTAAGGAAATATTGTAGAAACATGTCTCCTGACAGTGTTATCAAAAAGTAACGCTGTGAGGTCTGGACCTCACTACCTGGCAAAGAGCCTGCCTAGGTCTTTAGGAAGGGCTCAGTCAACATCTGTTGGATGGGTGAATGGACAGAGGGTGATGGAAACCAGGACTTCAGTGTGAAGGTTCAGCCTTTGCATCCACAGAGCATGTGAAATATTAGCACACGTGAAAGAGCCACCAGATTTTTTGGTTTATCACCATTATAAGCAAAAATGTAAGATTATTTTGGAAATCTGGATACATAATCAGTTTTTCATTTTTGGGATAATTATTTTATGTCAATAAACTCAGATTCTGAGTCTTTAAAATTAAAAAAAAAAAAATTATTTATTTATTTATTTCGCCATGCCCATGGCATGCAGGAGTTCCTGGGCTAGGAATCAAATCTGTGCCATCTGAATCTTTTTAATCTAGTTCTGTTATTGGGGCCTAATACTCCTTAGAGCTCCTTTAATTACACCATGAATGAAGAGAATTTTCATAATCCACTGAAACAGTGTTTCTCTATTGGGGGTAATTTTGCCTCTGAGGGTAACTTTGGCAATGTCTGGAGATATTTTGTGTCATCTCAACTGGGACAGTGCTTTTGGCATCTAGTGGGATGAGGCCAAGGCTGCTGCTGAACATCTTAAAGTGCATAGGACTCACAAAAAGAATGAACTGGCTCAAAATGTCAACAGTGCTGAGGATGAGACACCTGCTTGAAATATATATGTATATTTTTCTTTTACAACCATACCTGCAGCATGCGGAAGTTCCCAGGCTGGGGGTTGAATCAGAGCTGCAGCTGCAGGCCTGCACTATAGCCTGGGTAGCACTGGATCCGAGCTACATTCACAACCTACGCTGCAGCTTGTGGCAACGCCGGATCCTTAACCCACCTAGGGAGGCCAGGGATCAAACCTGCATCCTCACAGTCATTACGTCTGGTTCTTAACCAGCTAAGCCACAAAGGGAACTCCAAGGAAGATATTAATCAAGCATTTATTGGTAAGCACCGTATAATAGATACTGCCATTATTCAGACATCTTCTTGGACTTCAGGGATTCTCACAAACAAGTTGGTTAATAATAGCAAGGACTCAGATCTTAACTACTTTGGGTAGATTTAGCCTTTGTGTAAACCTTCAAATAAGCTGTTCCAAGCTTTGAAGATGCAAGACAGGGGACCTGTGAGGCTCCCCTCATGAGTTGGCAGCCCTGTTGGTGATGTTGTACATAGGCAATGCCAGCCAGATGATTTTACCCTGATCAAGATTTGTATGAACATGACATGTTGTTTATTCTGTTGCCTTTTTGTTCTTCTGATTCATAAACAGCCATAGCAGAGCTGAACAATTATCCCTTCTTGTTGCAGACACAGATGTGCAAATGCATGGAGGCTTTCAATGAGGCCAGTGATGCCAAAACAATTCATATTATACCTCATCTGCTGCATTCTAGGATTCCAGAATACAAAAGTGTGCAAAACACTGTAAGCCTCTATATTTATATTTAAATGGTCTTGGGAGCGGCCCCATGGCATCCTGTATAAGCACACACTGTCAACACTTGGGTTAGAATCATTGAAAATGCTCTCCATAGGCCCAGATTAGAACTTTCTAATGCAACTCCAGTGGATACTGTATCATCAGATAGTGAAAGTTCAAAGGTTTGATCCAAGAAACTTCATTTCTCATATTTCCAGTTCTCCCTTTTCTTAAGCTTTTCAACATTTAATTCTAATAGCTTAAAAAATATTAAGTGCAAGGGCTATACAGTGCAATAGTGTGGAAATACATTTCAGCCTATCATATAAAGTAAGGATCAAACTTTCTACAGAGCCAGATGGTAAATCTATGGCTTTATGGACCATACATGCTCTTTTGAAACTACCTGGCTCTACTCTCAGAGCATGAAAGCATTCACAGAAAATACATTAATAAATGAATGCAACTAGGCTCATTCTTATTTATGGACTCTGATATTCAAGTATATTTATATTCTTTTTCTCATACTATCTTCCATCATGGGCTACTTCAAGAAACCGGATATAGTTCCCTGTGCTGTACAGCAGAACCTCATTGCTTATCCATTCCAAATGTGATAGTTTGTATCCACAAACCCCAAAATCCCAGTCCATTCCACTTCCTCCCCTTCCCCCCTGGCAACCACAAGTCTGTTCTCCATGTCCATGAGTCTGTTTCTGTTCTGTAGGTAGGTTCATTTGCACTATATTTTAGATTTCACACACAAGTGATATCATATGGCATTTGTCTTTTTCTTTCTGACTTACTTCACTTAGTATGAGAATCTCTAGTTGCGTGCACCTTCCTGCAAATGACATTATTGTGTTCCTTTTTTATGGCTGAGTAGTATTCCACATCTTCTTAGTCCTTTCATCTGTCGGTGGACATTTAGATTGTATCCACGTCTTGGCTATTGTGAATAGTGCTCCAGTGAACTTAGGGGTACATATATCTTTTTGAATATTTATGCATCATGTTTTAAGGATTTGATTCATAGTACATCTGCTGTGATTAAACATGATAGTAAATTTTTTCCTAAATCCATTTTACTTAAGTGTAAGTGTTACTCATTATTAGGAATAAGAGGAATCTCAGTGACAATGTTTATTGTACCTAAATCAGGCATATACATGCTAGAGGTTTCAAGGAATAGGTGATACATAATGGGCTGTTCCCTTTCTTCTCTTAAAAAGTCCTGGGAAAGCATCTCAAAGATAACTACCTTGATGAGTATTCATACCTTTGGTCTAAATCAGTTTGCCCCAAAAGGAACCATTGGAATAAGTGAAACTGGTCCTTCCCCCTGTAGATAACCATCTAATGAATGTCATTCCTTCTTCTTCATCTCTGGCTGAATCCTGAAAGTGGCAGTTACTAAGAAGCCAATCCTATCTGATTCCAAAGTTTTTGATACCCACCATACCATTTGAAGTTGTGTCCGTTCCTCCCATGTTTCATCCTCTTGCTACTTCTGCCTGATGGCCCTTGACTCTTGTTCAAGAATAACTCAGATGCAATCTTATCTATGAAATGCTTTGACCATCCTACTCCTGCAGTCTTTTACTGCAGCAATACCATCATAGTGTTTATACCATTTCATGCACTTGGGGCTCTCTATCTGGTTGTAGAAGCTCTCTGAGGATAGAAGTTTTAGATCTTTAGCATCCAGCCTAATGCTAGGTGTATATGTGGTGCAGATATTAAATAATGGACCATCAGACAGCTGGTCTTATTGGCTTTCTCTTATATCATTTTGGATTCTTGCAAGAAAGTAGGTGTCTCCACTGATGCTCATCACCTCCAGTGACTTGCTGTGAACAGCCAAAGTCTTTTCTCTGCTGGAGCCCAGGAAGAACATGGAACACATCCCCTACCCCTCTGACCCACAAGCAGCTCACTCAGGAATGTCCGTACAGAAGAGGCTTAGAGTTAGAAATCTGTTAAGAAAAAGGAAATGGGAAGGGCACCTAGAAAATGTGCTTCTAAGTGACAATTGCTGAGCAGGAACCATATTTTTTATTGTGTGCTTTTTGTAGTGGCTTATGGGGGCTTTCAGAGATGATAGGGAGATGGACTAAAGCTCCTTCAGTCAACTCTACACCACTGCTCTTGCCCTTCAGCCCCTACTGCTTCCACCAGCACAAGACTCTAGGCCGTAAAACAGTTTTGACCTCCATGGCAAGTGAAATCTCAGAAGGAGATGAAAACATAATTGAAACAAAAATCCTTGCCAGAACAATGGCCACTGCCTCCCACTTAACTCATGTCTGAATTCAAGACTGTTGCAAGTACCTATGATTGGTGGAATCTGTGTCACATTTGGAAATCTAGTTCAAGGGATCCTAAAATACAATTAAAAATTTTTGGTCTTTGTAGCTAGAGGACACACTGGAAATTGAAATAGATATCGAGTAGGTCAATCTGCCACATGTGTCATCCTCCTTAGTGAACTTCTCTTACCTCCTAATACTTCCTATTAATTCTTCCATGAAATGTATCACAATTTAAAAACACATGCATGCGTGTGTGTGCATAAAATTTTCCATTTTCTGAGGTTGTGGAGAAAAGGGTAACTCCCTTCACTCTTGGTGGGTATGTAAATCGGTACAACCACTATGGAAAACAGTATGGAGGTACCTCAGGAAACTAAATATAGAACTACCATATGATCCAGCAATCTCACTCCTGGGCATATATCTGGACCAAACTTTCAGTGAAAAAGTACATGCACCCCTATGTTCATCTCGGTGCTATTCATAAGAGCCAAGACATGGAAACAGTCTCGACAGATGAATGGATTAAGAAGCTGTGGAACATGTATACAACGGAATACTACTCAGCCATAAAAAGACGAACTAATGCCATTTGCAGCAATATGGATGGAACTAGAGAGTCTCATACTAAGGGAAATAAACCAGAAAGAAAAAGACGAATACCATACGCTATCACTTATTTGTTGAATCTAAAATTTGGCACAGAAGATCCTATCTACAAAACAGAAACACATCACAGCCAAGGAGAGCAGACTTATGGTTACCAGGGGAGAGGGAGGAAAGAGTGGGATGGATGGGCGGTTTGGGGTTTTGGGGTGCAAACTGTTATATTTGGAAGGCAATGGGGCCCTACTAATACTGTACAACACAGGAAACTGTGTGTGATTGGGTCACTTTGCTGTACAACAGAAATTGAAGAAACATTGTAAATTAACTACACTTCAAAAAAATTTTTTTCATTTCCTTTCATTATATTGTTAAAAAAACAAAAACAAAAACAAAAAACAAACAAACAAAAAACCTGCCCATGAATGGAGGAAATTGCCTTTTCATTAAAGCACTTAGAATGGTGGCTGGCACATGGTAACATCAACAAATATTTTTAGAATGAGAAAAGGTTAAATAAATAAATAAATGTCATTTAAAAAATAATAGTCATTTCATGATACAGATGCTCTGAGGGAGGGTGTCCTCATAGATGCCACCTGCCCTCAGGTGTAGCCCCAGCCTGTAAGAACTTCTGCATTTACAATTTCACCAGCATCTACATCCCTTCCTCTTTCAAAAGGATTCTCTCACTCTTTGGTGGAAGTCTTTGAGAACATGGTAGCATCCAAGGCATTCACTGGATATCGACCAACATTTCACCTGTATTCCATTTTCAAGTTATGTGTGGGAGAAGATCAAGGTTGGAGGGATTGATTCCAGTTCAAGAACAAAAGTGCATATGGCACTCCCATTTCTGCTCCAGTCTTCCCACCAATTGGAGGTGTGGGCATTCTGGATCCTTACTAAGCTGTAGTTAGTAATAGTAATCTTTTACACATAAGCATAACTTATCCTCTTGGTTTACAACATCTTGAAGAAAGAATATTCCTCTACTTAAAGAACCCTGGCCCTCCCCAATAGACTCCATCATTCCTCATATTTGGACTGAAGGGTAGCAGGCTCTTTCTTCCTCTCTTGGAAGACTAGTGACATCAACCAAGAATTACACTGGCTTCTTTGTTTACCAGGGCATGATGATAGTTCTGACTGAATTCTTTTAATACATTCTGGTCAATTTGCGGAGATGGTAAAATTGTGTGGATAGGAGGAATGGAGTGCTGGTCATTTCTTATCAGAACAGCAAGAAGAGAGGTCAGGAGGTAGTTTATCTAGAGTTTGTCCTCTGCAGACTATTGGTGGCCATTGGTCCCTTAGCCCCTGGGACTATGTTTATTCTGCAGTTTTCTGTACAAGAAACAATAAGAGAAGTAAAACTGATGACCAGCCTCATAGCTGCATCAAATGTCAATTGGGCAAGTGAGCTAGTTATTTAGAATCCTCTTTCCTACCCCTCATCACAGCTCTGTCTCATCTCAACATACTAGACAAAGTATGTTCTCTCTTCCCCGGAATCTCTGCTTAGTGTTTAATTAACATTAAACTAATCTTCATAAAACTAATTTATTAATGTGGTCCCACCTTAGGTCATAAGAATAGGAAAAGGGAACCGAAGTACAGCAACGAAGTAAACCACTCAGGAGAAATAAAAAGGCCTAAAGTTTTACAAGTGGGGGGAATGAAACTTTGAAAGATCAAGCCTATCACTCTTGCTTCAGTCTCAGGAGAAACAAAAACAACAATTTGACATTTTCTCCCTAAATTATTGTCAATCTCAGTTTGCAAAGAGGTTCACATGAAAGTGAGTCTACAATTAGGAATTGGAAGGAGGGATCAAGGTGAGCAACTTACCTTCCTCATTGGAATGTGATGCAGAAATGAAGATGGTCATCTGTCCTTAGATCCTGAGTGAGAGAAGGTTATGATAGGTCTAATAAGCATATCTTAAAGAAGAAAAGTTGTTTCACATTTCCAAACAAGCAGAGACTGTTCATTAATCTTTGTTAAAGTAGAGTTGCTGCCCAAAGATACTCACTCTAACTTCATATAAAAGTAGATTGAATGCATGGAAAAGGCTCATGCTCATGGTACATTTTGGTGGGCTCATCATAGGTCTCACTGCCTGAAATACAGCAAGTGAACTATCACTGCCCCACGAGAGGCTGAGGCCCACAGTGCCATTCAGCTCCGTTCTCCTGAAGCAGTCAGAGAGAGCAAAAGGAATGAGAACTCCCAAGACTTAGGCTTTGGTCAAAGTGGGTAGATGTTAAAATAAATGTTGATCTTTGGGGGTTAAAGGGAAACTCGGGAGCTTACTATACAAAACCAGGAAGAGTCCTTAAAGCGTTTAACCTTCTTTTCAGAGTCTAGAAGTCACACATATGAGGCTTTAAGTTTATTCTAAACTCTCCAATCTGTGATGGACAATAATGTGGTTTCTGTTTTTGCTCGCTAGATTGCCTGTCTGTGTTTATTTGTGGGTTGCAGCTAACTGATCACACACCATATCTATTCCATTGCGGTAGACCAGCAGTATTTGCTTTGTTATTTTCCTGGAGGTTGTTTGTAAAGTGTTTCCAGACGTCAAACAAATGGGTTATTCCAAGTACTCTTGTTTTCTAAGCATTGAGAGCACCTCTTCCCATGACTTGGGTTAAAACTTGGATCTGTTGATTTAGGTGGCTGAAGTATTTAGATGGAAGATGGATGGATGGGTAGATAAATTAGAGGAATAGATAGATAGATAGATAGATAGATAGATAGATACATACATACATACATACATACATACAAATGATCTTATTTTTGAAATCATTTGTTTATGAAGTCTTGAGAATTAATTCTGGGGTTCTATATTAGGATAGAATGGGGAAAAGGATAACAAGGACAAAAGAACGTAAAAAGGAGAGAGGCGGAGAACAAGAAATGGAGTGAAAGTCAGTTCAAGTGAGTGACTATAACCTCTGGCAAAAGATCAGACAAACAAGTTCAACCCAAAGTCAATTTAACTTTATTGGACCACACTGTCTCAGGCAATTAGAAAAATATTTGTAAAACATCAGATGAGAAAAAGGAACGTGGAGCCCAATAATGCAAAACAATGTTTATAAGAGAGAAATCATGAAGTGGGAAGAGTAAACACAATTACTCTATCAGCACCTCCTGTTCTTCTAAAGATTACTTAACTTACATGTATGGAACGCCTCCAAACAAACAGCCAAAATAGTTTCTTTCTAGCATATTCTTACCCCCAAAGTAGTGAGTTTTAAGACCTCGCCCACTCCCCCCCCCAAACAAAAAACCCAACCCTGAGGAATCTTCAGCGTTGAGGAATTAGAAATAATTACACACTAGATTCTATGGGATCATGGATTATTTTTAAACCAACTGATAACACCAAGCCAAAAATAAAAATAAAAATGGTCTTTATAATTCCTCTTTGCCCTTGCATTTCATGTTAAGTGAAAAAATAATTGACAACACACACAAATTATAGTCCTAAAGCTGAGGCTGTAATTACAGTTTATTTGGAGAAGAGATTGCACTGAAACTCTTTACCCAAATGGGCTTTCAAGATTCTTCCATAGTTCATGTCAACTTAACTCACCTCAGTATTGGATAGTTTAGTTTGTTTTACCAAGTCTTACAAATTAAGACAGCTAAGTATCTCATGAGGCTGGAAAACATGAAGTGCTGTAATTGTTGCCATCTTATTTATTTATTTTTTTTAAGTTTTAGTGAAGTCTATTTGATTTGCAATGTTGTGATAATTTTTGTGGTACAACAAAGTCATTCAGTTATCCGTGTGCACAATTTGTTGCCATCCTCTGTGATAGCAACACAACACACCTTTATGGTCTGCACCTAACTCATGTCCAAATAAATGGTGGTTCTGCATTTCTGCCTCCTCCACATTCCTCTTCTCCACCAGACCCACCATCTTTCCAGGACAGGCCTTGTTATTGCTTATCCTTTATCCCTATCTAATCCACCCAAATCACCAAATTCCATACCCGCTATTGAAAAATGTAGTCCTATAGTTTCCTTCTTGGATCACAAAAATATACTATCTATGTAAAAACGAAATGAGGTTGCTAGTGTGGTTTTCCACTTCTGCCATGGACATTCCAGTTAACAGGTCAACCCTCAAATCAGTTCTGCTTCTCTGGAAAAGCAGTATGCATTCAAATCTATGCCAGGTTCTCTTTATTTAAAAAAAAAATACTAGCATGAAATACAGAGATATATTTCATATAATGCGACTCAGAGAAATACTAGGTACTAAATAGGCAGAATTCTAAGCTTTCTAATACTAATTATATGCTTACTTATTTCCAGTCTGGGACTTCATTTGTAATCATCACTTGCTGAACCCCAATGAGCCTTGTGCCTTTGAAAAAATGTTTTTAAAGGAGAGAAAATCATTCTCGATGTGTTTACTACGACGATGTATAACCATCAGTAGGAAAATTTGGAAACTAACAGAAGGAATGGCGGCATGCCTGTAGTGAGAGAACCCTGGAAATGCAAAAATACCAACTAGATGATAAACTGCCATCCAGACATATGTGTATGTGTATCTATGAGTTTGTGTGTGTGTGTGTTTCCTTCTGTATCATTCTGCTTTAAGACATTTTAGAATTTGAGGTATTTATGATGTCCCCCCTCCTCCAGTCAAAACAGTGGAAGAGAGAAGCTTCCAGGGAAATCTGGTCACTTTTTAAGTACTATTATTAAATCAATGTGGTAAAACATTTCTGTTATTTCCCCTGAAGAATGTCACATTGGGTAAGTTCTGTGGGTGGCCGTGTAATGAGACACTGGTGTCTGTCTATGACACATACTGTATATGAAAGCAGGCATAGATAAAAGTAACTTGAATTCCATCCTTCTCTGTTTATATGATGCTTATCACCAAGCTATCAAGACACCCAGGCTAGAAGCTTTACGACAAGTAAAATTTTCTCCTCCATTCAATTGAAATCAGTGGACAAGGAGTCTGTGCAGGCTCTGGAAGGGTTAATACACACACACATGCTCCTGGGGAGTCAGAAACAAAATGGATTGATCCAAGTGGCAACAATTTCCCCATTTCCAATAATGTAAGCAACTGCTTCAGTGGAATACCACTAGAAATGAGTGTTCTGTATTATAAACATATTCTAAGTGCATTTGCAGGCATCTAGCTATTTGAACTGTTTTTACCTAAACCAGTGACTTTTCTAAAAATATAGCTATTCACAGCCCTAATTTATTTTGAAGAGTAATAGCATGGAAAATTTCAAAGGAAAATATTTAGCTATTTTTTTTCTGTAGGAGAGAAAAAGGGTTACAGTGATTCTGTGTGTGTACAGGTTGTGTGTATGTGTGTGTACATATATATATATATATATATATATATATATGTACACACATATATTACTTATACTACTTTTAATTAAAAAGCATTAAAAGGACATCTCATTTTTTGTATATAAATATAGCTTTTAATAAGATCGACCCCTTTTCCCTGTCCCATGATGGAATTGACACGATAGAGCATGTTGTTGATTAAGATCAAACATCACTAAGTTCAACTGGACTTTTTACAAAGTCAAATTATAACAATAATGAGTCTCTTAGAACATCTGTATTTTCTTTTGGAGAGTCTTTCACTTCCTTCCTCTTTCTAGCCTCTAACTTCCTTTGTTTTCTTTTAGTCATGAACTGTAACCAGGACATTCTGGGACATAGATTTATTCATCTTGACCTCAGCTGTGATTAACCACCCGAGACAAAGATCAACTTCTGGCCAACACTGATTCCTTCTCCCTTATATCCATAAAGCAAATTCACCTTCTTATTTGCAGTATGTGCCCTAGGTGTCACTGAAAAGAAAATCCAGGGAGCAAAGACAAGAGAATTAACAGCAATTCATCTAATAAACACGTGTTGGGTACCATTTATGTACAGGCACCGGGTAGGTAGTCTTTGTAATTAATGGATATTAATTTTACTGTACTTGAAAGTCAGAAATGCAAATGAGGTTTAAAAGGATGACAAATGGCTTACAGTCCACATTTATAAGTCCTGTTCTTGTTCTGCCACCATATGGTATAGGAACAAAATTATAATTCCCTTTGAGTGGGAGGAGGTCCCAGGGTAGAGTAATCAAATATGCTGGCAACTAGCATGACTGAAACCTTATTTAATACTAAAAACCTCATTGGAACTGTTAGTTCTGACCTCTTTATCAAAACTTTTACCCAAGCTGCTAACAATTAAAAAAATTGATGAATCTGAGCTTTAGCCTTTTGCCTTTCTTCTACTGGTCACTTGTCAATCAGTTGCATTTACTGAAATTCAGAATATACAGAATGTTTTGCAGACTTGGAGCCTCTAAACCCTGTTAAGGAAAAACTACTTAAAGGAGTATTAATATGCTTCTTGAGACAAAGTTGTCACTTTTCTTAAGTTCAATGGTTAAGAAACGTTATGGAGTTTTTGTTTGTTTTTGTTTTTACAACAAGCCTTCTCAGAGAAGCTAAAGTTCTTGTGCGTTAATGTAAAAGAGGAGGATTTAGTGTTCAACACTTTCCTTTGTTATCCAAGCACCAATTACTATTTTCTGGAAAGACTATTCTGCACATCTCAATAAATAGGAGCTGTGATCACTGATTTCAGAAAGGGAAGATGATTTCTTTATTGTAGAGATGATTATAGAACCAACATTTTTAGAGTATGAAATGTCAGAGATTCTTTAACCCAGTGGTACCCAAGTCAAAGTGACTATTAAGTTTTCCTTGGAAGCCACTGAGAATACAAATACTCAAAATCTAGCCCTCTCTCAAACTTACTTAGAATTTGGGTGGATAGAACCCAAACTCTTAAGGTTCTATGTTGATTCTGATGGTGAGCCAGATTGAAAAACACTATCCAGGCCAGCCAATCAATGGCCAAGCAAGGGTGACACCCTTTCAAAGATTCTGTAAGCCTCATTGCCCAGGCACCAATATTCAATAGCAATTGACTACTTCCCTCTCCTCTCCCCTCTGTGTCAGAGAAGTGCCCTGGACCCACATACTAGCAACAGTAACACTGACAGTGATGAAACTCGTTCTGCAAAAATAAGCTACAAATGTCAGGGACTCTCTTAGCATTTTGCACTAGAAAATATAGAGATAATGGAGTCACTGAGTCAAGGTAACTGATGTTGAAGATGCATAGGGAAAATTTAGGAGACAAACTGGAACCATGATGGTTTTTGAAGTTAAAAAGAGGCAGAAGATATGAGGTAAGAAGAAAAAACAAACAAACAAACAAACAAAAAACAGTAAACAGACTACATGGAGACACTAAACCATCTCAGCATTTCTGAAACTGTAGTATATGCACTTTTTGATACCAAGTCAGATAACACTGGTGATGCACTCCATGAAAGGCACATGCAGCCTGCCTCACTTTTATTTATGGTCTGCAGAGCTTCATGTCTCTGAAGTTCATTCAAGATAGTGGTACTGGGAGGGGGACACCTCTCAGATGGTGGTTCTTAGCTTTGGATACACATCGGCATCACCCAAGGGCTTTAAAAAAAATACTGATGCCCAAGCCTAACTGTAAAATAATTAATCTTTGGAGGTACTTTCCAGGCATAAGTATTTCTTAATGACCCAGGTGATTCTAAAATGCAACCACAGTTGGAACCTGCTGCTGGCGGGAGAGGAGGCAAG
This sequence comes from Sus scrofa, assembly GCF_054392235.1. NCBI lineage: Eukaryota > Metazoa > Chordata > Mammalia > Artiodactyla > Suidae > Sus > Sus scrofa. The sequence continues at coordinate 90,412,209 of NC_139390.1, read as the reverse complement.
GAGAGGGATGTATGTAGATTCCCTCTGCCCCATCAAGATGAAAATGAAAGCGAACCATGGGTTGAGGATGTCCTTGGATTCATTCTTCCCATGTTGTAAGGCCAATGCACTACCTTTTTTTTTTTTTTTTTTTTTGTCTTATGACAAAAATATAGTCTCTTTTTGAAATCTCTTTGTCAAAGTAAAAATGAGCTGATATTTTATATAATCAAAAATATACAGTGGTAATTTGATATGGGAAAAATGTGATGGTGGAATACAGAGGAATGGGATTTGGCAAATTCTGAGCCAGTCACCTGTAAGAAGAGAAAGGAGCTAAGAAGATGAGGGTCTCCAAGTCACATTCATGATGACCCAGGGGACAAAGCCCCTGCTGATCAGGGTTCCTAGAACTATTCTTCCTTTGTTCCACTTTCCTTGATTTTTACACCAAAGGATCTAAATGATTACTTTTTCCTCAATACCTGTGAATATGAATGGGTTTCTCTAATTTTTTTTTTTTTTTTTTTTTTTTTTGTCTTTTGAGGGCCACACCTGGAGGTTCCCAGGCTAGGGGTCGAATCAGAGCTCCAGCTGTGACCTACACGACAGCTCACGGCAAACCTGGATCCTTAACCCACTGAGTGAGGTCAGGGATTGAACACACATCCTCATAGATACTATTGGGATTTGTTTCTGCTGTGCCACAAAGGGAACTCCTGTGTTTCTCTATTTCTTTCAAGTGGAAGAAACTTCCTAAAACAATTTCCCTTATAAAAGAACACATACAGTTAACAAAAGCATTGTTCTCCTTTAAGTGTAGGTCTCTAGGTGTTGTCATATACAAAATCCTATGCAAATGTGTATTTTTTTTTTTTTTAGTTTAGTTTAGAAAGGGTATCTGACTGCCCCCTCACTGTCTAAGGCTGCTCTGGCAATCAGCTGACCACATCAGACCTGGCTTGACCTCTGGAATGGCACTTCGGCGCACCACCCCCTCTGGAAATATCACTCTTCTAGATTAAAAAAGAAGCTGAACAAAGAATCCTGTGCAAGTCCATATCATCTCTGCATGCACACAGCCACACACAAACAAATAAAAACATAACCCAACTGCAGCCTTCCAACTTGAGTAGAACAATAAATAGGGGAAAATTTTAGTTTCTTACCTATTGGAAAGACTTCACAGAGCAAGTAAGAAATAAGTTGTCTTTGGAAAAAGGGTAAAACAGATTTGGTGAAAGATAGGAGAAGGGACTTCAGGTAAGAGGATAGACTTGGGGTAATACAAGCTCGTGCATGAAAGGATACACTGAAGGAAAACGGGGAGAAAAAGAGCAGCCAAACAGCAGGCATTTGTTGCTCGGCACCCTGCCATAAAATCCATGACCTAGATTTTAAATTTGGTTCAAGAATTAATTAGGAAAAAATATTACCATGTTAAAATGTCATTACTTTAAAGCTAACAGGTATTAAAGACGACGTAAGGTACAATGCTGAACACCTTCTGCCCTCTGATATGTAAGCCCCCAGCACATTCCAGAAGCAGGGATGAACACATGCCCTCATATGCTAGGGAAGAAAGGGAAGCTGAGAGATGTCAAGGGTTTTTCCGAGACTGGTAGGAATTAAGGCTAAGATTTAAACACAGACTTTAATTCTTAGGCTATACTGTGAGTGTTATAAATATTTTCCATAGGCAAAGCAGACGTGAAGCCAGCTTCAGAGGGAAAAGAATTCAAGGGGCCTCATTAATCCACTTCCTGGACCCTGAAATTTCTGTTTTGCAAGAGTTAATTTTTTCTCATTAAAGTTGATACAATAAAAATATGTTGGCGCAGAAGTTTGGAAAAGAGCCTACAGGTTATGAGAGCCACACAATAGGAATTTAGAGAATCCGAGGTGTTGCAATGACTAGAAATTTGTGTTTTATGAAACATGTATTAAAACTGCAAATGTTTACGGTTTAGTGAAAAATTAGTTGCTTTAAGCTGATAAATGAACAAAAACACTGGCACAAGGTGCCGTTTTCAGCACACTCCTAAAAAACTTTCAAAGACCATGTTTTCTCTGAAAATACACAACAAATTACCAAAATCACACAGGAAAATAATGACTAAATGATGCACGCCAACAATTTTTCAAATCAATCTCTCTTTTCCAAATGCTTCACAAGGGAAACTTATATGCTTAGTAAAATTCTCTATTTTCCTAAAGGACTTTGAAGGAATCTTACTGTATTTTACAGCAAACCTAATTCCACGTAGGTTTAGTGGGAAAATAACCCCAGGATGACAAGAAGTCTTATTAGGATATGAAGTTTTTAAGGACTGGGGGAGTGTGATATGCAATGTTCTGTCCAAAGACCTCGAGGGAAAAGACAGAAGAGCCATTTAGCTTAAGCATCTATGATATGGTTTTTCTACCTTCATTAGTCTATTCTGACTTCACTGATATTGTCTAAAGTTTTGATTAAATTTACAGCATGGAAAAGAAAAAGAAAAGCTTTTTGTGCCAAAATCTTGTTGTTGTTGTTGTTGTTGTTGTTGTTGTCTTTTTAGGGCCACACCCATGGCATATGGAAGTCTCAGAATAGGGTTTGAATCAGAGCTGTAGCCACCAGCCACAGTCACAGCCACAGCAATGTGGAACCCGAGCAGCATCTGTGACCTACACCACAGCTCTCCAAAACCCTAGGTCCTTAACCCACTGAGTGAGGGCAGGGATCAAACCCTCATTCTCATGATGCTAGTTGGGTTCGTTACCACTGAGACACAACAGGAACTCCCAAAGGCATTTTTCAAAGGATATGTATTTCTGCCCATTTTCATATTTGTGTCAATAGAAGCACACAAATACAGAGTCTTCCTTCTCCTTTTGAGTTAAGGGTGCATTTTGCAGACATGTTTATTCTGGATCACAGGGACATTCAAAACTGAAGGAAAGAAAAGAGAACATGGAGTTCCCGTCGTGGCTCAGTGGTTAACGAATCCGACTAGGAATCATGAGGTTGCAGGTTTGATCCCTGACCTTGCTCAGTGGGTTAGGGATCTGGTGTTGCTGTGAGCTGTGGTGTAGGTCACAGACACAGCTCGTATCCTGCATTGCTGTGGCTCTGGTGTAGGCTGGCGGCTACAGCTCTGATTAGACCCCTAGGCTGGGAACCTCCATATGCCATAGGTGTGGCCCTAGAAAAGGTAAAAAGCCAAAAAAAAAAAAGAATGTAAGTTCTCTGGGAGTCTAGGTCACATGAGTCTGGATGATTCCAATTACGTTGCCATGCCTGAATTTATCTATCTATACTAAAAAAGTCATGTGCTTCTGGAAACCTCTATAATGATACGCCACATGGAATCACAATTACATAATTATACAATATAAAAATGATTACTTAAGTAACATTACCGGTTAACCCTGGTAATTACCTGTACATGTATGTGGGCAAACAGGCAATTTTACTACGGCAGACAGCTCTGTTTGAAATTGTTTTTATGATGAAATTGTGGCAGTTCCCAAAAAGAAAAAAACAAAACAACAACAAAAAAAACCACTCAAAACTAAAAAGGCACATCTTTGATTGTTTGGCCTGTGAATAAACTTTGCAGAATGCTTTTCAGATTTGGCACAGAATAATGTTGCAAGCCAAAGAATCAAAGACAACTTGCTGAAGAAAATTTGTGTAGGGTTGGTAAATAATTCAGCCAGACTTTTTAGGTTGACTGGAAACTTTAAACAGGAGCTATTCTAATTGAGGGTAGAGTTGAAGAACTAGATATGTGTACAAGTGAAATCATGCTTGCCCAATCTAATAATAGGGTATATTACCCAAATAAGGTCCTCTAGAGTCTCTGCCTCCCAGAAGCTGGAACTGGAACAGGAATAGAGACTGGGAGGGCCAGAAACCCAGAGCCCTTCTCCGAAGAGGGAACATCCCCCTCAAACCTAAACCTGGTGAGAAGCTCCCTCCCAAAATATTTAAATGCTATAGGCTGCGCTCTAGTTTGTGTGATCCACTGGGTCAGTTTAGTTGAATGAGTTAGCTGTCTTTCAAGACCAGAAATAAATGTAAGCTTACCAATTTAGAGGAGAAGTCAAATGATTTGATTGAATTGCCCTTCACTTAGGCAAAAAGCACCTGAATTATTGGCTAGAGAGATAGAGCCAGAGAGTAACTGAGGGGATTCCCAAATGACTTTCTCGACTCTCTAGCAATGGCTTCATATTACAGACATTGCCCAGTGTAATTTATGACAGGAGTCAGATCAAAGGAGGGTCCACCAATTAAAGCAAAAAACAAAATGTTAATGGTGATTTTTATGTGCTAAGAAAAGACTCATGCAGAGGTTCCTGCTGTGCTGTGGTGGGCTAAGGATCTGGTTTTGCCACAGTTGTGGTGCAGGTTGCAGCTCTGGTTCAGATTTGATCTCTAGCTTGGGAAATTCCATATGTCATGGGCATGGCCAAAAAAGAAAAAAAAGAAGACTTATTCGGGAGAAAGCTTTAAAAACATATATTTTTTAAATTTTTATTTATTTATTTATCTATTTCCACCGTACAGCATGGGGACCAAGTTACACATACCTGTATACATAATTTTTCCCATTGTTGTGTTGCGATGTAAGTATCTAGACATAGTTCTCAGTGCTACACAGCAGGATCTCATTGTAAATCCATTCCAAGAGCAATAATAAAGACATTTTTCTTGGTTTATTTTGCTTTTTCATAAATAATCTTCACCTTAAAATCTGGTTCAAAATTTAATTCAACGTGCTTTTCTCTTTGCTCTGAAACTTTTAAGGAGATGGACTTCTCTACCTGTAACTGTCCATAGAGATCAATTCACAGTATCAAAAAATTTTATTTATCTAACAGATATTGACCTTTTTCTGTTTCACAGGTAGGTTCAACTGTGTCACATTTTATATTTCACACATAAGTAATATTATATGGTAATTGTCTCTTTTTGCCTTACTTCACTTAATAAGATAATCTATAGTTCCACCTTTGTTGGTGCACATGGCATTATTTCCTTCTTTTGTATGGCTGAGTAGTATTCCATTGTATATATGTACCACACTTCTTGAACAATTCATCTGTCAATGGACATTTAGGTTTTTTTGTCTTGGCTATTGTGAATAGTGCTGCTATGAACATAGGGGTGCATGCACCTTTTTGAATTTTAGTTTTGTCCACATAAATCCTCAAGAGAGGGGTTACTGGATCATATGGCAACTCTATTTTTAGTTTTCTGTGGAACCTCCATACTGTTTTCCATAGTGGCTGCACCAACTTACATTCCCACAGCAGTGTAGGAGGGTTCCTTTTTCTCCACACCCTCTCTAGCGTTTGTTATTTATAGACTTTTCTTTTCTTTCTTTTTTTTCTTTTTAGGGCCTCACCTGAGCACATGGAGATTCCCAGGTTAGGGATTGAATAGGAGCTACAGCTGCTGGCATGCACCACAGCCACAGCAACGCAGGATCTGAGCCATGTCTGTGATCTACACCACAGTTCATGGCAACTCTGGTTTCTTAACCCACTGATCCAGGCCAGGGATCAAACCCATAACCTCATGGTTCCTAGTTGGATTCGTCTCCCCTGTGCCACAACGGGAACTCCTTATTTATAGACTTTTTAATGATGGCCCTTCTGACCGTTCTGAGGTGGTACCTCACTGTACAGATTTATATTTCTCTAATAATTAATGATGGTGAGCATCTTTTCATTGGCCATCTGTATGTCTCCTTTGGAGAAATGTCTATTTAGGTTTTCTGCCCATTTTTTGACTGGGTTTGTTGTTGTTGTAGTTGTTGAATTGTGTAAGCTGTTTGGATATTTTGGAAATTAAGGCTTTGTGGGTAGCATTGGGGGAGGAGTAGCATTGGGATGGGGTGGACTGGGAGTTGGGGGTTAGCAGATGCAGACTATTATGTATGGAATGGATGGGCAACAAGGTCCTCTTACAGGGAATTATAATCAGTGTGCTGTGATGACTCATAATGGAAAATAATATATAAAAAATTTATATATATATATATACATACTTATATATATATAACTGGATCACTTTGCTATACAGCAGAAATAAGCACAACAATGTAAATCAACCGTATATCAAAAGAAAGAGTAGGAAATAAGAAGAGAATATTGGACATTAAAAATTCAATTGCAAAATATGTTAAACTAATAAAATATTTAAAGATTATGAAAATAAATTCATCTTTTTTTCTTATATGTATCTTTGTCTTCTGATCTATCGCTGTACTACAAGCTTCTTAGAATTTCTCAGCTAAAACATGCATAATAACCTATATTTATTTTCATGAGACTTTCTTCGTAATGAATGCTGGAAAAGTAAAGATAAGCTCCGTGTACTAAGCAGCAGATAAATCAAGTTAAATTTGGCTGGAGAGAAGTTTATAAAATTGACATTCACCCTCAAACCAGCTTTTGAATTACTAAAGAGACACAAATGCAAACATCACGTAGAGTGAATTCCCAACACGGAGTGTCAGTTCTTTCCAGCTGTTTAGGTCTGTGGCAAGGAAATGACCCATGGACAAGAAAAATACACTCTCTGGTTCTGCAATATGCACTAAATAATCTGAAGCAGGGGCAGCCACACAGGTTCTAGCACTTGTGGGCTCACACCGGGATTCCACGGAAAGGGGGTTAAGAAGGTGCAGGAGGATAGACTGGTCTTTACGGAAGAAGAAAAAAAAAATTTAATGAGATTTGAAATTCTCCTGATACCAGCATGTGAGCTTCATATTTTTTTAAAAAATCAAGGAACAAAAGCCAAATAAAGTCATCTCAGTCTTTTTTTCTTTTTAGGGCCCCACCTGCACCACAGCCATGGCAACACCAGATTCGAGCGGCATCTGCAACCTTCACTGCAACTTGCAGTCACGCAGGATCCTTAACCCACTGAGCAAGGTCAGGGATCAAATCCACATACTCATGGATACTAGTCAGGTTCTTAACCGGATGAGCCACAGTGAGAACTCCTAAAGTCATTTCAATCTTATGAATAAAAGCCTTGCAAAACACAGCCAACTAAAAACAGAGGTATATCCTAAAAAGACAAGAAAAACCAACCGAAAGTTTACCTGAGATGTTAAGATTTAAGGGATATTCAACTTTCCCTTTGATATTGGAATGTTCATTTCTTTATATTTACTTTAAAGAAAAACAAATGTCTGGTTAAGGACTACTTTGTAGGCAATTTCATCATGTGGTAGGTAGACAAATGATAAAACTTTGGTGGGTAAACTAGTGTTTACTTTTTCCCATGCCATCAGTCATTCAGTTATGATTCTAACATTTGGGGTCAGGTCTGATTTTGTAAAGTTGATGTTTAGATGATGGCAGAATTTAAGCTTAACTTAAAAGGGAAATCTGTGTTTAGTAGAGTTCGAGAGCAAAATCAAATTAGATTCACAAAATGCATGGCGTTGCACATTCATAATCATATCTTGGTTGTTACAGTGCTTTATGTCCCATTAGGAGTAGCCATCTCCGCACAGTGGAAACAAATCCGACTAGGAACCATGATGTTGTGGGTTCGATCCATGGCCTTGCTCAGTGGGTTAAGGATCCGGTGTTGCTGTGAGCTGTGGTGTTGGTCGCACACGTGACTTGAATCCGAGTTGCTGTGGCTATGGCGTAGGCTGTTGCTATAGCTCCGATTCGACCCCTAGCCTGGGAACCTCCATATGCTGCGGGTGCGGCCCTCAAAAGACAAAACAAACAAACAGAAAAAGACGTCCCATTAGTTACCTTTTTTTTTTTTTTTGTCTTTTTTGCCACTTCTTGGGCCGCTCCCACGGCATATGGAGATTCCCAGGCTAGGAGTCAAATCGGAGCTGGAGCTGCCTGCCTACGCCAGAGCCACAGCAACGCGGGATCCGAGCCGCGTCTTCGACCTACACCACAGCTCACGGCAACGCTGGATCCTTAACCCACTGAGCAAAGCCAGGGATCAAATCTACATCCTCATGGATACTAGTCGGGTTTGTTACCACTGAGCCATGACAGGAACTCCCCTAGTTATTATTATTATTATTATTATTATTATTATTATTATTTTTAATGCTCAGAAATTTGTTGTATCTGAGAAAGTGATTTTCATCTCTACCTTACAAATGAATTAACTAGTTCAAAGCATCTCCGTGGCTTTTCTCTGTTTTCTCAGATCCCTTCTTGGAGTCCAGTGGCCTGTAGTTGAGTGTTTGGGGTGTGAACAGGAGGCATCGGCCCTCTGTGACACCAAGTCAGCTCTCTGGCCCACTTTAGTCATTTGGAGGCCCGTAGGGGTTAAAGTCCCGCCACCTGGCCTGTACTGTTTGCAGTCTTTGGCCCAAAGCTTAACATGGGATAGAGCGAGGACAATGGAAGCAGTTTAAGCTTGGAGAGGGTGCTTAGAACCTAGCCAGAGAGATACAGACACTGGTGAGGTCAGGGGTGTCTGTCTAAAACATATAACATGAAATAGAGAAAGAGTGTGAACAGATCAGAATGGAAAGCCTACATCTTGATGCTGTGCCTTGTCCAGCCTAACTGGCTTTTGCTAAGCTGATGGTTCTGTTGTACAAAATATTTAATTTTTTTGGAAATAATATTTATGATTATCTTTTAATGATTTAGAGGACTGTTTAATTTCCTCAAGGAAAGCATGGTGAATCCATCATATTATAATTATTTAGGCCATGAACTATGTTTTGCCTGATAAATTCAAAGCACAGTTTTCTGAATAACCGCAGCACTCTCTCATCTCAGAAAGGTTAAGGGGGTGGTTCTAGGATCAAAGTGCCTTGTATTAGAACCTCAGACAGGCTGCTTGCTAAGTGAGTAGTTGGAGGTAAATGATTCAATCTCCCTTTCTTTAGTTTCCTCTTCTGAAAAATGGGAATGAGAGAAAGAATGCTAACTTTGCAGTATTTCTGTGAGGTTAAATGAAGTAATCCATGTAAAAGATTTAATAAGGGCATTATAACAGGAGCCCTTATTGGGGAGGATTTGGGGAGGCACAGGCAAGGTTCTGTATGTGACAGAACTTAACCACATCCGGATCACTGTTCTTGTACGAACCCCAGGCAAAGCCTGCTTTATTTTCTGTCTCCAAAAGGATGGGCCTATTCCGGATGTTTCCTATCAAGGTGATCGTGCTACCTGGGGCCTTGTGTGCCTGGCTTCTTCCACTTTGAATAATGTTTTCAAGGTCATCCACAACGCAGCAGGTTTTAGCACTTCATTTTCATGGCTGAATGTATGGAGAGACCACATTTTATTTAATCACTCCTCAGTTGGTGGATGTTTGGATGGTTTTCACTCTTCGGCTATGATGAATAATGGAGCTGTGAAAATTCATGTCCAAGTTTTTGTGTGTAAATATGTATTCTCAGTTCTCTTGGGTATGTACCTATGTATAGCATTGCTGAGTCATATCATAAGTCTGTTCTGAATATTTTTATTGAATCTGTAGATTGCCTTGTGTAGTACAGTCATTTTGATAATATTGACTCTTCCAATCCAAGAGCATGGTATGTCTTTCCATCTGTTTGCATCATCTTTGATTTCTTTCATCAGCATCTTATAGTTTTCAGAGTACAGGTCTTTTGTCTCTTCAGGTAGGTTTATTCCTAAGTATTTTATTCTGAATGTTTTTAGAAAATGCCAAGCTGTTTTCCAAAGTGGGTGCACGGTTTCACATTTCTACCAGCAGTGTGGAAGCATTCCAGTTTCTCCATATCCTTACCAATACTTGCTATGGTCCTTTTTGAAAAATTACAACCATCTTAGTGAATGAGAAATAGTATCTTGTGGTTTTGATTTAAATTTCAACTATGGCATTGAGCATCCCGTCATGAACTTACTGGCCATTTGTGTACCTTTGGAAAAATGTCTATTCAAATCCTTCACAGTTTAAAAAAACTGCAAATAAGCCTTTTTATTATTGAGTTGTAAGCTTGCTTTATGTAATCTATATACTAGATCTATAGCAGATATATTATTTGGAAATATTTCCTCTCATTGTAAGGGTTGTCTTTTAATTTTCTTGATAGTATCCTTTGAAGCACATTTTTAATTTTGAAAAAGCCTACTTTATCTATTTTTTTAGGTATCCTATCTATGAAACCAGTGCCTAATCAAAGATTTACACATATGTTTTCTTGTAGAAGTTTTATGATTTTAACTATTACATTTCGGTCTTTGATTCCTTTTTGAGTTACTTTTCATGTATTAAATTGAGGCTGGGGTCCAACTTCATTCTTTTGTAGGTGGATATTCAGTTAGTTGTCTTATCACTACTTGCTAAAAAGATGGTTCTTTCTCTGTTAAATTGTCTTGCCTTATCTAAAATTAATTGACCATAAATGTACAGATTTATTTCTAAATCTAGCCCATTTTGGTTAATTTCTGTGTATGGTGTAGGATAAGAGTCTAAATTCATCTTTCTGGGTGCGACTATCCAAATGGTCTAAATGCCATTTGTCAAAAAGAGGACTGTCCCTTCCCAACTGAAAATGCTTTGGCACCTGTGTTGAAAAACAATTGATTATAAATATAAGGGTTTATTTACAGACTCTCAATTCTGTTCCTTTGCCCATCCTTGCAAGTTGCTTACTCTTTAATGGCCATGCATGTGAGGGAGCATGTTCCGCTCACATGGGTAATCTACCATTACTTTTTCTTCTAAAGAAAATAAAATAAAACAAGGCAGACATTAAACTAAAAAATGTAAAGTGAGGCACAGGTTAAACTAAATAATGGACGACAGGAAGAAGAGCCCTCGAAATCATAAGAACTGAATTTGACTTTTCATTGGTTGAGTATAAGATAATGCAAACTCACTGTTGATAGCAGCCCATTTTTGCCAAAGAAAGAAAGAAGATGGATATGAAACACTGCAAAAAGTGCTAAGGCAGGAGTTGGAGCAGGGGCTATATCAGAATGGATAGTAGATTGTGTCATAGGCTACATCCCTGGAATTGATTTTGCTGCCACAAAACACATCTTTGTTATTCACCTGGCAGTGGACTCAATTAAAGAGCAGGAGAAAGGAACGAATTATTGGCAGAATTCTACATGCAGTCAATGGTAGCCAGTGTCCTGAGAAGGAGGACTCACGGAACATTACCAATCTTGATGCAATGCACATGTTGTACTCAGGAAGGAATGCAGAGAAAACTCTTCACAGTCAAAAATAGCATTTGCATGTGCTGGCTTCATTGAGGCTCCTATACCAGCTTTAGGTATTTAGCTGTACTTGTGGTCAGCCTTAAGGATTTCTGCCTAGGGAATGTAGGAGGCCTAAAAAAAAATCAAGCTAAAGGAAATGCAGCAGGAGCAATGTCTATATATTTCTCTCAAATCAGATCTATTCTGATATAGAAACATTGGGAGAAACCCCTTAGGAAAAAATGGGGAGCTAGACTTCATTTGTTTCAGTCCTGCCTAAATTTCTAGTCACTTTATTTAATAGTGTGATACAAAGAGGATAAATATACTAGAAAATGTCATTGGGTCAAAACTATAGCAGAAGAAACATGTTGGTTCAGTAGCAAAAAATAACGAGTTAAACAAGAGAGGAAAGACAATGGAAGTTGCTCTCCAAAGGTAGATGTCTTCAAGAGCCATGTGACTATTTAATATACTTTACCTAGCTATTTAAAAAAATAAAAGGTCAAACAAACAAACGAACCTAAACTACAGGAGGCAGAAGAGAAGTGGTTAAGAAAACGACACCAGTGCCAGACTCCTTGAGTGTAATTTCCAGATCTGACTACCAGCTCTGTGAACTTGGGCAAGGACTTGAAATGCCCTCAGCCTCTGTGGCCTCCTCTATAAAAGGAGTGACCATCGTAAGGGCCTCATAGATTTGTAGTAAAGATCAAATGGGTCATTATTTGGAGAGCACTTATTAATACATTACTAGGTCCTTATTAAGTGCACTGTAGGTGTTTGCTGTTACAATATCTCTTATTTTCTTTTCTTATACATCTTTTTCAATTCAAACTGAAAAAAGTAGGGTGTCATTCAAAGCTTAAAATATGAGTTCATCTGACTTTCGTTATAAGGTGAGTGTATAAGGTAGTTTCAATGTTATTCGATGATAGGTAGTAAGAAATCAAATATGATGTTTAATGAAGTATTCAAAGTGCTAATTACATGGTGTTCTTGATTCATGGTGAAATCAGCACTTCTGAAAAGAGTAAAAAGTAGTTAAAATCCTTCAAAATGAAAAGTAAAGCTGTAATTATAAAACTAGTAAATACACACTGCTTTGAAAATTTTACATATAAAGGACTATGTTTTTATAAAACAGTTTTTACTTAGAAAAATGGAACAGAGAAAGTCAAATTTACATTATTTCATAATATATGTGCTACTGAAAAGCTAAGTACATGCAGGGAATTTGAACATTTAATAGTATTGTTGTGTATTGATGGTCCTTTTTGTGAAGTTTTAAATTCTTTCTGTAAGAGTTCCTTGCTGTACAGTGGGAAAATAAAAAAAAAAAAAAAAAAAAAAGAGTTCCTGTCATGGCTCAGCGGTTAACGAATCCAACTAGGAACCATGAGGTTGTGGGTTCGATCCCTGGCCTTGCTCAGAGGGTTAAGGATCCGGCGTTACCATGAGCTGTGGTGTTAAGCTGCAGACATGGCTTGGATCCCGCATTGCCGTGGCTCTGGCGTAGACCGGAGGCTACAGCTCCGATTCAACCCCTAGCTTGGGAACCTCCATATGCCTCGGTAGAGGCCCATGAAATGGCAAAAAGACAAAAAATAAATAAATAAATAAATCCTTTCTATAATGTGAATTACCTTGCTAATTTAATTTGTGTGTATGCATGTATATATGTGTATGTGTGTATATGTATATGTGTATGTGTGTATATATATACATATGTGTATATATATACATATATATACATATATATGTGTATGTGTGTATATATATACACATATATATACATACACACATGCATATATATACACACACATAGTTGTTTAACATTTAAATAAAATAATATTTTGAATACTCAACAAAATTTGAGCCAACTGAATCCAACAACATATTAAAAAGATCATACATCATGACCAGGTGGGATTTATCCCAGGTTCACAAGGATGGTTCAACATATGCAAATCAATCAACGTCATACACCACATTAACAAAAGAAAAGTCGAAAACCGTATGATCATCTTGATAGATGCAGAAAAAGCATTTGACAAAGTCTAACATCGATTTACGATAAAAACTCTCACTAAAGTAGGTATAGAGGGAACAGTCCTTAACATAATCAAAGCCATTTATGACAAACCCACAGCAAATATAATACTCAATGGAGAAAAATTGAAAGCCTTCTCACTCAAATCTGGAACAAGACAGGGATGCCCACTCTCACCACTGCTATTCAACATAGTACTGGAAGTCCTAATCACAGCAATTAGACAAACAAAAGAAATAAAAGGCATCCAAATAGGAAGAGAAGAGATAAAACTGTCACTGTATGCAGACGACATGATACTATACATAGAAAACCCTAAGGACTCAACCCCAAAACTACTTGAACTGATCAAGTTCAGCAAAGTAGCAGGATATAAGATTAACATTCAGAAATCAGTCACAGTTCTGTATACCAACAGTGAAATATTAGAAAAGGAATACAGAAATACAATACCTTTTAAATTTGCACCCCAAAAAATCAAATACCTGGAAATAATCCTAACCAAGGAGGTGAAAGACTTATATGCTGAGAACTATAAAACATTAATCAAGGAAATTAAAGAATATGTAAAGAAATGGAAAGATATTCCATGTTCCTGGATTGGAAAAATTAATATTGTAAAAATGGCCATACTACCCAAAGCAATCTACAGATTCAATGCAATCCTTATCAAATTACCCATGACATTTTTCACAGAACCAGAACAAACAATCAAAAAATTTATATGGAAGCACAAAAGACCCACAATCGCCAAAGCAATCTTGAGAAACAAAAACCAAGCAGGAGGCATAACTCTTCCAGACTTCAAGCAATATTACAAGCCGCAGCCATCAAAACAGTGTGGTACTGGTACCAAAACAGACATACAGACCAATGGAACAGAATAGAGAACCCAGAAATAAATCCTGACACTTATTCAACTAATCTTTGACAAAGAAGGCAAGAACATAAAATGGGAAAAAGACTTTTCAGCAAGCATTGCTGGGAAACCTGGACAGCTGCATGCAAATCAATGAAACTAGAATACACCCTCACACCATGCACAAAAATAAACTCAAAATGGCTTAAAGACAAGACACCATTAAACTCCTGGAAGAGAACATAGGCAAAACATTCTCTGACGTCAACCTTATGAATATTTTCTCAGGTCAGTCTCAGAAATAAAAACAAAAATAAACCAATGGGACCTCATCAAACTGACAAGCTTTTGCATAGCAAAGGAAACCAAAAAGAAAAAAGACAACTTGCAGAATGGGAGAAAATAGTTTCAAATGATGCAACGAACAAGGGCTTAATCTGTAGAATATACAAGCAACTTATACAACTCAACAGCAAAAAAGCCAACCACCCAATGGAAAAGTGGGCAAAAGACCTGAATAGACATTTCTCCAAGGAAGATATACAGATGGCCAACAAGCACATGAAAAAATGCTCAACATCCCTGATTATTAGAAAAGTGCAAATCAAAACTACCACGAGATAACCACCTCACACCAGTCAGAATGGCCATCATTAATAAGTCCACAAATAACAAATGCTAGAGGGGGTGTGGAGAAAAGGGAACCCTCCTTCACTGTTGGTGGGAATGTAAGCTGGTACAGCCACTATGGAGAACAATATGGAGGTACCTTAGAAACCTATACTTAGAACTACCATATGACCCCACAATCCCACTCTTGGGCATATATCTGGACAAAACTTTCCTTAAAATAGACACATGCACCTGCATGTTCATAGCAGCTCTATTCACAATAGCCAAGACATGGAAACAACCCAAATGTCCATAGACAAATGATTGGATTAGGAAGTTGTGGTATATAAACACAATGGAATACTACTCAGCCATAAAAAGTAATGCCATTTGCAACAACATGGATGGAACTAGAGACTCTCATACTGAGTGAAGTAACTCAGAAAGAGAATGACAAATACCATATGATATCACTTATATCTGGAATCTAATATATGGCACAAATGAACCTTTCCACAGAAAAGAAAAATCATGGACTTGGAAAATAGACTTATGTTTGCCTGGGGGCAGGGGGAGGGAGTGGGAAGGATTGGGAGCTTGGGGTTAACAGATGCAAACTATTGCTCTTGGAATGGATTTACAATGAGATCCTGCTGTGTAGCACTGAGAACTATGACTAGATACTTAGGTCAAAACACGACAATGGGAGGAAAAATTATGTATACATGTATGGGTAACTTGGTCCCCATGCTGTACAGTGGGAAAAAAAAAACAATAAAAAAATCCATATTTTTTTTGACTATTTAAATTGAAAACAAAATCAAGAAATATTTGCATCAGTGGAGGTTAACCTGTAGTCTCCAGGTGCACTGACATCTCTACATGATTAGGAGAATCAGTAACCCTTCTCTTTGTGGTTTTTAAAGCTTTTGGACATGCCACATGAGAAA
The DNA here is from genome assembly GCF_054392235.1 of Sus scrofa. Lineage (NCBI taxonomy): Eukaryota > Metazoa > Chordata > Mammalia > Artiodactyla > Suidae > Sus > Sus scrofa. The sequence goes on along the minus strand of NC_139390.1, from coordinate 90,396,575 downwards.
CAGATGCTCTCCCAGGCTTTGGCCAATGCTAAGGTCAAGGTCTGACATGGCATTGCTTAATGTGGCCTGTGGCATTTGGGACTAAATATATTATATGCCTTTTTATGTACAATAGACAGACTGCCAATAGCTCCCTCTTGAGATGATCCCATTTCATTTAGGTGAATGTTCTAACTTCAAATGAGGTCTTCACAACTCTGTCTCAGTCTTCGGTTGACATGGAATTCCTGTTTTGCATTCAGTTTTTCTCCTATTTCTTGTTCTATTGCAGTCTGCAGTTTTGTGTTTAATGATGATTCCAAAGGTAATTTTAGTCTCCTTGCTTTCCTTCTCCATTTCTCACCATCCCCCTATTTTTTCCATAAAATCAATTTCTATTCACCACCCTCCTCAACCTGGTTGCTCTAGTTTCCTCAGCCATCCTGTCACAGTTTTATGGTTTGTTTGCACCTAGGGTTTGTAATGCTACACTGTTCACTGTTCACTGGTTGCCAAGCAATGGCATGTCATTACCCCCCAAGGGAATTCCTAAGTTCCCAAACACACTCATTCAAGAAGGTCACCCTTGAGACATCTGTCTTCCTTTCTGACCTGCTGCAGATAGGCAAAAGCTGTTGGGCAATACTTAGCTTATATCATATCCATTGTCTACCGCAATTATTACACCCCGATAAATTCATGCTTTCTACAGGGTGATATAATTGTTCTGAGATGCTAGCCCTACCACATGGCTCTGTTTGTGGGCAGAGTAAGTCCCAGGAATGCTATCATCTAGAGAGATGGTGTGCCACCAGTAAGGAAACAACTTTGTGCAATCCTGGGGTCTCCCGGGCCTGCAGGACCCACAGCAGTTCACAGCTGTCCTTCCAGCCACTTTCCAAAGCAAGGGAGCATCTCAAAACACTTGTTAGGTGTGCAGTGTCCACCTTGAGCTCCATTCTTACTAAGTACTGTCTTAGGCAAATAGATGCACTGGTTTATTCATTTCTCTTAAGACCTTGCCTCAAGTCTATTTTGCTCACAGTCTCTTTGCCTGTGTAGCATCCCCTCCCTTAAATCTCCCCCACTGGCTTCACCCTACAAAATCAAACTCAAGTCACATCTCCCATGGAACCTGCCCCCCAAGTGACTCCACTCTAAGATTCATCCCTCTCTTTAATTTATTTAGTACTTTCCTTTTCTACACTGATTTGACTGCTATCACATTTCATCTACATTATTCCAATATTTTATAGTTAGAAGGGACCTCAGATAATATAGCTGTTTCCCCTTTTATACAAGTGATTGAGGTCTAGAGAGTCTGAGTATCTTTTGCAAGGACCCAACCTCCCTCCCTATGAACCTAGGGGGATCTGAGGCTCTGTCTGCTCTTCCACAGCTGGGGTCTCGACATTGAAGAATAAGGCACCAGCCTTATGTACGGAGTTTTGATGTACAGAGAAACGGGAGCCTACATCTGAGATGTGGCTGAAAGGACAGGGGCCAAAACCAGCAATCAGCCACCACATAAAGGGTTAGCCATAGGAAGTAATCACATTCGAGCGACTAGTTTTAGGAGTTAAGGAACTATCTACTATGGCCGTGGTATCCAAGGGTATTAGAAACCTTTTAAAAGTAACTAGGAAATGAGACCTTAGGGGAGAAGCTACTAGGAAATTCATACCAGCTCATATACAAGACTGACAAAGTGGTAGTCTATATATATTCATATATACACATATGTATGTCTAGGTACATATGTATACACACATATATATACACTCTGCCATGTACATATATTATATATCAATTATGTATATATTATATATGTTATATAAGTATTTCTCTTCTGGTATTTGAGACATTTTTAATTTACAAAACTATTTTTTATATTTAATACATATATATTTTTAATTTAATTTTATTGGAGTATGGTTGACTTACAACGTTGTATTAGTTTCAGGTGGATAAGAAATGAATCGTGACTTTCTTGAGGGCTGTGACCATCTTTGACCTATCAGTGTCTGGAGCAGCTCATTCACCGTGGGAGCACAATAAAAGGGTTGTCTACAATGGCAAGTTTCATCCGGTCCTTAGGAAACTTTCTCAGTTGCAAAGCAAGTCTTAAAGTAACAAGATAAGGGCTACAATGAGTTGAATTCTCCTGGGATTTCCTTTCTCCCTCCAGAGTTCTGGCTGTGGTTACTTTCCCACCTTACAGTTGTGATCTGAATGCCACACAAGCACGGAGAGGGCAGGCAAAACCCCCTGACTCTAAGGTGGCCCCCACTGCTCTCTGAGGTTCCAAGGGGCAGTCAACCCAAGCGGCCTCTGAACATCAAGGTCTCTCTGTGGCCTTTGGAAACTCCATGGTGTGTGGTGGTCCACTGGCAAAAGAATTGACATGATCTGCTTATCAGACTTTCTGGGACAGATCCATACTGAATTTAACCTCACTAGTAGGGACAAGTTTGAGACTTTGAAAGCTCATTTGCAAGACAATGACAGCCTTTCAGAGAGAATGGGGTTGCAACTTTCCCAGCTGGCCTGCGCCACTCTCACCACCTGACCTGTCTTTTCCTCTACCTCCTTGGTGCTTCTGAGCACATAGTCCGGACCTTGCCCTTGCAGAGCGTGCCTCAGTGGTGCCCTCAGCTCCGATCCATTTATTCCCCTGCCAGCCCCAGCCCCCTCCCAGGCTAAAATCTAGTGACAGAAATTCTTTGAATTCAGTGGGAAACACAAACTGTCTGCAGCTCAGCTAGGACTGGCAGGACCAGACCTATCCTGAGACCAGGTGAACTTGACTATGCAGGGAAAAGTGAAACTTGAGCCCTCATGCCTCTTTTAGAAAATATGCATATGAAGACATTCCTGTTGAGGGGCTGAAAGTGGATCATTAGGGAAATTTGATAGGCATGAGAAAGCACTTACATAGCCCCTCTGACCCCTGATGTTCTGGTCTCCCTCGGACTCAGTGAAGGACTCGGTCAACAGTCGCTTATCCAGTGACTAGGGCAGCAGGAGCATGGCTAATGGGGGTCCTTGGTGAATTCTCAAGCCTTGTTTTAGTCATTAATTTCATCCTTCCTCCCCACTAAACCTTTTACCAGAGCTGCTAAGCAGCCAGGTTAGAGTCACCATCCCCATCCCGCCCTCAGGAAAGGTGCTCACTCAACTGGCATAGGGGTCCTGCTCAGGTTCAAGGACCACAGCAAATTAACAAAAGAAACACCCAGCATCTCCTCAAAGTAAACAGACTCCTGGGAAAAGCTATGATAACTGACAGTAGGGGGAGCTGTGCTTGCCAGAAACCTATCACCTCAAGTGAGGATTTAAGTACAAGTTCTAGTTTAGCCCTTGAGTATCCTGGCATAGGGGTGGACAATGCGGGGGAGGGAGGGCAACAATTTGCTAATGGGCCGAAGTACCCTTTCCTGACTCCTAATTCACAGTTATATTTCTTCTTCAGATAGAACTAGTGTTGCTGGTAGTAAAGGAGTGAAAGTGTTCATTAATAGAAATTAAAGTCAGGAAAAAAACTGAGCATAATAAAGAGTGTTTGAGCTGAGCCCCATGATTAAATGGCATCTATGCTGTATCATGGGCTGTGGTGTTTGCCAGGGCTGGGGTGAAGCAGAGGCGTCCAAAGTCCCCCATCAGCTGTTGGCATTGGTGCATGAAATTGCTCGCTCAAAAGCTTTTTGCTTTTGTATTTGATTTATAGAGTCCTCAGCTATTGCCACAGTGTGAGGTCCTCAGTCAGATATTACCAGACCTACCTACCCTCTCCCAGTTCTCTTAATTGCAGCTACTTCTCACAGACAGTAATATGCCTCGTATGAATGGTTAGAAAGATTTTTGTTTCTCTTGCAGCTGCCTCCTCCTAAATTTGTAGAAGAGCTGATTTGTGGGGAAGCCAATGATGTCATATTAGTCATGGCATCATTTTTCAGCTAGTGGGGAAAAAAATATCTCCTTCCACCTGCAAAAATAAAATCGATATCATTCTCCATATATTTTTATATCATGTCTTAGGAAAAAGAATCCACCGCCCAAACTTTGACTGGATATCACTTTATCCAGGGGTTGAAAAAATGATGCTGTGACTAAAGGGCTATCATTCTTCCTCCCATAAGAGACTAAGATTTAAGGAGAAAGCAGATGGAAGGGAAAACATCTAAGAAATGCACTTCTCCGTCCCTTTTCCAAAGCAATGACACTTTTAGGTGAATGGCTGCAAAGAATGGTATTTAAAACTCCTTTCAATCTTCATCCCAGCTTTAAAAGTTCTGGAAAGAATTCTCCCAAATGTGAAACATTTCCCAAAAGTTTATGTCACAAGTCTTTCTCACATTATGTCGGCAGATGAGGAGAAATTTGACATCTCTTCTTATTTGATACGCTGCGTATTGTTAGCTATAACTGATGATTATTTTAATGGCATTGACAACGAACTTGCACTTCATTTTGTTGATGTTACACATTTCTTATGGTTACAAGGACTGTATCTTAAAGTGTTAATGCTTCTCTTGTCTCCTTAAGTCAATTTCCATTTATTGCAATACAGTAGGAAAGGAGATTAAAAGGACAGGCTTTCCTGGGATCAGTATTCTTTTCCAGTTGTAAGTTAAGCAGGGAGTAGGGTATGTCTGAGGGTGAGTAAAATCGTAATGAGATGTAGGTTGGCTAACTCAGTTTTGAAGATTGGCTAGATGTGACCAACTGGATTTTAGCCAATCAAAGAAAAACAGTGGAACAAACCTCGAAGTATTGATAAATAGATACTCTTCATTGTTCATTTGCAGACAAGTGTAGGTAAAAGAACTTTGAAATTTCAAACCACCAGTATTCTTCAGTACGAAAACTGGATTAGAAAAAAATAGGCTATGCATATTTTAGGCAGCCTGTGGTCACTCGGGTTACAAGCTCACAACCAAACCACCAGGATTTTACCAAGTTTACAAGAAATTTTCAAGGTTGGTTTCTTTTGAAAATACATCAAAGCCTTTTATTTAGACATTTTATATCACTGATTTAGTCAAGAACAAGTTAAAATTTGTAATTCCATAGCAAGCCAAATCCATATTTAAATTAGTTCATAGGTCTTCTAACAGAATAATTTTGAGAAAATAAATCAGTGTTTCTTTGCGGGTTTTTTTTTTTTTTTGGTATGTTTGTTGTTTATATCTTTACTTGAGTTTGCTCCTGAATAACTATCTGTCCTTGAATAAATTTCTTTTACAGAGGACATGCTGCTATTTTCCTCGCTATTAGAAGATTCTTAATTGTCTTTGGCAAACTTAGCTCTGAAATGAAACTCATCATTTCAATTCAAGATAGGTGAATGTGTTAAAAAGAATAATTTCATGATTAGAGGAAAATGATAGATTTAAACCCAATTCTGTCCTCCAACACAGCCAATTGGGTTTCCTATTTAGAGGCAGTGCTCACAAATACCTGATCAAATGACTGTGAGATCACAGGAGAGAACAACGGTTTTAATAACTTCAACAAATTTTTATAATTTTATTAAAATTATTCATGATTCTTCTAGTTTGTGAGAAGACTTAGAAAAAAATCCGGATTGGTTCAACAAGAGTATGAAGCAATTCTCTTGGAATATGATTAATGTTTGAAAATGTATGGGGAAGTTAACCTTGGGAAGATCCATTGGGTTCTCTCTTCCCACGAGTAGGACAGCCCATCCTTGAGCAGAGGTTCTGTGCAAAATACACGTGCTCTTTCCTTGCCACCATAGCTCCCACAGCCTGGGGAACTTCTATATGCTGCAGGTGTGGCCAAAAGAGAGAAAATTTTTTTATAATGCTCAGTTTGTATTTCTTTCAAATCCACCTCTTCCTTTCTCAGATAGACTTACTCTTTTATCATGGGCTCTCTCTCTCCTTTTTTTTTTTACCTTGATCATCCTTAAAATTATTCTTTTATACTTTTTTTTCAGATTACTCTATTACCCCTAGTTCTTAGGGAACTGATTTTCTTGTCTACTGAATATGCTAATTATCCCTCAGTACTTAATGTTTTCCTGTAGTTTATATATTTTTATTGTGAGCTTGCTCTCTATCTCTCTATCTATCTGTCTGTCTTGCTCTATCTCTCTTTCACTCTCATTGATCTGTGAGACTCACATTTTGGGTTGCGTGAATTCCCCCGGAAATCTATGTCTATATATCTTATATCTGAATATCTATATATCTTATATCTGTATATCTATATATCTTATACCAATGTATCTTATATATCTTATATCTATGTAGCTACATATATATATATAAGACATATAGTTTTTTTTGGCCACATCCACAGCATATGGAAGTTCCTAGGCCAGGGATCGAATTTGAGCCATAGCTGTGACTTACACCACAGCTGCAACAAAGCCAGATTCTTAACCCATTGTTCTAGGCTGGGGAGCAAACCCATGCCGCCAGAGGCAATGCCAGATCCCAAACCCATTGTGCCACAGTAGGAACTCCTATATTATTTCTTTAAAAATACATCTATATTAATTTCTTATCTAGGAATTCCATACAATTAGCGTAGTATCCCAAATCCCCAAGCTTTGTTGTGTGCTGCCCTTTGCTTTCTTGTAGGTAACATTTATTTCCACAATCCCAGAAGGATGACTTTATTCCTGAATTCCTGGGATGTGAAAAGGCTTTCTATTTCCCTTTTCAAAGCCTGAACAGATTTAGTTTTGTGCAGAGGGCTTAGTTCCAGCTCCATACTTTTTTAGACTCAAGATCCCATCCATGTTTCCTGAATGTTGTTTACAAAATCCTAGTATCCAGTGTCTAGGGCTCATATCTGTGGCTGAAACCTTCATTTGGATTTACTAATTTCTCAGGCACCCAAAGATTTCGTTTTTTTTTTTTTTAATTCCAAATTTATTTTACTTTTATGTTTTATTAAGGTTTATTCCGTGTTTTATAGAATTGAGCAATAAAGTGGTCATCTATATTAGTGTTGTCAAACATCCTAAGCATTTAAAAAAGATTTTCTACAGATCTTGTCCATGCTTTTCTCATCTATTTCAATTGTGATTGAGAGAATGTGCTAATATTCAATTTCCCAGAATCTAAGAAAATGAAGAGGCTGAAATTAATAACTGACTCAATCATCTCTTCAGTTCTTTCAACATTAATTCCTAAACAATACCAATAACACATCTTAGAAAATAGCACATTCCGGGTTTAACTGTAGTCTGTTTCTCCATGGAGGATCGAAAACTTTGTAAAGTCTTTATTTGAGACAGACCTTGAAAGGTAAATAGATGCTCTCACTGGACAGAAAGTAGTATTCTTGGCTTGGTGAGGAGGATGAATGAAGGCCTGAACTGAATGAAAGAGTGTAGCACGATCAGAGAACTGCAAGTAGCTCTGTAGACAAAAGCATAAGATAGGTTTGAGGTAGATAGAGGTGGGAGCATTGAGAACTGCAGACAGAGAGGTGAGCAAAGATCAAATTGTGGTGTTTCTTTATATCAGGCTGAGGAATTCGAACTTAGTTCCTATGGGAAAGAATAAACAGTTTCAAGCTTATCAGCTTTGTGCTTTAGGAAGATTTGTTCTAAAGAACACTGTGGGGAATAAACAGAAAAGGAATGAAGCTGGAAGTAGGAAATGATCCTGCATCCTTACTGCAGATTAGGAGAAGCCAAAATATGCAAATAATAATAGGGAATGAAAAGGAAACCAACAAACAAAACAGATATTAATGAGCAAGAATTAATCCGATTTAGTCATGTTTAAACGATGCCCTCCACATGACTTGAAATACAGAAACAGATTTGAAGACATGATAAAAAGTACATTTAGATACATTGATTTTTCAGGCAACTGTGGAACATAGGACATTGGAGATCCTAGGACATTTATCTAGCCTAGATATATAGCTTGTGATAGAATCAGAAAGTTCTTTGTTGGGCTAATATACCTCTTGTAGCTTTTGCTGAACAAGAGAAAGGGAAGAAATTGGCTCTTTTGATGTTTTCTTAGAGAGCATTTATTCTTCATTCATGCAATCAGCCAGTAGTTATTTAGAACCTGCTCTGTGATGGACACCTCAGTTTGTACTGGAGATCTTGTAGTGTACCAGAAAAACATGGTTCCTGCACTCCACCCTCCCCCACCCTCCCCCACCCCCCCGGGAAGCTTATGTACAAACGGTGGAAAAATAACAAAGGAGTGGACAGGAAGTAAATAAAATAATTACACATTAAGATAAAGGCTTAGACTAAGAAACAGGGAATTATTTATGAAGGAATATAGTGTAAGGGCTAATTTAGATAGAGTAGTTATGAAAGCCCTGTCTTTGGAAGTTCCACTAAAAATGATACCTGATTCCACCCCTAGCTTGGGAACCTCCATATGCCACGGGTGTCTCCCTAAAAAGACAAAACAAAATAAAGACAAAAAACTAACAGAAAAATGATACCTGAAAAATGAGAAAAGGCCATGCAAAATTCCAGGACATTCCTGGCAGAGGGAACAGCAAAAATGAACACTTTGAGGAAGGAAAAAAGAGTGATGCAGTCTAGGGAATACTGGAAGTCCAGTCAGCCTCGAAAACGCAGGCGTAAAACAATGGTGAAGTAGGTCAACATATGATCTTGTAAGAAGATTCACAGATGCCTCATCATTCTAATGTTTATAGCAGAAATAAATGTCACAATCATAAAAATAAAGTGTGCAAAACTGGAACTTTTTTATTTTCTCTATTGCTGATTTTACATTCATCCTCAAGGCTTCATTGCCACGGACGGTACAAAATTTAATCTTGAAAACTTGGGCCAAACTTGGTCAATTTGGATTTTTCTTAACTTCTTTTGGGTAAAAGTCAGTCAGTTTATTGTTATCTCTTCATCATTCTAATTCCCTTTTCTCTGGTAATGATCTAGATTATTGAATAGGTAGGTGTAAGAATGAGAGAGGAGAGACAGAGAATTAATTATATAGCATAATTTGCCTGCTATAGTCTCGGCTTATTTATTTGTCTTAGGGTTCTATGTTGTTTAGCAATTACTCCAATGTTTTAAATTTATAAGGTCTTATTAATAAAATTTGATTGAAATATTGTGCAAAGCTTTGCTAGACTTGCCCTTTGTACCTATATCCTCCTCTAGTAGTTTGTAAGCCATGCGCATGGTAAACACAGATTTCACTTTACTTGTGGCAAAGCTGAAGATGACCAGTGATGACTTTTTCTAGACTCTAGGGAGTCATCATTTTCCTCTCAATGTCAACACGTGAAGCACTTATCATAACCATGAAATGCATTGGGTCATGAGCAACTAGGAAAGGTGAATTCATTTGTATCCTAAGTGGTGGTAGGGAAAGAATTTGACACTCTGCCCTGCTGGTCACTTTGTGGAACAGCCAGTTGGGCAACAGCCATGACATATACAAAACCTACCCATTGGGAATATAATGGACACTATGAAAAACAGACATTAGAGACCATGAAACATGTACAAAAAGCAGAGGTTGAGTGTTATTCACACCGAATACATAGGAACAGTGCTCTGAATGCTCTTGTGTAAGGTGCTTGTGCTATTTACTGCATGTGGTAAATCTAAAGATAATTTTGCAATGTATTCTTTGATGCGTCAATCAAGAGACAGAAACAACACCAGCTATCTAGAGAGGTATTTTAATATAAAGAATTTTAAATAGATATAAATTGCTAACTAGGTTTCAAAAAGAGTAAAGCAAACAAACAAAAACAAACTATAAGGTAACACGGAGACGGCTACGTCAGAAAGTAGTTATCTTCCCTAAAGTTGAAGGAACAAAGGGAAATGATTGGAATTATGAAAACTTAGAAACTTAGAGGAAGAGTCCCCTTAAAGATGTAACTCAAATATCTGAGCAGGAGGCTCTTTTTGACTGATCCTAGTAAAAACAAATACCCAATTCATAATGAGACACTCAGGCCACAGGATCACTTGAAGTCCTGTGATTGTATGGATAGACTCACAGGGTCCTTGTTATAAGCCAGAAGCTGCAAAAGGAATTATCCACAGAGAGAGCCTGGACTGGCTTCCAAAGCCTAATATTTGTGATGTGGTTTTCCCTTGTATAATAGAGGATCCTGCATTCTTCATTGCCTCAGATGCTCCTCAGACACTGCAGATTTTGGAGGCACTGAAGTGTAAGGCCAGGGTGGAAGAACACCTCCCACTTCAGTCTGCACTGTTACAGCTCCTCTCCATTCAACACCATCACCATCATGGAGTACTTCATATGTTTGTCAAAATAACATGCTTGACTATTGCATAAGTAGGCTCAAAATATTTTTTAAAAAATCCAACCAAATGTAAAGCCTCATTTTTAGTGGTAGATGCGTAAGGTACAACAAACTGTTTTTCACCTTGGAGAGGATGTCTCACTATGGTCCAGACTCCCAGACTCCCGTTAACTTCACTGACGTTGAGAGCTTGAGAGCTGCTTAATTTTCACAGAGTTGATTCCCATACTCTGTAGGATTTTTTTTCTGTTTGTTTGTTTGTTTTTTTTAAGGGTGAGAACTACAGCATATGGAAGTTCTCAGGCTCGGGGTCAAATTGGAGCTGCAGCTGTTGGCCTACACCACAGCCACAGCAATGCAGGATCTGTGCCGCATCTGCAACCTATACCAGAGCTCATGGCCACGCCAGATCCTTACCCTACTGAGCGAAGCCAGGGATTGAACCTACATCCTCATGGATGCTAGTCTGGTTCATGACTGCTGAGCCACAATGGAAACTACCTTGCTCTGTATTAAATATGTCTTACAAAGGCACCCAATGTCTTCTCAGTATAGGCAATCAGAAGAATGTCATCACTGAACTGGGCCCATGGGATGCTGTGTGGAAGGTAAAATGGTCAAGACCCCATTTTACTTCATTGTGATAACAGTTGATACAGCCCTGGGGGCAAGACTAGGAAGGTATACTGTCGGTCATGCCAAGTTAAAAAAAAAAGAAAAGAAAAGAAACAAAAACCTGTCTCTTGATATCACTTACACTTGGAATCTAAAATATGGCACAAATGACCCTATCTACAAAAAAAGCAACAGATCACGGACATGGAGAGCAGTTCCGTGGTTGCCAGAGGGAAGGAGGGAGGGAGTGGCATGGATGTGGAATTTGGGGTTGGTAGATGCAAATTATCACATTTAGAATGGATAAGCAATGAGGTCCTACTGTACAGCACAGGGACCTATATCCAGTCTCTTGGGATAAACCATGATGGAAGATAGTATGAGAAAGAGAGTGTGTGTATATATATGTATATATAAATATGTATGTATGTATGACTTGGTCACTGTGTTGTACAGCAGAAATTGACACAACACTGTAAATCAACATACTCTAATTAAAAAAAAAAACAACAACTGTCTCTTGAGGTTCTTGCTCGCCAGTATAGAGAAAAGGGTATTTCTCAAGAAATAGCTTCATAGCAGGTCTCAGAAACTGACCTAATTTCTTCCAGTAAAGACATTAGATCTGCATATGCTGCAGTAAAGACATTAGCATATGCAGCATAACTGTACTAATTTCTTCCAGTAAAGACATTAGATCTGCAGCATAACTGTACCTGCAGCTACTATCTAATTATGTTCACAATAATTCACAGATATTATCTAAGTTTCATTTGCTTTCTTCCTGAAACAGATACACAAGTAAAATGAGGTTATAATGGACATGGCTATGCTATGCTGCATCTTTTGAGTCTTAGATGGCAGTTCTAATCTTTACATTTCACCAAGGACTGGATTTTTTTTTTAACTGTTCTGGTAGGGAGGGGGAGTTCAAGGTTCTATTTGGCCCTTCCTGTGTCAGAGAGCTCATATGGGAGTTCTGCCAGTTCCAATTATAAATCCAGAGGGTAGAGAAATAGCCACAAAGTGGTTATGAAGTCCTACTGAACCTAGTGTGACTCACACCTGGACTAAAACTTCATTTAGTTACTTGACAACCATAAGCCTCTATTGTGACGAATGGATTGGAGCGGTGTTGGTGTTTTAAGATATTATCATTATTTCAGAGTTGTACAGTAATCAACAAACTGTGTGTATATATATATATATTTATATATCTATGTGTGCATACATATATATATATATATGCATATGTATTGTTTTACAGTCATTCTAGTAAATAACTGCAGTTTCCTTGGAAGATGATTATAATACACATTTGTGGCAGTGTTGAAGATTCTTTCCTCAAAAGTAAGGATTTTTCCCGCCAAAGAGAGAGCTCGAGGTCCGTGAGCTGGCTTAGACCTAATGAGGTTCACTGTAGTGGCTCAAGACAGATTTGGGTCACTAAATGTGGAGTCTTCCCTGTTACATACATGAAGACATATTTTAGAAAGTTACCCATCCTTATCATTTCTAGGGAAACTCTGACATATTAGCTCCTTCTAAAGATTCTTGTAGGTCAAAACATTTTGATGACCCTATACTCCAGCTTCTCTTTATTGTGAATATATCCACCTTGTCTTTGGCTTTTAAGAGACCTTGACCTCTGCTACTGTGGGATTGAGATGAGGGCTGCCATCTCAAAGGCAGCACTCCACTGTCATACCTCTCACCACTATATCTTGTCAACAGAGGACCAAAACTAGACATTTTTTTCAAAGGTGCAGATGCTCCCCTCACTAATTCATTTCTCCAAGTTTTAGGGCAAGGGGCTAACTGTGTGCCTTCTCATAGCATGGAATTGAGGAATGGGAGTATAGATTTCACATAATATTTTGCACTCTAATATTTTCATCTCCCTAAGCCTTTGAAATATTTGTATGCACCATGCCAGGGAAGTTCTGGCATTAGCAACTAGTCCGATAAATAGCTAGAGTTACTGCCATATGCATCAGTGTAACAGTCAGGCTTCAACAAGAGAAACAGAACCAGCACTGATGATACAGAATAAGAGATTTATTACAGAACTTTGACCTTACACACTTGTGGGAGCTAATTAAACTGTTTATATGTGAATGTTGCTTTTGCATCTGGTACTGGGCCTGAGGTCAATAGGGCAGGAAGTGGACAGGAAAGACTAAGACTGAAGCAAGGGATCACAGAAAATATGGAATCTGTGAGAATAAGCTGGAATCCGTGTTGGTTTCCATTGTAGGCATAAAATGGCACCCCCAAGATGTCCACATTCTAATACCCAGAGCCTGTGACGATGTTACATCACATGACAAAAAGAGAATTAAGTTTGTAGATGGATATCATGTTGTTAACCAGCTGATATTAAGATAGGAGGGTGTGAGGGGGGGAAGGCAGGAGGTATGAGGCATGATTGTAACTTGACTCACAGTGTTTAGCTTTGAGGACTGAGGGAGGGAACCGAAAGCCAGGGGATGAAGGCAACCTTTCGAAGCTGGGAATGCCTCTCAGCCAGGAGCTGCAAAAAAAAAACAACAGGACCTCCATATGGCACAGCTAGGAAATGAACTATGCCAACAACATGAATAAATAAGGAAGTGGATTCTCTCTAGAGCTTTCAGAAAGGAAGACCATCCAGCCTACACTATGTCAGCAGTCTGACCTACAGAACTGTAAGATTCTACATTGGTGTTAAGTCACTATGTTTGTGGCAATTTGTTAATGCAATAATACAAAAGTAAGCCAATCTCTCGCCACTTCCAAGCTTCCAACTTTAATCATGCAGCCTGCAGAAAAAGCAGGTACCCTTTGCTATGGCAAAGAATTCAGAGAAGATGAAGAAGTTGAAGGCAGAGGAGCTGTGGCCAGGCTGCTGCCCCATTGTCAGTCAGGGGACCCAGCAGGTCAGGGACAGTATGAAGGGGCTTCTATAGCACCCAGGGATCTGTAAGCTTCCCAGCATAAAAAGAACATGGCTGCTATTCCACATCCACTTTACAAATCTCAGGTAATCCAGCTCTATTCATGGAAAGGAATTCTGATAAATGTTGCTCCAGCTTAGTTAAGTTAATATAGTATAAATCTTCCAGAAAGAGCTAATGTATTCAACCTGAAATCATCAGTAAGTAAACCTATATCAATACATTTTGCCTGATTTAGTGTTATAGTTTTTCCTGCTTGGTCTAACACCTTGAGAATTTATTCCCACACATCATCCCTCAGTATTTATTGGGGAATTGGTTCTAGGAGTCCCCAAATACCAAAATCCATGGATGCTAAATTCCTTCATACAAAATGGCACAGACTTTTCACATAACCTACGCATATCCTCCTGTATACTTTTGATTACCTCAGATTATTTAGAATACCTAGACAATATAAATGCTATGTAAATAGTTGCTAGCTTGTGGGAAATTCAAGTTTTGCTTTTTGGAATTTTCTGGAAAATTTTTTAGAATATTTTCAATCAGAGGTTGGTTGAAAACATGGATGGAGAACCAGCAGATTGGCCAACCATATTCCTAGTTTTACGTAAATTTTAATCTTCCAATTTTCTTGGAATATAAGCTATTTCTTCCTAGGTTGCAATTTGTAGGACGTTCCCTTGTGGTGCAGCCGGCAGATTAAGGATCTGGTGTTGCCACAACTATAGCACAGACTGCAACTGCAGCACGGGTTCGATCCCTGGCCTGGGAACTTCCACATGCCCATGTACTGTGAGTGTGGCAAAAAAAATGTAATTTCTTCCCAGGAGCACAATGTGATCTGACTGTAAACATGTGTATAGTGGCCACTGGGATATTTGGATGGGTCTTAAGAAAATTAAACTTCTGTCTGCATGACAGCTTCCTCAGGTGAAGTCATTACAGGCTTTTCAAACAAAGAGAAGAATATTATCTCAAACACGGGGGAAAAGCTATTTCCACTAAAAGAGGTGCAGCATGACTCAGGGCCGCAATTTCTCAGCTTCATCTGCGTCCAATACAAAGTTCTTATTCCCAGTTTTAGGCTCCTACTTCCGCCCAAGCAGTGCCTTAACTTTCCTATGACACACTTGGAAAAGCTCTGATTTCAATAGACATTGTAATTATGCAGCTCACGTGATTAAACATGGGATTTAATTTATCAGCTGTACTGGCTATGTTGCTATAAAAAAAAAGTGACATTTACGATAACATAGAGGTTTTAGGGCTTTCAGGAAAAAAATCTGGGGTGTGTGTGTGTGTGTGTGTGTGTGTGTGTGTGTGTGTCTTTTAACTTTGAGGTGAGGACTTAAAGACCTGAGCTTTTCGTCGTACACATGTTCCTCTGCAATCAGAAGACTCGATCTGATGCCAAAGACCTTAGAGTCATCATTATCGCCATAATGGTCAAGTAAAGTAGTCATTTTTCTCCCAAAATACCTACTTCAGTAAGAATGTTATTATAACCAACCACAGGTCAATTAATTTGATTAATTGTTATACCACAGCATGTAATGAATTAATATAATTTCATTTCACATTGGCAGGGGCTCAACAGTTCATTTAGCCCTCAAACACAGACAGACCATTTACCAAATCCCAACTTCAAGTGTTTGCTTCCAGATTCTACTCCTCATTGTAATTATTATACCAGTCAGGATCCAGGAAAGAGGCAAAAACCACACCAATTATTTGAACAACAGAGTGAATTCAACATAAAGAATCTGTAACTAGGTATAAGGATATTAAATGAATCATTGAATAGGTAAAAAGAAAACCCTAAGGTAAGAGGCGAAAGGAACACTCAAGCATCATGGAAATAGCACCTAAAGGAAGCAGCTGCTATCCTTAGGGATGAGAAATGAATGTAGTTCTAAAAATGTGGGAAAAACTAGATTGACCTGTGGCTGCAGGAAGGCTCTGTCTAGATGGGGTTAGGATGCCTTGCTGGAGGAATGTGCACAGAAATCAAAAGCAAACAGACACAAACTTTCAGTTACAAGATGAATGAGATCTGGAGTTCCCTGGTGGCCCAGTGGGTTTAGGACCTAGAGTTATCACTGCTGTGGGTTGCTGCTGTGGTGCGGGTTCAACCCCTTGCCCAGGAACTTCTGAATGCTGTGAGCACGGCCGAGAAAAAAAAAAGATAAATGAGATCTGAGGATCTAACATAAAACATGGTGATTAGAGTTGACAACACTGTATTACATAATAGAAAATTTCTGAGAGAGTAGAGTTGTCACAAAACAAATAAAAAATAAATAACTATATTAACATGTAAGTGATGGATCTGTTAATTAACTAGATGGGGCAATCCTTTCACATTGTATACATATATCAAATCACCACAGTATACACTTTAAATGTTTTACCATTTTAAAGGTCAATTACAACTCAATAAAGCACCCCCCAAAATCACACAGGGACCCATAGGAAATAAATAGAAAAGGGCAATTTCCTTTTTTATCCTCCAACCCGGCAGCCTTCCTCTTCCTCCCCTTGTTATCAGAGCCTAACAAGGAGTCAGCTGTCAAAAATCAAATTTACAAAATTCGCTTCAGCATCACAAAACAGAATCTAGAAGGTGGGATTTGGAATTGAAAATAAAATTCTGTGAAAATTGGCACATTCAGTAAAGACTTTTTTTCTTTTGCAATAAGCTCTTTTAGCACCAACATGCTAATACTGTTTAATGAACAGATACTAAATTTCCATTTCTCAAGAAAGTTAATGGAAACATGCAAACTGCATGAGATAATATTGACTTCATGGAGGCTGTAGAGAAACCATGAGTCAAATAAAAGCTGGAAGAAACAAATATTCCGAAGATAGCAGCATCCACTTTAAAGTACTGGATTAATTTTAGAAAACGTTGTCAAAATATATCAACTTCACAGGTGCATCTGCAGAAAGTGAGTTTATAGATCTCTTTGAAACATGACTTTTCATTGAGATCAAATTAACTTTCCTCCTAAACTGATTTCATTCGGTTTTAGATCCAAAAATTTCCTGCTCACCCACAGAGAAATGAAATGATAGTTATAATATGTTGGTTTTATTGGCGAAGGAAACCATCTGTAAACAATTAAAGGATGCCATTTTGTAAAAGCTGAATCACTTGCTTCACATGGAAAACAGTTATTTCTATTATTGATTGGATTTCTTTCACCAAGTTCACATAATAAAGTAACACTTTAGGGAGGTCAGTCTTTGAAGATGAATCTATTGCATGTTCAGTTAAAAAGTTCAACAGTGGGAGTTACCATCCTGGCTTAGCGGAAATGAATCTGACTAGTAGCTGTGAGGACACAGGAACAATCCCTGGTCTTGCTCAATGGGCTAAGGATCCGGGGTCGCCCTGAGCTGCGGTGTAGGTCACAGACATGACTCGAATCTGGCTCTGCTGTGGCTGTGGTATAGGCTGGCGGCTATAGCTCCGATTAGACCCCAAACCTGGGAACCTCCATATGCCATGGGTGCTGCCCTAGAAAGCCAAAAAAAAAAAAAAAAAAAAAAAAAAAAGTTCAACAGTGAATGTATGTCTGTGTTTTGTGTATTGATATGGATATAAACTTGGCAGAGGACATCATGGATAAAATAATGGCTTCACTAAATTAAGAAACTTAGAAAAATATTCCTAGAATTGCCACGGTAGACAGTAGACGAATAAATTGTAATAACTTCATTCAACAAACTACGATAGCCTATCATTTGAAGTAGAAACTGTAGATGTCAAAATTTATAAACACTAAGGCAACCAAACTACAAAAATTTTCTGATGAAGCTTATGTTAAGTACCCCCCAAAATACATTTGCAAGGTCATGTATGCTTTCTCTCTTGCTGTATATCTTCAATCAAATTTTAGAAATGTTTCAGCCTTCAAGAGAACTAGTTTGCAAATCAACTCACTAGTCCTTTAATGTGCCTTGAACACTCTCTCAAACAACTCTGCATTTTAAAACACTTTTGGAAATCTTTTATCAAAATATCCAGTGATTTGGAAGCAAGAAAACTTTAGGTTTTGCAATAACCTCAAACAAAAGCAAATTTATCTTTACAAAAGCAGGGAGATGAACAAATTAAATGAGACCTCAAACAGTGTACAAGATTTAATTTTAAAATTCTGTAAACGCCTTTGAAATGACTTGCAGAAAAATCTTTTGATCAAATTTCATTTTTGTAATTGGATTAGATTTTTTACTGGAATGGAATGACATTGAAAAGGCCTGTGATTTTTGCAGCATCTATTTGGCAAAACATTAAAAAGAATTATGACTAGAGAATTTATTTTATGAGCTTTGCCTTATAAAATATTTGTAGAAAAGAGAAATGCTAAGTTGAGACAAATAGACAGTATCTATAAAAAATACTTGCGCTGATAGAGCTACACATTTCATAAAACTTAGAATTGAGAATATCCTCTACTTAGTAAAATTTTCTCTGAACTTACTATATGTGTCAGTACCTCTTAATATTTTCTCAGTTAAAATGATGTATAAAGAGAAAAGTCAGTATGTCTCCTTTTCAGATAATTCATATTAAATGTAACTGAAGAGTATGGGTAATTTTTGAAAAAGGAGAAGACTAAAACTCTAAATGAGGTATAATCTATAAAAACATGGAATTACAATATTGTACACCTGAAACTAATATAATATTGTAAGTCAATTATACTTCAATAAGAAAATAAATAAAACCTAAAAAAAGAGACTTTTTTGAAACAATAATACATTCACCAGAAAAAACATTAGTTGGGAATCAGTATTAGAGAAAGATACATTTTGTACTATTTTTTAAAATTTAGGCAATCAATATAAGTAATTTTATATGTTGCTTTAATCTGAAAGGACATTTTATTTTTAGAAATGATTTTATTTTTGAAAATAATTTTTGCAAAGAATTATTTTATACATCAACCAAAATAAATAATAGAGTCAATTGGTGGTCAGTGAATACGTATTTCAAAATATATTTCTAATTAATATTTTTCACTTTTTAAAAAGTTTTCACTTTTTAAAGTTTTATTGAAGTATACTTGATATACAATGTTATGATAATTTCTGCTGTCCAAAAAAATAATTCAATTAAACATGTACACACATCCATTCTCTTTCAGATTCTTTGTCCACATAGATTATCAGAGAATATTGGGTAGAGTTCTCTGTGCCCTACAGTGGGTCTAAATAAATTTTTTTTGAGGTTTTATTTATTTTCTTATTGAGGTATAGTTGACTTACAATATTATATTAGTTTCAGGTGTACAATATTGTAATTGCATATTTTTATAGATTATACTTCATTTAAAGTTATTACAAAACAGTGGCTATATTTCTGATAATCCGGGTTATAATGGCTGCATTTCTTTATATCTAAAGAAAGGAAGCTAGAGAAAAATTGAAAATACTACTAGAGAGATTATTTGTAATCAGTTTAAATTCAAGATAACTTAGTTGATCATTGTGAATCTCTCTGATAAGGAGAATGTGAAAACAGAAACACACGAAACAAGCCAGGGTCTAATTAATTTTAATGTCCCTTTTCACTCTCAGAAATATCTTGGCTTCGTGTCTTATTCTGCTCAGGATGCTATGACGAAATACCATAGACTGGGTGGTTTACACAACAGACATTTCTGGAGCATAAAAGTTTGGGATCAAGGTGCCAGCCCAGTCAGGTTTGAGGTTTTGGTGGGTGTTCTCTTTCTGGGCTGCAGAAAGTCATTCTGTCCTCACACGATGGAGAGAGAGCTAGAGAGAGCGAGCGCACATGCTCTCTGGTGCCTCTTCTGGTAAGATCACTAATCCTGTCATGAGGCCCCACCTTCATGACCTCTTCTAAATATATACTAGCCTCTCAAAGGTCCCAGGGTCCCAATACCATGTAATCTAGAGATTAGGACTTCAACATATGAATCTGGAGGGAGATGCAATTCAGTCTATACCACCTGGACAATAAATTTAGGGGCAAAATTATCACGATTCTTATCATCATGCAGTAACAAAGGTCTGGTCCATTGTTGGATTCCTGATGCATGGTCCTTGCCTGGTTTTGGTTGTGTATGTCTGGCTCCAGTGCATCCAAATCAGAATGAATATGTTTCCCTTTAGTCTGTTTGCCAAGCATTTTTTCTCCTCTTCTCCCTGTCCCTGGACGCCCTCTACTCTTCCATCTCTCTCTTAGCCACTTCTGTGTCCCCCTTAGAACTATAGTCCCTCGTTTTCACCTTTGTAGGGGATGTGGGAGTCTCTGAGGCGGCATTCAGGCATTTCGCCTAGACAGGCTCATTCTACCAGTTGCTACTCCACAGCTCAGATGCCATGATGAATGCTGGGTACCTCTGTGAGGCTTGCAACTTGCTTGGGAAGCAAGTCAATGGTTCTCTGTGGTCCGGGTTACCCTCAGAATAACTTGAGGTTTTTATTGTTTCTCTCCACTCCTAGCACTTGCCCAAAGAGACAGCCACTGGGCTCCTGTTAGGGATTCATCACCATTTAAGGTGACCAATCACATTCCCTCTTATTTCTCCTTCCCAGAAAGTTGATTTTCTCTCGTTTTTACTAAAGAACTGGCTCTTAAACCATTCCACATTAGTTACAAAGACATAGTTTAAAATTTGGCTCTCCCAGTTTAAAAAATGTTTTTGGAACCCTCTATCAAATAACTTCACACTTGCAGTTAATGCCTTAGGTTTCAAGGTTATGGTGGCTAACACGAGTTTAAAAACAACAATAAAAATGGAAATGACCTCATTGTTTACTGGCTCTAACCTTGTCCTAAATAATGAAAACTAGTGGCTCCACAGGGGAGGCAACAACAAGAATGCTGGAAAGACAAACCTTAATTATTACTTCAAAATGTCCTGCCAAAAATGTTGGAATTTTAGGACTGAACAAAATCCTTATAAATTATTCATCAAGTCCACCCTTTTGTTTTATGGATGTCCTGTGTAAAGTGAGTCCCAGACAGATGAAATGAGTTTCCTTTAAGACTATATAGATTCTGAACAGCAGAGGTAAGACCATAATGAACTTGACCTCCAGCAGATACAGAACTCTTCCCATGGATCTACACTGTTTCCTTCTAAAGACATCTCAGTTTTTCTGAATTTCTCACAAATGTAGCCTCAAGAAATAGAGGGGGCACTTCAAGTGCATTCAGTGTGTGGTTGAATTCTGGTCATCTGCGGAGTTCTAGACACTACATTTCTCTAGTGCACACCAAACTCCCCTTTTGCCTTTTAACAGAGACTCTTCGGAGTGCTGCTTTGTTGTAAGCACCTACATTGATGCTGGCAATACTGTCAAGCCAGGTCTCTTTCTGTACCACATGTTTAATTCGTGAACCTGGATTCAAACTCCAGGACATCAGAGTGTCATGGAATTAAGTTGCTTTAATATTCATATTGCTAAGGGAAAAGAAAAATGATTTAGACTGTAAAAAGGAAACCCTCTCCAATTAGGCTATAATCTAAACCATAATTGCTTATTAAAAACATTTTCTTCTCACAGAGTTGAACCAAGCTCCTTTCCAAAGGTTTTCAGTTTCACGTAGAACTTTCCAGACTAGGTTGCTGTATGAACCACATTCTTTCCAGTTCTGAGATTCCAGGATTTTAACCTTTCCTATGCGACACCTTCCAGTCTTAGCCAAACTCTGAACCATATCAGGATTTTTAGGGAAAAGAGTTCTAAAACTGTCCTATAATAAGGCAATGGTCAAGGATTAAGGATCTTTGAGTGCATGAATGTATTTTTGCATGACACTGAATTTTTCTTATTGATTTGGTGTTCAACTACAGAATTTTAAAAAGGATTAGGATCTTTGAATGTTACTATCTTCTTCCTCTATTTGTGGTTCATAATGGCAGTAAACAAGAAATAAAAAATTCTCACCTTAAGAAATGCAGGTCCCAGGCAGCAAATGAATCTTTCTTGTTTTATGATCTCAATAGGAGAGTTGTCTTATTTATTCCAGAATAAATTTGTTTTTCTGCTCTTCGAATTCATCAAAACTTTCTAAAACAATAAGGCCTGCGGAGGTATTTAATGCACACAAAGCAGATTCTCCTGTTTTTAAACTTTTCATCTATAAGAGAACAAGATAAATAAATCTGTTAAGGACATTACAATTTTAGAGACTGAACATAGCTATTTAAAAAAAATGTGGAAATACAAATGAGCAATACTAGAAAATGTAATGCAAATGTAAAATAACTTATATAATTATTTCCTGCAATGCTTCATCTTTTGAAATACGGTATTTATAAGGGTGCTTAGCTTTCAAAAACAACAATACATTGTATATAAACCAGAGAGCATGCATAGCGGCTCTGTTTAGAAAATAGCAAAGTAGCATGTAAAAGGCCTCTGTTTAGCTAGCCCACCCACCAACTAGGAGGAAAGCTAAAATAAAAAAGAGGATGGACTATCCAGAGTTGTTACCACTGTGTCAAACCTGGGATTTTCTTTTCTAAACAGTGCTTGCCAAGTAGGGGCTCAGAGTAATTATTCAATACTTTTATTCAGTGAGGGACTGAATTTGAAAATTCAGTCCAACACAACTTTCCTTGTTTTTTGTTTTGTTTATAAAATGTGGCTCCCCCCCCCCCCCGCCCCTGCCCCCGACATAATGGGGCAAAAACAGGCAGAGAAAGAGTAACAATAATCACCCTTTACGTTTGCTCTCCATTTTCCAACTTTTACCTTTTTTCCTTTGATCCCAACTATACCCTTCTGTGGAAGGGAAGATAAATGAGGAAACTTGGCCTCCAAACACACATGTGGAGTTCAAGTTCATGCAGCTTATTCGTGACAGAGTCAGGATGATGCTATAGGTTTTCCATCTCCCGAGTTCCTGCTTTTTTTATGACATTAGTTACATAAGGTTTGTTTTTTCCCCTCTGAGATGTGGGAGCTCCCGGGTCAGGGACTGAATCCATGTCACAGCAGTGACAATACCGGGTCCTTAATCTGCCAGGCCATCAGGGAACTCCCATAAGGTTTTGATTTGTTATCAATGCTGTAGAAATTACATATATTCAATGAAAACGATCCTGAAAAGTTATTCATTGCCTTGTGGAAACTGGGGCGCTAAGATGCCCACACTCGATCTTGAATCCCCCAGATTTCTGCGTCCCTGCCAGATAGTACCTGGGTACTCTCAAATAGAATGCATGTATAACTAAACCCATTGTCCCCCTCCAGGCAGCCTGTTTCCTTTGGCTCATGCATGTGAACCTGGCCTGCCAAGTTTGCCCTTACTCGGCGGAGAGCCCCATGCAGAGGGCACAGTGCAGCTCATACTGGCTGCCCGGCCAGTGGAGCCTGCTAGCCTCCCTCTCAGCCAACAGTACACACCCAGTTTCTCCTCTGCTCTGCTGCCTTACGTGTGTGCGGTCCCACTCAGTTTACTTTATTTTTCATTAATTTTTTTTTTTTTTCGTCTTTTTAAAGCCTGTTCCTGTGGCACATGGCAGTTCCTAGGTTAGGGGTTGAGTCACAGCTGTAGCTGCTGGCCTACACCACAGCCTGAGCAATGTTGGATCCTTAACCCAATGAGCAAGGCCAGGGATTGAACCGGCATCCTCATGGCTACTAGTCAGGCTCGTTACTGCTGAGCCACGACGGGAACTCCCCCACTCGGTTTACTTTAAAAGCAAGCCCTCAGATGTTTCTTTTTCTAATTTTTTTAATTTTGTTTTTTATTGAAGCATAGTTAATTTTCGACATTGTCTTAATTTCTGGTGTACAGCTAACTGATGCAGTTTATGTTGTTTGAAGCCACAGAGTTTTCGGTGATTTGCTAGAGCTGCAATAAAGAACTCATGGACCCATGTCCCATTGGGGGTGACATCTTGTTAACTCTATTTTCAATATGTCCAGAATGGAACCACTTTCAGCACTCCTGCTACCACCCAGCTCTAGCTTCATCATCTCTGCTCTGGATGATTTCAATAGACTGCTCTGGTCCACTGTTCTCCATTCTCCTGCCCCAGATTCTGGCCTCCAACCAGCCCCTGCTGGCTTTTTTTTCTTCTTTCTTTCCTTTTAGGGCCACACCTGTGACATATGGAAGTTCCCAGGCTAGGGGTTGAATCAGAGCTGCACCTGCAGCCTACACTATAGCCACGGCGACGGCGGATCTAAGCCGCATTTGCAAACTTCACCACAGCTTGTAGCAATGCAGGATCCTTAACTCACTGAGCAAGGCCAGGGATCAAACCCACATACTCATGGATACTAGTTGGGTTCTTAACCCGCTGAGCCACAACAGGAACTCCACCCCTGCTGGCTTATATAGCACCTTTGTGAGAATCAGAGAAAGGTTCCCCTTTTCTCCAAGGCAGACACAATCTCATGCCAGGGTTCATGGCAAACAGACTGAATGTACCCACAC
Source organism: Sus scrofa (assembly GCF_054392235.1). NCBI lineage: Eukaryota > Metazoa > Chordata > Mammalia > Artiodactyla > Suidae > Sus > Sus scrofa. The sequence goes on along the minus strand of NC_139390.1, from coordinate 90,372,341 downwards.
CGGACACTGTACACAGCAGCCCTGCTTACACCTTTCCAACATCGGTCTGCATCACCCTGTTAAAAGTAAGTCAGACCCTGTCACGGCTCTGCTCAAAGCCCTCCAAGTCTCTCCATCCTCTCAGTCTTTGCAAGAGAACTGCAAACCCTCCATCATCTGGCATTTTTCAGCAGGAACTGAAGGAGAAGCCTGAGTCAGGATGCAGTAGAAGTGATGAAGTTATATTTACTGGGAACCCCTGAATTGCTGTTCTGGTTGTTTACATCCAGCATCCTGACCAGTCATGACCCTGCCTATAGGCCGGTCAGTATTTTGAATATTAACCTCTAGAAGGGCCCCAACTCCCGAAACCAGAGCTGGGATCTCAAAGGGTTGCCAAAGCCAGCCGGCAGCCCAGGGGCAGACTCTGGGATCTGGAATGCAGTAAGAGGCATCAAAGAAGACGGAGTCATGGGTTGAGGGGATGAGTGAGTGGGTGGTCTGGGTAGACGTGGAAGATGAGAACCATTCTCTTCAGATGCTTTCATGTCTTTCTGTAGCATGATGTGTTGATGGATCAGGTAGCTTAAAGGGCCATGAAAAGGGCCTGTAAGACAGCCATCCTATGGACAGGATGGCCTTCTCATGAAGTCTTTTTGATATTTCAATCCATGAGAGAGTCAAGTGCATCGAGACTCTACAAAGAGAAAACTTCCACAGTGACTCTCACAATGCAGATTCCATCTGTAACAGGTCAGCCAAGAGCTGGGGGTGCCTCAGGGGTCCTATTGTCCTTCTGCCTGACCCACCAAGAAGTACCTCTTTGCCATGTGAAGAGAAGGCCAGTCTACCCCACATTCCCCCATCCCCCCAGTCCTACTAGAGTAACATCTTTAGACCTGCTGGTATTTTTCCTCTAAGTCTGTCCTCATCTTTCTTAGGTGCCTGGCTGAAAGCACAGACTCATTTGGATGACTGATAATGATGACAGTCAACACCGTGGTAACGAAACATAGAGAAAGGAAGGAAAAAAAGAAGCAAGTGAGTAATGAAAAACAGATCACTTGGGTCCCACAGTGAGATGTTGAATAGAGGGAGTCAGAGTTAGGATGCCCAAGGCGGAAATAATGAAGTCCAGGATAAGGGGCCGTCATGAGGCTCCCCTTCTCGCTCCAGATAAGTTAAAACAGCTTCCAGTGGTATAAAACATCACTTTGAATTCTCATCAGAGAAGGCAAACCACTGTCTCAGGATTAGCGTTCCAGAGGTAGCCTGACCACCGTAGCCTCACAACCATGACCACGTTCAAAACCGAAAGATGACTTTCGCAGCTGTTCTCCCCAAATGGTTTCAACACAATGAGGTTATAATACAGAAAAGCTAGGGCTGAAAAACTGAATATATATTCTCTTTAGAATAAAAGGAAATGACTACAAGCCCAGTAATAAATGTGGCAGCTTACTAGAAAGGCAAGTTTAAAGAATAAGGAAACTCATGTTAGAGATTAAATTGAAAACAGGTGCCAGGCCTCTTTCATGGAGTCCTAGCATGTCAGAACTGGAGGCGACCCAGGGGTAACCCATCCAATTCCCACATTCGATGTATCAGGAAACCCAGGTCACAAGAAATGGAGTGACTTGCTCCATGCCACACACCGTTAGTGTCAGATTTATCTCCCAATTCAAACCTCAGTCTGCCTTTCAGACAGCTTAATACCTCTGGCACAGAATTAATAAGAGAAACCTCTGTTTCTTTAAGATCTATTCTAAGTTTGAATCCTAAATAATCACACCTATTTGACCATTTTCTCCGCTACCACATCCTCTTAAACCTTACGCTTGACCATATTTTCATCAATGCTGTCACACTTTACCAGTATCTTCGGTGATTCAAAACCTTGACTATTTTTTTTTTCCATTCATTTGAGTCTTTCCTTCCCTCGCTACAGTCAAAGCAAATAAGCCCTCAATGTTTAAATCTACCTTATTACATCAGTGGTCTTTTACCTACCTATTTTGTCTGTTTCCCATCTTTCCTTTCTCTTATCAACCTTAAACACTGGCAAAAATATCACGTCATTTTTTGTTTCCAAAAATCTGTAATATTTTTCTTCATCCTCAGCAGAGCAAGTCTAAGAGCTTCATCCCCAAATCTCCACCATTTAATCATATCTTCCTTATCCAGTGAGTAACTGCCATTACTTACCAATTCGAGCCTCTAGCACCTCCCATCCCCATACTGTTTCAAAAATAAACTACACACAAACCTTCCACACATAAACTTACACATACTACTTACAACCTCCCCCAATAGAAATGCTTTTCTCCTCTCTTTCATGTATTGAAATTCTACCTGTTCTTCAAAGCCCAGAAAAAACAAACAAGATAAAAAGAAAGATAAACACCTTTGGTTATTCTGCTCCGGTGTCTTTTCTACTCCTCTGAGTCCCTGAGTATATATCCTATTGCTTTGCTAGTTTCTTCACTGTTCTGTGTGGATGTCTAATAAAATCCTGTCCGATATCCACACAGCTTATAGTCTAATCGAAAAAAAATTTGGTATGTCCTTTTCAATAGCCACTGTACACAATGCTCATTAAAAGCCTGCCAAAGAATCAATAAACGATGCCATGAAATGCCTGAGGAAGTTGCTCTCTACGTGGAATCTTCACATATATTAACATAGAGTCGATATTCTAAATGGTGTGTAGCTTCAGGGTGGTGGCAAGGAAGAACATCCTCTCAGAGTGTACCTGCATGGAAACACACAAGTCCCTCATCTAGATTCTCTGTGACCATCTTTCCTATTGACTCAATGTGGAGCAAGAAGGAAGGTAAGATCACCTCTAAAAGCCATGCTCTTGAGCTGACGGCAGTTCATTCACTCATCAGTCAGTCAGTCAAGCAACAAATATTATTTAGTTAGCTACTATGTGCCAGGCATTTTCTGGAAACAGTAAGTCTTCCTCATCCAGGTTATCTCTTTTTTTCAAGGAGACAGCCATTCCCTCCCTTGGACAGTGGTCTGTATGGTGATCATTTTTCATGTCTGCAATTTACTAGGTAGAAACGGACTCAATGTCCCTGGCTCAGACCTGGTTCTCTCTCCCTTAGCCCTGGCTCTCTGAAAAATTCCCTGAAAAAGTCGAATGGTTTCCCGGGCTCAATGTCCCTGGCTCAGACCTGGTTCTCTCTCCCTTAGCCCTGGCTCTCTGAAAAATTCCCTGAAAAAGTCAAATGGTTTCATTCTCACCAGAGACCTCTTTTTCTTAGGTTCCCACAACTGCCCCCAGTCCTGGGCTCATGTGAGCACCTGTGCCCCTGTTCTTGCCCACAGGAAACAGCTGACTGATTTTTCAGCTAATTATGGATATACTTACTCTGTTTCCCTGGTGTGATTCACCAAACTCTATCAGCACATTTGGTGGGGTTATTTTCCCATGGCAGATTCTGTCCTGGTTCCTGGTTAACCTTCCTAACTTTACTGGAACATCTTTACCTCTAAGGTTTATTTTTTTTTCTTTAGGGCCGCACCCACAGCATATGGAGGTTCCCAGGCAAGGGGTCAAATCCAAGCTGTGGCTGCCAGCCTACACCACAGCCACGATAATGCCAGAACCAAGCTGCATCTGTGACCTACACCACAGCTCATGGCAAGGCCGGATCCTTAACCCACTGAGCGAGGCCAGGGATCGAACCTGAGTCCTCATGATCCTGATCAGGTTCATTTCTGTTGTGCCATGAAGGGAACTTCCTAAGATTTAGTTCTAACAAAAATTTAATCTCTGCTTCAGTATATCATCCTACTTCCTCTCTAATAATAGTATTGAAAAGAATAACAGTAACAATGATGCATAAATTCAGCAAGTACTGTATGTTAGGCACTGTGCTAAGACATTCTTATTATTAATTCATTCAATCCTCATCACTCCTGAAGTAGACATTACTATTAGCTCCATTTTGCAAATGAGGAAATTTCTGCTCAGAGAGTAACAGGGTATTTATTATATCAGGTTTTTTTTTTTTTTTTTTAATGCCCTCTAGCAGCATCTAACAGTTAAAACCACCAAAGGTCAAATTTAATGATCTTTCCCCACACCCTATTACCAAAGAGTTTCCTCCTTCATATATGTAATTTCATATTAAAAACTGATAGCATAGGAGTTCCTGCTGTGGTACAGTGGGTTAAGAATCTGACTGCAGCAGCCTGGGTCTCTGCAGAGGAAGGGGTTCAATCCCCAGCCTGGCACAGTGGATTAAAGGATTCGGGATTGCCATAGCTGCAACGTAGGCTACAGCTGTGGCTTGGATTCAATCCCTGGTCTGGGAACTTCCATATGCCCTGAGTGCAGCCATAAAAAAGAACAAACAAACAGAAAAAAACCCAGATATAGCTTCTCCTTCCATGCTCCCCCCACCCCCATCCCCCAGGAAGTCCTATTACTATCTGTTGAGCTTCCAATAAACTCAAACTCATATACTCACACTGTAGGAAATCTACTTTCTCACTATATCTACAATCAGAAATATTTAGACTATACTTAACTTTGAAAGTTAATGAGCAAAGTAGAATATAAAAATAATTTTTCTAACATTGAAATTTTCATTAAAAGTCCAGCTTTCAAAGATTAGATAATTAGGGTCCTGACCTTCTCTTTCATCTTTCAGGACAGACATGGAAGGCACTAACTAGAACACTGTTGAAAATGACTGATGAATGCTGATGCTTTTGAATACTTTTTTTCTGGGCATTGAAGAGAGATGAGGCTGTTGCTCTGATTTTCCCTGATGCTGAGAGGTTGCACATTGAAGTTGCTATAAAAGTATCCCTTTGGTGGAATTCCTGTTAGATGACAGTCCTGAAATTAATGAAAACCACAAAGTCTCATTAAGGAGTCCAAAACATTTTATAACTGGTACCACCATCTTCCTCCACCTCTTTCATTTTGAGTTGCTTAACAAGGATATGCTCTTCTTTGTCTTGCCATTTTCACACTTCCACTGAAAGCTTAACTAACTCCATTCAGATCTGAAGAAAGGAACAATGCGGTTTTGTTCATAAGAGCAAACTGCTCCATGTCTAAGGAACAGCTTCTACAGACTCTCAAGAGAAACGTGTCTCCAGCCCCCAGCTCTTCCTGCACCTGCTTTCATAAAGTGCATTGCTGTGGGGTTCTTGCTTCCTCCCAAGGAAGAGAAGAGGGAATTTTGGTTCTAGTTTTGGAAAAAAAAAAAAAAAAAGGTGGCCTTGTTTCTGGTGGAAGAAGTAAGGAGGAACAGAGTAGTGGTAGAATAATGTATTCAGGCACATTGCCCAGCCCTTTTCTCGATGCTTTTCAGAAAAGGAACCACGTCAAGGAAAAAAGGAAAATTCTGGTCCTAGATCCTCCGAGTCCTGGGTTATAAAGAGTCATAAAGGTGGTGATTTAATGCTGGTTTTCTGCCCACAGCTCCTGTCTGTGTGTTAGTGCCAAGCCAACCTATAGCCTTAGGAGGGCTAATTTAAGTTGAATCATTTTGTATCATTTGAATGAGTTACTGAACTTTTTAGTTTAGCACTCAGAGCCAAGCCTGAAAGGGTCTCAGCCCTCACCGGCTGTGCATCCCGGACAATGAGGCAATTAGGGAAGTTGTCTTCCAGTGGGGCCCTTCATTCCACACAGATTTGGGGGGGAAAAGTTAAATGACACTGTAGGCAGTCATTAAATGAAAATGTTCTGTTTCATTATTGCATTCGTTAATAAGTCTCTAAGCGCTACAAACCATTCAGACCAAACTTGGCAGCTCTCCATCACGCAAAGCATTGATTCTGACTCACAGTTGTCCAACTCCTTAAACAGATGAAATTAATGCCTTGTCTTTTAACAACTAAAATTTGGTAGTATAGAAACCTTCAGTATGAGGGGTTCTTAAGAATAAATGCAATGAAATGGTAAGAAAAATGTTGGGATCCATTATTTGGAGTTTTTGGCATGAAAAGATGCCTTTTGTTTAAAAGTGAGCTTGCAAGGTTGGTAGGAGGATGGCGTGATCTGACACAGGAGGTTTACGTACATTTTCTCAAAGAATAAGGAAGTGCATACCTATAATTTATTTATCCATTCATATAATTAAGTTAAAAATATGTGTTGAACTCATCATGGGCCACTTGAAATGTAACACTTAAAAAAACTGCTGAAGTTCATATTCCTTTTGAATAGCGTGCAAAGATAAGCCTTAGTAGAACACAGCTGTCATCAATAACACTTGCCCTGAAAAAATCACCATCATGATGATGTTAAGTGTGAGCTGCCCCCCGCTGCACCGCCCCCACCAAGAGAGAGAAGATGAACCAGCAGGTGGTTCAAAGCACTAATGATGGAGTTAGATAGACTTGATTTCTGGTCCTTCCCTGCCACTTACTCCTGTTGGAGGACCCTGAGCAATGTGACTTGGTGAAGCCTAGATGATTTTCATCTATAAGAAGACTAGCATAGGAGTTCCCGGTCGTGGCGCAGTGGTTAACGAATCTGACTAGGAATCATGTGGTTGCAGGCTTGATCCCTGGCCTTGCTCAGTGGGTTAAGGATCCAGCATTGCCGTGAGCTGTGGTGTAGGTCACAGACGCGGCTCAATCCTGAGTTGCTGTGGCTCTGGTGTAGGCAGGCAGCTCCAGCTCCGATTAGACCCCTAGCCTGGGAACCTCCATATGCCGCAGGATCGGCCCTAGAAAAGGCAAAAAACAAACAAAAACAAACAATCAAACAAACAACAAAAAAAGAAGACTAGCATAGCATCTCTCTCTCTCTCTTAGGTGGTTATAAAGATTAAACGAGTGTTGAACAGCACATGGTAAATGCTCAATACATTTTCACTCATTTTCTTAGTCATAATATGCTTTCCAATCTCCCAGTGATTCAGATGAGTAAAGAAGGAAAAGTTCTCAAGCAGAAAAAAGAAAGCAGCGGCAAATATCTTCTGAGGGACTCCCACAGACTACTGATGGTTTTAAAATAAAAACTGCTGCCTGTTGATGTCATGGTGTTGACATGACAGACGTCATTGTGAAAAAAAGAAAGAAAAATCAGAAGAATGCAATCTTCATCCAGGACTAGAAACATGTCCCTTGGGAGAGCTTAACAAGATAATAAAGAAAAGACACAGGGTAAAAAGATGCAGACGTCTGAAAGGCCTGTCTGAGGGAGACCTGTCACATGGAAGTGTGACAAATATTGGTTAATGGCAAGAGGAGGAGTCCAAAGAAATAATAAACCTTCTAGCCATGACTGATGACAGTATTACACCAGAAAGCTTGTAGGACAACAAATGAGGACATAACTGTAAATCATTCCACATCAACACGGTTTCCAGTAACTTGTGGAAGTCTTTTAGAAGTGTGCGTACTATTTTAGTAATTTAGTTCTAAGGACTGCTAGATGACTTGAAGCGTAGGCTATGTCAGAATGCTAATATCTTCTTCAAAGAACTGAAAACGATCATGTATATAATTTTACTTCCCTTGGTTTTTGGTCATTAGTCTTTATATTTTAAATTAATGCTAACATTTATTTTTAATTTAGTCCTTATTTTATATTGGAGTAGAGTTGATTTACAGTGCTGTGTTAATTTCAGGTGTATAGCAAAGTGATCCAGTTATTCATATCCATCCTTTTTCAGATTCTTTTCCCATATAGGTTATTACAGAATGTTCAGTAGAGTTTCCTGTGCTATACAGTAGGTCCTTGTTGATGATCTATTTTCTACATAGTAGTGTGTATGTGTTAATCTCAATCTCAGAATTTACCCCATTGAAATGACTAAAAGCATACAAAGTGGTACAGAATTCAACTATAAATAAAAATTCCCCAGTCCAGAACAATCATCTATTCAAAGCTAACTTATTTTCCTCAACGAACTAAGGATAAGAGCGCATCCACGTTGGTCCCTCACTCACTAATTTGATCTCATGTGTGAGGTTATATAAATTGTCTGGTTTCTCACTTGCCTTTCTGGTCATGCTCCAGCTATGCAATGGAAAAATACAACCAGGTCAGAACAAGAGAAGGGTGACAGGTGCAACAGAGAGAGAACTGGGGCCAGTTAGATATTAAGGAGACGAGGGGAGGTTGGGTGGAATAATGTCAGATATCACATTAACTTTGGTGGTTTCGAAAGTCACTTTGTCTCTCAGAAGCAAGACTTTCTGATATGCCAAACCAGGAGGTCAGACTAATAATTTCTCAGGTCCCTTCCAAGCCTATCATTCTGTGTTTTTTGGGGGTTTTTTTTGGCTTCGTCCATGGCACGCGGAAGTTCCCAGGTCAGGGACTGAATCCTCAACATAGCAGTGACAACACTGAATCCTTAACCACTGGCTGCTCCTTTTGTTGCCCATATTATTCTTTTTGATGCATCTTTCATTGACATCTTCATGTCCTTCATGTCTGTGCAGACATGAGATGAGAGATGTTCTTAAGAAGGGAGAGAGTAATAACAGGCTGCACTGCATCGTAAAAGCTACTTTGTTGAATACTCACCCCTTAGAAGTTGCATTTACACCCTTATCATATATGCAATTCTTTGGTATCCAGCAGTGTGACAAACAGCTGCCAAGACATGTGGACCCAGGCACACTTATGTAACTGACGGCTCCACAGTAGATATAAATAAGGTGGTCAACATTCCTGAATTTGTACCTTATTAACACTGTGCAGGCTTCATACATTCTCCTAAATTGTATTCCTGCTGACATTTACATATCTGCTGTGCTGAGCCTCAGACCACAAATTAATTACTCTTTTCACTGTCACTAAAGTTTTATCTCACCCTGAGAGCTTTTGTCTTGGTTGGAATGGGTACTGAAAGAATTTCACAAATTTCTTTTTATTCAAAAATGGGACATAAGGTGGGTGTATTTGGATCATGGCTCTGGTTCACAAGATGGACCTGCTATAACTCATCTAACACTTCTACTTGCTGGCTCAGAACCGTCACTTACTTAAGCTTCTCCATGTTTTCTCAGCATCTATCTAGAGGACAAGCTCCTGGTTTTCTCTTCTGGGCCGTTTTTTCAAAAAGAAAATAAATTCATATTAATTCATGAAAGTTAATCTATATGCGGACTAGAACACGTTACAATTATAAAATTTTATTTTTTAGTTATTTTGTTTCATTTTTATGGCCGTACCTGTGGCATGTGGAAATTCCCCAGTGAGGGGTCGAATCAGAGCTGTAGCTGCCAGCTTACACCACAGCCACAGCAAAGCCAGATCCGAGATGCATCTGTGACCTACACCACAGCTTGCAGCAATTCCAGATCCTTAATCCACTGAGTGAGGTCAGGGTTCAAACCCACATCCTATGGATACTATGTGAAGTTCTTAACCCTCTGAGTCACAACAGGAACTCCTGATTATAAATTTTTAAATATGTAAATTATATACTTGCATTACATATTCCGATGATGCACGATACTTGCTTGCTCACAAACTGAGTGACCTACAGCTGACACAAACTTCAGGGGTTCTGCAATTCATTCATTTTAAGTTTTGAGCATTTTTTTTTTTTTGACTGCTCACCAAACACCAAGCATTTCAGCTTGCATTTCATTAAACTCAATTCTCACGATAACCTTATGAGGTAGGTGTTATTATGACCCCAAGGTGGGGTTCAGAAAGGTTCAGTAACTAATTCAAGGTCACTCGTCACTGGTAACAGAGCCAAGCCTGACTTTGGCTCTAACTCCAAAGCCTCTCTGAAATAAGCTCTTTAGCAAAATTAGAGATTGCTAAATGTCAGACACTTTGGGAATCACTTTCAAATCACTGATATTGCAAAACTATATTCACAAATACCTAAGTGTGCAACACTCTTCTTCCCATTGGAAATGATGTTACAGGTGGTGATAAGTATGCAGCTGGACCTGAGAACAATGACATATGAAAAAGTCATGTGTACACTATATGTACCCCAAAATGTTAGTGCCTACTAAGTAAGTGCAAAAATTATTTATAATCATTCCCTTGCAAAATTACAGATTAAAATATCACTGGACTTGGAGTTCCCGTCTTGGCGCAGTAGTTAATGAATCCGGCTAGGAACCATGAGGTTGCGGGTTTGATCCCTGGCCTTGCTCAGTGGGTTAACGATCCGGCGTTGCTGTGAGCTGTGGTGTAGGTCACAGACATGGCTCGGATCCCCGTGTTGCTGTGGCCATGGCGCGGGCTAGTTGCTACAGCTCTGATTAGACCCCTAGCCTGGGAACCTCCATATGCCTCGGGAGTGGCCCTAGAAAAGGCAAAAAGACAACAACAACAACAACAACAACAAAAATCACTGGACTTGTCTATAAGTTATAAGTATTCAAAATGACCTTTAAGGAGTTCCCTGGTGGCTTATCGAGTTGAGTATCTGGCATTGTCACTGCTGTGGCTCAGGTCACTGCTGTGGTACAGTTCAGTCTCTGGCCTGGGAACTTCATGCTGCAGGCAAGGCCAACAAATTTTTTTAAATAAAAAAAAAAATTAGTTAATTAAAAAATTAAAATTAAAAATGGCTTTAAAAAATTTGCTCCTAACTGATTTTTTTGACTCTCCTAAAGATCATCTCACTGAAAAGTTATTTCCTCTTTGGTCTCTATCTACCAATTCAACTGCAATACTTTTCATGTCACTGTGGCTTTGAATAAAAACTATTCACTGTATCATGCTATCTTTGACTTTGGCTAAGATAAAAACTTAATCTATAACTTTAAAGTTAGTTCCTGATTTTGGTGCCAGGTTGTGGAGTTCATTTTGCTTAGGAAAAAAAAGTTTTTTTTTCTTTGTAGGAAAGAATAAAACAAACCTAAAGATTATTAGGTTAAAAATTGCTTAAAGTTTTTAAAAAAAAAAAAAGCAGTTCCAATTAAATCCATTAGTCCATTACCATTTTAATGCTGGGCTCAGAAAGCTGGGTGAGGTGAAGTATATTCAAGTCTCAACTTTGCAAGCATTTGAGTCCAATTAACAGGTGGATAAGAAATTTATTTTTCTTAATAGAGTTATATGTCTGGAATTTATTTAGTGGTTTTGAGGGAGACTAGAAAACAGGATTGCAAATAGGGTGGGAAAATCAGCCAGAAAAACCAAGATAATTTCCAGTTGAATTATGACCTTAAATGGATTCCGGAGAATGGAATTTCCATAATTCACAATCCTATTATTGGTTATTTCTGGAGCCTAGGAGGCTGAGGGCAATATCCTCTGTAGAATCCCCAACCTATTTCCTGCCCTGTTAGTCTTTACTCTGCATTCCCCATTTCACTAATTAATTGTATTTTATATGCTAACAACTTCCTAAAAGGAATTGAGGTGGCTTGTTACAAATGCCAGAGAAATGGCATCATTAACTCAAGGGGAACAAAAGGGAAAAGAGCTATGTCCAGAAAGGAAGAAATAGTTGTACTGTGATACCAGCCTAAGAATAATTATGACAATTGAGCAGAGATGTAAGGTTTCACATTCCTGGCTGTCACTCACGGAAAACGTGTTTATCCCACGTAGTGAGGATAAATAAGAGTAAAACATCTAAACCAGCTCTAGAAGAGCAACTGCTTTGAGAAAGTAGAAAGTCAGATGGAGGTGATAAGACATAACTGTCACTCCTAACAAGAGGAAAAGAATCCCGTTAAAAGGAAACGAACGGATCCTAATAAGACAGACGTTAACACAACTGGAAGTGTTTGTTCCCTATGAATAAGCCCACCCTTCAGAGCTTTCTGGATGCAATATTAATTCCAGACTGGGGCAGGAAATAACCAAATGTCACCCAAATGATCTGGAAGTTAATGTAACCTCCTAGCATATGATTTACTTTCAAGAAAACAATTTACTCTCAGATTCTGCCTGGAAAATTCACTTCAAAAAGTGGAAGAGGGAGTTAAAAAATGCATATGTGCCTAAGCAGCTTAACGGCCCAGGTCCTACAGAGTCAGGGCCAATTACAGATGGAAGGAGCGAGAACTGAACATTTTCTGTCGATCTGGTGCTGCTGCCAAGTTAATGGTCGGGGAGCAGGACCACAGAGGCTCCCGGAGCTGTGCTGGCCTGCTTGGAGCTGCTTCCCCTTGATTTTTCGTGGGTCCCGCCCTCGCAAGCACATCTGGCAGGCTCTGTCTGGCACTGAACTCCGTGGAGCGGGCCCGTCAGCCGGTCTGCAGCCTCCGCTGCGGGGGGACCGGGGGACAAGGCGGCTTTTCTTAACCGTCACTCCCGGGGCTTCCGAGCGCTTGCACCGCGCCTGCAACATCATTCTCTGCCAAGTGGAAGACCTGCAGACAGGATGACATGTCCCAACACAGGTCTGCTGTCCCAGACCTGCTCCGATGGCATGTGATTTCCGCACCATGAGAACACATGCGCCTTTGTGCGACGTGCATCTGGAAAAGTTCCCAGATCATGCATCTGCCCTCTGATTTACACCTTGCAGAGTAAGGCTGACCCACAGGAAAGCCAGCGAATCTATAAGCGGTGGGTGGGCTGGGTTCCCTCCCCCCAACCCCTGCCTCTTTCTTATTCTGAGAAACAATCGTGGGTGTTCCCACCTCCCCAAAACTCCCTCCCCTGGAAAAAAAAAAAAAAAAAAGGCGGGGGGCGGGGGGCAAGCTGCTTCCTGGCTGAATAAAGCTGAAACACCTGTGTGCCAGAGGCCGGCAGACGGAGACAGATCCATCCGCTCAGCGCGCTTCCCTCGGAGCTTGGGGTGGGAAACCCACACGCGAGCAAAAGGCTCCCCTGATCCTCATTCTTCCCATTTGCTTGCAATTCTTCTCCTCACATTCCTCGCCCTCGCTCTCAGGCTCTCTACCCAGGGGTGAACGTACAGTGCCAAAAACAACCTGGTGATTTTAAAAGGCCCGAAAGGCAGTTATATTTCAGGTGGCATCTCTGTTCATCACTGACCCGGCCTTTTTTGATCTGGGCTGGAAGGACACCCGGACAAAGCAATACCATACGCAGGGCTCACGGGACCTCTGCCGTAAAAAAAAAAAAAAAAAAAAAAAATCTGTCTTTGGTGTGACGTCTGAAATGTCACGTGAAATGTGGGCTGAGCTTCATTCAACCTGAAAAGATTTACTGAGCACCAATATGCCTGGCGTAGGACTGAGTACCGGAGGTGTGACATCTGGCAAAATGGCCTTGGCAGAACTCGAGGATGAATGCAGTAAAAACAACTGCCCTGTACTGCGAAAACAATGTCACATTTAATACACAGAATGGTGTCGCCATGTTTATTCCCGTGCTTTTATTTATACCCGGCTTTCTTTTTCTCTCACATAGGGCAATGTCCTTAGAGGACATACAATAGGCCCAAATTGCTTCGTGCAATTTCTAACCTGTGCAGGCAACCAATAATTCTGTGAGAATAATAAGACATTCAGAGTTGATGCAAATGAACTGGGGTGCGGGGAGTTTGTGTGTGGGGGTATCCATCAGAGCCTACAACAAGTCAGTCTTTGGATAATAATAGTTTGTTGTGGCTGTTTTTTTAAATATACTTTTTATTTTGAGATTATATTAGATTTACAGAAGAGATGTAGAGATTGTACAGAGAGTGCCTGCAGACCCTACACCCAGCTCCCCCTAATATGACCACCTTCCATAACCATGGTCCATGCATCCCCACTAAGAAATGAACATTGGTACAATACCATGAACTCTGTGCAGACTTGATTGGGATTTCATGAATGTCCTCTTCCTGCTCTAGGATCTAAGCCAGGATATCACATTGCGCTTAGGTTTAGTTTGGTTTTAAATGAAGTAGTTATCTGTTCTCAGTAGGTGTCTTTGTACACTCTTGGCTTTTGGGAGAAGGAATTCTGCCCCTCTGGATTTGTAAAATGCAGGAAAGGAGACAAACTGAAAAGATGGGATTCTGAGATTTTCTTATTTTGTAATCTAACTGCAGGGAAAACAGAATGCCTTCAGAAAGTAATTTTCCTGACCCTGACTGTCTTCTCAGGCCTGAGAATAATGAAAGGTCAAGTACACTCTTTTGATAACCTTGTTAATCTCTAGAGGCCCAAGGGCCAACCAGTCTGACACAACCCTGAGTATTCTTTCCATTTCACAGGTGGGGAAGTTCCCAGTCGCTCAGTGGGAACAAACCCAACTAGTATCCATGAGGGTGAAGGTTCGATCCTCAGCCTTGCTCAGTAGGTGAAGGATCGGTGTTGCTGTGAGCTATGGTGTAGGCTGGCAGCTATAGCTCCATACTTCCATATGCCTTGGTTGCAGCCCCCCCCCCCCCCCGGGCCCCCCGCAAAAGGGGCATTTCACAGATGCGGAAAATAAAGGCCTGCCTCAGTGAATGATGAGCTTAGAGTCACAAAGGCCCATGGAACATACACTAAGGCTTTATGGGGTGTGATCTCAGCCCTGAACTCTCAGTTGCTAACACTTATTACACAAAATGACATCAATTTGCAGGGATACAAGGAAGATGCTTTTACAGGGAAAAATCTGGAGCAGAAACTGAAGATGGAGTCCCTAAGCTTGTTTGGGCTGGGAGGAGGAGGGAATGGAGGGTTCCCTATTCCTGTAGTAATGAACTCCGGCTGGCACAGAGCTAAGTCTAGTAACTGCATTGGTTTAAGCTGCAATTGCCAGGCAGCAAAGTCATGTGGGACTTTTACAGTATGATGTTTGCAAGCCAGTGACTTGAACCCGCCCGGGTGTTCCATGGACCTTGAAGAACGAATTACTATCAAGGCACATTTTGAAAAGGCTCCTTGCCTTTTTGGATCCAGGAATCTGAGCTACAGACATCAGAGGGATTCACTTCTCCTCAACGACGCCCGTTCATCAGTGCCGCAGAAGCAAACGTGTTGGAACTTCCGCAGCAGGTATTACACAGACGGTAAAGATCATCCATCTTAGTCACAATTACAAACGGGTCTCCTGTCTCCCTCCTCCCCACGCCCTCCCTCTCCTCCTCTCAGGGTACAAAGAATCAGTGCGGAGCAAAACGTGTTCATTTCTTTGCACCACTAAGGCTGCTGTCAGGGAGGGGGCCCCTCCCTGGATCAAAGAGGCCCCTCTAGCCGGCAGCGTGTGGCAAAGGGAACTTTCTCCCCGCCTCGCTCTCTCCCTCTCACTCCCTCTCCCTGTGGCTCTCTTTCAATATTCAGCATTCTTTGATAGTTTCAGATTGACATTAAAGAACAATCACCTAGTGGTTCTCGGCTGTGATCGACAACCAAAAAATAGGGATACCTCCACAATAACTCAATAAAATGCACCAACTGGCACGTTTTAAATGACTGAGTCACAGAGGGAAGGAAAAAAAAAAAAAGCATATGAGGTAAATCCTTCACCGGGTAACTCACCAGGGAGACTGGTAAAAATAAATTGCACAGCTCTAATTTTCCTAGCAGCTTCCATGCTATTCTTTGAAACTGAGTACGAACCCCTTGGCCTATAATCCCAAGAGCCGATCTATAGTAAATAGTGCACACTTAATGCCTAAGTTCCTTTTTAGCACCATTCAGACAGTGACTTCAGCCGCAGAGCTTAGTCATAGCAGACATTTTTGTGGTGAAAGCATTAAACCCACATGCAGCTCTCTTTCTGTGGCCACTGGGGGTCATGCTCCCTTCCCATTAGCTGAATAAATCATAAAGTCGGCTCAGACCACCCAAGGAGCGCGACCAGAGAGCCACAGGCGATGCCTACAGCCGCTTATTTCTTTTCAGAATCTCAGGGGGAGGAAAAAGGGGGGGGGGAAGGAGCCGAAAAAGAAAAACAAGAAAAAAACAAAACAAAACAAAAAAAACACCGCAAAACAGACGGGCCATAGGAAATCTTTGGATTTTTTTTTTTTTTTTCAGAAATGTGATCTTTTGGAGAATCACCCTGAGACTTGTTTATTTGTTTATTTATTTTGTTCCAACCCGGGGGAGCCTGATTTAAGAAGAAAAGTAGTAGAAAAAATAAAGACATAGGCATGCCTTTTGTCCTATGCTGGAGTGGGCTGACAATTTTTTTTCCCCCTGTGGATTTTAAATTAAGGCCGGTCGCTCTGTGTGGCCGGGCTCTTCAGGTGGTTCTGATAAGACACAATGCAGACGCTCCCCGGGGGGCTACGCATCCGGAGGGATGGTGCGGCCGATGGGGATTTTAACGAGGAAGCAAACGTGTTGTGTAATGTTGCCTGCGTCCAGTGATTCACTCTGCCGGGTCGAGAGGAAGGTCTGCGAAGTCACGTTCCCATCAATCAGTAAATACGATAAGAAGCAGGAATTTTAAACACAACTATTAGCAGGCGACTCCCATTGCATCAACAAACCGCAGCTCATTAGGTTAAGCGGTCTCTGCGGGGGAGGAGGGGAGGATGGAGAGGAGGAGTTGGGAGAGGATGGAGAAGAGGAGGAGGAAAAGGAAGAGGCACTGGAGGTTTTACTTGCCTTTTGAAAAAGTGCGCTGAACTTTAAACCACTTGATCTAAGTCTAACAGGTAAATCAAATTGCGACCATCTTCCCCCCCCCCCCGCCCCCGCCCCAATTATGACTCCTCCCTCAAGTAAAGTATGGCCAAAAGGGACGTATATTCAAGGTGGATTCTACAGATTTCTTGAAGACTCTCCCACAGGTAACCTTTGGGATCCTTAAAGAATTTGAAGTTAAGGGAGTTTTCAGTCACTTGTAGTCCGTAAACCACCTCCTTGGTGTCTGACAAATTTCAGTTCGTGATCTTGAGACTTGTTTGTAAGTTTTCATTTGTTATTTAAGAGAATGAAGTTCCTAAAGTGACAGTGTTTAATCTTTGCCTCAGATCAGGAGAATGTAGGTAATTTCTCCAGGAGAAATCACACAAAGCTGCCTAAAACCTAAAGCTCCCCAAAGCCCTGGGCTTCAATAGCACTTTCACTGCTCAGGAAAGGACAGCCAGCCTGTCTACACTAGTCACCTTACATGGTGACTCATGCCCACCAGGGAGAAGGGCAAGTTCACTTAGACCACTTGTGACTTCATAGGTGAGTTGTCAGAATTCCTGATGTATCTCAATGGGTTAAGAACCTGACTAGTATCCTTGAGGATGCAGGTTCGATCCCTGGACCCACTCAGTGGGTTAAGGATCTGGCATTGCCCCAACAGTCCGCATCCTTGAAATCACAGCATGAAGGTCAGTGAATCCACCCAGTGATGACTTAGTGACCTTTAAAATGTTGACAATTAAAATCTTCATTTGCTAGATTACATATAGCTTTCACTAGATGACAAAAATCGCCTTCCACAGTAAACCACAATTATTGTCAACAAAACTCTTCACTTGCAAAAGATCACTTATCCTTGTGGAATGAGTTTCATTTCTCTTCATTTGTCTTTTTTCATGCACTTCTTTTCCACATCAGTGAGAAATAAAACATTCTGGAGCAGATGTTCTAAAACCCCCTTCCTGAGTCAGAGTGCCTCAAGAATTAGGCCAACTGTCACACGGTGTCTGGCTGCTTATCAGTGACCCACCCAACTCCTCTCAGCAACAGAGCCATGTCTCTCTAAATCGCACAACATAGACAAACATCTCTATCTGCAGGGCTCTCTGTATTGCAGGAGAAGGTAAACCATTCCAAAGAAAATAATCCAGAAGAAATTTTTTTTAAAATTTGGAAACTCCTTTCATTATTAATAGCTATCAGTCCCTTGGGAGATGAGCTCTTATGTCGTATAATTGGCAACTTTCTCTCATGTAGTAACCTCTGCCAGAATTAATTTTGTATGTACGTTGCTAAAGCTGTGAGTGAGCATACAGAGGTCATGTAGATAGACTATACTATTCAGATACACACAGGTTGGAAATTCTTATCTCCATAGGTTGTGAGATAAAACATTGAGAAGCTGGACCTTTGAGTCATGGCAGTTAAAGACAGCAGCATTGAAGTAGATGGCTTTACTTCATAAACAATGCTGTTTTAAAAAGAAGTCCCCACATCTGGCCTAAGAAGTGACCACACTTCTCAGGATAGGATTTGGGGGCCACCATCCCCTCTCTATTCCTTTTTTTTTTTTTTTTTTTTGCAATGATGAAGTTAGCTCCTTAACCTGCTGTGCCACAAGGGAACTCTCCCTTCTCTCTATTCTTTTTTTTTTTTTTTTTTTTTGGTCTTTTTGCTATTTCTTGGGCCGCTCCTGCGGCATATGGAGGTTCCCAGGCTAGGGGTCCAATCAGAGCCATAGCCACCGGCCTACACCAGAGCCACAGCAACGCGGGATCCGAGCCGCATTTGCAACCCACACCACGGCTCACGGCAACGCCGGATCCTTAACCCACTGAGCAAGGGCAGGGACCGAACCTGCAACCTCATGGTTCCTAGTCGGATTCGTTAACCATTGCGCCACTACAGGAACTCCCCTTCTCTCTATTCTTGCCTTAGGTTCTACTCTCTGCCCAGATTGTCTCCTTCCATTTTTCCTTTGCCTTCTCCCCAACGTTCACCTGCCCCCTTCAGCATGGCTGAACTCTGTCATGAAAAAAGCAGCTCTTATAACACTAGATACAGACTATGTGAAAGATCCAAATTTACTACAAAATCAGCATCCATTTCTTCCCTAGTCCAAAGTCTAGGTTAATGACCAATAATACCTTTATTAAATGGAACCACCACCACCACCACAAGCACCACCACCAAGCACTTAGAAAGTTGAACCATATGAAATTGCCCACATTCAACTGTTTTTGGTCTACATATGACTTATCCTCATACGGGGGGCGGGGGGGAGCCTACTAGATGCCTGGTGCTATCAGAAGTAATAGGCATGGTATTAAAAAAAACTTTAATAAAAGATACAAATTAACATATGCAAAACAGAAATAGATCCATAGGTATTATTATGATGTCCAGAAGCAGAAAGATAAGACATGGACCCTGCCTTGGTGAGCCTCACAGTCTTGTGAAGATATATGATATGGTGAGTCCGGGACTAGCTTACATGGCGACTTGGACTCATTAGCAAAGGATACATCCCTCAATGGACAAGCTTGTCCCTAGCGCAGGGATCTTCCTTGCAGTGCACACCCTGCCACAATCCTCTGCAGCACTCCCAACGAGAGCTGAGATGGAGGCAGCACAGGGAGCTCTGACCGCACAGCAGATGGGCAACCCGCCCAATGGGAGGGTTCCCTTTATGTAAAACTAGACGTTTTTGCAACACTCCAGATTCAGAATATAAGCAAATAAGTGCCATTAAAGCCAGATCATTGAAGTTAGAAAATCCTTGACTTTTGGGTGTTAATTATGAGAGGCCCCTCTGGCAGTGGGAAACATGGCTTTTTTCCCTGTGCCTCTTTCCCTCCCAGCACTAGAGACTTGTGGTTTCTTAGTATCCCCACACCTTCCAATCAAGTTTCTGATCCTCCATTGTCTCTGTTTTGGCCTTGGACACTCACTTTTTTTTTTTTTTGTCTTTTTGCCTTTTTTTTTCTAGGGCTGCACCCTTGGCATATGGAGGTTCCCAGGCTAGGGGTCTAATCGGGGCTGTAGACTCTGGCCTACGCCACAGCCACAGCAACTCAGGATCCGAGCAGCATCTGCGACCTACAGCTCACGGCAACGCCAGATCCTTAACCCACTGAGTGAGGCCAGGGATCGAACCTGCAACCTCATGGTTCCTAGTCGGATTCGTTAACCACTGAGCCACAAGGGGAACTCTGACACTCAGTTTTTGAATCCAGGACCTTTGGGTTCATAGCCAGGTCCTATAGGCAGCATCCCAGCATCCTCATTTCTTACCAGTATTTTCACTTTCCTCCCAAAGGCTCCTCAGCCCAGCCTCCTGCCTGGAACAAAACCTCAGGGGACTCCCTGACTATCCAAGTGCTCCAAGGCTATCCTAACTCTAAACATACCTTCCCTGCTGGACCTGGGGGTCTTTTTACCCTCTGTTTCTTGTTTTATTAGTATATGTAAAACCTCCAAAATATATATGGAGTGTGGAAGAAACTGTCACCTTGTGTTCTGGTTCAGAAAGTCCTAAGGGAAGGAAGTTCTTCCCCCCCCCCATCTTTTTGCCTTTTCTAGGGCTGCTCCCACGGCATATAGAGGTTCCCAGGCTAGGGGTCAAATCCGAGCCTTAGCCGCCGGCCTATGCCAGAGCCACAGCAACTCGGGATCCGAGCTGCATCTGCGATCTACACCACAGCTCATGGCAACGCCAAATTCTTAACCCACTGAGTGAGGCCAGGGATCGAACCCACAACCTCATGGTTCCTAGTCAGATTTGTTAACCACTGCGCCACGACAGGAACTTTCCCCTCTGAGAAAGAGGTGATGTCTGTGGACAGGATAAGGTGGAACACATGGCCCCCACCCTCGAGGAACATACGGTCCAAAGGCAAGACTGACGTATAAACAGACTATTTCATGACAGTGTGATATGAGATACAAAGAAATTACCTACACCCTACAGGAACAAAATTGAGGGTGGTAGGCAGGCTAAAGATTGAGAAGGTGAAGAGATAAATAAAGGAGTAAGATGTAAGAAAAGAGTCAAAATAGAATAACAAAAGTGGAGAAATAGGTGCTAAGTAAGGAAAATGACCCTTAGCCCATGAAATGGAGGCAAGGAGCTAATCATGGAAGTTTAGGTAGAGGGGGGTCTGGCACTGAGTAATTCCTGCTCAATGGTCCAGCAAGTATGGGAAACAAAGCCATCTGTGTATGAAGGGGAGGGAGTGGGGACAGGTAACTACAGAGGTTACAAAGGATAGACAAGGTTAGGACTATCCATTGAAAAGAATGCAAGAGCTGCCAATGAGAAGGGAAGAGAGGGATGAATGGCCCCCAAATCCCAAGTCAGCTGGAAAGGTGAGAGATTCCCATGATGCCAGTCATCTTGGCTGTGCAATTTATCTCTCCAGCACTGAGCTATCAAGGAAAAAGGTTAGAGGAGGTAGATTTTCATTTGATCCTGGCTTGGTTTCAAAGATGTCATAGATACTAGTAAGAGTAAATTATGTGATTGACTGGGAGGTCTAGTTTGGGCTTCTTATTGGGCTGGTAGGATAAAGGGCGAAATCCTTAAACATTAACCCAATAATCCACATGATTTGGCACCTGCTTTTTAACCTTTATACTTTGGCATAGCTCCTATGCCCCCAGACTCACAGGGGTCTCACCAGTTCCTTGGCATACCTTGAAAGTGCAAATATCTCATACCTCAGAGTTTTTAAACATGCATGCCATCCCTCTGCAGGAATACCCTCCTCCATCCTCTGCCTGGCTAGCTTCTCTTCATTCTTTCACTGCTACTTAAATGAGGAAATCATCTCAAAGCTTCTCAGAGAAACCTTCTTAGGTTCCCTGGCTAGGATAGCTCTGTCTGCACCTTCACTCTGTTCCCTAATGTTTATCATGCTCATACTTGCCCACTATTTTCTTCCCTCTATATATTGTGAGTTCATGGAGCATGTTTCCCACATGTACTATCACAACCTGTGCCTTTCATGGTGCGCTGCTTGCAGCAGATACTCAGTGGACATTTGTTGAGAGAGTGACTAGATGAGCTCCTAAAAGGCACTCACAAGGCTACAAGGTCAGAGAGGGAGCAGGGGCAGCTGATGGGGGGAGGTTGGAGATTTAGAATACAGAGTTGGAGAGGTTTTTCACAAAAACATTCCTCAAGATGCCAAGAGGAGAGGATTGCTCAAAGGTGGGCAATGGGCTTTGGAGCTGGGAATGTCAAGGACCTGGAAGGCTGGTGGGATAGATGCTTTATTTGTCCAAGTGACTTTTGAAAGCACTCAAAATATTGGTGCCACTGTGCTTGGAAAGGGGCATAAAAATCTAGGGTCTAAAAGCTTTAGTGAATAATGGAGAATGATGGAAAAATCAGTAGATAACATACCCAAGGAAAAGTGGGTGGAAAAGCAATATGGATGGCAATTCAAGAGAAGAAGGAGATGGGGAGTTCCTTCCAGGGCTCAGCAGTTAACAAACCCGACTAGGACCCATGAGGATTTGGGTTGGATCCCTGGCCTTGCTCAGTGAGTTAAGGATCCGGCAATGCTGTGAGCTGTGGTGTAGGTCACAGACATGACTCGGATCCTGCATTGCTATGGCTGTGGCGTAGGCCGGCAGCTGTAGCTTGGATTCGACCCCTAGCCTGGGAACTTCCATATGCCTTGGGTACGGCCCTAAAAAGCAAAAAAAAAAAAAAAAAAAAAAAAAAAAAAAAAAAAAAAAGTAGGACATAAGTGACCATCATCATGATTTCCAGCTTATTGGAGCAGGACTAGCCTGCTGGGGGAATTAGCACAGTATCACTGTGATGGCTCTGAGTATTTGTTGAAAGTACAGAGCATATGTATAATTTAGAAAGGTTTTAACAAGGTCCTTAACTAAGTGGCATTTTATGGTTAACAAATGGTTAATAATAATTAAATTAAAAACTGCATTTCCAAAGCCTTCCACAGTGTCTGTCTCTCAGTAGTGGCAAGCTCCATGAAAGAGCAATTTTAATCTGCTTTGTGCCTTGCTGTATCCTCAGTACCTAAATGGGGCCAGATGCAATGTGGGCACTCTGAACTTTTCTTAAATGACTGAATTCCATTTCACCCAGACTAGTTCAATGAGACTTGGTGAACAAGATGTAGCTTAATTTTCAAATCATCTCTAAAGCTATTTTAGAAACATTACTACTGTGTCTATGAAAGATCTAGGATTTGTTTTGTTTTGTTTTCAGTAAATGATATAAAGCAAACCTTTCTGAAAAGTGATTATTAGATTCTAAGCCCTGTAATATCTGTGTGCAACATATGGACACTTGTCTGTAATGTATCTTGGTTATAAATTGTAAGCATAATGAGCAGCTACCCCTCTCATCAACACACAGATTTAATACGTCCATATGAACTTGAAAGCCAACTGTTCATGAATCACTTCTCTAAGGTGCTGATTTCTTCAACGGCACTTCCAGTAATTTCCTTAGAATTCAAGCCTGGTCTTTAAACGAATCTAAATACCAAGCTCCTTCTTTTCTTGTGAGTTTTTTTTTTTTTTTTTTTTTTTTAAGAGATTGGCTAAAATACCTTTTAAGTTGGGGAAAAAAAAATCTTCATTTACTTACAAACTAAGTGATACTTAGTATCAAAGCCAATTAGTATCAGATGCAGTGCTGTAACATCTAATTTCTTTTTAGTGGTGATTCAACTATCACATAAGAAATTCAACTTCGGTGATACTGCCTTGAAACATGGGCCATGCTTCTGCTTGTACCATGGAGCAGCAGTTGAGGCAGCCCTCAGAGATAAAGAGAGCAAAGCAGCTCTTAGGTTTGCTTTGATGTATTCCTGGCTAGAGCAGCTACTTCCAGGTCAGAGGAACATGCCCCTGCAATGGGACCCCCTGTGTAAGAGAGTCACAGTTCTGGGACCCTTGTGAAAGAACTAGGCATGCTTGATCTCAAACAGTGCACGTGGGGCTGCCAGATTTAGCAAATACAAATACAGGATGGCCAGCTAAATTAGGAGGTCAGATAAATAATGAAGAATTTGGTGTGTAAGTATATCCCAAATATTGCATGGGATATGCTTATACCAAAAGACCACTTCTTTGTTATTGGAAATTCAAATGTAACAGGGTGTCCACTTACTCTGGCAGTGCTAAGCACATCCTAGTTTCTCTGTTATATCTTAGAGCCCCAAGCACCACCCCCACCAAGGATGCAGAAAATGAGCCATGTGGATGCCTTGAGTGGATCTGTTGGTTGTGTTATAAGGGGTGAAAGTGAAGGGATCCCCAAAGAATGAGAGGGCATATGGATGAGGGTAAAAAGGAGGCTTTGACAGGACAAATAGAAGAGGCTTTCATGGAGGTAACAGATAATGGTATTAAGTGCCATTAAGGAGTCAGCCAGCTGCCCCGTCCTCTGCTCACTTACTTCTCATGCCTGTGTATTAAGGGAAGTGGGGCAAGATTTGAGAGACTCAACTTGTAAGCATATCGCTGACAGTTTACTTTTAATAACATTGTTTGTATGGTGGAAATGAATAGAAAAAGAAATCATCAGTGACAGTTTTAATGCTATTCGATGCCACCAGATAGCTCAACTATGCAAGAAGCTTCCCTTGGAAAGCTCACCGACTGAGTTGCATTTGTAAATCTGGGGGAAGAAGCTAAAAAGAGTAGGAAACTGAACAATTGCACAATTGGTGAATAAGAGCGGCCCAACTAAAAATAGCACAAAATAGCAAAAGCACTGCAATTGCCATAAAATCCTCGCTGTGGTCAGGTTTCCTTTGCAGATTCATCACAAAATCTGAGTACAGAAAATCCAGATTGCTATTGCTGGCTCTTAGAAATTTTATAACAAATTGTTTTCTTCAGTAATGTCAACAATGGGAAATATAGGCACTATCTCCAGACTTGCCATTAGTTATCTACCCTTAGAAAAGGCACTTAATTATCTCTGGGGTTTATATTCTTCATCTTTAAAATGCAAATAATAACATGCATTCTGCCATCTTCATGGCATATTATGAGCAACGCTGTGACAGTAGCATCAAGTACTATGAAAAGGAATTCATTCCGGCTACTTTAACTAAGGGCACAAACACACACAAGTGCTTTGGAAGCATTGCTAAAGATGACCCTGAATTAGCTCCTGGTTTAAGTCAAAGTGTCAGAGTAGCCAAAAAGATTGGCAAAAATATTATTTCATAAAAAGCTTTGGTTTGGTGTTCCCTTCGTGGCTCAATGTAAAGTTAATGAACCTGACTAGGAACCATGAGAATGCGGGTTCCATCCCTGCCTCGATCAGTGGGTTAAGGGTCTGACGAGCTGTGGTATAGGTCACAGACATAGCTCAGATCCTGCGTTGCTGTGGCTGGGGTATAGGCTGGCAGCTGTAGCTCGGATTTGACCCCTAGCCTGGGAACTTCCACATGCCACAGGTGCGGCCCTAAAAAACAAAAAAAACCAAACCAAAACGGAAAAAAAAGGCTTTGGTTTTGACATGAGACTAGAACGTGCATAGCTCTGTCACATGTTCTCTAAAGTACAAAAGGAGGGTAAGACATGGTCCCCACCCACGTGAAGATTACAGTCCATTTGGAGGAGGGAAAAAGATGACATGCTCATTGCTACATAAAAATGCAAGATAGTTCATGATTTAGTGCCCAGTGAATGGTGATGACAGTTGGTTTCCCTTAGAGATTACAGCAGAACATGGTCAATGTAGGGAAGTTATTGTACAGAGTTAGTCTTTAGGAAGGTTAGAGAGGGACTTGAAGAAATGAAGAGAAGGAGGAAGGGCATTCTCTCCGGGGGTGGGAGCGGGGTGGGGAGGCAATGACCTTGAAGACAGTAACAAGTGTGGTTTGGCTGGAAATTCCTGCTAGAAAACAATTATATTTGGAATGGATAAGCAATGAGTCCTACTGTACAGTACAGGGAACTATGTCCAATCCCTTGGGATAGAACATGATGGAAGATGGTATGAGGAAAAGAATGTGGGTATATATATATATATATATACATATATATACATATATATGTATATATATATATAGTATGTGTGTGTGTATATATATATATATATATATATGACTGGGTCACTATATTGTACAGCAGAAATTAACACAACACTGTAATCAACTATACTCTAATAAAGAAATTCCTGCTGGGAATAATGCATAAAAGATTGGCACATAACATGAAATAATAATGCATAAAAGATAAGCCTAGAGTTCCCTTATGGCACAGGGGATTAAGGATCCAGTGTTGTCATTGCAGCAGCTTGGACTGTTGCTGGGGTGCGGGTTCAGTCCCTGGCTTGGGAACCTCCACATGCTGCAGGTATGGCCAAAAAAAAAAAAAAAAAAAAAAAAATTACAAAAAAGTTAAGATTGAATAAGTAGGTCGATTAAGGTTATGGCAGGTCTGGAACACCAAGACTGGGAGTTTGGACCCAAACTGACATATCTGTTCACAAACAACTACAATTGAACCACTTATGTGTACACGGATGCACACATAATATATATTTTCTATTTTGAACACAGAACAGTTGACATCTCTTCAGAATATGATTTTAAAAGATTGCCACTTCAAGAGTGGCCTCCCTGAAGGCTGGCTTGTGTTTTGAAACCACAGCCATTATCAGCCCAAGCCATCATAGCTAGTACCTCTTTCATTGAGTTTTAGAAAGTTCACAGCTTTTGTAGTAATCATTTTCCTCGTGGTTGCACTTCCTATTATTGGTTTATCTGCTGCCTCGCACAAAATTCTGTTGTAGAATATTTTCTTCTGCTTCTAAGCTGTTTCATTGTGGTTTATGGTACAGACAACGGCCACTGTGGTTCCAGCTGTTATCCCTTCTCAATGTAGGTCTCGCCCAGAGAATAATCTCCATTTTGACGCTGTGAGATTGGCTTCATTACAGACTTGTTAATTCACTCCTGCTAGTTAATGTTAACTAATGGCATAAGTAATTTTGATGAATTACAAGAGGGCCTGCATCGATTTCTGTAGCGGCTTCAAGTCTTGGCACAGCAAGAAAGATTAGCACGAACACTGCTTTGGAAAGTCTTGGTTTTGGAGAGTGATGCCAGATAGAATCGTTTCTCATTCTGTGCACCAGTCTCTTGAAAGACATCCTGGCCTTATGGATTTAATTTTATGCATCTCGGTCAATCAGCACACTGTTAGATGCAGTGTTGCCAAGGAAAGAAAATTCAGTGATGATTTTTAGCCATGTTGCCAATGAAAATCTTACATCGGCTAAGTCTAACTTCCTTTGTTGAGTCTTTGAACACGGCTGTGGAATATGGATTTAATAAAAATTGACCTATTACACAATTCTCTGTTTTAGTCCATTAGTAATGAGGAATGGCTTGGCCGTGATGATGTCAGTGGTGACAAAACTGAATAAACCTTCACCGAGTAGCTTGGAGATCTCCATGAACACTTCTTGGGAAGCCAGGCTTTTTTGAAAGTTGCCAAGGTCCATGAGAACAAAAGCTTCATGAACACTGAAACCAGTACTGGCAGCCTCTGCACTCCCGTGTCAACCAAAATTATGCCTATGTTGTGTTACAGGCACATCTGTCTTGTGCTTTTAGAAGTTGTGCCGTGGGTTTCAGATCAGAACGCCACCCGTGGTAATCAAGAGTTTGCCATCAGAAATTTGATGTCATCGTCTCATTCTCCTGGACTGTGGAAAAGCTTCTGCAGACATCTACGTAACTCTCCCACAAACGACTTAATGTATGGAAAGCTTTTAAAGCCAAGCACATAGTAGTGCTTTAGGAGTATTTGCTATTATAATTATTATGAGTATCATTTATCATAAAATGTCTCGGCACATATGTATGCCTTAGGGTTCAGGAACTTTATCGTTTTTTGCGGATCTGCCTTAGGAGATGAATTTCTTAAAATCTGTTTTAAACCTGGCCATTTCTTTAAACCCTGGAAGGTTTTATCTGCAAAATTAGCATATATATTTAGGAAATCTCTGAGGTTTTGAAAGAATATTTCCTTTTTTGTCCAAAATGAGTGTTTCCGTCTTCATTACGAGTTCTGACCGTACCTGCTCCTCGATGATAAACATGGGCAGGAGGTTTGACAGAAGTCTTAACCTTAACCTCTCTGCTCTTGGCATTCTACCATATATACTTCTTAACTTGATGTCACCTTGCAGGTTTTTAGGATGTTTATTTTGCTTTGCTGGTGAAATAACTTTAAGATTCTGAAATTCATGTTTTCCTATCATAAGGGACTTTTTTCCTCCTCATTTAGTATTATTTGATGAAACCATCTCAGGTCCCTGGGCAGAAACAACTGTACTGGATATTAATACCTAATACCCTAATACTTCTATTAAAGCAATAGAACCAGATACAAGCATTCCCTTTCCTCCTTTACAGACAGAAGACAATGGCATGTAAGAGAAAGGGGATGAGCAGCGCTTCCAGAAAAGTTCTTCAGTTAGTTAAGACAGCTTTTTTGCTCCTCCTTTATCCTTCTTCTTGCCTGGAAGGTGGATGTGAGAGCTGTGGCTATAGGGACCATCTTGTCAACACGAGGTGGCCTTGAGGATGGGCATGAAGAAAGATACAACAGAAACACAGAAGGAGCCTGGAATGCTGATGATATTGTGGAGTCTGGGAACTGCCTTTCCTTGGATTTGAATTTGAGTGAGAAAGAAATAAACCCATGCATTAGTTTAGGCCCCCTTATCTTCCATCTCAATTTCTAAGGGCTTATGGTAATTTCTAATCAACACCGTGTCCAGTCTTTTTGCCTATTGGGATGTTTCAGAGTAATTTTTTTTTTTCCCTTAAAGGTTTTTGGCCCTGCCTGAGGATTAGAAATTCCTTAAAAGTTGGGAATTGGGTTTATGCCATTGTTCTCACTCTTTGGTACCTAAAGAGCATCACATGCAATACGAGGATGTTGATACATTATCTTTGTTGTTGTTATATCCATTTGTGGCCCTACAGATTGGAGTTTCCTGATCAGAATCACATGCCTGTTAGATAGATACATAGACAGGCAGGTAGGTAGACATATAGACACATACATATGCAGGTAGATCTCTGTCTCTATCTGTATAGAAATGCCATTCTCAAGTGTCTACCATCTGCCTTAATTCTCATCTCTGTGTTTCTTTAAAGTATTGCTTTCTTTTTTTTTAAGCTTTTTAAAAATTACTCAATGAATTTATTACATTTATAGTTGTACAATGGTCATCACAATCAGTATTGCTTTCTAACCAGAAAAACTTCCATAGGAATAGATATAAAAAGGAAAACTAATTAGGAAAGAATATCAAGTTGGCAAAATTATTTTAAGGATTCACCTATTTTGAACGGGGACACTCATCCAATCCTTTTTTATTGCATATCCAAGTACAAAAAGAACTAGCCTTTTCCCACATGTTCCGAACATGGCTTGTACTCAGTTCTTATATCTAACAATAGTAGTCAGAGGGATAAATTTTACAAAGATTTTTCCTGAATGGACCAGTATACAGAAGACTCTTGTCTGGTTGGTTAGTTCAACTCATTTCTTTTATGGCCGGCTTAAGAATGGTTTTCTGAATCAAGTTTAACCATATCTCACCTACAAGAAGATTTACAAATGCAAATGGGACAATTCTAGGAATAGATTCTCATACATTATAGATATGGACTGTTTTATAATTTATTTAAAGTATATTAGCAAACACATCTACTAAAAAAGCAAAATAACACTTCAATTCACTTTGGTTTTGAGTCTGCTTAGAAATAAATACCCTATCCTCTTAGGACGTCTTTTTCTTCCCCGGTTCCTCAACGAAGATAAAGAACAAGAACTAAGTCAGATACAGATCAAAAATGCCTCTTTTTTCTTAATAAAGTCCAAGATGAAGAATAGTTTTTAAATACTGAGCCAGTATTTAATACTGACCAATCCAGGTAAGCACAGACTCAATGTCTCGGCCAGAGGTCACCGCCATGGAGGCTGGTTCCATCCCACACAACACCCTACGTTATTCCTAAACTGTCATTCTTTTTTTTTTTTTTTTTTTTTAATTTAGGGCTGCACTTGCAGCATATGGACATTCCCAGGCTAGGGGTTGAATCAGAGCTGCAGCTGCTGGCCTACACCACAGCTCACAGCAATGTTGGATCCTTAACCCACTGAGTGAGGCCAGAGATCGAACCTGCATCCTCATGGATACTAGTCGGATTCGTTTCCACTGCACCACAGTGGGAACACCCTCATTCTTTTTTTTTTCTTTTAATTGAGGTACAGTTGATTTACAACATTCCAAATGTACAGCAAAATGATTGTATATATTTACATACATATATACATACACACATATATATGTGTGTATGTATATATTCTTTTTCAGATTCTTTTCCATTACAGGTAATTACAGGATAATAAATATAGTTCCCTGTGCTATACAATTGGTCCTTATAGTTTATCTATTTTATACATAGCAGTGTGTGTATGTTACCCCCAAACTCCTAATTATCCTCCCCTTACTCCCACCCTGCCTTTCCCCTTTGGTAACTGTAAGTTTATTTCCTATGTCTGTCAGTCCATTTGTTTTTACACTAGCATTTTTCAAGGTGGCTGGTGAAAGTGTTTCCATTGAAAGTTTCTAGTGATTTCAGGTTTTATACTCACTGATGGGACAACAATGCTTGTTTAACAATGCTCAAAGCTTTTTAACAAATAATAATTAAAGATGAGCTTGAAACATTTCCTGAAAAGGTGTGAATTTTTCTCAAAGGAACAGAGGGTGGATTTATCAAGAGTCTTGTCTGAATCAACAGTGAGGAAACCCAAGAGCTCTGAAGCCTCAACCACATCGGGAGACTGAAATTGATGTCCTTGGTGTGTCTACTGCTAGAGGGAAACCGGCCAAAGCAATTTTGCTAAACTGGGGGCTTCCCCATGGCTGCTGCTCTAGAGTATCAGGCAAGCCAGGAGAGCAGGGTTGCAGAGAAGAGACCAAGCTGACCTCATTGGTTAAGAGATATTTCAACATTGGATTAAAGTTTACAGCCACCCCGTTGTCCAAATCCAACACACAAATGTCCCTTTTCTTTCCCAAATGATTAGGTAAGTCACTCTGCACTTATACTTACACATATTGTTATAGATGCATGGATTCTGCCATTCTTATGCTAAGTTTAATTTTGAGAAGCAAGCAACTCAAGCATTTCTTCTGTTAAAAAAAAAAAAACTTCAAGCTCTACCTTTTTATCTAAATAAGCTATCAAGAAGATCTTAACTTTATAGCCTTTTGGATTAAATCTTTCCAACTCCATGCTTTCAACACTTTTGTTAACTCAGTCATGGAGATTTCTTGGTAATATATGGTTTTTGATCTTATCTGGATTGCTGTTCCTCAACTACAGCTCTCCATTTAAAATCACTTTCCTGAGAGTGATGTACATTTGGGGCATCTGAGTATATTTGTAGAACTAGTAGTTGTGGTAACAAGACTAAGTTTACATGTCTGTCCACATCAGCACCATGTACTCAAGATGGATTTCAGCTGCCAAAAAGGTCACTCCAAACTGCTTGCACAAACCTGTCTTTATGCCCCTGTTTATTATGCTCCCATGTAGTCGATGTCTTAGGCACTGAAACAGTACAGCCATATATCAACAGCTCTCTGGTGGTTCCGAATGTTCTAAACAAGAGCAAGGGTGCGCTGAACCTCCCATGTAAACTTTATACAACAGATTCAGCAGAACTGTAATTATTTACAAAATGATGGCATGAGAAATCTCTGGATTTATATCTTACGTTAAAGTAACTTAGATGGTGTCCACATAATTCTTGAATTCGTGGTAGGTTTGCAATTTATTTGGTTTTATTTTGGTTGCACTTGATACAGCTCTAAGGCTATTTTCATTGAAATTTCCAAAAGAAAACAACTAAGATTGGACAGGTCTCTGAAATGTACGTGACAATCGGGCCTGGTGGATAAGGTCGGTACCATAGCAACTTGAACTTGTTCCTGCATTGGCAGAAAGTCATGTGCCTTGGGTCTATAATGCGAAATCCATTTTTTTTTTTTGTTTTTTTTTTTTTTTGCTTTTAAAATGAAAACAAACTAATTAAGAAAAAATATAACATTATGGAGACATATCAGTAGACACCAGGCCAACTAAATCAGGTGGAATTTAGAACTTTGTGTCCCTTTTTTTTTTTTTTTTTCTCCCAATTTGTTTCATGTCCAGAATAGCAAATCTAAGCACAAAGCTCCCTTTGAGGTCAAGGGGACTCCCTGTTTGTACAGGCATCACAGGGTGGAGATGAAAAGAAAGGAATGAAGCTTCTGAGAACATGGAAAAACCCGGTTTGAATGAAGATTACAGTCCCAAAGTTAAAGTGATACAATCACATTAAAATATCATAGAGACTTATACCAATTTGTAAACTATATCACTTAGAAACTCATAAAATTATTATTATAAAATTATTTTGTCCCTATTGAAACAGACTTTGAGGCACTGAGGACTTCAATGAGAAAAATCTACCTCCCGTTTTGGCATATTTACAAATCAATGTGTTAAGTCAATTATATTTTCTCCTTTCTTGTCCTCCTGGGAAGTTAAAATTTCTGCCCTCTACCCCCCAAATAATAATGTTATCACCAGAATCCTTTGCTCACATATTAAAATTACTTCGGGCATGTTCTATTGAGATATTTCAGTGGGTATTTAGCCCGTAAGAGCATGAATAATCTGCTATGAAATGTTATCTTATTACTGTCAACATACTTTTCAAGCTTTAACTAAATATTGCTCCTAACTCCACTGTAGGAAAGAAAAAGATTATTATCATATCTTCTTCTCACAGCAAGATGACTGAAAGAAGAGCTATTAGTTAAGTGTTTTACTCAAGGCAAGAGAAAGCATTAGGGTTAGAAATAAGATTAGACTGCACTGTAACACTTGTTCTGCAAACCAGGCTCAGCTTATGAAGTGCCTGCTGATTTAGGAGGATGAAGAAAAGAGTCCAGACAATCACTGTTATTCTCCTCATATCATTAACTGGGAATAAACTAGGTCAGTACTTTCAGGGAGGATTCATTTGTTCAGACCTTGAAGGAGATTCACTGTGAACTATAGGACCATATCAAGTACTTCAGCTACTACTGGAGAGTATTTTTACCCAGTGAGGAACTGTCCAAGCCTCCCTACATGGCATAGTAAACACATGATCTGTCAATCAATCCTGAAAAATCACAGAACTCAATTTACTTGTTAAAAGTGAATTAGTTAATAAATAATGTCTCTGTATGGAAACGATCTATTCTCTTAGGAAAATATGATTTTGACATGAAGCCAAACCAAAACCAGAAATTACGAGACAGAAATGTATAGAATTGGGAGCCTTGAGGTTTGCTTTGCCAAAAGTGGATGCATTTTTTGAGAACTTTGGAATTCACATTATAGTTCTGTGCCTCATTTTTCTTAAATATAAAATAAGAATGATAACAGTGCAGCTTAATTGGAAAAACTAAAAAAAATTAATAAAATGGGTGTTTATATTCTTCTGACCAATTATCCTCAGAATCTTTGAAATTGTCACATTTTATCGTTTTGTAATTGATTTTACATAAACTATTTTGCCTTGTAAAATTTCACTTGGTATAAATTTATCTTAAAGATTGAAGTGATATATAGAGGTAAGTACACTTTCATGTCTTTTTGTAAGTGGAGGTACTATTTTAAAAGGTCATTTTATGGCATGTCTTGAAGTTATTAAAGATCTACCAAATCTACTCTAAACAGGTGTCAAACCCCACGATGGGCTTTCCTACTTTGTATAAACGTTATTTTATTGCTTTTTAAAAATGAAGTTCATAAATAATGGCAAATGAAAATAACTTTGTTTTCTATTTATTAAAAAAATACGAAGAAAATAGGATGATCAGAATTAAACTTTTAGAAAGAAGTAAATTGGAAGTACATCTATTAGAAGCAATAACTGCCTTTCAGGTACAAGGTATGCATTAAGCAGCACTATGGATTTATAGGTCTGTTGAACCAACCAAAACTTCAGTGAAAACAACCTCAGATTTTTTTGACATCTAGACTTCAGGAAGGAAGGGACACTCTCATTTGTCCAAAGAGCTGTCCGTTATCTAGTTTAAGGGGGTGAACAAAGTTCTGGACAATCTGAAGAATGTAAGGAGATAGTCTTTTTCGGAGCAGTAACTCTTATCTTGTCTGTACTCCATGAATCCTTTCCACTCTCCCCCTAAATCCTTCCAGCAGATTGTGGGCTGTGGTTCATTGCATCAGGGATGGTTACTTTAGGAACGAGTGAGAAGCAGAGGGAAAAGCCCACTGACTTTCCTGGCTTTATTTTCCCAGAACTTAAATCCATTAAGATCAAATGGATTTATTTTAGCTGCCTCTTAGGCATGGGAAATATCAGGCAAAAGAAAGACAGTCCCTCAAAACTAAGGGTTTTGTGGTTGTCGTTTCTCAGAGATTTCCCTTGAGCCAGAGAGAGAACCCTCGAGCCAGAGAGATATCAGATGGGTTTTAAAAGGCTGCTTCCTGGCAGCCTATCACGTGATACAGTGAGAGCAAGATTGCAAGGCTGGGGTGGATAGATATGTGGAGCCTCTTGGCAGAGGAGCACCATGGGGCTCCTTTGCTGGGCTGGCCCATTCTCCCAACATCTTGATGGGAGCAGAAGCACACATCACCCAGCCAGCAATAGGTGAGAACTGTCCTGCCTCAATCAGCAGCAGCTTGACTAGGGATTGCCCTCCTGCAAAGCCTTAAGACTTTCCTTGAGGTATCTGACTTTCTCTTATGGACATCTTCAAAATACTCAAAAGCCCACCCAAAGATGCCAGGTCTCCTTGGGCTCCCTGTGGTATTGTAGTAAACCAGGGAAGCCCATCTCTGTGTGCGATGGGGCTAAATAATAAAAGATTGAGACAGGGTCATGATGAGAGAGGGACTTCCACCATGATCACCTTTGGAGGGATTATAAAGGCATTAAATTTCATGTTTGAGTTGTTGTATAAGAATGCATTTGATGTTCAACTCACTTCAAACTAGGCATGAACTCACAACGAAGAGAAACCCCAGCAAAGGCAGGGAGCTGCTTACCTTCTGCTTGCTTCCTCTGTTCAACTCCTTCCAGAAATCGACTAAATTCCAAAGTAGATGGATGAAAATCACTTCTCCCAGAACTTTCCTGAAAGACAAGACAAGTTAAGCACTCTGGTTTCACAGGCCATCGCTGCCAACCACTTAACATAGAAATGGATGAAAATTGTCCAACCCCCTAAACAAGATTTGCTGAATGCTATTCAAATAGTAATCACTTAGAAGTGACTCAGTGTTTAAGTTCAAATCTGAAACAGGTCTGAACACATTTCCTGAAGGGGGAAAGGACCAAATTTTAAATCTTGGGATGCCACGTTTCCTTGTCAGCAGATGAATCTGACCAGGCCCTAAACTTAGTACTTGCTTGCTCAGTGTGGACTAGTTGA
Source organism: Sus scrofa (assembly GCF_054392235.1). Taxonomy (NCBI): domain Eukaryota; kingdom Metazoa; phylum Chordata; class Mammalia; order Artiodactyla; family Suidae; genus Sus; species Sus scrofa. The sequence goes on along the minus strand of NC_139390.1, from coordinate 90,337,375 downwards.
AACTCACATTAGTGAAGAGGCCAGTCTTGCAGGCTCCTCTGTCTGGTCTGTTACTATAACCCTACATACGCCTGGGTTAATTACACCCCAGTGGCTCAACTTAACTGTGCTCTACCCATAAATATGTATATATTTTTTTCTTCTGTGTGTCATTCTAATATTCAAAATACTTTGATTTGAAATGAACATATCAGGGATAGTTTTCAATTTAAATAAGATTTTCTTCTCAACCTCATGACCATTTATAAGATTATTTCTTCTAAGAACGTCCTTCCTCCAGCCACCACCATTGTCCTGCACCCAGATTGGTCTCTTTTAAAACTGGTGATTCTCTGTGTAAACATTCTATGATGTGGTGGACAATATAGTATCAAACACTATCGAGTTTAAAGGTAACTTAAAAAAATTTTTAAAGAAAATTTTTTTCTTTTTATGGCCACTCCCATGGCCTATGGAGGTTCCTAGGCTAGGGGCCAAATAGGAGCTGTAGCCGCCAGCCTATACCACAGCCACAGCAACGCCAGGTCTGAGCTGACTCTGAGACCTATACAACACAGGTCATGGCAATGCTGGATCCTTAACCCATTGAGCGAGGCCTGGGATTGAACCTGTGACCTCACGGATACTAGTGGGTTTGTTACTGCTGAGTCATGGCTGGGAATTCCTATTAATCTATTTTATACTTAGTGGTGCATATATGTTACTCCCAAACTCCCTGATTTATTCCTCCCCTGCCTTTTAAAAATTGAACCCAAGCGATTGTAACTTTCCACTGGAGAGTTTAACATCCTACAGTCATCAGGGTCCACGAGTGCAGTTAACCAGCTCTACTGATACAAACATTTCTTTGCAAGCATTTACTGAGATATTGTAAATTACTTAACTACAGCAGTGTACTTTCTCTCCCTTAATCTTGATCTGATCCCCGAGGGGCTATTTATTACAGATATATACAACTTGTCATTAGAAGTGAAGTTAATGTAATATGACACAAGTAGCACACATTGTTTAAATGTGTTCCAGAAAGTTAGCAAATTTTGTTCAGAGAATACTTACGTGCTCTTCTGCCTGAAAAGCAGCAAGAAAGGAGTGAGGCCCTAGGGGTAGGGGCAAAATATGAAACACTGCTCACTGTAGGTGGCCAATTAATACCCTCTATCCAAGCTGGAACAAATCCTTCCACTCTGTACTAAAGCATAGAATCTCTTATCTGCTTAAGCATTATCAAATATTTTAGCAAATCCTAGTAACTTCAAACACAGGTTTAATGGAATGCAGTGCTAAAACATGCAAAGTCAAGAATCAAGTTTTTTAAGAACATAATCTGTTTTAGAAGATTGCAAGAGAACTACTTTGCAACGCCCATTACAATAATCTCATCCCATGAGGAAAGACGTCTGATTTGGCAAAACATTGCATCTGTTGAAGCAAAGCGCACAACTCTGCCTTCCCCCAAATCAGAGCCATAAGCAGGAAAATCATTTTAATTCCTTAGAAGCTGAAAGAGGGTACAGCTATTGGTCTAGTTCTCAGCATTTGGCCACCAGATAAGACTCATTTGAGAGGGAATTCGAATAGACGGCCACATGACATTAACAGTGTCATCCAGCTGGGACGTGTGCCAGTATTAATTCAACACTGTGGTCTGTATCTCATCACCAAATTAAAAGTAATACAATTCATTATACCACCAGCAAGAAAAAAGCCAAAACAAAAACAAAAGACCAACATAGCAGTAGTAAAGCTCTGACAAAATTTGTTTTTGCTCTTTAGTACATTTACTTGAAAATGGATCCATTTCTCCCCCAACTCTGCTGTCTTCTTTTCCTGGATAACTGGGATATATTTTAACTGTCTTTTCATCTTTGCCATCTTCATCTGGGATTCTGCTCATGCACTCAGGGTGGTTTAGATGAAAGATCAGAAAGTAGGTAAAGTGAGAGAAATCTCCCTTTCAAAGTAAGGCAAACACAGCATGAAGCCAGAAAGAAAGGGGAAGAAACAGACAGAGAGAGACAGACAAAACTGCCTGGAGAAAACTGATCTTTCCATGTTTTTTTAAAGCAAAAGCTGAGTAACATACTTGACACACAAGCATAACATTTTATGCCTGTTTTAAAAGCCTGAATATATGGAGCCAAAAGGCACTTCCTAGCTAAAAGCAGGGGAGGAAAAAGAGCCATTTTTATTTTTCTTAAAAAGAATTTCTTAGTAGGGTTTGCACAGCTAAAGGAATCTAGTGCTTGTGAGTGATGCAAGATAACACTTTCTTGTAATTTTATATAGTAAGCAAAGATTTAGAATATTTACAGACCACCCTGAGTAAGAACGTCACTGGATTCTAGGAGCATGCTCAGACCAGAACATTCATCTTAAAAAAAAAAAAAAAGGGTCTAATGGCCCTCACGCCATATATGGCTATAGGGAAAGGTATGCCTTTGACCTCCCAGTGCCTGCAGAATAAGAACACAAAGTCATTACAGCCTACTGAAAGGGCTTTCTTTCTTTAATTTCTTATAATGACTACCTTTTAAAATCAGATCTGGCCAGTGACTACCCTAACACACTAAGGTTCTCCACATTGTAATCTCTGACAGAAGGACATTGTAAAGATATCTGTATTGTCTTGAGTGACAGTCTGCTGGGGTGGGAGGCCATGATTCAGTGTTAAAGTTTTGCCACCATTTACACATCAGCAAACTGGACTGTTTTGCTCTTTTGGAGCTGCTGGCTTGCTTCTGTTAACCTAGAAGGCAGATGTGTGTGTTATATTTTAGAGCCTATACAACCAGTCTGGTATCAGCGCCTTTTTTTTTTTTTTTTTTTTGGTTTATGGGTAGATCTCGAAACAGTCAGATTTTCTTCTTACTAAAATGGATATAGGAACGTCCCAGGCTTTCAGTCAAGAAGAATTCCTTTCATTTTTATTCTAGGCAATGTAATTGTAATGAATTACAGCATTCCACTATTTATATTCTCAACGTACACTTCCACAGAAGTTCCCTGTCATCCAGCATTAGTTAACAGATGCTACAATGTCTGATCTTCAAGATTTTGTGGCCCTGGGTATTTTTCCCATTACTCAGGCAGCTAGATTTTCCCCCATTGGTTATTTCCTCCCTGGGAATAAAGGCACTTTTGCTTAAGCATTAACTCCTTCATGGCTCCACTTGGTCTAGCTTAACATAGCAATGAATAAAACCAATGACACCACGCTTGTCTGAAGGAGAGCTCATTCCTACGTACGGACAAATTGAAGGGTTAATCGGTTAGATTTTCCTGAATTGCTAAGAATATCCTTTTAAAAAATATTTGCAGTAATTACTTTTCTATCAAGCAACTCTTTACAGCAAAAGATGCCAGGCAACTTATGCAGCATTACTGTCTAGCAACAGGAACATATAACCAACATAACACAGCATGTTACCTGCGAGTCATAATCTAGTTAGGATGCAGATTTCCAAATATTTTATTTTAAGATACCAGTTCAATTTATTTTTTACTTCAATGAAAGCCCTTTGGTTTTCCTCCCTTCTGGATTCCTGAAGATGCCATATAAGTCTAACCTAGTCTAACAATGTTACTTTTCTAGGAAACACAGTATTGTGCAAAAGTTTCCTTATGCTTTGTGTTCTATAACTTGTAATTCATTAAGTTTGAGTTATTTTAACAGAGAGCCAGGGAGCCTTAGAGGTCATGATCATTTCTAATAGATAGGTATTTATTACAATAAATAGGTATTTATTTTAGGGGTAGGCAAGTATAACCTTCCACCTCAAGTTTTGGAGACCGGCATTTCCAAACCAAGATTAGCTATATGGTTTCCTTGACGTTGGTAAAAAAAAAAGCAGGTGCTATTTTATTTATATCAATAGATGAATGCATTGTCCTCTTTGTGCACATTAATCCACTTGCGGATTCAAAGACCATTTTTAGTTGCTTGTACCAGAATTACAGAGGTTCATAAGGATCACTTCTTACCCCAAGGAGATCTGGAATTCTGGTAGGCTTCTTGCTGAAAATGCACTCAGATGCTTACAGAGGGCTTCACCCAGTGTGCCCATGAGTGAAATTAACTTAAGTCAAATTTTCTTCTGTTGGATACTGAAGAGTACGGGGTTGCATACTGTCATTCAGAAGTGACTCACTATTACCTTCTCACAGCTGATTCTGCAAGGCAGAGAGATAGTGGCAAAGGCAAATGCTGTCAAGAGGGAAACTTGGCTGAACTAAAGCTTTCCCATTCCTGGCTTTCATCCAGAAGTACATACAAGACTTGTAGACTCACATAATTTTTCTGAGGGTATTTGAAAAGATATTCTTTAATTTTTTTTTAATTTTTGTTTTATTTTTTACGGCTGCACCTGTGGCATATGGAAATTCCCAGGCTAGGGGTCGAATTAGAGCTGTAGCTGCCAGCCAGCCTATACAACAGCCACAGCAACACCAGATCCAAGCTGCATCTGCGACCTACACCACAGCTCATGGCCATGCCGGATCCTTGAGCCACTGAGTGAGGCCACAGCTTCATGAACACCATGTCTAGAGCCACAATGGAAGCTCCTGAAAAGCTATCCTTTCAATCTCGAGCAGTAGTGGATAAAATCTGTAATTGTCTGTTGCAAACCTGTCCAATTGCAGGAGACCTGTTTCCCAAAATTGTTTACAATAAATCAGAGAAAGAAGAGTTCCCGTCATGTTTCGGTGGAACCTGACTAGCATACATGAGGACCCGGGTTCGATCCCTGGCCTTGCTCAGTGGGTTGAGGATCCTGTGTTGCGTGAGCAGTGGTGTAGATCACAGATGTGGCTTGGATCTGGCGTTGCTGTGGCTGTGGTGTAGGCCGGTGGCTACAGCTCCGATTGGACCCCTAGCCTGAGAACCTCCATATGCCTCGGGTGAGGCCCTAAAAAAAAAAAAAGAAAAAAAAAAAGAAAAAAAAAAAGAAATCAGAAAAAGCAAACAAAAAACAAGATACCTGAGTATATTTAAATTTTGAAATTTTCAAAAACTCTGGATTGGCATGATGCAGGTTAAAATTTCTATCTTCAACAAACTCATGGCATATTCAGTAATGGGGGCTTTCAAACAATGTTCCTGAGAGCCTCAGTAGGAGCTGGGGCTGGAGTGGAGGGAGGAGAGAGGTCAGGAGAGAAAAGTCTGCCTCTTTGATTGTATGACTGTACGTTTTGGCTAGTGTATGTATACACTGAAGAGCACCATAAGACTTCATCTGACGAGATTCTCAAAGAAAGAAAGAAATATTACAAAATACACATTCTAGATGAATGTGTTACAGGAGAATGGCAGAAATCCAGGGTAGTTGTTTTTAGCAAGAGAATATTTTTTTCCCAATAAAAACCTATGAAGACCACCAGAATTTTCCTGGAATTTGAACAGACTTTAGTATTCATTATGGGACTATGAATCAATTTTACCTCAAAGAGGAAGATAAGAAATAAGCACTGTAGCAAGGATTTTATGTGAAAATAGCTAAGGAGAGAAGTGCATTAATGCAAAAATAATTACTTTTTAGGCTATAAATGTAACATATTTTCATACACAGAGAAGTATTTTTAAGGCAACATCAAATCATCTGTAGACCCACTGTTAGTTTTTCTGTGAATATAGGAATGATAGGGTAATTGATATCATATTAAATACACTTTTGTGGCCTTTGTATCTAATTTAACATTGTCATGTGTAGTTTCTCATGCTTAAAAAAATCTTTAATGAAGGAAGAAATGGCAGAGGCAGAATTGAAGCAAGTTGTTGTTGGTCTATTCTCCTGGTAACACATCCATCTAGAATGTGTATTTTGTAATGTTTCTTTCTTTGAGAATCTTTTGTCAGATGAAGTCTTATGGTGATCTTCAATGTATACATACACTAGCCAAAAATTTTAAGAAGTGTGGCAAATGGACCTCAGCTCTTTACAAATTCGTTCACTTTTCTCTCTGAACAACTGCCAGCTGGTGACAAGCAGTATTTGCCTTGAAGCTAATATTTTCCTGGAGGTGGGAGCTTCAGTGGTCCTAGGCCTCTGGAAATTTGATCTAGTCTCTCTGAGGGATATTTTCCCTATTGGTCTACCCTTTGCTTTCCTAATTTTTTCCATTATCTCATAAAGAAAATAGTTATAAAATAAATAAAAGGCAATTTCCATTGTGAGAAGAAAAGCCAAATAATCAGTTTGAAAAGAATTGTCTTAATGAACTGCTAAGCCTAAATTAGATTTCCTGATATAAACTAAAATGAAATGCCCACAGCTTGTGACAAATTAATGACTATTGCATATATTAAGCAAAAGATTATCTGGTCTGTCTGCAAGCTAAAAAAAGGCAAGATTTCCCAACCAAAGGCCAGAGGAAATGAGTTTGGGGGATGGGTAGATTGACACAATGCTTAAGTCTTTCATCCACTAAGATTTTCTCCAAATATATTTTAGATTAAGTACTAAAGAATCATTAGATCTATCTGAAGTTCACACCTACTACAAGTATTAAACACCTTGGCATAAGATACAATCTGTCCCGACGAGCAAATTTAAAGAATTAAAACAGTCTGCCGAGTGGTACTCATAATCTAGTAGGTTCAACTATTTATTTTCTGTCTTCTTTGAGCTTTCTCTCTCTCTCTCTCAGCTTTTTTTCCCTAACTGGAATATCCTCCACCTTGCCATGGAAACCATGGTTACCTTCTAATGATCATATTAGTTTAGTTTAGTTTTAGACTTTAAACCCTCCCTATCGTCACCTAACGCCTCCTCCCATTTACTCAGAAAGCTGCCTGTAAATCCTTTATCTTAACAGTGTATAAAAATTGTCTTTTTACATATCTTTCCTCACCTACACAATTTTAAATAGCTGAGAACATCATTTTTCTTAGCATCCAGTGGCATCCTAATCATTGAGTAGGAACTCAAAAATAATCATTAAGTAAATTAATAAACAAATGATACATACAGAAATAAGTGGAATCAATGAATAGAAAAGGGAATCAAATTTTACCTAACGGGGATATTGCCGTTAGAGTGACACTATATGGCACTTTTGCCAGTTCTTTTTGTGCAATAACCTAGCACTTCAAGCTCCATGTGGCCAGGTGAATGCTACTTGGTTAGCTGCAACCATTAAAACATCACCTGCAGTCAAACATACCTTTCAGTCTCTGTGTTATTTAAGAGAACTAAGGACCTTGGCCTAGAGCATTTCTTTTGGATAAACCATCATTAAGGGTTAATGACCCATTGCCTTGCTTTAGGCCAAAAACTATTTCTAATCAGTCATTAGTCTCCCCCTACTTGGCCTGAAGCTCTGATTATTGCTTAATTTAAGCACAAACTAATATGCAGGCAGAACAGTGACTATCTCTGTCCATTAAGCATAATGAGTACATATTTCAGTGAATTTAATCAGTTGTTTACATACAAGTTAGTTCTCAGCAATAACAGAAATGGTGTCCTTCACTTTTAAAAAATTTAAGCATAATATCCAAAGAGGTCAGATCATCTTTCTTGTTTCCTCCATGGATCAACATTGTTATATTTAAGATTAAATATTTTTAAAGTTACAAAGTAGATCACATTTTATTTCAATGTTTTGCCATGTTACTCTCTATTCATGTTCTTTCTCTTAGCACAGATTTGATTAGTTTCTCAAAATATATAACAATTATCTAATGACAGTGTGACCCATGCTTCTTCAGGCAATTTGATACCATATGATTTCATAAATACCTTAGGTTCCTAAATTAGTAACAGAAAATGTATCATGGAACTTTCCAGAGTTTTGTTTTATAAATATTTACTACAGCACAAAACTTTGTTATACTTCTTGAGTCTACTTGATAATCTCCTGATTAGACCATCCCATGCTTGGAGGAGCCAAAGAAAAATTGTGGAGTCTGCCAAAGGCAAATAGTCTGTGTATTCTTTCAAAATTCTATTTTTTCAATAGCTTGTGGTGGTTTTTTTTTTTTTTTTCTGATAAAATTAACGACTTAGACTAACAAGGCACTCATTGATCTTTGACCTTTTCAGCCACATCAAAAGCATCTTAAAAGCCAATTAGTTGGAAATACAGAGAAAAGGTCATTTTATTACCACACTCAACCTTGGAACCATAATATTTTACACAGATTCACATTATCCCATGCCTTTCATTAGAAAAATAGAAAGATAAATACTTCAATCCATAAAGTAGGTAGATATTTTGCATGCACAAATGATTTTACTTTTCCTCATTTTAGTCATTTTTTTTAGCACAGCCAATGCACACAGACTCTGGTAAATGCTCTCTTGATTATCTCTTTTGATGTAGAACAGGGACAACCCTGATAAATGATGTCTATTGATAATCCCCAAACCTCATTGTAGCCACTGGCCTTAATTACTTTCTCACGACGGGCCCTTCACCAGACTGTTTCAGAAGGAAAAATACATATAAGATTAAACATTACCTTTTATTCCCAATCCTCCCTTTCTTTTCTGACAGTATAGATCTTTAGGCAGGATAACACAGAGGGAAATAAAACCAAGGACTTGAAGGTCTTTGGAATTAAGCCCTCAGAAATGAAAATAATTATTTCATTCAATTGCTTATGCAATATATTTGTAATTAAATTTCTAAAATTAGGCATTTCAAGAAGCATTCACTCATTAATTTTTCTGATTTGGTTTTAGGATATGTAATTTGCAACACCCTGGGTTAGATATACTTTGGATGTATAATAATAAAAAGACATTTTTACCATACTTACACAATTATCGTTTACTAGAGGATATTACAACTTGGTCAATCCTTTGCTATGTTGTGCTGGGATATGATGTCTTTCTGTCAGTTTAATAAGAAAAGGTAGAAATCATTTTGATTTTGGTAGCAGATACTTTCCTGTGACACAGAGAACCAATTCATCTTATAAAAATGAGAGTATCAGATTTTTCTCTAAGCAAGAGGTTATTTTTGTATATATTGCAGAAAAGAAAACAAGTATACCCTCCCCCCTAAAAAAATCCTAGAACAAAAATCTAAAATGCCTTAAAATAAAGCATAGTGCCATAATATTGTAATCTAAAAAATATGTGGAGCTGGTGAAATAAAGTCGCCAAGGTCACTTGTAACATACAATATCAGGTATTGAAAACTGTATTGGGCTTTGATTTTTCTGAGCAAGAATTTCCAGTCTTTTCCTGAATGCTTTTCCTTTAAAGTACAAGCAGACCACATTCATCAAAACCAGATGCTAATGTCTCTCTGCTCAGTTTCAGTTATCAATATCAAGTTTGAAAGATCCAAAACATTTTTGTAAAAATGGCCTATGCCTGTGAGCAGGTCATAGTCACCAAGGTTGACATGAGTCAAAGTCCATAAATGCCTTTGAAACAAACAAACAAAAACATCAAGGTCACCAAACCATGGTTTTCTCTTTAATTTTTTAAGTCAAAAAATTACTTGTTCAAGAAATTTCACATACATGTGCAACACACACACACACACACCCCACATGCATGTTTTTGCTAAGGTCTGCTAAACGTTAGGCCAGGAGAGAAGCCAAACTTCCAGATTTGGTTCCTTTGAAAACTTCTGACACTGAACAAATCAGTCCTTCAAACTCTAGTTGGCTCTGTTGGCCACAGTGTGTCCATATGATGGAGATGTGCAGTCAGCAATCAAGAGCTCTGGTGGTGTCAATCCCACAGTCTTGAGTGCATGGGGCAGACCACAGGTTAGACCTCCTCAGGTAGTACCAATGTGTTGGTAGAGATGGGACCATGTCATACGCTGATAGTCTCAAAAGAATATTGAGGTCATTGATTTGCTTAGATGCCCTCCCCTTGGGCATCCAAAATTCTAACCATATACTATTTTCTTCAGCTATATTTGACTAGTCTACATAAAAGTCTTTCTTTTCCTCTTAGAAAATGAGAATAATGGCAAGGATATGTTAGACAAAATTTCACTTGAGTACTGATTTAAGGCTTTTAAAATTTACTGCTGCTATGGAATCTCAAAGAGATAATCAAATTTTTTAAAAAATTCTTGACTTCATAAATTCACTTATTGGCAAAGAAATTATCAAAATACCAACTAAGTGTTAATATTCTGATATAGTTTACGGGGCCACATAGCATAATTGCGTGCTACTTGTATATTAAATATGATTGTCTATTTTAAATGTGATATAAACACTAGAATTTTAATCTTAGAGGTAGGTTAAGTGCTGTGTTAGGCACTAAATGTGCAGTGATAAACAAAGCAGTCAGGAGCTCTGTCCTCACAGAGCTCACAGCCATACATTAAACAAACACAAACATTAATAAACACATGAACGGGAGTTCCTGTCACGGTGCAGCAGAAACGAATCCAACTAGGAACCATGAGCTTGTGGGTTCCATCCCTTCCCTTGCTCAGTGGGTTAAGGATCTGGTGTTGCCGTGAGCTGTGGTGCAGCTTGCAGACATGGCTCGGATCTGGCATTGCTGTGGCTCTGGTGTAGGCTGGCAGCTGTAGCTCCGATTAGACCCCTAGCCTGGGAACCTCCATATGCCGTGGGTGTGGCCTGGAAAGACAAAAAATAAAAATAAAAATAAATAAATAAATAAAAATAAACACATGAATAAACAAAGAAATAACTCGTAGTATGTACAATGAAGAAAATAAACAGAGCACAGTAAGACTTTTTAAATTTTGTAGGTCATAGATGGCATGATGGTTAATTTTAGATGACTATTTGACTGGGCCATGGGCTTCCTAGATATTTGGTTAAAAATTATTCTGAATGTGTCTGTGGGAGTATTTCTGGATGAGATTAACATGTGAATTGGTCACTAAATGAATAAAGCAGATTGCCCTCCTTAACTGGCTGGGTCCCATCCAAGCAGTTGAAAGCCTGAATAGAGCAAAGTTCCTCTTCCCTGACTGCCTTCTAGCTGGGACATCTCTTTTTTTCTGCTTTCTGACTTCTGGCTCTTCCTAGGTCTCCAGCCTGCCAATATTTTCAACAGAACTACACTTTTGGCTCTCTAATGTCTCTAGTTTGCTGACTACAGATCTTAGGACTGGTCAGCCTCCACTAAACTGCTAGCCAGAACAAAATCCAACACTCTTTAGAAGAAGACAGACACAATACATATACTCACTGATGTAACACTGGCAATGTCTAGAAGAAAATTAAAAATTTCTAGATGTGGCAGTGAGGAGAAAACAACAAGGAAACAGGATCCGCATTCAGGAGAAAAATCAGTAAAAAGAAACACTCAGAAATAACCAAGGATGAAGGAATTAACAGATAAGGACTTAAAAACATAATAGCTAAAATAGTAATTTAGGAGCTCCTGTCATGGCTCAATGGTAAAGAACCCAACTAGCATCCATGAAGACACGTCTTCGATCCCTGGCCTCGCTCAGTGGATTAAGGATCCAGCGTTGCCATGAACTGTGGTATAGGCTGCAGACACAGCTCAGATCCTGAATTGCTGTGGCTGTGGTATAGGCCAGCAGCTACAGCTCCAATTCAACCCCTAGCCTGGAAACTTCCATATGCCATGGGTACAGTTCTAAAAAGACAAATAAATAAGTAAATAAATAAATAAAATAGTAATTTAACAGAATGGGATTAATAGCAGATTAGACACTTAGAAGAAAACAGCAGTGAGCTTGAACACATAGCAATGGAAACTACTCAAACTAAAGCACAAACTAAATGACTGAAGTGAAATAAACAGAACCTCAGTAACCTGTGGAAACCTCATAATACATTGTAACAGAGAGTGGTTTATTCCATAAGGCAAGCTTGGATGAGTTGATTAGTAACATTCACCACATTAACAAATTAAAGAAAAAAACCCATAAGATTGTCTCAATTAATATAGAAAAAAAAATGTACAATATTCAATTCCCAGAATTCTCTTTGGGCACAGTGAGTTAAGGATCCAGCATTGTCACTGATCCACTTAGGTCACCGCTATGGTGCAGGTTTGAGCCCTGGCCCAGGAACTTTCAAATGTTGTGAGCACAGCCAAAAACAAACAAACAAACAATTCAATACCCATTTAGGATAAAAAAAAAAAAAACTTTAAAAAATTTTATTTTTTATTTTATATTTTAAATTTATTATAGTTGATTTACAATGTTCAGTCAATCTCTGTTGTACAGCAAAGTGATCCAGTTACACATATATATACATTCTTTTTCTCATATTATCTTCTAGCACATTCTATCACAAGTTCCTGGATATAGTTCCCTGTGCTATACAGCAGGACCTCATTGCTTATCCATTCTAAATGTAAGAGTTTGCATCTACTAACCCCAAACTCCCAGTCCATCCCATTCCCTCCCCCTCCCCTTGGCAACCACAAGTCTGTTCTCTATGTCCATGAGTTTGTTTCTGTTCTGTAGGTAGGTTCATTTGTGCCATATTTTACATTCTACATATAAGTGATATCATATGTTGTCTTTCTCTTCCTGACTTACTTCACTTAGCATGAGAATCTCTAGTTGCATCCATATTGTTAGCATTATTTTGTTCTTTTTTATGGCTGAGTGGTATTCCATTGTATATACGTACCATATTTTCTTAATCCACTCATCTGTTGATGGACATTTAGGTTGTTTCCATGTCTTGGCTACTGTGAATAGTGTTGAAATGAACATAGGGGTGCATGTATCTTTTTGAATGAAAGTTTTGTCAGATAAATGACCAGGAAAGGGATTGTTGGATAATATGATAGTCAGAACGAAAATATTATTGGCAAAGTAGCAATAGATGGGAACTTCTAACTTAATACAGTGCATCTATGAAATACTTATAGCTAATATTATACTTAATGATAAAAGACTAAATGCTTTCCTCTAAGATCAAGAATAATACAAGATTAACTGCTCTTTGCACTTCTATTCAGTGCTGTGCTAAAGTCATGAAAGCTAGTGAAGCCAAGGAACAAAAAAAAAACAGTAAAAGACGTACAGTTCAGAAATTAAGAAGCAAAGCTCTCTAACCAGTTTTCTTTTTCTAAGTAAATCATTTGTAACAATTTCTTTCTTTTCTTTTTTATTTTACCTTCTAGGTTCCAGTTCAAAGCTATGAATATTATTTTAGCTCTTGGTCTGTGAAAGAACAAACTCCCTTTCTGCCTGGAATTGATGTCTTCTGCTTAGCTTCAGGTTGGAACTGTTCTTCTCAAATCCATCAAAATCAAACTTTGGACCTCTGCTAAAATGCAAAAATGACCACCCATTACTTCCATCCCTGAGGGCATACTCCTTTGCAATGTTACAACTCAACCTGTCAAGAGAAGTGGGGATGGTAGGTGAAAACTATTACATTTCGAATGGTTAAGCAATGAGGTCCTACCATACAGCACAGGAAACTATAGCCAATCTCTTGGGGTAGAACATGATGGAATATAGTAGAGAAAAAAAAGTGTGTGTGTGTGTGTGTGTGTGTGTGTGTATACACATTCTTTTTATATAAGTGTGTATATAAGTTTGTGTTTATGACTGGGTCACTATCTGTACAGCAGAAATTGACATGACACTCTAATTTAAAAAAAAGCCATATCTCCACTTTTTTTTTTCTTTTTAGGAGCATACCCGCGGCATATAGGATCAAATCGGAGCTACAGCTGCCAGCCTATACCACAGCTACAGCAGTGCCAGATCTGAGCAATGTCTGCCATCTACACCACAGCTTACAGCAACCCCAGGTCCTAAACCTACTGAGAGGAGCCAGGGGTTGATCTTGCCTACATCCTCATGAATATAATTGGGTTCATTACAGCTGAGCCACAATGGGAACACCCATATCTCCAACTTTTGAATCTGTCCTTTTTACTTGTACAAGTGGGAGTTCTATGTCCTATAACCTATTAGAACTCTCTCAAAGTTTCAACTTCTCTCAGTTTTGCCTTGCTATATGACGTGTGTGTGTGTGTGTGTGTGTGTGTGTGTGTACTTAGTGGGATTGAACTAAAAAGGGAAAACTGCCATGAGCCTAAAAAAATTATCTAATTAGAAATTGACACACTTCTCTTTACCTTTATCTTCACCTTGATTTCTACATTAGACTTATTCATTTTTAATACATTTTATTGAAGTATAGGTGACTTACAATGTTGTGTTAGCGTCAGTTATATGGCAAAGTGAATCTGCCATACATATACATATATAACCATTCTTTTTGAGATTCTTTCCTTATATAGGCTATTGCAGAGTATTAGGTAGATTCCCCCCAGCTGTACAGCGTGTCCTTTTTACCTTTTGATTTTGTATATAATAGTGTGTATGCATTAGATTTATTTTCAATGCAGTGCCTTGTGGCTGGCAATAAAGAAGGCACACTAAATAGTTAAATAATTGATATATTTGATGCACTTACCCAAGGAAAGTAAAATTTGAAAAGCCATTTTCATTAGAAGAGTTTCTGACATTGAGGGTTAATGTCATCTTATTTGGAATGTCTCCTGTCAGAAGTTGAAACTTCCAGATGTTCACATGGCAACCCCCACCTGTAGCTCATTCATTTATCCATTCAGCAAACATATATTCATCACCCACTATGTGCTGGGTCCTATACTAGACTGAAGTCACAATGATGGAAAAGACAAAGACATCATTTCAAAATACGGGTTTTTAGGGACCATTACAAAAATAGAGATTATCAGTGGGATGCATTGCACTTTTGTTAGTAAAGCACTAACATGCATAAATTATTTGTTTAAAGGGATTCTCTTAATAGAGAAACTTACCCATCAGTTATATTTTTACATACTGTTTTAGGCAGGACAGAATGAATTAAGCTAAGAGCCCCTGGGTAAAATTCTAGATGTGCCCATAAAATGTCACACATGCCAAGTGCCTCAATATTGTATTTTGCCACAGAAATAAGACCAAAAACTTGTGTGGCAAAGGAAGATACATGTGTGAATAAACTGGTATGGACAGGAGGACGCAGTACGGTAGTGAGAGGCCAAAGCAAAGGCTTTGCAGAGAAGATCATTCTTGATGTGGGAGGCAAATGGGTGTTGGACAAGATGTAAGAGAGGGAGGGAGTATTATTATAGGCATGGGAAGCAATATTACCAAAGACATAAAATGAAGGACACAGTGTTTGGCGTGGAGATGAGTACAGAATGGGGCTTGGAGGGGGAGGAGAGGAGAGGTAGTTGCAACAAGATCCTAGTTATTGAGATCAGATGGTAGAGAATTCGCATGCCATACTGTGCTGAATTTGGACTTATTTTTGTGAAGTAATAGGAAAACTACTGAGCCATTCTGAGCGGGTAAATACCAGTGAGAATTAGATTTGCATTTTACAAAGGTGTCTCTAGTGGTATTTTGGACAGTGAAGGAAGGTATGGAAATAAGCAAGACCCAGCTAAAAAACAAAACTGGAGAGTTCTGTGGTGGCCTAGCGGTTAAGGATTTGGCACTCTCACTGCTGTGGCTTGGGTTCAATCCCCAGGCCGGGAACCTCCACATGCCACAGGTGCAACCAAAAGCAAACAAAACGACAACAAAACTATTACAGAGAGGAGTTCCCATTGTGTCTCATCGGGTTAAGAATCCAGCTAGTATCCATGAGGATGTGGGTTCGATCCCTGCCCTCACTCAATGGGTTAAAGGATCCAGCGTTGCTATGAGCTTCGAGTCATAGACATGGCTTGGATCTGGCTTGGCTGCGGCTGTGGTATAGGGTGGCAATTGCAGCTCCAAGTCTACCCCTAGCGTGGGAACTTCCCTGTGCCACAGGTATGGCCCTAAAAAGGAACAACAACAACAACAACCAAAAACTATCACAGAGAAGTGTAAGAGAAGGCAAAGGCCTAAGGCCATCTCAGTGGCAGGGAGGGAGGGGCATATCTGCTGAGCAGTCAGACTTGGTCCTGTTGAAATGTGACTGGTGACAGAAGAGGAACTGGCCAGGAGGACTCCATGTTTGGACCTGGGCCCTTAACTGAGTGAAGAGTGGTCTCACTAGGCACAATAAGAAACAGGCAAGCAAGCTTCCAGTGATTTCAGAAATTGATGAGGCTAGCAGATAGTGACATTGATACCTATTTATCATCAAAATAGAACACGGGGTTGAGGTGGTCCTCTGGGATATCCAAGGAGAGTGTTTCACCTGTATCTTGTGTCCCTGATTCTAGCTACGGGCCAAGCTGGTGTCTCATGGACCCAGCTCAGATAATGCTCCATGATCTTCTTTCTCTTGTGGATGAGAAAATATTGACATCATGAATTCTAATTCAGTGGATAGTCTACCCCAGATACTCAAAAAGTTCTTTGCAGTCTCATTATTCTAAGGACTAAGGACCTCGTGTTCTTAAGCAAGTCTCTGATCCTCACTTCTGTGAGAATTCTCAGCTAGATGGTTCTTATGTTTCCTGTCTGGCTCTTTTAACAACCAAATCTGTACTGTGTTGGACAAAAGAAAGAGACCTCATTATTAAGTCATAGAAGAGTGAGTGGGTATGCCTATGTGAAAAATGGGTACTCCGTTTCTTCCAAAATATTATAGGGGGCTTTGTTAGTTGAAGGAGTCCTTTTTATAGCTAGCACAGACATTTTTCCAGCAAATTTTTAAAAATTTTATTTTTTTGGAGCTCCCATTGTGGTGCAGCAGAAACTAATTTGCCTAGGAACCATGAGGTTGCGGGTTCGATCCCTGGCCTTGTTCAGAAGGCTAAGGATCTGGCATTGCCTTGAGCTGTGGTGTAGGTCACAGACGCAGCTCAGATTCTGCGTAACTGTGGCTGTGGCATAGGCTGGCAGCTATAGCTCCCGGTGAGACCCCTAGCTTGGGAACCTCCACATGCCATGAGAGTGGTCCTAAAAATCAAAAAGAAAAAAAAAAATTTATTTTTTGTGGAGGAAGAATTGATTTACATTGCTATGTTAATTTCTGATATACAGCAAAATGATTCATATATATTGTATATAAATACAAATATATATATACATGTGTGTGTGTGTGTGTGTGTATATATATATATATATATATATATATATATTCTTTTTCAGTTTGTTTTCCATTATAGATTATTACAAGATATTGAAAATAGCTCCCTATGCTATACAGTAGGACCTTGTGGTAAGTCTATTTTATAATATATAGTAGTTTATATCTGTTAATACCAAGCTCTGAATTTATCCCTCCCCCAAACCTTCTCCCTTTGGTAACCATAAGTTTGTTTTCTATATCAGTAAATCTGCTTCTATTTTGTAAATAAGTTCATTTGTATCATTTTCTAAAGATCCCACATATAAGTGATAATCACATATTTCTCTTTCTCTGTCTGATTACTTCATTTAGTGTGATGATCTCTAGGTCCCTCCATGCTGCTGCACCTTCCAGCATTTTATTTTATTTATTTTATTTTTTATTTTATTTTATTATTTTATTTTTGCTTTTTAGGGCTGCACTCTCAGCATATGGAAGTTCCCAGGCTAGGGGTCAAATTGGAGCTACAGCTGCCGGCCTGCACCACAGCCACAGAAACGTGGGATCTGAGCCATGTCTGCGACCTACACCACAGCTCACCACAAAGCTGGATCCCCGACCCACTGAGTGAAGCCAGGAGTTGAACGCACATCCTCATGAATACTAGTTGGATTCGTTTCTGCTGCGCCACAACAGGAACTCCCTTTCCAGCATTTTAACACAAGGATATCTTTTACTTTTAGGAGCTATTACCTCCAGAGTGCCAAATATTAAATTTATGGATAAGATAGTCTAAAAGCAGAAATCAAATAATCAAGGCTACCTATTTACTATTCATTCTTTCAGTAAGATAAAAAAAAATAAAACATCTTTTCCTTTTCTAAACCTAATTTTGGGCTTTGCCCAAGTGCTCAAAAACCACCTATCTTTCCTTATGAAAAGGACCAGGCAAAAACTGAAAGCAAGTTTTGAACATTTGGCAATGTTGTCCTGGATATTTTTAAGGTTATCTTCACAGAAGCAATGTGGGTTTAAAGGAAAATAGTGTAACTGTGACTTTTTTTTTTTTCTTTTTGCTTTTTTAGGGCCACACATGTGGCATATGGAACTTCCCAGGCTAAGGGTCAAATTGCAGCTATAGCTGCCTACACCACAGTCACAGCAACATGGGATCCAACCTGCATCTGCGACCTACATCACAGCTCATGGCAACATTGGATCCTTAACCCACCTAGCAAGGCCAGCGATCAAACCTGCAACCTCATGGTTCCCAGTCGGATTCGTTTCCGCTGCACCACGACAGGAACTCCCTGTGATTTTTTTTTTTTTTTTAAATGTTAAGGCTCAAGGGCATGCCTTTGGCATTGCTCCCTCTATGACCATCAAGATACCATTTCCCTGCCCCTGTTCATACAGCTGTATATACAAGAAAACCAGGGTCTCATTTATGGTCTTGCTTCTTCTCCTCATGGGACTTGCTGATGTTCTCAATTTAAATCTAAGACATAAGTGCAATGGGCTGACTTAGGCTTTACAATAAAGTCACATATTCACAAATATACAAGAAAAATGCAATAGCCCACAAAACTAATCTGTTTCACTTGATAGCACTACTCTATTCAAATTCACTGCATGTTTTAAACCTTATCATGTATGTTTGTGAATGGGAATTGAAGAATTTGTGGCAGCATTAAACACCCAGGAATTCTGTAGAGTTCTGAGTTAGCCTTTCTTTTCTTTTTAAAGCATTATGAGTCTTATTTGATGTTATTTTCATATGGAGTTAGGTCTGCTATTGGTATAAACTCCTGAACACTGAATTTAGTGATGGGCTTGGAAGCAACAAAATTCCAACTCACTTTCATCCTCAACTGATGGTCTATCTACCAAGGTGGTTAGGGACCATATTTCTGTAGGGGTTTGGTTTTCCAAATATGTTGGCAGTTCTTGGCCTCCATTCAGATGCTGGCTGGTATGGAATTTGTTTTCCTTTGAAGTCCACTCCAAGACTTGAGGAGAATGATTTGTATCTGAGTCTGTTTTGCTTCTCAGGTGGTATCAGACTCCCTTGCAGAGACTTTGCCAGAAATAACCTCTGTTGGAAGGAAAGGAGAAGGGAGGGAGGCAAGGAGGAATAAGGGAGAAATAGAGCGTATCCGACTGGTTTTTGTATTTCAAAGTTTTGAAAAAGAAAGCAGGACTTACACTGTGTGGAATTCACTTAAATAAATATTCCATTGCCTAGATAATCAGACTCAAGTGTTTTGGTACAAGATGAGAAAGATATAGCTTGATGGTTATTCATGGATGGCTATGAGTGCAGTTCTTAGCCCACAATGTGACCTGATGCAGAAAAAGAGCCCCATATTAGGCTGCACCGATGGAGAAACATAGTGCCTGAATCACAGGGTGCAGAGGTCCCTCTTGATGCTACTACTTTCATGCTGGTTGAAGGCATTGTATTTAATCCAGTGACTTCAATCTAAAGAGGATTGTGACAAACTAGAACATAATCTGAACATGGCCACCAAGGAGCCCTAGCACAAGAGACGTGATATTTGAGAAAGAGTGAAAGAAAGTCAACATAGTTATCTCAGACCCAAGAAGGATTAGATGGCATTTCTGAAAGTGTTTTGGACTGACAACTGAGTCAGAATCACTTGAGGTGCTTTTCAAAATATAGATTTCCTGGCTCCATGTGTGAATTAGAGAATTAGAATCTTGGGGGCTAGTTGGCAGAAGATGGATACACTTCTTCAAAAAGTTTCCAGATAGTGTTTACGCACACAAGCATTTAGAAACTACAGGAACAGAGAGAAGCCGAGAGAAATCTCGTAGGAATTGATGGGCACTCATACTGCAGACATGGGGCTAAGGCATATGCTGTGGGTCCAAGGATGGAGCTAAAGCTGCAGAGACAGAGTTCGGTACAATGAACCAACCCCTCGAAATCATGAGGACTTTTTCATTGGAGATGGTTTTACTTTCTCCTGTATGCCCTCATTTCTTAACAAATGACAACAAAAAGTGCCTTCACTTCATGGCGAAGTAAATATTTTGGAATGGATGAATGGAGTAACTCTTTGATTAGGATGCCCGGATATTTGGGTTTGATAAGGCAGGTCTTACTTTATACCTGTTAAGCCAATGTCTTTTCCAGTTTAGCATTTGTCCTAAATTTCTCATTTTTTAAGCAAAGTATTATTATTATTCCTAGTGGCATAAACATAAGACAGGCTAGGTGTAGCCTACATCCACTGTCTATTTTCAGGTTCTGCCGTGGTCTCCTCTGCAACCTGCGAGGTGAATGTAAGTGAACAGAGTTGTCACCTCTAACATTTGGTGAAATCTGAAAGATGACCAACAGTGACCCTCTCTCTTTGCCCTGTTCTTTCTAGCTGTTACATAGTGAACCCTTCCTTTATAGAGCAGCATGCAGAAAGCTCGCTGATAAAACAGAATACCTTGGGACCCAGTGGAGGACAGCTAATTTGATCCAGCCTCAGACGGTGAAGAGGTAAGCTGACTATTCCTGCAGGCTGTGTGGTATACCCACCGGCCATGCCATCACCTCTGTTTGGCTGGCAAGGTGTACAAAGCTGCCTGGCTACCAATTAACAAGGCCAGAGGACCATGTGGAAAATTATAAGCTAGGTGTGCATAAGTATGGGCAGTAAACCGAGGCTGAGCTGTTCTGACAAGAACATGGAGCAAGTAATTGGAATACTCTAATTACTGTGGTTTTGTCTGAACTTTGAATGGTGTTTGTCTCCAGCTGTTTAGTTATTTTACTGTTTGTTAATTCTATTTTGTTTTCCAATAAACCCTTTCAGCAGCAATATTCTGCAAACAGAAATGAACATTAACTGTGTGTTTAATGAAAACTGAAGTTCTGAATTTTTATTTCACAAAATCCGTCAACAGTTACTATCCACATAAGGGTCATGTGACATCATTGGTCATAAGAAATCTAGAAGTTATGAATCTGCTGAAAATGCACTAATGTCTACTTAGGTTGAACTACATGAAATTGCAGTTTTGTATCTCAAAAACAGAGAGTTTCAGCAGCATATAATTCAACCCTAAAGCTTCCTAAGTTAATCGTCATTTTAAGATGATAATTTATCACGAACACTGGCAGAAGGTTCATTTATATATCATTCTTTGAATGCTAGAGTTTCATTTAGTCAAACGGTTGCTTTTATAAATGAGTATCACCCATTTTCCATTCTAAATTTTTAATGCATTACCAAAAGTCAAGCTAATTGGCTTAATTAGCAACAGAACAATTTGCAAACATTTAAATGATATGATTATCAGTACATATCAAATGCTTCAAGTGGAAAATTAGTTAAGTGAATTCTTACCTGAAATACCCAAATCACAAATGGCAAAATGCAATAGTAATCTGAATATGAATTTTGGAGGAGCAAATCATTATGGTAAACAATACTCTTTCCAAATTAAGAAACATGTGAAGCAGAAATATGGCTGGAATTGGTTATGCCATAAAAATAATTCATAATTGCATCCAAATAAACTGGAGTAGTCTATAAGAGGAAAACATCTACTTGCTAAAATTCATAAATACTTTTCTATATACATAAGGTAATAATAGTAAAAAGATGCTGTGATGATGCTTAGGTTGAATAAAAGAGATTCATTTGACACAGTCCATGCAATTTTCTCTTTGCTGCCCATCATCAACCCAGTACTAAAATTGTCAAGCCTCAAAAGAACTACTTTGTAAATTACCTAAATATCCTTAAAAGCAGGGGACTTTTGTAAGGCAGTCCTCTAAATTTTGGTTAAAGCTTTTTAAATTAAAATCTTTAATCAGCAAGTATGGTGATGAAATGTGGTCATCCCACGTTTAGTGGTTTATGAGAACGAGATTAGGCTGCAACACAAAGCAGTAAGCATCCTGTCCTAAGAAACTGGAAGGAACAAGATGGAAGGAGCCTGATGCGGGATGCCACATCTGGATCAGGAAAGAAGCTGGGCTAGATCATCGGGTTTCAAGCTTTCCTATCGTGGTCTGAACAATCCTTTTTTTTTTTTTTTTTTTTTTTATTTTCGAGGAGATATGTACAGATGAGAAAAGCACAACTCTTTTAGAAATCTGTATTCATCAAGCGAGAAAAGGGCAGGAAAGAAGGAAGAGAGAGAAAGAGGGAAGGAAAGGGAGGGAGAGAGGGAGAAGGAAGGAGGAAGGACAAGAGGATCCCTGTTGGCCAACAGGCTGGAGGGGTCTGTGTTCCTGAAGCAGACCTAGTTCTCATGAGTGAGCTCCTTTACAGCCTGTCTGTTTTTATGCAATGACCCTTATGCCAGGAAATGGGCAGGGGCCCAAGCACAATAACCCCTAGAACACAGTCAAGACCTATGCTGGGGTGCCGGGTGGGTGGGAGGAGAAAGGCGGAATAGGAGAGGCACTCATGGTCTAGGTCACTGCCGCCAAATCAGCACGGGTGGGCGATCTGCAGACAGGCGGGATCAGCTGACCTTAGCGCGTCCCACAGGCTCCATGGGGTGAAGGGCAGGGCTCTCGTGGTTAGGAAAACTGCAGACCAGACCAACTCTGCATCTCACCAGTAACGTGAGCCCTGTTGGGTGAGGGTCCCTGATCTGTGGTGGCCTCTTTCCACCCCACGGTGGTGCCAGAGCCAGCAGAGCACAGGAGTGAAGAGTAGAGCGTGTGGAGCCAGACGGACGTTGAACCCAAGCCTGGCCCCACACCTTACAGCCTAGGAGATCCTGAATAATTTCCTGAACATGTCTAAGCCTGCAGCTTCATTTGTGAAGTGGAGCTATTTCTGACTTCATTATGCTTGGGGAAGGATTAAATAAAAGAAAATATGACCAGTGTTGACTGTCTGATAATTTTGAGTAAGCACTCAGTAAATTGCAGCGATTATGACTAACTATTAACAGTCTTTTTACTGTTATTAACATGATGACTATTATTAGTGTGACTAGGTGGCATTCTGGTTTTCCCCTCTTCCCCTCAGAAATTCAATACTGGTACTATGGTTTCCCTCATTTACTCAATAAATGTTTATTAAATTCCTACTGTCTACAGGGGTCTGAGATGACTGGGATTGAAAGGTGTGGCAGGATCTCTTGTCTGGGTGAGGAAACTAGGCTTTCTGCCTCTTCGGAGACAGTCTTTGCTCAGAAGTAATATAAGTGAATCTCTATTGCCTATGCTTTGGTAGGTGGCTAAATCACGGAAGCTTTGTTTTGTGTTCCTTGGGAAAGCTTATCATATGAACGTGTAAGCCTCTTCCTTTCAAAGATGATGTAAGCACATGCGTGTGTGTTTTCTCCACACGTGGAAATTGGATCTCACTAGGGACTAGAAAGATAAGGCAGTGTTGTGCCCAAACAGCAGCATGGTGGCCACGGCAGTGTAGCAGTGTATGGTTTCAGGTGATGGGACTGCACTTAGGCTTGGCTCTGTCTCAATATCTCTGTCACACTGAGCCAGCTGAGGTCTCCGAGAAGGCAGAGCTATTTGTGCCTCCATATCCAACTGGTTCTAAGCGGATTCCTTTGCTGTGAACAGCTGTCCCATCCCCTACTACCTGCCGAGCACCACTCATCCTGCAACTCAGCTCCTGTGTGATCTCTACACGGTCCAGCTGATAACACTGGTCCAGTGATGCGTGGTGCACACTCTCCTTTGTCCCCTCATGCACTCTCTACAAACTTCTGTAATTCTACAGAAAATACCTTTTTTTTTTTGTCCTTTACCCATATCTGTCTGTATGTTTCTGCCAGTCTGTTCCTTAAGGACAGAAATGATTTCTTATTGATATTGTATCTCTAGCACATAACATAATGCCTAGAACATAAATAAGAATCTAATAAAAACTTTCTGGAGTTGCCTGGTGGCTCAGCGGGTTAAGGATCTGGCATTGTCACTGCTGTGGCACGTTTCGATCCCTGGCCCCAGAATTTCCCCATGCTGCGGGTGTGGCTTAAAAAAACCTTGCTGAATAGATGAGTGAATGAATGAATGAAAAAAATGAATGAAAAGAAACAAGGATTCGAGTAGTATTGGTGTGTAGGATTAATTATTCTACCCTAAAACTTCTCCTGTCCTTTATCAGCAAAATCTCTAGGAGTGAGTTCTCCTTCCAACGTTTTCCCTTCACAGTCTTGATTCTCTTAGACCTTTAAACTCTCAAAAGAACTACCCCTGAACATTCAACTGAAAGTTTCAGAAACTAAATACCATCCTCCCACTTCTGACAACTGCTGCCAGAGATTCTCACTCACCTACAAGCCCTGTAGATGTGTCATCACTTTCAATTTCCTAAAAGCCCCAACTTCCCTTCTCCATCACTTCTGAACCCGATGACAATTCTAATTCTCTTTTCCTTTCCCTAACCCTCCAAAAGCACAACCCTTCCACTTACCATGACCCCATCTCTTCTCAGTTACTGATAACCTTGGCCTCCAACTCACTCCTCCTCTTATTTATACTCTCTCTTCATTAATCTACTTCCATCCCACCCCCTTCCCCAGGATCATTCTCAGTTTTGCTCAAGCATATTGGCTTTTGCTTTTCACACAAAGTCCTCACTGAGTGTCGCCTGCCCTTGTATCCACCGCTCCACGGTGTTCTTTGTCTTTAACTTCTTATCCCTGTCCTCCTCTGCAAGTTCTTTTCAGGCCACATTTAGACACACATGGGTCCCTTTTTTCCTCACACAGTTATCACTGGATTCCATGCACTTGTCTCACTGCCACTCCAGACGTGCCTACTGTTCATCATATCTAAACCTGTGGGAGCAGTGCCCTAATTCCCTCCAAGCTGAGAATTACTTGAAGTAGTCCCGAAAAACCTAACGAGTCAATTTGAGAGTCAAGTCCAAGGTCAACTAAATCTCCCTCAATTCTGATGATGGACCCTATCCACTCTTTTCTTTTCAGCTTCTGACAGCTGACCCTGACTGCTTTTTCCACATTTTGTCCACTTCTTGTCTCTAACTGGTCATTGATTCCACACCATGTTTCTGGTTCCATTATACCCAAACCACATTCATAACCAGTATCATAAGTCTTGGGAAATATTCAATTTGATACCAAAGTTATCAAGCACCCAGTGTAATGCCTGGCACTTAATAGTTCTTTATATATCAGTTCTCTACATGTACACTTTCTCTTTGCCCAGGATAACACTGTGAGGTTCTTCATTTCACAGACAGAACCTTCAATGTACCACCGAGACATCAATTCAATTTTCCCAGCTTTCAGGGCAGATCAGTGACTACATCAGGTCCAGGAAGCAGCTCTCCTCTCTTTAGGCACAGGCGCTACATTTGTCCCTTTCACCTCTCTGCTTCCAAACCTTATTTGACACCATGAAATTTCATTTCTCCAAACTCCAAAGAGACGTCCAGCTTTAACAATGATCTGAGGAGTTCCCACCGTGGCACAGCAGAAACAAATCTGACTAGGAACTATGAGGTTGTGGGTTCAATCCCTGGCCTCGCTCAGTGGGTTAAGGACCCAGCGTTGCTGTGAGCTGTGGTGTAGGCCGGCAGCTATAGCTCCGATTAGACCCCTAGTCTGGGAACCTCCATATGCCACGGGTACGGCCCTAAAAAAAAGGACAAAAGACAAAAACAAAAACCAAAAAAACCCCTAATGATCTGAAACACAGAGATTCTTAACAATGGAGTAAGGCCAACAAATGTGCGAGGATTTAAAACAAACTCATCACTGCCAAGACAGAATGCTTTGAAAAATAGAAAGGAATGAATTCTTTACACTCTAAAAGGATACTTACTTTACAAAAGAGGATCCACCGAAAGTGTCTCTAAAGCGTGCAGTACCCTGTTACTTAACATATCTTATATACATATATTTACATTTTGTACAATTTTATATATAAAGTGATACTATCCATCCTAAATAATATTAATGCATTTTGTATTGTTAATATGAAGAGCAGTTGATAACAGATTATTGATTGAAAATGACAAGTTCAAGATAATACATATAGTCTGATACCATAAAAATAAGTCTCATGCAAAAAAATGCATATGTTATTATCTATAAGAACTTGTATCCTTATTTGGATTTCATATAGCTGGAAATTAAGGATATTTCTTTTTATTTTTTCCTATTATAAACAAGCTAAAGAACACAGACTTGATTTCCTAAAGAAAAGTTTGGACACACTATGGAGATTACACATTACATTTTTCTAATAATCAGTATCTCAGTGTAGTGAGATTATGAATGACTAAAAACATTTTTAACCTGTATTATGTGCTTTCTCAAAAACATATATTACTTGCTTAATAAAACAACAAAACAAGTGGATCAAACAAGCAAACCCTATATTCATTGTACCACATCAGATACGCTGGCAGGTCAACATACCACATACACATCCCTCACCGACAGCTGACAGGTTATCATGGCAAAATACAGCAGTTCCTACTTTGAAATGCATACAGCAAATATCTGCTATCCATGTTAATCAGTTTATCAGCTGTCTTTGTCTTTACACAAACTCCAAAGGTGACCAATAATTTAAATGCCATTTCATGCCATCATTACTAGAGTCACCATACTAGTATTGATGTAGCTTGAATTCCCGGGGGAAAAATGTGCATAGATTCAAACAAACTTGAAAAATCCAAACAGAGTCTTTTATTAGTGACCCCTAATGACCCACAATCAAGGCTAAACATCTTGGCTAAACAATTATCTTTGGGAATTGAAATGTAAACAGAAAGAACACTCGCTGTTTGCCCTTACCCTATGTGGCTTTTCCTTTCCAGCAAGCAACAACACATCTACATACGTCCTATCAACGGTAGAAAGTTCCTGGTACAATTTTAAAAGTTTGCACTTTCTTATTTAGAAAGCAAAACGAATATTATTGTGTACCTATGTATGCAAATAAATGGCTTTCCCCTAAACAAAACCCAGTATTAGAACTATATAGGAAACAGAAGACTTTGTTTCACAACCAGGCATCCAAAATACCTCCATGATGCTATTTGCACTCCTTCCACTCACAGTTCCAAATCATTTTGCCTCTCAAATACCATACAAATAGCTTTTCAAAACTCGGGTATACTCACTTGCACACCAGTCTTTAGAATTATGTCCCAAGAGCTGTTGAATGATAGAAGTTATGGTGCTGATAAAAAGTTATAGAAATAATCTAAAACGTGTGGAGGTATGTATGTGTGTGTGTCTAGAAGAAGAGATTTCACAAAGAATCAGTTTATGCCTTTGCACTGGGTCTAAAGAATTAAAATGAGTACAAACCTTGACGCCTTTCATAAATCCCAAGCTGTTAGATCAAAGTCATTGAGGATATGCTGTTAAGAGTCAGAACATTCTAGCCTCGTATACTTTTACTTTTAATGGACATTATTTTTGGACTGATTTCCTACAACTCTTACAATGTTCATTATGCTGAAAGAACCATTTCAGGAACTTTCAGAGTCAGATATTTTAGCCACACAGACTCCTTGCAGAGATAGAACTAAAATAAATTACTTTCATTTTATTTTTTTACAATCTTAAACCTGTGCAAATATAGAGAGAAACAGGAATTGCAAAGGCAAATATCCCTTTCAGGGAATGGTATTAACAGAATATCAATTTGTCCATGCTGTGCCACATGACTCGTGATGCTTACTTTCTAAAGAAATGACACTATTTTTAAAAAGTACAAATGTCCTGACATGGCATTTGAAATAAATGGAGAGAAAAGCGCAATAAAAAAGGAAATAGTAAATGATTATATTAAACTCTAGCCCTTTACTTGGCCATCTGTCTTCAATTTCAGGCATGTTGTTTTTGAGTAGCGTCCCCTTGTAACCAAATACAATAGGATAGGCAAGTTAATGAACTACGACACATCCCATCATAAATGTGATGTATCACCAAGGCAAAGCCACCCAAGATGCAAGGCAGCTACTGTTTTCCTGTGAAGCTACTAGTTTTTAGTTCAGTGCCCGGGGGGAAAGAGTAGCCTCATTTATCTTTGTGTTCATTGTAAACTCCCAGACTGCTACCCTATCCTGTTTCTCCCTTCCTGGCCTTGACCTCTAAAGAAGAATGAAAAAGGTAGAGAAGTCACAGAGAGATGTAAGTAAAGGAGAAAGACGTGAGATTTGGATGCATCTGAAAGAAAAGTACATTGTCACTGTTTTCATCACCAATCAGGATTCCTCATTAAATTACAAATCAGTTTTGCTAACTGTTATTGGCCAATTCAGTTATTGACCAACTGGGTCTTTGTATATTCCTCTCCTGAAACTCAACACTTTCCTTAAAAAACTCCTAATTAGTTTACATTCTTTAAATTTATTTAGACAACACTATTCTCTGAAGCACTGGATTTAATTTCTTGCTTATGAAAAATGTTTTATAATATTTCAGGATAAATGAAATACACAGTGTTAGAAACTAGGAGACTTAGCAGATTGCATGGGAGGGGTCTGAGTCTCCCCTAATCCATTTTTATTTTTGTGTCTAATGGACTGAGTGATTTCGTTTTGTTTTGTTTTCGCCTTTTTTTTTTTTGGTCTTTTTTTAGGACCACACCCGTGGTATATGGAGGTTCCTAGGCTAGGGGTCAAATCGGAGCTGTAGCTGATGGCCTACACCACAGCCACAGCAACACCAGATCTGAGCTGCGTCAGTGACCTATAGCACAGCTCACGGCAATGCTGGATCCATAACCCACTGAGAGAGGCCAATGACAGAACCTGCATCCTCATGGATGTCGGTCAGATTAATTTCCACTGAGCCATGACGGAACTCCTGATTTTGATATAACAGGACAGTTGATTGTAAAGCTCATTAATGTACAAGATTAAGGATATCTCCTTGAATTCATTTCCTTCTCTGACTTTACCCTTTCCATCTATTCCACTCTAACTCAAGTAAAAAACTGACCTCCCTACTTACTTGATTTAGGACAGGAAGTTGATTCCTCATTCACATGTGCTGAAAACAACCTGATCCATTTCACCTTAGAATTCTCCATTTTCTATGGGAATTGTTCTTCCCAGCACCAATTCTTATGCAGGGCATGGTGGACAGAATGCTGAGATTCCCTCCCCTGGGTGTATATGCACCGTATACTCCCCTTCCCATGAGTGTGAACAAGACTGGGAACATGATGGAGTCCACTCCCAGTTCCTTTTCAAGGCTCACCTGATTAGATCAGACTTGCCCAGCTTTTGTTTACTGAAAGTTGTCTGATTTGGGACCTTAATTACATCTGCAAAACCTTTTCACCTTTGAAACATAAGGTAGCCCAATGATGGGAGAAGGAGAGATTCAAAGTGCAAGGCTCTCTCCTGCTGGTCTTGAAGGAGCAAAGCGCTGTGTGCTGAAGGGGGCCACATGGAATGGTGGGTGGTTAGGAGCTAAGACTGACTGTTGTATTACAGCCTGCAAGAAAATAGGGACTGAGTCCCATAGCTGCAAGGAACTGAAATCTTCTGAACCCTGGATGAGCTTGGAAGAGGAGGCTGAGCCTCAGAGGAAATCACAGCCCAGGCCAACACCTCGATTTCAACCTGGTGAGACCCTGAGCACAGGACCCAGCTACCTTGTTCTTGGACTCCTGACCTATGGAAACTGTGAGATAATAAACTTGTGTTGCTTTAAGTCACTAAATGTGGGGTAATCTGTTAAGGAGCAATAGAGAATTAATACATAGAGGATGTGAATCCACTCATGGGCGTTGTGAAGTTTTTTTTTTTTCCTTATTTATTTATTTATGGAACATAGTTGATTACAATGTGTTAATTTCTGCTATACAGTAAAGTGACTCAGTTATATATATGCACACATTCTTTGTAGTATTCTTTTTCATTAAGGTTTATCACAGGATATTGAATATAGTTGCCTGTGCTATAAAATAGGACCTTGTTGTTTATCCATTTTATATGTAATAGTTTGCATCTGCTAACCCCAAATGCACTGTAAAGTGTTAGCTGATTAATTTCCTGCGAGTCCTCAGCCTTTTGTTCACTGCCCTGAATGGTCACAATTTAGTATTACTCATGATTCACAATCACAAAGACAAATTCATTTCATCTTTGGACTATTCATACTGAAATCTAGATGTACCTGTCCTTCCTATTTTATAGATGAGGAACTGAAGTTCAGAATAATGGACTAGTTTGAATTTACACAGCTAATAAGTAGGAAAAAATTGAGACCTATTCCAGCATTCTTTCCACAATGGTAGTTTAATTGGATTAAAATTTACTTTTGGTTTAATTATAATGTAACCAATCCCTCCCACTTCGGAGTTATGTCAGCACTGCTATTTATTGTCAATTTTCCTATTTCCCATAACACCCAATACAATCCACTATAACTATACTAGAACTTTTGTTTCCCATAGTATTCTATCAGCAGAGTAAGCCGTAACTGATGAGTATTTATATTTTGTGAATTAAGGAAAGACTTTAATGAGGATGAACTGGCTGGATAGATGGGAGAGGTAATTAGAAATATTAAGATGTTTGCAAATTATAATGGGGTGGAGAAGTGGGAACAGGCAATTAAGAAAGCAGAAAGGTTTTAAACCAAAATTTTAAGGAAAAATTGTTTCTAATGAAACACTTGCAATATATATTGATGAAATACTTAAGACACTGTGACATATTCAAACCAAATCTCCCAATAAAATAATCATTAATGAAATACAAAAAATTAATGAAATAGAATTATAGGACTATGATTTTATCTAACACTTTGGCAAAGTAATAATCTCTATTTTTGCCTCACACATCACTGTCACTGTAAGGACTGAGACCTTAATAAGTAGGTCATTGTGAAAAAAAAAGTCTTCCCCAACCTCAGGTCAACCTAACATCTCTTCCAAGGGAACTTCAAGAATACCCTACATTGGGAGCTCTTGCTATGGTGCAGTAGGTTAAGAACGTGACTATGGTGGCTTGGGTCACTTCAGAGGCAGAGGTTCCATCCCCTGCCCAGCACAGTGGGTTAAGGATCTGGCTTTGCTGTAGCTGAGGTGTGAGTTGCAGTTGTGGCTAGGATTTGATCTTTGGCCCTGGAACTTCCATATGCCGTGGGTGTGACTATTAAAATAATAATACTCTACATTGGAAAGAACTAGAACCCTAGACTAAACTCTGAAATACTCAGTTCTTTCTTTAACAAGGTATGGTCACTGACTGAACTCTACAGTTTTCTGAAGCCCCTTGTTGCTTCATTGTGACAATAACCAGGAAACCTGAGGTTCCTTGAAGAAAATCTCTAGTCTTCCAACTCTGTATCCTCTGGGTCAGGTATAATGGTTCTATGTGAAATGGGGATTAATTATGCATTTTGCTCCCAAGGATTCTCTAGCTGCCAGAAGCTCATAACTGAGTGAGTTCAGATCTATCAGCTCATGTGAGATGCAAGCATGTCAGGGCAGCAGCAGCAAAGACAGATCAGCTAGTGGAACATGGCTGCATGAATCATACAAATTCAAGGAGTCGCTCTTTCTCAGTGGGAATTTTGGAGGCTTTATGTATTTCTTAAGTATGATTTCTATGGACTGAGAGATATTAAAACTATACACTTTTTGGAGCTGATTTTTGCAACACATTTTTCTTTTGCCTCTGCAAAAATTTTTATGTGGGGGAAACATACTGAATTCTCATGTGATTTCTTCTTAATTTTAGAAAAACGTGATCAACAAGAATACTATTCAAGTGTGAGTACAGTAATTAAAGGGCCAAAGTAGAGGGAAGGACCAAATGTCATCCCAAAGATAGTCTTCTGGGATGTTATTGACACCAGTTTGGGACTCCAGTATATGGAAGTCCACAGGTGAAGTCCCAAACTGGACTCAATAGAGTACCCTGGGCCCCAGGTCTAAGGTCACTATAAGGGTAGCAATCCAGGAAAAGAGTGCTCAATAATGGCTTACCCATCAAAGCAGACACACGTCCCCTGTTAGGTCTGATTGCCCTCATTTTCAGTCTATAACTGCTAGAAGTCACAGTTATTCTTTGACTGAACACGGATACTCTTCCTCTATAAAACAATCATTTGTCAAGAGCAATGCAAGTGTTAGCTCACACTACGGTGGTATCCATACTGCAATACAGAAATGCATCAAGTTGACACACCATATACCTTAAATTTACACAAGGTCATGTATCAGTTATATTTGAATTTAAAAAGAGCATATAAGTGGCCTGAAAGAGTAAATACTAGCTCCAAAGGTGTTTAAGTTTCCACTGTCATATGACTAACACATGGCAAGGACCTCAAAGTCTATCAAAAACTTCAAAATAGGGTTGCCAGATAAAATATAGGACACCCAGTCACATTTAAATCTCAGGTAAATAATAAATAATTTTTAGTATAAGTATACCCCAACATTTCATCAATATATATTAGAAATTATTTATTGTTTATCTAAAGTTCAGTTTTAATAGGGCATCTTGAATTTTATTTGATAAATCTACAACCCTGCAAAAGACAGTAAGATGTAGTCACTCTGAAATTCCCAGACTGAACATTTTATTGTTGAAGTCAGTAGCTTGCATGTTACCTGGAAAGAAAAGAACAGCAGAGAAAAATCATTTCCTAATCAATTTTCTCCACTGGTCTGTGTACATTGCCCTGAACCAAAGGTAAAGTTCTAGTAATAACTAGTGTTAACAAGAGAGGTCAAAACAGTACAGAAGTGTATGGTAGGTATCACACATACCTAACTTTAGTCACATTTAATCAGATTATTTTTAAGTAGACATAAAAGATGCATTTATGAAGAACTTAGTATAATCTAACATTGATACATGCCATGTAAATAAAAGACCGAAAGTGTAGACTCCTGGGTAGAGGAGCTTAAGCTTGGTCTAAGGAAATTATAAAGATTCATGGAGTACAACTGGGAAAGAATGAGGACCAGCAACTTACATTACTAAATGCATTGGCATTCAGGCTCAAATGTGTGCTCTATAGACTCCTTCATTTATTCATGTAGCAGAGAGATCCATGGTCAGATCCTGTTCCAGTGGTGGTGAAAAAACTGTGAATTAATCAGGCAAAGTCCCTTTTAAAAGAGAGCTTCCATTGTAGTTGAGGATAGAGTTAATAAAGAAATGAATCCATACAGAAATGTCTGGTAGCAATAATTTCTAGGACGACTATTAAAAAGGGAAGTCGGGAGTGAATTTAGGTTTGCAGCAAGCAAGGTTGTCTCTAAGGAGGTGACATTTCGGCTGTGCAACAAGAAGGAAACAGCTTACAGGAAGATTGAGGAGAAGCTGCATTCCAGTGGGGAGCAGAGTGTGAAGTGGCCAAGGCAGGAACAAGCTTGCTGTGGCTGAGCAACAGAGAGAAGGGTCCAGGGGCTGAGTCAGCAAAGGGGACATGCAGCAGGGCCATTTAGAGTTTTTTCCCCCAATGTTCAAAGTTTCTTTCTAAGAGACCTTGAAAGGTTTTAAGCAAGAGAGTGATAGGATCTGAATTATGTTTTAA
This sequence comes from Sus scrofa, assembly GCF_054392235.1. Taxonomy (NCBI): domain Eukaryota; kingdom Metazoa; phylum Chordata; class Mammalia; order Artiodactyla; family Suidae; genus Sus; species Sus scrofa. The sequence continues at coordinate 90,303,927 of NC_139390.1, read as the reverse complement.
AAGAAATCGTCATAGCTACTGTGAAGACAGAGAATTGTCTTACACGATAACCAAGGAAGAGCAGAAACAGAAAAGGGAATGGGGAGGATATAACCCAAAGCAGCCAAGACAGTAGTGGTTTGTCTCAAGCTGCAATGAAGATGGAGATAGAGGTTAGAGCAGAGATGGACTTTGGAGGCCAAGCTGATCAGACTTGCTGATGACAAGGTGGAAATTAAGAGTGCTTCCTAGGGTTTTGACTTAAGCACCTGGAGGATGACAGTACCATTTACTGAGAAGGGAAATCAGATAACCAAAAGCTTTACTCTGGGACTTGTTCAGTTTGTGATGTCTTTTCAATGGCCAAGTGGATATGTTCAATAGGAGAGCAAGATTAAGTCTGGGCTGGCATTGTCCAGAAAGAACTCACAGGAGAAAGACGACTTGCCCTTGAAAAGTGACTTGGATTCAAATGGATATTGGAGGAATTTTTGGCATTCTTGCAGAGCAAAGAAAATTAGAAAAAGATGTAAAAGTGAGAATGAGCATGAAATGTGGTTGGAAGTGAGTGAATGGGAAACTGATGTTGAAGTAAAGTAAGGGGTAAAATTAGAACTGTAAAGTAGGGCTAGTTTATAGGGATCTCCAGGAAAACAAGTGTGAGTTCTTCCTCTAAAAATCATGGGGTCACGGTCAATTTTAGTGTAGGAGCTAGGATAAATTTCAATTCTGACTTGGTCTCTGTTTGATCCCAGTTCTTTTTTTATCCCCCCATTTTTTTACAGCCACACCTGCAGCCTAAGAAAGTTCCTAGGCTAGAGGTTGAATCAGAGCTGCACTTGAGGCCTACGTCACAGACACAGTAAAGCTGGATCCAAGCCACGTCTGTGACCTGGCTGCAGCTTGTGGCAGTGCCATGTACTTAATCCACTGAGCGAGGCCAGGGATCGTACCCACATCCTCACAGAGACAACACTGGATCCTTGACCCACTGAGCCACAATGGGACCTCCTATCCCCAGGTCTTAACACAGAGTCTGGCATGGAGAAAGTGGTCAATTTATTGAATGAATGAATGGACAGTAAGCAAATGATTGTAAAGCTAAGTGTGTTTGCACAATGATAGAACTATGAATGAAAAAAGCAATGAAGGGCCCCCTATTTCCAACATCTAGGTTTTCAGAGAAGGGGATAAAGCCTTTGTGTAATACATTGGTGAAGAAAAAGAAATAAAGATGCCTTATTATATTGCCCAGCATGGTAAGAAGACAAAAGTAGACAGGAAATACAAGTTCAGCCTATCCAAATGTACTCAAGTTTTAAAATATCACAGGTGATTTCTACCAAAACAGTGACTTCAACAGAGAACCTGGTTGATTAATGAGATTAAGCAAAACTTGGATAAGATTTTTTAAAGTTCTAAAAAAATCAAGTGGCTGTGATTTTCCTCTCAGCTCCTCATGGAACATGCTATTCAATTCTTAGTTTTAGAGTGAAACGTTTATATGATTTTTGTTCAGCGTGCCTGTAGCATTTCTGCTGAAACTTGACATCTATTGGATTGTTTTCTAAGGCACAGTTATCAATATCTAGTAGAACAATGAATCAAGATTTCTCTTTTCTTTGGAAACTACTACGGTGCCAGATAATTTCCTTTTCTACAAAGTCTATAACTGTCATACCTTGGTAGTTATGTGTGCAGATATAAAAGCATGTTATAGTTTTGTCATGGTCAAGATGGTTGTGTTGCACTGTTTACTCAAGAAGTAAAACTAAGTCACTGCTCAGCACACAAAGAGGAAAGCAGAGGATGAGAAACCTCCCCTAAGGTTGGTAATCTCTGTTGACCTTCACTTACCATTGACCCCAAAGCTCTTAGATTATACACTCCTCTTATTGGATTATTACCTTAATGGGGCTTTTTAAAGGGCATTTTAATAGACTCCCTGTTTCGGCAGATATACATTGAAAGGCATTTGGAATACCGCCTGGTTGCAACATTTTTGATCTTCACATTTCTTAGAATTCTGACAACCTAGCCGGTAACAGTTACTATGATATTATGCCGACACATTCCAGAGCTGGCAGTTGTTAGATGTGCCAGTACAGTTTGTTGCCCAGAACACATGGGCCTGAGATTTATTGCCTTTTCCTCTTATCCACCTCTCCACAGACCCTTCCCTCCACCTCTTTTGTTTTTGTTTTTGTTTTTTAACTCTTTGACTCAGTACATGATGGGTGTGTTTTTAGGTACATTGTGACTATTCACAGTAAATGAATACCTAGTACAAAATAAGAACTGGCCACCAAAATTCTTACATGATGAATTTGCACTCTACTGTGTAATGCGAAGAATCAAAAAGAGCTTGTTTGTGGCAGAGATATTTGTTTTCTTCACCAGAGTAACGCCATTCTCAGAATCCTCCCAAGTTCATAGACGGCTCTTCGGGGGTGTGTGAACCCTCGGCAAGGATAAATCTGGCAGAGTGATTCCACTTGTAGCCACTACTCAAATTTCTTCTTGCCCAAACAAGAACTTCAAGCAAGGAAAGGAATAGAGAATAAATTAGAAAATAATTTTAAATGATTATAAAGTTTCTTCCAAAACTGCCTTTTGGATAGCCAATGATAACAAGGGCCTGACAAGCGTCAAACTCTCCTGGTATTGAGTTGGCTTCAATTCTGTTGGAAGCCATCTTCTTACTGATGGAAGACGCAAAAAGAAGAAGGTAGGCCATGGTGTTTAACAGCACCCCATCTTACAGGGGAGCTACCTGGCCTCTGCTCCACATTGGGTTTTTCCAAGTTCAGGTCGTGAGAAGGGATGTAGGCATTGACATAGACCTTAGACAAAGGCATTGGTCTAACATATAGCACTAGACCAACGCATTCCTTCTTTCATTTGTTCGATGAAAGTTTATTGGACACTAACCACGAGCCAAGTATGGAGCTAGGAATGAAAAATATAAAGATAGAAATAGGTCCTAACCTCATGGAGGTGAAGATCTAGGTGGGGAGACAGAGTCATAAACAGATGAATAGAGTCCAATATTAAAAATAAAATCATAGACCTGTACACTAGTAATTATGAGAGTGTGAAGGAAGAGCACCTAATCCAGCTAAGATGACCTGGGGGGATTGATTCCTGACTTGAAATTGTTAGTAATGGTTAGGCTGTGGCTAGGTGAAATTGGAGCACAGAAGCCTATGAGGACCATGTAAGCAAACGCACCAAGATGACAACTCACATAACGTGTTTGGAGAACTTCATGCAATGCAGTTTCTGTTTTATAAACTGTGAGGTGTGGGCAAAGAAACGTGCTGAAGAGATCAGGCAGTGATCAATACAGAGAGCTTGACATTTAGTTGCTTCCAATACTTCTACCACTAAGTCACAGGTGACTACTGAAATGAAAATTAAGTAATATTTCAGAAAACAAAAACTGAATTCCTTAGATGCACTAGTGATATTTCGTGTACTCAATAGCCATGGGCAGTTAGTGGCTACCATGGAAAGTACAGATTATAGAATATTTCTATCAGCGCAGAAAGTTCTTTTGGGCAGTGCTGATATAGACTGTCCTGAATCTGTGAAGCATTTTATACAGAGAAGTTCAATTTAGGTCTTAGATTCACACCAGGGACTCCGGAGGACACATCTGAAAAGGCAAGATGGAGACAGGAACACCTTTAGAGTGAATGTTTAATGGTCCATGGACCTTCCATGCTAGTGGTGAAACAGACAAAAAGCAACAAACAGAAAGCAAAATACATAGAATGTCAGAGAGTGACAAGCATTAGAAACAAAAATAGGAGTTCCCGTCCCGGCTCAGCAATTAGTGAAACCGACTGGTGTCCATGAGGACATGGGTTCAATCCCCAGCCTTGCTCAGTGGGTTAAGGATTCAGCATTGCCGTGAGCTGTGGTGTAGGTTGCAGACACAGCTCTGATCCTGTGTTGCTGGCATAGGCTGGAGGCTTCAGCTCCGATTGGACCCCTAGCCTGGGAACCTCCATGTGCCGCAAGTGTGGCCCTAAAAAGACAAAAAAGGAAACGAAAACAAAGAAAGGGAGGAGAATAGAAGGGGTTGATGGTGGGTTCAATTGTAAATAAATGATTTGGAGAAGATCTCATTGAAAAGGTGACTTTTGACCAAAGACTTGAAAAAAGTAAGAGCATGATTTAGGTATCTGGCAATGACTATCTGGCATGAATATCCTGGTCTATTGAAGACACATGTGCATCGTGTTTTAAAATTTTTGTATTCTTGGAGTTCCCTGAACAATGCTCATTCAGTAAAGAATCTGGCATTGTTACTGCTGTGGCTTAGATCACTGCTTTGGTGTGGGTTCGATCCCTGGCCCAGGAGTTTCCACATGCTGTGGGTATGGCCCCCCAATTTTTTCAAATAAATAAATAAAATTTCTGTAATCTTTATCTCATTGAATCAGTCAGGCTTCTCCAGAGAAGGAGAACCAATAATACATGTGTATATAAAAATATTATGCATATATAAAAAGATTTTTAAAGGACTAGCTATTGCAGTTATGCAATTGTGGGGGCTAGAAAGTTTAAAATCTATAGGGGAAGGTGGAAACTTAAGTAAGAATTGATCCTGCAGTTTTGAGGCAGAATTTCTTCTTCCCTAGGAAACCTCAATGGTTGCTCTGAAGGCTTTCAAATGATTGGATGAGGCCCATTCACATTATCAAGGGTAATCTTTAATAGTGAAAGTCAACTGATTGCATATGCTAACCACAGCTACAAAATACCTTATCAGCAGTAGCCAGCCTATCACACTTATTTAATCCCCACGCTTCAGATAAAGGAATTGAGGTTTGTAAAGACTAAATATTAATGTACCACTGTAACTTAGGAAGAGTAAAGAGCCAAATGCCTAAATCTCTTGACACTCAATCTAGCTCTTTTTCTACTGCCTAATCTAAGCAAACCAAAGAAACCTAAATTAGGCCACACAGGGAGTTCCAGATTGAAGGAGAATAGATTCAGACATGCATTTATAGAATGACATTCACTATTAAATTCTATTTTTTTCTATTATTTTTTAAATTTTTTGACCACACCCAAGGCATATGGAAGTTGCCAGGCTAGGGGCTGAATTGGAATTACAGCTGCCGGCCTACACCACAGCCACAGCAATGCCGGATCCTTAACCCACTGAGTGAGGCCAGGGATTGAACCTGCATCCTCATGGATCCTAGTTGGGTTTGTTAACCACTGAGCCATGAAGGGAACTCCTAAACTTTATTTTTGAGTGGAAAGTTCTTAACTTTATCTGTTTGAATATTTTTCCCATTATGCATTTTTTTCCTACTCTGACTTGATGGTATTTATATTGGATATATGTTGAAATTCAATTTCCCAAATCCATCATCTCTCATTCTTATTTTCCATTTCTTCTTAGGAGTTTACAATTATCTTCCAGTTTATAAAATTTTTCTCCAGTCATGTTAGTATGACTTTAAACCCAAATATTTAGTATTTTGATAACAATTCTTATGTTTTTCATCTCTAGACATCTTTTTGGTTCTTTACCCCATGTTCCTTTTTATTTTAACGATCTTTTTGCCTCCTACTTTTATGACTTTATATTAAACATGTTTATTTTAGAAAACTGTATTAACTAAATGAATTTTCTGAAGCTTTTGAGAATTTAATCCTACAGCTGGATATGCCTTCCAATTCTTGCTTATAGTCACGGGCTTTTTTCATATATTTTATGATTTGGGATTGTGAACTCATCTTCAGAGGAGCTCTTCCCAGTGGAATCCCCTGTGGCTTGGGCTGAGGCCATTGTCCCTCCAGAGTTATTCTGCGTTTTCTGCCTCCAGGCAACCCAAGGACATCTCTAGCTCGGGACTAATTTTAATGTTAATTATTTTGTTTTAGGAGCTCAAATTATGCAAGTAATGTAATTTGAACATCAAACCCAAGTGTGATGTAAGCCCATGGGAATGGATTCTCAAGAGAGACTTATCCCTGGCAATGATACAGTCAGAAACAAACAAGTTGCTTTGTAATGTCCTTCTGCCATGAAAGGATTTTTATAGCCCCGTTTTTTTTTTTTGTTTTTTTTTAAACTGAGGGTTCAGACTTTGAGTATCTATATTTTTATATGAGAAGTCTAAGTTGCAAGTCCTAGCTTCACCAGGGCTTGAGATAAATGAACTCATATCACTTGGACCAACTACCTCTCTTTAACCCCGGGCGTAGCTAGCTTGCTTATATTTTGGTTTTCAATCCCTTCTTTGTTTCTCACAGATAAAGTAGATTGATACATACTGTGCTAGAAAACATAGTAAGTATTCATTTTGAATATAACTATTACTTGACTAGACACACACACACAAAACATGTGCAAAGGCACTTCACATGCAAATAGTTATAATAGTCACCATTCATTGAACCCACAGAATAAGGAACTATGTCACCTTGCATGCATTATCTCAGTAATAACATTCTAAGTAATACTGTTATTATGCCCATTTTATAGGTAAGAAAACAGAATTTGAGGGCTTGGGAAACTGACTTAATGTGACAGAACAGGGAAACTCAAATTTATCTGAATCAATGGAAATGTTTTTAATTGTCACACCATACAGCTTCCCCATATGAGAAAAAGAGTTGTTGTTGTTGTTTAGGGCCCCACCCACAGCATATGGAAGTTCTCAGGCCAGGGGCCTACACCACAGCCACAGCCACATCCACACCAGACTGGTATGAGATGGTACCTCATTGTAGTTTTGCTTTGCATCTCTCTAAGAATTAGTGATGTTGAGCATTTTTTCATGTGCCTGTTGGCCATCTGTATGTCTTCTTTGGAGAATTGTCTATTTAGGTCTTCTGTCCATGTTTCAATTGGGTCGTTGGATTTTTTTGTTGTTGAGTTGTATGTGTTATTTGTATATTTTGGAGATTAGGCCCTGGTCTGTTCCATTGTTTGCAAAGATTTTCTCCCATTCTGTGGGTTGTCTTAAAAACCAGTGGCCACACCTGTGGCATATGGCAGTTCCTGAGCCAGGGATTGAGCCACAGCCACTGCAGAAGCCAGCTGAGCTATTCTGTGAGCCACAAGGGAAGTTCTATAACCACATCCTCTTAATCCAATCATCTGTTGATGGGCACATGGGTTGCTTCTCTGTCTCAGCTATTGTAAATAGTACTGATATGAACATTGGGGTACATCTGCGACCTACACCACAGCTTATAGCAATGCCTGATCCTTAACCCACTGAGTGGGGCCAGGGATTGAATTTGCATTCTCATGGATACTGGTTGGGTTCCTTATTGCTGAGCTCTGAGGAACTCTGAGTAAAAGAGTTTTCATATATGCATGTCTTTTTTCTATTTTAAGAACTTTTAGTATAACAAAACATTCATAGTTTTTATAAATTGTTAGCTTTTGTATAAATGTATTTATAGTTTGTCAACCAAATGTCATTTCTGCATTTAAAGTCACTTGGAAAATTTATTATGGTAAAAATGTAAGTTTTACAAACTGAATTTTGAAGGAAGTAAAGATATAATAACCTTATGTTTCTTCTTCATGCTAAGGAATTATCTGTCCCCCTAAATAAATTATGCAAATTTCCAGATTAACCTTTCACATATGGAATTTTAATAATTTGAGTAGAAATGTTGCTTTCTTCTTTTTATATTATTATAGTTTTTACAAGGGATAGTCACCAATCCAGACTCCCCTTTGTAATCTCTGAGGTTCCGAGCACTCACGGCTTTTTTGATATTTTCAAGTAAGATAGTCTCAATGGAACCACTTTGGCTCTATAAACACTTTTCTATCTTTGAACCAAAATAGGGAGTCATCAGAATCTCATTTTATTTTTCTCCTGTAAGAGTCCTCTGCTCAGCTAAATTCATGGTTAAAATAGATATAAAGGAGAGTTACTGTCCATTAGCATCAAGAACAAAGAAAATATACCTATAAACTTAAGAATAATACCAAACTCCTCAAATCAATATACTTTTGCTATTGTAAATAGTAGAGCAACACACACTAAACCACATGAGATATGAGCATTCTCCAAATAAATCTCTATTATTAAACTACTTTTTTAGAAATTTGAATATTTTACCACAGACTCATAGACATTGAATGTGGTTTCTTTGCTGATATGATTAGCAAATTTGATTTTTAATCTCTAAAATTATAATGTGTAGTGAGGTTTAACAACTTTTAAAATGTTCAATAGCATTGGTATTTCTTCTATTGTGAAATACTTGTCTCTATTCATTTTCCATATATTTACTTGAGTGTGATTTATTTCTAAGTGTTTTATACAATAATATTTTATTATGGGTTCCAATACTTCTCAGTTAATTGTTCGTTTTTGATTTGGGGGCTTTTGAACGCATAAAATTTTCTAATTTTTAGATCAGACCTATTTATTCTCATTTTTATAATATTTTGAATGTTTTTAATTCCTCTCTCAGCTATAACTAAACAGATATTGTTTCAACTTTCTTTTAGTTTCCACAGTTCTCTTTGTTGATATTAATTGTCACTCCTATTGATCTGGAATTTATTTTAACATTTAGATACAGTAAGAATGTAAACTGATTTCATCATTTTCTAAATAGGTAATCAGTCTTCTGCAACATTAATATTCTTGCATAATCCACTTATTCTCAATGAATTTGATAAGCTCCTTTAAAAAACAGGTGTTTTTTTTTTACAATCATGCTTTTATTTTTTATTTTATTATTATTATTATTAGTCTTTTTGTCTTTTCTAGGGCTGCACCCGAGACATATGAAGTTCCCAGGCTAGGGGTCTAATTGGAGCTGTAGCTGCCAGCCTATGCCAGATCCACAACAAAGCCAGATCCGAGCCATGTCTGCGACCTACACCACAGCTCACGGCAACGCTGGATCCTTAACCCACTGAGCGAGGCCAGGGATCGAACTTGCAACCTCATGGTTCCCAGTTGGATTCGTTAACCAATGTGCCATGATGGGAACTCCAAAAAAAAAAACAAAAACAAAAAAAAAAACAGGTATTAACTACTTATAAGATGTATCTAGTTTTACTGTTATTTATTTTAAACATTCTTGAGCCAGTTCAACACAGATTTAATTACCAGAGCTTTATAGGGTGTTTACATATCCAATAGGCATATTAGCCAACCATACACCCAATGCTCTGCCTTATTATTATTCTTCAAAAAACTAATAATTCTGAGTTATTTCCAACAGTTTAGTTCACCATCATAAAGCCAATTTCATGGGCAAAACAGAATCTTTTCCATGTATTCACAGTTCTTATTGTGCACATCAAATGTCTTGCTACATTGTGATACCATGGTGCCCTCTGGACATTTGCACTTAAATATTGTGGTATGTTTCACCTAAAAAGTATTCCATGACCAGGAACATTTAGGAAAGACCGCCTATTCTACCCTCCTCTTAGAGACTCACAACAAACATAAGGACATAAAAGAGAGAGACATAAAGAAATTGTGCAGTAAAGAAATCTGTTTAACTCAGTGTTTTCCCAAGTTTCATTCGACTTTTTTCTTTTGCTTAATAACTACTGGCAAAGCATCAAAATTGCTCCTCTGTTCTGTGTATTCTGAGAGTATTTCCAGGGCTTTATTCATACCTTTGGCCTGAAAAGCCAAGGGTTCCCTCAGATAAGGAGCAGGTTGCCACATCTAAGAGGTGGAAGATAGAAGCGGTTAGAGATGGCAGAGGCACTGACTATGTGTTATGTCAGACCCATCAAAGAAGTTTCCAATGCCTCATGTGGCAGGAGCTCATGGGAGGGACTGCAGTCAAGGAACAGGGGAGCTGGGCCATGCTGCCTGAGTCTTCTGCAGAGAAGCAGGTCTCCAGGCAGCCTGCAGCCCAGCCGAAAGTGGGTCACTTCACCACTGAGGAATGGCGCTGGGTGGCACTTCAGAGACACTGCGGTAAGGGAACAGACCCTTATTCATCATGGGGAAGATAGTGTTTTTCCTCCCCTGTGAGAGATCCATGCTGGCCCGGCAGCCTTGATGGTTAGGCGTGACTTCCTGAGGGATTTTCTCTGGATTCACAGAAGGTTCCCTGAGTACCAGGGAAAGCCTGACTCACCCACAGTCCTGTCAGGGTGGGACTGGCATGACTTGGATGCAACTCCTACTTGGCTGAACTTCCACCATGGTAATTTTCAACCTAAAATCAGCTGCCCCAAGGAGAAATGGAAGAGCGGGATAAGGAAGAGGCCCCACAGAGGTGCTGACAGGGGCAGTAAAATTAAAATCTCCTCCAACTTGCTGCTCACTGGTGCCTTAGGATGACATGTGAGGGAGCTTGGAAAATATATTTTTTTCTCTACAACTTCCCTTTTCCCCACAATAGCTTCTCCAACAAGTTCATGTCCTTGCATCCTGCTAGCTGATACATATCTTTGTCTGGTCACTTATGATGGAGCATGATAATGTGAGAAAAAAGAATGTATACATGTATGTGTAACTGGGTCACCATGCTGTACAGGAGAAGAAAAAATTGTATTGGGGAAATAACAATTTTAAAAGTTTTTTTAATAAATTAAAAAAAGTAAAAATAAAAAATAACTGCTCCTCACTGTGCTTTGGACAATAGGATCCAAGCCTGGAGCAAACTTCCCAACTTTGTGTCTTAGGTCTTTGCTCTGGTTCAAAAAGGCTAGAGCTTCCTTTCAACAGCCTATCTTATGTTCCCTATCACTGAAGTTACAAGAGCAGTCTTGTTCTATTTACTGCCACCCCAGAAGAGGTCCTTAAATTCTCACACACTGTCACTCAGGTGCCAACACAAGCCCATTATCTGATGTCTGTAAACAAGCAGGGGGTTGCAACTGCCTGGTTGATAAGTACCTCCAAGGAGGTCGAGGGTTTGTTTGCTATTACTTAAAGTCAACAGTAGCCAGACTCCAGATAAAGAGACTGTATGTAACAGGTTGACCCTGAGGTTGGTTGGGGAAGTACATTGGCAAGTCACAGAAAGAAGGAAAGGAGACACATGGAAGGCAATTTACCAAGATGTTTGAATCCCAAGCCTGACTCTTACTAGTTGCATGACCAGGCAACCTACTTTATCTAGTCTTTAGTTTCCTGTGCAACAGGGATGGCAATGGTGTCTGCTTCACAGGAATGTCATGATGATTAAATGAGATAGTTGTGTATACAAATATAGAATGCATCTAGATTTATGCCCAGGAAATATTAAGAATTATGGTGACAACACTGTCCTTTGAGGGGGTTGCTGAAACCTTGGAAGTTCAGTGCCATTAGTAACTTTCTGGGAAAAAGGGTCCATAAACTTCATCATGAGTTCTCCAAATATTAACAACTTCTGAAATAATGGAAAGCAGCCTAAAAACATTGAGCATCACTGAAATAAAAGGCAGTCGTTCCAGACAAACTGATGTTTCCAAAGTTACAAAGATAATAATTACTAAATTGTTATCCTCGACTAAAATGTACTCCTTGCCTTCCTTCCCTTATTTTTCTTTTCTTTTTTCTTTTTAGAACCACACCGGCGGCAGGTTCCTGAGCCAGGGGTTGAAATGGAGCTGCAGCTGCCAGCTACACCATAGCCACAGCAAATGTGGATCTAAGCCTCATCCTTGACCTACGCCACAGCTCACAGCAACACCGGATCCTTAACCCACTGAGTGAGGCCAGGGATCGAACCTGCATCCTCATGAATACTACTAGTCAGGTTCTTAACCCACTGAGCCACAATAAGAACTCCTCCTTCACTTATCTAAATAACCTCTTTCCTCTAAAATTCAGGTCCGCTATTCCCTTGCTGAATATCTGACTGGACCACTCAGCTGACACTCACAGAGTTCCCTCTTCACCCATTGGTCCCATTTCTCCAAGTTCATCCCAACTGCTGGAAAGCAAGGCTCCAATACTAAGCCTTCCCTTGATGCCCAGGACAATCCTTTGCGATGGTTACTAATACCAGCTGTACACCACCGATAATGATAATCGTCGAGGTGTATTTCTATGTATAATGAACTTCTTCTGGGTAAATCTATATAACACACCATCCCCTCTGTACAGCACAGCATCCAACATATAAATGTTTCATGAGCAAACGGTGAATAAAGATTTTAAAAATTGGGTTGCTATGAGAAAGTTCTATAGCAACACATGGATAAATTAGGTAAGATCACAAGGAAGTATTCTTGTGATTTATTCTGTTTAAAAAGATCATCATACGGAGGATGTAACTAACCTTCTCAGCATTTATTTCACATGAATATTACAGTTTTCAAACATTTGTGATATGTGTACCAAAAACTCACTGGAACAATATATTTTCATCAGAAGACCAAAGTTTATGTTGAAAGAATTAGCCACCCTTTCATTCTGCCAGAGAACAAAGTCCAATCCATGGTTCCATTAGTTTTCCTCTTATGGTCCTAAAGTGAATACATCGCCTATACTTGAACTGTACATTTATAGAAGTTTCCCAGCACTCCCTCTGCTCAACAAAATAGAAAAGGGAAGATTCTTAAAATCAAAAGGAAAATAGCCAACATGGTAAGTAAATTATCTTCTGTGGTGATAGGGTTGGGAGAGAAAGGGGATATGTTTGTGCAAAGCAACTGCAAAGTGCCATCAGAGCTATTGATGGATAAGCTGTTCCTGAAATCTCTGCTTTTTAAAGAAACCATATCAGCAGCACCACGCAGCTCACTTGTGGCAGATTCGTCCTCAAACTGCTTTTTTGCCAAAGGCTGATAAGCCCAACCTCACTTGAGAGAGAAACTACATACATTTTTCACTTAAACACAGAACGAAATGGGAAATCACAGAATAGACAGACCTGTGGGAGCAAGGGACAACTATGCTTATGAGAAGGCAAACAAAGATGGCAGCTGGACAGGGCACAGAGTTAAAGAAAAAAGGACCACTGTCCCTAGAGGTGGAAACCGCCCCCCAACTCAAGCTGTTGCTATTTTTCTCTAACAAAGGAGCATTTCTGCTTAAATTTCCTAAGAATTTCTAAACTGAAATTTTAGGAAATACTGATTTAATAGCTTCCTTTCTGGCTAATGCATTTTTAGGAAGCCTGAAAATAGAATCGGGAAAGAAAATAGAATTGGGAAAGTAAGTTAACTGAGGTGGATCATATTGTGTCTTTAATAAAACAAAGAGCGATGCCGGATTCTTAATACATAGTTCGGTATAGAAGCATCAAGTATTGAGATGAGTAAGGAACGTAGAGCCCTAAATCATCACGTGTCATATTGGGGAACACTGCAGAGCTGCATTTCTCAAATTATGTTGCACAGAATATCAGTTCCATTGGATGTTAGCATGTTTTATGTCAAATTAATGTTCTATAGTCAAATTTCTCACACCTTTGCTAATAAAAAAGGTCATATATACAAACATAAGAAACAAACTCAAAGCTGGAATTTTCTCTAAGCATACTTTTTCTTTAGTTGACGTATAGTTGATTTACAATATTGTGTTAGCAATGGAATACTACTCAGCCATAAAAAAGAATGACATAATGCCATTTGCAGCAATATGGATGGAACTAGAGAATCTCATCCTGAGTGAAATGAGACAGAAAGACAAAGACAAATACCATATGATATCACTTATAACTGGAATCTAATATCCAGCACAAATGAACATCTCCTCAGAAAAGAAAATCATGGACTTGGAGAAAAGACTTGTGGCTGCCTGGTGGGAGGAGGAGGGAGTGGGAGGGATCGGGAGCTTGGACTTATCAGAAACAACTTAGAATAGATATACAAGGAGATCCTGCTGAATAGCATTGAGAACTTTGTCTAGATACTCACGTTGCAACAGAACAAAGGGTGGGGGAAAAAATGTAATTGTAATGTATACATGTAAGGATAACCTGACCCCCTTGCTGTACAGTGGGAAAATAAAAAAATTAAAAATTAAAAATTAAAAAAAAAACCATAATGGAAAAGAATATGAAGAAGAAAAACAAAAACAAAAACAAAACAAAACAATATTGTGTTAGTTTCAGGTGTACAGCATAGTGATTCAGTATTTTTGTGGATTACACTCCTTATAGGGTTTACAAGATAATGGGCATAATTTCCTGTTCTGTACACTAAAACCTTGTTGGTTATCTTTTTTATACACCATAGTTCTTATCGCTTAATCCCATACTCCTAAACTGTCCCTCCCCCTTCCCTCTCCCCTGTGATAACCACAGGTTTATTTTCTATATCTGAGTCTGCTTCTGTTTTGCATATATACATTCATTTGTATTGTTTTTTAGATTCCATATATAAGTGATATCATACAATATCTGTCTTTCTCTATTTGACTTATTTCACTAAGCATATATAAAATGCGGACATACATAATATTCATAATGCTGCAAATGGCAGTATTTCATTATCTTTTGGGGCTGAGTAATATTCCATTGCATATATATACCTTTCACATCTTTTTTTTTTATTACAGTATAGTGGGTTTACAATGTTTCTTCAATTTCTGTTGTATAGCAAAGTGACCCAATCACACACAGTTCCCTGTGCTGTAGAGTAGGGCCCCATCACCCATCCATTCCAAATATAAAAATTTGCATCCAGAACCCCCGAAGTGCCCATCCATTCCACTCCTTGCTGCCTCCAACCCCGTAACCACAGGTCTGCTCTCCTTGGCCATGATCTGTTTCTATTTTACAGATAAGATCATCTGTGTCATATTTTAGATTCCACAAATGTTATATCATATAGTATTTGTCTTTTTCTTTCTGGCTTACTTCAGTATGAGAACATCTAATTCCATCTATGTTGCTGTACGTGGCATTAGTTTATCTTTTTATTGCTGAGTAGCATTCCATTGTACATACGTACCACATCTTAATCCAAAAATCTGTCGATGGACATTTAGGTTGTTTCCATGTCTTGGCTATCATGAACTGTTCTGCGATGAACACAGGGGTGTGTGTATATTTTTCAATGAAACTTTTGTCCAGATATATGCTCAGGAATGGGATTGCTGGATCACATAGTAGCTCTATATTTAGTTTTCTGAGGTACCTCCATACTGTTTTCCATAGTGGTTGTACCAATTTACATTCCCACCAACAGTGAAGGAGGATACCCTTTTCTCCACACCCTCTCCAGCATTTGTTATTTGTTGACTTGCTAACGATGGCGATTCTGACTGGTGCGAGGTAGTATCTCATTGTAGTTTTGCTTCAAATTTCTCTAAGAATTAGTGATGTTCAGCATTTTTTCATGTGCCTGTTGGCCATCTGTATGTCTTCTTTGGAGAATTGTCTATTTAGGTCTTCTGCCCATGTTTCAATTGGGTCGTTGGATTTTTTGTTGTTGAATTGTATGTGTTATTGGTATATTTTGGAGATTAGGCCCTGGTCTGTTCCATTGTTTGCAAAGATTTTCTCCCATTCTATGGGTTGTCTTAAAAACCAGTGGCCACACCTGTGGCATATGGCAGTTCCTGAGTCAGGGATTGAGCCACAGCCACTGCAGAAGCCAGCTGGGCTATTCTGTGAGCCATAAGGGAAGTCCTATAACCACATCCTCTTAATCCAATCATCTGTTGATGGGCACATGGGTTGTTTCTCTGTCTTGGCTATTGTAAATAGTACTGTTATGAACATTGGGGTGCATGTGTCTTTTGGAATTAGTGTTTTCATTTTTTCTAGCTATATACCTAGGAGTGGGATTGCTGGATCACATGGTAGTTCTATTTTTAGTTTTTTAAGGAACCTCCATACTATTTTCCATAGAGGTTGCACACTAATTTACATTCCCACCAACACCCTCTTCAGTATTTGTTGTTTGTAAACTTATTGATGATGGCCATTCTGACCACTATGCGGTGATACCTCATTGTGGCTTTGATTTTCAAAGCAGGAATTTTTAACAACCCATTTTAATAGTTTTCTAGGTTATGGCCCAAGATTTGTCATACTACGTCTTCGACCTACTCCTACTTCTATTCCCAATGTGTGTTCAAGAACACTTGTTCCACAGAAAGTACAAATATGTACACATACATAATATATAAATAATGTATTGGTTAAATAATTAAGAGAATTTCTATAATATAGCCCTTATTTTTAAGAATCGCAAAGTACATTTGCTCATCAAAAGCTCTACAAAGTCCCACAGCAGCAAAACCCTATTTAACCCAGCATTGCCAAATTTATCTCATCATGAAACCCTCTTCTTAATATATAATAATTATTAATAACTCATATAATACAGAACTCACTTTGGAATATCCTGGTGTAGAAAAATATTTAATGACAGAAATTAAATTTCAAAGCACAAACAAAAGTTTAAAAACCAAAACAGAAGTCACAAAACAATGTGTCCACTATGATCCTATCTTTATAAGAAAATTACATATGTATTTGTTTTTCCTATTTTTCTAAAATGTTATGGATAACGTTTTCTAAACACTTAATATTGTTGTATTTGGCATGGGAGAAAGTTACCTAGCGTATAGACCCATTTTCTAAAGTTTCCAAGCATTTCACTCTCTTTTTAGGATTATAACTGGACCTAAACACCTTCACTGAGTGACAGCCCTGTCTTGCTAAGCTGGGTGTTGACTGTTGAATATTTAATGTCCTGGGAAGTTCCCCCAGGCTCTTATTTCTACTTCTAATTGGTGCACCTGAAAAATATCCATTAAACTGAGCTTTGAATAGCCTGCACAATTAGTATCATAGAGAACAAGGAGGCCAAATGTAAAGACGAAGTATTCCCATGCTTTCCCCCCAAACACCAACTTTAGGCACCTGACAAAATACTGCTCAATTTTACCTAAATGTCTCTTTCCTCTTTGAGTGATCACAAGGGGTGGGGTTCTCCCTCCCTTTGGCAGGTGGGCCAAGGATTGTTGAGCAAGAAATCCTCTTAGCCCAGCCAGGGGCAGATGGATGATGCGAGACAGAAAAGCTGCATGGTCCTTCACTCCACATGAAAGACACCAGAAATTACAGAAAGTTTGCTATAGCAGAGAAGTGTACCACACAGGAAATATACTGTATGGAAACTTTGGTATAGCAGAGAAAGGGCTGAGGGGATTAGTGAAGAAGGCAGGGGATATATAGCTTCCATCTCGAAGGAGCTGATAATTATGTGCATAGAGCAGGAGAAACGTAAGTAATGGAGACAGACGTTTTGGCTCTACTGGGATGCAACTCTAAGTTTTCAAGTGGTTAGGGAAGTGGGAAGGGCTAGAGAGCTGGAGAATAATAGAGCACACAAGAAACCATGACTCACAAAGACACATGTACTCCAATGTTCATTGCAGCACTATTTGCAATAGCCAAGACATGGAAACAACCTAAATGTCCATTGACAGAGGAGTGGATCAAGAAACTGTGGTACATATACACCATGGAATAGTACTCAGCCATTAAAAGGAACGAAATACCAGCATTTTTAGCAACATGGATAGACCTAGAAATTACCATGCTAAGTGAAGTCAGCCATACAATGAGACACCAACATCAAGTGCTTTCACTGTGGAATCTGAAAAAAGGACAGACTGAACTTCTTTGCAGAACAGATGCTGACTCACAGACATTGAAAAACTTATGGTCTCCGGAGGAGACAGTTTGGGGGGTGAGGGGATGTGCTTGGGTTATGGGATGGAAATCCTGTGAAATTGGATTGTTATGATTATTATGCAACTACAGATGTGATAAATTCATTTGAGTAATAAAAAAAATAGAGCACACAGGATACTTGCCTGGAAAGACAGTGTAAACAGACCAACTAAAAGTGTCGTGTGTGCATGAGGCTTGCGGCTAGAGGTCTGTGACCAGGTCTGTACGCTCAGGAAGCAAGCTTTTTGGTTGGCAAGATGGCATACCTAGAGAAACATTAACATACATAAATAAATAGAAACAGTATGTAATTCAGTTCTAAATGAGGGGATAGAGCCTGGCACCGGGCCTGAAAAACAAGTACTTACTTGTTTATTGAATAAAATTAGATCAGAGGCTAGACATGAGATCTCTGCAGAGTAGACAGGAAGTGAGGATCTCTACTAGGAGTAACAGAAACAACGGCACAGGTGGTGAAATGAACCTTTGGGACCAGCTGGGGAGAAGGCAATTAGAAAAGCTTTTATATCCAGAAGTCCACAGTTTATATTTGATCGGAAAGGTACCTTAGAACCACTTTTATGCTCTAAGAAGGTAAATGACAGTCTAAACAAGTCCTGAGGATCACAGTTGCTGTGAAGAATAGTCAATGAGAGATGAGTCAGGAATGAGGTAAAGCAGTAACCAGTCTATTTCTCAGTTTGTGCTATAGCTGTCACAACCATATCACTTCATAACCATTATCAGGAATTGATGGGAGACTCAGTATGACGGACCAGGAAGAAAAAAAGAGCATACTTGGGGCTCAGCAAACGCAGTTCATCCATTGGCAAAATCTGGTTGCGCATTTAACCACTGTAGGAAATATACTATAGTGACTACCCATTTTTATAATGAAAAGGCATGTATGATGTTTCATTATTTGCTACACTCTAAACTATTAATTCTAGTACAATCAAAATATATGTGTACAAGGACATGTGTGCTTGGCAATGTGAGAAGTGGGAAAATCAACAAATATTAGTATAGGCTTGAAGAGCAATAATCTGAACAGGCAAAAAGATACCCATCTCACTGGCATCATCTTTTTTAAAAAATTTATTTTATTGAAGTACAGTTGATTTACAATGTTGTATAAATTTCTGCTATACAGCAAAGTGATTCATTTATACATATATACGCATTTTTTAAAAAATTCTTTTCCGTTACGGTTTATCACAGGATATTGAATATAGGCTCCCTGCCCTATACAGCAAGACCTTATTGTTTTGACATCATCTTAAAAGGGAGGAGGACAAGGAAGATGTGGCTGAAACTTTTGATTTCAGTACATCCTCGAAGTGATCCGTGTCCACATGGGAGGTGAGCCTTGACAAAATGAATTCCCATTTTCTGGTGCTTACAAAGCAGACTGCCATGAAGCTCAATCCAGGACAGCTCTTGTATGGCCAGGTCTTGTAGGCACTGGCCTATGGCTTAAATATGTCCTGTTCTTGGCAATCAATAGCAAAGGCTATGTTGCAGGCACAGAGATGAGTAGATGAGATGGTTGCCTATTCTGTAACTCATGTTCTCCCTTCATCACAAACAGAGCCACAAATATTTCCAAACCACAAAACAAAACTCACTTATATAAGCTATACGTGTTTTATTGTGTGCATTTTTACCATGTTGGGCATAGTTGGGCATGTCTGTTCTTTCACATGTCTGTCCTCCCTTGTTTGGGGAAGTAGACCCTGAAGAGGATGACACTAATCTATTTTGGTTAGTGCTGGAACAATGTTGAAAGCATGTATTGTCATGGCCTTTTGCTGCAGATTACTGTTGAGAGTGGAGCTCTGACATGCATTCTGAACCAGGCTTTGTGTGAGTTGAGTGATCAAATAGTCATCTAGTGCTAAAACCTTGAAGAAAAACATGCAGGTGGGAGGAGAGGAGAGAGGCAAACACTATTTCTATTCTATTTACTTTATTTTAGTCTTTTAGGACTGCACCCTTGGCATATGGAGGTTCCCAAGCTAGGGGTCCAATCGGAGCTACGGCTGCTGGCCTACTCCACAGACACAGAAACTTGGGATCTGAGCCGTGTCTTCGACCTACACCACAGCCCATGGCATTGCTGGATCCTTAACCCACTGAGCGAGGCCAGGGATCGAACCTGAGTCCTCATGGATACGGCCTGGGTTCGTTAATCACTGAGCCACGATGGGAACTCCTGTTTATATTTTATATGATATTTGTTCATTAGACTAAGAAGCTGCCCATCTTCTCTTTCAACACAGAAAATGCGAAAGAGAATAATACAGGGACCTTCTACTTCCCGGATGATTTCCATGCATCAAGTTTTGCCACTCATTTAATTTCACAAAGGCATTTTTCCTCTTGAAATACTTTTTCCAGATAAGAAAATGTCCCATCACAACTAGGTGAAATCAGACCCAGAGAACACATTTTGGCAGCGTCTCTTGACGAAAGAGTGGTACTCAGTATCTGGACTTGTTTTTCTCCTCAAGACAGGATACCACCAATGTTAGACTGCATTCGCAATGGAAATCATCACTCGGGCACCGACTCCAGCCACAGAGGATTTGGCAAAAAGGCTGTAACCTCTTCTTTCTCCTCACCAGTGAGAATCCCACCACAGTTTTCCATCCGTTGGTGACCTCCATCCTGGATTACCTCAATGCCCTTTGCTCAGGGCTCTGGTTAAAGACCTCCCAGAAGCTCCAGCTGTTGGTACAGAATGCATCAGTTGTCTAGATGCTGACGGTCATAGGCTGACGTGACTGGAGTGTCTCTGAATCCCCAGGGCCCATCTGGCTTCGGCTGGTGGCCCCAAGCCCTTTCATCAGCCTGAGTCACTGAGTTTTTCAAGAAGCATATTGGGCTCGTTGATATTTTGCAACTTCTGAATCTCCATGGAAGTACGCCATTTCTTGGCAAGAAGATGAATTGAATATAAGTAAAAAGTGGAATACATTCATGAGAGTGGATAGATATTAAAGGAGATGTTGGTGAGTTCCCTCAGCTTTGTGCAGTGAATTAGTGAATTAGGCAAGAAGTTGGCTGTAAAGGAAGTAGGATTCTCTCTGAAAGGATGCCACGGAATGTGTCTGCTTATCTGCTGGAGGCTACAGATTCTGTGGCAAAGATGGTCTCCCTACCGGCTCCTATACCATCGTGGTAACTAATTAAAATTTTGAAGAAAATGGGGATGAAAGAGCAACTTTCATCAGAGAATACACATGCTTGATTCTGCTTCCTCTGGTCTTCAGTGAAATACAAGATTACCAGCATCCCAGGTCTGTTGACTATGAGGATACAACTTTTTTTTTTTTTTAAAACAGTGAGGCAAAATGTCACTGTCCTTAAATGCCTAATTTCTGAAAGTTTGATTTTATAAAACACTTGCTATGAAATCAGAAACAGAAGTCAGTGTACCCATTACATGAAAGGCTCCAATGTACCTAGGGGTTCTTCTATAGATTCTATTTTTGTTTTTGGACTAGTCAAAGTTTAGTTAAAACCAGGCACTAGAAAACAATTTTAAAACATGAATTGAGAACCACTAAAATAGCACTGCATACACTCTATGAAGGTTTAACTAAAAGAGTTGTCAGGCATATGTCATAGTGGATAACTTCTGTTCTGCTCAGAGAAATCAATCGTGATTGCTGACAATAAAATGACCTGAGCTCAAGGAAGGCAATCCCTGTCCAAACGGGACAATCAGCATCTAGCACTGTGACAAAAGGTTCTAATGAGTAGGTAGAATGACCTACCCAGGTATTAGGGTGAAATCACCTACTATCCAAAAAGAAAAATGGTCCATCACCAAGCATTCAAATTAGTGGACACTCATAAGTTGAGAAAGCTAAATGAATTTGCTAGATCCATATAACTAATTCCCCGAATGTTGTCTTATGCTAGTGACTGTATTAAGCTAACTCTGTAGAAATTGTTACTGTCTTATTTCAGACGTTCCCAGGAGTGTTAGCAAAGAGGAGCTTATGGAAAATCAGCATATTCAATGAAGATAATTACATGAGGAAGTGCATGTTAAAATCTATTGACACTGACACGATGCATATGTTATAGGATTGTGGCTCACATGTCCCTCCTGGAAAGACCTGGGGTCAATCCTGATTTCTCATGAAGCCCCTTTCACAACACCAGTAATCTTCATCCTGGTCCATGCACTGGCTCAGCCAGTTACCAGGGACAGAGCCACATGTCTGCCCACACATTTGCTGCAAGTGTAATGATGCTGCCAACAGCTTCACTGTTCAAGGACTCTGCCCCTCGGGCATATGCACAATGCCTGGCATTATATCTGAAGCCATTTCCCTCCATGTTCCCTTCTTGCACTTAAAGACCCTTTGGACTTAATGCCCTAAGAACATTCCTTTGGTTCTTCTGATTCCTAAGGGTCACCATCCTTCAAGGTCAAGGTTGCCTTGAGATTTCTAAAAGCCTGTCCAGTGATGAGCATCAATCTCCATAGACTATCTGCCCATCTATAGCAAAAATTCGGAGGGAAACAAAGGGTAAGAGAGTGACTTGTTTTTTCCCTAAAGTTAAACATATACTCTGTAAAAGCAAGCCACAGCCTAATTTTATGTGCTTCTTACCTTTCTACTCTTGGGTGTTCTTTTCCTCTGAAAAAGGATGGTGATTGATTGCCAGTTTTCCTTAATCTCTTGACATTGCTAAATATAAAGATGAAAATCATGTTATTCCTTTTCTTCCTTCCTTCTTCCCTTTCTCCTCTCCCCCTCCTCCTTTCTTTGTCTCTCACATTTATTGCTCACTTTTAAAATTATCTTGCTGTTTTGTGAAATTCAAATCTGCAGAAAATATGGCATCTTCAAAAGGTTAATGTAAGCAATTGGCAAACAATTAAAACTAATGAAAGAATTTTAGCAAAGGAGAGTGAACATTTTAAAAAAAAAAAAAATACAAGGTCAGCTGCATTGCAGAGCAGCAGCTGTAGCTCCAATTTGACCCCTAGCCTGGGAACCTCCATGTGCCGTGGTTGCGGCCCTAAAAAAACAAAACAACAACAACAAAAAAACAAAATGAAAAAACAAAAGCATTACATCAGTGAGGGGATTATTTAGAGAATTAGCTGCATGGGAATGGAAGTGGGCATTGGTGACTGGTGATTATTGGTTAGAGAGGTAGACAATGACTGGCACCCACCCACCCCCCAAGCCCCGGGAAGAAGGAAAGGGAGCAAAGGCAAAAAGCAGTGGGGAAGTTGGGGTTGGGGAGGGGGGTAGGATCTAATTAAAGTGGAAATTGAGGGAGAATGCAAAGGAGAGGACAAACTGGTTATTCAGAATCTTCCATTCTAGGCAGAGAAATTTAAACCTAGGCACAGAAAGGTTCAGAAAGAAAAGAGACCACAAGAACCAAAAGAGGAAAAATAGTGCTGGGGCAAGTGATGATAAAAATCTATTGTTCCCCTCCGTTTCCTCAATTTTCTGTTACTTTATGTGAAGATAAGAGACTTCTCACAAATATCCTTAAGCTGTGTTTACTGGGTAAGATTACTTTATTCTATAAGCATTTGTTGGGAATCTACATGGCACTGGGCATAGAGTAGTCAACGAGATAAATTCCCCATCATCTGAAAATGGAAAGGGCACCATGTCTCTAGATAATGTTGTGAAGATAAAAATTTTTCTAAAATAAAAGCTTGGGGAATTCCCTGGTGGCTCAACAGGTTAAGGATCTGACATTGTGACTGCTGTGGTGCATGTTTGATCCCTGGCCTGGGAACTTATGTATGCTGAGGGCTTGGTCAAAAACAAACGAACAAACAAATAAAAGTCCTGGTCTGATTCATTTCTAATCTGAATGGGGAACATCTTTCATGGGATAAAAATAAACAGAAGAAATAAACAAAGTATGGACAGATTCAAACACATTAAAGTTTTAAATAATAGCTTGTCCAAGCTTCTAAATTAAAAAGAGAAAAAAGGAGAAAATCTAAGCAAATAGTTAACCTAAAAGTTGATACTAACAGTTAAGAAAATGAAAAGCAAATAGAAATAATGTTTTCACCAAACATGTATATTCTGATTATGAAGCAGGCACTGGCTTGATAAATTCAAAAGATGTGATCTGACGCTGCTATAGTCCGAATGTTTGTATTGCCCCAAACTCCCTTGGAATCCCGACCCCCCCAAAGATGATGGTATGAGGAAGTACTTAAGTCATGAGGGCAAAGCCCTCATGAATGGGACTGGTACCCTTATAAAAGAGATCCCTGGTCTCTTGTACCATATGTGAGGGGACACAGAGAGAGGGCCTGGACCAGGAACCAGGAAGACAGGGCCCACCAGAGAACAGAACCAACCGTGCTAGTGCCTTGATCTTGACCTTCCCAGACTCTAGAACTGTGAGAAATAAATTCTCATTGTTTATAAGCTATTTTGTCTGTAACATTTTGCAGCCTGAATAGACCAAGATAGACATACAGCCATATTTACACAATCTGAGAAACATTGGATTTTTATCATTTTTAAATGTAAAGAAAGATTTTACTAAAATAACCAAACGTAATGACACCGAACACGATGGAAGAGAATATGAGAGAGAATGTGTATATATATATATATATATATATGTGCATATATATATGTAGGACAGGATCACTTTGCTGTATACAGAAATTGGCAAAACACTGTAAGTCAACTATAATAAAATCTTTTTTTAAAAAGTAAATTCAATTTGACAGAAAAAAAATCTATATTTTAAAGATGAGATGTGTTTAGTAAAGATTTAAAAAGCAGCTCAATTCAACCTTTCTTCGCCAGCCCTCCCTTCCCCCCAGGTTGGTACAACTTTCAGTTCCTTTGTTGATCTTATTTGAGAGTGCCACTTGTGTCACCCTCCTCCCCTTATTTTAACTCAAATTGGCTTCCTGAGTTGCCTGACTCAGGAACACCTGAGCTTTCCTTTATATCAAATCCTCTTTTCTTCCACTCTAATTATAAATGCTAACACTCTTATCAAATGTTTCCTATATATGCCTTCTCACTTAATTAAGTAAAAGATTACCTCTGTCCAGCTCTTTTCCTGGAAGTTCAAAGAAATCCACAAGGAGATTAGGTGGAACTTCTCCATGTCAGCAGTATGGACTTAGCTGCTTTTTTTGAAATCTCAAGGTCTGTCTCAATTTGCCCGTTTCTCTTTATGTTCCTACTTCAACCCCATTAGGCTGTATTTCCTGAATTCTAAGAAACAATTTCCTTTTCATGTTTTAATATTTCTAAAATTAGAGTTTTAATTGAATTCTCCAAAGTTTCCTCATTACCTTTGACTCATTATCTTAATTGCAATGCATCAGTCTTTTTAATAAAGATAATAATTCGGATTCAATATAAAACTTGTAAAATACAAAGCACATTTAATAAAAATCTAAATTTCTCAAAGGATAAATCTTTCCCCTGCAGAAAAAAAGTTTAGAACATTTTAAAAAAATCTTAGTAAGATATTAAATTTCCCTCATTATTTAGATTTTATAATCCCTCTAAATTTTGAAGATGTATATTATAATTGTTTTCCCCTGGCATTTTTATAAAAGCAATTCTGGAAGTTGCTTTAACTTTGAACTACTCAGAAGTTCGGAAGAACATTCTTTTGCAAGGAGACACCTGCTTTGTTGAAAATAACCAGGCTGCTATTCAGCTGATACACTTATGGGGCAAAAATGACCATGTTCATTTTGATGACTGAGTGCAATGATGCATCTGTCATTACACATTTTGTACTCGCCCAGTTGTGAGTTGGTGGATGTTTAACAACTGGCTCTCTGGGGGAAAATGGGAGTTGCGGAGGAGAAGACTTGATGTGTAGCATTTCTAATTTCCCTGGTTTCCTACCACAGCCAATTTTGAGCTAGCAACATCACTGAACACAGAGTTGGGAAGAGATGCACACAAGCTATTCTAGTAGATTCTAGCACCAACTAGAACTGAATATCTGGAGAAAAGACATGATAAGCTACTTACTGCACAATTGAAGGAAGCCTCAGGCTGGTACCCAGACTTTCTGAAGGAGATGCAAGAACAGAAATTTGGGTGGCAAGGAATAATTACCTGAGTTGGAGGTTAAACAGATTTTAATAGGGAAAAAAAATGTCTAACTGGTTTTTTAAATTATTTATTGTGTATCTGTAAACACTCTCATCTATTTTATCTATGAAGCCTTTATACATTCTACCTTGCTCACTAATGCTTTGGGATGAATTTTGATGGGGTGGGGGGTTGGGGGAGTGCAAATTGCAAAAAAGTACAGAGTCCTGCTTCAAGACTGGTGCAGGGCCAGACGTGAGGTTGACTGTGGATGTAGCCAACTTGCATTTTAACAGTAGCTTAAGAGGACAAAAAGTTGAAGCTGGAATAGATGGAAGCTTTCCAAGAAAGAAGTAGAGAGTTTTTTGGATTGTTTGTTTGTTTGTTTTTCTAGGGAGTTTCAGTTTATATGGCTGACCACATAGGATAATAGGGAAATGGCAGAGGAAGTGATTATATAAAATGCATGAGTTATCATTGACTTTGGGGACTATATGGCTAAGCCAATAACATTAGGATATCATAAGCCAAATTCCTGTGATGCAAAAATTGATCCAGTTTTTTAAACAAATTTTTTCTTTAAATTGAAGTATAGCTGATTTATAATGTTGTGTTAGTTTCAGGTGTTCAGCAAAATGATTTAGATATATATATGTTATTACATGAATACATATAATACCTTGATACCTTCTAATCACAAGTGTCCCCTCCATGTTAAGTATTTAAGAATCTCTTCTGGATAGAACTTTATAATTATTCACACTTTCTCAATTTTTTCAACCTGGGACAGTTACATAGTAAAGTCAAACGGACTCTGGGAGACAAGATGCCGTCAAATCTGATTTCCTTATCACTGTTTTACATAAACCAGAAACATGGGGAGCAGCATAATTGATGGGATTTAACCCTAAGCATCTTTTCTGTCAGAGGATGGACCTGGAAACAGAAACAGGTCTTCGGACTTGCGATTCTGTGCTCTTCCTTCCAGACAATATTAATCCAGCTCTGCAGCGAGCTCTTGGGGGCACCAGGCCACCAGAAACAGGGAAAGGGGGTATGGTTATACCTTGGGGATAGTTTGCCCATTGCTTGAGAGATGATTTTTACTGGTCACCTTTGGAAGAGAGGAGAGGAGTGGGGAGGAGAAGTGGATGGGGCTGTTCTCTGTGTGGTCCAGGTCTTTACTACAGGAAGTGGGCCCTTCCGGCCACAATTCTACCAGGAATCCTTTTCCTTTATAGTAAACCCCTGTTTATAAATATATGTGCACCCATGTGCAAACATATACATCCCTCAAATGTCCAGAGCAGTTCTGTATCCACAGAGATAAATACACAAAGAAGAAGCATGACAGAGACAGATGGATATAGAAGTATTTTTAATTTTTTAAGAAAACATTTGCCTGCTTTTGGGAGAAACGGTCACTTCCAAGGAAAAGGAAACCTGTACTTAGGCTAAACTTCCTCAGGATTAATTATTACTGTATTTGAAATCCAAATGACTTGACCCATCATTAGTGGATAAGTGTAGGCCAGGGAATAAATATCCACTGTGTCCACAATAAGACAGGTATCCGCACCAAGTTCAAAGGCCCCCCGGACTTGACCACACACACATTTAGGCCATCTTTAGAGTTGTGATGATGACGAAAGGTTGGATGTATTCTGAAAGCTCAAGGAGGCAGCCAGCACAACCTCAGCCTAATTAGCAGAAACCACAGGTATAACCAGCTGCTGGGCCATTCACGTAACCAAGCCTTGAGCCAGATGCCACTTTTGGAAAAACATACCTCAGTGCTCCTCATTGAAATTCCGTCTCTGGGCTTATAAAGAGGGTACTGTGTGAGCCACACAGGCATGGCTTGGGGCAACTGGGGCCAATCTGTGAGATATAGTGAGAGGCTCTGATTTGCTTCCCAAATGGCCATAAACAGCCTGTTCAGTGCGCCTGGGACACAGCAGAGGCCCAGCCACAGAGTTTTCATACACGTCTGTGATTCTCACTGTATTCTGACCTATATAGGAAAAGAATCAGACATGTATAAAATCTCATATGAAGTAAATGGATGAAGAAGTGTTTTAGCAGTAAAATTTCATTTGCACCTCACATGCATATCACTTAAATGACAAAAGCTCGGGAACACCTCACATCTTCTTTCGAACATATGTCTTATTTTTCTATTAATAAACAGAGTCCAGACCTCAAACACTTGTGTACTTAATAGGTGTTATTTGAAGATGGTGGCATTTGTTGAAGTGAATGCATGCACTTGGCTTACAAAGGGTTCTCTTTACTCCATTCTATTTAATGTAACTGCAAATCAACTACCAATTCTTTCCATGAAGGAAACAGTTAATGATACAAATGGATTTTAAAACAATTCGGTACCATAGCCCATACATGTTGGCACGCAGCATTTTTTTTAATAGATGCGAGGTCATAATTTCATCTTAGTACACTGCCTTATATTTTGAACGTTTTCTATAGAAATATCTACCCTGGAGAGCAATGTTTGGCAATAAGACTTAACAGATCAAATTGTAAAAGAGCACTTGTGTTATTAATACTCTTTTACTCCTCAGGACACACAAAAAAGTTGTAAAGCATATATAAATTGGCATAATATTTTTCCAGGGTCAGGGAGAGGAATGTATTACCAAAAAAAACAGACTTGTGGTTGCTAGGGGGGAGGGAGAGGGAGTGGGATGGACTGGGAATTTGGGGTTAGTAGATGCAAACTTTTACATTTATTTTATTTATTTATTTTCGTCTTTTTGTATTTTCTTGGGCCGCACCCACGGCATATGGAGGTTCCCAAGATAGGGTTCGAATCGGAGCTGTAGCCGCCAGCCTACGCCAGAGCCACAGCAACACGGGATCCGAGCCGCGTCTGTGACCTACATCACAGCTCACAGCAACGCTGGATCCTTAACCCACTGAGCAAGGCCAGGGATCGAACCCGCAATCTCATGGTTCCTAGTCGGATTCGTTAACCACTGCGCCACGACGGGAACTCCGCAAACTTTTACGTTTAAAACAGATAGGCAGGGAGTTCCCGTCGTGGCGCAGTGGTTAACGAATCCGACTAGGAACCATGAGATTGCGGGTTCGATCCCTGGCCTTGCTCAGTGGGTTAAGGATCCAGCGTTGCTGTGAGCTGTGATGTAGGTCACAGACGCGGCTCGGATCCCGCGTTGCTGCGGCTCTGGCGTAGGCTGGCAGCTACAGCTCCGATTCGACCCCTAGCCTGGGAACCTTCATATGCCATGGGAGCGGCCCAAAGAAAGAGCAAAAAGACAAAAATAAATAAATACATAAAATAAAATGGATAGGCAATGAGGTCTTGCTGTATATCACAGGGAAATATATACAATCACTTGTGATAGAAGATAATATGAGAAAAAGAATATATATATATGTATATATATATACACACACATATATATATATATGACTGAGTCACTTTGCTGTACAGAAGAAATTGACAGAACATTACAAATCAACCATCCTTTAATTAAAAAAAATTAAAAAAACAAAAACCAAACAAAAGCAAAAATGGCAGAAGAGCTAATGATATAATTCCATGGTTTGTAAAGTTTTAGTAGGGGACAGCAGCATGCCCCACTCATATTTTCAATTTGCCAGGATATAATTTCTATCCTTCTAATCCCTTCACATCCATATTAAGTTTTCTATCTATCTATATTCCTTATTCTCTACATGATTTCCCAAACTATTTCTTCTCTATTTCATGACTTTCTATTTTTATTGTCAAATTTGTAGTCAAATGATAAAACATGCTTTATCATTATTATTTATAATAAAGGAATATAAAGAGATATTTTTGTAATGAACTAACATGTCTTAACGCCCTGGTAGGAAAAAAATATTGTTGAAGTTACTAGAATCAATCAGTGTTCATCAAGCAGCTTTCATCCCTCCCATCTCTACTGCCTACTTTGACCCTTCACTTCTTGTAACCATATAGCCTCATATGACAGGAATTGGGAAACTGAGTGTGGACTAGTATTCAACAAAAAACTGTATCATCAAAATAGACTGCGCACATTATAAAGCATGAGCACAGTAGAAACAGGAAGACAGGTAAACATGAAATGTTTTGCTATTAAACATACCAAAGACAAATAAGAAACTATAACAAAGAAATCAAGTAAAAGAATAGAGAAATTTCCATGAAAATTCCAGGTAGGCTCCAAGGCCAATTACTTAACTCTCAGAATGTTTTAAATATTTCTGACACAATATATAGAAACTTGTGTCCTGAAGACATCAAACTGTTTATTTCTGAATGGTTCATAGAAAAGTACATTTAAATATTCATAATGTAAGCAAGTTCTAGAAAGAGTCAAACATTAATAATGAAAAAAATATATATACATATTATTTCAGAGTACAGTTGACTTCTGATCCAGACAAAAATAGTGTAGACCCATTTTTCCTCCTTGCTAGGCACAACTCTAAACCCTAGAAATGGCACACATGCACACACACAAAACACTCATGCACACAAAACTCTAAAGAAGGACTCTGAAAGGTGGTAGGAAGGAGAGCTTCTTTAGAACCACAGAACTGGAAAAATAACACAGCAAAATGAGATGTTATATAGCTCCTCACCCAACAGAAGATGGCTACCCAGACCAGAATTTTCCAATACTTGATCTAGAAACAGAAGGTTACCCATTTAGGCACATTACTTCCCTGGACTGAATGAGACTCTCTCTTATGAGATCAGGTGAGCCCAACAAAACCTGTAAGGGAATTGATTGAGAGGTGAGGAAAAGTCTTCCCCTTTTCCACCAAGCCTGAGAGTCTCCTTTCCCTGCTAGAGACACCTTTCCCTGCTAGGAAGGGAAAACCAGTAAGAATAGCCCAGTCCAGGAAGCTTCTCCTCCCCAACCCAGAGACACTAGAGTAGCTCAAAGGCACTGATGGGGGGACCCCAACACATTCTCATCCACAGAGAGAAATCTGGAGGCCAGGCCTGGACAAATCCCTTCTTCCTCTCAGGTAGCATCAGCAGAAAATAGTGCGCTCTTCAATGGCACCAAATAAACCAATAAGACCAAAATAACATTGTAAAAAAAATCTGAAAATTAAACTTCCATTGAAATAAAATCCCACAAGAGTAGGGTAAAACTCACAAGTTAACCTTAAACAGCATGACTGCCAGCTAAAAGAAAAGATTTAAATGGAACCCAGAGTTTCCTAACATAATAGATACAAATATTCAGCATAAAGTAGAAAATTATCTGTTATAATAAGAATGACGACAATCACAACCTGAATGAGAAATGACAAGCAGCTGATACCAACATTGACATAAGTCACATGTTGGAATTATTTGACAAAGATTTTAAAGAAGTAATCATAAAAATCCTCCAATCATTAATTAAAAATTCTCCTAAAACAAATGAAAAAATAGCAAAATCTTAGCCAAAAAAAGGGAGTTTTATATATATATATATATATATATATATATAGAGAGAGAGAGAGAGGGAGAGAGAGAGAGAGAGTTATATCTATATATAGAGAGAGTTATATCTATATATATATAGAACCAAGGGGAAACTACAGATTGGAAAACATACAATAATAGAAATAAAAAACTCACTGTTTGGACTAAACAGTAGAATGGAGATAACAGAAGACAGAATCAGTAAATCTGAAGACAAAACTATAGAAATTACCCAATCTTACCAACACAGAGAAAACATACTGAAAAATATATATACAGAGCTTTAGGGACCTGTAAGACAACAACAAAAGAGTGGTGTTGAAAGACTATTTAAATAATTATGGGGAACTCCCCCAATTTACCAAAAGACACAAACCTACATATCCAAGAAGCCAAGTAAATCCCAAACAGAATAAACCCAAAGATATCCATGCCAAGATTTCATAATTAAACTTTTGAAAACTAAGGACAAATTTAAAAAAATCTTTAGGGCGTTCCCGTCATGGCTCAGTGGTTAATAAATCTGACTAGGAACCATGAGGTTGCAGGTTCGATCCCTGGCCTCGCTCAGGGGGTTAAGGATCCTGCGTTGCCGTGAGCTGTGGTGTAGGTTGCAAACGCGGCTTGGATCCCGTGTTGCTGTGGCTGTGGCATAGGCCGTCGGCTACAGCTCTGATTAGACCCCTAGCCTGGGAACCTCCATATGCCGCAGGAGCGGCCCTAGAAAAGGCAAAAAGCCAAAAAAAAAAAAAATCTTTAAAAAATCTACAGAGAATCAACATAAGGTGACAACAATTTAAATATTTCTTTCCTTAAACTATGAAGGCTAGAGAGAAGTGGTACAATATTTTTCAATAGCTATAATAAAAGAATCGTCCACTGCAAAAACTACATCCAGTGAAACTATCTTTCGGAATAGAGAAATAAGTACCTTCTCATACAAAGGAAAATGAAAGGAATTTATTGCCAGCCAACCTACCATTAAAGATCAGCTAACAGACTTTCTTCAGACAAAAAGGAAATGATAAAACACTCTTAGAGCATCAGGAAAGAAGAAACAAGGGAAAATGCAGGAATCTGTATACAATAGGTTATCCTTTTCTTCATGAATTTTATAAGTCATAGCTGATATTTCAATTAAAATTATAATGCAATCTCATACTTAAGACAATGATATTTAAAAGGGAGATAAAGGGACCAAAATGGAAGATTTCCACACCTCACTTGAACTGGTAAAAGGTTGATATCACTAGACTGTAATAAGTCTTAAATACCTAGAGTAGGCACTATAAAAACTATGCAGAGATACACATAAAAACATTACAATCAAAATGGAAATTACGTCAAAATGGAATTTTTAAAAATGTTCAAGTAACTCACAGGAAAATAAGGGAGAAAGAGAAAAGACAAAAATCATAAAAAACAAAGAGAATTAAATAGTAAAATGCCCTACTTAAATGCTAACATATTAATAATTACCTTAAATGTAAATGGTCTAATACATTAATAAAAGAACACAGATTGTCAAGCAGATTAAATAAGATGATCCAACTATATGATGCTTGCAAGAAACTCACTTCAAATTCAATAACATAGATAGCTTAAAAGTTAAAAAATGAAGAAAATGTACCATGAAAACAGTATTTTTTTAAAATTAAATGACTGGCTATATTAATATCAATAGATGGCAGAGCAAAGAAAATTACTAGACACAAAAGAGAGACATCAAAGAATGATAAAAGAATCATTCCACCAGGAAGAGAGGATCCTAAATTTGTTCATGCTAAAAGACAGAATTTCAAAATGTATGAAACAAAAACTGATAGAGCTCAATTCTCTAATGCACATTTTTGCTCGCCAGAGGTAGGGAGTGAGGGAGTGGGTAAAATGGGTCAGGGAAAAATGAAAAGTACATTTTTCCACATTTAATCGTTCTGGAAATGAAGATTCTTCTACAATAGATGAGAAATTTAATATAAAAGTTGTTATTTTTAAAAAGCTGTCATTAAGTTAATGTCACACTTCACACTTTAACAGTGTCTTAAAAATGAGGAAATGTGATGATTGCCTCCTAATTGTTTAAAAAGTGTGAGTCTTGTTACATGTTAAGCAAAAAGAAAGCATTCAATATTATTGATTGATTGACAAGCTGTTCAGATTCATTCATCCCATAAGCTAAATTCCTAAATCAAAAGTTACAAACATACAAAATAATTAACACAATTTTATTTCATTGTTAAGACAAAAAGTACAAAATTGTGAGCTTATAAAACAAGGATAAATAGCCTTTGTTTTTTATACTAAACAGAATTTTCCTCCAGCAGCTTAATTTCACTAACCACTCATTTCACATTAACCAAATACTGTGAAATTGCTCAGATTGGAGGCTGGATTTTGGTTTTTTTTGAAAGAATGAGTAGCAGAAAAGTCAAAGTTTGACTGCTATCTGCTGATGTTACGTATATCAGTTACTGGACATTTACTTCCAAAATCAGGTCTAGAATCCCCTTAGTATCTTGAATAAGTGATTATGTCTACAACTGTGACTTCAGTCATTCTATTCTGGTTGCCCTTGATCTTGTGACTTAAAAAAATGCACAATCTAAAAGTTGAGAGTTAAGTTTTATTTGGGACAAATTAGGCCTTAAGCTCAGGAGACAGAATCTCAGATAGCCCTAAGGAAACTGCTCCATTGAGGAAAGGGGAAACATCAGGATATATGTGAAGAGGGAGGGGTATGCAGCCATGCACACATTTTGCAAAAGTTTGCTTCTGGTCTCGTGAAGGTTACTACAAGTCCCAAGGAGCAGACATCACCATGAAGGATTTTAGTGTTTTTCTAGATATGAGAAGATGCAAGAATTGGGTTCATAAAAATCTTCTCCTAAAAATATCTCACTCTCTGAAGACCTGTTCTTCCAGTTTTCCCAGAGCATAGAGTGTCTCACTCCTGATTTTCCCCCTGAGCAGAGCTGAGGGGGTGCTGTGGGTTGGCAGCTGCAGTGGCTAATGATTTAATCCATGTAGAGGTAGCTAGCAAGTGCCCAACTCCAGTTCACAATCTTGAACTTCCCAAGTCCTGGATAACTATTATGTTCTATTGTGTGTACATGGGGACCATGGCTAAGTTCAGCCAAGCATTGTAGCAAGACTTGGCACAGGAGGTGCAAATAGAGTGTTGTTTTGTCTACTTTAAAACGTATCTGTGGAATCTTTAGGTATCCTTTGATTTGCTTATTCTCCCTTCAATTAGGTTTCTAAAATTCATATATGTTGCTCATTCATTGTTTTCGCTATGGCGTTTTCTGTTGTATTTTCACAGTTTATTTGATATTTCTACACTTAATAGTGTAGATATATTGATTGTTCTGCTGAGCAACACTACTAGCCGCATTCTTGCATTTTTGCCTTCTTATAAAACCACATACAAGTTAATCTAGAGTATCCCCCTAGACATTGATTCCTGAATTGCAGGCATGTATCTGTCAACTTGATTAGGTGGTACTGAATTGCTTCCAAAGTAGCTGTACAGTTTTAAACTCTCAACAGCAGAGTATGAACGTTCCCAGCATTTGCTATCCTCACAAAGACTTGGTATTTTCCAACCATTTACTTTTTGCCCATCAGTATCTGTGGAATAGTTCTTACCTTTCTTCCATTCCTTACATTATCTCTTTAATTGTTTTAAGTGCAACAATTTAGTGGTTGCTTTCTCTTTTCCCATTAACATTTTTCATAAAGGTTTGTTTCACAGAGTATTTTGTGAATTTTTACTGTGAGCTTATCTTCACTGAAGGTTGTTCTTATTTTCAGGTGGGAGGTCCTTGTGCCAAAGGTTGTGCAAGTGTTCTTGCGGAGTAGTTTTGTCTCTGTATCTGCTGGACCCCACTGGTCTCGACCATGTTTTATATAAATATTTCAGCAGAATAGCTTGAGTCTTCACAGTGTCTGCTCCCACATTTTCTGTTCTGGCACTGAATTCCTTATTTATTTCTGGAAGCTGGGGGTCTCTCTTTCTTTCGTGCCGGGTTTTATTCTGCTGTTGTTGCTCAGTTTTATTTTATCAAATAAATGGAATGAGAGGGAGTCTTCATACCAGCTCAATCTGTCAGATTACCAGAAATTCTGGTCTGATTTATAGTATTTCTCGTCCACGTAAGAGTAATTTCTCAGAGTAAAGCGGTTTGGGGTTATAATTTGGTTTCTAATAAAATTTGACCACAGGAAGAAAATGGACTAGCAGAACTGTGATTCCTAGGACGATCACTGTCACTGCCAATTAATTAAATAGCCTCCTGGTTTTAAAATGAGTCTCATGAATCTTCTCTAAAGAGGAGGGTCAGCTCTCAGAGTGTACATAAAATTAACTGTCAAAGCCTGCCCACCTAAGAGCTGGATGCTAGATTCTGATACATTTTTCTAATGTCATAAATGCTACCTTGTATAGCTCCTTGGAACACAGCCTAACTATAGTAATTTTCTCTGGTAAAACACCTCAACACACTGTTGGCTGTACAAATATATGTGGTTAACATCCCTATGCCTTAGCATGTGCTGAGGCTCACAATGCTTTAGTTAACATTACACATCATCAATCCAAGCTTTCAAAACTTAATTTCGATCATGTGAAAATTTAGCAAGTTTTTTTTTTTTGTATTTAATTGCCTTATGTATAGGATATGCTGTTAATTATGTTAACGGCTTTAAATTTAGAATTACGATTAGATGACTTCTGAAATTATTTCTGCCTTTTAAGAAACTTAGATAATTTATAATTCTTAGTGATTTATGAAAAAGGGTAAGGGGATTAACAGGAAACATATTTCTTAGAGTTATCGTAACTCTAAAAAGTACTTAGATAATTTTATTTAATTGAGAAAAAAAACCAGAGTGGATAAAATGATTCCAAGTGTTTTATTTTCATGCATTTTATAAGTTCTCTCTTGTATTTTTCAAGATATTAAAGCATAATTCCTGCCTATTCCCCGTTATAAAATAATAAAAGGCATTCTCTTGCAAAGTCCATAAAGAAATCATTCAATTTCTTCTTTCTGACAATCTTTGGGAGCTGAAACAGAAAAGTGTTTATTAAAAACTCTTTTAAACAATTGAGAAATAAGTAAGGGAAGTCATTTTAACTGAATAGGAACCCAGTCTCACTAATGCAGTTAAATGAACTCTCTCCTTCCGTTATTCCTGAACATGCTGTGGCCATAACTGAATGCCTAACACGTACGTTTGTGACCAAACACAGGTTTGGCTGCTTCTCACTCAAAAGGCAATAATTTGAGAGGCAAAGGTCGGCAGAAAGGGAAGGTGCTTTGATCAGAAAAGCCAGCAACCAGGGGAGATGGTGTCCAGAGACCAATCCTGAAGACCCTCCTCAGCCACAACAGTTTTTAAAGGGAAAAACGGTGGAAGGAGGCAAGTATCTCAGTAGATCATCAAGGCAGGAGGTTGGGCTCTGCATCCTTCTCCACTGAGCGCAGAGTCATTGCTCTCTCTTCAGGTGTTATCTTGCCTAGGTGACCTGCCTGCAGGATTACTTAGGTGGGCTCTTGAGGGTAGAGAGTGAGTCATTTTTTAAAACTGCTTAATTCTTCATTCCTCTTTTTATCCAGGAAAAGATTCAACAGGTTAGGCAAGGCATGGTGTGCATTCAGAACAGCCTAAATCAGGAGTTGGGTTAAATTGCTGAGTGATCTCATTCCTATAATTAGGTTTGTTAAAGGGGAACAGAAATGGGCAATCAGGAAAGGGGAAAAAGAGCTGCTTTCATATTTTCAAGGAAAAGAAAAATTAAACCACCTCGTACATATGGTCTGCTATGCTCCTGGCTCAACATTGTCTGTCCACAGTGATTAACTTGCTGCTACTCATTCCTTCAATTCACACATTAATTGGGTGCCTGTTATGTGAGAGACAGCGCTACAGGCTCAAGGCAGCAAACAGACAGCCAAGATAAGAAAAGGCACCTCGTCAAAGAGGCTCACCCCATATACAATCACTTCCCTTGCCCCCTAACCTTTGCCACTTCCATCTTGTGCTGCTTTTAAAGAAAGGACATCACATCCCTCAATGTTCAGCTTGTGACTCTCAAGGCCCGCGCTCAACTTTAAGGCAAGAGGCCATATGACTTTGATGGATCGTGCCAGCAAGCCACGTGCAAGGGGCACAGATACGACCAGTTCCAGTCCATTGAAAACAAAAGCCTATCCCATGTCCCCAGATGGTGTCCTATCTTAGTTCCCCTGCCGAGATACTTCAGAGGGACTCACTTGAACGTGTGAGAGTTGATTTTCTTCAACCTAGTAGAGGGATACCGTTCCAGATTCAATTTGATTCAGAACAATAAAGGAGGAGTCCCCACTGTGGCTCCAGGTTAAGAATCTGACTAGTATCCATGAGGATGCTGGTTTGATCCCTGGCCTCGCTCAGTGGCTTAATGATCCAAGCTGTGGTGTAGTTCGCAGACGTGGCTCGGATTTGGCATTGCTGTGGCTGTGGTATAGGCCTGCAGCATATTCGACCCCTAACCCGGGAACTTCCATATGCCATGGGTGCAGCCCTAAAAAGACCAAAAAAACACAAGCAAACAAACAAAAACAACCCAATAAAGGAATGTGTTTTTATTTATAAAACAGAAATAGACTCAAAGACATTGAAAACGAATTGATGATTATCAATGGGAAAAATAAGAGGAGGGATAAATTAGGAATTTGAGATTAACAGATTCATGTTACTATATATAAAATAGATAACTAACAAGGACCTACTGTATAGCACAGGCAACCATATTCAATATCTTTTAATAACCTTTAATGGAAAAAAATTGGGGTTCCCATTGTGGCTCAGAGGTATACTGGCTAGTATTCATTAGAACCTCAATCCTTGGCTCTGCTCAGTGGGCTAAGGAGGGGACATTACCATGAGCTGTGGTGTAGGCTGCAGACATGGCTTGGATCTGATTTTGCTGTGGCTTGGCATAGGCCGGCTGCTATAGCTCCGATTCAACCCCTAGCCTGGGAACTTCCATATGCTTTGAGTGTGGCCTTAAAAAGAAAAAGAAAAGAAAAGGATCTGGAAAAAAAAATAGACCTTATATTATATATATATATATATAATATATATAAAACTGAACCACCACTTTTCTAAACACCTGAGACAAACTCAACATTGTAAATCAATCGATTTTAAAAAAAGAAAAAGAAATAGGTTCTTTCTTCTACAAATATAACAAAGATAATGGTATCTGAAAAAGAACTTGAGAAGAACACTACAAACATTTTTTAATCTCATACAATTAAGTATTGCAATTGAAAAGAAGCCAGCATCACACTTCTCTGCCCTTCTAATTGTGATGTTTTCATTGTATATATGTTAAGATTCATGGACAGCAATATCAAAGGAATAATATTACTATATCAATGTTGAAGATCAAAAGTCTCCTAGGACAGGAATAATACTGGATTCATGATTGGTATTCACAATGAAATGGTCCACAGAGTTCACCTATACAATGACAGTAAAAATTATAGATTATGGTAATAAATATTAGATATAGACATTTTCTTTTTTTTTTTTTTTTTGGCTTTTTGCCTTTTTGCCTTTTCTAGGGCCACTCCCGCGGCATATGGGGGTTCCCAGGCTACGGGTCTAATTGGAGCTGTAGCCACTGGCCTATGCCAGAGCCACAGCAACGCGGGATCCGAACCACGTCTTCAACCTGCACCACAGCTCACGGCAACGCCGGATCCTTAACCCACTGAGCAAGGCCAGGGATCGAACCTGCAACCTCATGGTTCCTAGTTGGGTTCGTTAACCACTGAGCCACAATGGGAACTCTAAGATACAGACATTTTCCTTTCCATTTGAGAAATAACCTAGAGGAAAGTATCATTTTCTGCCTTGAATTCTATGAATGAGGTTTTGGCAGAACCATTAGCAATTTTTGATAGTCATGACTTCTGAGTTGGTCAAAGTAAATAACCTTCAGGAAGTTGTCAGATAGTTCTAGACCCCTGAGGCATTTGACCTGGCAGCTGAGTCAGGATGCTGGATCGGGAGAGATACATCTTCATTATCTATACTACATAGCTCTGATATTACCTCAATGAAAAGACCTTTAAAATGTTGAACATGGAGAAATTCACGTCCCCAAATCAAGGTAGATTTGGGTTTTGTAAGCTGGTATAATGCCAGGAAAAAAAATAAGAGTTGCTGTTGTGGCTCAGAGGGTTAAGAACCCAACATAGTGTCTGAGAGAACATGGGTTTGATCCCTGGCCTCACTCAGTGGGGGGTTAAGAACCTGGCGTTATTGCCCAGCTATGGCACAGGTTGCAAATGCAGCTCAGATCTGATATTGCTGTGGCTGTGGCGTAGCTGCATCTTGGGTTTGACCCCTGGCCTGGGAACTTCCATGTGCCATAGGTATAGCCATAAATAAATAAATAAATAATGCCAGGCAGGAAAAAGTAATAATTCTGATAGTGTGATATATGTTATGCATGTTACATATATAATATTATAATAATTATAAGCCACAATTATTGAATGTTTTCTTCATAAGGCACATTTATATAGAGTATTTTTGTCAATGAAAGTTTTATTGAAAAATCTATTAAGGATGGGGAGATAATGCAAGCTTTTTTTTGGAGGGGGGGGACTGTGTTTGCAGCATGCAGAAGCTCCTGGGCCAGGGATTAAACCCATGCCACAGCAGTGACAACACTGGATCCTTAACCTGCTTAGCCACAAGGGAAGTCCAAGGCAAGCTTTCCCTTTGAACTTTTGAGTTATATGATGCTGTAATTGCTGTTCCAAGCACTCATAGGATTAGATCCACTTAATTCACTGAGGCTGTGAGGCAGCCACATTGACCATTTTCCATAAAGCAAGAGACATGGTTACAAGTAATCATCTAATCTATTTAGTGTGAATGAGTATCTGAGAGTCAAGTAGCAAAGACAAAAAACAAAAACAAAAGCAAAAACCCCTACAAAAACAAACAGAAAAACCAAATACAAAGTGGAAAATATATTTTCAATATTTTAGGCTGTAAAGTTTAAAATTCTTAGTATAGTAAGAGGTCTTATGAATCAAAAAGACAGACAACCCAATAGAAAAAGGAACCAAGGGCAAGGATAGGGAATTCACAAAAAAAGTAGACTGCCAACAAATATGTTAGAAAAATTTGCAACCCTGATATATAGAAATAATAAGATGTTATTTTTCTCCTACTCCTTTCTCCTACTTGCTTTAGATGAGCAAGTTTGGGGGTTTCTTTTGAAGGTAATATGAAGTTTTGTTGCCATTCTTCATTACCTTGCCAGAAAGCAGTTTGGCAATTCATAAATTGGAAAATTCTGCATTCTGGGTCAGACCCTGTATGAGGCACTGGGTAAAAAAATGTCAAAAAAGGCCCAGTCCAGATCCAAGGAAACATACAGACACCCCTGAAGGCCAGAAAAATGCCGTTATAATGGGAAAGGGAGCTGCTATGGTAACTCAGACCGTTTGGCTCTTTTTCTTTTTTTTTTTTTTTCACTTTTTTGGGGGGGCAGTGGGGACTCCGCACAGCATGCAGAAATTCCAGGCCAGGGATCCAACCCAGACCACAGCAGTGACCTGAACCACAGCCGAGACAACGCTGGATCCTCAACTGCTAAGCCCCTAGGAAACGCCACTTCTTTTTTTTTTTTTTTTTTAATGGGTAAAAAGTTAGCAAGCTGACTGGAGGTGGTGAGGGGCAGGGAAGGTTTTTACAGAGTTAATCACTAAAAGCTGCCAAAGCTCTTTATCAGAAGGGATGTAACTTAAGTTACTCACCAACTCCCAGTGCAGCTGAGGTAAGAGAAACACATTTCTCTTTGGGTGCTGGGAGGTTAGATCAAAAGTGATCCCCCAAGGATCTTATAAACATGGGGTCAGGGCACAAGCTGCACACTGGAAGGGCACATTCTTTGGAGCCTCCTGCTAAGGGTGATATTTGCCAAACCTGAAGCAAATCCCGCCTAGGTCCTCCCTGCCCCCACACGCCCCCTGCTGTTCACCGCCACCCCCCCCCCCCCCATAGCGTTTGATTTACAGCAGGAGCTTTTAAAATGCAGATTTTTTTTTCCCAGGATTTTATTGTTAGCATTTAAGTCAAGAGAACTGTGGCTTCAGGATACTTAAAGGACACTGACTCCATATCTCAAGGGTTGGTCTACACAGGACCCAACTGCAGAGTCTGCCCTTTAAAGCTTTTGCTGGTGTAGCACTAGCTTACAGAGACTGTGTTTTAAGCTGTACACTAGTACAACTCATTCTTTAGATTTATTATCCACTTTTAAGAACATTTTTTTCCTTTCTGCCTTCGACCTTTCTGTATTTGGAGTTTATATGAATCCTATTGACACTATTTGTGAGATATGCCTGTATATGATTAATGTACATGGAGGTGTTTTAAATCAAAGAATTATCGAGGGAGCGCTAGTGCATTTAATCTCTGTTTGTAGAACACAGCTCTGGTGAATGCTAAGAAAGATTTTTTTGCTCGTAAAATACAAGAAAAATACAAATAGAACAAATTAGATTGGCTCTTACAATGGGCAGGTGTTGGGTGTTTGGTGGAAACAAAAGACTAGACATTTTAGACACTCTTTCCTTGGGTCCAACTTAAAATCCACATTGTGAGAGAGCATCAACCCAAGGTATTCTTTTCACTGTCCAAACAGAGTTTCCATCAGCTCTTGCCTAAGGAAGCTAAGATCTGGAGGAAAAATGCCAGAAAGTATTAAAGTAAACTTTAGTTTTTTGACTGTCCCTGTATCTTCCCCTTTTTCTCCCAGCAAGGAGTTGGTTCACCGTGGTCTTGTTTGGAATATTCCATGAAGAACAGACAATGCATCAGATTGGACACGGTATGAACGATTTTCATGGGTGGAAGTATAAAGGCCAGGGTTGAATGAGAGCCTTTATGGAGGCTTTGAACAGTAATAAATTCTGATGAAAGGTCTCCCACCCCTGCAGACCATCTTAATCTTTTTCAGGCACACCCTAGATGGTTTACAGGAGAAGCAGCCCTGCTCTGCGGGACAGAAAGAAGAACAAAACGGGTGGACTTTCCCTCAAGCTGAGAGACAAAATTCACCCAAATTTCACAAAATGGTCTCTGGACAGAAACCAAATGAAAAATTCTTTTCATAGTTGGCCCAATGGCATGCCACCTAAAATGACCAAGTTCGTGCCCTGTGGTGTTTGTGTGCCCACAGTGAACTAGAACAGTTAGCTGCCCCGTATTGTGATTTATTTTGTATCGTGACCCAAAGCGAAATGACCTCTGCTGTATGACAGAAGATAATATGACTTCTTTGAAGCAGAGAGGAAAAAAAGGGCCATGGACTAAGTACTGGTGGCATTGAAACAAAGAGCAAATAACTTGTCACCCTAAGGGTTTCCAAGGATTGCAGCCCACGAAAGCTGAACTCTGCCTGGAATGTGATCAGGTGGCCAGGCCTGTTGTGAAATACTTCTGTGGTAGGAGCTCTGAGCTGACAGGCCATATAAAGAAGTGTTGCAGATTAGAAGCTTATTTCTTGTCAACATATCAGGGGTGGTCCTTTCGCAGCCTAGCAGTCTCAGCGACACTGAGCCTTGACCCCAGAAGAAGCAGAAAAGGCTGGCTTCAAAATAGGGGGCAGGGGGAGGAGTGGGATGGGCTGGGAGGCTGGAGTTAGTCGATGCAAACGATTCCATTTCGAATGGATAAGCAATGAGGTCCTGCTGTACAGCACAGGGACCTATATCCAGTCTCTTGGGATAGACCATGATGGAAGATAATATTAGAAAAAGAATGTGTATATATGTATGACTGGGTCATTTTGCTGTACAGCAGAAATTGACAGCATTGTGAATCAGCTATAATACATTTTTTTTTTTTTAATAAGAAAAGAAACAGGGGGAGAAAATGGGCTTTGATGACCTATCTGGATTTTAACTTGCATTCACCACAGCCTCCTAAAGGTGATGGGCGGGGGACCCGGAGGGAGGTAAGGGAGTTCATAGAAAGGGCTAGAGCTTGGGAATCAGACAGAGCCACATTTGAATCCTTTCCTCCTTACCCACTAACTGGATGATCCTGGGAAATCTCTTAGCCTCCCCTATCTCTTAGTCTCTTTGTCTCGGCCTCCTCTCTGTTGAATGGGTATAATAATACACACCTCTCAGCATTGTTTTAAGCATTACGTGAGGGCCTCCGTACCTATCAGGAGTTTTTGTCAGGGTTAAGTGGGAGAGCCTCAAAGAGAAACAGCACCATGCCTGGCTCACCCTGGTTCCCTCTTCACCTATTCCTTTAAAAGAAGAGCAGGGCAAAAGATGCTACACCTTTTTATTGTACCTATGATACAGAGCAATTTTATCTTACCAGGTACCATGCTCGGACAATTTCTGGCTTCAGTATTGACTGGATCTTACACCACTGCCTTTATCTTATATCATTGTCTGATGTGGGAGTGGGCCTTGTAATTGCTATTTTTTTTCCCAGTTTCAATTGACAAGTACTTCTCTGGCAAAGTCACAGTGACTGACTCTACCTTAATTTCTACTTGTGCTTTATGCCCTGAATTAGTGCACCCTGATCAAAGCATGATATCAAAGTAATATAATGAAGATGAACATGAAGCACACTAATTACCACTATAATATGTGCCTACAATTTAAGGAATCATTTCCCAATAGTAAGAGTAGTCAGGCAGACAGTGATTTCTAATCAAGGAGTAGCAGAGAACAGCTCTCTAGATTAACATTATAACATTGACATAAGCAAGTTCTAGTGGTTGTGTCCAGGCTGAGGGGAACTACCTACACCTTGTCTAGAAGGGATCCGTAGTGATCCAATAAAGAAATGTGAAGAAATTATAACAGTGACATCAGATACTTTGTGATCTAATCCCTACATTTTATAGAAGAAGTAACTGAGGCTCTCTGGCAGGTAGATGGCCTGCAGTTTCTGAGCATCTGAGTCAGGACATAAACCTAGGTCTCATCTCAAAGCCCTGGGCTCTTTTTTTTTGGCCACTCCTGTGGTAAGTGGAAGTTCCAGGGCCAGGGATTGAACCCGTGCTATAGCAGCGACCCAAGTCACTGCAGTGACTACCCCAGGTCCTCAATCCACTGTGCCACGACAGGAACTCCACCTGGGCTCTTTCTGAGTTGGTGTTTCAGATCTTCCCAGACTCTCCTGCTATAATTACAAGCTGGAAATAAGGTAAACATTTTCTTAAGTTTTGAAAATGTCACACACTTCAGCGCTTTCTGACAGGGCTTTCACAGAGCTGTTTAGTGACATTGGAAAAAGTGCTTTTTGCAAAAGTGAAGGCAGAGGATGGTCACTGTGGAAGAGCCATCCCAATTTTTCAGTCCCAGGAGGTATAAATAAGTACAGGGAAATAGCCACTCTTCTGAATGCACATCCAGCCCTCTTGAGGTTTCCATCATCACCAGACATAAATATCACTTAGCTCTTCTACTCATTTGTGGCCTGGTAATATACCTCACCAAGAATTAGGAATTCCTCATTTCTAAAGCTGGCTTGGCCACCCACTTACTGTGTGGCCTTGGACAAGTCACTTAGCAACTTTCTCTCGCTCTGTCTTTTTTTTTTTTTTGGATCTGAGCTGCACTGTGACCTATACCACAGCTCACGGCAACGCCAGATCCTTAACCCACTGAGCAAGGCCAGGGATTGAACCCACATCCTCATGGATGCTAGTCGGGTTCCACGACGGGAACTCCAGAACTCTAGGTTTTAACCCAGGAAACATGCTTCCTACAAAATATTGAGTGACAAT
Source organism: Sus scrofa (assembly GCF_054392235.1). Taxonomy (NCBI): domain Eukaryota; kingdom Metazoa; phylum Chordata; class Mammalia; order Artiodactyla; family Suidae; genus Sus; species Sus scrofa. The sequence goes on along the minus strand of NC_139390.1, from coordinate 90,258,944 downwards.
ATATCTGTACAAAGAGCACGGCTGGCACACGAAATCCTGATTGCTGGGAGGAGCTTTCCCTGCAGACTGTGGGAAGGCCAAAAAGCCCATGTGACTCCTTGGAAACAGGCCATTTCTCCTGTGCATTATCTTCTGGCTGTGTTGGAACTGCTTGCTCTAGAAATGAGGGTGTAGATAACCTAAGGACCCTGCAGAATGTCAACATTTATGTGTAATTGTTTATTATAAATAGTTATCTTTGGTTGATAGATAAGTCCAAGATAATGTGGCAAATTTACCTTTTCTTAAAAAAAAAAATCCAAACATTGTGAAAATAAACATTTCAGAAATAAAAAGACACTGCTTCTTTTCACTGACCGAATACTGCATTATGTTGACAGTTTTAGTATATCCTCTGCTGTAGTCTCATGTGATAATGCAAGATAACACACGTTTGTTACTAGTATTTTGCCTGCAATCCTTTCCTCTATCAAAACAGAGAAGAAAAGTCTACCCTGAACCAGTTATTCCTTAGGTAAATGGCATGAACCAGTGACGCTATGGTACAATGACAAGCAGCCAGTACAAAGCTGGAGGGGCTGTGCTTCTGGAACCTGTCTCCTGGGTCAGCATACAGCACAGCTATGTGACCCTGGGCAAGTTACTAAGCCTCTCTGGGCCTCATTTCTGCATTTTCCAGTGAAATATCCCTTGACAAAGAATCAGAAGTCCCACAGCTCACTCTGGCAGGACTAGAAAAGAGGGAACAGATTCGAGAACCCTAGCCTGTCAGCACCCATGGGACAGAAGCTAATTCTCTCCACTGCTGCCAGCAAGTCTGAGTGGCAGTAAGCATCACTGTTTCTTGTCACCACCACTGAAGCCTAGGATGCTACGAGACTGCTCGTCTCCACCCCAGGAGCTCTTCCTGGGTGTTTCACACAGAGAATAGAGATTTTAGGATGGAGGAAACAAAGGCGATGGAGAAGGGGGGAAGGGAATCTAAGGCCAAGTAGGTGGGAATATTATCCAAAGGATCCCCTCCTTCCATGGGTCTCAATCTTGAGGAATTTGTTCTTTTTGAAATTCAAGTGGATTTGAAGTTCAAGTGAACCACAGCTTTAATTTCTTTTTTCCTTTATTGCCCTGACCATTTAGGATGAAATATAATTGCATATACTTTAACAGTCTATGAGCTAGTCTTTGGGAGTCTGAAAGGCGAGAACAGCAGGAAGCTTGGTCCCTCCCCATTCTTTCTGGGTACCAACAAAGGGGACCCTGAGCCTGCTCTGGAACTTCTGCCCAGCCATGAGAGATCCAGGAGAAAGCCCAAGACAGAGCATCATTCTAAAGTGGACAGGCAAGAGAGACAGGAAGACCAAGCCTTTCGCGAGCCCTGCACATTTGGTAGTGTGGACCAAAACATAGGACAAAGAGCCTGTCAATCAGATGGTGTGGGGGGGAGGGGCAGGACATGGAGCCTAAACAAAAGCAAAGACCTAGCACCATAGACAGTGACTCAAAGTGAGGCAACAGTCTCAAACCAGAAAGGCGTCCTCATGTGTAAACAGTACCTAAGTCCAGTGCATTATCTGCCAACCATTTGAATTCGGCCGGTATCTACACAGCTGCAGAAGTGGTGACCCGGAACACTGGAGACATCACAGGTTGCCATGCGACCTGTTTAATGCAGAATTTAGTACATCACATAGACTGACCTTAGATCCCCCAATTTCCCTTATTTTCATCTTTTCAAGAAGGCTGTTGCTCTTCATATTCTACATAATTAACTTTGGAACATGTTCCCTAACAGGCTTGCTAGCATGTCTGAGCTCATTAATTCTCTGTATACTGTATAATGTATTAGTAGCAGAATTTATAATGATTTTTCTTCCTTCATCTAAATTCTTACCAAACCTAAAAAAAAGAGTGAGCAAAATCCTTAGCCCTTCAGACCCTCTCCAGGTTGACATGGAGTTAGTTATGAGCAGGTGGAAATCAGGCCAGACAAAAATCACTACCCTCATCATCATTGTCGTTATCACAAAAGAGATGCCTGTAAAAATGGTTACAAAACCTAAAACAAGCTGCCCTCATTTAAGAGGCTGTAATTTGAAAGTTCACTTCTCAATATCCGGAATTTACCACAACCCATGAGGTATCATTTTTGCCACCCAAATAAGGACATTTCAAGGGCATTTCTCAGTTTTCTTCCCCATCACAACTGAAGAAGCAGCATGAGTAGAGAATTCCAGATCCCCCTGCAGGGCTCTCACTGGCAGTCTCTAAGATTTTCCTTTGGATCTCTCCATCCTGCTCCTCCCACCTGCCACATTATGGGCCAGCTTCTTTCCAGTTCCCACGTCTCTTCTGGAAGCTACGTTTCATGGTGCACTTCAGATCTTTAATCACAATTTAATAAGCAGGACCTGGGTCCATTTTTTAAGACTAATTCTCCTCCCTACTTGCCCAGCATAATACTAGATAAGAAAAGAAATTAGGTTAAATTAAAATTGAAAGTGGATTGCCAGTGTTATTAGAATTAGCATCTTACTCTTTTTAATTATGAGAAAAAGGCTACACTTAAGAGATAGTATTCAAAAGCTAAAGGTGACTGTCATTTATTTAAGACTTAATTCTGAGCCTTATAATTTAGTGCTTTATTGAAATACGCCTATTACTTTCAACTGCTAGATTTAGATCATATATACTTGTAATCTCATATATTCTTTTTTTTTTTTTTTTGTCTTTTTGCCTTTTCTAGAGCCACACCCATGGCATATGGAGGTTCCCAGGCTAGGGGTCGAATCGGAGCTGGAGCCGCCGACCTACACCACAGCCACAGCAACATCAGATCCGAGCCGCGTCTGTGACCCACACTACAGCTCACGGCAGCACCGGATCCTTAACCCACTGAGCAAGGCCAAGGATCGAACCCATAACCTCATGGTTCCTAGTCGGATTCGTTAACCACTGGGCCACGACGGGAACTCCATATATTCTTTATTAAAACAGGTTTTTGTATTTTTTTTCCTTTTCAAAAAAAATCAAAATGAAATTGAAAAAAAATAGGTAAGTGATTCATCTTTCTTAGAAAGTAGCGAGAAGCTTAACGTGAAATTGAAAGCAAAGACATGGGTTAAAGATGCTTCAATCAGGAATGGAGAACTTAAATTCTCTGTTACAGTTACTGTTAGCAACTTAGGGGGTGGAAATTGGAGATTTACAAAGCTAATGTATACCTCAGGTTTCCCAGGCTTTTCTGACATAAGACAACCTGTGGGTCACATAGTCATCGAAGTCAAAATGTCCCTTGGTCTCAACATGGCATCTGCCTTTTTCTTCCACTACTGCTCTGCCTCGGCTTTCAAGTCCTCTGCACACTCTGAAGCAAACCAAACTGCTATTGTGTGGCATCTTCCTCCACTCTTTTCTCTTTCCAAGTTTAAATAATTGGGTCTTGGCGATTTTACAGATTTCATTCAACGGTGTCCAAACGCTAGTTGTTAATATGTCAGCTGTATTCCATGTTGTTTTGCATCTTCTGTCTAGAGTGGAGGTCTACAAAGTAAAGCTCTTGGGTCAGCTGGTCCCAGCCTTTTTTTTGCACAGGCCATAAGCTAAGAATTTTGTTGATACTTTTAAAGGGTTGGAGGAAGAAGAAGAATAAGAAAAGGAGAAGGAGGAAGGAGACGGAGAAGGAGAAGGTAGCAACGGCCTCAGGGCCAGAGGCCATAGGTGGCTTATAACATGTAAAATACTTTCCAGGAAAATTCTACAGACCCCCGGTCTAGAAAGACGGTTCTCTTGCCATAGCATGTGATTTCTTTTTTTTTTTAGATCATTTAGATCAAAGACATGAGGAAATTGCAAAAAGAAAAACTTGGCCAAATCTGACCTTGAGACAAAGGAACTCTTGAATGAAGCCTTTTATAAATATTTTCCCTCTTGCAGCAACCATTGCTGGTTGCCTTCCCAGCAGACATCCTCTCTCAATTCTGATCAAAAATCAGGGAGCCACATGCTTCAGGGGAGCTGGTCCTTCACATCCTCAGGGAAGCAAGTTTGGAAGAATCTAAGCAATGTCATTTCATCCCCTTTGACAGTGATGGTTTTTGGGACTTGGCACAATTTGTACATCTGGCCAATAAAACATAAGGGTAAGTCAGCTGTGGGATGCATGAAAATGGCTTCTTTTCTTTGAAAAGAGAAGCCAAGGAAAGAACATGTCTTTTTCTTCCCCTGCCACCTTTGGACATGACTGAGTGAAGACATGATGTCCAGAATTACTGTTGCTGTCTTGTAACCCACAGGCAGAGGAATGTGGGAAGACTAGAAAATTGGTGACAACAAACAAACAAATAAACCAAAAATCCCAACAGCAAAATATCTCACAAGCTATCTACCTGGAAATTTAGTATGTAAGGTAATGCAATTTCTCTGTTGTGGAACCAAATTTAGTTGCTTTTTTTGACCCTGTCCCACCTCTTTCAGTCCCGAAGCATTCCAATACAGTCTGTATAGGCAACAGCTTTTAGGAGAAACATCTTGGCTACCATTATCTTTGCACAATAGAGCACAAAAAGGAAAACTGAAATGCTGATCTTGGCCTAATGAAATGGGGCGATTTATTAATTTATCCCTTAAGACACAACCACTTTTAATCTAGGTTAACTTCATCTCTGGATGTAGCTTGTACCACTAATTCTTTTTTTTTTAATTTATTTTATGGCTACACTTGCAGTATATAGAAGTTCCTGGGCAAGGGAACAGCGGGAAACGCAGACTAATCCTTGATTTAGAAGAATGGTCTTCAAGAAAGAAGACAGAATCTTCTTAACTATTAGTAAGTGGATGGTTTCTGTTGTGTCCAGAAGGAAACTAGATTTTGACATCATTGATCAAAGTTTCTAAACATTACTCAAAGACATACGTATCCTTTCATCCATAGATACTTCTGAATAATACAACTGGCAGACCAAGTTTCCCTTGTGGCAATTCTGCTGCTCCAATCTGGCATTGTCACTGCAGCAGCTCAAATCGCTGCTATGGCTTGGGTTCCAGATCTGGCCCAGGAACTTCCACATGCCAGGCATGGCTAAAAACCAAAAAATAAAACAAAAACAATGGGCAGATCGCATAAATGCTAAATTCTTGAGGGAGATTAATTTTTAAAAGTCGGAAGTAAAATTCCCAAAAGGGCAAAGCAAAACTTAAAATCCCTGAAGCTCACTCCCCCCGCCACCCATTTCCACCCCCCAACCCCACCCCCAGCTCCCACTGCCTCACACACTTCCTCACCCATGTTGACATATTCTGCAACCACCCCACCTCCGCCCCCAATCCAGCATGCTGTTGGCCATGTGTGTTACCACGCTTGCAAGAAGTTACAATAGTTTATTCTAAATGTCTTGGCTTTTACAGCCTAAATTGAGGCCTTTAGCGGCACTTGGAAATTATTTTTGTGGTTGAGTTTTATAGATAACACATTTCCCACCCCTACCCCTTTCTGCTGGCTCCTTCAGAAATTTGGTTGAAGGAAACCACACAGAATTCTGAAATCTGTAGGCCAGGTGCCCACATCACAGTAACTAGGATCACCATACTGGTGGCTTTTGGCAGGACATCAAAGTCTGTGCTTTCTCCTATTATCATTCCTAACAGGAAATTTGACTCCAGTGAATATATATAATATTTTCAGTAGCTTTAACTCATAACCCATTAATTACTTTTGGTTTTATTTATTGTGCTTCTGGTATTTCTCTTAAATTTAAAACTCTCCAAGAGTCTTTTAATTTTAATATTCTACTACTATTTATGGGAATTTGTAGCAGGGATAGCTGTAGTAGTAAGAAGAGAGAAACCGATGAAAGATTTTTGTCACTCTTCTCTTCCTAGATCATCGAAGCTACCAACTTCCTTACATTGAACATTGTCTCGATTTCAGCCCAGGGTACGTTCCTGCCTCTCCCTCAGCACACGCATAGACAGGCTAATTCATTTACTGGCTCACTTGCTCATTATGCCACAAACATTTCTTCATAAGGTACCATGAACCAGACATTTACAAGGCCCTGGGGGATTCAGTGATGAACAAGGCAGACCCAAGCCCTGTCATCATGGAACCACCAGTACTTCACAGGAGACAGATCCAAAACAAGGAAAAAACAAAAAACAAAAAAACAAAACAAAAAAAAACAAACGAAAACTATTACAAGTTGTTCTAAGTGTCATAAAGGAAACCAACTGGGGAGCAGAGAGGAAAATTGGCTATTTTTTCCTTGGCAACGATTGGCTAGGGAAGGCATCAGTGAGTAGGTGAGCTATGAAGGGATGAGAAGCCAGCCATTGGAACAGTGTAGTTAAGATTGTCTCCAAAACCCTGACTCTAGTCTCTAGTTTTCCAAAATTCATATTCAGTGTGCTTTCAGCTGGAAGAATCTTCATTGTCTTCGTGGTTCCCTCTGACAAACTGAGCAGAACCACAGGGGGGAAGCGTTTTCTCTTCCAACTCTGGGCCTCAAACATAAAATGTGTGAAATGATTTCTCTATTGGAACAGAATCTCCAAGAAACTCCAAGGAGTAAAGGATCCTTCCTGGTAGAAATCTTCCAGGATGACACACACCCAAGCATGTTGGTCTGATCTCCCTCCCCCTTTTCTGTACTTCCTTCATATCCTCATTCTATCTGCTCGTGCTCCAGAAGGTCAGACTCTTTTCCTTAAAAAGAAATTGCCTCACTAAAGCATCAGTGCAATTGGAACTGCTTAATCTTACTGTATTCTACTATCTGCGTTTAGTTATACTGACTCAAAACTTTTCATCCCCACATCATAGACATACAAAGCATTGTTCTTCACCCATCTGTAGTGGGTTGAATGGTGAACCCCCAAATGATATATGTACATGTCCTCACTCACAAAACCTGTAAATGTGACATTATTTGGGAAAGGGGTACTTGCTGGTGTAATTAAGCTGAGGATCTCAGGATGAAATCATACTGGATTAGGGTGGACCCTAAATCCACTGCCAAGTCCTACAGGAGAAGAGAAGAGGGAAGAGTCACAGACACACAGGAAGCCACATGAGGGCAGAGACAGAGAATGGAGTGATGCTGCCATGAGCCAAGGAGTGTGGCGGGGGGCAGAAGCTGGAAGAGGCAAAGAAGGATTCTCCCCTAGAGCCTTAGGAAGAATCATGGCCCTGCCAACACCTCGAATCATATTTCTGGCCTCCAGAACTTTGAGAGAAACATTTCTCTTTTTCCAAGCCATCGAATTTGTGGTCTTTTGTAGGTGGCTGTAGAAAATGAAGACATCATCTGAAGACTAGCTGATTTTTAAAGGTTAATAAAATTAAAGTTGGCCTTTACTTCAGTTTATTTTTACTTTTTTTTTTCTCTTTGGTCTTTTTAGGACCTCACCTGCTGCATGTGGAAGTTCCCAGGGTAGTGGTCGAATCAGAGCTGCAGCTGCTGGCCTACATTACAGCCACAGCAACACTAGATCTGAACTGTGACTGTGACTTACACCATGGCTCATGGCAATGCTGGATCCTTAACCCACTGAGCAAGGCCAGGGATTGAACCCGCATCCTCAAGGATCCTATCGCTGAGCTGGGTTCATTACTGCTGAGCCATGATGGGAACTCTTATTTTATTTTAATGAAAGGAAAAAAAAAAAAAAAGCAGGAGTTCCTGTGGTGGCTCAGCAGTAATGAACCCAACTAGTATCCATGAGGTTCGATCTCTGGTCTTGCTCAATGGGTTAAGGATCGGAGTTTCCACAGGCTGTAGTGTAGGTCATAGACAAGGCTCAGATCTGGTGTTGCTGTGGCTGTGGCCAGCAGCTGCAGCTCTGATTTGACCCCTAGCCTGGGAACTTCCATATGCCATGGATGTGGCCCTAAAAAAATGAACAAACAAACAAACAAACAAAAAAAGAAAAAGAAAAGAAGAGCAATTGACAAGAGATGAACTAGCTTAACAAGCTTACATTGCATGTTGCACAGAGTATCCCCAACAGGCAAGCTCCACCCCAGCTCCAAGACTGTGTTCTTAGAGCACAGGTGCATCTGAGACCCAGCTGGCCCCTGTGCTCCACTCGATGGATGGTGGCATGAAAGAATGGAAGGACAGCTGAAATGGGAATCAGAAGCTGAGGTGATTACCGTCCCTGTGGACTCTGGGTCTTGAGTTTCTGTCTATGCACTTCATGGTGGAGAGATCTTAAAATGGTAAAAATGAAATAATAACATAATAGCTGCAAAACGAGATGGGTAATAATGCTCCATGGCGGGGGCAGGGGTGGTGGTGGAAACTCATGTTATTAGAGAAGAGAGGAAAAGAAGGAAGATTTGTACCAACTGCCATCCTGCAGACATCCAGGCACCTGAATAAGGAAGGAGAACCCTCACTCCAAAGGGGCCTGGGTGACCTCTTCAGAGCCCACAGTTTCCAACGCTGCCAAGTCACTCGGAGGAATTTCCAAAAGTCACAGGTCCACCACCGTTCCTTCTTCCTCACAGAGAAGTGATGTGAAAAGTACAGGTCATGCTTGGCTACCTTTGGGGGGGATTTAATATTCAGAGGTAACAGCTTTGTTGCAAATGCCAAACTCAGAATTAAACACCATTCCTGGCCATCATGTCTGTAAGTTGGTACTTTCTGGGAGTCTTTGGAAGACATCTGAACACCCTGAATTCCACCCAGTCCTACTCTGTGGGCCAAGCCTGTGGATGTTCCAAAAGAAACCCAGAGCAGCCGAGGTGGCAGTTTTGAGGAAGGTCTCAGAGGATCCCCCTGCCAAAACGAAACCAGCTGGGTAAACTTCATGAGCAGACCCACAGCTCAGCTGACTAGCCCCAAAAAGACATCAGCCTTGACAAGAGAGGGCCCCGGTTTCACTTCCATTTCAGTGGAGTAAACACAGAGCTAGTTCAACACACCTGGTGGAAGATGCTACAGTCCTCTAGTGCCTCCAGGCCCAGAACAGACAGAAAAGGTGTTACGAAGGGAGCGCAAAAGAAAGGAGAACATACATAGGCTTGAGATGGACCCAAGTTTCCAAATAAATGCTTTAACACGAGCCCAAAGTGTGTTTAGGGAGGGGTTGATTCTTCTTGCCTATCAAAATTAAATTATATTTTTAATGAAAATATCTTCTGTTTAAAAATATTTTCTTAAATTATTTTTTATTATTACTCAATGAATTTTATTATATTTATAGTTATACAATGATCATCACAACCAAATTACATTCGTGATTTATGTGACTTGTCACGCCAGCTGCAGGACTTGATGATGGCCAATTACAGCGAAGTGGAAAGAATACTGAACTTACCTAGGACTGGGTTCCAGTCCTAGACACGGTCACTGGGGAACTCAGCTGGTTAAGAGGCACATGGTCCTGCCCAAGCCTCAGTTTGCTCATTTGTAAAATGTGGGAGCATAGTTAGGATACTGTGTTCCTTCTTTTTCTGGCCACAGCCCCGGCATGTGGAAGTTCCCAGGGCAGGGGTTGAACCCATGCCACAGCAGGACCATGCCAGGTCCTTAACCCACTGAGCCACCAGGCAACTCCTGGAGCCCCTTCTTAAACACATATTTAGAGAACACACCTATTTAAAGAAATCATTTGAGAATAATGATTACTCAACTACATTAATAAATAATTCAGGTTTTAACAACTTTCAAATCCACTGCCAATAATGCAAACTCCCATAGAAATCAGTCCCATGGAAGCTTATCTCATTGGGCTCTCATACGCACTAGAAATGTGTTCATTACTGTGGTAAAGTTTTGCACAGTAACACTTAAAGAAGGACTCAGTTTTCATAGGAGGAAGATGCAATGGAAATAAGTGACCATGATTCTGCAAAAGAAACAAACATATAAAGCACAAAGGATGAGCATCTGAAAGACTCAAAACGGGCTTCTTACTCATATAAAAAAGTAGTCATGTAAAAGGCTAATATAAAAAATTCACATTGTAAGAAAAATAGGAAAGAATAAAAATCAAAATAACTTTACATGTTGGCAACTCTGAGTAAAAACCAGAGAAGAAAGATCAAAGGGTACATCCCTATCTATGAACATGGGATTTATGGCTGTTTATCCATTATAGAGAGGCCTTGATGGCTTTTGCTCTTAATCTTAGGATGGACCTTTTTAGCTATATTTTCATTTTTGCCTTTCGCACATTTCTAAAAATCACCCACACTGACACTCTGACGAAGAGTCCTGCGATTGTGAAGGAAGCGGTCCAGTTTCCTTGCAGCAGAATAAGCCAACAAGGTCTCCCTTCCCTCTCCAGGGTTCCTTTCCTTCTCCCTTCCCTCTGCAAGACACTTGTGTCGCCCCAAAAACCCTGCAGTAAAAAAAGGAAAAATGAAAAATGAAGACAGAATCAGGGGCCGCCGTGGGGGATTAGATGAACACAAGCAAAGCAAACCTGCCTCTCTGAGGCTTCTTCCAAAGCAACCCTCCTGCTTAAGGAGAAAAGTCGGGGGTCCCGGGGTTGGGGGACAGGGGTCTGCCATCTACCGACCCCCGCCCATCACCTACTTCCCCCTTCTGTGGTCATTTTCACAAGTCAGCAGGGGGAGAGGGAGGGAGGCGAATCCAGCACATGGTCAAAATAACCTAGCGTTCTGTGCCAAAAGGAAATGTGGGCTAAGAACTCTAATGAGAGGGTAAGCAAAGAGCCGTGCTTCCCAGCAGTGAGATGTGTCCGCGCAAGAGAACAACAGCCTTGCTGGCCCTGGGACAGGCCAGAGACTTAATCTGTAAATCATGGTGAAGCCCAAAATGTCAAAAAAAAAAAGAAAGAAAGAAACAGTGGCCACCCCTGGAGTAAAGGCATAAGACCACAAAATAACCTCCTGCGGATAACCCATGCGAAAAAGCAGAAGAGCCCTGGCGTCCAAGTGAGGGAAAGGGTAGCTTGCCAGGACTTAATTACATTGAATCAAGATGGCAAAGAATGATGAGCACGTGTCCCATAATCCCAAATGAAACACACACACACACACGGACACCCACACGCCCCACGCCTGAGAATGCGTGACTGTACCTTCCATTCTCTCCCTTTCTAAGCCTACCCTAACATTTCTGGCACGGGCCTGAAAGTCATTAGGAATTTAGCTGAAACGTAAAATTTTACTGCGGCGCATTGGTAGCTATTATGAGGTATAAATCTGTGTGGCTCTGGCAGGTTGAATTCCCTCCTCCTCCCCTTCAGCATGCTACCAAAAGCATTTAACAGTGCTGGGGGGTTGGAGACTCACATTTTGAAATTAAATTAGAGACATGAGAATACTAAAATACCCCTTCTTTTCTGGATCCACGCTAACCATTCTGCACTGCTTTCCTGGGCCGCGATACCACAAGAGAAAATGTGATCTTCTTCAGGAAATTTGGATTTGGTCAACTGCCTTGCAGAAACTGCAGTGGACAAAATCGTCAGGGCCACCAAATTCTGTGTTTGCTTGGCTCACATTTATCATATCTGCCCGGGGCCCATCACAGTCAGGGGTCATTAGAAAACACAGATACCTGACTCATTCATCCCAATAGTTTCCCTATAAAACTAAGCATAGAGGAAAACCAGGTCTACAATTGTTTTTATTTTATTTTCAGGAGAATTTTATTATATTCTTTCCATTTGTTTCAAGATTTTCTTCAAAATCCTTCTTGGAATCTTCAAGTCTTCAGTGTAAACATATTATTGATTTTTGTTTTTTAAAAAAATTTTAGTATAGTTGATTTACAATGTTGTACCAATTGCTGCTGTACAGCTAAGTGACTCATATATATATGCATACACACACACACACACACACATATATATGTATGTATGTATTCTTTTCCATCATGGTCTATCTCAGGAGATTGGACATAGTTCCCTGTGCTATACAGCAGGACCTGTTGTTAATCCTCATATGCTTTTGAGCATTGTACCATTAACACCTGAGACCTGAATGTATATTATTGGAGTGACTCAGTAGAAGATATACTGGAAATACACAGAAATCCTGTGCCCTTAGCCAGGGGGTAGCAAATATAAAAGCTTATTCCATCACTGCCATTCCTGTGCCAATAGCAGGTATTATTAATAGGTTATAGAAGTAGTACAAGCCTTAGGTGAACCTTGACCCAGGAGTCCTTTCTGATTGACTCAAAACACAAGCTGAGCCTTTTTCTCAACACCAGTCTGCAGGTAACCATGATGGATTTATCACAGTTAGCACATTGCACACCAAAACTCATTGGCTTTCTCAGAATAGGAGCTACAGTTATTCATTCTGTCTCTTTGGCACCGATCTCAGTACCTGGAACACAGTCGGCCTCAGAAAACATTTATTGAATGCCACTGAACTATCGGGCCCTGCTGTTAATTCTAAGAGCTTCCTATACTAAGTGACTTCCTTTCCGCATTTTATTTTCCTAGAAGATTGGTATTATGCTAATTACAGTCACCTTATTATTGTTAGCAAAGTAAATTAAACTATTCAATGTCACCAACACCATTAAATGTTTATTTAGAAATAATACTCTCTGCATGACTTAAAGCAAAATAAGTAGGATGTCTCCACTCTCTCATTGCTTGGAGTTTGGAATGGAGTAGCCTCAAATACAAATGAAGATGGCCTGTGTGATTTTCTATAGTTATGGTCCCTTCTAGAGAGCAAGGCCAGTCACCTTTATCAATTTTGTATAATTCCATGGTATAATGGAAATTTTCCTCATCTGTTTAACAGAGTAGAATGCCTTTACATTGTGTTAAGAATGCTATTAAGGATGTTGGTCTGTACTTTACGTCTTTGCTAGTGAGAATACTTTCAGTAAAAAGTAGCAGAAAACTTGCCTCAATGTGTTTAAACTATAAAGGAGAATTCACTGACTCAGGTGTTTAAAAATAACAGAGGGAGGGTAGACTACAAGTAAACCTTGACTGAGCTACTCAAATATGTATTCAAGATCTTTTTTCTTTCTGTTTTTCTTCATAGGATTCATCTTAAGCCTGGCTTACCTTGTGGTCCCAAAATAATTGCAACTGCACCAACCGTAACTTACTCCCTTATTAATTTCTTTGACAACAGCATCAATGTTCTAACATTTCTAGGAAAAGAACAGATATTTAATCTGTTCGGATGGCTTAAATTAGAGGGCCTAAAATATATATCCGAACCTTAACAAATTATTATAATCAGTGAATAGATTGCACTGATTAATTAGCCTAAGTCATATGCTTCACCTTAGACCCAGATGTATAATCATTTTTCTCAGAATTATATAGATATCAGGTGTTGTTATGGAAAAGAAGATAAGGAAAAAAAAAAAAAAAGTCAGTCAGCAAATATCTACCATAACAGCATCTCTTTCTGATGAACCAAGGTAGAAACTCCAGTGTGATCTAATAACCAAGAAGAGCTGTCAATATCCTGAGCATCTGCTAAGTTTCATCTTACAGATGAAACGCAGGGTTCTGTTCAAAGGATGCGAAGGTTCATTCTTGCTCACAGTGAGCAGTGTGAGGAAAGCAGGTGGAGCAATGGGCAAAGCACATTTGCGAACATTAGGAATGTTTAGGGGGGGATTGATATCAAATTAAATGCATCCCAGTTCTGCCTTTTTTTTGCATTTTTTTGCATTACACAAAAAACTTGTAAAGAGTATTCTGAGATAGTCATAAAGTCAGTCTTTTTAGGGAACTTTTATTCAATGTCCACAGTATGAGGTTTCTATATAAAATGGGCTCTATTTGTTCCATAGGGACTTAAGGGACAAATGTGCTATCATCATAAAATGTAAAGTCTTCCCCAGAGTTTCCACTATCAATCCTTAAAGCAGTCCTCTTAAGGCAGTTGATAACGTTTTTAAGTAGAGAAGAGGGAAGGAAAAAAATACAGAAGGAAGTATGATTATATTTTTCAAGAAAGGGAATTAAGTCTATGTGAAGTTAGGGAACTGATCTAAAAAGTAAAATTAAAGTTTTTTCAGTGAAGAAGAAAAAGATATAGAGTAAAAATGAAAATCAAGAGGCAACAACATGTCATAGAAAATAAAGACTTCCGATTTAAAGTTAATTGTGTACAGAGAGAAATAAATCGAGTTGTAGACCCTCAGTGAGAATAAGGAGAGAAGAGCATTAGAGAAGGAAAAAGAAGTTTTCATACATTAGTGGTCTAATAAAGCCATTTAGATTCTCTTTAACGCATTAAAACTCTCTCTCAACTGAAATGAACCTGACTTATTTCACTGTCTGACCAGCCTCTTCCTGTTATCTTAGACTCGTCTTTCAGGCTGGACAGCTGAATGTTCACCCTTAGTCCTGAAGAACTGGCACGTCTGCTTTGCAGAGTGCACAGTGACAACTTCAGGGGGGACAGCAAGGGACGGAGGGCCTACTGCAAGCTCAAACCTAAAATAAACAGAACAGAGGCACTAGTGGATACTTAAAAAAGGAATTTATGGCCCATTTCCTCATTTCCCCTAGGATTTTGCTTGTGAAAATAAATTCGATATTTGCAGCATTAAAAAAATATATATTTTTCAAAAAGAAAACAGGCCAAAGTTTCATGTGCCTCATCCACCATTCCAGCAAGACACCCAAAATGTAATAGAGTCAGTGGGACCTTCCATCAGGGCACTGGCTCACAAGTCACCAGTCTGTGGAGCCACCCACACCTGAATATACGGTGAAGGTGACCTGGACAAGCCAGGCCTGCTCACTGGTGTCAAATTCCAGGACACCTTATCCATGGCCAAATAGAGGGCTGCTGCCATGAGGGCAATTTACATTAGGCTAGTAGTCTTTCCTTTATTGTCAGTTTATTTCTCCACAACATTTTTTGCCTCCTAGGGAATAGAAATGGTGACGTCAAGCAAGATAAATCATGGTGTCATAAAATATATCCCATTTATTTAATGGCTTTCCAGCTTAGAAATGTTGCAGACTTTGAAATTCTATATAAGTCACAGACTTTGTATTTCTAACATGCCTTAAAAGCCCACTCAGCCCCCTCCCCAGCTGTTGAGGACAGGAAGTAAAGAAAATAAGACTTTTTCCTGCTAATCCTCCTAAGAGGAGTTGAGAGAGCCAGCAGAGCCATTTTGCAATTTTGCTGGGAAACAAGGATTAGCATCTCTAAGAGACACTACCAGATTGTTTGATTAGTGTTGCTGAGTTATTTTAGACGGGCTCCAAATAACACTAGCTTGAGGTTAGATGGTGCACCTCAAAACTTGTCTCTGAGAAGTTACTGAATGCTGGCTGACTGTCTACTTCTCGTATAGCTCTTCCTAAAGCCCTTGGACAAGGAGTTTGGGACTAGAATGCCATCCACCCATTAGAGGTATTTCGGACTTTCAAACTTTAAAGGCAAATTCCTTAGTTTTCTGGCACTCATTTAATACAAGAGCAAAAAAGATTCAATTAGAAAATGTGAAATCACTCAGAAGTCAGAGAAATTCTCTTTCAGGGAAGAGGTTTGTCAAAGCTACAACACTTCTTGAGGACAATCAGCCAAGCCGTCGAGGACACAGACATCTATCTATTCAACTTGTTTCCTGTATCTACCTAGCACAGGATGCGACACACAGTAGGTGTTCAAGAAATATTGAATGAACAAATTAATGCATTGATGGCAATTTTGCCAAAGCGTCCGGTCTTTCAAACATTTCTTTTGTCTATTGTAAGCTAAATATGTATTGTGAGTATTTCATTGTTAGCCCACATGTTTCCAAAGTCAGGAGTTTTTTTCATACCTGTCATTCATTCCTCAATTAATTAATTCAATGGGAACTTATTAAACAAGATTATACACCATGGTGTAAATTAAGTGCTATAAAACAATCGTCCAGGGAGTTCCCATCCTGGCACAGCAGAAACAAATCCAACTAGGAACCATGAGGTTACGGGTTTGATCCCTGGCCTTGCTCAGTGGGTTAAGGATCCGGTGTTGCTGTGGCTGTGGTGTAGGCCAGGAGCTGTAGCTCTGATTCGACCCCTAGCCTGGGAAACTGGGAACTTCCATAAGCCTCAAGTGCGGCCCTAAAACGAAACAAACAAACGACAACAAAAGCAATCGTCCATATTTTTAAGTACCACATATAGTAAACATAGATTTTACTTGCTTTGACTATTAATTCAGAAGTCAGAGAAGTTGTAGTAGGTATAAGGTCAACAGAATTATTAAATGAGTAATAGTGGCCTTCGAAAGTGGGAAAAAAAAAAAACAAAAAACCTCTTTCTATATATACTAGCTTTCCATGCCTTTTCTGCATTTTGTTTTCAAGTACTTTTTGAATCCATCACTTTATCAACAAACTGCTATAATTCATCTACTGGTGTTAAGAGCCCCTGAAACTTTCCCACTAAAGAATGGAAAGAAACTATTAGAATATCTTAACTTATTCCTTGAAGTGGATTTCTTAAAATTTTACTTTAGTTTTGATTCACAGTGCTTTGGGGAATGACAGTTCTTATCGACAGCAGTGCGACTGCAAATTGGATTTGCACAACATAACAGTGCTGTAAAACACACCAGCACATTTAAGACACAAAAGATCCACATGTCATACCTCAGACCTCTAAACAGCCCTCCTACTATACTCCATCATGACTGACCCTTTAGATACAAAAGGTTGGTTTCCTTGACGTTTTCTAGCCCCCCTCTTTCTCTTTGCAGTTATTTCATAGAAGCCTGAGGGGTGCAGGAAAAAACTGAGTATTAATTGCTAGAGTTTATAAACAGAGAGCTCACTGAAGATTTCAACCCATGCTAAACATGTCTCTTTTTCTAGGGTTTTTGGGCTTTTTTTTCCCTTAAAATACTTAGATAATTGCATCAGCTCTTCATTTTGCTTGTGCTGACAGCCTGAAAGCATAATGTGATCATCCCAGCTGGACGTCTCTGGTTCTTTCTTGAACCGTCTTGTGACAGTAAAAATGGGTGGTCTTCTCTGTGGATCAGAAACTCTGGTGGTTAATTCAGCATCTGAGCCACCAAGTGCAGCCCTACCAATTGCCTCAGAAGCTCTCCAAGAAATCTAACAAATCGAACAGAGCTCGTGGCCAATTACTTCCTACTCTCTCTTCATCGGCAATACTCCAAAAGATATTTTCCACTATGAAATAGGAATTTTGGAAAGTTCTGTAACCTTGTTTGCACAGGACTGACATTTACACAATCGTGAACAATACTTTATGTGCTACTTGGGATTTCTTTCGAGAACTTTTATCCAAGCGCTGACCTGGCTTAACCCTACTTAACTTGTAAAAAATGAAGGGATTACAGGAGAAGGTATATGGCCATGGGCCATTGATGGATTACACTTTCCCTTGGTTGTGTTTTCTTAGAGCCTTTGAACTGTGGATTGAGTGCAATCTCACTTAATGTTCCCTCTTACAGATCTTGTCTTGTTACAATAGCTGATCTTCTGGGGTTGGGAAAATGGGGAAAGAATGTGCTGCACTTACTTTGCTTCTAAATGGTACACCTTTGCAAGGAGAAGAGATGTTTCCTTCCTAATGTTCTGGGGACCTTCTCTTCTGCAACTATATAAAGGTTCTGGAGCCCTGTTTTTAATTTTAAAACCCAGGGCTGGAGTTCCCTTATGGCTCAATAGACTAAGGATCCAGCATTTTCACTGCAGAGGGTCTGGTAGCTGCTGTGGTGTGGGTTCAGTCCCTGACCTGGGAACTTCCATCTGCTAAGGGTGCAACCAAAAACAAACAAACAAACAAAACTCAGTGCTGCCAAAGGGTGGAGAAATTATCCCTCTACTTAGCTTCCTGGTGAGAACTATAAAATCATATATGCTCTTTGTCCTGGAAACTCCAATTCTAGAAATTCGTCCAAAGGAAATAATTAGGATGTGTGCAAAAACTGAATCACTAGGATAGTCATGGCAGCATTGTTTATGGTACAGCAAACTTGAAAACACACAAGGACAAAATGAAATGTATCCATACAACTACAGAATGGAAAAGTAGGCAGCCATAGAACTCTATATAGAATTCTTAAAGTGTCTGTAATATTGACTTTGACAGATTATCTCAATGTGTTGGTGAATTTAAAAAAAAACAGTCCCATTCTATACTAAATGATCTCATTTTTGGAAAAAAAAAAAAGTTGACTAAGTATGTGCCTTCGCACAAAAGAGCAGGATATCTCTAAAATATGAATAGTTTTGTGGCAGACTATGGGTGATACTTATTTTCTTCCTCTGTCTTATTTATATTTTCTAATTTTTTGACTGCAACAATATATACTTGTCTAGTAATAAGAATATTTTAGGTTTGGGTTTTTTTTGGGGGGGGCATTGTTTTATTTTGTTTCTCAAGTAAATGAAGTCAAATGAAGCTTGAAAGTCAGTGGACTGGTAGAGCTCACCTACATGTGTAGGGAGAAAGGTCATAGAAGGAATTTTGAACTTGGCTTCAGGCCTGAAATGGAGGCTCAGCTCTGCCCACACAGTCTCAGTGCGAATCAGCACATCCTTAGCTGAGCACAGCACTCTTCCTCCATAGGACAACATCGTCTCCCAGGATCACAGGCATGGCCAGTGAGTATCAGCAGATAGCGCAAAATAGCAGGTCAGGTGGACAGAACTAGCTGAGGCATCATCGTAATCATATCACCGTCCTGACCTTCAGATGGTTACATATGGACAATGCAGCCTGCTTGTCCATTTCCATCCATGAATTCAGCCCCAGTAGATGTGCACAGAGCCATGGGGCCAGCTCTGTGTTTTCCAGCCTTCATTTCCAGTAACCCAGTTAGCTTGCTGCAAACTACACACCTGCAGGCTGTATTGCCTCCGACAATTCCTGCACTTTGAAGCCTTTCCTTGTGGATGTTAAATATGCCCTCCTAGACACAGTGGGCTCTGTTTTCTTTTTTCCGCAAGAATGTCACGAGAGCCACATGAAGGAGTGTCTTGTTTCACAAATCCACAATACCCTGAGTCGCCACTCCAGAAAATTTCCTCCCACAGGCTCCACGTGGGAGAGCCCCTTTATCTTCAGATTTCCTCCTGCTTATCTAGTTCCTGTCCCCAGACTGATAAAAAATGAAAGTCTAAGACGGAGTTTGTTATGTCTGAAGATTTCGTTGCCCAAGCCATGGGGGCCCACACTGTTAGTTTTGGAGTCACGTTTCTTGGCCTTCAAGCCTGCAGAAAAGAACTTGGACTTACATGAGGGAAACAAGTTTTTCTCAGGTAGCTGGAAAGGAGGATGCTGTTGATGGCCCAAGAAGAGTCTTCTTCCCACTGGAAAACGACAAACCAAGTCACCAAGTGGGATATCTGCCTTGTTGGAACCTTCTGGGCTCCCTGTCCTTTAAGCTAAGAATGATAAGCCCAATGTCTAATAATTCTTACTTTATGCTGGATATTTTTAAAAATATGAAAAGCACTTTCATTAAGTGCTTGGGACCCAGTCTATACCCAGTTCAACAAAAAAGTCTTTTTTTTTTTTTTTTTTTCCCATGCCAAATGCCAGGCATTTATTTATTTACCAGGTTAGGTAAGGATGTGGGATCTTGCTGACCAGAGGAATAAAAGTGGTTTTAGGACAATACACACATGTCCTCAACCCTCCTGCTGAGCATTAGGTGGGGAGTTTGGCTGCCGTCAAGTCTGATAACCAGAGAGCCCTCTGTTCTTGGCTATGCATCCCAGCGCCTCAGGGGATAACATTTTAAATCATTTAAGGCATGGTAAATGATGGCCAGAGGAACTGCTTTGGCCCAAAGAGACAAAGGGACAGTGTTGGAGAAAGAAAAGCAGTGGTATTCTTGCTTCATTTTAAAATTAATAGAGTCAGTTATAGTTCCTAAGCACACTTGGAATTCCAGCTGCCAGAGAATGGGCTTGAACACTGAAAGCCCTCTTTAATCCGTGGACCCCGGACAGGTAGTGGTGTTCTCCAGCAAGCAGGGCACAGGTAGCGGCACAATAAAGCCAGCAAAGAGCGCCTGCCAGGAAGCTTCAACACTGTCCTCAGGGAACTGCCTCCACACAACTGGCAGGCTTTGATCTCTGCTGAGACTGCTCGGGGGTGCCAACGGTGTGGTGGGTGTCCACGAGTTCATTTTACAGAGACCATCAAAGCCGCTTTCAGATGCTAAAGACTAACAACCTGGCTTCTATTTGAACAGCTAGCAGCTCTTCAAACTGTCTAATTCTCAGAGCCTATTAAACAGAAAGAGAGCTAAGAAATAGAGAGTTATGTTGAGTCCTGGACAGAAGCAAAGGGAGAATAAGCCAGCCGGATGGGGGTGGGGGTGGGGGTGGGGGTGGGTGCTTCTGCCGCTAGCCAGCATCATCTAAACATCAGATTCCTGACCTTTAAAATAAACCATCACTAAGTGTTACACCACGGGAGTACATAATTCGAGAGGATCATGATTTGACCAAGCATGTGCATTAAACATTAAAAGATTCACCAAAATATCAAGCAGAGATTTGTCAGAAAATGAGGAAAAAGAATGGCCCCGGAGAAAAATTGAAATAACATAAGTAAATATGTTTTGAAATCAAATTTAAAATCCACCGGAAAGGAGCTTATAGAAAAATAATTCAGCGAATCGCCATAGTCCTTTATAATCTTGCTCTTCTGACCTAAGAAACCAATAATAGATTTTTAAAACATTATTTTTCATTAGTGACACAAAAACCATTGAAAAATAACTGAAATCATTTCCAAATGTCCCTTCCACCTCCTCCTCACGAAAATTTCTTCCTGTATGAAAATGTCTTTTTTTTTTTTTTTTTTTTAATGGCCGCACTTGCAGCACATGGAAGTTCCCAAGCTAGGAGTTGAATCAGAGCTGCAGCTGCTAGCCTACACCACAGCTCACAGCAATGAGGGATTCCAGCCATGTCTGTGACCTACACCACGGCTCATGGCAACGCTGGATCTTAACCCAGTGAGCAAGGCCAGGGATCAAACCATCAAACCCACATCTTCATGGATACTAGTTGGGTTTGTAACCCACTGAGCCACCATGGAACTCCCGTAATGTCTTTCATTGAGACATTAAAACAATCAAGACTAATGAGATGGAAATTGCTACAAAAGACTGATTCTATAATGGAACAATAAAAAAAATCTTTGGAGAACATGATATTTTGGGTGGTTGAGGGATTATGCCGAAAGATTAAACATTGCTTACATGTCCATTAACCAGCAGTTAGTCTTTAAGTAGAAGATAAAATATGTCGTCAGTCAATACAAAAGAATAAAGTAAACTACACTAGCATTTTGCATAAGATAAACTATAAGTAATCAATAAACACAAAAACATGCCCACTAGGGGCCAGGGGCACAGAAGTTAAAACAACAAGAGGGACAGTGTATTTTTCTCCTAATACATTAACCAAAAAAATCCCAAAGAGCCATGGCATCAAGTCTTGATAAGGATCCAAGAAAGAGGCACCCTCGAACATTATTGGTGCAGGTGTCAATGAGAATCACCTTTTGGGAGGAGAAGGAAAAAAAATGTAGTGGCTATCAAACATTTTTAAAGGCAAAAATCCCACAGAATAGATAAGAGCCTCAGCAACAAAACTCAGATATTTTGCTGAATCACAGAAACTCAGTCTCAACTGGTTCAGAGTTCCTCTCTTTCCCCTGGAGCACTTCTAAGTCTTGAGGTCATGTCAAGCTGCTGGGGAGGAGGGAGAGAGGTAGCATCTTGGAAGTCATTGTTTCCACACTGCCCTCATCTAAGGAAGTCACTGGCTCACTCAGTCCTCAGCCGTTATCCCAGACAGGTTCCTGATGAGATGGCTCTTGTTCTGGTGGCAAGGTCCTTTGATGTCCAGCAACATTGTCTGCTCCTCTCCTTCGTGCTTGAGAGCTTGGGAACAATCCTGCAGCTCCCTGGCTCAACTAGAAGCTGGGAATCATGGCCAGGTGGCTTCTGAGAAGATGTGTTTTGGTATAACACACAGCATTGCTTCTCTGGGCCCCTGCTGCCTTCGATCCCCAGGGGTGGCTTCCTCACTGAGATTATAACCTGGGAAATGTAGCACCTGGCCTGCCACTGGGACCTACAAATGCGTCCGCTGTCCTCACTTCTCCTCCATCCTTCCTCCCTCCCCACCATGCCAGAGAAGCTTCCTCTAACCTAAAACAGAAGTTCTGTGGTCTTTTATGATGTGTCTCCCACACATTTTGTCTTTGCCAGGTTTCTTCATTCCCCTAAGGATTTGAGCATTTGGAAACCAGAGCCCTTGAAGACTTTTTCCCATCTGATTTCAGAACTGGGACATCCTCCCTCAGTGACAATGAACAGTGAAGACCCTAGCCACTTAGATATGGTAGGAGCAGAAAGGGGAAAGAAAAATTATTGGTAATATTTCCAAAATGTTGAATTTATAACCTAGCAACCCACTACTTTCCTATAGATACGGAATCATAGAAATAGGTAAAAATAGACAGATATGATTACCATAGCATTTTTTGTAGCAGTGAAAAATTAGAGATAATTTCAATTTCCCCCAAAATAGGGGATGGTTAAATAAATCACAGTAAACTGAAAAAATGGGGGGAAAACTTGGTAAAGTGCATAAAATTCTATGTAAACAGAATATGTACATCTTCATGGCTGATTTGGAAAGATCCTATGACTTTCTTGATGTGAAAAGGGCAAAATTCAGAATGGTATGCAAGATGTCCCTTTTTTTTTTTTTTTTTTTTTTGTCTTTTTGCTATTTCTTTGGGCCGCTTCCGCGGCATATGGAGGTTCCCAGGCTAGGGGTCGAATCGGAGCTGTAGCCACCGGCCTACGCCAGAGCCACAGCAACTTGGGATCCGAGCTGCGTCTGCAACCTACACCACAGCTCACAGCAACACTGGATCCTTAACCCACTGAGCAAGGGCAGGGACCGAACCCACAACCTCATGGTTCCTAGTCGGATTTGTTAACCACTGCGCCACGACGGGAACTCCAAGATGTCTCCTTTGTTTAAAAAAAAAAACAACCCTATTTTTTTTTTTTTAATTGCATATGAAAGTTCCTGGGTAAGGGGTCAAATTGGAACTGAAGCTGTGGCCTGCGTCACAGCCACAGCAATGTCAGATCTGAGCTGCTTCTGTGACCTACTCCACAGCTTGTAGCAACACTGGATCCTTAACCCATTGAGCAAGGCCAGGGATTGAACCTGAATCCTCATGTACACTATGTCGGTTCTTAACCCACTGAACCACTACAGCAACTCCAAAAAACACCCTATTTCTATGTATGCTTACATGAGAGTCAGGATGAGCACATAATGAGGTTGCAAATGGTAACAGTTTCTAAGGAGTAAAATTAGCATGAGGAAAGACTCATTCTTTTTTCCCTTTATAAATATTTGATTTGATTTTAGCAAGCACTTAGTATCTCTAACGATTTTTTTTTTAAGTCATGTTAATTTAGCTCTAGGTTGGACCTCATTTATTCTCAAAGCACATGTGATTTCTTGAAGAATCAGAAACTAAGACATAAAATGAAGACCTTCCATTCATTGAAGTTTATAGATTCAGTAGCAAAGAGGAGTGGTTTATGATCCATGATGATTGTAAGACTCATTTTGTAAAACCCTGACTGGAAAGTAGATTCCTGCTGTGAACTATGAGACCAAAATTTAAACATAATGGGAAAAACCAAACACCTATCACTCTCTGCCAGGCTCTGTGAGCCAAATAAATGTAGGTGAATGATGACAGTTGAGAACAAAATATAAACATAATCCAAGCTAATATATGTGTTAATTGTTCTCTGTTTTAATCCCAACACACTTGTTCCATTATCTGTGAGATTAACTGCCTTGTCTTGAGTTAAATCTAGGAATAACTTCTGCCACTGATAACAGCACTTCAATATAAAAGGAATCTGAATGGGTCTGAAAGGCAGGCCCAAAATGAACACACTTGGCCCAACTAGAGGTGTCATAATGACACAGCAGAAGATAAAATTATGAGTTCAGTTGATATGCTTGGCTCAGAATTATATTATGGCTACTTAATTAACAATGCTGATACTCTAGCTCTTAAACGGGATCTTTACAGGTGATTCCAAAAGAAGAACCAAACCGACCACCCAAGAAAGTATTTTTGCTTCATGTGTAAAAAGAGGGGCCCCCACTATCAAATAAGAAAATAGTCACAGTTTCACAACATCTGCAAGTGAACCTTTTCATCCCCACAAGCACTTAATCCATGTAAAAAGTTTAGATCACCCCAATCGTCACAGACGCTTTTTCAAACATTTCTAATAATTATTCATTCAATCAACATTTGTTGAAGAAGCGCTATGTGCCAGGAACAGCTAATATTGATTTAGCACTTACAATGTCCCAGGCACTGTTCCACTGTCATTAAAGAACTCCTTTAATTCTCATAACAACCCTATGAGTTGGGCTCATTGTCTTTCAGATTTTACAGAATTCGACACAAAAATGAAGTCACTCATATAAGCTCACAGACTGTTCCTGAAGAAGCTGAGATCTGAACATAGGTAGTCTGGCTTCGGAGCCCTGCTCGTCACCCTACAAACAAGGCTAAAAAAAAAATAAAGGACACATTCTGGTGGGGAAAACAGAAGTGGAAAAAAAAAAAAAAAGATTAAAATGCAAGGCAATGCTAAGGGGGCATGAATGCAGGGATGAATAGAGAAAAACCACAAGTATTAAGGTTGAGTTCACAAATATCATGGAAATGTGTATGGGGGGACAGTTGGATAGAATTTATTCTACTTTTTGGAACTCTATATTAGCAAAATATATGACTAAATGAAGTACTTTCTTCACCCTTCTAAATTAAAATGATATAAACTGATGAGTTCTAATCTTTCAAGTGTATGAAACTGCTGTTTTAGAACTTCCCTCATTTCAGGAGACTAAGATACCATTTAATACTTTACCTTCTTAAGAGACACTTTATGATCCTGGGAGAAAATATGGCAGCGTTTTATTTAACGAAATGAAGCTGTCCACTGAGCAAGCTCTTTACCTTTAGCCCCTAATTTACATAGCTCTAGAAGAGCGACCAATTGACTTTTACAACTCTGCCCTTACCTTTTTAGAAATCCTGCCAATAAATGGAATCTCTATTTTCACGTTCCTCCACTGTATTTGAATAGATACAAATATTCATTTTGCAAAAATGTTGGCATGTTATGGGCAAAATTCACTTGCTGCGCTATTTCTATTTATTATCCTTATACCAGACCCCGTCCCAAAATAGTACTGCATAAGATGCCACATGTGTCCTCTAGCACTTCAGGAATTAAGAGCATATGGGCAATAAAAATGGAATCCCCATGACTTCAGACTAAGTTACCCTGGAAGGACATCCATCCTGATGCAGTTATGAGTTCTTTCTCAGAATCAGCTTTTGTTCTAAGTTCAATTAGGTGTATCAAGCCAAAAACTCACCTGTACAACTCAGAACTTCTAAAAGCTCAACATATTAACTCTGACTCAGTCCATTCAGGCTGCTATAACAAAATGCCACGATTGGGTGGCTTGTAAGTAACACAAGTTGATTTCTCACAGTTCTGGAGCTAGTGAAGTCCAAGATCAAGGTACTGGTGGTAGATGCTGTGTCTGGGGTTCCTGGCTTATAGATGGCCATCTTCTCTCCATGTCCTCACATGACAGAAGGGACAAAGGAGCTCTCTGTGGTCTCTTTTATAGGGACATTCATTCTTCACATCAACTCCATCCTCATGACCTTATCAGCTCTTCAAGGCTTCACCTCCTAACACTATCACGTTGGGGGTCAGGATTTCAACATACCAATTTGAGGGGGGACAGTCATATTCAGTCCATAGCAAACCCATTCCACAATATCTAAATATTGATATTGATTCTCCAAAGAAGTCAATAGTCACAGACACAGGTGAAAGCATAAACATTTCAATTTAAGGCAAAATGTGATGAGTTTTTATAACAGGCCAGGCAATAAGAACACAACCGGGACTGTCATGAGCCCAGCCCACATTAGCCCAAAAACGAAGTTTGAAGTAGGTCAATAGTCCTGCTTCATATTCATCACTTTGCAGAGCATATTTCTGAAGTACAGCCCTAACTTATAAGCAAAACCTTTGTCAAATAAAGACATTGGTACTATCCCCTCCAAGACTGAGAGCCAGATTCCTTCCTGCAGAACCCATGTGGGACTTTTTCATACTACTAAACATATTTAGCCAATATCTGGGTTTCAGCCAGGGCAGACTAAAAAGAAGAATCTATTAAATATAACATTAAATTAGTCCCTTTTGAGGTAATAGCATAATCATATGCCAGACAATGATACTTGTAGGGAATAACCATCTGCTGAGGGAAAAAAAAAACAACAGAAAAAGAAAAGCTAAAGGTCATCTCATTTCAACCGAAAGGCTGAATTGTAAAAATTATGGTTGGCAAAGTGATATCTCTTCAATCAAAATAAAACATAAAATGATCCTTACTAGGCCAACAGCAGCTGTCCAATCATAACAAACAAAATTCCTCAGTTGATGTCTTTTTCTGGACCCATGTTTTCTTCACCTTTTATTTTTTCCTCCAAAAATTAAATGGGAAGACCCATGGACGGGGTGAAGAAAGAAAGACATGTGGGGTTAGTTCTAATGTGTGTGTTGGATTATCTGCAATACACAGATCAAATTGGGTGTAAGCCTTAAAATAGAGCAGAGTGTCAATTTCAAAATAAATAATGATAATGGTATTTTCAAGATCAGCTCTTTATTCATGTTCTGTGCCAAAGCATTTAAATACCCCGTGCTACTTATAACATAATGTGGGTGGTAAAAGAAAAAAAAAAAATCTCTACTTCAACATCTCATTCCTAAAGAGTCCATTCTTGTCAGTGCTGTAAAGATACAATTAATTTATGTAACCCCGATATCCTAACGCTGAGACATCAAGCACAAGAAGCAAAACATTCTCTTATTTTGAAAAGAGAAAAATGAACATAAACTGTGCTTCATGCAACTGCCCAAGCTATTTTAGATAAATAATGAAATAATTTTAATTAACAAATTATTCCAGTAAACCATTTTTATCAGACACGTAATTTTTTTAAGTTCAAACTTTGAGCCCACACATACTTTCTCCCCCTGGGACTTAGCAATTGCTGAGCTGGCAGTTTTGTAGAATTTAAGATGATTTGGGCTTGGCACTCCTTAATTCAGTCTGGATGGTGATGTTTACAATCCCCTAGTTAAATGATTGGCTTTAGACATGTTTTTTTTTTGTTTGTTTGTTTGTTTTTGCTTTTTAGGGCCGTACCCAAGGCATATGGAAATTCCCAGCCTAGGGGTCTAATAGGAGCTACAGCTGCCGGCCTACGCCAGAGCCACAGCAACGCGGGATCCAAGCCGAGTCTGCAACCTACACCACAGCTCACAGCAATGCCAGATCCTTAACCCACTGAGTGAGGCCAGGGATCAAACCCGCATCCTCATGGAAACTAGTTGGATTCATTTCCGATGAGCCAAGATGGGAACTTTTCTGGTTTTTTTTAGGTTACATAGCTCACTTATGTGGCTATACTCTGAGGGACAGTCCTTTAATTTAAAATTAAAATTAAATTAAAAAATTAAAAAAAAAAACCTTTCCATAACAACCCAAAATCTAACTCTTTAGACAAATAGCCCATTCCAAGTTGAGTCTGGAAAGTTTTTCAAGTCAACCTGTATTTTAATTGTACCTGTAAGTAACAAGAAACGATTCTACTCTTTAGAGTTGCCTCGAATTTTTGAGAATACTGATTAAAAACTGAAACTCATCAACAATCTGTGAAAGATTTCTTAATAAAAAAGCGTAAAGTTTTACTCAGAAAACAGATATTCTTTCTTACACTATTTTTTGAAAGAAGCCTTGTGAATCTAAGAAGCAGGGGCATGTGTGTGCGTGCCTGTGTATCTACTTGACAGAGAGGCAGAGAGAACACCCATGAGTGTCCAAAACATATATTTAAATATCACCAATTACAGAGGCATTCCCTACACTTAGCATTCATGGATAACCTTTGTGTACACTTTCAGGTGGGGTTAACATGGTATTTATGGACTACTGGGCAGGACTGCTGGGAACCGTTCCCTCTGCGACAGGGTGGTAATGCTACTTGGGTGAACCATAGCCAAAAGAAATAAGATAGGGGCTCTATGGAAAAGAGCATCATAAAATGGTCAGAACTATAATTTCCTCAAGTCTCCAATGAGAGCAGAGGGAGAGGAGAAAGAAAGTTTTAATTCTGCTCCCTACTACCCTGAGTAAAGAGGCTTTATGTCTTGTTTATTTTATTCTGAAGTCAATCCTCCTTTCTTGTTTCTGACAAAGTGTATCTTGCCGCAGATGCCATCTCAAGCCAGAAACACTTAAGTAACGTGGTATAAACAATGGAGACTTTGGTGTTCATAACTGTGTGTGGAGGGGGTGCAGTTGCCACCTGTTTTGATGATTAAAATAGAAAGAATGGGCAAGCTTCTCCTGGAACCTCCAAGCAGCAGGATTGTTTTACTTTTGTGTATCCCGCCCATTAATTTGGTATGTGTGTGGATGCGGGGCGGGGGGCAGGAGAGGAGAGCATGAGAGATGGTGCACATGCTGAGATCTGCCTGGTTGAAGAATGCTAAATGCTCCGTATTAATGAAATATCAGAAGAATAAAATCCTGAAGACAAAGAATTGGGCCAAGAAGACAACATGGTACAGTGGAAAAGGCAGGCATACTCGGCTTTGCCTTTACCACTTAATAAATGTATAGATGTAAGCAAATCAATTTGTTGCACTGAGCAACACGTTTCCTCTTCCTGAGTATAGAGACGATGGCACGGACTTCCTGTGTCTTTGTAGGGACTGAGTAGGACAGTGGCACTTGGTAGGTATTCAACAGATGTTTGTCTCTCCCTCCACTTACTAGACATCCTATTAAGAAATCTAAAAAGATCACCTCCTAGCTTAGGAACGCTTTGCCCAAGAATCCTCCCAGTCACCTCCTTTAGCACATTTATCACTTCCATAACTAATGCTCTAACTGCTTGAGAATTTAGTTTCTCTAACTCTTCAAAAGTTAGTGGATCCACATGGGTAGTATATTCAGTCACCCCCAAGTTTGCTCCATGACAGCAGGAACTAGGTCCTTCCTGTACAAACTTGCATCCCAGTTCCTAGTTCGGAGTTTGGCACCAACAAAATGAATACATAACCAGTACCACCCCTCAACATGGCAAAAGACCAACAATAAGGCTTTCTAAAATTCTGTGGAAGAATTCCTATTCCTTACTCTTCTTATTTCAAAAATAAAAGTGAGGCAAACTTAAAACCACCAGAGGAGTTCCCAGCTGCAGCTCCAATTCACCCCCTAGCCTGGGAACTTCCACATGCCACAGGCATGGCTTTAACAAGAAAAAAGCCAAACCAAACCAAGCAAAAAACCCCCAAAACCTTAAACAACCATAAAGAAAGAAACTTTTCTCTGCCACTTTTTTGGAGAGCACCATTTTCAGCGCCCAGCTACTCTCCTAAAGGCAGTTACCTGCGTAGCCATGAATACTCCACTTTTCAACTTCATTGTGGTATAAGGACCCCTAGAGTTAGATACTTAAGGACTCAGTTATCAGTTACACCCACCAGATCAATCACATTATTTCTGTCAGTCTTGTTTTTTCTCATTTGTGAAGTGGACAAAACTCGGCCTTGCATTAACTATATACCTTAACAGTCCGAGATAAGAGAGTATGAGGAGAAAAGATATGCAAAAGAGCTGGAACACTATAAGCCTCTACCAAAAGTTATGAACCTGATAATTAAAGCATGTCCTTAGAAGAAGGGCAAGGGCAGCAGCTACCAAGCAAGCATAAAGAAGGCAGAGCTGTTCAAAGAAGACATAAATCAAATGGGGAGAAGAAGCTCTGAGTGTGTTCTCGTGCATACACAAACTGGGAGAATGAGGAGAGGCACTGTCATTTATTGAGCACTTACTCCACGTTACAATTATCCAATGTGAATATACTCTCTGACAACTAATCCTGCTCATTAACTGAATCCTATCTCTGTCCCCTGTGCAGAATTCCTCTTCAATAAAACCTCAGACACAGATCAATCAAAGAAGCCATTCAGAATCGAGAAAATGATCTAAATTTCTCAAACAAGTAGCTCGATATAAAAGCACACGTCTAACTTGATTGATAATTCTTGATGTTACTTTCAAAACACTGTTTTTCAACATATTTTCTACATGTGCCCCCAACAATCTGATTTAAGTTGTATACTTTCTATGAAGAAAGGATATGGTAAGGGAAATTTTAAGTTTATCACCTGTCTCATGAAGTAAGAAATTCTTAACCTGCAGCATGAAATTAGCAGCCTTGTTGGGTTAACCTCATTCTTCAATAGCATCAGTCAGTGGTGTGCTTGAGCCAGCTAGCACAGACTCACAAGGGCCAATTTTGAGCATATCTTCTCAATTCTACTTTCATCAACATTGATCATTTAAAATTAGTCTTAGTGGGAGTATTTACACCATAGAAATGGGCAAAGTAATATATCAGGCTTTTTTTTTTTTTAACTCCTTGAAAGCTAGTTATTAAACATTTACCAGCACATCACTGTTTTATGACTCTCCTCCTATTTAATCATTTGATTCTTCTATGTCCACAATTCCACCTTCCACAGCTATTTCCAAGTCTTTTGTTCCTTACCAAAACAACTTGAAGATTTATATTTCGTAAATTTATTGAGCTCAAAAAGTCAGTCTAGAAACAAATTGCCTCATTTTTTCATTCCATAAATCTTCCATCTTTCTTCTTCTCTTTTATTTTCTATTTTTTCTCAAACTGTCATAATTACCTCCCTTTCTCCATTCTATGCATTATTATCTGTGCATGCTCTCCTACTCTCTGAGTGTTTCCCTGAAAACTATTGCAGTCAAATACCCAAATATCCAAATAGAAGCATATTTCAAGTCCTTTTAGCTTTTGTGCATATAGCCAGTATCTATAAAATATTTGGAAAATTCCAAGTGAATGAAAGATGTACTTCTATTTGATTTATTTTTTCTAGGCATCCACATCTTGTCATCTTCCTCATTTAAGAAATTTCTTGCAGGGAAGAGACTGTAATACAAATCATAAATGATTGGCTCTAATACAGCAATAAACCTAATAGGGGGGCATAAGAGTAATAACGATTTTGCTAACTATTGTAAAATTAGTGATATATTAATAAAGTACCTAGTTCAGTATATGTATATATATCTATTATATATATTTATATATATATGAAACTGAATCCCATTGCCTGAAAGTAACACATTATAAATCAACTGTACTTCAATTTAAAATTAAAAAAAAATTTTGTGAAATCTCTGTATTTTTTTATTAGAGTATAGTTGACTTACAGTGTTGGGTCAATTTCTGCTGTATCGCATAGTGACATAGCCATACCTATACATACATTCTTTTCCTCATACCATCTTCCATCATGTTCTACCCCAAGAGATTGGATATAGTTCCCTGTGCTGTAGAGTAGGATCCCATTGCCTATCCTTTCTAAATGTAAATGTAATAGTTTGCATTTACCAACCCCAAACTCCCCATCCAACCCACTTCCTCCACCCTCCCCCCAGCAACTACAAGTCAGTTCTCCATGTCCATGATCTATTTTTGTTTTGTAGATAGATTCATTTGTGCCGTATTTTAGATTCCACATATAAGGGATATCATGTGGCATTTGTCTTTCTCTTTCTGACTTACTTGCCTCAGTATGAGACTCTCTGGTTGCATCCATGTCACAGAAAATGGCATTCTTTTGTCATTTTTATGGCTGAGTAGTATTTCATTGTGTATATGTACCACTTCTTCTTAATCCATTCTTCTGTCAGTGGACATTTAGATTGTTTCCATGTCTGGGCTATTGTGAGTAGTGCTGCTATGAACATAGGGGCGCATGGATCTTTTTCAATAAAAGTTTTGTCCAGATACATGCCCAGGAGTGGGATTGCTAGATCATATGGTAATTTTATATTTAATTTTCTGAGGAACCTCCATACTGTTGTCCATAGTGGTTGTACCACTTTATGTTCCCACCAACAGTGAAGAAGGGTCCCCTTTTCTCCACACCCTATCCAGCACTTATTATTTGTTGACTTATTAATGATGGCCATTCTGACTGGTATGAGGTGGTACCTCATTGTAATTTTGATTTGCATTTCTCTAAAATTAGTGATGTTGAGCATTTTTTCACATGCCTACTGGCCAAATATATATCTTTGGAGAAATGTCTATTTAGGTCTTCTGCCCATTTTTCAATGGAGTAGTTTGTTTTTTGTTGTTGAGTTGTATGAGCTGTTTGTATATTTTGAAGATTAGGTCCTTGGTTGCATTGTTTGTAAAGATTTTTTCCCATTCTGTAGGTTGTCTTTTGGGTTTTTCAATGTTTTTTTTTTTTGATATGGAAATGCTTTTGAGTTTAATTAACTAACTTTTAAAAAGCATTTTTTAAAAAACTAATAAAGGGGAAAACAAAACCAATTACTCAAAGATAATTCATTGCAACAATAGTATATATGATTTCAGGCTTTAAAAAATGCATATATAGTTATAAAATGAAATCAAGCTATATACAGTATATATACTGTTTCATATCTACCCTTTCCACTTAATATACCACAAAGCTCTATTACGTTGTAGATAGAATTATACAACAAATTTTTAACATCCACAATGCATTCTTATTTATGGTTGTCACACCAAATATCAGAGAGAAAGTCCAAACATGGCTGTGATAACTGACTGCAGCTTTTAGACAAATATCAGGAATCCCTTTCCTGGGTGCCTTATGGGGAGGAGGTTGGCCAGACAGTGTTTTCACTAGAAGTCAAGTGGAAAGTGATGAGTGTTGAATACTTGATCTCAAAAAGGCAGAGAAGAAGAGTATGAGATGGCCCACTAGGCTATAGATACTCGGATAGGACAGACATTTCCCATGAGACTCTTTGAGAAAAGGACTAAAAGCGGGTCTTAGTTCCATCACCCCCATCTTGGGAAAGAAAATGTTTAATAGCTCTGCCCAAAGATGAAAGGTCAGCTTGAACAGACCGAAAGCATAAAGCTTATTTGACCCTTTATCTTCTCTCTCTCTCTTTTTTTTTTTTTTTTTTTTTCTGTGTTTCTGAAAGAGATGAGGAGACCAGAGTTCCCATCGTGGTTCAGTGGTAATGAACCTGACTAGTATCCATGAAGACACAGGTTAGATCCCTGGCCTCACTCAGTGAGTTGCTGTGACCTATGGTGTAGGCTGCAGATGTGGTTCAGATCCCGTACTGCTGTGGCTATGGTGTAGACTGGCAGCTATGGCTCCAATTTGACCCCTAGCCTAGGAACTTCCATGTGCTGCAGGTGCAGCCCTAAAAAGCAAAAAGAAAAACAAAGAAACAAAAAGAAACAAATGAGGAGACCTGAGGTGATTAGATATTTAATGTCATCCTCTGGGTTGGTGTTAGTTTCAGAGCAGGGACTAAATAGCATAAGGTGGCAAGAAATAAAGTTTAACCCTATTTACTGAATTACATAAACTGTATTTCCTTACAGATTATTTCAAGAAAAACCATTTGAGTGTTGAATATGGTGGAGAAGAAGTAGGGAAAATTCTCCATAATATGAAAAATTAACAACAGAATGACCAAATGTTTTAAAACTGCTGTATTTGAACCTGTGTGTGTATGTCTGAATGGATCTGGCTTTTCAAGCAATCAATTCCCACCAGCAGCAACATGTTATTAAAAAAAAGCGTGTTTTAAAAATCAGTACATTAAAATATAGGAAGCTATTATTACTCAGAAAAGGAAAGGAAATGGGGCAACTGGCTTGTTTTGTAATTGCTTTTCACATTTTTTGGAGGCAAGCACAAAATTGTCAATAACATCTTCTAGCAAAATTGAGTTGAGGCACTTAGAAAAGCCAGTCCTAATATTACCCTTTCTGACATTCCCCCAAGTCCCCACTGGCACCATCTTGGACAGCTGCCTTGACTCCCACCCCAGTCTCTTTGCTCACTCGTTCCCCTGTGCTATTTGGCTCAAGAGCACCCATCTAATAATTCAGAGAAAATACTTGTTACTCTGAGCATGATTCACTTCATAGAAACACCCGTTTTGAACTGCTCATCCTCCTCCTGTGTGGTCATCCCTCCGGCCTGGAGATCTACAGCAAAATAGACGCTTGAGGTCCAGAGGGTTTCTATTCTTTCTTAAGAGCTACCATTTCCTCCCATCAAATGTGGTTAATGAAAAACCCTCTGATTGGTGGTATTTGTTGTGTTTCAATGTGGAGCTGCCATTTAAAAGGTTTAAAATTAGGTTGGTTGCTGTTGCTGCTGTTCCTGTAGCCAGTTAATCACAGGATTCTTTGCCACATTGAGACCAGAATGGGCACAGCCCATGCAACAAGTAAGGAAACCACTGATTAAAGGCCAAGAAGCTAATGTGCTTACACAACATGAATTGTTTAAAACACTTTGAACATATTACTTTGTTTTTAACTGTCTTTTACTTAAAAGTTGTTTCTCTAGGACCCAGCACTGGACCTGGCACATTTATTAATGAGAAAGTGGGTTTCTGACTTTTCCCCTGAAAGGCTGACCAAAGCAATACAGGCTTTTGCTTGGGCAAATCAAAATGAGAGTCTGGAGTTGCAGAAGTTCTACGCTCATCACTGAACTTGAAGTTGTGAGCGCCCTCTGTTTTACTGTTCTCTTACCTGGTTGGGCTACTGGACCTACAGATGATAACATGAAAATTCAGAAGCTGCTCAATTTACATTTTAAAAATCAATGAAATCTCTCCAAATCATACTTAAAAAGAAACTTGCAGATTGCGTTTGCCCTAAATTGCAGGCAGACTTCAAATCCAAGTGCAAATATGATGCCACCACCTCTCACCTTTCTGGCATTGCTCTGGCATTGCCTTAATAAGAAATTCTTTTTGTTTCAAAATCTTAATATGGACATAACATATTTAGTGTCATGCAGGGGCTGAGCATCCAGAGCTCATGAGTTCTGACTTGCTTCTCTATTCTGGCTTGCTGTATACCCTTAGGCATGTCTCTAAATCTCTTAGTGTCTCAGTTTACACACCTATAAGGTGGAGAGAATTCAGCTGACCTGGTTCATAGGGCTGTTGTATTGAATAGCCAACTGGTGACTATAAAGTACATTAAAAGTACAGTGTACCAGGTAAAGGCTTATAAATAGAGTGCCTTGTTACAGAGTAGGAAGGCCATACTAGGCCACTTTCATGTAGAAAGAAATTAAAGTGTAGAGAGATTTTCATATCACATCCAATGTCTAAGAAAATAGAAAGCAAACCCTGGCTTACTTTTCTAATGTTGCTGTTTCTCTACTTTATTGACAACCAAAGGGGGGAAGAATCCTAATATAATACTAAATAACTTGAAAGAATTATCCTAGGTAGTTAATTCCTATCTAAAGCTGCCTGCAACTTCTGTATGCTACTGAAAAGTGTTTGAAAAATATAGCTACTACTCTGAGAGTAGGAGTAATATAGTCGTTGATCTCCTGGCTGTTGCTGTTTGTCTTTTTCTTAATGATTGGGGGAAGAAATGAATCAGTAATGTTACCAAGACAATAAGAACCTTCTATGACTATAGCAAACTAATCACAGAACAAAAAGATAATTAGAATAGATAGCACACCAAGAATATTTTAATTCTGTGTAAATGCTGACATTAGTTACTGTTCCCTTGACTGCTAGTTTGGCTAAGTCAAGAGTGTGAGCCCTTCTGTTCTCTCAAATTGCATCTAGGGCTGCAGTAGTTTCAATGTTTCTAAACTACATTCATTCCTGAAAAAAGAATAAAGCCACACAGCAGATCCTTTCATTTACCCACTTTGCTGAAGATGGCCAGGCAGAAAACAACGTCATGATCACTGTGACACATGACCCACCGCCATCTTATGCAGAGACCACATCTTGGCAGATAGGATCTTAACTCTACGACAAGATGAAAAGAGAAAAAGAAAAAAGGTCATTTAAGGAAGCAAGACATTTCCAAATTATGAAAAGGTTAAACAAGAGTACAAAATTCCTTGGATTCAAAGAAACAGGCAATATAAGGAGAGTTAGATGTTTGTATAGGCCTCAGGAGAAAACATGGCTGTAGTCAAAATGAAAATTAGGACCAACAGACTGAAATGTTGAAGATGATAAGCCAGTTATAGCAAAAACCTCTATAAATTTAACCTATCAATAAATGTTATTATGCTACATAATTTACATGTATCATAGCCTTGCATTCTCACATCTTTTTGAGAAATGTATTCATTTATTCAAATATATTTCCTGAGTCTTCTGCTTCCAAGTAGGAAATAGTAGGTGAAAATATTTCTACCATAATAACTTTTCTTTAAAAGTTACATTGCAAAAATATATCTTATTTTAAAAGGCCTTGGAAAGTTGAGGTATCAGGAGAATCAAACAATCCATACAAGGGAAAGCTCTTCTGAGATGAGCAGTCTGTCCCTGACAATTCTCTGTGGAAGATTTGCCAATTGTAGATGTGGGCTAATGACTGGGTTTGGCCTGGACAGATCTTCACTGGGAGAATAAGAAATCAGCAAAGCCCTTAGCGGTTGTGTGCGGTTGGCGGGACAATTGGAAATTTCAGACGTCTTAATACATGGTTGGTTTTTTCCCACAGTGTATTTCTTGAATTCTGGGACTAGGAAGCTTTTGTAAAGCAACCCAAAATCTTCTGTAGTACCATGGTATTTGAGAGACACAGTCCCAACTGAGGATGGGGCCTGCCTCAAACACATGGGCTGGACTCCTCCTCAATGTATTTGCCAAAGTTGGAAGCAGAAGCAAGGAGGTGAAAGACCAATGTCCCAAGCCTCTAAAGGGCAGACTGAATCTCCCACAGTCTCAAGGCCAAGATAATAGAAACCTGCCAGGCTTTCAATAAAAAGACTTGCAAGAACATGCCTGAGAAACAAGTGAATAAACTGAGTCATACTGATCTGCCACCTGTCCCAGCTCAGCATAATGCAGGTTGGAGTGTGATGAGCAGTCCCTAAAACTGTCTTTGTAAAATGGAAAGACATGTGATAGCTCATTTGTAGGAGATATCACCTGGAGCTTCTGAAGATCAATACACACAATGTTTGTCATACAATGAAAAATTACTAGATTTTTGGAGAGTCTAGTAAATGTGACTAATAATTAAGGAAATAAAACATAATGGTATATCTTTAAATGATTCATGTATTGGAGTTAACACAAAAGGCTCTGAAATCACCAGTCATAATATATCAAATACATGAAAGGGAAAAAAGGGACAACACTGATGAAAAGAGGTAGAATTTCAACAGAAAACTGTCATTTATCACAAAGACTCAGAATGACACTCTAGAACCACAAAATACAATATGTGAAGATTAAAAAGTCTTCGAATAACAGTAGGCTGACCTACAGAAAATGTCATAATTGCATTAAAAAAAAAGATCAATGGAAGATATTCAGACTGAAACACAGAAAGAAAAAAGATCAAAGAAAATAGGGCTAAGCATAAAAAGAAAACATGTTATTAGTAAAAAAATGTTGAAGTCACATGTAATTGGAATCTAAGAAGGATACAAAAATGGAGGAGAAAATAGGCCAGAAGCAATGTTTGAAAAGATAATATCCAAAAATTTTCCAAAGTTGCTAAAAACATTGACCCACAGATTTAAGAGTTTTATCAAGCCTCCATCAGGCAAAAATCAGAAAACCACACCTTGCCACATTGTGGTCAAACTACTGAAAACCAAGAAGGAGAAAATTTTAAAAACAGCCAAAGGAAAAAAGCACACAAGCTTTAAAAGAATGACAATAAGACTGACAGCTGACTTTTCAATGCAAACGAGAGAGCACAGAAGAAAAGAGAATGACATCCTGAAGCTGCTGAAAGGGGGGGGGGGTGGGGAGGAACAGCTACCAACTTAGAATTCTAGAATTCCATAGCCAGTGAAAATATCATTCGAGGAGCTCCCATTGTGGCTTGGCAGTAACCAACCCAACTAGCATCTGTGTGGAAATGGGTTCGATCCCTGGCCTTGCTTAGTGGGTTAAGGATCTGGCATTGCTGTGAGCTGTGGTGTAGGTTGCAGACATGGCTCAGATCCCACATTACTGTGGCTGTGGCCTGAAGCTGCAGCTCTGATTTGACCCCTAGCCTGGGAACTTCCATATGTAGCACATGAAGCCCTACCAAAAAAAAAAAAAAAGGTCAAAAAATTAAGGCAAAATAAAAATGCTGTTGGATAAACAAAAGCTGAGAGGATGTATTTGCAGCAAACCCTCACTAGAAGAAACACTACAGGAAGTTTTTCAGGTTAGAGGAAAATGATTCCAATTGAAAAAATGGAATTTCAGGAAGGAATAAAGAACCCTAGAAAGAGTATATGAGTATTTCTAACATATATACACACATACAAGCAATCAGTTTAAAATAAAAACAATAATGTAATGTACAGGCTCTAATGTATGATAAAAGTAAAATATGTGACAACACAATGGGCTAGATAGCAGTAAGTGGAGTCAAAGTATAGGAATGACCTTATGTTCTTCAGGAAATGCTAAAGTTACTAATTTAAGATAGACTCTAATAAGTCACGAATGTATATTTCATTTTTAAATTATTTTCTAAAGGATTTTTTTCCATTATAGTTGGTTTACAGTGTTCCATCGATCTTCTACTGCACAGCAAGGTGACCCAGTAACACATACATGTACATATTCTTTTTTTTATAATGAAAAAAAAATTTAAAGAATCTATAACTAAATGGCAAATGGAGACATAAAAATGGAATAATGGAAAATTGTATTAATGTAACAGTGGATAAGAAGAGGAATGAAGGCATAAATAAGAGATGGGACAAACAAAATTAATTGTAAAGTAGAAACTCCACTGTATTAATAATCACGCTAACTAAACAAGTTTGACAAAAGATTGTATAAAAAGTAAGCCCTAATCATACACTATTAACAGAAGGCATACTTTTACCTTAAGGATACAGAAAGTTTGCAGGTAAAGGAGTTCCTGCTGTGGTGCATCAGGATCGGCGGCATCTGTGGGTTGCTGGGGCACAGGTTTGATAGCTGGCCTGGCACAGTGTACAGGATAGATCACTGGCCTGAAACAGTGGGTTAAGGATCCAGAGTTGCTGCAGCTGCAGCACAGGTCATAACAGTGGCTTGGATCTCATCCCTGACGCAGGAACTCCATACACCAAGGGTCAGCCAAAAAAAAAAAAAAAAAGAATGCCAAAGAAAAAAAGAAAGAAAATTTGCTGGTAAAAGGATGGAAGAAAAATATGCCATGCAATATCTAGCACACAAAAAAAATCTCAGGTAGCTATGCTATTATATGACACAATAGACTTTGAGACAAGTTGCACTATTAAGGAAAAAGGTGGGGGGTTCCCGTCGTGGCACAGTGGTTAACGAATCCGACTAGGAACCATGAGGTTGTGGGTTCGGTCCCTGCCCTTGCTCAGTGGGTTAAGGATCTGGTGTTGCCGTGAGCTGTGGTGTAGGTTGCAGGTGCGGCTCGGATCCCGTGTTGCTGTGGCTCTGGCGTAGGCCGGCGGCTCCAGCTCCGATTCGACCCCTAGCCTGGGAACCTCCATATGCCTCGGGAGCGGCCCAAAGAAATGGCAAAAAGACAAAAAAAAAAACCAAAAAACAAAAAAAAAAGGTGGGCATTTCATAATGATTAAAAGGTCCATTGAACAGGAGATTATAACAATCTTATATTTGTGTAGATACTTACATACTCTGAAAACAAACTTATGGTTAACAAAGAGGAAGGGTTGGGGAAGGGATGGATTGAGGGTTTGGGATTGGTAAACACACATTTTTGTATATGAACTAGATGACCAAGGGGAACCTACTGTCCAGCACAGAGAAATCTACT
This sequence comes from Sus scrofa, assembly GCF_054392235.1. Taxonomy (NCBI): domain Eukaryota; kingdom Metazoa; phylum Chordata; class Mammalia; order Artiodactyla; family Suidae; genus Sus; species Sus scrofa. The sequence continues at coordinate 90,218,987 of NC_139390.1, read as the reverse complement.
CAATGTTCTGTGATAACCTCTATGGAAATGGATATGTGTATATGTATGGCTGAATCACTTCACTGTGCAGCAGAAATTAACACAACATTGTAAATCAATTACTCTTCAGTAAAATTAAAAAAACTTTAGATGCAAACAAAAAAAAATGTGTAGATCTTCATTACATAGCTTCAAGATACATGAAGCAAATGTTAAAGTTAAAAGAAGAAATGGGGGCATTCCCACCATGGTGCAGTGGCAACGAATTCGACTAGGAACCATGAGGTTTCGGGTTTGATCCCTGGCCTCCCTCAGTGGGTTAAGGATCTGGTGTTGCAGTGAGCTGTGGTGTAGGTCGCAGACGCAGCTCAGATCCCGCATTGCTTTGGCTGTGGTGTAGGCTTGTGCCTACAGCTCCAATTCAACCCCTATCCTGGGAACCTCCATATGCTGCAGGTGCGGCCCTAAAAAGACAAAATGACAAAAAAAAAAAAAGGAGAAGAAGAAGAAGAAGAAGAAGAAATGACCATATATATACATAGCAACTTAGGAAGTGCTGATAATGTAATGATGAACAGATAGGACTCTTGTCCTTAAGAAGCTTTTGGTCTCACACAAAAATGTTTCCAGAAATAAACAACACTGCTTCTTCCTATTTTTGAACCAAAGTGATATTCTAAATACTTTTATCATTCTCTATTTATTTCTATCATTCTCAGTTTAAGACAAAAGTTGAAGTTGTTTAATTGAGACACAATGTCACTTAAGTAATAAGTGGCTGTCAGGACAAGAAGAAAGGTTTTCTGACCAAAGAATTTTAGTTGCTTTTTTGTTTTTTAAGTTTTTGCAAAGGTACAGCTATTTCTCAATGTTTCTAATGCTTTAAATTTCCGTATACTAAAGAAAGATTATTTGTACCGTATTTTTTACTTCCCTATATAACAGATTTTTTTAAACGTCTGACAAAAAATTTTTCACAGAACAACCTAATTTTTCTCACTGATGATTAGCAATGCTTTGCATAGTTTCAGCTGTTCCTTATAGCCCTGGACGAAGCAGAGATTGCTTATATATATCACTGACTTCACTATGCTGGCCTTTTCTTGATAATTAAGTAATAAAACTGAGCTTTTAATCACTATATGAGCAATTCTACTTCAAGAACAATTCTCTTTTCCATTGGAATTTACATACAATGGTCAACATTTAACCAAATGTTTAAGTACAGGCATTAAAAATAACCACCCTCTCTATCTTCTTTCCATGCTTTGCCAGCCACAGGGAAGTCAATCCTGGCATCCTTCCTTTCTTGATTAGTCCACAATCTCAGTACACTGATGACTTCATGAAAAGTTGTAGTTTTATAGTTTAATATGGTTTTTCTCATTGTGACAGTGGTAGTGGTATCCTTTCCAGCTTCCTCTATCCTAGAAAAGCAAATTTATGCCTCATTCTTTTGTTTGTTTGTTTGTTTTGGGGCCGCACCTGTGGCATATGGAAGTTCCCAGACTAGGGGTCAAACTGGAGCTGTAGCTGCCTGCCTACGCCACAGCCACAGCAATGCCAGATCCCAGCTGCATCTGTGACTTACACTGCAGCTCACAGGAACGTCAGATACTTAACCCACTGAGAGAGGCCAGGGATCGAACCTGCGTCCTCATGGTTACTAGTCGGATTCATTACCACTAAGGCACAATTCAAACTCGTCTCATTCTTTTTAACGGCTGCACTCTGTCATTGTCACATAGAAAATATGAAGATAATTCTATTTAGGCTATATTTGCAGAAAATTTAGCACTCTATCCTGTTCATAGTTTTAAATAAACTTTAAAAAAAAATCAATGTCACTCATCTTTTAAAGTAAATCTTCCATAAAACAATATACAAAAGAAATAAAAGAGAAGCTGTCTAAATGAACAAGGATGAACCACCCTCTCTGCTCTTGTGATGATCCCAGTGCTGCTAGGATTTAAGGAAACATTTTGCAGCTTTGAACTATACATTAGAAACTGGTTTAGGCAAACTCAGTACTGAGCTTGAGCACACTACACTCATTTCCAAAATTTTCATGATTTCTCCCTTCTATAATAATATACCCCTAATATAAGTAAATGCACAAAAATTCGGCTGGATTTTCAAGATATGATATCTCTTGACATAAATGCAGTTAGAACTTCTTATCCTTTCTTCCCACATCCCACTGGACTACCTCCCACATTCCTCGGAAGACAAGAACCCCCAACTTGCAGATCATGCTTTCAGCAAATGCCTGTTTAATTCACCCTCTAGAGTAATAGGTGACCTCCTTTGTTTCCCATGCCTCTTCTCTTCCTCACTGTTGCATTGCCGGGTCCACTGATTCCTCATAACTACAGCATAGCTGACTTTAAGGAGCTAGCCCAACGGGGGCTTGGCTGCAAGGAAAGAAAAGCAGCCTTGATACCCTCATGGCTGGAACAGAGGACTGTACTAACTTCTTTGGGGTGGGTGTCTACATTGTGCCCTGGAATAATCCTGTTGGCACTAACCACCACTGCCACGCTTCTGAAATTTCATTCAATTTTCCATTGATGGCCAGTTCTGGTCATAGGAAACTCAAGGAGGAATTCCTAAACACAATTCAAATAGGAGGGAAGGAGCATGTAAGAGGGACAGTAAAAGGGGATGGGGTTTCTCCATGGTAGCCTATTGCTACCTAGCTAATTCAGCAGGTTTATAGAAGAGACGTCCATCTGTAAGTATGCTACAAGAGTCTGCTTGCATTTTAGTTTTATATCTACTCGGTTAATCACCACTTATTTTACAGTGGAAAAAACCCATGTTTAAAATAAGTTGAAGATACCCCTACTATAGTCAGAACTGTTTTACAGATCAATTAGCCAGGTCCTATGGGAAAAATGTACCCAAGTTTTGACTGAATCATTGACTAGAGTACTGGGCTAAACCACCAGCAAGTATAGCCTGAATAGTAGTGGCTATGATTTGGTAAAACAGTAAAGTATAAGGTCAGTTAAAAGGAATGTTTGTCAGTGATGAAGTTTAATTCTTTTAGGAAATGGGGAGCACTTTTCAAGTTAATCTCAGCCTGGAGTTCCTTATCTCCTCCAGAAGATAAAGAGGAATATCATCACTTCTACCACCACAATAGTGGGAAAATCAAAGGCAGTGTATATTAGTAGTCAGAACTGCCATGTGCAGTTAACCATCCTGTGCACTGAACAACTTTTAAGGGAATCATCCCTATCATAATCACATGAATATCAGATGACCAGGTAGTGAGTCATACGCATGCTATTGACTCAGACTATTTTAGAATCCTAGCCTGTTTTCTAATAGCGCTCTAATCCTGGACAAGTTATTTAACTTCTGTGGGCCTCTATTTTGTCATACATCAATAAAAGTAATAATTTTCATCATAGGCTAGTTATGAATATTAAATAATATAATAGTAAAAAGTTCTTAATCCTGTTGGGTAGGAAGAATAATGACTTCCAAAAATGTCCACATCCTAATCCCCAGAACCTATGAATATGTTATGCTACATGACAAAAGGCAATAAAAAGTTGCAGGGGGAATCAAGGTGATAAAATAGCTAATCTGAAGATAAGAACATAGTCCTGGGTTATCTGGATGGGCCAACACAATCACACAAGCCCTTAATAGCAGAAAAGGAAGACAGAAGAGTAGGTCAGAGAGAGATATAATAACAGAAAAAAAAGAGAGAGAAAGGGAAAGATTTGCAACCTGAGATAGACTCAAATTAGCTGAAGACGGAGGAAGGGGCCATGAGCCCACAATTACTAGCAGCCTCTAGAATCCGAGAAGTTCCCTCAGCTGAAAGCCAGCAAAGAAACAGGGACCTCAGTTCTACAAATGCCAGGGACAGAATTCTGCTGAAACTTGGGTTGAACAAGAAAATAGACTCTTCCCCAAAGCCTCCAGAAAGGAATGCAGTCTGCTAGCACCTTGGCTTTAGCCTAGGGAGACCCTTTTTGGACTTTTGATCTGAAAAACTATGAGATAATAAATGTGTACTGTTTTGAGTCATCCAGTTTGTGGTAACTTGCTATAGCAGCAACAGACAATCAAAACGAATATATCCACTGATGCAACTGCTACACATGTGATCCTCAATCCAATCTTTCAAAATATTCCCTGAGGGGCTACTCGGTATCAGACACTATTCAAAGTACTGGGATCCCACAAGAAACAAACTAGCAAGGGCTCTGCCTTCACAGAGCTTACCCTTCAGGGGAACATAATCAGTTCTAGAACAAGGGGCAGGAAGATGCTGACACCAGCTGTACGCACCCTATGAATATATTATCTAAGAAAGTAAACCTCTTCAGAAATACAGGTGAGGAATGGTGAGCAACAGTGGACAAAGGAGTTGAGAAGTCTCCATATTAGTTTTCGTTTTTTTCTTAAGGTGCTAGTATAGGTAAATGATATTTAAACCACCGCAACAAAAATAGGCTCTATGAAGAGGATTATTTCACCCATTTGATAAATCAAGAATGGGCTTGACTCCATACAGAGATTTCATTTAGTCAATCTGAATAAGAGGAATAACAAGGTGGAATCACATTTACATTGAAGAATATTTGTACTTTGCTGTGTGTATAATTAATCTTTAATTAATTATCGAATATAGTTTTCACTCCATATTTTGAATTTGCCCATTCTAGATCATTTTGTCTCAAAGCACACATCTTAAAAACCCTTCAGAACTTTATAGATTTCTAGTCTCTTAAGTTAACTCTCAAAATTTTGATGGTTCATCAATTCTAAGCATTACACATGTGTGGTGTCCTTTGAGTTTTCACATTCTGTGAAGCATCTCACCTCCACTTTACAGATCAGAAATGAGACACACAAAGTGATTTCGCAGTCTACAGGAAAATTAAGAACTTGATGAGGTGAGGAAAAGGGCTTCCTGGAGACCAACGGCATCAGCTCCCTTCCTCTGGAGCTAAACTTCTAAGGTAAAAGGCAAGAAAGAGCAGCCCGAGTGATCACCTTCACCACCTCCAAACGCCGTAGAGCTGCCTGCCAAAATAAAGAAACCCACTCTACATAATGTGGCAAATCTTTCAGTTCTAACCTCTGGTCACAAAGGAAACAGCACCCATTTGCAACATTCCAGGCCTCTGAGTTGGTTTCTGGGGTATTCTATGTCTGCTCTGCAAAGAGAATGGATTGAAACCATTGTCCTTTGTTACTTTCAATAAACTGCCTCTGGAATTCATAAAGGATCCTGAGAAATGGACTAATGGTGAGCGTCTCAAAGGAAGAAGCCATCAACCTAGAAGTTATCATAAGTAATCACAGACCTGCTGCTGTCTTATATTGATGAAATACATACTAGCTACCAGCACTGTGAGGAAACACAAGAAGTATGTTTTCACTGGATGTGTATACTTTTCTTCCTTTTAAGCAAGAAACTGCTCTCCTTTTAAAATTATTTTTATTTTTTCCATATAGTTGATTTACAGTGTTCTGTCAATTTCTACTGTACAGCAAAGTGAACCAGTCTTTTTTTTCTCACATTATCCTCCATCATGTTCCATCACAAGTAACTAGATAGAGTTCCCTGTGCTATACAGGAGGATCTCATTGCTTATCCACTCCAAATGTAATAGTTTGCATCTATTAAGCCCAAACTTTCTTTGGATGATTTGGCAAAGATTGATCATCTGTCAGTGATGCTATAATGAGCAGTTCTGAGTCATGTTTTAAAGATTAGGCTTATTGAAGACAGTGCCACTTGAAGAAAATTTTAAGCAAACGAGAAAGGATTACATGATGGATAGAACATGATAGCTTCTATTAGGCTTTTGAAAAAGCCTAAGACTCATAACAGCATAGAGAAACATCTATATTCATTAAAGATATTGGTCTATATGACTCAGCAATCCCACTCTTGTGCATATATCTGGATAAAACTTTCCTTAAAAAAGACACATGCACCCTCATGTTCATTGCAGCACTAGTCACAATAGCCAAGACATGGAAACAACCCAAATGTCCATCAACAGATGATTGGATTAGGAAGATGTTGTATAGACAGACAGTGGAATACTACTCAGCCATAAAAAAGAACAAATAATGCCATTTGCAGCAACATGGGTGGAACTAGAGACTCTCATACTGAGTGAAGTAAGTCAGAAAGAGAAAGACAAATACCATACGATATCACTTATATCTGGAATCTACTATATGGCACAAATGAACCTTTCCACAAAAAAGAAATTCATGGACTTGGAGAAGAGACTTGTGGTTGCCAAGGGGAAAGGGGAGGGAGTGGGATGGATTGGGAGCTTGAGGTGAAGAGATGCAGACTATTGCCTTTGGAATGGATTAGCAATGAGATCCTGCTGTGTAGCACAAGGAACTATGTCTAGTCACTTACGATGGAGCATGATAATGTGAGAAAGAAGAATGTATACATGTGTGTGTAACTGGGTCACCATGCTGTGCAGCAGAAAAAAAAATAATGTATTGGGGAAATTAAAAAAAAAAAAGACAAGACAAAGCTTCATGAGGGCAAAGGTGCACCTTCCCAACTGTATCACTAAAGTCAGATTATTTATAGATCAATAGTTTTTATAGTTATATATAATTATATATAGGTCTGTACTGTTTTATACATATAGTTTTATAGCTCCCTATAGACAGAGGACCCTTGAACAAGGTGAGGTTAATATAATTTATAGCCACTCCCCCCCACCTGCAGTTCCTCCATATCTGAGGATTCAATCAACTATGGATCGTCCAGAACTACAGTATTTACCATGGAAAAGCATCTGTATGTAAGTGGACCTGTGCATTTCAAAGCCACATTTTTTTATATGTACCTAGATAGACTATACATGTAGTTAATTTATTCATATATTAATGTACTTTTAAAAGGTTGACTCCTAGTGGTGAATGGTTCTATTAAGTGTTTAAAACCATGGGAGAGTTAAGTAATAAGGCAAGGACATCATCAAGCAACAATTGAGAAAGGTTACTTTTGCAGTAATATTTTTGACTGGTTAAAGTTAACAGGTCTCATCAATTAAAATTAAAGTTAATTTTCTATTACCAAAAGCTTAGATAGCCATAACTACAGACTTCAAAAACCTTGTTTTATTTTTTTCAAATCGTCCATAAAATGCCATGTAACTGGCCTTTGCCTGGGCTTTCCTGAGCCAATTTTCCTCGAATCCCACCTGTTTCTATGTCAGTCTTAGCTCATTGTCAATGATCTGGCCACAAAAGAAAGAAAGACACACACACACACACACACACACACACACACACACACACACACACACACACACACACTCCAGTCAATATTCTTGTGGGCAGATGGAGTCAGGGTCTATCATGCACCACAATTTTTTAAACAGTACATTTATTCTTCTTCACACATTCTCAAAGTGCCCTTTCCCTTGGCAGCTGATACCTCCTAGCTCACTCAGCCAAAAAGTCTGCATCCATTTCATGTTTTTTAACTTTCCTCTTCCTCTTCCTTCCCGGAGCCTCATTGCCTCCAGCCCCCATCAGCCTAGTTTCCTTCTTCTAAGTCAAGAGTCAAAACACAAATGCCCACAAGAGCCAGAAGCCAGGCAGACAACATAAAGGAAAGAATAGAGGTCCAGGTATAAAGGACCAGACAGAAAAATGCCCCATCAAGTACTTGATACTCTGTGGGAATGAGGACCCAGTATTTGCTGAGTTCCTGGAGATTCTGGAAATATGATCTTTGTCACCTCTTGGCAACTAATTCACACTTTTAGAAAAATACTTTGTGGGCCAAACAAAATGTACTCGCCAGCCAGATGAAACCCATGGGCTACCAGTTTGTAACTGGTTCTCTGGACTCTCTGCTTTTCTTCCTAAGTGAAAGATGGCAGCCTTCTCTTGCTGTCCTCAATTTGTATAACCAAACATTAGCCACTGCCCAGGCTGAATGCACATGACTCATCAATTAATTTGTGTGTGGAGCTGGGGAGTAATACAGTTACAGAAACCCATACTTAACAACAGAGCATGCATCTTGCAGCTAGGATAACCTACGTGTCAGAAAACCTGGGACCAAGGACTTGCTTAGCCCCTTCCTAGATATAATCTTATATTCCTTGCCTATAATACCAAGATAGATGTTGAAATGGCTTCAACTCAAAACTTAAATGAGCTATGTTTTATGTATTTTCTTTTATGCCTTTTTTTTCCTTTTGGGAAAAAGCAAAATGAGCCAAGGATCTTTCTATCATCAATGCTTGATGGTGTTTAGTATTAACAAGGTGCCCAAGATGCTGTGATATACACTCTATAAGTGACGTATGATGGAAAGTCAAGGCCCAAAGCAATGGCTTTTCAACTTTCTTTTTGGACTATGTATCCATTCAGAGTTTAGTTAAGAAAACGAAAATCACTGTGGGTATTTCAAATGGAGGGATTTAAAACAAGGAATTGGTCAACAAAGTTGAAAGGCAGAAAAAACAGAAAGGGAAGACTAAAAAAAATGTCTAGAGATAACAGCTGCAGCAATTACTACCTTGTCTCGGGAGGGGGAACAGAAAATAAGAGGTGGGGTGGTTAGAGTTTGAAGAAATGGTTCTGAGGAGCTCACATACCTTTGAGAAGGTGCACCATCTGATTTTGGCTGGGACAGACTTGAAAGCAGCTGAGAGGAGCATGGGGCTAGAGCCACCACTGCCACTGCTGCTGCCACTGCTGCTGCTGCTGCTGCTGCTGCTGCTGCTGCTGCTGCTGCTGCTAGAGCAATGCTGGGGGAAACAGAAAAATGGAAAAGAAGCCTCTTCCTCCCTTTCCACCTCTCCTCCCTGTCTAGCGCCTCCTACTTGCAGAACCTAAGGAGAACCAGCGGGCCCAGGAGAATCCCAGTGCCAGCATCACAGAGCAGAGTAGCATGGGTGGATATGGAGTTGAGAGACAAAAGGTAAATAACTAGCACAGACACAACCACGAAGAGAAATATATTCACATCACAACTCAGTATTATAACACTTCCATGCACATCCAACTGAAAGGAGCTTCATACAGCAATGGAATGCCCTGTATTTTCTTTTCTATTCTATTCCATTTTATTTTTTAGGTGCTCCACCATCCCTAAATAATTTCACTAATGTCCCAGAAGGGTCTCAAATCTGAAAAAGAAATGGGTGGATGCCTGGGGTTTCAGGAGCTTAAAGTGCATGTGGTTGAGAAGGAATTCTATCAAATTGTGACAAAATTCTATGAACCATTTGGAAAATGTGGCGAAAGGATGGGAAGATTTGTTTTTCTGATTTCAGAGAAGGCTTTGCAAGGAAACAGGGAATAGCATCGTGGTGGAGTCCACAAGATTCACATTTTAATTTTGACCCTGCCTTCTCCGTCAACATTACAGATGTTAAGAGTGGAAGTAACATATGACATAGGTGTTTACATGGTGGGTGGCACTGAAATACTTAATGCCCTTTTTAGAGTCAACATTTATCAACATAGTGGCACATGGAAATTAAGTTTGTTTTCTTTAGTGAATAAGTGTTAGGAAAATTACAGTGTTGTCCACTGGATGGCATAAAAGTCACTAATAACAGATTCTTCTTTAGATTTCTGAGGTAATTAATCTAAAAGAGTAGACTTTTATGACTCAAAAACCACAAAAGGACTGTACTATTTTTTTCTGGTTATTGGCTATTATCCAGTATTAAGTCAAATTTGTATATATATATTTTTTCAGTTCATTAGTAACTCAAGCATTGATTTAGTTTAGTCCTTAGGAAGCCATTTGGATATCGGTACTGCTATAAACACTATCCCCACCCTCTAAAAAATAGACAAGAAACTTGAGAAGAAAACCAATATGCAAATGCAAATTAAAATCAGCATAGGTGGTTTTCACTCACAGAATTAACAGATTCATGCGTAGAACCTGGAGGAACTTTTGACCTCCATCATATAGAATTCTGCCTATGCATTTTTTTCAGCTTGTATTCAAATTCTCTGTGCATCACATTCTAAGGTTCATCAGGAAATCCCAGGATCCAAATCCAGGCTCAGATCCTGCTTCTGCCATTCATGCACCATTTCCCCTTTGGCAACTCACTTAACATCTTAGTCCTAAATTATCCCCCTCTGTGGACTTTCATAAAGATCAAATGAGATGACAGATGGAAAAAAACTTGGAAATCTACAGGTTCTATGCAAGGGCAGAATCTTTTTAAACTCCTTACCTTGCACGTACCATAGCTCAGGACACAGATTCAATGTCACCTCTAACTGATGGAGCATTTGTTTTAGATGAGAATAACTATCAAGAAACTATGATTCTCTAACCTATTTCAACTAAAAAAATACAAACACACACACTTTTCTAAGAGGCAGGCTTCATGTCCCACTGGCACAGGATGGTAAATGGGTCAAGAACTTGAGTTCTCTCCACCCCAGTTCATATCCAGGCTCCAAGACTTCCTGTGTAACCTGGCTAGTTACTCACCCTCTCTGTGCCTTACTCTTTCTACCCATAAAATTTAGGGAATAACACCATCTAACTCATGGAAGTGTTGTAAGAGTTAATAGAATCTGGACCTATAAACTGCTCTGGAATAGCGCCTGTCAAACAGCAGTCCACAATAATTATCAGCTGTTACCATTACTTTTATTCTCTCTCTCTTTTTTTTTTTTTTTTTTTTGTCTTTTTAGGGCTGCACCTGTGGCATATGGAAGGCCTCAGGCTAGGGGTTGAGTCAGAGTTGTAGCTGCCGGCCTATACCACAGCCACAGCAACTCAGAATCCAAGCCACATCTGCCACCTACACTGTAGCTCAAGGCAAATCCGGATCCTTAACCCACTGAACAAGGCCACAGATGGAACTCGAATCCTCATGGATCCTAGTCGGATTCCTTACCACTGAGCCACAATGGGAACTCCACCATTACTTTTATTCTTATTCCCAAAGTTTGAGGAAGCTGCGGGAGAGGTAAAAAGCAGGATGATGGAATAAAAGGAACTATGGAAGAGGCATGAACTGAGGAGAGGTTTCAAAATTCGGAGTGTTGCAGCAGCACCACAACACTTGAAGTCCCACAGACAGCAGATTAAATCACTGAATCTCTTCCTTTCCAAAAATTTCCAGCTCCCTATTCAGAGCAATTGTCCATGGAACACATCTGTGATTTTATAATTTAAAAACTCCCAGGTTTCATAACTAAAACCACAATGAAAGACCACTATATATCCAAGAGAAAGGCTAAAGTGGAAAAAAAAGACAATGCCAAGTGTTGGGGAAGGTGTGGAGCAAATGGAACTCAAGTATAACAGACGATGGTCACATAAACTCCTAAAAACCGCTTTGGAGAACTGGTTGGCAGGATCTAGGAGAGCTGAACATATGCATTCCCCGCAATCCAGAAATTCCACTCACAGGTATAGACCCAACAGAAATGAACACATATGTTCACCACAAGACATATGCAGATGTTCACAGAGACAATATTTATAACAACCCAAACAGGAAACAACCCAAATTCCATCACACCAGCATGGGTAAACAAATTGTGGTATATTCAAAAAATACAATGCTATATATTACAGAGAACAGACAAGCTGCTGTTACACAGCAGGGGTGGATTTCACAAACACAATATTGAGCAAAATAGCCATACATCGAAAGCAGCCTACCTACCGCATGATTCCATTTACATAACATTTAACAGTAGGCAAGACCAAACCAGGTAGAAGTCAGAAAAGTCCTTATCTTTGGAGTGAGTGACACCGGGAGAAGGAACAAGGGGGCTTCCAGAATGCTCTCTTGCTCTACTTGTGGATTACATGAGTGAGTGTTCACCTCGTGAAAATTTGCCGCTAGGTACAACACACGCATACAATGTGTGTACCTGTGTGGATGTTAAACTTCCAAAATATTTCAGTGCAATAGGAATCTTGATCATTTTAACTACTGTAATGGAAACAAGTTAAGACTTTTGAAGGAGTCACCTCCCCAGGCACTGCTTCGAACTCTCTCCTTTATGCCACCAGCTAACCCTGTACCGCGATGCCTCATGCAGTGTCATGAAACCACTTCTTCATTCATCTGTCTTCCCTATTCAGCCATCATCTGCTTAAGGCCAGAGACTGTGTCCTCATTTATCATGTCCAACACAGAGCCTGGCACATAGGAGGCTTCCAATAATTGTTTCTTGAATGAATATAATATAAAGCTAATGGGACAATAACCAATAATGGAAAAGAGTTTGAAAAAGAATGTATATATATATATACACACATATAGACACACATATATTATATATTAATATAAATTTATATTTATATAGTACATTTATATATTATATTACATATAATATATATTTATATATATATAAGACTGAATCATTTGCTATACTCCAGAAACATTGTAAATCAATGATACTTTAATAACTTTTTTTAATTAAAGAAAGAAGCTTAAAAAAATGGGAAAGGATAAGAATTTTACTTTATATTTTATAGAAACAGGCATTGATGCCAAATTTGCTGAAATATGAGTTTTTAATCAAGTGGGCTACCCAGTAGTTTTTGTCAAGTATTTTCTGAGTTCTCTCCCCCTAATTCTCCCCAAACCATTTGTCTCCTTTTCCCGGCTTTAGAATACTATTAACCAATACCTTCTGATGAGAGGAAGCAGAAGACATCATGAGCTGTACCTTCCTTATTAAAGTTTCCTAACAGAGTCAGTGAATGAATGATGAAAGAAAGCTATTGTGCATAACTTATCAGAGAAAGTTTATAACGTAATAGATGTATTGGTTACCTACTTACATGGCCTGCTAAGTTTGCAGAGACAAAGTAAGGATGGAAGACGCTTTCCAGCTTTGCCCTATCTTTAACCGTTTTCTGAGATTCACGGTTTATTGCCTTAACAGGATATCAAGAAAAGGAAGTCATCAGAGATACAGGATGCTGTTCATAGAAGGGGCATTCGTGTTTGCCACCCTGAGGGCAAGGTCTTCTTCTCATGAGTCAAATCGGTTCAGTTCCCTTGGTGTCTCTCTGTTGATAAAAATGGGCTTACAGACACCTCGGTTTTTATCACATTCTGGTCCCGACTCTTCGCCTTTGAGACTTAGGATACAAAGGAGAATGAGAAAAGTCAGTTTCTTGAGGTTCGGGAATTAATTTCATATTTGCTATCTTAACAGCAGCCCAAACAGACAAATTAATAAAACATTATGTATGACACCAAAAAGGGGACTGGGGGAGGGGAAGGAGAGTTACGTCATCTATTCATCAGTGACCTCACCGGAAAAGCATTAGGGAATGATTGAAGAAAGATGACCCTAAGGGGCATGCAGGAGGGATTCAGACAGGCTTTGGTCAAAGCTCCCACATCTAATGTAATTTCAAGCTGGCCTCAAAATTCAATTTGTGTGGAACCTCTAAGTCATCTATTCCGCAACGACATACAGCATAATTGCATTTGAACAGCTTCCAGCAGAGCACTGAGCACATGTCCTGTTCTGGCCCAGGGTGCCTGCGAGGAAGGCGGCCCAGATGACCACACAGGAGGATCGGGGCTGGGGAACGCAGCCTGCCTGCCGACCCCACCTGCTGACCGTTGCCCTCCGCAGGAAGCACATGTTTCTGCTTAATTCCTGCCAGCGTTTGGCTGTCAGGTAGAGTATCTGCAGCGGGCAGCTCCAGAGGGCTGCCACCTGGTGCTGTCAGTCGGCCTCAAACCAACAAGGAAAAGGAGAGGCATTCATCGATGTGCTTATTTTTCTGTGTTTAGGGTATTTCTTGGGACTTAGAGTATTCACTTGGCAAGTTAACTTGTCTCCTGAGTTAGGAGGGGAAAAAAGGAATTTTGCTTGCTTGCCTTTCACTCAGAGTTCCCTTCTTTGGAGAGGCTGTTTAGTAATACCTGAAATCTGTGCAGCTTCTGCCTAGTACGACTAACTTACTTGCAAATACACTTAAAAAGTGTATCTCAATCATCAGAATTTGAAACTTAAGTCCCCATTTTTTTAATGTGCTGTTCTAAACAATTACAAACAGGCGAATACAAAGTCAGCATTTGAATTCCATTAAAAAGAAAAGGCAAAGATAAAACAGAAATAAATGCCCCAGGAGAAAGATGGAGCGTTCCTTTGAAAGGACCCATTTTTGGCTCCTGTCCCAATAGTTTATAGCACGCAAAGGAATCCTCAGCAAATGTCAACAGTTAGATAATATTTCGACCTCAAAAAGGCTGCTTGTTTTGATCCAAAATCAGCTTATATTTAATTTTAACTCATAACTTGTATTTTGCAACTACAGATGCAGTCCAACTTTCCATAAAACCAAGGAGAGATAATGAAATTGACAAATAAGAAAGCATGATTTGCTTCTACCAGACTGCTTTAAGGAACAGGGCAATTGTGAACAGGAATTAGCACCTGGGTAAGAAGAACATCATTACCCTAATGACACAGATATTTTGGTTAGTGGCTTTTCACTTGGTTTATCCTACTGATGATTGACAAAAGCAATAATGATGATTAAATGTATAAGACGCTGGGTTAAGGATAGGATTGGTAGCAATAGGAAAAGTTACATGTAATCAAATGCAGAATTTGCTCAATAAACTTTAGATTGTATGCCTGAGCAACTATAGATATTCTTTAAAGCATGTACCTACTTATTTACATTCCCACTAGAAAACTTGATCTCTCTAGCTCTGAACCATATCTTTTCCTTCGAAGCAATTCTTTCATCGTGTGATTTTTTTTTTTGATAACAGGAAATTCTTTAAGGAATATAACCATGACGGTATAGAAGAGCAGACCAGTATGAACCTCAAGAACATATTACAATGGAAGCTGGTGTTTGGAAAGTCAAGTAGAAGTTGCCATGAGTTTATTTCTGTCCAAGTGGCATTTTTAACACTGGAAAGAATCCCAGTAGAGACAGAATCAGAGAATCCTGCACCAGCACATTTCTGCACGTTTTCTAGTAAATATAAGCACTCCACTGCCTTTATTTACATGGCCCGATCTTCATTCTACCTGTGTATTTTTAGGAAGTTCAATAAAATATTTGCTCAGAAAGTATTCCGGACATGTGAAGGCCTGAGGTGCCAAGTCATACAAAGAACTGCATGCAAGAGAGGAACAGGAAGTTGAATGGGTGAAAAGTGGTTGGGCAGAGAAGCACAAAAGGGAGGGGAAAAAAAGTGCAGAATGACCCTTAACTTAAGAATGAGAGGAATCAGACTGGAACATGAAAGGCAGAAACTGTTTTCATAACTTCTTGTTCCGACCAAGGGTCGTCTTGGTTATCTTAAACTTCTGTGCTCACTCACGCTTAGTGGGAACCCGGCTAAGGAATGAAGGGGTTTGGAGCTTGTCTGGGGGTTTTGAAAATGTCCCCTCCTGTGCACATTTGATTTCTCACCTGTGCCCTTAGCATCAGCCCTCATGTAACAACTCCATGGTACTGCTTCTTCTTTCCAGTGTGTTTGAAACAATCTACTTAGTCTCCCTCAGGGATGCTGGTGGCGAGAGCAGCCAGCCCAAGAGGACGCTGCTCCCTGTACCTAAGGAAGGGGCTCTAACTCAGCAACTCTGCGCACACCCAGGAACACCCAGGGAATTCCTTCAAGGCAATTCTGCAGCCATATGTGTTTTTTGTTTTTGTCTTTGTTTTCTTTTCTCTTCTTTTTTGGGTCGCACCCGCAGCATATGGAGGTTCCCAGGCTAGGGGTTGAATTTGAGCTGTAGCTGCCAGCCTACACCACAGCCACAGCAACGCCGGATCCTTAACCCACTGAGCAAGGCCAGGGATCCAACATGCGTCCTCATGGATGCTAGTCAGATTCGTTTCGGCTGAGCCATGACGGGAACTCCCAAATGTGTTGATTAAACTGGAGTGATTATTTTTCTGAGCAGTTGAGGGCCAGATGCTGTGCTCTGCAGTCAAGGACACGTTTTAATCTGCCCCTTGATGTTCTCTCTTCAGTTTCCAAGTTGAGCTTATGAGAACCGCCCTGGTCTTGGGAGAGCTTGTACAAAGAAAAAGTAAAAACTTGGGAGGGATGACAAAGAGCTCCTGGGCAACTGAGCACAGCCTATATCCTCATCCGCAGAAACAGTATTCCACATCCTTTGTCTCACACTCAGCTGGCTCTGAAGTGGAAACACCCATCCCCTTGCGTGCCTGGTGAGAAATTCCTAGGTTTTGTTTCATGAATTTTTCATGGAAAGCAAAACAGGATTTTTTTTTTCTTCTTCTTTCACCAGGAGATCTTTTGGAATGTCTTGAACTTGCTGTGGGTATTTCATTGGATCCCTTCTCTGTAATGTTGCTTCCTGCCCTCCTGCTCCTCCTCTCATCTAAACCCCAAATCCTTCAGCCACTGGTTTGTTCAGGGCCCTGGTTTGATACCCCTGCCGTTGGAGGGCGGAGAGGCAGAAGAGGCCTCAGACCTTTGTTTTTCTGGTTCTCCTCAACACCCTGGTGGCCTCCTTGGGAGCCCACAAGCTCTCTGTGGAAAGAGGGCTTGCCATTTAGCAAAAACTCCACCTCGCAGGGGCTCCTGAACTATACTTAAACAAGGGTGAGACAGCAGCAACGATGCAGGCCTGTGTCCTCCCGCTCAAGAGGAGCCATTTTCTCTCCATGGTGTTGGCCGCAGAGTTAATTCCTGTGTCTACACTAGCAACCCACAGGCGAGAGGGAGTGAAATCATGTTATTTTCCAGTGTGACGAAGATGTAATCAGTGTTCAAGGGTCTATTTTCAGGAGAAATTTTCAACAAGGTTGAAAGGGTGATTGGTGGGTTTCTGGGTTTATTTGTTTGTTTGCTTTTTACCTAAAAAAAAAAAAAAAAAAAAAATCTGAAAGAAAATGTTTCTACCTCCCAGGACCTCTCAAAATGTTGGTAGTCGTGTTAAGTGAGGAAAGGGAAATAGATTCTACATAGCTCAGGGTCACCGTATCCTCGGTGCTGCACAAAGTGATCACACACTTTCCTGTTTCTTCTTCAGAATAGACACTGTGTTTTGTGCTTCGTCACAGTTACAGAAAACTATGGATCGACTTCCTCGCCCAGCTTTTTAAGAATCTCAGCTATTTAGAGTGTTCCCCCAAAGCACTAAAAACACGCTGAAGGGGGAGGCGTGAATCTGTTAGTGTTTGCATCTAGAGTATTCAGAGGTGAGCGGTCTTCTTCAATAAGCAGTATGAAAAGTGTCCAGGCTGTTTTTGTCAAACTAGGGAGTCACTAGAATTTAACTCTCACACCCATCCATGAAAGTGCTATATGTAAAAAGCCACAACTGGGGTCTGAATTCCCTTACAACATTTCAAAACCATCTTCTGCCCCCATTTTAACTCTATTGACCATCTTCCCTTGTGTCGCGTGGTACCCAATATCTGTGTCTATGGTTCAATTATATTGTTATAATTCTTATACCATTATATTGTATAGATCATTGTGATGGTTTAGTCCATGCTTGCCTTCCATTTGAAAATATAATTTATTTATTCCCATTTTGGCTTAGTGGAAATGAACCTGACTAGGATCCATGAGGATGCAGGTTTGATCCCTGGCCTCTCTCAGTGGGTTGATGATCCAGTGTTGCCATTAGCTGTGGTGTAGGTTGCAGACATGGCTCGGATCTGACGTTGCTGTGGCTGTGGTATAAGCTGGAGGCTATAGCTCCAATTTGACCCCTAGCCTGGGAATTCCATATGCCATACCTGCGTCCCTAAAAAATATATATATTTTATAAAATTTATATATATATACATATATATATAATTTATGCTCTTAATTTCCATAACAATGCCTCATCACTGCAGAACTTCCAGGGTCAAGGACACATCTAGAACTTACAGACAGTAGGGTAGATAAGTGTTTGTTGCAGGAAAGAATGAATGAAAGATAAGAAGTCAAAATTGACATAAAGACACCAAAATATTTGTCTTTTAAAAAATAAATTTTATATATATATATATGCTTTAAAGGCATCAAAAGGATCAATGAAGGCACTTTTGAAAAGTAACAACTTTTGAAACAAGAAAAATAATTTCCTGGCCTCATATGTATATTTTCTAAATAAACTCCCTTTTTGAAAAGCAAGCAATGTGCATGTTTTTAATAACATGGGGGTATGAGGTGGGGTGGTAACAGGAGGAAGGCAGCTGAGTTGGGCCAACCTAGGGTCTGTGCTCAGAGTAAGAGAAACTCCTCTCCAGAGTTTTCCTTCTTTGCTCCATACCTTCTGCTCTGGGCTGCAATTTTCCCTCATTTTGTCACCTTTTTGCTAATGGAAACTGTTGTTTCTTTGTAAAGGGCTAAAAACTTGAGTGCACCACATTTGCCTGCTTTCAATTCCACTGGTTAAAACAACATATTTTTTATTCTCCCTCCTTTTCATACACTCAGAGATGAACTGAACAATTGGGAGGATTTGCAGATATTATGGTGGACACTTAATAGCATAAAACACTTTTCTGGTATCACATTTATGAACAGACGAGAGCAAATTTCTCTTAAATGAAACAAATAAAAATAAAACCTCTTGTGTAACATATATACACCATTTCTATGATGTCCAATATATATGTTGGTCATCACTGTAAATTAGATATTTCTTTAGGGGAACATTCATTTTCATAAGAATATTCAAAATTAGGCACCCAAAACTAAAAAGATCTATGAATTGCAAAAGGCACACTATTTTCCCAAAGAGAGATTGTATAAATAGAAGATTTTGTGTATAAGCCTATTTATCTGCAGTCTAGTAAGTGTTGAGCACTGTCTAGAGAATGTGATCTAAGTAGGCAAACAATTCAGATAATGTAAATTGCAGTTTGAGGCTGAAAAAATACAGGAAACATGTTTAGTCTAAAAAAATATGGAGACCTAAAATGGCATGCAAATTCTGAGAAAAGTTTTTCTGAGGCTGGACAATATGGAAACACTGATGTATAAATTACAATCACAGAGATTTTTGAAGTTTAAAATGATGCATCAAGGAAACTGCTCCTAACAGCTCATCCCAAGCTCCCATTCAATTCCCAGGGACATGTGCAAAATGAAAGCAAAGGCAATTGTCTACTGCTAGAGTTAGGGACAAATTTTCATAAACGGAAAAAAAATTCAGCGCCTATCCATGTTTTTAGCTGTTGAAACTGAGCAGCCCTATACCTATAAGAAGGGGAGAAGACCCTTCTAAGGACATCAAGGTTAGTGACCCAGAGGCCTTTACGGATTAAAAAAGAGGCCATTTACCCTTCTCCTGGTCAGATGATGTCTTCTGAGACAAGCAGAGTACTATGTCTACAACCACATTTTTCATATTCGTTTTAAGGCTATATATCCCAGAAAATAAAGGAGCAGTAAAGAGGTACTGGTAGTTGCACATTGCTTCCTAGCTGAACAGAGATGGGGAACTCTGTGGCCATATTTGCTGGAAGTACGGTTTCACGAATGCTATTGGTTTAATATGTGAAAGAACAGTCCCAGGCTATAGGGACCTGATGATTTTCACTAGCTTTGCTGCCCTTCAGGGCCTTATGTTGACTGAGAGAAATATACAACACCAGCACTATATACAGCAGCTAAGACATGGAAGCAACCTAAATATCCATCAACAGAGGACTGGATAAAGAAGATATGGTACATATATACACTGGAATATTACTCAGCCAGAAAAAGAACAAAATAATGCCATTCACAACAACCTGGATAGACCTAGAGATTATCATACTAGGTGAAGTAAGTCAGACAAACACAAATACCATGTGAGATCATTAATATGTGGAATCTTAATACAAATGATACAAAGGAACTTATTCACAAAACAGAAACAGACTCAAAGACTTTGAAACAAAAACAAAAGACGAAAAAAAAAAAAAAAAAAAAAGGAGTTCCCGTCGTGGCGCAGTGGTTAACGAATCCGACTAGGAACCATGAGGTTGCGGGTTCGGTCCCTGCCCTTGCTCAGTGGGTTAACGATCTGGCGTTGCCGTGAGCTGTGGTGTAGGTTGCAGACGCGGCTTGGATCCCGTGTTGCTGTGGCTCTGGCGCAGGCCGGTGGCTACAGCTCCGATTGGACCCCTAGCCTGGGAACCTCCATATGCCGCGGGAGCGGCCCAAGAAATAGCAACAACAACAAAAGACAAAAGACAAAAAAAAAAAAAAAAAGAAAGGGAAGCCCGGTGGGGTTGTGCTAATACTGTTTCTTCCTGTAACCAATACAGGTGCTACTCTGGATTAATAGTTTCTTAAAATCTTTAGCATTGAAAACGCCACTCACTGTCTCCAGACAGAAGGCAGCTTTGAAGTGCAAAACTGAAATGGTTGATTAAATGTTGAGATCATAGAATATTCGATCAACTGCTGGGTGAGCTGGAGCTTAGATATACTGGAAGAATTGCATTGAGGAAGAAATGTGCAAGTAGTACGTATACGTGAAGGACCCAGAGCCACCAATTAAAACTAAGAAAGGATTCTAAGAATCACTGTCTGCTGTTCCCTAGGTATAAGATTCCAATACATTGCTATGGTCAGAAGGAGCAATAAAAGACCAAAGATGGAAAAGGTGCACATGCCATCTGAAACAAGAGTGGGCTGTCCCTGAAATACTACATGAAGTCCTGATGGTCACTGACTGTCTAGAAAGAAAGGAAAGTAGAACAATCAGAGGGATTGCAGGGCTTACGAAAATAAACTTTAGAAGCAGGATTCTTTCTCACTGGAGCAAAATTAAAATAATAATACCCTATGTGTTTACTGTGAGCCAGGCAGTATGTTAAATTCTTTCAATATGTTATCCCATTCCATCCTCCCAAGCTCCTAGGAGGAGGGCAGAGTCACCCCCCATGTTACAAGGGAGGAAATAAGTCTCTGAGCTTGAGACCATGTAGCTGAGAAGAGCAGAGCAGGGACCTCAAAGTAGGCCTGACTCCAGAACACAGGCTCTTAGGTGTCAGCATCTTTAGGCGATGAAAGCAAGCAACGTGGATTTGTCTTTTCAACATGGACTTGACATTTCAAAGAGGAAAACTCTGATCCAAGGCAGCATCAATGGAATTCCCATCCTTGAGAGGCAGAGCAGGGTGAAACACAACATAGTCAAACAGGGAGTTCTTTATCCATTTCCTCATCTTTCCAGCAAATAGTCATTGAGGCCCTACTGTGCTCTAGGCATTGTGCCAGGCACTGAAGGGTAAATGCAGAATTGATTTCCAAGGGCAGAAAGGAATGCCTGGGGTGGACCTGCTCAGCTTTTTTCAATTGAACCCATGAAGGACTAGCCTGCTTGAAAAAGAAAAGCCTTCACTTGCACTGGCATTACAACCTCAATAAATCACAAATCTGAACTGCATCCTTCTGTCTAAATTTAACCCATGTACATCTCAAGAGGTGAAGCATTTGGATTATGGGTATGAATTTCTACACACTTAAACAGCAGTAGGTCATAATTCTGGAGTGGTGAGAGGAGCCTGCATTTTAAATGTAAAATCTGCTGAGATTCATTATATATTTATTCCTTTATTTCCAGTGGCCAACCAAACGATTTTAGAGCTGGTTCCTTTCCTCTGACTTATTTTATATAAGCAATGCCCCTTAATCTTTATCTTCAAGTTTCTCCATCCTCTCTCTCATGATGTTGACCTTGGGATTATTGTAACATGTCCTCTCTAGAGCCTGGGAAGAGAGCATGGGTTTTCTTTAAGAACATGTGGAAGAGAAGGAGAATATGGGGTGGAGATGTTCTTAAAAGCACTGTACTCTATACAAGTAAATAAAAACATCGGGATATGTCCTATCATTAAATATTCTCTTTAAAAGAATAGAGAAGTTAGTTCCATTGATTGAATTAGATCCTAGCTGACAAAATTTTCCAACTTGGAAATTTCATGTTTACATAACCTGCTTACTTGGAAAATAATGGATTTGTGTTTACCAGCTGCCAAAAGTCTAAGTGTAGAACAACAGACTCCCCGAGGGACGCTCCGGCTCCAGTCTTTACGAAGGTGAGGCTGGAGCCCAGGCAGGAGGAAACATAGCACTCACTGCACATGAGCATGACCTAGTGGCTGGTTCATTGAGTGGCATTTATGGCAGGAAGAAAACGCTACTTGTCTGTTTTCCAAGTGTCAGCGTAAGTGGTGTATATGCAGCTGTTGTTCACAGAGAGCTGAGGAACAGGAAAGAATAGATTCTTTGAAAGAAAGCCTAAGTAAGAGAAAGACAGTCAGAATCTCTTAATATTAAGCAGTTGGGTCTTCCCACTGCCTTTCCGAACCTGGACCCATCAAGAGCACTTCTTTGCGCCAAGAAACAGAATGTTCGTGCTGATTCTTCATAAGGAATCAAAAATGATAAACTTTGCCTCATACTGGCTCCCAAATCATTGTGGGGAGTTTATTTAGACTGTGAGACGCTTAATAGAGTTTTACCATGGGATGCATGGCCTGCCATACACACTTCATCAGAGGATTGCTGGCCACTGAGTGGTTATGTTGCTCAATAATGTAATATGAGTGGGATGCTGCAACTCTAGAGAAAATGTAAAAATGCTGTTGAGTTTTATAGCCAAACATGTATCATGTACATTTGCATTTATAAATATATATTACACATCATCAATGAATCTGTATACACACATATATATATAAGTATACACACATATTTACATGCCTAAGCATTTCTACAGTCTTCTGATAACATGGCTTTGCACGTCTGTCAACATTTTGATTAAAGCTGACTACATGACAGCTTTAATGACAAATTATGTGAAGCACGTTCTATAAACTCTCAATGATAAGTGTTTCATCTTATATACATGACTATTGATATAACAGCTAATATTTTGTTCCCATCAGATATTACAGAACTAGACATTTCTTAACTAGAATTTTGAAATTACTACAATATTCCTATAATTGATGTCAGTAATTTGGGTGGTGGGGGATGGGGAATAAAGCCAGAGATGCTAATTCTGCTTTAAGGAAAAAAAAATGTTGTCTCAAATGCCTCATTTGAAAATTATATTGCATTTGTACAGTAGAAATTGACATACTGTAAATTAATTATAGTTAACAAAAATAAATTAAAAAATAAAATTATATTGCATAAGGTTGCATGTTATCTTCATGAGGTTCATCGATATAAATTTAAGTGGTTGTTTGGCCATCAGGCCTACATACCTAAACTTATTAAATAGTAAACCCATGAATTAATGAAGAGTTTTTTTAAAAAATGATCACATCTCTGATTAGAAGTGAAAGTGGCAGCATGGAAAGTATAGGGTAAAGTGTGATTTATTAAAATGAGGTTTGGACTAGATGCACAGACCTGGCTTCTAGTCTCCACTTAGTCACAAATATGCTGTGATCAATAACATAAAATGAACGGGATGCATAAACTCTAGAGAAAATGTAAAAATGTTTTATAGCCAAACATGTATCACATATATTTGCATTTATAAATATATATTACATATGATAAATGAATCTGTATATATATATATGTATACACATACATACATATGCATATTTATATGTGTCCTCAGTTTCCTGTTCTCAGATCAGGAGGGGAAGACTCTTAATGTCTTGCATTAGTTAGAATAGTTTAAGCTGCAAGGACAAAAAAAACTTGGCTCAGATGAGCTTAAAGTAAAAGAAATCTCTTAGGTGGTGGGGAGTATAGGAGAGTTCAGAATGGTGATGTCGCTGGGGACCTGATTCTCTCCATCTCTGATTCTCTCCACGAAGAGGCAGCTTCGTCCTTGGCCTGTCCATCCTTAGCCTGGTCACCAGATGGCTGCCAGTATCAGAGACAATGTTTTGCCTTACATTTAAAGCAAAATCCTTGTTTTTTTACTCCAATTAGACAGGTAGGGTCTGCTACCACAGAAAGGCCTCACCTGTGTGGAAGAAATGTGACTGCCCCCTAAAATATGACATTTATTAGAGGGGGACTAGGAGAAAAATGAATTGTATGTAGGAAACCAATAAGTAGTATAGGTTTGTGCAGGGTTTTGTTTGTTTGTTTGTTTTTTAATGAATTTTGACCTACTATCCTGAATTCCTTGCACTTCACTAAGTTTATTCATTTATTTAACAAGCTTTTATTTGGAATCTGAGTCATGGTTCCTTATCTACTCCCAAGGAGATTACAGCCTGGTTAGAGACAGAGGTAAGAGAAACAGTCATTTCAATAACCAAAGGAGAGAGTGTATGAAAATAAATAAATCAGGAGCACAATGGGTGTGGGGGAGGTACAGTGTAGGAAATGAGGGGGAGGTGTAAAGCAGCAATCTGAGGCACATGCAGACAGAAATGGTTAAAGACCAGGCTGAATGGGAAAAGACGGCAGAAAATAACATGCAGAAGACTGTAGAGGTCAGATTTAGAAGACCCTTTGTGTACTGGTCTGGGGAGCCTGGACTTGGTCTGTGGGACTCAAATACAAATATATTCAGATTTATTGGGGGAAGTGGAACACTGGAACACGTGATTATAATTCTCAAAAGACTGAACATATTATTTAGTTAAAATAATACAGGCTGCCAACTCACTTTGCTGATTGTTTCCTTTACTGTGCAGGAGCTTTTTACTTTGATGTAGTTCCCCTCCTGCCTTTTTTTTCTTTGCTTTGTTGCCTTCTTATCCAAGAAATCATTGTTAAGACTAATATAAAAATGCTTTTCCCCATGGTTTCTTCCAGAAGTTTTATGGTTTCAGGCTATGCTTTAAGTCTTTTAATCCATTTTGAGTTGATTTTTTTTTTTTTTTTTTTTTTTTTTTTTACTGCCACACCTAGGTTAGGGATCAAATTGGAGCTGCAGCCATAGCAACACCAGATCCAAGCCGCATCTTTGACCTACACCACAGCTTGTGGCAATGCTGGGTCCTTAACCCAAAGAGTGAGGCCAAGGATTAAACCTGTACAGAGACTATGTTGGGTCCTTAATCCACTAAGCCACAATGGGAACTCTTGAGTTGATTTTTTAATATGGTATAAGATAAATGTCCAATTTCATTCTTTTGCCTATGGCTATCCAGTTTTCTCAATACCATTTATTGAAGAGACTATCCTTTCCCCATGTGTATTCTTGGCACAATACAAGAATACTAAATGGGGAAATTCTTACACATTGTGAAAATGGGGAAATACATAAGAATAGCTGACTGCTAATCTTTGACAAGGAAGGCAAAGACAGTTCTCCTCAATAAATAGTGTTGGAATATTGGATATTCACATGTGAAAGAATGAACCTAAACCCTTATCTTAGGCCACTCACAAAAATTAACTTAAAATAAATTAAAGATTTTATATATATATATATATAAAATGAACTATTACTCAGTCCCAAAAAGAATGAAATTATTCCCTTTGCAACAACTTAGATGTACCTAGACAGTATTATGCTTAGTGAAATAAGTCAGATAGAGAAAGGCAGATACGTATGATATCATTTACATGTAGAATTTTTTTATTCTTTTTAGGGCCGCACCTGTGGCTTTTGGAAGTTCCCAGGCTAGGGGTTGAATCGGATCTGCAGCTACCGGTCTAAACCACAGCCACAACAACACAGGATCCCAATCGTATCTGTGACTTACACCACAGCTTGCAGTAGCACAGGATCCTTAACCCACTGAGCAAGGCCAGGGATCAAACACATATCCTCATGGGTACTAGTCAGGTTCCTAACCTGCTGAGCCACAATAGGAACTCCTATATGTGAAATTTAAAAAACACCAACTCATAAAAAAAGAGATAAGACTTTTAGTTAGCAGAGGTGGAGAGTGGATGGAGAAGAATTGAAGGAAGGTGGTCAAAAGATATAAACTTCTAGTTATACGATAAATAAGTACTAGGGCCATAATGGACAAGATGATGAACATAGTTAACACTGCTATATTGTTTATAGGGATGCTCTTAAGAGATTAAATCCTATCAGTTCTCATCAAATGGAGAAAACTTTCCTCTTTATTTTTATAGTGTCTATATGAAAAGGCAGATGTTAGTTGAATCTACGTGGTAATCATTTCACAATATATGTAAATCAAGTCATCATGCACTATCAATACAACTGGAAAAATAAAAATAAAAATGAGGAGTCACAATGCATGAAACTGAAAAAAAAAATTGGTTGACTGTATATGCGGCTTTATTTCTAGGCTCTCTACTCTGTTTCGTTGGTCTATATGTTTGTTTTTATGCCAGTACCATAATGTTTTGACTACTGTAGCTTTGTGATATATTTTGAATTCAGGAAATATGATGCCTCCAGCTTTGCTCTTCTTGCTCAACATTGCTTAGGCTATCTGGGATCTTTAGCGGTTCCATATGACTTTTAGGATTATTTTTCTATTTTTTCCCAAAATGCCATTGAATTGCCCTGAATATGTAGAAAACTTTGGAAAAAATATTTACAAACAATATATCTGATAGAGTGAATACTCAAAATACATGTTATGCCTACAACTCAATAACAACAACAAAAAAGATTAAAAAGACAAAGAAACTGAATAGATATTTTTCCAAAGAAGACATACACATAGCCAATAGATATATGAAAAGGGACTTAACATCAGGAAAATACAAATCAAAACCACAATGAGATCTCATCTTACACCAGTTATGATGGATATTATTCAAAAAACCAAAGGTAAGTGTTCTACAGGCTGCTCAAAAATGGGAACATTTGTATACTGTTGATGAGACTAAGCAATGGTGCACCCATTATGGAAAGCAGTATGGCAATTCCTTAAAAAATTAAAAATAGAACTACCATATGGTCCAAAAATCCCACTCCTCTCAGTATATATCCAAAGGAACTGAAATTAGTACCTCAAAAAGATATCTGCACTTCCATGTTCATCACAGTATTATTCACAATAGCCAAGATATGTTATCAACTTAGGTGTTTGTCATGGGTAAGTGGATTATAAATGTGATACATATAGATACACACACACACATACACATATACATATGTAACTGAATATTATTTTTTTTGTCTTTTTTTTTTAAGTGCCATACCTGTGGCATATGGAGGTTTCCAGGATAAGGGTCAAATTGGAGCTGTAGCTCCCAGCCTACACCACAACCACAGCAACATGAAATCCGAGTCGCATCTACAATCTGCACCACAGCTCATGGCATTGCCAGATCCATAACCCACTGAGCGAGGCCAGGGATCAAACCCACATCCTCATGGATGCTAGTCAGATTCATTTCCACTGAGCTACGATGGAAACTCTGGAATGTTATTTTTTAAGAAAGAACTCTTATCATTTGCAACAACATAAATGAACTTAGAGGACATTATGCTAAGTGATATACCAGACACAGAAGCACAAGTATTATAAAACACCACTTACATGATGAATGTAAAATAGTCAAATTCACAGAGGAGAGTAGAATAATCATTGCTAAGGTCTTGGGGGGAGGGGGAAACAAAAAGTCAAAGGGCACAAGTTTCAGTCATGCAAAATGAATGTCTTAGAGAACTACTATACAGCGCAGTGTCTATAGTTAATAATACTAAAGTTATACTTAAAAATCTGCTGAGAGTAGATCTTATGAGTAATATTCTTATCACAATAA
Source organism: Sus scrofa (assembly GCF_054392235.1). NCBI lineage: Eukaryota > Metazoa > Chordata > Mammalia > Artiodactyla > Suidae > Sus > Sus scrofa. The sequence goes on along the minus strand of NC_139390.1, from coordinate 90,191,403 downwards.
ATCAATAAATAAATAGGACAGGGAGAAACTTATGGAAGTTGTGGATATGTTTGTGGCATAGATTGTGGTGATAGTTTTGTAGGTATATACTTACCTCGAAATTCATCAAATTGTATATATTAAATAAGTACAACTTTTTGAATGTCAATCTTATCCCAATAAGTGGTTTAAATATATAAATATTTTAATATTTAATTTACTATTATTTAATATTTGATTAAATTTATTTAATAAATACATATACATACATATTCATGTATATACATAATACGTATACACATGCATAACCGAATTACAGTGGCCCCTGCCTTGTACATCACTCTCTCCATCGCTTCTGTCTTCCACATATACATATGCTTCAAAGACTCTCCAGTGTTTTCTGAGGTCCCGACACTGAAAACCAGACTATCAGCTGTAGTGATGGGTTGGCATCAGCCATGTTCTCCTCCTCTGCTCTGGCTTCTCTGTGTCCATCTCCACTGTCTAAGGAGTTATTAATAGAAACCTCACTAATAACAATGCTGATCCACTTACACAGAAGAGGAACCACTGGTTTGCAGAGCTCTGCAGGCTGCTGAGTACCATGCAGAGGGACTTAGAAGGGAACTCACAGCCAACTCTTGTTTCCTGAGCCCTAAAACCAACTGCTTGTGGCCAACAACACACAAAGTGAGATTTTTAAAAATAATTCCTTCAGTTGCTTCCCCTTTAATGATGGGCATTTATATTTATTTCAGGGGACAGGGTAGGATCTAAATGGTAAGACAGTCCATCTCCCCCACCCTCCTCAAAGTTCTTATACACATAAAATTCCCACCCTGTCCCACAAAGCCTTCATCCACATGGAGTCGCAGATGGAGAGTGGGAGGGAGGACAGCCTTACACACTCCCAGCACACGGCCCCAGCCTCTGGCGCCTCCACAAACGAATTCACCACTAATCTTCAGTCCACTGTTTGACCCATCAAAGGCCTTGGTGTCACTGGATACATGCAAACAGTGGAGGGGGTGGATTGGAGACGGGAGAGGACAGTGATTCAGAGACCAACAGGCTGTTGGAACAGTCCTTGAGCACTAAAGTAAAACACCAGCAGATGAGGCCACTTTTGAGAAGTAAGTCAGAGATAGAGCCACCAATTATTTGCAAATAAATTCTCCTCTCACACCTTTCAGGAAGAGAGAGGGTTGGAAAATTTTCACAGTGTCAAATACACACAAAGATCCAATAAAGGCTGTTTTTAAAAATTTTTAACCAATTCTGACTTACGATCCTGAATTCCTTGGTTCTTATTAAATATATGCAAACCCAAGAGTCATTCACATTGTGGGCCTCGCCCTGGACAACTGGTATTTCAGGAGACTTAGAGTCTCTAGAAAGCCTCAGGAAAGCAAATATCCAAATACCTGAAGAAAAGTCCATAAGAGATTTCGAAGAGAATTCCTATGTGAAAGCATTGTGGATGGGGAACTTAGGAGGCTGGGTTACAGAAGCAAGAGTTTAGAACCCAGGAGATAAGAATGTAGGAGAATAAACACTTAGAAAAATAGCTAGGGTGGAATGCTTGGGTCAATCATCTAGATTTAAATAATAATGACTATGGAAACAGTAAGAGCAATTACTATTTTTTTGTTGCATCCTATTATATGCTGAGCAGAAACTACTTACCTGCTTTATATATGATACTATTTTACTGCTCACAACCAGTATGTGTGGTAAATACTGTTATCCTATTAGAGATAGAAATTGAGACTCAGAAATGTGAAGAACCCTATTTGTGGGATTTTTTACCATCAGTCTTTAGAGGATGAGAAAATCTAAATTGCTATCAGTTTAGAAAAGCAAATCATTGTGTCACAGGGTCTGTATTATCTCTTTTCAATCCGTCAACTCAAAGTAATTTACTAGGTATAATCCATATCTGATCCTAATAAAAATGAAAATACCACTTTGTGTTGGGGGGGATAAATTAGGAATCTGGGATTAACAGATTCGCATTGCTGTATGCAGTGTATACACTACTGTATATGAAAGAGATAAACAATAAGGACATACTGTATAGCACAGGGAACTATATTCAATATCTTGTAACAATCTATAATGGAAAAGCATCTTAAAAATAAATAAATAAATAATTTTTTAGGCGTTCCCTTCATGGATCAGTGGTTAACAAAGGATCCATGAGGATGTGTGTTCAATTCTTGGCCTTGCTTAGTGAATTAAGAATTTGGTTTTATGGTGAACTGTGGTGTAGGTCAAAGACTCAGCTCTGATCCCACATTGCTGTGGCTGTGGCTGTGGCATAGGCAGGCAGCTGTAGCTCCGATTAGGCCCTAGCCTGGGACCTTCCATATGCCTCGGGTGCAGCCCTAAAAAGCAAAAAAGAAAGAAAGAAGGAAAATACCACTTTGATATATCCTTTTCTTCTCTCTCATGTATTCTCCTTCATAAAGGCCTTAGAAAGAAAGAAAGGAAGGAAAAAAAAAAAGAAAGAAAGAAAGAGGTTCTATCCCACTTATCCCTAATTCATAAAGATATGACTTGCCCTCCTGAGGTGACCCTGAGTTTTCAAACTCACCAGCAAAAAAAAATAGATCCATAAATCTGATTTTGAATTATTTCTATTCCCACAACCAAATCTTACATAGTTTTTTAAATTCCATATACTAATCGAATATTCCTTAGGAACATAAAAAGCTATTAAATGAGTTCTGGTAACAATTCCAGTGTGGGCAGAGGGGGTGTTCCTCACACCAACAGGCAATTCTTTGGACACCAGATGAGTTGTCCTACAGTTCAACTCAATTCTAACATTATCTACCTGGAGATAGTATCGGATCCCGCAAGTTAAGAGTTTAGTCCTACAACGCCCCCCCCCCCAACTTCTTCTTCTTTCTTCTTTTTTTTTTTTTTAATTGATAATTGTGAATTCTTTTCCATTTATTATTTCTGGCAGCTTTTATTTATTTATTTATTTATTTATTTATTTATTCATTTATTCATTTAGTCTTTTTAGGGCTGCACCTGAGGCATATCAAGGTTCCCAGGCTAGGGGTCAAATCAGAGCTACAGCTGCCAGCCTACACCACAGCCACAGCAACATGGGATTTAAGCCATGTCTGCGACCTACACCACAGATCACAGCAACGCCGGATTCTTAACCCACTGAACCCAGTGAGCAAGGCTAGGGATTGAACCGTCATCCTCCTGGATACTAGTAGGGTTTGTTAACTGCTGAGCCAAGATGGGAACTCTCTCCACCCCTACTTCTGATGCCAATAGCAAACCCAAGATGTTACCTGTGCCTCTGAGTGATGGGCTACAGATTGGAAGTTCCCAAGATCTCCTCCTTACATTCAATTATTTTGCTAGAGTGGCTCACAGAACTCAGAGAAACACTTTACTTACTAGATTTCAAGTTTATTACGAAAGGATGTAACTCAGGAACACCAGGTGGAAGAGAAGTGTGGTTACAGGGAAAGGGCACCATGAGTTTCTATGCTCCTTGAGGCACGCCACTCTCCCAGAATCTCCATGTGCTCCCCATCCAGAAGTTCTCAGAACTCTATCTTTTGGGGGTCATTGAGGGGTCACTGCATAGGCATAATTAATTAAGCCACTGGTCACTGGTGATTGAATCACCCTCCACTCCCTCAGGTCAAGGGCTGGGACTAAAAGGACTAATACCATGGTTGATTCTCTGGGCAACCAGCCCCCATCCTTAGGTGCTTTCCAAAAGTCATCTCGTTATGTAACAAAGGACCCCTTTATCACTCTCAACACTTAGGAAATTCCAAAAGTTTTGGGAGCTATGACATATATATATATATCATATACCAAAATATTGTAGCTACTTAATACAGAAATTCAAAACTACATGTTAGAGAAATATAATAGCAGTAATAGTCTTAACATCCAATGTGAATCAACGGAACAAGAGTTCTCACTTCAGATGTCAGATCTGTATCTAGATTCTTAATTGGGTGAATTTACAGATTATTATCAAGGGAATATAAGCAGTGTAGACCCATAAACACAGGATTTGACTTGATTGCAAGAGTGAATCTTGAATTCCTTGTTAATAACAGAGTGAAACTAACAATCCACTGAGCTATGCTATCTTCGGGGATAATAAAAAGTGAGTGGCTTATTATTTTCAGGAAAAGGTACTTTGGTGATGCACCCTTTCCTTCTCAGATATAAATTGCCTTTAGCTTTCTGAATCACTATTGCCTCCAAATTAAGATTCTGGAGCAGATGGAGTGATGGGAACATACTGAGAGCCTCCGAATATGAGCCAAAAGCCAGGCACAGATAGGTGTGAACCAAATCAATACTGTTTTTTAATACATGGGTGAACTGAGGCTCTGAGAATTTGGGGGGAATCTCTGGAAGATATAACTTTGAATCAGAGAAGCTTCTGGAAATTCAGAGGGGAGAAATTCTAAAGATGTAGGAACCCACCTGAGCAGCATGAACACCTTCAGAATAACATAAAACTAAATTATGATCAGTGTCCTTTGTGACCCTCTGAATGACTTCAACCCTCTAGGCCACTGTATCTTCTCCTGTGCATTTCAAAACACCTGGAAAAGGTATTCTTTTGGCAGAAAAGAAGGCCAAGGTCAAAACAAAGCCTCCAAAGTAGCTGTACATCCCTGGATCTCCATGGAGAGTCTTTAAGTGTCACAGAGCTGAGCAATTTGGACCCACTACACAGACAACCCAGTGGCACAGCCTCTGACCTTCAGGCCGTGGGGCAGGTCCACTGATTAACTCATGAGTAAAATGTCCCTTCTGTACTGTTAGATGTCATTTTCACATCTCAGCTTGATGTGCAACAAAAGGCTTAGGGTCATGGCTCAAGTACAAGAAAAAGACCTTAACTCCCTTCCTAATTCCAAGTTAGAAGTGCACGAGTCTCTTTCCAGATGGGAGGTGGTGTGTAACCCTGGAATAAGTTCTATGGTCCTATAAACGAAGGTCAACAAATTTTAGCTTCATCTCCTGGAAAACTATTCAGCCATGTACATCAGCTGGAGTTTAAAAGAAAAACAAGTAGTAAAGAAAAAGGGAAGAATTTTAAAGGAGAATGAAACAACCACAACAGGATAAATAATCCTGAATCACAAATTAAAACGCTCCCATTGGCAGAGACACAAAGGTAATATTTTCACTAGACTGAATAGTCCTAGAAAAATCTGTTCTCCAATATCAGACACAACCAAGCCTTTCCTTCCATATGAGACATGAATGTCTCCTTTTTCCACTACATCGCTTTCAGTTATCCAAACAAAATTTTAGCAGCAGAAAAAATAATGAATTTAGTCCATTTAGGTTCAGAATTTCCTCGTTAATGTATTAACTCTCTGGCAGTAGTCAAACACAGCACTCTGACTCCAGCATATTTCCTTTTCTTTTATCACCTTTAGAATTCCAGTGTCACCGGATAACTAATTAGACTCTCCTAACTTTTGTACCCATGCAAGAAGCAGACACCTTAAGAGCACATTAATTTTATCCTTCTGAACCTCTGGGAGGCTTTGTATAGCACAGAGGCAAACTGCTGTTTAAAATGTTCTCTCTCTTTTTTTTAATGTGTCAGACTCTTTAACTTCAACCACTCTCCTAAGAGGCTGTTGTTTTACTTCAAAGTGTACACAAAGGAGAGGATCACCACATACGAACTAATATTTGCTTAACTGCCTTCCTCTCCCTGATGCCCTGCCTGCACTTCAAGTGCTCTGTATCCCTTTCTTTAGCAGTCATGACGGTAAGTGAAGAAAAATGGGGTTGTTCCTGAGTACAGCATATGCCAAAAAGTTTCGTATTTGGCCCCTACGTGTTTCTCACAAGTATGTGTTAAATGATGCCTTTACTTTCACTGAGGCTATGGAGCAAGTGGTCCAGGGGGTTAGATCAGGTAAATTCTCTCCCCAGAGTGGCTGCACCATCTTCCAGACGCCAGAGTTCCCACTTCTCCGCCCTAATGTAACAATTTTGAAAATAAATAACTGCCACCCTGGGTGGTGGGTCAAAGTAAACTTAAATGGAAAACCAACACCAACAAAAGGAAAGAAGAGAGCCCGAAACAGGGAGAGGAGAAAGTTAGAAGAGGAAGATGAAGGGAAGAGAGAAAAGACAGAAAATAGCCCCTGGACAACAGTCTGGAAATGCCCCCAAGACGGCCACTGCGCTCCACTGTGGGCAGTATTTGGGTGCGGGCCCCACGCTGTCAATCATTCACTCCCTAAGCGGTCAGATGACTTCAAGTTGCACAACAGAGCAGCACTAATACATCTTGAAGCGGTGAAGAGAGGAAGAACAACGTGGCGGTTCCTGGGCTGTTACCACCGCTGCATTGGAAGGATTTCCGTGACTCTTCTTAACTCTCCTCCATCTGACCTTCATTTTCAACTTCCCTTATCGCCTCAAGGCTCCGTCTCTAGAGCCCACTACGCAGCATGTCTAAAGGTGGGGACATGGGCTAAATTGTGGACGATGGTGGCAGAGAAAAAAAGACAGCGCATTCATCCTCCTGCACCTGCTTGCCAGCTCCTTTGTCTACCCCCCACCCCCACCCCCACCCCGACTCCCCAGCCGCCTTGCTCGCACATAGGGGCCTGTACAGCCCTAGTTCCAATGGTGGTCGCCCCCATAATTTCAAGACCTAGATTCCCAACATCACTCTGCCTTTTTTTTTTTTTTTTTTTTTTTTTGGCCCATTTCAGAAGTGCTTTTGAACCTGCCTGGAGTCCCTCAAGATCCAAATGCCTTTTCATTTTTATCCACCTCTTCATTGCGGGTTGCTGCTTTGATTGCTTTAGTTAACCTCTCTTAGAGAAAAGCTGCTTATTCTCTAGGTGCTTAATAACAGCCTTGCTTTCACGCCCATCAAAATAAGGTCTGTGCATATTTGATCCTGGAGGCACTCAGTTTTTATTTTCAGTGTTGTTATACAATAAAGCTCTCTTTATAAAGATTGTTTTTTCAATTGGGTATTTGAAATAGAGAGGGGTAGGGAAAGTCCTATTTACCTTGACAGTTTCACACGCATTCATCTCTAGAGGGAGCATGTGTCTCTTTTGGATCAGGGGGCACTACAGAGCAGAGCCAGGAAGTACAAAACGGTGTTCTCCTTCTGCCCATCCATAAACCATGCCCCGTGTGCAGAGCCAAGTGAGGGAGCAGAGGGACCGCTCCCCACAGCAGCTAAGCCTGTGGTCTCTCCTCCAGGCCTCCCCAGGGAACAGAGCCTAGAACTAGAGTTGATCCACCTCCGAACATAAGTGTTTCACTGTCCTTCTAAGGCCAACACCCCCCATCCCGGAGTCCTTTTGGATTTCTTCCCTTTTACGGGCCCCGCTGAGACGTCTCTCCACTCAGTCAACACTGCCGTTGTCTCTGGCTGAGCCCTCTGAGCTGTAAGTAGGTCGATTGTGACCAGAAAGTTCCAGTTGTTGCTTTTGCTTCTTGCTGCTGCAGGTGGCAAGCAGGTTCCTGTGTGTGGTTCACATCAGGCTCTGCTTATTATCACGGCCTATCTCACCTGGTTTGTTTCTTCTTCTTTTCCTCTGGCCTCTGGCCCATTTCTGCAAAAGTTAAGAGCGTCGTTTCTTCAACAAATAAAGGATTTCCTTTGCACTCTTGTAGGTTTGGTAAGACTCCACTGCTTTCATATTTCTTTTCCCCACCTACGAACTCTTTCCAAAAAGCACTACACCACAAGCACTACTGGATGGCATACAATGTCAAGATATTTTTAAAATATCATTTTGAGTACAAGCACTTGTAAAACCTCAGGCACAGAAGCCCCATCACCTGCCTGCATTCCCACTGGGCTAGGGACCCAGTAATTCAGACATTGCCTACTTAAGTCCTTTTCTTTTATTTACTCTTTCATTAGGAAAGACCTGAACATGGGATCAAAATTATAGCATTAGATTTTGCTCCTGGTGGGCTAAGTCTCTTCTTTGGGGAGAGGTTGTTGCAGAAAGAGATTGAAAGATCAGGGTTTTTTTTTTTTTTAAGTTTTGAAATAATCTATAAATTCAATCATCATTTACTGAGCGCTCGCTTCAGGCTCTGGGCTATAGGCTTACATCCACTGACTTGGTTAATGAATTCACTAATGTTATGAAGGTACTATCACTTATATCCATTTTACAGATTTATAAATAGACTCAGACTAAATAGGTTGATGAAAGTCTCAAATGAGAACATAACAAAGCAGAAGTACAAGTACAGGTTTTAGTGAATTCATAACCTGTGTTTCTAGCTTCCCTGACAAGGAGCCTCCTTTACAGGCAAATTTACATTATTGTCCAAGCTGTCCCAATGATCATTTAGAGTTTAAGGTACCATAGCTGCCAGCAATTTTTTTTTTTTTTTTTTTTTTGCTATCCCTCTACCTTTAAAAAAAAAAAAAAATTTCAGGACTATTGATCCCCAGGATAATTGAACGTGTTTCTGCCCCTCCTTAACTATGTAAGGTCTACGTGCTGAATTCAGGTCATCTATTGATTCCCATGGCTTGTCATGTAGCAGTGCCACGACCTTTCCTATGACAGCAGACCAACAGCCTGACAGTTGAGAAACTCTCTCAAATATATCACAAAAATATTTCAAACATGTTACCTGACATGCTGAATGTTAACCAAGGTATTGCTCTAGGGTTTTTTTTTTTTTTTCTTTCTAAGACACTTTAGCTTTTGCTCAAATTCCTTATTAATGCAACCAAACTTCTGAGGAAACAAGTTTCATAAAACTGTCCAAATGAGACTCCCCTGTCATTCCAGAGAGCCCGCTCAGTCAATTTCCAGGCATAAAACATTCAAACATATTTGAATCTACCCATATATTTAAAAGACTGAATTTTCCTATTCCTATTAGTATTATTAGTATTAACAGTAGACATTTGAACATTTATAAGCACATTTCACATGAATCATCTCACTTAATTCTTACAACTTCTCAAGAAGTGGATATAATTGTATCATTTTACAGATGGGAAAACCGAGGCTCAGAGAGATTAGATAAATTGATAAGATTGGTAATCAGGCCCAGGTCATCCGTCTCCAAAGCCAATGCCACTATTACTATACCACACTCCCTGTGCCTAACTGGCAGATATTTCCTCTCTAGATCTTTATAAGGACCTCTAATGCATGTCAAAATATGTCCTTTCTTTTTTCCCTGAAGGAAGAACTCCTAGGATGAACAAAAAGAGACAAAGAAAATTTAAAGGCACACCAAATGTCTTAGAAAACATTACAAAGATGAGCTATTACCAATTTGTGGGGTCTTTCTTTCTTTTTGTGGGCGGTGATTCTGCTGATCCAATCACTTATCAAGTTCAAGTCTGGGCTTTTGTTGGAGCTAGTGCTCCAGGAAATGTGCTACTCATAGAGGCTAATCTGAAAATTTCAAGTTTCTAGCAACAACAGACATGGTAAACTATGAGAAATACGTATGCCTTAGCTATTTGGTGGTTTGACATAACGTGTTTCCACGCACACGAGTCACGTCTTAAATAATATTCTTCAGGATGGAGTCTTAAAGCTTCAAAGATGGAAAGTAAAGGCCAAGAGTTTCTGATAAAGAAGAAAGAATACAAGGGTCTGGACATGATTTTTAAACTCTTCTTACGGTTTCCTAGTTACCTAGTTAGGTACCACCTCCAGGAGTGGCCAGCAAGTGTCCCACACCTTTCATTACACCTGAGCACAGAAGTTAGCATGCACTGTCCTCTAGGCATTCAAGTGGTGCCGCTGACACAGTAGGCTGGGCTTCTGTGCTTTTTCTAATGTGATGATACTTCTTCATTCACTGAAGCATAGCTGCTGTACAGTATAAGTGACAGGTGTACAATATAGCGACACATTTTCAAAGGTTCTATTCCATTTATAGTTATTGTAAAATATTGGCTATATTCCCTATGTTATACAATACATCCTTGTAGCTTATTTTATACCTAATAGCTTGTACCTCTTAATCCCCTGCCCCTGTATTGCCCCTCTCCCCTCTGCCTACTGGTAACCACGAGTTTGTTCTCTATATCTGTGAGTCTGCTTCTTTTTTGTTGTATTCACTAGTTTGCTGTATTTTTTAAGATTTCATATGTAGGCGTTCCCATCATGGCTCAGTGGTTAATGGATCGGACTAGGAACCATGAGGTGGCAGGTTTGATCCCTGGCCTCACTCAGTGGGTTAAGGATCCGGCATTGCCGTGAGCTGTGGTGTAGGTCACAGATGTGGCTTGGATCTGGCATTGCTGTGGCTCTGGTGTAGGCTGGCAGCTACAGCTCCCATTAGACCCCTAGCCTGGGAACCTCCATATACCGTGGGTCCAGCCCTAGAAAAGACCAAAAGAAAAAAAAAGATTTCATATACAAGTGATATCATAACATTATTTGTCTTTCTGTCTGTGATCTATTTCACTAGTCATAATGCCCTCCAGGCCCACCCATCCATGTTGTTGCAAATGACAAGCTTTCATTCTTTTTATAGCTGAATAGTATTCCATTTCATATATATGTATCTATATATCCCACATCTTCTTTATCCATTCATCTGTTGATAGACACTTGAGTTGCTTCCATATCTTGGCTACTGTAGATAATGCTGCTACGAACACTGGGGTGCACGTATCTTTTTTAATTAGTGTTTTTGTTTTTTTCAGATAAATACCCTGGAGTGGAATTGCTGGCTTGTATGGTAATTCTATTTTTAGTTTTTTGAGAAACTTCCATACTGCTTTCCACAGTGGGTGCACCAATTCACATGCTCACCAACAGCATACGAGGGTTCCACTTTCTCCACATCCTCAACAGCATTTGTTATTTGTGGTTTTTTTTGATGATAGCCATTCTGACAGGTGTGCAGTGATATCTCATTGTGCTTTTGATTTGCAGCTCATGTCATGATACCTGCCCTACATTCCCTTGCTCTGCCTCACACAGCTGTCCCTTCTGTCACCAGTGCACCTGTACCCATCAGCAACGGCTGATGGAAATTGCAGCACAGTCCCTGTCTGTACCCCCCCTTCCCCGTCAAACCTAGTTAGCACTCTCAAAGACCAAGCCATGATGTTGGAATTGTCAGCTGTCTGTTCCAGCCACCAGGACACTTGGGGGTTGTTATTTTATGCTGGTATTGGTCACTTTTCATCATCAAGATCTTCCACTTCTCATAGAGTTTTCACCATTTCTCTAAAAGGAAGCATGGAGGCCTGAGCCAGACAACCTGGGTTTGTCACAGCTCTGCCACAAATTAAACAGACCATGCCAGGAAAGTCCTTTAAACTTCCCTGACTCTCACATTTCTTATGTGTAAAATGGACGATCGGTGCCTGCTTTCCACTGCTTCCCTGTCGCTGGTAGGATTAAATGAGTTGATACCTTTACACCATCATCACTCCCCTTTGCCTGAAGGATAAAATCCCTTAGTATGGTTGAAAACCCTCCTTCAGTTGCTCTCCAGTCTCACTGGCCAACCCCCCCACCTCCCGCCAAGTCTGTGCATCGGCCACAATGAACTTCTTTCCCTTCCTTAAATGGGCCACTCTCCTCTGCACACGCTCTTTCTCTCCCTCCTCCCTGTCCTGAGCACTGCCTAGGTAATTAGGTCTTAGATCTGCCATCAGTTCCTCCCACAAGCTTTCTCGGACATCGCCTCTCCCCTCCCCCAGCCAAATCTCCACTAGACCACTAGGTACTTTGCGTGGGAAAGTGATCACTCACTCACTTAAATATTTATTGTTAAGCACACACTTACGGCTCTATATTCAGAACAGAGTGAACAAGAGGGACAAGATCTCTGCTATCATTCTTGTCAAGGAAACAAGCAAATAAAGAACTCAGCTAATCAGTATCCAGGAGAAATTTAGGTAGGACAGGTTCATAATCCTTTATCCTAAACCACTGGGACTACAAGTATTTCAAAATTCAATATTATTCAATTTAGAAAGGTAACACAGTGCCCATAACACTTGTTAAGCCAACAGGGGCTGAGTCAGCTCCCCACAATCAAACACATTCATGTGACTGTCATAAAATATATACATGTTCATAATAAAGTAAATAAAGATTGTAGTACTAACTAGTTTGCACTCAAATTAAGAGGAAATTTCTTTTTGTTAAAAGAGGTGTTTGTATCTAAGAACTTTGGATGAGGAGGATGGGATGGGGAGAGGCTTGGGAGGGGAGAAGGTCTTGAGACTGGGGGATTCAAGCCCTCTCCTGGGAGGTGCCATTGATGCTGAGACGGGAAAGGTATGTAGAAGCCTGAAAAATAAAAGTTGGAGGGAAAAGCATCCCAAACTGGAGGAATCCTTCAGGCAATGACCCAAAGGCAGAAACTTATCGCTTAATTCATTCTTTATTTTTTTTGGTCTCCTACCCTCAGTCATAAACTCACTAACTGTGGAGATGATGGTTTTCTGGTCCACTGTGGCACTGTGTTCCCAGTGTGGACTGAGGGGCTCAACAAAATATTTGTCAAAGCAATGAAAATGCACTAGGAAAAAACTTTTGTATTCTATCACATGTTAATCACTAAAGGGATATTTCCATAAGCTTAAAGAATGCATAGTAACCCATCTCTGGGAACCCTTCCAGGCAATGAACATTAAGCTAAAATATCTTTGTTTAGCTCACAGGAAACATTCTGCCAGGCCCACCCGTGAATGACTGCAGGAGGCAAGAAATTAGCACATCTCCTCCAGAGGCCTACCAGAACCAGGAAATGCTTGACTTTTACGCCTTCCCCTTTTAGTATAAAACAAGCCTGAATTCTAACTCAGGCAAGACAGTTCTTTGGGACACTAGTCCTTCATCTCCTTGGTCTACTGTCTTTGCAAATGAAGTTGCTATTCCTTGCCCCAACAACTTGTCTTTCAATTAATTGGCCTGTCATGTGGCAGACAGTGTGTGCTTGGACTTAGTAACAAAAATAATTGATTAACAAAATAAAATTAAGTAGCTAGTTATTGAAGTGTTAGGTCAAATGGCAATTCTATTTTTAGTTTTCTGAGGAATCTATACTGTTTTCCACAGTGGTTGCACCAATTTACATTCCCACCAACAGTGTAATAGGGTTCCCTTTTCCCCACACCCTCTCCAGCAGTTATTGTTCTTACCATTTGATCCAGCAATCCCACTCCTGGGCATCTATCCAGAGAAAACCATGACTTGAAAAGATACATGTACTCCAATGTTCATTGCATCACTATATACAATAGCCAAGACATAGAAACAACCTAAATGCCCATCAACAGAGGAGTGGATCAAGAAGATGTGGTACATATACACAATAGAATATTACTGTCAGCCATTAAAAGGAAAGAAGTAACAGCATTTGCAGCAACATGGATGGACCTAGAAATTATCATGCTAAGTGAAATCAGTCAATCAGAAGAAAAGAATCTACCACCTATATTATTTCAAACCCAGGAGGCAGAAATTCCATGATCTTTTATAAGAACTCAAGTAACTGACTGTGGGATTTACTCATCACCCTACTGAACACCAAGACATGGTCTTTGATTAGGTCTAATAACATTAAAAGTTGAAAACTTATCAGAGGCTTAAGTAACAAATGCTAAATGTAAGTAAAGTCAAAATCTGTCAATATATTGTGTTCCTGAATGTAAATATCAAGATGATTGGTGTCTGGAGACTGAAAACAAAATTAAGAGATGGTTCAAATAGTGGAAAGCACAGAGTTTATTTACTGTTTTGGTTTCAGAAAAAACAGTGAATTTTCTATCCTCCTGCCCTGAAACTGTATCTGCAAAAGAACAACCATTCTTCTCTAACACCAAATAGGTCATCAGTCCATCTGGAAAACAGTGCCCAGAAGGTTGCTTAGTGGTATCTGCTGACATTGCTAACAGGTTCCATTAAGCAGAGAACCTCGATTTCATCTTGCTTCTTTTTCTAAATTCTTCAGCTCTCAGGTTCTCTTCTATCAGAGAGCTGTTGATTATAGCGTATTTGAGTTTCTCTTTTAATGAGCTAATTTTTAAAAAATATCCTTAAATAGGACAATTTGGAAAGGATCTATACTCTCATATACCAAGACCACTATCATTTTAAAAAATGCTTAATGATATCCAAACTATAAAAATCAATATACAAGAGTTCCCTGGTGGCTCTGGTTGAGGATCTGGTGTTGTCACTGTTGTGGTGTGGTTCCATCCCTGGCCCCAGAACTTAAACATATCTCGGCATGGCCAAAAAAAATACACAAAGCTTCAACAAAGAACAAATAATCTATTTGAACAAGTGTGATTGAGCAAATTACTATGGTATATACAAAGCATCATGGTACCCCCTGTAGAGGATGCAAAGAGGATTAAGATGCAGTGACTACCTTCAGCAAAACACCACTCTGGTGTGACAAAGATACCTGCAGACATGGCAGCATGTGACAGGTACAAGGGAAAGACCTGGTAATGTACAAATAAGAGTACAGGAGAGATCGTTCTTACATCTGCCAGAGAAACCACAGACAGTTTCATGAAGAAAGTGGCATCAGAACTTAGCCTTGAAGGCTAGTGAATATTTTAGTTTTGCTTTTTTTTCTGGGGGGGGAGCACCCATGGCATATGGAAGTTCCCAGGTGGGGGATCGAACCCATGCCTCAGCAGCGACCGAGCTGCTGCAGAGACAATGCCAAATCCTTAACCTGTGGCACATAGCAGGAACTCCTTTAGTATCTTTTTACAAAATAAATTTTCATTTATTTATGCCACCTCAGTCAGATTTCCTGTTTGTGAGAGAATGCATTCCTGAATAATAGAAAATGCCAACAACTAAAGACATTCTTTTTTAAATTTAGGTATTATTGACATGTGACCTTATATTAGTTCTGGATGTACAACATAATGATTTGATATTTGAATATATATTTTGAAGCAATCAGCACAACAAGTCTAGTTAACATCCCCCAGTCCCAAACATAGTTACAAAAAAAAAAAAAATGTTTTTTCTTTTTGATTGCAAGAAGAGAGCTACAGCTTGACTGGCTTCAATAACAAAAGATTTTTGTTCTACTTAACAAGAAGACCAGAGGTAGAGCGTGCTCTAGGCTCAGCATGAGTAACTTCATAGTGTGGGTCAAATTCTCTCCACCGCCTTCTCCACCTTTCATCCTTCATCTTTGCTTTCATCTCTGGTTGGGTGGCAGTGGTTCAAATATCACATCCAGATATGGCCATGTTCAAATGAAGTGGGGGAGCCGTTTCCTTCACTGGAAAGATAACACCTTTATCAGCAGATTCCCTTTATATCTCATTGGCCAGGATTGGACCACATAAAGTTTCCTAAGCCAATCGCTGCAAAGGACAGAGAGGTGCCATGGTTGGACTAGACTGCCCATCCTTGACACTGGAACATATTTGGGAAGTCATTACAATGGATGGTACATAGTGAAATAGGCAGAAATGGAGTGTTGGGCACTCCTTGTGGAGAAAACATCTCAAACAACCACAGAAAATATCGGGTATGAGAATAAGAATATAAGTGTGAATAAGATACAGAAAATATGGCAAGGGGATGAGAGGGAAGAAGAGAAGGAAAAAAATCACAGTGAAAAGTGTCATTTGTTAGGCACTTATGTGCCAGACATTATGCCTGGTAATCTATATACATATCACATTTAATTTTCACAATGCTTGTTTTGTAAGGGATATTATCACTCCATTTTTCAGATGCCAAAATTGAGATTTCAAAGACTGTCCAAGTTCACATAGCCAGTAAGTGGTGGAATCAAGATTTAATTACAGACCCACTTGGTTCCAAAATTCATATTTGCAGGGGACACTGGAATCTAATTTAGCTAAAGAATGGGGAATATGTATAGATGGTACTGAAAAAAAGGCTAGAAAATAATTGGGTCTGTATTGTGGAAGAATTTAATACCAAAATAAGGAGTTCGTATTTTATTCTGTGAGTGAAAGGAAATATTGCAAATCTTTGAGTAAAAAAAGAAGATTAGAACTATATTTCAGAAGGAATATCCTGCCTGTTATTTGTAGAATGGATTATGAGGAGTTCTCATGGTGGCTCAGCAGGTTAAGAGCCCGGACACAGTGTGCTTGAAGATGCAGGTTCAATCCCTGGCCTCACTCAGTGCGTTAAGGATGTGGTATTGCCACAAGCTGTGGCGTAGGTGGAAGATGTGATTCGGATCCAGTGTAGCTGTGGCTGTAGCATAGGTCACAGCTGCAGCTCCAATTTGACCCCTAGCCTGGGAACTTCCAGATGTTTCAGGTGCAGCCCCAAAAAGAAAAAAAAAAAAAAAGAGTGGATTATGATAGGAAATCAGACAACTGAATGACCTAAAAGGTGATGGTGATAATCTGGCAAATCTTAGAAAGGAGGAGGGGGAGGAGGGGAAGGGGGGAGGGAGAGCGGGGGGGCGAGAATTCTGTAGGAATTTGATAACAAATTATAGGATATGAGGGAAGGAGAAGATGAAGGAGGAGAGGAAGATGGAGAAGAGCGAAAGATGATTCAGAGGTTTGAAGTTTTGGAAACTGAGGGAATGGTGGCATTATTCACATTAGAAGGGACACCAAGAAAATTTACTACTCAATTCTTAAAATGGTGCTTAACCAGACCCTTGATATTTAGTACAAGATGAGACAACAAAACAGGAAGATCAGTGCTAGAGATTGTAAGAGAAGGAACACAGTAATTAGTTTTTCCACCTCTTTTTTTTTTATTATTATTATTTTCCCACTGTACAGCAAGGGGGTCAGGTTTTCCTTACATGTATATATTACAATTACATTTTTTCCCCCACCCTTTGTTCTGTTGCAACATGAGTATCTAGACAAAGTTCTCAATGCTATTCAGCAGGATCTCACCTCTTTAAATCTGTCTTTGATTTCCTTTCCTTAGTCCCTTCACTGTTTGGCAATTGCTCCATTACAAGGACAGAATAAAACATACGGAGACAGTATAATTCAAATAAGCCCATTTTGCTACTTGTCAACAAAAGTTTCGACGATGGGAAGAGTTTGCTATAAAGAAATCTAATTAAAGAAAACTGAAATTCACAAAAATAAATCTGTGCATGTCGTATGATTAAGCAAAAAAATTTCCTCCTTTCAAAACAGTTGGCCCCAAAAGCTCTTTTGAACACTTCCTCAACATGTATGAATTTACAAATACACATCCAAAAATGTTATCTGTACATGTACAGCAACAGTTTTCTTACTTTTTAATGTTAAAATTGTGTCAAATAAGATCTCTGTTGGGGTTATGTTAAGATTTCATCTATCCTTGTTCTAATTGACTATTGTGATCAATGTTAGAACACCCACAATCTTACTTCTGTGACTCTCAAATTTCCACCTTAACTGAGGCCTGGACATGAATTATAAGTGTCTTAGCTAAACAAGTGATGTTATAATGCAGTTATTTCTACTTTGTATTACCATGGATACTATCCTGATGTTCTAATGGCAGCTTAAAAAGATACCCACTTATGGACTCTGAGTTCTCTAAGTCATAAATCCAGCTTGGGTAAATGGGTTCTCTGCTCAGAATTTCACAAGGCGGAAATCAAGTTGTCAGTCATCAGAGTTTGGAAATTCCAAGAAAAATCCACCTCCAAGGTCACATTGCCGTTGGTAGAATTCAGCTCCTTATAGTTGTGGGACTGAAATTTCCACTTCCTCACTGGCTATTGGCTATAGGCCATTATTAGGGGCTTCCCACAGAGCCCCCATAGGCAGTTCATATGACCTTTGCTTTCTTCCCAGCCAGTGAGCATCTCTAGGGCTCTCTCTTTTCCTACCAGCCAGAGAAAACCCTTTGCTTTTAAAGAACTGTTGTGATTAGGATAGGCTCGATCAGATCATCTCTTACCTTAACATCAACTGATAAGTAACCTTAATTACATCTTCAAAATCCCTTTGCCACATAACATAATTAGATCATGGGGCCATGATAGGATTCTACCTGCTACACATGCTGTTATATTTTATCTATTATTTTTAATTTTGTTTGTAATAACTATCACAGCTGTTATAAATCCTAAGAAATTCTGAACAAATTGTCCCTTTAGTTATTCTCTGCAGATACCACGCTCATCTCTTTTTCTTCTACTTGACCTTGAAATATTGTTTTCTTTTTGCCTTATTCCATTCTGTTACATGTCTTTGTTGTTGCTTTCCCCTTCATTTCTTTTTATTTTATTTTATTTTTTTGTGTTTTTTGATATTTCTTGGGCTGCTCCTGTGGCATATGGAGGTTCCCAGGCTAGGGGTCGAATCGGAGCTGGAGCCACCGGCCTACGCCAGAGCCACAGCAACACGGGATCCGAGCCGCTTCTGCAACCTATACCACAGCTCACAGCAACGCCGGATTGTTAACCCACTGAGCAAGGGCAGGGACCGAACCCGCAACCTCATGGTTCCTAGTCGGATTCGTTAACCACTGCGCCATGACGGGAACTCATCCCCTTTATTTCTTATTCCTTATTCATTTTCCCCCTATGCATCTCCACACTCCTCTTTCTCTGTGTCCAGGAAAGGATATTGTTATTTTGAGGGTATTTTGCACACAGATGCTCTAATTATTTATAGTGACATATTACACTTCTACAATGTCTCTAGTCAAAACCCCAAAGCTTACAAGCCTTAATTATGCAATGTAAAAATACGCTGTGAGGATGTGGAGGGTGATTATTCAGTTTCACAGATGGGAAAACCAAGACTGAAAGGGGTCAAGAATCTCCACTAAATCATCCAATTAGCAGAGAAAAGAGAAAGGGGGAAGGCTGGTAGTTGGTCTTCCCTTCCCTCTGATAATACTTAGGGAAACTTTCTGAAGTCCCTCCCAATGATTCTAGGTTCACAACATCTCTTCTGTCATTGGTGGTGTCTTTGCTGCCTGCTACATCCACAATGATAGGCTCAGAAAGGAGCCACCGGTGATGTCAAGGCCCAACAGTGAGTGTGGAGGGAAATCATTTAGATGAAAGAGAGTCAGAGCCAAACAGTAACCATGGCCAAAATTAACTGGGAAATGAGTGGTTCAGACACAGAGTCACCAAACTCCTGAACTAAAAGAAACCATCTAGTTCTCACCTGAGGTGAGGTTCAGAGAAGCAGAGTGACTTAAACTTTATTCCAGAATGAGCTCAGAGCTGAGCTGGTACCAGTCCAGGTGTTGGGACATCCAGAACAATGACCTTCCCACTGTATCCCCCTATTGGTGATTCTCCTTCTTCTCCCCACTACCCTCTAGTGGTGAGGGGAGGAAGTGGAAGTTTGGGGGCAGGCTCGAAGTTTGGAAGTGTGGGAAGAAAAGTATGGTCCTAAAATGTGTTTCAAGTTGAAACATACCTAATGATGTATGAGGAAGTTCTAGCTCCTGGTCATCAATGCTTTGTTTTTCATTTATGGCTTAATTCTCATTCTCACCCCAAGAGGGAGTTAATATTACTTATCTATTTTCCATCTTCTGATTATCTTAAAATCTTTTTCTAATTTGCAGACTCTCTCCACTCCCAACCATGATGTCCTTGCCCCACAGTCAAGTGTCTGGAAGCGAGAACAAATGGCTACCCTTGAAGAGAACAGTTAGAATTACTTTAAACTTTGTCTTAGTCTTGCAATCTCTTTAGTCAACCATTTTATAACAGGAAATGTGCACACAACATAAGATACATCTTATAGTTGTAAGGTTGCCATTCTTAAATAAAGAAGTATTTCTTGAGGTACTTTTGAAAATAATTTCTTACAAAAAAAAATTAAAAATCTCCTGTGGAGAAGTGGCAGTTGAGCAAACATTTCATGTGAGCAGGTGGAAGCAAAAAATATATCCTGTCAGGAGTTCACAGGCACCCAATACTCAAACCAGAAAATTGCAAAGCAGCATGAAAATAGCAGAATTGCAGTTTTACTGTGCCTGAAATCTTAAAGTTAACCTGCCTGTGACCTTTTTTGATTATGGTCTTACAGCCTTCCTTTTCTACCCACAGAGCTGAAAAATTAAGCCTGTGAAAATCCAGAAAATTCTTAGATCTGTCTGCTTTAAATTTTTTCAAAAATGAAGTTATTTTTTAGAACATTTATTACTTTGACCACAACATCTTAAAAAAAAACAAAAAAAAAAAAACCTTCTCTTGGGCTGGATTTAGTCTGATATCAATGCCCCCTTAAATATTTTTTAATTGAATTTGAAAATTAAGTGCAGACAAATGATCTTAATAGGTGAATTTTTTTATTGAATTGAATTTTGAACATTTCACAGCAATTATTTTCCAGGTTAAAGCCTTACGGAGGCCCAGCTTTTACTCTCTCCCTTAATATATTTCCATACCAGTTTATAGTCCTAAAATACATATAATCCTTAATTTTGAGATACTATTTTTATAATAATAATTATGGCCCTATTATTAGAATTTTTCAATATAACAAAGGCAGGATTTGGGGGGCACACTTACTAAAATGCTCTAAATTATAAAGTCATTAATAGTTTTTTAATACAAAGAAACATTTAGAATTATCAAATATAAGAGATGTGTATACACTCTAGCTTTTTTTGATATGTTGCACAATTGTATTGAAATACAATTTTAATATAAAATTGTATTAAAAATTACTTTTACAGACTATTGAGAGACATGGGGGAAATTAGTGGCATAATGTTTCATGCAAAGGTCAGGACAGCTTCTTGGTGCTTCTGATTCCTGACAAGCTTCTTTTTACTGCTCTCTACCACCCATCTTTTTTTTTTTTTTTTTTTTTTTTTATTTTTTTATTTTTTTTTTGTCTTTTGTCTTTTTGTTGTTGTTGTTGCTATCTCTTGGGCCGCTTCCGCGGCATATGGAGGTTCCCAGGCTAGGGGTTGAATCGGAGCTGTAGCCACTGGCCTACGCCAGAGCCACAGCAACGCGGGATCCGAGCCGCGTCTGCAACCTACACCACAGCTCACGGCAACGCCGGATCGTTAACCCACTGAGCAAGGGCAGGAACCGAACCCGCAACCTCATGGTTCCTAGTCGGATTCGTTAACCACTGCGCCACGACGGGAACTCCTCTACCACCCATCTTGAACAAAGTAGTAAAGGTTAAGGTTAGGGTGCTTAAAAAGCTTTATACATTTCAATACTGCTTGTTTTGTGTTTTTCTTTACTGTTACAAAACTAACCATAGACGTGAACTTCCTTATGTTGGTAGAACAGAGTATCATTCAGCCATAAAAAAAGAAGGAACATGAAGAACGTGGACAAGACTTGAGGGCATTACACCAGGTGAAATAAGTCAGACAGAGAAGACACATACTCTATGTTGTTACTTATACAGAGAATCTAAAATCATTTCATTCAGAAATTAAGAGTAGAATGGTGGTCACCAGGGACATGGGGGTGAGGAAAATGGGAAATGAGGAAAACTTCTAGCTCTAAGATGAATAAGTTCTGGGGATCTAATGTATAGCATGGTGACTATCATTAACAATATGTTATTATATAACTGAAAGTTATTAAGAGAGAGATCTGAAATGTTATCATCAAAAAAGTGGTAATTATATTGGAGGGTAGAGGTATTAACTCACCTTACTGTGGTAAATATTTCACAATAGATACACGCATTGAATGATCATGGTGTACACTTTAAACTTACATATGTTATATGTCAATAATATCTCAATAAAGGAGGGGTAAAAATAAACTCCCTAAGGACTGTCTCCTCTTTCATAATCTTTCCTTCCAGTTGAAGACAATGTCTAGACCATGGCACAAGGAGGACAACCCAAATTGGCAGTATCGCTGAGTTGAGATGGCAGAGATGGGAATTTAGAACAGCAGAGTCAGCCAGAATTTGGGGGGAGGCAAGGGGTACCAGAGAGAAAAGACTTCATAGGGAAAGAGCTCCACAGATCTGTACAGGGACCTCCTTGAGTCTTTTTAAAATATGTGCACATGGAAGGTGAAACTCCACAAGGCCAGGCAAAAACAAGTTCTAGGTAAAGAACAAACTGTTGGAGAATTGTAAGCCAAACCATTCCCAGAGTTCACACATGGCTTGGAATTGTTCAAGTTCCCTCCAGTTAGAATGGAAAAACCTCACTGAACACAGACTATAGAAGGATCACAACCCAGCAGCAGGGCTAAATTTTTTTCCTAGAATAATGGTTACTCTAGATTTGTGTCTTAAAGGGCTTTTTAAAAAAGCCTCAAAGGAATCAGTCTAATCTGAAAGTCACTTCACCACCACCCATAACAAAATCCAAGAGTCTTTAAAGGAAGATAACAAAATCCAGCACTCAAAGTAAACACATGATTATTAGATAGATGAGGAGGCAAGAAAATGTGACCTATAATGATAAGAAAAATATCACACTATAGAAATAGATCTAGAAATTACAGATGAATAGAATTAACAAAGATTTCAAAAAAAGATTTTGTAAGTATGCTGAATTTACCCAAAGACTTAAACAAAAATATAAGCATAATGATGAGATATATGAAAGTATAAAATAGAACCAAATGGAAATTTTGAAGGTGTAAAATATACATATATAGAAAAATGTTTTTCACTGACTTTAATTAATAGCATAATTGATACTGTAGAAGAAAACATCAGTGATCTTAAAGACTTAGCAATTGAAACTATAATAAATCACAAAAAGCAAAAAAAAAAAAGACAAAAAAATGACAGCCTTAGAGACTTGTGGATAATATCAAGCAATATAATATATGTATTAAAATGTTTAAAGAAATCATAGCAAATGTTTTAAGGTTTTTGTACAATTATAAGCCCAAAGATCCACTAGCCTCAATAAAACTCAAGCAGAATAAACATAAATAAAAAACATACCAAGAAATAAAACAATAAAATTTCTAAAAACCAGTGATGATTCAGAACTTTAAAGAAAGCCAAAGAAAAAAGCTGTATTACATTCAGAGAAAACAAAAATAAAGATGATATAGACTTCTTGTCTGAAACTATGCTGGCCAGAAAAAAGTGAAATAAGATCTTTAAAGTGCTGAAGGAAAATACTGTCAATTTAGCCTATTATATCTACCAAAATAGCACTCAAAACTAAAGATGAAATAAACTTTCTCAGAAAACTAAAAGCTGAAGGAATTTACATCAGAAAAACTACACTATAAAGAATGTTAAAGAAAGTTCTTCAAGGGAAAAAAAAAGATTTCTGATGAAACTTGAACCTATACAGAGGAATGAAAAATGCCAAAAATAAAAAATAAAAACATAGAGAAATACAAAATAGTTTCCCTTATTTTAAAATTACTTAAAAGAAAAATAAAGATCCATATGGTAAACTCTAGCAATTATAATAAAATTAAAGTAGTGAAAATAAGTTAATAGTAAATGTAAAATATACTATATTTTAAAATGCTCAATCCAAAAGACTTCAGGAAATGAAATGTTTAAAGAAGATAAGAGGAGCAAATAAAAGGATGATAAATTTAAATTCAGCCATACTGCTAATTATTTAAATATAAATAATCTTAAAACTCCAATTAAAATGCAATGCAGGTATTGTTAGATTAGATAACAAAATAAGACCGTCTACACCAAAATTCCCTTTTAAATATGGTAAAAATAATATATCCAATGGAATACTACTCAGCCATAAAAAAGAATTAAATAATGCCATTTACAGCAACATGGATGCAACTAGAACATACTAAGTGAAGTAAGTCAGAAAGAGGAAGACAAATGCCATATGACATCATTTATATGTGGAATCTAAAATATGGCACAGGAGTTCCAGTTGTGGCTCAGCAGGTTAAGAACCCAACAAGCATCCATGAGGATGTGGGTTCGATTCCTGGCCTTGCTCAGTGGGTTAAAGAATCCAACATTGTCATGGGCTATGGCATAGGTCACAGGTGTGGCTCAGATCCCGTGTTGCTGTGGCTGTGGTGTAGGCCTGCAGCTGCAATTCTAATTCCACCCTTATCCAGGGAACTTCCATGTGCCACAGGTGCGGCCCTAAAAAGAATTTTTTTTTAAATGGCACAAATGAACTTATCTACAAAACAGAAACAGACTCATAGACATAGAGAACAGACTCATGGTTGCCAAGGGGGGAGGGCAGAGAGAGAGGGATGGACTGGGAGTTTGGGGTTAGTAGATGTAAACTATTACATTCAGAATGGATAAACAGTGAGGTCCTGCATATAGCACAGGGAGCTATATCCAGTCTCTTGGGATAGACCATGATGGAAGATAATATAAGAAAGTCATACATAATATATATGTATGACTGGGTCACTTTGCTGTATAGCAAAAATTGGCACAACATCGTAAACCAACTATATTTTAATTTAAAAATTTAAAATAAATAAATGTAATGATACAAATAGGTTAAAAGTAAAAGAATGGGAAAGCTATATACATCCAAAATTAACATAAGAAAATGGAATACTCCCACCTTAGAGCCTTTACACTGAATGGTCCCTCCCCCTGGAGCACTTTCTCCACCATATCCACAGGTCTGACTCCCTCACCTTCTTCACATTATCACTCAAATATCATCATCTCAATGAAGCCTACCCAGACCTTCCTATTTCAGATTGCCACTCAAATCACCCTTCCTTTCAGCACTCTGAATCACTCTTTATCCTCTGCCATTACTCCTTTTGTTTCAGGGCTCTATTACCTTCAAGGCATGTAATTCATCAGGCTTACCCCTTAATGTCTGTCTCCCTCCCATTAGAATGTAAGCTCTTCATAAGGTGGGATCGTTGTTTGCTCCTCACTGTATCCAGAGAGCTTAGTATAGTACCTAGAACCCAGCCTACATTCAGTATATATTGGCTATTGAAGTGTCTTAGGTCACTAGATAGCACTGTGGCTGACCCCTTTGATTTCAGGTCTCTTGATTCCTTATCTTGCACTTTTTCTAGCTACCTAGTTGACAGTGTGATGGAACATTCCAAGAAAAGCTCCTTGAACCTGGGTCTTCATTAACTAAAGTATGATGTACTGAACAAATAATCATTCTACTATATTCTGTGACTATGGATTGGCTTTAGATTGGATGTACATAGTCTCAGAGGGCAAGACTGAGCCTATTTCTAAAGTTAAACTGAATCAGATGATAGCTCAGTATAAAACAAAACTATCGACTAATCACAGCTATTCAAAGCTGTAAAACAACTTTGATTTCCATTCACTTATGGTGTTCACGTAAAGAACAGGAAGCCATTTGGCAAGAAATTCAAACATCAGGTATGTAACATGATCAGGGCAACTTCCTGGGAGTTGCCTAAGTCCCACATTATCTTGGCTTTTCCAAAATTCCTGTGTTATTAACAAAAGTTAACAAATTCCTGAAAATGAATTTAGACCTTTCAAGCTTGTTAACAGAAGTAAAATGAAGTAAGGTTTTAGTTAGTGTCCCTTTCCTGACCCATCACCACTCTCCTACCACCTCCCTCCCCCAGGCTACAAGGTGTAACCCTCACCACCGCCTTATATTAATGAACGGCATTTTCCTCCTCAAATTACAAGTTGATTTCCCAAAGTAATTGAGTTAGACACTTATTCAACTCACTTTGCTCGAGTAACCTTAACGAAGAGGAATTATTTCCAGTGGTGTGCTGTAAAATTCTGAACAACTAGCTCTCAGGAAAAAAATAAATTGCTATTTTGTAGTATTTCAGCAATGTAAATAACCCCACCATGGCTGATTTTAAGATAGCAGGGTGATGTAACCAAATGTAGAGTTGGGAGGTATTGCCGTTAGTTTTCCATTGCTGCCATTAAAACTTAGTGTTGTGCTGCCATAGTACAAACTTAGTGGTTCAAAACAACACAAGTATATTACCTTATGGTTCTGTGTGCTGGGAGTCTGACCTACATACAGCTCACCAGGTTAAATCAAGGTGTCAAAAGGGTTTCATACTTTTCTGGAATCCCAAGGGGAGAATCTGTTCCTTTGCCCTTCCCAGCTTCTTGGGGCCACCCACTTTCCTTGCCCCCCCCTTCTCTACCATCAAAGCCAGCAATGGAGGGTCAAGTCATTTTCACAACCACATCTCCTGACCTTCTTTCCATCATCGCTCTCTCTGACCTTAAGCTAGGATTGGTTCTCTGTTTTTAAGAATTCATGTGACTAGACTGGACCCACTGGATAATCCAGGATAATTTCTCCACTTCAAGATCCTTTACATTAATTGCTCCTGCAGAACTTCTTTTGCTTATTACTGCATAAGGTATTCACAGGTCCCAGGGATTAGGATGTGAACATCATTGGAGGTCCATTCTTTTGCCAATACTGAAGGAGATGTTAAGGTTGGTTCTCATGAGTCAGTGAGCACTAGCTCCAGAACAACACTAAATTCCTCTGTGTTGCCATATTTTTAAGATACATCACACAGTAACTTGATCGGTTTTCTCTTTTTGACTCAGCTATGAAGTATGTAGTCATTGAGATGTAAATATTTGCACAAAGCCAAGTGGCCAAAAAAAAAAAAAAAAAAAAAAAGCCAAGTCATATGCACAGCTGAAAATTAAAAACAAGCTATAACAATCCGAATTGTCTTGTGTGTCAGTTCTCACACTGATATTAAAAATCACCTGAAAAGATTAATTTACAGCATTTCATCCACCCTTAGCATATATTAATGCAAATGTATCACAGAATAACAACAAAATTCTATAAATATGGGCACAAAATTCAAAAGCTCATCTATCACCACTTTCACGTAGTTTCTGAATTTTGAGGTCATCTATCTTGAGAGCAAAATGATAGATGAAATAATTGGATTCTTTTTTTTTTATTATATTTACCAGGTACCAATACTATTTCGAAGAAGAAGAAGGAAGAGGAAGAGGAAGAAGAGGAAGCAAAAGAAGAAGAAGAAGGAGAAAAAATCACCATCCCAGGAAAGAAGAGGTGGTGTATACTTTTCTGACACTCAGTCCTTAAGCTTTAGGATTCTAATGCCAAAGCCATTTGGCTTAATTGAACAAGTACAGCATCAGAAACTAGAAATTATGGATACTCATCCTTTGCTTTCCCTTGACTTGCTCTGTGGTCTTTTTCCAGGTTACTAAATTCTTTATAATGTGGATAATTTATCCAAAAAGTAAAATAAGCATAGTAATATCATCTGATGCCCTTAGGAAGATGCTAAACAACTAAACACTATATGTTGAAAGCTAAAATAAAATCTTTCAGGAGTTCCCTGGTGGCCTAGCAATTAAAGATTTGGTGCTATCACTGCTGTGACTCAGATTCCATCTCTGGTCTGGGAACTGCTGTATGCTGCAGGCCAGTCAAAAAAAAAAAAATTTCACATAGTACATCACTATATTATTTAATGCTAATGTGACATCCCAGTGCCCTAAGGTCCTTTATCATTTCTAGGTGACTTGCAATTGCTGCTACATCCATCCGTCCAATAGGCTCTACATAGCTATTTCCAGGCAAAGCTCAGCTGGCACTAACTCACCAGGAGTAAACCCACTCTTGAGTTTGAATAGGTTATTCTGTCTATTCAGCCTCTCCTCCTTCAATGGACCTCAGTCTCAGCATGTATTTCTAATAGCTATAGGAGTACATATTACAACACATCCCAAAATCAATATGGGCAAATTCTCCTTTCTTCTCAAGTTGCTAAGCTAAGGTTGCCATTGCAATGTCCCTCCTGCCATGGAAAGGAGGAGAACACTGCATCAATATAGAAGGAGAACCAGAAAAAAGCAGAGGACAGACACATGCTGAGCGTTCAGTCCTCGTTCTTCAACTGCTGGTTCCTACAGGCGCTATCCCAACACCTTTCTAGGTGTATATTTCCTACATATATAAATAAGGACGTTTTTCTTTGATTAGTTTCTGCAAACTTGAAACCAAGAGTTTCAGCTAATTCATCTGGTACGAGGGAGCAACTGGTCTAAAAAAGGAACTGCCAGCCCTCGTAGGTAGACATTTTGACCTTCTTTTGAGAATATAATAAATGAAGCACATGCATAATGCATCAGAAATGAAGTAAGGTTTATGTTGTTATAATCTTCATGGAAAATGAAGAGTATGTCAAGAAATGTGAAGGGTCTGAGATTTTACCAAACCTGCAAGCTAACAAGTTATCCTGCCAGGGTTTCTGGCAGAGATATGCCACTCCTGGATCAGAAACAAAAGACAGTTTGTTACTCACATCCATAACAGTAGCTGGAATAACAGCATCTTTTTTTTTTTTTTTTTTTTTTTAGTTTCCCAGGCTCCAGTTCCCACGGAGTAAACTGACACTGACACATACACTGAGTGTGTCACAGGAGCGACGGAACCCAAATCTTTTATAATGGGCAGTTAAGTCTCCCAGACCTTTTGCTCCAGAAAGAGACAGCATCTTTACATTACCAGATAGGAAACAAAACCACCTTTTGCTCCAGAAGAAGATACTATATCTTCCAAAGCAGTTCACTACAAATATCCTTGACAAGATACTCTGAAATAAAGGTACTCAGTGCCTCTGCTCCAAAGACCTGCAGAAATGCAAGACACTCATGGAGAATTGCAGCTCAGTAATCAGTAGAGAAAGTAGTCAAATATTTACTGAGTAGCTATGTTTTGCCTACCATAAAGACTATTTTATTGCCCTTCTAAATTTATTGTGTCCTCAATATTTAGAGCTATTGTAAAATAGGGGATGGCTGATACAGCATTTTTAAGATTGAATATTCAAGAGCAGAGTTCACATGATCGTGAGCACTTCTATTACCAGGGAACAAATGGAATCTTGTCCTTCAGGGACATATCACTCCTAAAACAGATTCACTGATAATGAGGGTGAATTTTTTTTAAAGAATATATCTCTTTAAAATAGTAAAAGAACTTATAAAATAGTAAACAAACCATATATCCTCCACCCATAACCCCTCCTCACTTGATCTCATCTAAAGAGCACAATAAAAGCGTGTGGTTTCTTGAGGCAGTGCTCTTGGTCCCTGAGACCTTGAGTTCCCTGGTTCCCACCTTCACTGTCAAAAAAAAAAAAAAAAAAAAAAAAAAAGAAGAATATATCTCAACTGGATGTAGAAAAGAGACCAATTTTATATGTAGGTGAGGTGATTCCAAAAGTGCCAAAACACTATTTGCATAACAAAATGATTTATAAATCCAAATAAATGTCCACCTGTTGAAACTGTGAGGAAATAAAATGTTTCTAAGGTAGAGGCAGAGGGATGGATGAGGATGGGTGAGGATAGGAGGGAGAATTTCTATTGCTCTGAGTCACAGTCTTTCTTTTAACATGGTCTTCTCTCTCTGCTTACATCACCAGAATATTGGAAAAAAATGGTTAAAGCAGAAAAGCATAGTTGTCACGCTTTGTGGTGACCTCTCCATTTCACTAGAAGTATAACCAGAAAGTCTTACAATGGCTTTCAGAGAGCTCCATGATATGCATTTATTCAACCCCTACCTCTCTGGCTTCATTCCAGGTCCATCACACTGACATTTTTGCTTTTCCTTGAAAACACAAGGCACGTTCTTGCCTTAGAGCCTTGACATTCTTTTTACATATACCTGAATTACTATTCCCTCAGATCTCACATGGGCAACCCCCACTTCTGTAAATCTTTGAGTAAATGTTACTTTCTTCTTGAGACCCACTCTGACCACTCAGCTTAAGAATCGCTACTCATGTTCCTACCACCTCCACACTCTTATTCCTCTTTACCTGCTGTATGTTTTTTTTCTTTTTCCATAGCACTATCACCTATTGCTGGTTTTCTGTCTCTTCCCATTAAGATATAAGCTATATAAAGACAGGGATTTTTTTTCTCTTTTGTTTTGTCCATCAGTATTCTTCCAGCATCTAGATTATGTTTACCACATAATGGACACACATTTACTGAATGAAGAGATGATTCACTTAGCTTTACCCTCCGTGTCTGTCTCCCTATGCATATGAGCTGTAGGAAACCACACAAGTGAATTGCCTTTCTGAATAAAATGGGATTATGTATCAAAGGCATCTAACACACTGTCAGGCATAGAATAAAAATGCACCATTAGCTACTAACATGAAAAGCATGAACAAATTTGAAGTCTAATGAGTGCCAAATTCCACTGGTAGCAAAGCATTTCCAGATCTCTCTTCTGAGTTCTGAGGGCTCAGAGCCTCCAAATTGTGAGAGGTATTTTTTCCCAATTGTATTACCATGCTACAATTTGTAAACCTGAATTTGACAATGTCCCAACTTGCTACTTCTCTAAAAGAATTTTGTGTTATCTAGGAACTTAGAGATCTAATCATTCACTTATTTTTTTTTCCAGATCATTAAAAGAAAAAAAATCTTTAATAAGACATCCCAGCACTAATTCCTAGGATCTGATTATTTTACACTTATCCCTACAGAAAAGTTATCATTTATTATTTCTTATTCAATTCACAGACAGACAAACTTGGAATTCAATCCTGTCAAGGACTGTCCCTCAACTGGCCTAAAAAGGGAAAGAGGCAGGTTAGGGACAAGATCCCTAACTCAACTCTGCTTCGCCATTCACAGCCTGGGCCTCCTTTGGATAAGAGAAGACCTCAGAGTGGCACACGATTAGACTTCAGCCCCAATGGGGTAGTTAATGAGCTTATATACACTCTAAGAACACTCTAAGAACCTGAGACACGCAGTGCTCTAGAAAATACTAATGCAATAGAACATAATTTGAAAATAGTCTGGAAACCAGAAATGCAAAAATGCCATGCTCTGAACTGACTGTAGGAACACTAAAGGAATGCAGAATAAAGAATCCAAAGAAAACATGAACTACAAGGAAGGATTAAGCCCTAGTCCTTCAGTTCTGCAAAGGCAGTTGCAGGGGTCTTGAATGCCCACCCCCATTTTTAGTCAGGACACTAAGATGGGTTAATTGAAAGACACAACTTACTGAAATGAGACAGACATATTTTATGGAAACCAAGAGTAATGGGGCTCTTAAAGGGCTAAAGCCAGTAACTGGAAAGCTTTCAGAAGCCAAGAAAGTGTTCGTTCTCTCAGTGTCTCACTTTTCTTCACAGACTCCTCATTTTCCTCCAGGTCTCCCCGCTGCTCAGTATGCAAAAGATTGCTCAGTATGCAAAAGATTGCTGCTCCTGAGCTTCCTGGTTTACATCATCTCACTCTCGGCCACGGCAGGGACTAACACGCTGCCTCTGAATCTAAAGGTCACACTCCTGGGAGAGAGAACTGAATTGGTCCAGCTTGGGTTAGGTGTCTCCTCCTTCCCCCCCCCCCCTTCACCTGCCTCCTCCAACCCTCTGTGGCCGATCAGACAGGGCTGACTTGAGGAAGCTGGCAGCGCACTTCCATGGGTGTGTCATGGTACTGACTCTGACTGGAAGCTGTACAATTATCCAGAAGCTTTCTAGGCCTCCATCCTCAACCAAAACCTGCACGACTCTGAGGTCCTTTGACCTCTTTCCCCAGGAGCTCTCTGAATACCTCATCATGGGATGGAAGGATAACTGTTTTCAAGTCCTGACTACAATTCCCACAGCCCCTTGTTCCAATTTCTTAGCTACACTCTGCCCAACTTATATCTGGGTCTTAATCATATCCTGAACCTCTTGCCTCATGTTCTGGCATGAAGGAGGCTGGCACTATTTCCCTCCCCTCTAGTTTGTAGGGAAAATTTCAGATAAAAAGAGACAGGAAATATACCAGCCACTGAGGATACAAAAAAGAATTGGATATGATCACTCCGCTTCATGAGCAGAAGGGAAAACAGCAAGAACAAAAAATTGCAGAACCATGTAAGAAGCACAATCATGATGGGAAAAGTGACAACACAAAAGAGGAAAGTACTAAATTATGCTAAAACATTTATTTTAAAAAGCCATTATCTTTAGAAAGCAGCAAAGGAAAGCATCAGTTGTTGATATTTTGCGGATAAAATATTAAAAAGTTCAAAGCAGCAAAAGTAAGTGTAATTAAATGAAATGACTTCTTTAGAATGTGACTTCTGACTCAAGAT
Organism: Sus scrofa; assembly: GCF_054392235.1. NCBI lineage: Eukaryota > Metazoa > Chordata > Mammalia > Artiodactyla > Suidae > Sus > Sus scrofa. The sequence goes on along the minus strand of NC_139390.1, from coordinate 90,159,430 downwards.
TGAATTTTCTCTTTGCATATTAAAGAACCCCATGGAAAAGAAAACAATTAAGATTTAGCCTTGGTAAAGCACATAAGTGTTAGTATCCTTTCCAAATTTAAATTGATAGATGATTTTTAGTTTACTTCACAAAGAAGTTTAAGGATACATCTTTTGAATGAGTTAGGTGTAAATTAACCAGAAATACTCATGTTTGGCAATAATTTCGTTCATAAAGTGATTTAGTTTTGTCAGGGTGCTACTAATTTAAACCAGATGCCCTACTTTGTACATGACATTCTTGCATTACAAGGAGATTCTTGGCTAATAGCATCATAATTTCCACAGGATAGTTCAGAAGACACACACGGAGTAGTGACACTATCATTAAGGGCCATCACTCACCAAGACGATGCTGGTACCTCCACCCTTTCATTCAGAAAATAGTCTCTGGAAGGAAAAAAGAATGTGTGATGGGGTTGAGGGGATAGTTGGAATAAATTGTCAAAAACTGAACATCTGTATTTCTCAGAATCACCACTTTTCTTTTGTAGTTTTAGCTTAAGTCTTAATTTATTGTATTATCTTTGCTTTTATATTGTCTTGGGTGAGACCCATTTCCATCCTTCTCTTTGAGTCATGTGGGATGGCTACTAATGGAGATGATGACAGCACAGTGTTGAATCACACAGTCAAGAGGGGAAAAAAGCTGCAGCTGATTATCATTTCTCCAGATGCCACAACACAGTTAAAGTAGCAGCGGTAATAAATTAGATGTGCAGGCTCTTTCTTTATAGCAATGGCAAGGTTAAACCAAGAAAATCAATGGACAGCTTTGTACCAAGTATTTATTATATGTGATACGCAGTAGGGGGTTACAAATTATCTTCTCATCTTTAAGGTATTGGCAAACCAGCTCCAGAGCCAAGGCATGGTCACACAAAAATTTTAAAAAATTAAACCTTGGTTAAGTTCACCAATGGGTGGTAACAAAAGAATTTATTGAAGGGATAATAGAGATTTAAATCAGTAGGATAACATCAGTATACAGACTTTTTTTGCTTACGCAGTTCATTTAATCCTGACAATCAATCTGAAAAACTGCTCTTGTTATTTCTCTTTACAGATGAGCGTCCAACAGCTCAGAAGTTCAAATGTCGCTTTCTCACAGTCACAGTAAAAAGGCAGTCTTCCTTGATATTTTTGTTCTCAAAAGGTTGTCATGCTAAAATGCTGAAAACCAGATACTGACACTGAAGACCAGATGAGGGCACGGGTTGGCGTTTACGAGCATGAAAAAAAAAAGAAAACAAAAACTCATTACCCAACCACCACATCCACTAACTAGTCAGTCAGTACACAGAGTGATTATAAATAGAGATGTGTGAGAGCACACATCCAGTCTTTCCTTCACAGCCACAACGGCATGCCACTCACTGTTTTTCAACTAAGACATACTTGTGCAATTCCCTGAGTCCTCAGACTTTTCAAGAAGTCTTGGAACTTCTGTGCTTGAAATGACAAATCTCTAAAGGAGAAAAGAAGAAAAAAGTTTGCCTCCATCAGTGTAGCACTGAAAACTCAATTTAAAATTTGTCCCTGTTGTAACTGCTGAGTTGCTCTTCAACAAATGTGACAGAACGGATATATCGCACAGTTTGAAACCAACGACTAGTATGAAATTTGGGAGTATTAATGCAAGATGTCATTTCACATTAGCAGAAATGTTTGTGGTTGAACCTAGCTTAAATACACTAATAAAAACCACAATAGTTTCTCAAAAATTTTGTTTCCCACAACTGATCAATAAGTAAGCTCTGCTTGGCTTCTCCAGATAAAGATGACCTGAAAAATAAAACAAAAAACAAAAGAAAAAATAGAAGAAAATGACCTATTTTAAAAGAAGTATTTAGGTTATAAAACGACAAAATGATTTTTTTTTCTTGTGCTTCATAAACTGGTTCTGAGGGAAATTCCAAGAAAGTGACTAAATTCTGTGAGCCGAGGAAGCATTAGCATAGTTTTCTAAAGTGACTACTTGCCAACTTGTTTTTATACGTTTTGAAGTGTCTGTTTTAAAAATTGATTTTAAAGTTATACAGATCAATTGTTTGAAGAGAACACACTCAAATTTTTCAGGTACCTGCTTTAGGACTTCAAAGCAATACAATTTTTTAAAGTATACCAAAAGGTTATCAGCTTTTATCTTGGCATACAGGATAGAATGAGATTATTGTGATTTTTGTTTCCTCTGTGCCTTTTTGTATTTTCTACATTTTCTACACTGAGAATGTATTTCATTTGTAATAAGAAAAAAAAAATGATTTGTTTCTGAAATAAGCTTGTTCACATTGTATTCTGGGGGTATAAAGTAGTACCATCATTCTTTCTGAGAAAAACCAAAATTTCCTCTCAGAAGGAAAAAAAATAAGGTTTCTATAAAAATTATAAAACCAGACTTGGGTTGGCACCCCATTGAAAGAATTTTCTTTGAGTGACTTTTATGATTCAAAACATTAATTCAGCATATTTCAATTTTCTCTGCTCTGGGTGGCACATTAATTTCCTCTCATTGACTTCCAAAGGGTTCTGTGCTGTGTGCGGACAGGCTATCCAGGGATTGGAATTAAACCTGGCCCAGCAGGACTCAGCATTTGTGTCATGATTCCCTTCATCGTTTGCATAGCACAGAACTCTTTTTGGCCAGGAAAGCACTTGTTTATTAAATTTTCCTTAAAAGCCCGTGGGTTTAAATTGAGGAGGATCTCATTTCGAGAAAAAGCATGCAGGGGGTTTTCATAACACAAAGCATTTGAGAAAAGAGTCAAAAAAGTTTTATACATCCCTTTACTTCTCTCATTCAGAGTAATGTTACTTGTTCAACTTGAAACATGAGCAAGGCTTTTCTTTGTTTTTCTTAAGGCTCTTTTCAAATGGGTATCCATTAAAAATTATTCTACATGTTTGTAATGTGATGACAAACTCAACTTTCTTACTGCCTTGAAGACTTTCCTCTTTATTCCTCTTGACATTGGCTCTGGTAACAATATAAAACCTGATTTGACTGTCAGATATTGAATAATGAAAGTTAAAAGTTAGATTCAGAGTTTCCTGGTGGCCTAGTGGCTAAGGATCCAGTTTTGTCACTGCTACGGCTTGGGTCACTGATGTGGCCCAGGTCCAATCCCTGATCTGGGAACTTCCACATGCTGCAGGTGCAGCCAAAAAAAGAAAGTTAGGATTCTTCTGGTTTTCATAGTTTTCCTCCTGCTTCATAAAGATCTATTATTAGGGAATCGACTGGGACTATTTTTCTAAATATATGAGTCAATGTTTGCCCTCTACCATAGGTTGTATTATCAGCAGGACTGTAGGCTAGACATGGAAATCTGATTTTGCCAGTGGATATTAATTTAGTGAGGAAGCAAAAGTAAAACACACATTTTTCTGTGTGGTTCTTGATTAGACGATAGCTGCTGAGTTTATCTGACCATATGTTGTAAAAGTAACTCATCTCCATTTTATTTTTGTTCTGTACATGGACATTAACCTCCATATAAACAGCAAGTGTGCAATGATATCAAATAAGAAAGTACTATCAGCCTGGAGCATCTTTCATTACGTGAAAATTTCAAGCTCATCTCACTTCACTAGATTTCTATTCATATTGTTATCTAGATATAAACATATGTATGCAAATAAGTGAATATAAGAAATACATATCCTCTGTGGTACCATTTCCTCACGAAAGCATTGATAAAAGTTAAGACAGAATTCCTAGAAAGCATTCTTTTGGCTTAGTTGGAGTGCTCAAAGTTCTGATGGTTTTGTTTTTGTGTTTATAACTCACAGCATTGTTGACTTTTTCTTTTTTTTTAAATTGAAGTACAGTTGATTTAAAATATGTTAGTTTCTCGTGTACAGCAAAGTGGTTATATATAACAACCTATAATGGAAAAGAATCTAAAAATATACATATATTTATATATAATAAAATAATATTTATATACATAATCTTTTTCAGATTCTTTTCCATTAGGGGTTATTATAGGACATTAAAGTTCCCTGTGCTATACAGTATGTCCTTGTTGTTTCTCTATTTTATACATAGTAATGTATATCTACTAATCCCAGACTCCTAAATTTCTCTCTCCCCGCATCCCTTTCCCCCTTGGTAACCATAGTTTGTTTTCCATGTCTGTGAATCTGTTTCAGTTTCACAAATAAGTTCATCTGTGTCACATTTTAGATGCCACATTATAAGTGATATCATACGATAGATTTTAAAAGTAATTGATCACTGGAATTCCCTGATAGCCTAGCGGTTAAGGACTAGGCCTTGTCACTGCCGTGGTTTGGGTTATTGCTGTAGCTCAGGTTCAATTCCTGGCTGGAGAACTTTCAAAAGCAGTGAGTGCAGGCAAAAAAAGTAATTATTATTATATGACTATCATGTATGTACAACAAAAAGGAAGAAATGGATTCATGTCTCTTCATTCCTCAAATAAGAATATACTTTTTTTTAAAAAAAGTATTGAAACCATCAAAAAGCATTTTTAAATATTGAAGAAATCTATAATAGAGTGAGTGGTACAGTAATCACTTTACTGAGAATGTCTATGATGTTAAGAACTTGCTTTTGGAGTTCCTGCTACAAGACATTTGGTCTACATACATAAATTTGGAATTTTGTCATAGTGGTGAAAATTAAAGCCACACAGAAATAGGTAAGATTGGCTAGAGAGGGGACACTATACATGAAGAGAAAGGAGGAGCTTGGACAGAATTTAAAGGAGTGACAATACTTAATGGCTTATCAGAGGAGAATCTAGCTAAAAGGATTTAAGAAGAAACAGCAAGAAAAATGGAAACTTGGGATGTGTCTTCACACGGAAAAAAGGGGAAAAGAATAGTTTTTAATTGTAGTATAGCTGATTTACAATGTTGTGTTAATTTCAGATATACAATAATTCAGTTATGCTTAGATAGATAGATATTCTTTTTTATATTCTTTTCCATTATAGGCAATTACAAGATATTGAATATAGTTCCTGGTGCTGTGCAATAGGACCTTGTTGTTTATCCATTATATGTACACAGTTTGTATCTGCTAATCCCAAACTCCTAATTTAAACCTCTGTCACTTTTTTTTGGTAACCACAAGTTTTCAAAATCTGTTAGTCTATTTGTTTTGTAAGTTCATGTGCATCTTTTTTTAGATTCCACATACAAATGATATCATATATTTGTCTTTTATTGTCTGACGTATTTCACCTAGTATGATAATCTCCAGATCCTTTCATGGTGCTGCAAATGGCACTACTAGGACTAAATAACACTATCAACCTTTATCCTTTTTGTGACTGAGTAGTATTCTATTGTATATTTATACTATATCTTCTTTATCCATTCATCTGCAAATGGACATTTAGGTTGCTTCCATGTCTTGGCTATTGTAAACAGTGCTGCTAAGAATACTGGGGTGCATATATCTTTTCAAATTAGAGTTTTCTCCATATGTATGCCCAGGAGTGGGATTGCTGGATCATATAGTTAACTCTATTTTTAGTTTTTTAAGGAACCTCTACACTGTTCTTCATAGTGGCTATACCAACTTACATTCCTGCCAACCTCCTACATTAGGAGGGTTCCCTGAGAAAAGAATATTTTAAGAAAAAAAAAAAAAAAGGTCAGCTCTATGGAATGCAGTTGAGGACAGAAAAGCATTATTTGGATATAGTAACTGGAAGACCACTGGCGAGATGAGCAGAACCACTATGGAGGTGCACTGGAGTTGGAAGCCAGAATGGAATGGGTTGAGAAGCCAGCAGAAAATAAGGTCAAGAAGTCAGCTGTGAAGAAGAGGAGAAAGAAGGCACATGACTACACAGGGAAATATGGGGCTAAAGAATGGCTTAAATATTTACACACTTAACGTTTTGATAAGAAGGAGCGGTAAAGATGAAGAGGTTGAAATACAGGTTAAATAAAGGAGAGATGAAATTCAGGTGGAGGACATGACATTCTAAGGAGTCAGATGTTTTGTCTGGTGACAAAACGGAGGAGGAAGGAAAGTTGGGGGAAATCCCATATGATGGTTTCTCTTTTTATGTGTATAATACAGGGTGCAAGTTCATATGCTGATAATAAAGAGGCAGGGGAGGAGGGGCTGAAGATTTGAGAAGAGTGAAGATAGTTTAGAATAGCTTTTGTGCAAAGTGGAAAAACAAACAGAGTTAGAAAACATGGTAAGGTTGCTGAGCACTGTGGAGAGCCAAGTGGAACACACATGCCTGAATTTACAGAAGCGCCATCTGAGTTGAGACTTGGGAGAAAAGGGTCCTTGGGTTTGTCTAGAGCTGGAGGCTTTCCAGGTGAATGCAGCCAACAGGCAAAGGATCAAGGGAGTCAGGATGTTAGCAGGACAGTAACTGAAATAGGGAAGCAAGGAATCTAATCTAAGGAGGACAGTGGGAGACATGAAAACAAGAGGAGACCAATGTATCAGGACAAAGAAGAGTGATCAATGAATGGCCTAGAGATCAAATGAGGTAGAAGAACAGGTTTGGCCCAGACGGTGAAGCAGGAAGCCTTGAAGGGTAGGAGGAGGTGATAGACATGAGGGTGCTCCCCAGGATGGTGTGGGCAGGACCTGTGACTTGCTTCTAACCAACAGAATACAGCAAAGGTGATGGGATGCACTTATGTACTGTAATCATGTACCTGATTACGTGTGTGTGGTTACAATACCCAAGATGGTGACGGCCATCTTGAAAGGATATTTCTCTCCCTTTGAAGAAATAGCCGCCTTGCTATAAGCTGACCTATGTCAAGGGTCATATGATAAACAACTAAAGAGGGCCTCTGGCTGGCAGTCAACAAGAAACTGAGGCTTTCAGTCCAATAGCCTGTAAGAAACTGAAAGCTGCCAGCAACCACACAGGCTAGAAAGTGGATCCTTCCCCAATTTTGCCATAGTTGAGAGTGGAACCCCAGTCAACACTTTTATAGCAGCACTGAGAGATTGAAGTTGAGCCTATACCCCTAACTCACAGAAACTATGAGGTGATAAATGTGTTTGGTTTTAATCTGTGAAGTTTGCAATGCTATCATTACAAAGCATATATAATTAATAAGATATGGTCACAGAGAGGAATGTTAAATCTGAAGTGATGAAAGACAAGCATAGGGAGTTAACTCAGGAGGAGGTGAAGAAGGAGGCGTGAAAGAAGGGGTCAGTGGAAATGAGAACAATTTAGAGAAACAGGTTGTATTTTCTCTTCCACAAGGACCAACAAGTTACATATACACTGAAACTCAGACTTTAAAGAAACATGACACCAGCCGATACCAGGAAGGCTTAACAATGCGTGTACAGAAAGACATGGTCTCAGACTGTTAGTGAGAGGATGAAAACTGTGCTGAGAGAGTGTGTTCAAGATAAAACAATAATCAGAGCCCAGCTCTTCAGGAAGCACCACAGTGAACTGGTCTCTAGATGCATCTGTGTTTGTACCACAGCTCTGACTGACTAGCTATAGGGCCACAGAGAATTTTCTTCACCTCAACTCTTTTCGTTTCTGATATGTAAAATGTATCTATTTCATTGTAGAGATGCTACAATGATTAAATGAGATGGTAGATGCAAAACACTTACCGCTGCCTGTGGCATAAAGTAAGGGCTCAAATATAGCTCTTGTGTTTCACAGAAGAAACTTCTGTTTCACAAAAATAATTGATCAAATGGATTCAAAGACTAGACGGAAATGTCACATAGGCAATCAAAGAGAAAAAGTTCTTAGAAGAGCTTAATACAAAAAATAAAAATAGCCATTCATCTCTATGAATAGAAGAGCACAAAAGGAATTGAGAAATCCACTATGTTCCAGCAGAGATGAAGAAAGAAGAAAATCCTACTTTTAAAAGAAAAGAGATAAGACCGAATTACAAACTTGTAGGATGTAACTAACACTGAATTTCTGAAACATGATCTCATATCCCCCCCCCGCAGAGATACTAAATCAATATCCATACCTTAGAAGGTCAATATATTTTTGAAGGTTTCTTTTCCTGTGAGTGAAGACTATAAAACTATAGTTCCACGTAGTGCTGGCCTTCGAGTTAATCTCATACATAGAGCCTCTCAATTTTCAGGATAAAAATAAAACCATTCTTTTTCAAGTACTTACTTATTAATCATATTAAGTCAATCTTTATAAGCAATAAACAATGCACAAGTGGTAATTAGGACAGAATTATTTTTCAAAGGAAAATAAATCTGGCTCAGTATGTTTTGTATTCATGCTCCCAAGAATAAACCCACAATTCTCCATCCCTTTACCAAAAAGGAAAAAAAAAAAAATCATCTATCTTAAAGGATATGGAATCCTAACATTTGTTAGGATTCATTTACACTCATAACTATTCCAAGGTACTTTAAGAACTAATTGATATTTCGGAATATATTTTTCAGATATTTTAAATTAAAAAAACATATTTTATTTAAAGTAAACAAACTAAAACTTCAAAAGGTTGAATCTTGTGGAACCTATGATCTTACAAAATAGAAACAGAAATCTTTCTCATATCCAACATTTTTTCCAAATTTATCCACGCAAAAATACCTTTATGTCTATAAATGTCCAGGTGTTTACAACTATTAATAAATTAAAATGTTTGCAGAATTTCATGCCCTTGGGCAGGACATAAAATTTCAACATATTTCTAATAAAGCTCTGAGGAATTTCTTTACAAGTAAACCAACCATTTTGAAAATAAAAGAACATATGCAATTCATGAATTTTTGAATAAGGCAGAATTTATAATCTCAAACTATACCACACAAATAATTTTTTAACCATATCACATTCTATCAATCAGATATACTGTTGCCTTAGATGTAATGATTTCTTTCGTCCTAAAACTTAAATGTGAAGTTTTTTAGTCTGTCAGAACATTCTTTCACAAATATCTGTCCCCTTCCAGACCAAATGACCATAAGACTACTGCAAATTTACATTTTAAACTACACCATAAAGGTTTTATAATGTAACATTTTCTCCACAATTATTTATAAAGTAAATAATGTTCTTAGTATTTGAAATTTTTAAATAATCATATATTTAGGTTTGATCTAACTACTGTACTTGATATTGTACTATCGCTTACATTTTCAAAGAAATGCTTGCCAGATTGTCAAGCTGCCAAAATTGCACACAGCTTAGTATCTTTGAAGATTAATCCTGCATCTTGATTATGGTAGCCTGTTTTGAGTAAATATGTCTTCGTATTTTTACATTATGCTTGAATTAAGCACAGTCAGAAATAGAGCATGTTTTCATTCAATCATTAGTAAACATTCATTTGCATATGTTGTTTTGTGGCTGAGTTGCCAAACATTTAGCTAAATGATAAATAGTTACTTACTGAGGAATTAAACTTTCCTACAGGGTGGTCTTGATTTGAGTCAAAGCCAGAAAATTAATGCTTAGTTTCCAAAACACCTAATGCATACAAAAGTAATTAATTCTATAGCTGTATGGGCTTTCAATTCTGCAAATTTATAATGTCTTCCATATTTTATTAATTGTTTACACAGTTAAGGTATTATACTTGCTCACATCATTTACATAGGGTTGAGATACAAATGAGTTAATTTACTTGATGTAACCATTAATTACTGAATCATCTTGGTTGTGATCGTTCTGTTTGTGAGGTCATTTCATGATGTAGACTGTTTTCCATTATTTTATAATTAAGTACCATTTTCTGCACACCCTCTGGTCCCATTAGCTCACCCTTCCAATTCCATCAAAGGAAAATGTATTAGCAAATTACTCCACTGCTGCTGATTCAGGTACTATAAGAAATTGACATTTACTAGGGAAAAAACCTAGGATGGACCATAAAAATCAGTTTAAATCACTACCATCAAGTAAGGTTATTTTTAAAAAATAAATTTGAAATGACAAGACTCAATTTCATGAGACACAACTCCCAGCCATCATAAGAAATCTACATGATTCCTGAATTTAGTGCCCTAGGGATCTCCATGCCCAACCAGCCCCTCTCTCTGATACCAACTCCAGTCACTGTGCAGAGAGCACGTCCTTGTCAGGAACATTCCACGGTGCATCATTCCCCATATGCATGAGATACGGGGCTGACCCCACAAAAGAGGACAGGTGATAGTGGCAAGTCAGAAGCCCTGCAACTGTGGCTGGTACAGTGAAGATTGCAGATAGAATCCATCTAATTCAGACATGATTTCATCATTCCATGTATGATGCAGACGTGATTAAGCACCAACTGCAGATATTAAGTAAAGGCCAAATATCTGTAAGGAGACTCATGTAAACGCCACCTGCTAATTAATGCTGCTTCATGCAGGGAATTTATATCCAGCAGTAAAAATTTACTCAGTGGAAGTGAATACATAAATATAAAGTGTAAAGTATAAGGAATAAGGTATAATTAGGATGTAGTCTTTAATATTTGTTTTATAATGAATTATACCTAGCAAAATAATTATGATGAATTTTGAATAAATTAAATATAAATGGAATAGAATTGAAATTAATTATAAAATTACCATTCTTTTTTTTTTTTTTTTTTTTAGTCTTTTTCATCTTTTCTAGGGCCGCACCCTTGGCATGTGGAGGTTCCCAGGCTAGGGGTCTAATCGGAACTGTAGCAGCCGGCCTATACCACAGCCACAGCAACGCGGGATCCGAGCCGCGTCTTCGACCTACACCACAGCTCACGGCAACGCTGGATCCCCAACCCACTGAGCAAGGCCAGAGATCGAACCCGCAACCTCATGGTTCCTAGTTGGATTTGTTAACCACTGAGCCACGATGGGAACTCCACCCTTCTATTTTATATGAGTGAGTAAATTAAACCATAATTATTTGCGTCTACATGATAACTTCAAGAGAAAATATCATGGGGAGGAAGCTTGAAATGGCAACAATATACCTTTTGGGGGCAAATTTATAAACAATACATTTTCTTTTTCTATTACATATTTATTTCGCTTTTTAGGGCAGCACCTGCATCATTTGGAAGTTCCCAGGATAGTCATCAAATCGGAGCTGCAGCTGCCGGCCCACACCATAGTCACAGCAACGCAGGACTCAAGCCTCATGGCAATGCCAGACCCACTGAGCAAGGTTAGGGATCAAACCCGCATCCTCATGGATACTAGCTGGATTTGTTTCTGCTGTGCCACAATGGGAACTCCCTATAAACAATATATTTTGAAACATAACTTTGCTCCCCACACCTAAGAAAAAGGTAAAAAATGGTAACTTTATGAGGTGATGAATATGTTAAAATGATTGTGGTAATCATTTCACAGTGCAGACATGTATCAAACATTACATTGTATACCTTAATATATGTAGAATTTTTGTTCATTTTTACCTCAATAAAGCTGGGGAAAGAAAATGTAACTTTGCTTTCTTCCAAAAGTCATTCCCCAGTTATCCTATATTCTTTCCCTGGATCTCTTGCCCTAGAGTCAACACTCTTGGGCATGGCCTTGAGATGCCATGTTGCCCTTGTTGATGTGGTCAAAGATCCAGGGTTTTTTTTATTTTTCTTTTCTTCACATATAAATACTTTTCCCAGTTTTATTGAGATATAACTGATATGCAATACTGTATACATTTAAAATATACAGTAATGATTTGATTTACATGTACTGTGAAATGTTAAGAGACTCTGGTTCCTAAGAGCTTAGGTATCAATGCTATGAAAATAACCCTGCCATCTGCCTGCATGTCAGCAGTGCATCAGCTCACCCCTCATTCCCATTAGTGTTAAACCAATATCTTATAACATTTCTACCTCAAGAAGAATTCTATTTTAGGAAGTTTCAACTATTTATGAATGTAAAGCAAAGAACAGCCAGGTAAGCAGGGACCAGGTACTAAGGGCTCTTGTATATCTTTGCTATAGAATTTGGATTTTTTTCTGAATTCACTAGGAATCCACTGAAGAATTTTATGCAGGGAAATCATATAAAATGATTTGTTATATACAAAAATCCATCGAGCAGCAGTGCAAGTTAGGGGAAGAAAATTATAGTTGTGGCAACATTAAGAAGTTGCAATAAAGCTGGTCAGAAATATAAGCCCCTAATAAGTAAGGGACTTAGGCAACGAACGTCGGTAGCTGTTAAAAAGACTAGGTGAGAAGTTATAGGGATTTTATCTTTTTTATGGCCACACTTGAGACATATAGAAGTTCCCAAGCCAGGGATCAAGTCCAACCTATGCTACAGCTGCGACAATACCAGATCCTTAACTCGCTGTTCCACAGTGGGAACTCAAAAGGAATTTTTTTTTTTTAATGGATAGCTTGGTTAGTATAATAACACACTAAGCCACTGAAAAATCTTATTACGAAAAGAGAAACAACCACATGTTATATGTTCCCTGATATGATGAAGTAGAAGCCATCTGCAGATCATTCTTAGAAAAATTCTAATAATGCTTCTATACCTAACATGAGTTTGCGGAAAATGCAGAAATAGAGAAACATTGTTAATGATGCCATGAGGATGTAATCCAAAAAATCCACAATGTGGGAAATTCCACAGAACAAACGACCTGATTTATCCAACAAATAAAGGGAAAGGAACAACCGAATGCGGAGGGGAAACTCAAAACTAAAGAAGACTCTGTTAAGTCATATAAACCAGGGAGTTCCCACTGTGGTGCAATGGAAGTGAATCCAACTGGTGACCATGAGGTTGCAGGTTGGATCCCTGGCCTCACTCAGTAGGTTAAGGATCCGGCATTGCCGTGAGCTGTGGTGTAGGTTGCAGATATGCCTCGGATCCTGCGTTGCTGTGGCTGTGGCTTAGGCTGGCAGCTGTAGCTCCGATTTGACCCCTAGCTTGGGAACCTCCGTATCCCTCGGGTTCAGTCCTAAAAAGAAAAAAAAAAAAATCATATAAACCAAATATAATGTGTGGTTCCTGCTCAGTTCCAGATTTGAACCAATCTATTGTAAAGATAAAAAAATTATGAGATAACCAAGGAAAGAGAAATACTAACTGGATCTATAAATATATTTTAAGGAATTTTACTATTTATCATAATAAAGGTTTTGTGCCTGTGTATTTAAATATCTTTTCCTTTAGAAAACTATACAGAAATTTTTACTGATAAAATGATATGACATCTGGAATGTGTCTTTAAAATAATAGAGGAGCAAAATTGGGGGAGGGGTGATGATAAAATAAAATGAGCCACATGGTAATTCTTGATGCTGAGTGACAGGTGCATCTTACTATGTTTTAATTTTTCTATATTAAAAATTAAAAGTAATAGGAATAAAATAAGCAGTAGTTGAGAGAATGGGAAAAAGTGAGTAGGTGCAAGCCATATTTAGGATATTACAGTCTATTAAACATATCACAGCCAATTATATCTGAGAGGGGAGCAGGGATGGTGATTAGAGGTCCAGAAGTTGTATTCATCAAGAATACAACAGGAGATACAGGCGGGTAGAGTTGCAGATTTAGGAGTAAAGATGGCAGGTTCGGTTTGAGGTGTGCAGAGTTCTGATAGACCAAGTAGATATCCACATACAAATGTTCAGTAGGTAGAGTAAGCAGAGAAGAAGCCCAAGGAATCAAGTCTGAAGTACAAAAACATATAAAGAGATGCAAAAGAAAGTGCAGACTGAGGGGTAACATCCAGATAAATAACAGAAAAATCAGTTGAGATTGGAGTTATTGAAACAAGGAAAGACATGGTTTCAGGGAAAGGAATTGGTCAATAGTATGAATTAAAGGTCTGGGATTGACATATGCACACATGGGGACCTGCTATATAGGACAGAGAACTCTGACCCAATATTCTGTGATAACCTCTATGGGAAAAGAATCTGAAAAAGAATGGATATATGCACAACTGAATCACTTTGTTGTATAGCAGAAATTATCACAACATTGTAATTCAACTACATTTCCATAAAACTTTAAAAATGGGGGAAAAATTGAATATAAGTTACAGAAAAAAAAAAAAAAACAAACCCACTAGCTTTAGTAACTTGGTGCCAGGTTGAGATACAAATGGAGCCTATGAATTTATCTCCTTTCATTCCTCTGATCCCATTAAAAGAAAAATATATCAGTTTAAAGGGGAGGGGTAAACACAGAGCAGTGAAAAGAACAGGAGGGAGTTCATCAATGGGTGAACTATTTCAACACTGCTCTAAAAAGGAGGAAGTGAGGGGAAGAATAGAGTTCAATAACGAAGGTGAGGAAAAGACACAGCCCAGAAGAAATATAGGGAGGGGAGGGGGCTGCAGTCAAGGAGTAAGCCACTCTGCCTTTCAGAGTTGGGAGGGGTTAAAGACCCAGGATGCCCTACAATATAGGGCTGAAAACAGAAGCATTTATTGAAAGCCTGCAGCCCATTTCCCCATCCTCGAATTCAGAATACACAGCAGCCAGGTGTTACCCTCTAGGCAAAAAAAAAAAAGAGAGAGAGAGAGAGAGGTTTTTTGTGTGTTTTCTAAATACATTTAACACACAGTCTAGCATAAACAAAAGAAGTGACTGTTGCTGTTAGAGCAGGAGGAGAAAAACATTTTGAAAATCAGTGTTCCCAGCAGTAACGGCAGAGAAGGGAAGAAGGCCTGAATATGATTTTAGAAACCAAAGGGGGTGGACAGAGCTGAAAGGCTTGACATAAGAAGGGGAAGTGTGAATGTAATTAATTGGGATCACTACTCATAACAAAGGGCAAAATGGAAAAATAAACTCCTGCCAATGATTTTGAGAGGGTATAGATTTATGAAGCTATAGGTCTAAGGAAGCAGAACAACATGAACATGGGCTGACAACAAGAAACTGAAATGCAATGAAAACAGTCACCTACACTTAATGACTGTCCTAATATTTTCAAGAAATGGATTTGGTTATCAAAAATCTCACCAAAAAAAAAAAAAAAAGTAAGACTTCTGCTTCTATTCAAGATGGAGTAAGAGAGACCAGGTTTACCACCCTACTAAACAGTTACTATTACATTATTGTATGCAGTAAGTACTTAAAAACTAGACAAAGTTTTCAGACACTGCACATCAACTAAGTAAGCAGAGGACCTTGGTCCCTGAGAAAGGGAAAACAAACAATGACTGTCCATTACTGTCCCAGCTTACTGCCCAGGCAGATTTTCCAGGCTGCAGTGGAGGGGAGGGGGAATCCAAACAGAACCAGGCAGTAACCTGGAACTAAGGAGAGACACATGGTGTCTAGAGAGGCCAAGAGCTGGAGTTCAAAAAGCAGAGTACTGGAGAGAAGGCAGCCCTACAGAGAAAGAGCTCTGGATACCCATGGGGGATACCCCTTGAGTTTTCATATTTAGTAGCATGGTGCCTGTGGAGAAATCACCCGAGAAAAAGGAAAGAACCACTTGAAAGGGGCAGATACTCAGAGCTCAGACAGATCCAAGAATAGTTCATGTTCTAAACAGCCAGAGGGAAAAACATCAGAATTCAAGGAAAATCAGACAGAGCAATTACAATGGTATTACCTTAGTAGTGGAAGAAATTAGCCTTAAATGAAAAGTGGTTCTGGTTTCACCTAACAAGGGTTAACAAGAAGCTTGAAAAGATCAAACTATCACCAAGTCATCTAACCAAATGTCAGAGCAAAGCTCAAGAATATTTATAAGAATGTAACATTAAGCATCTGACAAGGTAAAAATCATAAGGTTTAGAATTTAATACAAAATTATCAGGCTTAAAAAAGTAAGATAACATAAACCGTAATAAGGAGAAAAATCAATGAATAAATACAGTTCCAGAATTAGCATGGATGATAGAATCATCAGACAAGGACATTAAAATAGTTACTGTAACAATATTCTACATGTTCAAGAATATAGAGGAAAGATTGAGCAAGAAAAATACAGACATGAAAGATTTTTCAAAAGACCAAATTGAACTTTTCACAATGAAAAATGCAATGCTTGAAATAGAAAATATCTGAAATAAGATAATACCAGATTAAATATTGCAAATTAAAGATTAGTGAACTCAGAGTTCCTGTTGTGGCTTAGCGGTCTAAGGATTTGACACAGTCTCCATGAGAATTCAGGTTTGATTCCCTGGCCTTGCTCAATGGGTTAAGGATCTGATATTGCCTCGAGCTGTGGCACAGGCCTCAGCTGCAGCTCTGATTTGAACTCTAGTTCAGGAACTTCCATATGCCACAGGTGCAATCATAAAAAGAAAAGAAAAGAAAAAAAAAGGATTAGTGAACTTGGCAATACAGAAAACTAAATGAAGTACAGAAAGAATAAAAACTAAAAAAAAAAAAAAAAAAATCAAGAGACCTTTAGTGAGCTGTGGGAGATTTTCAAGTTGCCTAATGGATATATAATTAGAGTCCCCAAAGGAGGCGACAAGAAGGAAATATTAACAACATAACAAGCAGAAATGTTTCATATTTGATGAAATCTATAAACCCACAAATCCAAGAAGCTCAACAAACCCCAACCACAAGAAATATGAAGAAAATTATAGCAAGACATAATAGAATTAATTAAAAAGCTTACACCCACAGATAAAAGGAAAATGTGACAAACAACCAGAGAAAAGATTCATTATATATAAAGGAACAAAATAAGAATGAGACCAATTTCTCTTTGAAAAAATACAAAAACAGTAGAGCAACATCTTTAAAGTCCTGGTGGGGGGACTGTGTCAACCTAAAATTCTATACCCAGCAAAAATGTTTCTCAAAAAAACAAAGGCAAAATAAAGACTGTAAGACAATCCAAAACTGAATCATCATGCTAAGATTCCTATTACATGACTACAAGAACTATTAACACATATTATTCAGTTAGAAGGAAAATCGTATCAGACAGAGCTACACTAAGGAATGAGGAGCACCAGAAATGGTAATTAGGTGGATAAATATAAGATTTTTATTTCTATTTTTAAATCTAAAAAATAAATACCTGTCTAAAAATAGTACTATATACTGATATTTATAACATAGATGAAGCATATGGAGAAAGGCTGGGAGGGAACAATAAAAGTGTACTGTGAAAGTTTTTATCCTCTATAAAGAAGTTGTATAATATTAACTAAAGATACACTATAATAAGCTAAAAATACTCCAAATTCTAAAATTACTAATCCACTTACAGAAAAATTGAAATAAATTAAAATACTCAATCCAAAAGAAGAGCAAGAGAATAAAAAGAGAAAAAAATAGATGGGACAAATAAAAAACAAATAGTAAGGTGATGAACTTTAAACCCAGCTGGATCGTAATCACATCAAATGTAAAAAGTCTAAATACCTCAATTAAAAAAAGTTTTTATCATGAGTTGTCACAGTGACAAGAATAAGCAAAACTTAACTATATACTGCCTATAATAGATGCACTTTAAATATAAAATCAGAAATAAATAAAAAATAAAAGAATGGGGGGAAATCTGTTAACACTAGTCAAACAAAAGAGAGTGGTTATACTAATAATGAAGTAGATTTTTAGAGCAAAGACTATTACCAAGGATAAGGAACGACCTTTTATAATGACAAAAGGAACAAATCATGAGGAAGACTTAACAGTCCTAAATGCTGATGTGCTCAATTAACAGAGCTTCAAAATGTGTGAAACAACGACTGAAAGAACTGCAAGAAACAGAAAAGTCCCTAACACATTCAGAGCCATCAACATTTACTCCTCTCTCAATAACTGATAGAACAAGTGACAGAAAATCAATAAAGACAGAAGACTAAAGAACACTATCAAACAAATCAACCTAATCCACACTTACAGAACACCCCACCCAACAACAAAATCTGCATTCTTTTCCGTTGTATACAGAATGTTTACCAAGATAGACCATTTTCCTATCCGTAAAAAATTCTCAAAAAAATTTTAAAAGAATAAATTCATATAGATGATCTCTTACTACAATGGGATTGAGTTAGAATCAACAACAGAAAGGCTTCCCCAAAATCCCCAAGTTTGGACACTTCTAAATAACCTACTGATCAAGGAAGAAATCAAAGAAGAAATAAGAAAGTACTTTGAACTTGGAGTTTAAATGAAACTCCAAGCACATTTCAAATTTTGTGGGATATGGCTAAGAACAGTCCTATGGGGAAAATGTATATTGCTAAATGCCTACATTAGAAAAAGAGAGAGGTCCCAAATTAATGACCTTAGTCTCCATCATGAGAAACTAGCTAAACAAGAGGAAATTAAACCCAAAGTAAGCAGAAAAAAAAGTAAACAGTAAAGATCAGAAGGGAAATCGATAGAATAAAAAACAAAAAAACAATAGAGAAAATGAATGAAATAAAAAACTGGTTTTGTTTGTTTGCTTT
Source organism: Sus scrofa (assembly GCF_054392235.1). NCBI lineage: Eukaryota > Metazoa > Chordata > Mammalia > Artiodactyla > Suidae > Sus > Sus scrofa. The sequence continues at coordinate 90,141,082 of NC_139390.1, read as the reverse complement.
TTGTTTTTAGAAAGCCAATAAAACTAATAAACCTCCAGCCACATTGAGCAGGAAATAAGACACAAATTGTTAATATTAAGTATGAAAGATGTGACATTACTACAGATCTCATAGAATAAAAGCATAACAAGGCAATAGTATGAACAACTTCATGTCAATTGATGAAATGGACAAATGCCTTGAAAACTATAGGCTCCTTAGAGTTCAGAGCTGCCCCTTCTTCAGAGCACTGTTCTTGGCAGAATGGGATCTATTTACCTTATGTCCCCCAGGGGGCAACCTGCAAATAATAACTGATACATGAGTTCACCGGACCTCACCCTTGCCTCAACTTGGGACCAGTTTTGTGGTTCAATTCACTCTCTAGAGGTCCCTGTGGGGTCAGACTGCAGCTAGCCTCCAGTATGTATCTTTAGCTCCACCCTTACTTAGCTTTGTTCCCCTCATCTTTTTCCTAAGAGTACTCCTTCAATGAATCACTTGCCCAAGGATCCCTGTCAGGAGTTCTGCTTATTGGCAACCTGACCCAAGACAGACACAAGAGAGGAGGCCAGAAGCAAAATGATGCAAAGCAACTTGCTCCTTTTTCCTTGCTGTTTCTGTTTGCATCACCCTAGCCATGACCCCTTATCTTGTGTTGTGGATTAAACTGTGCATCACCAGTACCTGTGAATGTGGCCTTGACTGAAAATAAGGTGTTGACAGACGAGCAGGTTAAAATGAGGTCGACCTCAATCCAACATGACTGGCGTCCTTATTAAAGGGGAAATATGGAGACAAAGACAAACATACGTAGAAGGAAGATAACATGAAGACACAGCGAGAATGCCATCTATGAGCCAAGAAAAGGAACTCCTGAGCCTACTAGAATGGAGATGGGCCCCAAGCAGAGCAGTTTCTCTGTCTGAAGAAATCAACCCTGCCCACATGCCTAGTTCAGACTTTAAGCTGCCAGATCTGTGAGCAAATACACTTCTTTTGCTTTAAGCCACCTGGTCTGTGGTACTTTGCTACGGCAGCCTTATGAAGCTAATGCATCCACTCAATGGCAGTTGGCTCCAGTCTCCAGTTTTCTTCCAGCATGCCTATAATCAACTTCATGTCACCATTCTGGGGTATCTGCAGCCCTTTGCTGGGCAACAACCACATCTCCACAATTCCACTAGGGCTCTTTAGTCAGCTTCTAGGTTTTGGTAACCCTGACTTCCCTGAGGATGGAAGCTGCTTCCTGCAGTCATTATTTTACTTCAATGATCTTTTTTTTTTTTTTGTATTTTTTTAGGGTCTTGCCCGCGGCACATGGAGGTTCCCAAGCTAGCGATAGAATCAGAGCTGTAGCTGCTGGCCTACATCACAACCACAGCAACACCAGATATCTGAGCTATGTCTTTGACCTACACCACAGCTCACAGCAATGCCAGGTGTTTAATCTTCAATGATCTTTCTGGCTTTTTCAGTTTCCCAACACCCACTTAACTCATTCCTTATATTTAATTTGTTCTGTGGAAATATGAAAGAGTGTTTATTTATTTGTCTATTTTTTAAATTTTTTTATTGCTGCACTCAGAGCATATGAAAGTTCTCACTGCACTGGGCTGGATATGAACCCATGCCTTCGCAGCGACCTAAGCCTCTGGAGTCAGGTTCTTAACCTACTGTACCACAGCAGGAACTCCACTATTATTTAATAATAAATTAATAGAGTTTATTTCTGACAAGACCTCTGAGCGATAACCATCTCATTCAGAGGAAAAGCTAAAGTCCATAACACAGTTTATAACATCCTGTGCTGTCTGGGCCCTGGGTTTGTCTGCCCTCGTTTCTTGCCATTTCCTGTCACCCACTCTGCTCCAGCTGTATTGGTCTCTCTGATAATCCTTAAATATACCAAGCATGCTTGCCTTATGGCATTTGACTTGCTGTTCCCTGTGCTTACAGGCATCCCCATGCATGTAGCCCTGTTTCAAGCCTCTGCCCAAATATCTATGCCCCAGTCTCTGCCTATACCTCAGGAAATACCTTTCCTGACAACGTAGAATAGCCCCTGGTATATCTAGGGGATTGGTTCCAGGTCACCCAATACCAAAATCCACAGATGTTCAAATCCCTTATATAAAATGCTGTCATATTTGCATGTAACCCATGCACATCCTCCTGTACATGTAAAATCATCTGTAGGTGCCTTATAATCAATAATATGCAAATGTTATGTAAATAGTTGTAACTACAATGTAAATGCTGTATCAATAGTGGCCAGCTCATGGCAAATTCAAGTTTTGCTTTTTGGAGGTTTCCGAAAATTTTTTTTTAGTGTTTCCAGTGAGAATTAGTTGAATCCCCCCCCCCCATGCAGAACCTGCAGATATAGAGGGCCAACTGTATACAAAATTATTTATTATTATTATTTCTCTCAACCCCAGCACTCTTTCTCCATGAACCCTTTCTCTAGAGCACTCATCATCTTCTGCCATGCTCTAAAGCTACTTGTTGTCTGTCTCTCCCAGTGAACTTGAGCTCCATGGAAGAAGTTTTGCTCTCGCTGTGTTGCTGGGTCCCAGTGCCCAGGGCAGGATCTGGCACACAGCAGGTGCCAACTTTTGAAAGAAAGACTGAATAATTATAGAAAACGCCCTACCAGCAGCCTGACCATTGTGTCAGTGTACTTGAACTATAACCAGTCTTTAGTTTTTAAAAGATGTGCATTTATTCTTTGGCTTTATTAGCCACCCTTCCTTGGTGGACTCATACTTTCACAACAATGTCTCCTGAAATTCCTTGGTGAGGGTGCACTTCAGGTTGTACCTTCCCTTCTGTTAAACAATTTAAAATTTTTTATCATGCAAATATTTCTTCCACCTAAACCTTTTAAAAAGCGTATTAATTCATACAAGATTGGACCATTGGCAGCAACTATTGAGAGGCTGGCCCTGTACAATGAGTGAAGGAGACCATGCTGGGGTGACTGAGAAGAAAGAAGTGTAACTGCTGCCCTCATGGAGTTTACAATTGCATGGATATTTAACTACCATGTATGGAAAAACCTCATGCAGATATTAACAATGCCCAAATGAATACAAAGAAAATTAGAGCTGGTTAAATGAGAAGCAAAGGCTGAAACTGAAAGGCCACTGGAACTAAAATTCCTGGAAGTTGGGCAAAAGGATTTAAAGAAAAAGGTCAATGAGGATAAGGTACTTGCAAAGGAAATGACGAATGCATGAATATAACTTCATTAGTTATCTAGAGTCTATAAACTACACTATGAATTTGGCCAATGGCTTCTGCTTTCTTAGTTACCTACTTTATTCTGTGCTTTCCCTTCAATGTATCACATTCTCTTCTGAAATCATAAGCTTCTGCAGTTTAATTTTTGTAGACGTATAGCTGATTTACAATGTTTCAGGTGTTCAGCAAAGTGATTCAGTTATATACATGTATATTGTTTTTCAGATTCTTTTCCATTATAGGTTATTACAAGGTATTAAATATAGTTCCCTGTGCTGTACACTAGGTCCTTGTTGTTTATCTATTTTATCTGTAGTAGTTATATGTATTAACCCCAAATTCCTCATTTACCCCTCCCCCTCCTTTTCCCCTTTGGTAACCATATATTTGTTTTCTGGGTCTGTGAGTCTATTTCTGTAATGTTCATTTGCATTATTTTTTAAGATTCCACATATAAGTAATGTCATATATTTGTCTTTCTCTACCTGACTTACTTTACTTAGTATGATAATCTCTAGGTCCATCCATGTTGCTGCAAATGGCATTACTTTATCCTTTTCTCTGACTTTGAATGGCAGGGAGGAGCCACTTCATAAACTCCTTCTGACTCATCCTCAGGTCCCAGTCGAAATGTCATTTTCACAGAGAATCTCTATCCAGTCACCTAATCTGAAATAAATGTGCCTTGTTATTCTCCATCTTAGCAGTTCTTTCATAACCTTTACCATAGTTTAGAATCTTAAGTTTGGGATTTTATCATTTATCTTCCTTAACTAGCTTAATTACCTACAGACAGGGTGATTGTATTATTTTTCATCACTGGATACACATTGCTTAGCACCATGCCTGATACTTCATGTATATTTGCTGAAATGGAATTAAATAGTACATATTTCTGTAAAGTCCAGAAATCCATATAAAAAACTGATTCTCATACCCAAAAGCTTTATTTTAAACATTTACCAAATTTAAGTTGTGCCAAGTTCTGATACACAGACATGTGTGCCCACATAACTGTATAAACATGCATGTGTAATTGCATACACACGTAACTCCTATCTATGGCAATATTTTGAAATTTAACTATGAAATTAATTTCAATTTGGGTCAAAAATTTCCTCTTTTGACTAAAAACCTAACTTGTTCATGAGGTCACACAAGGTAAGGAATATAATCCTGGGTAGGACTGGGAAATAGGAGTGGGATGGTCAGACTTGCCACCTGCCCGTACAGGGTGCTTTGGTACAAATTAGAAAAAAGAGCCACACATCATCTGGGCAGACATGACTTGGCGAGTGGAGCACGAGCAGGATTTCAGCTCCCATTTGCTGCCTCAGCCGGATGCCTTGCACAGGGTACAATCAGCATGTAGGTGGCAGTCCTAGATGGACCGCTCTGTGGTGTCTAAGCAGAAGATGGTGATCTGCCACCCTCGTACAGCTCCATTCCTTGCCTAATCTGTCTGGATGAGTTTGGTCGGGTGGGGTGGGGGTGGGGTCTCTTCTTCTCACCACTTCTGATGATTCAGCTCCCTGATGGCAAAAGACCATTTTTCAGGTTCAAGTGTGCAGATAGCTGTGCAGCCTCCAAGTGGGCTTTCATGGTCTAATCTTAGGAAATAGCCCGATGTTGATTCTTGATTCATAAAAAAATATGCTGTCACTCTGGCTCTAGATGGGCTTTGCAATTTCCCTCTACAAAAAAACAAACAAACAAACAAAAGACATAGAAGTTAGTTCATTTGTGTAACACTACTTGATGGCTAGTTAGAAATTCTAGAAGTAGCACCAAAAATAAATGCAGCTAACTCATCAGAGCCCCAATTTATGGACTGCCATGACTAACAGCAGATGGGATCAATTCCCATGGATCAAGAAAGAACAACTGTCTCATTTCAGTAATCATTTATAAATGCTCTATAGCTTTAACTTAGGGGCACAGGTTATAACATCTGCATAATTTTTTAAAACCAAAGTTAACTTATTTTAAGTGTCCTTAGACTTTAAGTACAAACCATAGGAAGGCCTGTTCCAAAACTAAGATGAATTCATCACTTGGGGTGTGAGCTTAAGCCACTGAAATATAATTTTTAAAGGATTTTTATTTTGGGAAAACAACATAAAACTGGCATTTGGGAATAAAGTCTTAGATAGTGGAAAGCAACCTAGTTTGAGGCCCTGGTTTTTAAACTACCTAATTAGATGAGATTGTGCAAGTGATTTAATCTTGATGGGATTCGTTTCCAGATTTGTTTATTAAACGAGAGTTTAAAGTCTTAAAGTCTTTATAGCTCTATGATTTATTTTATATTAAAAGTCTTCAAAGCAGGAAGAATGTCAGATACAGCAGTCTGTGGGATCAGAAGCAGCATTTGCAATCACAGGCATACAACAGCCCCTGAGAGAAAAATGTTAAGTACATCATCTGGGCCCTACACTGAGCTCAAGACTGGACTAAATATTCCCAGCACATCCTTTTTCAGTTACTCTAATCTGTCACCTCTTTTGGGAAAAACCTAGCTCCTCTAGTAAATCCGGGTCCAGGAAGTGAAAGGCATAGAAGTCTTATCCAGCCACTGCGACCACTTTAACAATAATTGGTTTAATCAGCTATCCACCCCCGCAGTCCCCAACCTTCCCATTAGCTAGGCAAAATCTGTGTCTAAGAAGTGAAGCAAATCCAAATATGGTGAAGGTTCCTCCACTGGCAAAAAGAGGAAACTGCCTTATCTCCTCAAAACCCATATCCCAGAAAATTAGCTCCCCTATTAACTACTCAAGGGGGCAGAAAGCACGTTTTGGGATGCAACCCTGTAGAGACTCCTCCTGAGGCCAATTTTCAGGGATTCAGTAAAGGTCAAGTCACTATGCTGGATAACGCACAGATCACTTTAGAAACACTTTCTTTAGGCAGACTTTGTCTAGCTGGAGGAAAAGGTTAACTTATTTAGATACATGGGCTACACAGCGCATCCCACTTCTCGCCGCCCGCAAATCTACCACTAATTCTTCCTCCCGAGCTGACGCCTGTGTTTACATCCCTGAGGAAATCTTCCCAGAAATTTTTTCTCTCCCCTATTTAAAATGTACGGTGATTCCAAGGCCAGCTTCTTCTCTGCTCCTCCACCTGGGGTAGGGGAACCTGCGTGCTGGGGGAAGCGCCAGCGGGGCCCGGCTGAGTTCCAGGGCACAGGTGCGACCTTTGAAAGGAGCGTCCGGGGCCAGCCCGCCCAGGACTCAGGCGGGAGCTATCCTTCCGGGAGGTCTCCACATCCCACCCCAAGCACACGCGCCTGTGCCACTTCAGGCGCGCGCAGAACCTTTGGCAAGGATGTGGGTACATCTCCGCCCAAGCTTCAAACCATCTTAGCATTCTCAATGCTTTGCAGCACCTGGGCTGTCCCCCGGCTTCTGAATCAGAGTCCCAGGGAGATTTTTACCGGATCAAGCTTCACACTGGAAATCACCGCGGGAAGGGGGGAGTCGTCACGGGTCAGGGGCGGGAAAGGGGCCGGAAAGTTCCCTCCCGCCAACTCCAGCCCACCCGGTTTATCCTCCCTCCCGGGCGAGGGGCGGGCCGGGGCCCGGGTAGGGGAGGCCCTGGAAGGGTTCCCTCCCTTCTCACCTCCCGCAGCCCTCTCTTACTCACTTTCTTTTGGAGCCTCAGCTCGGCCGCCTCACGCCTGGGGTCGTGCGGAGGGGCCGCGGGAGGAGAGAGGACGGGCGGGGAACCTCCGGGCGGCGCCCCAGTCCCGGGCGGGCGGGCCGGGGCACCAAGGCGGTGCACGCCCCCACCCGGGCGGTACGGCCAGGCGGGCGCGCTGGGTTCCGCGCCCTCGAGGCTGGCTCCGAGGGCTCCGCCGGGCCCTCCCCCTCTGCCCGCCACCGCGGCCCGTGGCCCCTCCCCGCCGCACTCCCGAGGCCCGCGGGGCCCAGGGACGCGCTCGCGCCGGGGCCGCCCCCGCCCCTCCCCCCTGCCCGGGCGGGGGCGCGCGAGAAGCGGTGACGTCAAGGGGCGCGCGGTGGCAGCACCTCCCCGCGCGCTAGTTAAAAAGAAGAAGAAAAGAGGGAACGAAACATGAGAGGCTGTGTGAAAAGCTACAGCCGCCGGCAGAGGAGACCTCAGCATCATCTAGAGCCCAGCGCTGGCCCTGCCTCCGCCTGCCCCGCCGCCACCGTCGCCGTTTCTGTTCCTGCTACTGTGTCACCTAAACAACTCCCGTTACACCGACAAGTGAACCTCTGTGACCGTCTTCTCCTCCTCTTCTTCCTCCTCCTCTTCCAACTTCTTCTCCTCCTCCCACTTCCCAGGCGCAGAAGAAAGCCCCCCACCCAACTGACACTGGCACAACCGCAAACGGTGTCAACCGCACAACTTTATCTCGTTCCTCGGGCTCCGCCAAGGTATTGGGCCCATCGCCTCGTCTTTTATTTTTTTGCAAAGTTGCATCGCTCTACATCTTTTCGCCCCCGCCACCTCTCTCTGCCTCTTAAGCGTCCTGCCGCCCCTCAGCCTCCTCCTGGAGCTGCGCCCTAGTGCCCCTGCTGGGCAGTGGCGTCCCCCCCCACCCCCATCCTCCCGCGCCCAGCCCCTGCCGCGCGGGGCAGACGATGCTGAAGATGCTCTCCTTTAAGCTGCTGCTGCTGGCCGTGGCTCTGGGTTTCTTTGAAGGAGATGCTAAGTTTGGGGAAAGAAGCGAAGGGAGCGGAGCGAGGAGGAGAAGGTGCCTGAATGGGAACCCCCCGAAGCGCCTGAAAAGGAGGGATAGGCGGATGATGTCCCAGCTGGAGCTGCTGAGTGGGGGAGAGATGCTCTGCGGTGGCTTCTACCCTCGGCTGTCCTGCTGCCTGCGGAGTGACAGCCCGGGGCTGGGACGCCTGGATAGCAAGGTAGGCACGCACCCGCCTCACAGCTGCGAGAATGGCATTCTGGCTGGGTGGGATTCCGTGTGGTTCTGGCAATGCTGGTGGCTGGAAGAGGGGTGGAACTTGCTTGGTGAGTTCTTTTTGATAACTTTTCTAAAGCGCTAGCCTGATTCATTTGTGTGTTCCTCTGGGGTGCGCATATACCTCTCCCGCCCCCAAGAGTCCGAGGTCGGGATGCAGTGCAAAACTGCCTTTCTCAGGGAAGAGACTTCTGTGGTACCCGCATTCTAGGCTGGGTAAATATCTTAAAAGAATCGCGATTAACAGTGTCTTCTGGATCGAATCCGGCATTGGCTGCGGCGAAACTGTAAATTAAGGTGGCTGTGGTTTCCGGTTTATTTTGCTAGGGTAAAAAGATTTGTGCAGTTTTCTCCACGTGCTCGGTTAGGGAGAGGATTGAATCGTAAAGGATGTTAAAGCACGGTTAGTTTATGATCCTCAGCCCCGTCAGAATGGGGCGGGGGGGGAGGGTCTTGCATTACAATAGTTAAACAGCAGAAAGGAACTCCTGGTGTTCCAGTTAAGAACCCCAAAATGGGAGAAAGATTTTGCCGGGGCGTGTTTATCATATAAGCCCGCGGCGATTCTCCGTCTGTTTGTCATGTTTTATAACATTATAAATTCGGGCTTCCAATGGTAGGTGGTTGTTTGGGAAGATCTTCTCTAGACATTTGTTTCAGGATTAATGGCATTTAACATTTTCCCGGTATTAATAAGTTTAAACAAATAAGAAAATTGTGCCGGTTGGGTGTAAAGACATGCTTATCTTTGAGTTTGCACCATCTTTCTTGTCTTGGGATGCAGTCATGTGTGCCCTGTACTGTACTCCAAGGAGAGACGGGGCATCACGTCATTAACACTCCCTGCGTGTGAAATAAACAATCAGGTGTTTTTACTCCCCCTCACCCTTTCCCCATTTTAGGTTTAATTAAGAATTCTTCTGTTACAACACTGCAGTTGTCAAGGTCTGAGAGACTCTTGGAAAACTTGTGCTCCAGTCTTGCTGGCCCAGGCATTAAAAAAAAAAAAAAAAAAATACCCAGGCTGAATCTAATTTTTATGCTCAGTTCACGGTAGATTTCACTCTATTCTCATGTAAACAGCTCTTACGAATCAACATATGTGTCTGGGTGGTATCTCTCACTTTGTTTTGTAACAAAAAGCCATATTGCATCATTTAATTTGCTCAAGTCATGCAAATAGGAAAAAATCAATAGGACAAAAAGGGGTCGACTTATCCTCCTCCCCACTAAACTGCTGCCCACACACAGAGTCCTGTTGCTTATGGCAAAAGAATAACAACAACACCATTGTGTTTGTTAGTTGGTTCACTAATGGGTGAAACTAGAGAACATCATTCTCTTTCAGTCCCCAGCTCTGTCCAAATGTTCATGCCTTTTGAGGCAGCATTTGTCCAACTCCCTCTGTTCCCAGCTGAGTGAGAACTGTCTTGCTGCAGGTTTTCAGCTGTAACTCTCTCTTTATTCTTACCATATGCAGCAGTAGTCTGAGATTCAGGGAACAGATATTCCAGCATTTTATTCAAAACAATGTCATTAAGCTCCTGTGTTGTAATTGAATTAAAGTACAAAATCGCTACATTCCTGTCAGCTCCAGGGTTTTTTAACCAGGAGCCGGACAGAACCGGGAAATTCAGAGAAAGGTTTAGAAATATTTGCCATTAAGCTTCCCCATGTGCAATATGCACTATGAATACACCAACGATCTGCAGACCCCTGCATTACTGAACTCTTCCAGGAACATGAGGAATGAAAACTTTTTCTTAACTAATTATATTGGGGAGCTGGTGGGGGGGTAGCTGGGGGGCTGGGACTGAGGGGAGTTATAACCCTTAAGAGAAGTTATAGAAAAAGATTTTTTAAAGAAATCATTCTTTAGGAAGCATTCTGCCACGTTAGCTATCCACATTCCTTTCTGTTTTACGTGCTTCCAATCTCCAACAAACCCCTACTCATTTGGAAAATGTGTCTGAATTAAATTTGGTACACTAGACTTTGCTGGGTCCATTACAAGTGGTTTATAAACCAACAGTACTCAAATTGTTCAAATCAGGGATTTGATATAGTTATGCATATGCATTCTTAACCCATGTTAGTTCTCAAGTTTTAATAGTTTTTAAAACATGTTATGTTATAATAAACTTCAGTGTTTCCCTTTTTTCCCCTAAGCCTTCCTGGCTTATAATATATGTTAGGGTCTTATTTCCTAATGTGTGTACAGAAGAGATGATGGCTATTTGAAAGGGCCCTTTTTTGTTTACAAAAAGAATTTTTTTCCCAGTAAGATTCCTGCAACTTTTCAAGAAACTACAGGAGTAGCTTTTTCCTAAGGGAAGAAACCTCATAGACAGATAGCAGCAAACTACATAAGAATATTGATCATGCTTAGCTGTGCCATTAAGTCCCGTTTCCAGACTAACCATTTTCTTTAATGTAATGAACCATTGAATGTAATTGAGTTCAATTCTTTAGCCATGGTATTATTCTCTTGTATTTTCATCTCTTTGTATGTTTTAATAGTTTTGTGCACTGTAACGAGATGGTTAACTACCATTACAAATAAGCACTGCCCAAATTTAGGAAGTTATATTGTCTTAGCAATATTTTTGCAGCTCCTAAATACAAGATGCTTAAAGGATCTAATTCCCATTAACCAAATTGAATCTGCAACCAACTGAAATACCCCCAATTCTAAAACTTAACTTGTAGCCACAGAGGCATAGAAGCTCTCTCTACCTTGGGTGGTTTCACAGCCAAAGCTGTCAAGGAATGGGTGAAAAGTAATTGTTTTCAAGTGTGCTCTTTTACAATCATTTGTTTGCTCTGGCTCTTTCAGGGACAAAGGCTATTGTTGAACACATCCAACTAAACAAATAACTCATCCTGGGGTCCCTTTAACAGCTGCCTTAGTACAATGATCTATTTACATATTAGCCTAAAATTGAAACTGAACTCTTTAATGACATAATCCAGCACTATAGTCCAGAGACGCATGTCTTCTAACCAACAGCTGAACAACCTTGTAGGCATATGATTTTTAGAAGTAACTTTTTGTGTGCTGAGTGATCTTTAGGCGTCATCTTAATATACTGTCATGTGTTTTCTCCTTTTGTCCCCTCATCAAACCCATGTGGGGGCCTTTTTATCCCCTTTGTTTAGTTACTTGGTAAATAAAGAGAAATACAGAAGGTCTCTGTCATCCGTTTTACTATTTGTTGATAAGCTATCATTGTAGGCCACGCTTCACTATGTATTCCAGCATTTATCTTACCTTTCTTCTATGGATTTTGCTTTCATGGGGCTAAAGATTAAAGGATGACTTGCCAGATGTTATAAATTAGTCAGCCACAGCCACAATCATTACTAGGCATGCCGTAATAATGTTTCTAAGTTTTACATGATTTCCAAAGTATATTTAGTTTAAACCACTATAATTTGATGGTTTCACATATATGGCTTTTAAAAATCGAAACAGGAAATTAGCTGAAATTTCTTCTTAAGATTGATGACATTGTCAGACATAAAGTTAAGAACCTGTATAGACAGAGACACATAGGCAAAAAAAAAAAAAAAAAAAAAGAAGAAGAAGAAGAAGAAAAATACCCTCCACACACCAGTACTCATCTGTCTAAAACAGCGTCGCAGCCTGGGCTGAGTCAGTTTAATTGACTTCAGTAAGACTATTGGTTCATTGAAACCAAAGCCAGAATGATGGCTCTATCTATCTTCAAATAGGTATTTACACTGCAGACCTCACACAGAGCAAAATGTTACCATCCTGCTGGGCTGGAACAGCATGCAACTTGACAAAGAATAATATTATACTTGATTTCAGATAATTTATTGAATCCTATTTCTGAAACTTTTGATGAGAGATCCTGTAGCCAGCACCACATTCCAAAAATTGTAAAAGACAAAATTCTTTAGGCACTAAAATCGAGTTCTTCCTGGATAGCAGCTGGGAGAGTATATGGGGATCATTGGGTTTCAGCTATAAAAAATGGAAGCATGCATATTTGCCATAAAACCAAAGGTAATTGCATTCCAGTTTTTCAGTCAGCAAAAAAGGTGGCTTCAGCACCCTGCAGTTGTTTTGTTCCTGGTGGACTGCCCTATGATAAACAAACAGGACAAACTTGAACAGTATTAATATTGAATAGATCTGGTGAGGTCTGCCAGAGTATGGACAATAAAAGACATTTAAAACATTCTTGGAATGCAAATTCTAAGTGTCTGGGGTGTGTTTCCTTTTAGAAAACTTTAACCATTTAAGCAATTGTCATTTAAATCAATTGATGAAAACCAAAATGCAAATGTAACTGTGCTTAATAATAACTTTTCTGAATATTGTAGTTACAACTCATCCTATGCATGTATATTTTTTTCCCCAAACAAGGTAGCTTCTATTGGACTTTTAATTACTGCGTGCTAAAATTTCAGCATGCCTTGAATTCAATGATTTTTTTGTTTTTAAGTTGCTTTCCTCTTTCAGATCCAAGTTTTGTGATCACCTAGAATATCTTCATTCCAAAAATAGAAGCCTTAGGATTTAATCAAATTAGAACCTCAACTTGCAAATGAAATACTTGCTTCAAGTAATGATCTAAAGTTTAGAATGTTAATTTCAGTTCATAGTTCTCAGGAAATAAATATAAACATAGTTATAGAAGCTGAGAAAACAAAATTCAGTCCCACGATGGTGTTTTTTTATTATGACAAATCAATGCTTGATTTAGATAGCACTACATTTTACATCTCAAATATTATGCTGATATTGTCTTCATTTATTAGAAGAGGTTCTAAAGTCAGTTTTTTGAAGTTAGTACTGGATACTGAGACCTGTTTTATCTACAAATTACTAACCTCAATAAATCAGTAACTCTCCAATTGGTCCTTTTGATATAACCAACATAATATTGTATAAACAAGAATAACTGTGCCTTTTTCCCTTAAAACTCACTAAACACTATCAGAGACACTTTTATTAAACTCTTGTGTTTATTTCTGCATATAACATACCTGCGGAGTTAGAAAATTTTTCTTAGCTAAGATATGATGAATAATAAAAATTGATCTTACACCTCTGTGACTCAACTTCAGCCATTACTTGTATAGAACATGAGAAGGAGATATTTCCCCAACTTTGGAAAACTTTCCCTATGTAATCTGTAGACCGAAAAGTCATTAAAATTAGAACAATGTCATTCAGGTATCATCTCTGAGAATGTCATTAGGAATTTCAGAAGTGAAGTAGATTTTCACCCGAGACACAAATAAGCCATGTCTTAAAAAGTTCTGCTTCACATACCTTTGGGTAAAGGTATTCAGTGCTTTAAAGTGAAATATCAGTCAGTATACACTTTGAGGCAGAGAAAAATAATGAAGGGTTAAAGAGTCTAAGTACAATTATCATTTAATTTTGACACCTGAAAGATGGATAAGCAGACTGATTCGTAAGAGTAAGAATAAGAAGCGCAGGCCTGCATTCCTACCCTTTGCTCTCCTGTCTCAACCCCAGAGGCTGCACGTGTATCCTCATAAAGGCATTTGGCATCGTGAATGGTGATTCTTCGCAGACAATTGCATGGGCGAGATGACACTTTTTCTCCTTGTGTGATTACTGGAAATCATAACCAAACCTCACTTCGTGCCACTAAAAAGAAGTTTGTTTCTGATTTATGGCTTTCAGATATTCTCTGTGACCAACAACACAGAATGCGGGAAGTTACTGGAGGAAATCAGATGTGCGCTCTGCTCTCCACACTCCCAGAGCCTTTTCCACTCACCTGAGAGAGAAGCCTTGGGAAGAGACCCAGTGCTTCCCCTGCTCTGCAAAGACTATTGCAAAGAATTCTTTTATACTTGCCGAGGCCATATTCCAGGTATTACCAAAAAAAAAAAAAAAAAAAAAAAAAAAAAAAAAAAAAAAAAATTAAATCAGCTACTGCACAGTATTCTTCCAAGATCCCTGTTCCCAATTGCATGCTTAGGAGATGGTAGACTTTATCTCGACTTTCAAAATACCTATTTTTACCTCAAATGTGTAATCTTTTATTGCTGCCAAAAGGATTACTGTCATGTCAGCCTACGAACCGTACGTCGTTTTGTTGAAATAGTTGACATTTCTTGTTAAACCCATAACTTGGTTGGTCATCTTATGGTTGGTCGTCTTTACCTAAGCTGGATTATCGGTACAAATTTCTTGTTGGTGTCTTTACCCATCAGTGTCGATATCAAGACAGCCAGCTCCTCTTCTACGCAGCTGATGTGTAAGTGAAAATTGTCCATTGACTTTTAAGGTATTTCCTTAAATAAAATAGAATTTGAAATCCCCCCAAAAGTAACCCCTGACAAAGCACTCTAACATATAATAACTCAGTTGCTCCTCAAATACCCTGTGAGATAGATAGGAGAGATGGAGTTATTTCCATTTGACAGATGAGGCAAACTGAGCCTCAGGAGAAGTGAGATGCTTTAACCAGAGTTGCACAATGAGAAAGTGAGAAGCTAGACGAAGTTCAAGTTCTTATGCTTATAGAGTCCCAAAGATACATGGTCACTATCATATTTTGGACTCTAATAAACATACAGGTTCTTGGGTGTTGATTAATTTTACCATCAGAAGTTTATAAACCCTGGTGGTTGTTGCTTCAGTTGGAAGAATCAACACAGAGGTAGAAAAGAATTTAACGAGGCAGATTGTGTTAGTTAGACAGTCACACACAAACAAATTACTGAAGCCACCAGTTTATAAAACTCAATGGCACTGATGTGAAAAAGACAAGCTTTAAGAACTGTAGGATGCACTTGGGGAGTTTTTTTTCACTGCTATGCACATTTTACTTTTTTCTGTGACCCAGAAAAGTGTAGAGTTTTGTATTTTTTTTAATAGAACTCCCCTAATAGCCTAAGAAAACATTTTGACTCGGGTTGCTTGCTTCCTTTAGTGTACCATAACATATATCTAAATCCATTCAATGTGAAAATATTATTATTGTCTTTATAAACTACAGCCATGTTTCTAAGGCTTTCCTTAAACCAGCTGTTTCTTCCTCTTTATCACATTCCCCTGAAGCAAAGTAGAATAGGTCACGGTTGCCTAGATGGCCTGCCGAGAAGTGATAACAGATTAGGTCCCATGAAGGTTTGCTGCAAATTTCCAGACTGGAAGGTTTACCTTTACCACTAGACGTTGACAATGATATTGACACTCAGCATTTTTATCAACCTTTATCTATAAATACCACTAGTGGATAAATACCACTAGGCTGGGTTTGGGGACTCATCTGTGGGGGACTTCCTATGTTTGAAGTTATTTTAGCTTCCAAAACAAACAACAAAAAGCAATATCCCCTGAAAGAGAGAGCACAGCAAACAGCTCAGGAGCCAGAACTGCAAACTCCTTGCTCCCCAGATCAACATATGTGGTGACGAATGACAAATTTATTTTTCTACAAAGTTTGTATATATGTAAAACTGCTGAAGTGCATCAAGATGTCAAGTGCTTTTTGTGGCCACCCAGGCTGCCTTGAAAGATAACCAGATGAAAGCTCCACTCCAGTGGTGGATGGAGCAGCAAGGGTGCTTCTCAGGGCCAGGCCAGCAGGCTTTGGCAGCGAACAGCAGGGGCTGCCTCTGCATCCATCAAATGCTAATAATTGCTCTAAATACTTGTCCCCAAAGTGAGCTGGAATAACACACTCTTTGTGTTACTTCTGTTGATCAATTTGTTAGCCAGACTGATCCTTGGCATGTAGGTTACCATTTCTTAAAGTATGATGAATAAGATGATAATCCTCCCCTCAGCCCTGACCCCCAACACAGACGGCCCTTTAGGATTCTAGAACACTCATTTTCAGAAATTGCTCAAAAAGCAAATCTGTAATATTTTTACCTTCTGAAGTCTATTTAATGACATGATTTGCTTTTCTTCAAAGTTCAAAATTGTGAAAAACAGCTACTTTGTAATTCTTCACAAATTTTTATTTGTAATTCTCATTATTAGCCTCAGTTTTCTGCCAATCAAAAACACGAAGAGGAAGGGACTTTAAAGGTTGTAGTTCCTGCTGTGGGACAGTGGGTTAAGAATCCTGGCATCGCCATAGCTCTGATGTAGGTTGCAGCTACCTGTTCAGATTAGATCCCTGGCCCAGGAACTTCCATATGCCACGAGTTCAGCCAATAATAATAATAATAATAGTAATTCCAGTGACATCTTCATTTATCCCCCCATCTCAATACATAAAGAATTAAATACATAAACAACCTATCCCTTTGCTTCACCCTCATGGCTTTAAGAAAGTACCACTCACTTCGAGATACAAGTATATCTGAAAGATAACTACTTATTTTCACAAAAAGGAAAAAAAGAAGTTAAAAAGTTACTACAGTGAGGATAGAGTTTTATTCCTCATAATATTCTCCAGTTGTGAATTTACTCAGGGAGATACTCTTAACACTTCTAAAAATCCAAAATTATGTTTAAAAAAACCCACAAGGGCTCCCTTCTCATCACTCCAGGTCTCGTCTTCTTCCTGAATTACGATGAACAGAGGAGATACTTTGCTGTTCACTAAGCGAGGGCATAATACACTCTGGAAAGCATATGAAAGGACATCTCTGGGCCTTGCTTCTTCCTTCACACTCATTATCATAATGATTTGTATCATTCTTGGACCAGACTGTCATCTCTCAGCTGTAGGTTATGGTAGTGTGAAATGTCTGTACACAATTAGTTCAATTGGTTTAATCCTGTTGCTAAAGAGGCCAAGGTCAAGGATTTGATTCCATTGAGTTTCTCGAGTCCACAGCCACTCCTGACCCCAGTCAGATAGCTTACACATGTGTCTCATTAGTCCCCAAGACAGCAAGCCAGAGCGGCTCTGAAAACACCCAAATCCACCCCCTCTGCTAGAAAATGCTTTCTGGTGCGGACCTTAGGGCAGGGTGGGATTGTTTTTCATTTTTTCCTTGTCATGATGGACAGCATATATAATGAGGAAAAATAACTTTTCTCTAGCATACATATTCAGAGAAGAGCTAGAGCTTAGAAAATTGCACAGGGACTATTTATTTACATGTCAGCATTTTATAGGGTGCTTTGTGGCATGGTAGGACTGGGTTTATGGTCCAGGAGAAGAGTTACAGTTCCAAAACATTTGATAAATTATCAGGAGTTGTAAGAAAATTACAGCTGCTGGAAGCACCAGCGACTGCCACCGTTAGTGGATTTGGTTATGTGATGACGATCTAGGGTGAGCGAATCACGTTCAGTAAAACGCTGTCTTCAGTGGTTCCTTCCAAACAGAAGAGGACCCTTTGGTAAATTTTATCTTCTCTAACAATAAATGTTAGCCCCATGTCCTGAAATCAGATCCCTTTTGGCTCTTCAGAGAAAAATATATCTTATCACTCTCTGAAAAATTGAATCATTTAAGGTAAAGTACTAATCCTGAAAGTATTAGACATTTCAATGCAAATGTCATAATTGTCGGAAAAACGCCCACGTTTTTATGTAAAAGTGTTCTGCGTTGGCTTCCTTCTTCTCATTTGGATGATTCAGTTTGTCTAGATAGTATACAAAGCTTGGAGTAATTCATTGTTAACATATTGGTTCGGTGTGGTTTAATTTGCTAAGAGTACATAGTACTCTTGGAGTGACAGAGTTTATGAATCTACCCTCATTCATCTTCAGATGTTCCATTTGAAAATCATTTCCATTTCCTCAGGTTTGCCCTAGCTAAGAATTCCTTATAGAATGGAATTAGTCACCAGCATTGTTCATTCATTTCCTCTTAAGATAGTATATAGGTTTGCAGACTGTAATGCTGATAAACAGAATTTAAAAAAAAAAAATTCTTTGAAATTGCACTTTGAAGTTTTTCTGTGACCTCCCCCCCCACCCCACCCCCGCAAACATCACATTAAAACAAAACTTCTCCTTCACACATTCAGTTGTTAACATATCCATAGTAGGATGGTCTTCCTGCATGTGTAATATTGACATTGAGAACTGCCATATATATCCCCCCACAGGATCTGTCTAGCCCCAAACTGTGAAAAATGTGATTTAGTAACTTTCCTTCTTTTTACCTCGAACAGAATTATTTAACACTACTGGGCAGTTTTCATCTGATGCTTGGCCATTAAAGAATGGAGGAGAAAATTTACCTTTTGCAAAAAGTGAATTGCTGAAGATGAGTCAATGCTATCGCAGCCTTCATTCCTCTCCTTAATTCTAATCCCTGGATTTTTTTCAAAGATAACCTCCTTCCAGCTGCCTTGCCCCTCCCAGGGAGCACCCTTGCCAGCTGCCATGCCTCCTTGTTCTGCCCACCCCCAACACACACACACACACACACACAGACACACAGAGACACCTGCTGTTACTTGCCTGATTGCAAAAACAAGATGTTTCTCTATAGCTTAGTCAGATATTGGTCTTGAAGAGTCTGTCTCAGAAATTTAGGGGTGATACATTTCACCCAAACGTTAGGTCAAAATGTATATTAGTTTTTAACCATTTAGGACCCTTGGATTTCAAGATTAGAATTGAAGAACAATAAAAACAAATTTAAAAAAAAAAAAGAATTGAAGGCCTAGAACTAGCTCATAGAAAGTAAACTTTTTAGTATTTTTCATGTTCCATTGATAAGCCTCACTTGTTTGTCCCCAAATTCTTGTTCTTACAGACTTGCATCCATTATACTACTTTTAAACTTCAACTAAGTTACCAGGTGTCTTTATCACAAAACTGATTGGGAGTAAAATAATTTAATTTGTTAGGTAAAAATCAAAATGTCTTTCTTGATCATTATTTTTCTCCTTAGAAAGTGTTTAGTACTGTAGGGAAAAAGTGCTGAGTAGACATCAGATGATCTTGCCAGTGCAATATAAGGTGATTGAGGAGGCTTGAAAATAGTGTCAGTGCTTGTTATAAATTAATTAATCTTAATTAACAATTAATCTTATTATAGATTAATGCTGGGTTCGTATTAGGTCTATTTCTTCTGAGCCTTTTAAGATATCCAACACAATAGTATTTCACTTTTACTGCAATTCTTTACTCTTGGTTGAAAAAGAAATGGGAATTCCCACTGTGGTGCAATGGGATGGGTGGTGTCTCTGCAGCACCAGGACACAGGTTTGAGTCCTGGCCCAGGACAGTGGGTTAAAGGATCCAGTGTTGCTGCACCTGTGGCATAGACGGCCCGGGAACTCCATAAACTGTGGGGCAGCCAAAAAAGAAAATCAATGGAGGAGTTCCCGTCGTGGTGCAGTGGTTAACGAATCCGACTAGGAACCATGAGGTTGCGGGTTCGGTCCCTGCCCTTGCTCAGTGGGTTAACGATCCGGCGTTGCCGTGAGCTGTGGTGTAGGTTGCAGACGAGGCTCGAATCCCGCATTGCTGTGGCTCTGGCGTAGGCCGGTGGCTACAGCTCTGATTCA
Source organism: Sus scrofa (assembly GCF_054392235.1). Classification (NCBI taxonomy): domain Eukaryota; kingdom Metazoa; phylum Chordata; class Mammalia; order Artiodactyla; family Suidae; genus Sus; species Sus scrofa. Next base: position 90,121,464 of record NC_139390.1, on the reverse strand, counting down.
ACCCCTAGCCTGGGAACCTCCATATGCGGCGGGAGCGGCCCAAGAAATAGCAACAACAACAACAACAAAAAAAAAAAAGACAAAAAAAAAAAAAGAAAATCAATGGAGATCATAAATCCCCAATGTTATTCTTTCCTTTTGTTTTTGTCTATAGATTTTTCTTAGAATCTACATATTTTTCCTAAAAATTCTTTCCCTGTCCTTTGTCCTTCAAGTGCAGTGTTTTTACCATGACCCTAAATATTTCTACTGAGTCTTTTTACATTTTTTTAAAGGTTTCCTTCAAACTACTGCTGATGAGTTTTGCTTTTATTATGCAAGAAAAGATGGTGGCTTGTGCTTTCCAGATTTTCCAAGAAAACAAGTCAGAGGACCAGCATCTAATTACTTGGACCAGATGGAAGAATACGACAAAGTGGAAGACATTAGCAGGTTCATAAAGCTAAATGTTCTTTAATCTTAAAAAAGAAAAAAGTAGCAAATCTTGAGGACTGGCTGTGCTCACATCCAACAGCTGTATCTTCCAGCTGTTTTTTTTTTTTTTTTCTTTTTGGTAGTTTGCTTCTCTAAAATCATATTCCCTTAAATGCTTTTAATGCTGAGACCATTAATCTTCTGTTATGAGCTTGGCTTCCCTATGATTCATAGGAATTTTATGAGAATAATTTTAAACCTGAATTGTATGGTTATTGTTAGCTTATGGCGCTGTGGAAACATTCAGCACCGTGATTATTAGCAAATCAGAGTTTTATAAATAGATCTTAGAGCTTTCTCTCTGTGTGCCTTTTCATAAGGTTTAATCATGGTGAGTAAAGCGAATTTGAATTATTGTCACTGAAAGATGAGATTGTGAGCTTGTGAAATTTTAAAATATGTATGTTATTTTGATTCTCTCCTTTACGTTCAGATTGAAGGCTTTTTGAGGGTTTTTGGTTTTTTTTCCCCCACTGAAAAGACTTTGAAAGGCCATATTGTGACGTGGGATTAGCAGCCCTTCATGATTATGGAAACCATTGATTCCTAGAGGAAATATATCTTGAAAAGGATGCTAAGGGCATCCCGTACCTCCTTCATCGCAAGCAAAGCTTACTGGTTTTCTTTAATTTGTTTAGAAAGCATAAGCACAACTGCTTCTGTATCCAGGAGGTTGTGAGTGGGCTGCGCCAGCCTGTCAGCGCCCTGCATAGTGGGGACGGCTCACACCGTCTCTTCATTCTGGAAAAAGAAGGTTACGTGAAGATACTTACCCCTGAAGGAGAAATTTTCAAGGAGCCTTATTTGGACATTCACAAACTTGTTCAAAGTGGAATAAAGGTTGGCTTTTTAAATTTTATTTATCTTTGCTCTGGCTATGTTAATTTTATTTTAGTGTTATCCTAACTAGAAGTATTTCTTTGTAATAAAAGAAAGAATATAGGAGAAAATAAGGAGAACAACATAAGGGAACAGTAATTATGGCAACTAAATCAGGACACTGACATTACATTTTGAATGTTATTCGGGAACTGTTGAGCAGTGCAATCAGATTGATATTTTGACATGGTTTCCATATGTAATTTACAGACTTAACTCTTGGTTTTATAAAGTATTTGTTTAAATATCGTTTAACAGGCATAATACTTAGAATTGTATAGCAGCATTTGCTAGCAGAACCAAAGAGGTCTTTTGATCATTTTGGCAATCGCAAATCATTCTTTTGCTGCATCTGTGTTTGAGTCTCTGTCATAAAAAATGCTCCTTATATTGTGATTTCCTTGTGCAATGTTTTTACAGGTAAGTCAGATATTTTATTTATAGTTGGCCACCTTTATAATATCTAAGCACATCTATTTGCCTTCTTTCCCACTTCTCCACTTTGAATTCTCACATTAAATAATCTAGTAGGTGTGTAAATAAAATTGTCAAAGTTTGTTTCACAAAAGGGTAACACAGTACTATATTAGCAGTATTAGCAGTACTAAGGTGTCCGCCAAACTAGCATTTGAAAATTAAGACTTAACAGCTCATGACTGTTTCAGAGTGAGACAAATTAACTGTATGATTTAGAAAGAAGTGGTTATCTTTTTCATTTCTAAACTGGAAACAAAATTAAAGGAGGATTTCTACTCATATAGGAATAAGCTCCTCTTTGCTTTGTTGAGCTCTATGCAAAGGTAAGAACATCAAGACCAGAAGAAACAAATCCAAAAAATATAAATATATTCCTGATATCTATCTATTCAGTACCTACCATGTGAAATAATTAGGATGACTCAATTAGAGTACAGAGAATGCCTATTGTTGGGACCACCCAGCCTCAAGGTCATGTTGTGACAGCATCACCAAGGCGTACTGTGAAGAGAAGTACCTTATGGTACTTGTGGTCCTGTAAGGAAAGGGGCTTTGGCACCAAGGCACAGATGGTGTGGAGAAGCCGTATAAAACAGGCGTTTTAGCTTTCTCCCAATAAAAATGTTCATTACAGTTCCCAGCAAATAATCAAAAGTCTTTTAAAATGAAGCATTAATGCTTTGCACATCAGAGTTCAATAAATACACTCTGAAATGGGTTCTGATAACTCACTGCCAGTGGTAGCTAATGAGCAAACAATAAAGATTCAGCAGCAAAGGCCATTACTCACTAGAAGGGTTTTTCTTACCATGAAAGTTAAGCATGTTATCTATAAAATAAAAAATTGGGGAAAATATTTTAAAAATCATCACCTATAATCCCACCAAACAGGAATACCACTATTAACATTTTTATATACTTTCTTCCAGTTTTCATATTAAAATTAAATGAATTTTTCATGACTACAAAAGTAACAGAAGTCCATATTCATAAATGTAAAAATAAAGATCATATTTTCTTGTAGCTTTTTTTCCTAAGAAGCTTTAAAATAAAATTGAAAAAAAAAAAAATAAAATAAAATAAAATTGAAATCCAACCATATTTACATCTTTTTAGCCTTCTTTTTTCACCTAACAATATATCATGAGTGTGTTACCGGGCTTGGAAACTGTTCTCAAAAACTTAATTTTTGGAGTTCCCGTCGTGGCGAAGTGGTTAACGAATCCGACTAGGAACCATGAGGTTGCGGGTTCGGTCCCTGCCCTTGCTCAGTGGGTTGATGATCCGGCGTTGCCGTGAGCTGTGGTGTAGCTTGCAGATGCGGCTCGGATCCCGCTGTTGCTGTGGCTCTGGCATAGGCGGGCGGCTACAGCTCCAGTTGGACCCCTAGCCTGGGAACCTCCATATGCCGCGGGAGCGGCCCAAGAAACAGCAAAAAGACAAAAAAAAAAAAAAAAGAAAAAAGAAAAAACTTAATTTTTTATCTTTTTTGCACGTTCCACTTCCTTACTATGAAGTATTTAGGGTGACCCCAGTATTTTCTTATCATTGTAGATAATGTTATTTATCATTCTTGTATGTATTATGTAATCTGATCATGGATGATTATTTTGAAATTTACTGATAGAAGGAGCATTACTGAGTTGAAGGACCTATGCTGTGATACATGTTGCCTGTTTGCTCTAAAATATAATGTATCTTTAGGTATTTGAAAGAATAATACATAGTTTTCTGGTACTATTTTACTTAAGATGTTGGTGCTAAAAATATGTGTGTGATCAAATATAAGTGAAAGAAACAGACTCAGAATACTTGAAAATTTTGTTGTAAGAAGTGAAAACTTGATGTTCTTGTCTTTACTTCAATTTAACTGCCTAAAGAATGCCTTCCTTCTAATTAGAGTTACTTCAGCGTCCCTCTCTTTTCATTTACGCCCATTCATTGGGATATGAATGAAAGTTTGTCTTCTCTGATGTTGAGACATCTCATCATGCAATAAAATTGCACAAGCCAAGTTACGACAGTGCCGTGATTCTGCAGTATGTTGGTTCCACAGGCGTCTGGGAACGCTGCAGAACCCTATTTGGCCCTCTTTTCCTAGGAGAGCTGCAAGGCTCCTGTACCTAAAATAAACTTTAGAATCCATTCTTCTACATATTTCTATGTAGATATACATATTTCTACATGTCGATGACAAAATGTGGTGTCTTTTAAAGTTCATATTTTGGACTCCCTAGTATTTGCCAGTTAGTAGTATCAATAAAATAGGAATCTATTACATGCATATTTGAGTATATATTGTATAGCAAGTAATAATATCATATCCTTATCACCTTAAGTGGGTTATTCTACAACTGGTCTTTATCTCAGTCTCTAAGGAACTCCTGTCACAAGTCACAGATGGGAAGTGTTAGAAGTGGCTACTGTTGGTTTGATGAGGCAAATGCCAACACATTCATGAGCTGCTTACTCCAGTGATTTTTGTGGTCTGCCCCTCGGAAATGTGGAAGTAAAAAGCTTATCACAACTATTTCAGTGCAATTCTTCAGGCTTCTTGGTATGTGAATAGTTAGTGTGTTCATGGCAGTATTCTGTGTTTGTCAAGGATCATTTTGCATAAATAATGCAAGTAGGAATTTTCATAAATTATTATGCATATCACTTCTCTATTCTTACAGTTTTAAAAATCCTGAGAAGGAATCTAGTTATTTTAACAGACTAAAGGGTTGATCACAGTATTCAAATCACAAAATTAATCATGTATAATAAGCCCAAGCTTCGTATGTTTGAAATAACTGCAGAACAAACCACAGTGGTGATCCCCCCATGACAGTAATTAATGTCCAAGATGAGTATATTAAATCAGACATAAAGAAGAATTCTTGATTATAAGAGTTTCTGAAAGCCAGTGCTGGGTATAAGGGAATCTTGAATTTCTTTTCTGCTAATTATAAATTAAGAAATAACAATGATTTCTGTCACTTGGTAAAGGACTGACCTTTTTGTGGCAAGGAGCTGCGTTTGGTTGATCTCCTTAAATCTCTACCAGCCCTGATTCTTACACCACCAGAGAAGGACAAGTCATTCAGGGAATTTGGACAGCTCCTTCCTAATTGGGTCTTGACTGAAGCTAAAAATATGGTGTCTTGTCTTTAAACACTCTGATTATGCTGCCTATATTGTAGGAGATTTCAACACCCTGTGAGCATAGCGGTCTACATTTCATGGAGCAAAATTTATGTGCAAAAATGCAAAGCACCAGCTACAGAACCGACCATTTTTTTTGCTATAGGAGATAAATTGTAGAGTTGAATTAAGGGAATACATTCTATGCCATATGAATGTAAATTTCCATTTCATTGAGGAATAGGTGATTCCAATCACAACAGCTCAAATCCTTGAAAACTGAGCTTTTTGAAATTGCCAAGCGTGAGTCAGATATATGTTTTAAAACTAGCTAATGGTGTGCTAGATCTTTAGTGATAGTGCATGGGACAAGCTGACCCCTAATGCTGACCTTATCAAGAATGGTTCAAGTGTCCAACTGGTGATCAGACTAAAATCTTCATTTTGTGTGTGTGTGTGTGGTGTGCGAGTAGGGGGCATAGACCTTGTTTGTCGATGTTGTTTTATCCCAAAGAGGGAAATTCCATGATCCTGGTGATCCGAGATCTTTATAGTGAGCTTATCTCTGAATTCAGAGTCAGTCCTTCTGGCAAGTACAAGAACTAGTCTCATCTATGCGAAATGCTTGAGAATGGTCGGCCTGTGGTTCTCGAGAATGGCTGCACTGTTGAATTGTCTGGGAGCTTTAGACAATCCTATTTTCCAAATTAAATCAGAATATTTGGAGCTGGAACTCAAGCATCAGTTCATTTTTAAAGCATTTCCAGGTAATTTCAATGTGTAGCCAATTTGAGAACCACTGGTCTAGACTGAGCCTCACCCATGGGTCAGCTGAATTGGGAATGAGACCCATTTTCTCTGGCTGTGGCCACACCATATTACTAAAGTGACTACTGGTAGCAAATTGTTGGACACCAGCTGTCATTGTCCTCTACCTGTCATTTACTTGACCTCCACATATTACTTGTCCACTTTGAGTGAAAAGAAGAGTTAATTTAGGCAGCATGAAAGATTCTTGATACCAAAGTTTGAAAAATGATGTTTAAAAATCTCCACAGTTCATTCTAATGGGACATGGCTTTACCCATTTTTCCTCTTTTTGTTCCTTTTGGGAATCTGGTATTCAGTTGGTTGACAACATTGTTCTCATTCTTGTTCCTAAAATATGTAGTTTGCTATTATATCTGAAAACCCTTGTTAAAAAAATGACAGGGATACCGGAAGTTACTTAAGTGTCATCTCACCAGACGTCCCGACTGTCAAGAATCTAAAAGCCAGCCTTAGCTTTGCAGGTGTGCCTGCCACACTCAAGATGATCTTGAGTCTGTCACCTACAGGGTGACATCGTCCCCCCCATCCCCCCGAGAAACTGACACCCAGTTTTCCTGGGCGATCAGAGGACTCACATCCACGGCAGCCCTTTTGGCCTGCAGCGTGCAGCAGACAGAGCTAAAGACTTGTCTGTCACTGGGACAAGTGTGCCTAGACTCCTGTCCCTCTCTATCTGCTTGGATCCTCATTTCAAAAGATGCTTTTCAAGGCAGTCCTTCTACCAGGGGAGGAGAGGACGTAAGGCTGAAAGCTGCAGATTGTCCGGGTGAGTGAGCCCATTGACATGGGGCTCTTGAGAGACAGCATGGAGGAGGATGCAAGGTGCCCTGGGGCAGGAGCCCACGGGCAGCCTCTGATTTCACATGCTTGCAAATCACCCGCATAGTTATGAGCAGCGCAAGTTAGTGAAATCCAAGAGCTCATTGGCCCACTGGATTTGATGTCCTACTTTTCTGAAGCTTATCAGAGACCTTACCTTTCACATCTTCCTCTGTCTTTAACTGGTGATCTATAGTAGCCCATGAAATGTTTGTGTGCTTTTGTTCAAGTGAAGTGAGTCAGAGCATAAATGAGAAGCAATGTTCTTTTCAAAACTTGTATTGGAAATATAACACACACACAGACACACACACATATGATGATGCTTGGGTCTCATAGCAAATGCTTTCTCAGGAAAGTTGTTAGAACTCTGCTTTTAAGCATACTTTTTAGGTTGGGAGAAAGTGTGTGTTTGGTTGAAAGAAAGCAGCAAAATATATTTAACATATTTGGTAAATATTGCAATAGAAACATCACCATTCTGGAATGTTCTTTTTTTTTTTATGTTTGTGACCTATCAAATTATTGCATCAGAAGTTATTAAATCTCATCTGAAAGAGAATTGCTTTAGTGGTGGAAATAACCATTAGATACCTTCATTCTAAAAGTAGTAGACGAGATCGGGCTTGGGCTTATCAGACACAACCTTGAATAGATTTACAAGGAGATCCTGCTGAATAGCATTGAGAACTATGTCTAGATACTCATGTTGCAACAGAAGAAAGGGTGGGGGAAAAAATTGTAACTGCAATGTATACATCTAAGGATAACCTGACCCCCTTGCTGTACAGTGGGAAAATAAAAAAATAAAATAAAATAAAAGTAGTAGAAAGTTAATGAATGGTCTTCAAAAACTTTTAAATGCCTTCATTTTGGGGTAAAAATCTGATTCTGAACCATAAAAATGTAGATCCACATGTAAATTTTTTTACTGAATTTATTTTTTATATTAAGATAATAGTGATATATTAAACCCAACTATCTTTATTTTATTGAGTGTGGCTGACACTATATCAAACTGGCCTATACCTTGAAAAATGTTGTTTTCAGTTTTTGAATAAGTCTATCTCATTTTCAATCACTGTGAATGTCCACAGAGAGATCATTTTTCTGTGAAGCAAAAGGTCCCTTGGTCATGTGAAATAATCTAGTCTAATTTTCTCTTTAGTTAAATTAGTTGCATTTCCGGCACTCTTTTTTATTTTGGCATTTGCAATTCTAGTGATAAAACATTTTAATAAATAGAAATGGACATAGATGCCAGTATGAGCCAGTTTAATCCATAAGTTATTCTCCAGCATGCATGATGTTTTTTTCATGGAAGCAGAAATTGGAGTATGCAGGGTCCCTCCGGTTGAGTAGAGAAAGACCCGCCTTCTCCTGCATTTTTAGTCCCATAAGTCACAGCTGAGGTGAGGAAAGTCTTTTTATTTATCTAAGACTTGAAAGGCAAAGGAAATAGAGCCTGTAAATCTTAGAAGTCCTATGTAATCATTTAAAACTAATGAAAAACTAAGAAATCTTTACTCTAGGAAAGGTCGCTGCCATCTTTAAAGAGCATCTGTCTGGATACAGCAGCCACCACCTCACTGTAAATGACTAGAAAGAGAAGAGAGAAGGGCTGCTGATAATGTCCAGTGGCCGGGTTTTCCAGTGGCTCTATTATCTCATGAAAAGGAAATCACAAAGCTACCTCTCAATAGTAGAGGGAGTACAGCCCTCCCTTTGGGAGACCTTCAGTAGCTTTTCTTGCCCAGTGGTATAGATGGTCTTCAAGCCAGCCACGTTGTTAGCAAGGACGCTCTCGTGTTTCTTACTAATCCTGACAGCCATTTTTTAAAGCACTTACTTTGCTACCCTATTACCAGAGTACCTCTGTAATCCTCCCAGGAGCCCCGAGAGGCAGGCATGAATATCCCACTTCACAGACGAAGAGACTGAGGTCCAGAAGTTAAGGAAACTGCGCACGAGAACACCGCCAGCCAGTAGCAGAGCTGGATTTGCAAGGCAGTTGTCAGACCGCAGGGCTCTGCTGCTCTGTGCTTTTAAACAGCAGCGCCTCCTGGGAGGGAAGATTGGGGAGCACGTTCAAGAAGCAGAGCTAGGTGATGGTTGGTGTAGGCCCGCTCGTGCTACTCATCCTGGCTGGCTAGACAGTGAGGAGGCTGTCAAGCATGCAGACTCATGCTTGTCACTGCGTTCAGACCCTGTGCTGGCTGTTTGACTCCAGGCTTGTTGTTTAAAACTGTAGGCTTGGTTCTTCATCTGCAGAATGGAGATAGTACAAGGTTGTACCTACCACTTTACATGCACAATCTCATATGAATCTGAAGTACTTTGAAGTACTAATGAAGCATTAGCTGTTCATCATCTATCATATGAACATGAAAAGAATTGGAAGGAAAGGAAAAAGTGCCCAGCCCTCAGAATGACTCACAAGCTCCAGCGACCACTGTTAACTATTCTCCCCGGGATTGAACAGTTCCCCCCCCCCTTTATCTGGGATTGGTTGATAATTGCTGGAAACTCTATGATGGTATTAGCATTTGCACCAAAATTACATGGCAGTTCTATGGAAACAAAGTTATTGGTGAATGTGTGTGGGTTTTCTTCCATTGGCAAAGATAAACCCCGAATATATTTTTATTTAAATGTAAAACTAGAGGAAGAAAACGTCTTCATTTTTACACCATCACCTTTTGGCATTTAGGCATATGGCCTTGCTCCCTACCTCATCAAGCAGAACCCCCCAGTTCTGAGTTTCTCAGGGCACATGCCTAACAGCAATTAAGCACAAAGCAGCTAACACAGGAGCATGGCAACAAGCTTTCATCAGCATTTCCTTGCTTTCAGAGTAGTTTTTCTCAACCTGGATATTATAGTAATGTAGGTCTTTTTGTGTGTTTATTTTGGAACATGGTTTGTGTCACTCTGCCATAGAGTTAATAAATTGTAGGATTTGCAAAGGAAATATACTGAGGCTGAAAACTAAGAAGGCTCATATTTTTGCCCACTAGCAGCTATTGCTCAAAGCACAGATTTAGAATCTCAGGATTTGGGAGTGGAGCAGTTGGGCAAAGTTACTGTGAAATTAACATGTAATGTCATGATTCGAAGAGTATTACTCAACATAATTAAAAAAAAAAAAAAAAAGTAGATCGGGGAGTTCTGTTGTAGCTCAGCAGAAACGAAATCTGACTAGTATCCATGAGGATGCAGGTTCCATCCCTGGCCTCATTCAGTGGGTTAAGGATCCAGGGTTGCTGTGACCTGTGGTGTAGGTTGCAGACAGACGAGGTCCAATTCTGAGTTGCTGTGGCTGTGGCTGGTGTAGGCCAGTGGCTACAGCTCCAATTCAACCCCTAGCTTGGAAACCTCCATATGCCTCAGTACTGTGCTAAAAACACACACACACACACACACACACACACACACACACACACACAAAAGTAGATCAGTAAAATGTACTATAAAGTCAGGGAAGAGAGAAGTTTAAAGGAAGGTTTCAAAGGTAAACAACACATCACACATCAGTTAATTTATCATGAAATGTGCTGGAGTTTAGGTGCAAGAATATATAAATGGAATGACCACAAATACCTCCCTCTCAGACCCCAGGTTACAGTGGATGCTTTTCCCATCTCATTAATTGAATATTTTATAGAAAGCTTCCTAAATCTGTAAGCATGTTTGCTCCTTGGTTTGTGTCTTCCTATCTAAGACCAGTTTGGGGATTTATTTATGTAGCATTTTGCTTCTAACAGATTTCTTTCATCTTTGCATTTATATACTAAATATAGAGAGATTTACTTATAAAATATATAACTTTATGTGCAATAAATAAATTACCATTTACTATAATATATTTTAATATATTCTTTGGTAGTATTCATCAATTGACATTTAGTTTTGACTCTTTTAAAGTCTGAACGTCTGTGATTATGTTGAACTGTCATAGTGGCCAGAACTGAGGACATTTTAAAAAACTGGGTCACTGCCCAGAAATTAAAACCATCTTCAGAGAGGCTCTTTATTGAGACCGTAATGTGTTATAATGAGAAAAGCTTGACAAAGTCTTTTTCAGAGTTCCTGTAGTGGCTCAGTGGAAACGAATCTAACTAGCATCCATGAGGATGCAGGTTCCATCCCTGGTCTCATTCAGTGGCTTAATCTGGCACTGCTGTGAGCTGTGGTGTAGGTAGCAGATAAGGCTCAGATCTGGCATTGCCATGGCTACAGCTCTGGTTTGACCCCTAGCCTGGGAATCTCCATATGCCTCAGGTAGGGCCCTAAAAAGACAAAATAAATAAATAAAGTCTTTTTCCAAATCATGTCATTTTCTATCCCAGCTTGACTTTGTAATACTAGGTAACAGTAAGTATGGTCACAGTGACTTTCAGGAATTACTATCAAAAAGGAGATAAAATTTTATTCAAAATTTTATTCTGTTTTATTCTGAGCATGCCTTATAAATTAATTTTAAATTAATTCATTTGCTCATTTTAAAATGTGCAATTCCACAGGCATAAACTTCAAGTCACAGAAACTCTATACAAAAAAACTATTTGTTTAAGATAAAATATGTGCTAATTACTCTATCATACATAATCATAGTAGAATAAGAACAGAAAAAGAGAACATCAATGAATTTGATATAAAGTAACATCATCATTGAGGCAATTAAGATTATTTAATCTGATTGCAAAACTGAAGCCAATAAACTGGAGCTATTATATAAAAATAAAACATGGTGACAAAGGATCTTAAAGGTTGATATTATTGCCTCAAAATTCTTGAGAGAAGAATATTCCTTACAAATATTCAATATTGAATATTCTGGCTTTCTCTCTGAGAATACCTAAATTCTTTACTTCTTCTTTAAAAAAAATTCCAATAAGCTATTTCTAAACCAGGCTCTTATCCTAAAGCACCTTTGATCCAAATGGATCACACACTTGAATAAAATGACATCTGTCCTCAGGCCATTTCTAGATAGAGAAAACACATCTGTTCTAAGAACCCTTAGCCAATGGTTGGAAACTGTTCAGAAGAATTCCTTTTAAAGAAAAAAAAGAAAGAAAAGAAAGTACTGTGTACACAGTGAAAAGGGAAGATGCTAGAGGTTGGAAAAAAATTGAGAGCACTAACCCTTAAGAGGATAAAAAGAGAACTGTGTTTAATTCCCATTAAATTATCAGCCTTTCTATGAAAGAATTGATAATGAGATTCCCTCAGTGCAAACATCTTTGTGGGTGGATGTGAACACACCTGTTCAGGAAAAGTGAAACAAAACTTGAACTGACTTCCCTCCACACACAGGTCACCAAACATCTGTCATAAGTTATCAATTACTAGCCTAGCCTGGACCCAAGGCTGTGACCTGAGGTTGAAAAAGCCGCATAGCTCATTCTGTCTCTCACCCAGTCTGTGGTTTTGCCCTGTACCACCATTAAAGCTTCTGTTTAAATCTCCAGGGGTTTGGAAGATCAGATTGACCCCGTGACATTAAAAACGTATTTACGTCCAGGGTTTCCATACGCACCACCCTGGGGCTGATCTTAGTTAGGATTTTGCAACTTGCAGTAATGCAGCTAGCTCCAAAAAGATCTACCCAGTAATTGGCATAGTTCCTTAATTGTATAAGTTCCTTGATTGTAACATAAAGACAAAGCTTCCTTTCCCAAGGAAGGTTTGAGTGTGTGTGTGTGTGTTTTAAGATTTTGGTTTCGATCAAATATAAGCACATATAAAGCATTTGCATAAAAGCAAATGAAACAAAGAAAGAAAAACAATTTTAAAAGTCTTATGGGGAGTTCCTATTATGGCACAATGGAAACGAATCTGACTAGGAACCATGAGGTGGCAGGTTTGATCCCTGGCCTCGCTCAGTGGGTTAAGGATCTGAGTTGCCATGAGCTGTGGTGTAGACGTGGTTTGGATCTGGTGTTGCTGTGGCTGTGGTGTAGGCCGGTGGCTACAGCTTCAATTAAACTCCTAGCCTGGGAACCTCCATATGCGGTGGGTGCACCCCTAAAAAGACAAAATTTTTTAAATAAAATAAAAGTCTTATGGGCACAACTAACTAGGTGAACTTCTTCCCTTGTGAATAATTATTAAAACTTTTGACAACCACATCAACTGTCAACGCCTTTGATCCCTCCTGTGTCACTTTACTGTAATGTCCCAGCTCAGTCGGGTATATGTGAGAACTATTCTCTGAGTGGCTAAGGCACTCATCCACTGAGTTTGCCCAGCGGTTGTGTGATTTGGTGCTTAACCTTCTGGGGTCTTTGCCTCCTCATCTTTGAAATCAGAGGACCAGACTAATTGATACCTTAGGTCTTGTCTAGCTCCAAAATTCTGTGAACTAGAAAGCAGTGCAAGTCTCCACCACTTTCCAAGAAAGATGTGGTAAAGAGAAGCGGTCAGTTTGACTCAGGCGTTGGCAGTTGACTCCGTGCTGGCCCAGCTCAGAGAGTTTGGGGCTTACTTGGCTGTATTCTGATTTTTTTTTTTTTTACCCTTTGTGCTGATGCAGAAACACAGGCAGTGTCTCCCAATGCAGAGCCCATGGGGCATCCTGCCACACTGACCTTTCTATAAGGGATGCTCACCGCTAAGTAAGGACAGCATCGCACCAGTCAAAGTTTTCAAAGCTGCGTAACTCGACATGGGACTTGGGGTTTCAGTTAATGGGGGCATCATGTCTTTAAGGTGTAGGAATAACTCAGTGGTTATATTTTCATACCTGGGTTTGAAGGTAAAGCTATCCCATGACCTTGAAATGGGTAGGGACTGGTGTGCTGGGAAGTGGTGTGGAGCTGGGTGGTGGTGAAGGAGAGTCATCATAAGAGAGCAGCTTTCAGAGCGTCTATGTGGTGTTGGCAGGGTGGGAGGTGTGCATTGGCTAAGGGAGGGGCATCCATGCTCTCTGAGGGACTTTGGCTTTTACTATGAATGAAATGGAGAATTGTTGGAGGATTTTGAACAGAAGAGTGACATGGTCTGACTTGAGTTTTCTATTTTTTCATATTTTTACATTTTTAATTTAATTATTTGTCTTCATCTTTTTAAGGCTTTATTGGGGGTGTAGTTGATTTACAATGTTGTGACAATTTCTTATTCTTTTTTTTTTTTGGTCTTTTTGCCATTTCTTGGGCCGCTCCCGCGGCATATGGGAGGTTCCCAGGCTAGGGGTCTAATCCGAGCTGTAGCTGCCAGCCTATGCCAGAGCCACAGCAACTCGGGATCCGAGCCACATCTGCGACCTACACCACAGCTCATGGCAACGCCAGATCCTTAACCCACTGAGCAAGGCCAGGAATCTAACCCGCAACCTCATGGTTCCTAGTCGGATTTGTTAACCACTGCGCCACGATGGGAACTCCCCAACAATTTCTTCTTTTTAAACAAGATCAATAGCAGCCACATAGAGCTAGCAGGCTGGGCAGGGCAGGAGCAGAAGCAGGCACATAGGGCTGAATCCTGGCTCTCTTAAGTGCTTGATGCCCATCGGCCTGGCATTGACCACCCCAGCCTCCGTTTTTCTCCTGTGAAACAAGAGGACGATAATAGCTGAGGTTCCTTTCATTTCCAATTTTCAAGGCCTCAGTACTTGGAGGGATATTTAGAAATTTCTCCTTTTAAATATAAGCAGTTTCACACATGGTATTTACATTCTTTCCTGTGGTTTTAAAATGCAGATTTTGAAACTCAGTACATTAGCAACATAGGATGTTTCATTGGCTCTGGAGAAAGGTTATAAATTACAGGAAAATATAAATTGTGGTAATAAAAGGGGGCTCACCCTATTCCAGCTGTAAATGATAATTCATGAAAACGGTAACCACAACAAAAGACTGTGCGTGCGCGCGCACACACACACACACACACACACACACACACACACACACTTTTTCCTTGGGAGGAAGGAAGCCAGGTGATTATTTTTTAAAAGGATAATTACAGTTGAATTTAGTATATAAGAGACCAAAATCCAAGTATCCTTAAGTCAGAGAGGCTTAAAATAACGACAAAATACAAAGGTAAGGACCCCAAATAAGGAAGATATGCAAATGGTGTCATAGGGAATTCCTCACTATTTAAATTATAAAATAATGACCTTACTTCTCAAGTGCCCATAATTCATTCTCCAAGTAGAATATTCCCAGATAGCCTCAGTGAGTTTGTTCCTTGTTTCTGCCAGTGGAACGGCATTTAATTAGTTTTTCAGGCTTTACATGAAGCTGGCAGAGGAAAAGAAAAAAGAAAAAAATCCTGTCTCCTTTCTACCTGCCTGTGAATCTACAAAAGTTAATCTGACGGTGGCAAGAGGAAACAAGATGTGAGACTTAAAAAGCGAGAGAGGGTGTGCTTGATCATTTGACTTGCACATGTAAGGATTCCAGAGCTGTGTTTCCTTGAGAGAAATCCCACAGTGCCAATTAACCGAACGTATTCCAAAACAATTCTCTGTTTGGAAAGAATAATTTTCATTGTGGGTGTTCCTTGAAATCGTATGCCTCATCCCCTGTTATTACTGAGATGTGTGCTATGCAATTCAAAGTACCAGCCTCGTTTCCACGCACTCTATAGATTAGAGCTGCATCCCACACACAGTGTCAGATAACCTGTTTTAATTTTGTCCAGCGCTCACATATTTGAACTTTCAGGAAGATTTTTTTTTTTTGAATGTGGACAAGCCATCTCTGCCTAATGTGAAACCAAATATTTCACGTCAGAATTATCAAAAACACTAAAAGCAGGAGATGTGCTTTAATCAAGAAATCGCTTTTCTTGCAAGAAATTTTAAAAGAAGTCCACTTTCCTGGCTGGGTTGAAATAGCATCTTCATTTTTCTTTGCAATAATGTGACGATGTTATTTGTCCTCCAGTGTGAGGCAAAATGGGACTAGAGAGGACTGAAAGGTTTCCCTAACTTGGGGAATGCATTCTCCATTTTATTAGGCTGTGTCCTCTCTCTGGGTTTCTGGAGTCTATTTTTTTAAAACCCAATAAATCATTTAACCAATATTCATTCTAAGATGTAATTTGGTGAATAGAATATATGTGCTTTTCATCAGGGCACACATCTTTTTTAAGGCTGAAACCACCACACACAAAGGATTTAATTCTGACAGACATTTGTTCTCAGCATAAATACTTTAGGGCCAATAGTTGTCCCCACTTAATCATGCTTCTTAAAAGTGAATTCCAGAAGACTTGAGGCCCCAAATGACCCCTGGTAAGGTGAGTTGTCAGTAAATTACTTTTATGATGTGCCCTAGGGAAGTAAGTCTGCTAGAAACTTGGTAGGGAGCTGACCCCCTCTTGCCTGTAGGGGGATGACCTTTAACTTTATCTAACCTTTGCATTTCTAATTCTAAATTTCTGGGAGGCATTTAGTCACATTGTTGGATATCATCAAAAAAAGGGAGACCTCTCCTGTGCCCATAAGATAGTATTAAGCGCACATTTGTGGCTAAACTTCTCAGTGAGGCATGCCAGGAAGGTTTTTTATTTCTATGGTTTACTTTTAAATACCAAACGGTTAATGAGTTGCAATATAAGTGAGTTCAAAACAGATTCATAGTTCAGTTATGACTGCCTTGGGTGACATTTGGGGAACACTAGAGAAAATGTAATCCCTGTAGTTTTGCCGATTTGAATTTACTGTGGCATTTGAAAATTTTTAAGAGCCATTAAAAATAAATGAAGATATTGCATCAGAGTACTTTATTTATTTATTTATTTATTTTTTTACAAAATAGTTACTGAGAACACACGTCTTGTCGACTTTTGTGCTGTCTTCATTATGAGAAAGCTTTTAATGTGCTTTGGGGGGATAATTGCATTGAAATTATTGAATGCAGGAATTTAGATTCAGTTTGGGATGGAAAGAATATACTTTTATTCGGCTGTCTTATACTGAAAACATTGGGAAATAGTGCTCTTTTTACAGGATATAAAATACAAAGTAATTTCTTGTTAATGATCAGGGGATAACAGGTAGACCCAGATGTATACATTTTAGTTCCATATATTTCTAATTTTCCTTCTTTTCCCATCCATTTTGGATGACAGAGGAAGGGCTAGGATGTTTAATTTTTTCCTAAAGAAAAGTATTTCATTGCTCAGTTTTATTGTTTATAAATGTATTATATATACATGTAAATACATGTACATATATATACATGTTATATAATAAAACATTGTATGGCTGAGTGAAATATTACTAAAGATAAGCTTTCCCCTCCCAGATTACACACCTAATTTGTAATCAGACAGTGTTTAGATATGTAAATACATAGACTAAATGTAGAATATTTCTATAATCTCTCTGATTTATATGTCAGATTGTAACGTAAGCAAAGCCAAGCAGTCTAAGCTTTGCATGTGATACCAACCCTTTGAAGAGTTCAACAATATGCAGTCATAGAAGCAATTAGTGTAAATTCAGTAATTTTTTAGTGGGGAAGGAAAGAGATCAGCAAATTCTTTCCTATAAACCAAAGGTTCTGGCTCAAGAGCTATATAAACAAGATGTAAGTTTTAAATAGAGTTTAAATGCCACCCAGGAGAAAAACTCAATGGTAAAGAAGTTGTCAACAGACAGGGAGCAATCTTTAAATGATGAAGAAAATATTAAACTGGGGACAGTAACGTTATGAATACACAAACATGTGCGCCCAGAAACTTTAGCCCAGAAGGTCCTCTCCCCCCACCCTATCCCACTGTTTAGCTTTGGATGTGGGATGTGTAGTAACAGTAAAACAGGATAGAGACGTAACTCACTGATAACCCGAAGAAGAGTTTACTAGAGAAAATAGCCATCGAATTCACAATTTTGAAATGAATTTGGAAGCAATCATTAACATACAAGAAATACCACATTAAGACATTAATATTCAACCTATCTTAGGCTGCTTGTTTTAATCCTACCAAAAGCATTCGTTGGTCATCACATGTGCTTCCATGGCAATATGGCTAGGTATTTTCTTGTGTGTGTGTGCGTGTGTTTGTTTTGTCACACATTCTGCATGCAAGTGTCTTGGTGGTTTTAACCATTACATTCTCTTCTACTTTATTATTGCCTGGAGGCTTGCTGTGCAATTACCATTGAACGTGGACTAGGAGACACAGTCACATGATTTAGTTACTGAACAGGGCCCATTCCTGGAGCCATCTCTGGAACCTAACCAAAAAAACACAGGACCTGGAGTGTGAAAGCTAGTTCCCCAAAGGAAAATCAGAGTGCTCTGAGGGAAAGGAATGGAAGGTGGGCAGGAAAAGCAGCAGAGATCCAAGAAACTCAAGTTAATGAGGGAGAGGAAGCAGAATGAATGATGCAGTACAGGCTATAATCAAAGTACGAACCAAGTCTGGGAGAGCCCGGAGGAAAGAGCAGCAAACTAGCACCCTGTGAGGATGGTAGCACCTGACGTAGGGATTTTCTCTTAAAGGCTGTGGGCAGGAAAGAGGGAAGAGCCTTTCAGGCAGGAAACATCATGAAAGAATTGACATGCGGCTAGACATATACACTGAGGCAAGAGGCAGCTCCATTAAAGGGTCTCTGTTCTTAGTTGGGGACTCTGAGTCCCTTTCTCTAGTAGGCATTGAGGACAGTCCTGGCCAGCCCCCAGGGATGTACTCCGCTCCCATGTAACCACCTACTTCTTCAGGCAGCTGTGATGGCCCTACTTCCCCTTACAGGGGATCTGGAAGTTTCCTCTTAACTGGAGGGCAAGGCAGCTTAAGAACTGGATCTAGAAAGAACTGAAAAATTATTGCAAAGGGAGAAGATCCTAGGGAAAACAGAAACGCAATTCAAATGGGCTTCAAAAAACAAAAGGTAACAACCCCCAGCTTGGCTTTCCCCTGTGTTGGCTTCATTCTTAGCCAGGCTTTCTTCTTCTTTTTTTTTTTTTTCTTTGTCTTTTTGTCTTTTCTATGGCCTGACCTGCAGCATATGGAGGTTCCCAGGCTAGAGGTCGAATCAGAGCTATAGCCACCAGCCTACACCACAGCCACAGTAACTCAGGACCCAAGCCACATCTGCGATCCACTCCACAGCTCACGGCAACGCTGGATCCTTAACCTGATGAGCGAGGCCAGGGATGGAACCTGCAACCTCATGGCTCCCAGATGGATTCATTAGCCACTGAGCCACGATGGGAACTCCCAGGCTTTCTTTCTTCTTGTGGCAGAGATTGGAGCAGTTCCAGACGCGTGTCCTACCAGTTCAGCAGATCCAGGGCACAGTGCTGCTTTTCTGTAGGACTTCCAGCAGGTGTCTTCTAACTGAGGCTCCCGTTTTGGGCCCCACAACCACATTGGGGCCAGTCATGTGCTCCCGTGGTTGGTTGGCCTGAGCCAGGTGCCCTTCTCTGGAGCCAGGGGCATAGTCCAACTATTAAACTCCAAGTGTGGAGGGAGCAATCCCCCAAGGGAAATAGTGTTGTCACTAGAGGAGTAGGGAGTGGATTCTGGGCTATCAAAAAACAGACATCTGCTCCTCTCTGGCCAAAGAAGGCTACTTTGAATCAGAATCCAAGGCTCTTCATATTCAATCTTACCTTCCTTCCTCCCCATGCTTCTTATTACTGGGCTTTCCTCTGGGTCATATTTCAAGGACATTCAAGTGTTGTAAAGCAACCCAACTAAAGCTTTCTGTTGGCAAAATATACCTAATTAGGTGGTGTTTTCTGAATGTTCACATAGCACTAGTTCCTTGCTTATGTCTACGTTTATTTTTAAGACATGTAGAACAAGCTACCTTGATTTGATATTCCAATAAATTATGCATCAGGAAGCATTGCTAAGTTCCCAGAAACAATGGGGCCAAAAAGACTGACTCAATAGCTTTTTAATGTTTTATTAAAGTATGGTTGATTTATAATGTTCCTTCAATTTCTATTGTACAGAAGAGTGATCCAGTCGCACATAAATGTACATTCTTTTTTTTTTAATACTATCTTTCATCATGTTCTAACCCAAGAGATTGGGCATAGTTCCCTGTTCTGTATAGTAGGACCTCATTGCTTATTCATTACAAATGTAGCCGTTCACATCTACTAACCCCAAACTCCCAGTCCATCCCAAGCCCCCCCACTTTTAAATCACAGAAAATGACCTGTCTCCACAACAGGATAGCTGAGGCTCTATAAGAAACACATCTGCACAACCCACGGTCCTGTCCTAATTTGAAAGGCTTTGGTGAAATTTCTATTTCAGTTCCATCCATTATCATATTCTTTAGTGAGCCACTGTAGGGTTTGCATCCAAGCCTGCACTGCAAGAATCCCAGAAGCGTGTAGGAAACTGCCTTCAAAATGCTAAAATTGAGAATATGAAATATTTGATGGTAAAGTTTTATATTTTTGTAACATATAATTTTGGGATATTTTGCACCCTGTGGCTCTAAAGTTCACATTTCTTTCCAATGATGTTGAGCTCATTTTGTACAAAATCTAATTAACTTTGGTAAACAAGTAAGACATGTTTTAATTTGTCTTTAGTTGTAGTGGTGTGATTAATGCGCTATAGACTACCAAAAGAGTAATATTGTCATTCTTTTTTATGCTTTGAATATCCTCATGAGTCTTTGCTAGGTGTTTAATAAACACATTAAACTCTGTTCTTGTTTATCCACTTAAATGAAAGCAAGGGAAAGTTTGAAAAGCACAAATCCTGACTCTACCCAAGAATGTGTGTACTTTCATCTCTAACATTAGGAAAATCTACCAATTAGTTATTTGTTTTCTTATTGAAAGCCTTTGTCACATTTAAACATGGTCTTCAAATTAATGCTAAGTGAATGCAATAAGCATTCAAAAATAAGTTAATTTCGGAGTTCCCGTCGTGGCTCAGTGGATAATGAATCCGACTAAGAACCATGAGGTTGTGAGTTCCATCCCTGACCTCGCTCGGTGGGTTAAGGATCCGGTGTTGCCGTGAGCTATGGTGTAAGTCGCAGATGTGGCTGTGGCTCGGATCCCACGTTGATGTGGCTCTGACGTAGGCCAGCGGCTACTGCTCTGATTGGACCCCTAGCCTGGGAACCTCCAGTATGCCACAGGTGCGGCCCTAGAAAAGGAAAAAAGACCAAAAAAAAAAGTTAATTTTTTGATGAAAAAAGCTAGTTTATGTCTTATGTGTCTAGTTTTAAATAGGGATAATATTACATAAATATATGACAAACTTTCTTTTTTGTTCTCTCTGCCTAAAGACATGCTATGTACTCATTATACCTCACTAAAAAAAATTAGCTTGTTTTCCTTAGCATATATTACACCATTGTCTATCACATCCATTCTTTCTTTCTAAAGGTGGTGTTTAATTTGCTTTAGAAAGCAATAACTTGATTCTTCTGCTTGATTTTACCACCCTGGCCCCTTGTCAGACTTTTTCATTCTGCCACTTGATTATGTCAAATGATGGAATGGTATTTTTGCTTAGAAACTGGCTTTTCACCCATGGCAGGTTCAGGTGAGATCCAGCCACAAGACTATGAACCAGAGATGGTAATGAAGCTACTTTCAGTTTGATCCTAAAGACAACAGAACTGTGGAATCGAGCTCAGAGCAGTTGTCTGTTTTCTGAAGGTCTCTGTGTAGGAGCTTACTGAATGATTTCCCTGTGTTTTATGGATCTGCAAAAATATGGCTCTGCTTCACATGGGGGAGATGGCTGTAGGTCTGCATTCCATTCACTGACCAATTCATATGCCTCAGGTGTGCCCTAAAAGAAAAAAGGCCGAAAAAAGACAAAAAAAAAAAAAAAAGAAAGAAAAAGAAAGCTTTTGCTCTTTAAAATTTTTTTGGATTTCAAAATCGCCTAGAAGAAATTATGGACCTCTCAGAGCACAGCAGTGTGATTTAGCATCTCATTTGTCTGGCAGTGAGTTCATCATGAACTTTTAGGGACAGAGCTAGGAAAGCAAAATTAAGCAAAAATGCCTTCTGAGCTTCCTTTAAGAAAATAGCTGTCACCGAGTGCCATGTGCTTTCATCATAAAATCACAAACTTGTAGAAGTTGAAGGAACCCTTGGAGTCATTCAACCTCTCGCTTCCATTCTGCAGTTGAGGAAACTAGAGCCTGGAGAAACGAAATCATTTGTTCGAGGTTGGTTAGTCACACAGAGCCAGGCGGACACTGAATTATATACAAAATTAATCTTCGGTATTTAAAAAGTCTGATGTTTTGCTGTTAGTTTTCCCAGCATGTTCCAAGTTTCTTAGTGACAGTGAACAGTGGATTAGAAATATGGAGGACACAGAGGGTTCTCCAGAGATTGATTTACCAAGAAGTGGAAACTGACAGCAGGGTGGAAAGCAGCAGATCTGCGGGGCAGGAAGAACTTCATACATTCCCTAAAGGCTAGATAGCACGACTATCGGATTCATGGCTGGGTGACAATACCTGTCGCTTGTTCAGGTACTATTAATCCAAGGAAATGCAATGCTTTTCCATGAACACAAATGAAATTCTACATGCTACTACTTGTTTCCAACCTATTCACCTTAGGTTACGTTTACTTCTTTCAAAACGTCCCCCCAGTATCAAGGTATAAAAACATACTTTGGAATATCTCAATGATATTCCAATTAAATGGAATTTTGTAAGGAAAGAGACATGAAATGGCAGTGTTAGTATTAATTGATGATAAGGGTTGATCTTCAGAAAAACAATGTGAAAACAAAATATAGATGAGGTCATTGTTATAAAGGAGAACCCTAAGGCAATAAGAAAAAGTTAAAATTGGGAGTTCCCATTGTGGCTCAGCAGGTTAAGGACCAGATCGTATTCTCTGTGAGGATGCAGGTTAGATCCCTGGCCTCGCTCAGTGGGTTAAGGATATGGTGTTGCTGTGGCCTGTGGTGTAGGCCAGCAGCTGCAGCTCCGATTTGGCCCCTAGCCTGGGAACTTCCATATGCCACAGGTGCAGGTTAAAAAAGAAGGAAGGAAAGAGAAAGAAAGAAAGGAAAGAAGTAAGAAACAAAGGAAGGAAGAAAGAAAGGAAGAAAGAGAGAATTAAAATTGTATTTACAAAAGGATGTATAAAATATATATTTTTTAAAGATTATCAGTCACATTTTTAGTAGCTTGATTTCTGTTAAAATTCCCACGTCCCTGAGAAAGCTGACTTTTATCCTTATCTGTCTTTTTGGTTTACTGGGAACAAATTTTGGCTCTTTCCTTGAACGCAGATTTTGGTAGTGAGAATGTTTGAGAATCTTTGGGTTCAGAAAAGAAGAAATAGTTTTAGACAGAAAATAAAAGGCAGAACCTAAGAGAGTTTAGGCAGCGAAATCTCTGGGTTTATCATTTGGCCCACGTCAATGTAGTAACTTCCAGAGTCAAACTCCATTGTCAGATTGCAGGATTTTGTGTTCTCGTCCACGACTTTTCAAACCTATTAGTTTGCTCAGACTACTGCAAGGCAATCTGATGTTCCTTGCTTTCTTTTTAAAATAAAGAACCTTGGATCAGATAAAACAGAGATAAAATATTTTCTCAATCTCTGCTCACTTAGTGTAAAGACCAGAGCAAGTTCCATTTACTTTATTCTTCATTTCTATAGAAGAAATAAAGAGCAAGTAGGATAGATTTAAGAGTTTGAGTATAAAAGTTGATCCATGGTTAAAAAACAGGAGCTAATTGCATCATTTTCTTCTTGTTTTAGTAATGTTCAAGAATTAACAAAAGATCA
Organism: Sus scrofa; assembly: GCF_054392235.1. Classification (NCBI taxonomy): domain Eukaryota; kingdom Metazoa; phylum Chordata; class Mammalia; order Artiodactyla; family Suidae; genus Sus; species Sus scrofa. Next base: position 90,098,146 of record NC_139390.1, on the reverse strand, counting down.
CTGTGGTTATAATGTTTGGTTCTTGGAAATGAAATTTAAGATTATAGCTGCATAATTAAATTTAAAGCATGCAATAAATTAAACCAACTCTTTCTACTTATGCAGACGTTATCTAGCTGGTGGGCCAGAGTAAAGTATACTTTAGACACACTGTGCGGTAATGACTTAGATTGGGGTTGGCGAACTGCAGACCGAATCTGGCCCACAGCCTGTTTTTCTAAATAAAGTTTTATGGAACAAAGCTACACCATTTCTTTACATGTCACCCATGGCTACCTTTGTGCTACAACAGGGGACTGGAGTAATTGTCAATAGACAGACTATATGGCCCTCAAGGCCTTAAATATTTACTATCTGGAAATAGCACCTTTAGGAAAAAGTTGGCTGACTCCAGACTTAGGTGGTCAGTTCATTGTTCTCAATACAGTCCTCTCTGAGGACACTAGACTATCATTTCCACAATGATATTTTAACAAAATTAGTGATAGCTTGAAAAAGTTAGCGTATTTCTCTAAGATGCATATTTTAGTCTTAATTATTTGGTGGTTTATAGTTCTAGGGCTTTGAATTTTTTAGGACATCATTACAAAGAACTATTTTTGAGAGTTCTGTATTTGGAACTAGTGAAAAGAAAGTGGTACAGGTGCTTCTGCATGTGTTCTGTGACCTACTCTGAATGACTTATGTATGATTTCCATTAGTCACTGGCACACCTGGGGCTTGTGTACGTATCTCAAATCCCAACCTGTGGTCTTGACTCCCTGGATAGACTTCCGCTTTCTCCCATTACCCTTGCTGCACAGGCAGACCTCACTACACTTCACTTATTACTGCGTTTCCCAGATACCCGCGAGTTTTTACAGATTGGAGGTTGTTGCAGCCCTGCTCACTTTGTGTCTCTTTGTCACCTTTTGCTCATCTTGAAATATTTCCATATTTTTCGTTATGATCATATTTGTTATGGGGGTCTGTGATCTGTGAATTTTTTTTTTCTTTCTGCCATTTCTAGGGCCGCTCCCGCGGCATATGGAGGTTCCCAGGGTAGGTGTCTAATCGGAGCTGTAGCCGCCAGCCTATGCCAGAGCCACAGCAATACAGGATCCAAGCCGTGTCTGCAACCTACACCACAGCTCACGGCAACGCCGGATCCTTAACCCACTGAGCAAGGCCAGGGATCTAACCAGCAACCTCATGGTTCCTAGTCAGATTCGTTAACCACTGAGCCACAACAAGAACTCCTGTGATCCGTGATCTTTGATGTTACTACTACAACTTGCTGAAGCCTCCGATGATGGTTAGCATTTTTTAGCAATAAAATCTTTTTTATTATTTTTATTAAAGTTTAGTTGACTTACAATATTGTGCCCATTTCTGCTGTACACATTGTAGCAATATAATGTGTACAATGTATACACATTCCTTTTCTTGTATTATCTTCCATCACAGTCTATCCCAAGAGATTGGATATAGTTCCCTGTGCTGTACAGTAGGCCCTTAAGCAATAAAATCGTTTTAAATTAAGATATGTCTATTTTAGACAGAATATTGCTGCACACTTAATAGACTACAGCATAACTTTTATATGTACTGGGAAACCAAAAAGTTTGTGTAACTCACTTTATTGTTGTTTTTTGCTTTATTCTGGTGTTCTGGAACCAAATCTCCAAGGTCTGCCTTCTGCAGCGTACAGAAGGGCAGCCCAAGGACAGTCTTCCTAAGCTACATCCTTTCCTGGAGCACTAACTACCTTCCACTGACATTGTCTCTCCATATGGTCCAAAAGCTCCTGCCAGACAGAGACCAAGCTGATGTCATCTTCCCACATGCCAGACTTGAGCACCATTTGCAGTATAGAACTGATATTTCCATCTAAAAGTATACTTTCAAAATTTTCTTCTTCTGCTCATGCTCAGGAGTTGAAGTATGTATTAAATTAAAAGTGACCATTTGATTTATCATCCAACTGGGATACCTTTGCAAGTAAGAGAGTTTTATTAGAATGTAGACCAAAGCCATGTCCAAGCAAACTGGAACATAGAGTCACCCTAAGTTTTATAAATTTTTTAAAATCACAAAATTGACTTATACCACATCTGGTCATTAACTACCTGTTTATCATAAAATAGAAGAATGACCTTGACAATGGGAAAAAATGACTAAAAACAAAAATGTTTTAAAAATTGAGGGAATTTCGGAGTTCCCGTTATGGCTCGGTGGTTAACAAACCTGACTAGTATCCATGAGGATGCGAGTTCAATCCCTGGCCTTGCTCAGTGGGTTAAGGACCTGGCGTTGCTACAGATGCAGCTCTGACCCTGTGTGACTCTGGTGTAGGCTGGCAGCTGTAGCTCCAATTCGACCCCTAGCCTGGGAACCTCCATATGCTGCAAGTGCGGCCCCAAAAAGACAAAAGACAAAAAAAATAAAAATAAATAAAACATATTAAAAAAATTGAGAGACTATCGGTTAATCTGAACTTGGTATTTTGTGTCTGATATAAACAGCAGGATGACCAAGCCTCCTTTTTCTCTCCTATTTCCATTGGATCTTCTCCTCCTTCAGTCATTAAGAAAAGTAGGTCGCTGTCGTGATAGACAATGGCCAATAAAAGAAGAAGGAAAAACAAACAAACCAGGAGTAAGAAGGGGCCTGATCAAGGGTTGTGTCCAGGATTAGGAAGTAAGGTCTTGTATGAGACATCTTGTTTCCTTTGATTCCTTCTTAATCACTGTCGGTGTTGTTGAAGAAAACGTGTGGTGGAGCATGCATTGATCTTACAATAAGCTTTACTTATACAGTAAAATTCGAGCACATGGTAAATTATGCAGTTCACTATATTAAGCCAGGACTTTCCAGTCCACCCAAAGTTTCCAGTAAAGTTCTGTTTGACCTTTGTATAAAAGACCACCTTTACTAGGTGACTTATTTTTGCTGCCCTCTTGGGTGGTCGAATGAGGCAGATTTCCCTGTTGGACCACATACAACCTTCTTTTTGCCAACTGAACATTACACTGGGATGTGGCTTGGAGGAACAGTTTCTCAATACTATAAACAACGGCTTTCTTGGAACAGCTTGTTGCTGAAGCATAAAGAGAGGTTACTCTTGGTTTCGCCTTCAGTAGCATATGAATTGGTTAAGGAAGTAAGTGTGGCTGACCCACCAAATTACAGTGGCCATAATATAATTAAGCTCCGTATCCTCCCTGGAGGCTCTGAGAAGTATTATTATGACACCAAGCTTAAAGAAAAGGAATTTTTTCAGAGCCAAGAAATTAGTGAGTAGCAGTCTTTGGGGAAATGTTGCGAAGTCAAAAAAAAAAAAAAAAAAAAAAAAGAAAGAAAAGAAAAAGAATCAGTAGAAACAGCAGAAAAGTGATTCAAGGAAAAGGGCTGCTTAAAATACAATATTTCGTACCTTGTGATCCTGAGTATATGAAGTCGTTATCTTTCAAAGAGTAGTGAAGAGACTCTTGAAGTTAGAATGGGGGGAGAAATGGAGGATTAAAGAAGTGTTTGAAATATTGAAAACATCAGGAGAATAGGAAATGTTCCTAAAAAGAATTATCAGGAAAATGTATGCTCTCTGCTTATCCATATTCACTTGTACTTAGAAATAAAATTTTTAATCACAACTTAGACTATTAAGGTATAGACTTATTATAGAGTATTTAAAGGTTACTTAAGATGTGAGTGACTCTGAGTAGAAAGAAGGGGACAGAGAAATGAGAACATGGAGCTATTTGCTGGCTCGCCCTAAGGCCACAGCAGCTTGTGTAGTTGCCAGAGCTTTCCAGTGAGACTTTAGTCTAGCCTCAACAGTCACAGGGACAAAAAGTTTCTCAGCATACGCATGAAAGCATAAACACTGAAAAGAGAGATGCTTAGCCTGGATTTCTTTGCAAATCATTCCTGTTCAAGGCGTCACTCTTTATCTCTTAGGCTCCATGACAGATTGGCTTAAGATAAACGATCAAGTCTTCAGGGCAAGGGTGATTTATTCTTTGGTAATATACCACAGCTTTGTCACTCTGTGGCTTGTCACATTCAGCCAGTCCTCTTCCCATTCATCGGTTCTGACTGAATACCATAGGGAGTAATCCTGCTTAGGTCTGTCTGTGGAGGCATCTGCCATCGGTGTGGTCACTCCTTGGATATCCTAATAATATAGGATGTGTCCTGCCCAGGAAAGCTACTGTGCAATAAACATTGCTTTCATATACGTAGAGTGTGTTAGGGTGGAGGAGAAGGGCTACCATTCACCCAAAAGTATGACCCAACAGATGGTGCCGGTCAAACAAATCAAAGGGCTGACTGTAGTGTCTGGCAGATCCATCTTTTAAACACTCAGTCTTCTACTAGCTTTGGTTTAGAGTAGACGTTAATGCCTTGACTGTATAAACTTAATTCTTAGGAGTTCCCATTGTGGCTCAGCGGTAACGAATCCAACTAGTATCTGTGAGGATGCGGGTTTGATCCTTAGCCTCGCTTAGTGGGTTTAGGATCCAGTGTTGCCAGGAGCCGTGATGTAGATCAAAGACACGGCTCAGATCAGGACCCTGTGCTGCTGTTGCTGTGGCATAGGCTGGAAGCTGCGGCTCCAATTCAGCCCCTAGTCTGGGAACTTCCATATGCTGCAGGTGTGGCCCTAAAAAGCAAATAAAATAAAATAAAATAGTAAAGTAAAATAAAATAAACTTAATGCTTAATTTCAACCAACCCCAAGGAGGATATTTGAGTCTCCTGCATGTAGGAACCAGGAAAAATTTTTTAGATATGCTCAAGAATCACATATCCTTATGCAGTAAAGGATATGTGCCCAGCATCTTCCAGTTCTTTGGTTCTTTGTGGAGTCACCCTAGATTAAACTGATGCTCTGGTGTCTTACTTCCTCACACAATCCATTGTATCATCCTCCACCACAAAGCTATAAAAGTCATTTGATCTAGTGAGTGTTTTAGGTGTTCCGGGAGCCTAAAAACGTTTTGGAATCTTTTTGTTATTGGCCTAGAGGCCATTTCAGTATTATCAAAGTTAAATTTGATAGCTTACACTCTCTTTACACTTCTTTAAACTTGAAGTTTCACTCTATTTCAGAGATGTTTTAAGATACACCCCCTTTAATTCTGGGTGTCATTACTAATAATCCTATAATCTGGGCGTTTTTAGTCCCATTTTATGGATAAGAAAACACATTTTCAGGAAAGTTATGTCATCTTCCCTATACATATATTTAAGAACTGGCAGAACTGGGATTCAAATTCCTGTCTATCTGACCCTAGTAATTGTATAGTAACCATCCAAAAACTAACCTGTAAATATCTGAAGAAATTTGGCTTCGCTCTCATGAGTGTTCCATAATAAACTAACACAAGCTAGACTCAGATCGTGTTCCTGCTCCCATCAGCTGTGGTTCCCAAGTATGGGTCAACTTTGGAACAGCTTGTTGAAGCAGAAAAAAAAAAAAAAAAAAAAAAAAAAGGCTAAGCTTGATTTGGCCTGGAGCAATATGATTGTAAAGGAAGTTAAGTGTGGCTTGCTAAAAGAGCCCCAGTTTGATGTTGGTTGACAGAATGTCCTTCTGCAGAATTAATTGGAGATGCTTTTTTTCAAGTCCCAAGCAGCCAACAGGTGACAACGCATTATTGATACAAGTCTTGGGGAAAAGGCTCACCTGTGGTGAGATAAGGCTTTCCCTATCTCAAATGAATGGGAAGTTTGATTTTTCTGCCAAAAAAAAAATTGGGAATCTAAATATTAGAACTCATGGAATAAGGGTATGCCCTTCTGATGCCTTTGAAGAAACCTAAGGCTCTTTTGTTCTTTTGTTTTCTCAAGTCCGTTTCATACTCCAAAAGACACATGCCATGGGGAGCATGTGAAATGTCAGAGACGGTGTCCAGTAATAGACATTAATTAACTCTGCCAGATGAAACAGTTGTAGAATGGGATAACGAGGAAATACATCATCTAGGAGGTTATATGCAAGAGTGGGAGAGTTGAGAATTCTTTCTCATATACATGAAATTTCTCAATTCTCCTGTGTGTCCTATTCTGTATAAGTCGTTGTTACGTGTAAACTGGATGTGGATAAAAGCCATAGACATTTTATTATGAGTTTCAAGTAAAGGCACCAAAACCTCCAACGGTAAATGCCATTGGAGCACTCGTTTCTCCACCAAGTTTGGTATATTAGGATTGTCATCTAGGGCCATGCCATACCAGAAGGCAGCTGTCATTTGGGAGCAGCTTTTGATACTGAAACCATTTCAGTGACATATAAGTACCTTCCAAAGAGTTTGGGGCTCTAAACTGAAAAAAAAAAATCTTTTCATAAATTGTTGGTTTAGGTCACACAATTGTCTCTGTAGCCTTGAAGCTACTCCGGCATGCATGTGGTTCGCATAGTTTGACTTCAGGAGGCTTTTATTAAGGTATTTTCTTTCATCCAGAAGGTGTTCTTTATAACAAACAGGAAACCTTACTAAATATAACCCAAAGTTTAAGCAATGGAAAGGCACATAGATGATGTCGTACATTATAAATATTTTTTGTACTTGCTGGTTTATTTCTAAGGAAATTATGAGGATGACATCATAATGATGACTGACTTTTATTAGTGTTTTGGCTCTGAAGCTCTAGACCAATAGTTAGAAAGAAAAACAAATTGTCTAGTGTTCTCCCTTAATACCTTACCTGATGTTTTCTAGTGACATTAATCCTAGGAAGCAATTCTAGGACCACTCTATTATCATTAGTTCGCCTTTACATATGCATCCTGAAAAACATGATAGTAAAGCATACACTTTCTTAAAACTCAGAATAGGAAATAAGGACCTTGTATTTTTGTTTGAGTTACTGCTCGGATTAGTCTAAACTCAAAGATCAATTTTAGAGGAACATTTTACAGACCATTAATTGTTGCAATCTGAGAAAGGCTTTTCACAACTGTTCAATGTATATTTTAGCAATATGCTCCTTTGTTCTATACCAAATGAAAGTTGTTCGTTTTTTATTTTTACGGAGGCTTTAGTACCTTTTCTAGATAAATCCTTTCAAATGACTTGGTAAAATTGAGCCTTAGAAGATCATGGGGTAAAGCTATATATGATGCATGAAATGGAGCTATAAGTCTTCTGGCCATTTATTTATACACTCAAATATTTGACTGCCTATTAGGTGTCAGCCATTGGGCTGAGTGCTGGTGTAGAGTCAAAGAATAATTAGACTTGATTTGCCTTCAAGATTTCTTCTTTATGGGATAGGGAGGCTGGTAGATACAGTCAATACAGAATGATAGGATAGGAGTTCCCATCGTGGCTTAGTGGAAATGAATCTGATTGGTATCCATGAGGATGCAGTTCGATCCCTGGCCTTACTTAGTGGGTTAAGGATCTGGCATTGCCTTGAGCTGTGGTGCAGGTTACATATGTAGCTCGGATCTGATGTTGCTGTGGCTGTGGTGTAGGCCAGCAGCTATAGCTGTGATTCAACCCCTAGCCTGGGAACCTCCACATGCCACGGGTACAGCCCTAAAAAGACAAAAAATAAAAATAAAAAACAAAATGATAGGATAGGAGTATGATGTCCTGGCAACGTGTCAAAAGCGCTAGGGAAAAAAAAAGAGAGAGAAAGAGGCATGCTCTGGGGTTAGAGAAGACTACAGAAGAACCAGAGCTGGGGCTTAAACAATCAGTCAGTTCTTACACAGAAACTAGATGGGGAGTGATCTTCCAAGCAGAGGAAATAACCAACTGCCAGGGCATCAGGATGTGAAAACCTAGGGAGCCTCGAAGTTGACTGGCTGAAACTACAAGAACGTGAGCTAACAAGGCAGAGGGTGAGACTGGAGACAGAGTTTAGGGCTATCTTGTGAAGGATCTTGTGTCCCCTGTTAAATCACTTGAACTTGTTGAGAGTAATGAGAGTCAGAAAGTTTTGTTTTGTTTTTGTTTTAAGGAGGCAAAGTAAAATGATGAGATTTGGGTTTTTTTTACAAACCTGTGTGAAGGAAGTGGCGTCAGGCATGAAGTGGTCTTCTCATCAGACATGGCCAATAGAAACACAAGAAGAAAAACCCAAAGAAGAAAAACAAGCTGTCCTTTATCTTGTCCATGGTTTTCTTGCCTCCATTTAGATTTCTATCAGGAAATTATTTGATTCAATGAAAACTTAGCTTTATCCATGTTTCAGCCAGCTGAACAGCAAGGGATGGGGTGCCAGAGTCACTTACACATCAGTAAGAGCTCTAATGTCTTGGGCCATTTCTTGCTACTAGACTGTTCTAGGATGATGTGTGGTATTACATAAAGTAGTGTTCCTTGTATATTTGAGAGTTCTCCAGACAGTCTCACCTGTGTCTGTATGATCTGCTCTTTATCACACAATGAATACTCATTTTCCAATACAAGAAATGACTTCCTTTACCACTTGTTTTACAGTGATAAAATGTGGGTTTCCAGATATCCAGATTTCTAATATTCACATCAACATGTTCTTACATTTTGGCTATAAGTGTAAGAAAAAAAATCCTTAAGAAGTTTTTATATTATACATGTTAATTTCAATAGGTAATTTCACATTTCTTGATTCCCATTATCCAGGTTTATAGGTGTTAATGTAAAAGGCAATATATTTTGTGTCTGGATATATTTAAGGAAGAGCAGAACAGAGCAGTTTGTTAATATCATTGATATTTGTGTCCATACTTTGGCTAATGAACTGCTGCTTTCTAGAGCTTTGATTTTTAACCATATGATGATTCGTAAAGTTATCTGTGTAATTTTTGCTAATGTGTTTGTGTTTAATTTTTTTTAGTTACACATTATATATAAATACAAAGATAAGTATCTTTATGTAACTAAATAGGTATGTAGATTTACATTTCCTATGTAAGATGACCTTTTCAAATTGGTCACTTTATTTGATTTCAAATAATTACAAATATACAGTACAACAAACAGCTTTACTGCAAATGCCGCACATGAGAAAACCAAATGCCATCGACAGTGCCCCTTCCAAGGCCCTCACCCTGGAAGTCACTTTGTCACACAAGCCATTAAATGAGAAACAAATCAAACACTTTATCCAACTATAGTTTTCCACTTGAAACCATCAAAACCGAAAAAAATAGTTTTCCCTGTCAAAGTGAAAAAATGATAAGTGCTTTGGAAGAATAATCAAATACCACTTCTTTTAAAGCTGACCTACATTTCAAGAGTGACATTTTGGTTGGAGATTATAGCTCTGTTAGAATAATTGATGAATGAATAAATGATTATTCACTCCTGGGTATAATACTAAACTCTCCATCCTGCCATACATTTAAGGAGAGCACCTCTGTTACCTACTCTCAGGTACATGAACGACAAACCCATCCTTCCCCGCCCCAGCACCATGAGGAGGACAAAAGCTGATTAGTGAGTAGCTAATATGGACCAGCTGAGTGTCAGTAACTTAAAATTTTTATTTTGTGTATTTTTCATTTAAAAAGAAATTATGAAGTAGACGTTATAATTCATATACAATAGAAAAGAAAAAGGTAAAAATAGCAACTGAAGTTCAAGTGCGTTAAATTACTTCCCCAAAGTCAAACAGCCTGTAAGTCACCAGGTACTGATTCAAACCCAGCTCTTGCATTAAAGACCCACCCTATTAAAGACTGCTTACTAACCTGTGCCCTCAGATCCTCAAAACTCTCCACAGAGAGAGCAAAGAACAAGCATGGGAGAGTGGGAGAGTTCCCTTGTGGCTCAGCGGGTTAAGGATCCAGTGTAGTCATTGCAACAGGGTTTGATCCCTGACCTGGGAACTTCCATGTGATGTGGATGCGGCCAAAAAAAAAAAAAAAAAAAAAAAAGATAAGAATGGGAGAGTGTGTGGGCTTTTCACTCTTTCCTTTTCTCCTTTCCTGAAGAATCATACCAATGTTAATAAAGTGTCTCTCTGGGAGATACTATGCTTTCTTCCTTGGAATTTTCTTCCTTAATTGTCTGGCCCCCAAAGTCTTGGCTTGAATGTACGTCTTCAGAGAGGCCTTCCCTGACCCCTTCATCTAAATTAGATTCCCCCTGATGTGTGTTCCATAACACCCTATTCTTTTCTTTTTAGTCCTCTCCAAAATTGAATTATATGTTTGTTTGCAGGCTTACTTGTCTAAAGCCTCTCTCCAAGTCGAATACAATGGTCTGGCCGTGTCGTGTAGTAACAGTGGCTAACTTTTGCTGGGCATCTGTTGTGGGTCAGAGCTCACTCTACACTCTTTCCATTAACTGCCCTCTCCCCGACAACCTTTGAGGTAGAAAATGTCCCTGTTTTGAAGGTGATTAAACTGAGACAAGCTACGTACCTTCTGTCAAAAAGCTAACAAGTAGAGGAGCCAAGTTGCAAACCATCTAAAGTCACAATCCCTGAGCCCATCTTCTTGACGCAAACCAAGAGAAATACGATGCTTCATGACCTGGGAGCAATGGGCTCACCCTGTTTGCCCCCTGATGGTTGAGTGGAGCACTGTCATCTGAGAGCAGAGCTGTGCAATGAGTGAGGATAAAGGGTAGAGGTGATGAGAAGAGTGGGTGCTGGCAGTGGGGAAAGTGCAATTGTAGAAACACTTCTTTTGCCCTATGGTTTAGAATCAGGAGTTTGTCTCTGCCTGGTAATTCTGTGAATGAAAATGGGACAATTAATGTGCCATCACTTTTGCCCACGTTGCTACAAATATTAAATTATAAACATTAGAAAACTCGACTCTGTCTTGCCCTGTTTGGCTTGTCCCTCAGTTAACTAAGAACACAATCTCAGGAGATTTGAATATTAGAAGTTTCCTCAAATTCTGCCTTTTAGTCCCAAATTATATTATCCCTAAATATATAAAGTATTTTTTCCATTATATTAAGAATTATAGGGAACAGAGCTTCCTTTGCCCTGAAAATGGACCTACTGGTGAAACTTTCATGGAAAAGGTGAACAGGCAGACATTGTCCTTAAAATAAATCTTCATGTATTTGAAGCAAGTTATGTAAGCTTAGATTTTTTTTTCTTTTTTGAACTTAAGAAATCCAAGTCCTCCCTTTAATCTTTCTTCATAAATCCTATTTTTATTTTATAATTATTTTCATATCTTTAATCTGGACTTCAGATTTTTTCAGATATCTGTAATATATGTATAGTTTCCACACTTACTCTATCTTAATGTCATAATTGCATGATTATAGAAAACATAGAACAGCAAAAACTTATAGCTTAAATTGTTAAATTTTTGTCTTTTTAGGGCCATACTCAACAACATATGGGGGTTCCCAGGCTAGGGGTCCAATCAGAGCTGTAGCCGCCAGCCTACGCCATATCCGAGCTGCATCTGCAACTTACGCCACAGCTCAGGGCAACACCAGATCCTTGACCCACTGAGCAAGGCCATGGATTGAACCTGCAACCTCATGGTTCCCAGTTGGATTCGTTAACCACTGAGCCACGATGGGAACTCCTGTTAAATAATTTAATATTCCAAGATGCATTTTCCAGAAATATATATTAATTGCTTTTATTCAGAACTCGTATAAATATATATCAAATTTCAAAAAAAGTTGCTTAATTTGGGTTATCTGGGGCATAGCAAATGTTTGTTTGCTAATTGTTGATTTATAACTAATGATATTTTAGAATAAGAATGATTTTTAATGTAAAAATGAATTTTTTAGACTGATCTTTTTTTAGTGCTGCTGTGTTGCCAGAATTCTGCATTTGATCATTTTTTAAAATAGTGACTGATGAAAATATCAGAGATTCAAAGAATTTGATTCTCCTATCTTGAAAAATTGCAAGTTTAATTGGCATTTAAATCATGTAAATACAAACTCTACTCAGAAAATAATTTCAAAAGTACCATAATTTTTACATGACCTTGAAGTTCAAGCAATCTATTGCATAACTTTTCAAGAGAAGTCACATAGAGGAAACCTCATATTTTCTCAAATTTATTAGTGCTCCTTGGTGGTCCAAACCGTTGGGGTTTTTTTCAAGGTTTCTTTTCAAAGCAATAATCTTACTTAATTGTTTAATGTTTGTTCTCATATAAGTCAATTTGAGTTCTTCTTTAGAGTAACAATAGGAAATATATAATGACAAAGAGCAATAAAACATGATGAAGAAACTCAAGTATCCTAGTGTTGTATTTCTATATAATGATGTGAAGATAATGCTTTTAGCTGCATGATCACATGTCATAAAAAACAAACTTTATAATAGCAAGAGGTCAAATTCATTTAAAATGATTTTTACCCTTAGCTACAGTTAAGCATTAATCCTTAATATTGTGATTTTTCTTTCTATGAAAGGACTCTGAATCTTCCATTTTCTGACAGGAGAAAAAAGATGCTTCAGACTACAAAGGTATAAATCAGATGAAACTATCAGGCAAACATACTTTATTTCCCTGGGTTAAATGTTTAAAATAAAATGGTCAGACTCTCTGCCTCAAAGATTTTAGCTTTAAAGATGGTAACTGAAATCATATGAGTCCATTTTATTTCTTTAGTTTTAACATGAAAGTTTAATATTTCTAATAATTTCGTTAACATTTTTAACTTTTATTCTTATAAAAGTTAATCGTCCTTAACTCTGTTAGGCTTTTATTAACAGACTATGAAAGAAAAATTTTTAGGACGGACCAAGGCTTTCTAAGAAAGATATTTCCAAGCTGCAAGATGGTAAAAAGGATCCTTCTTCTTACCCTTTAAGTAAAATACATTTTGGGGGGGTTGAGGGGTGAGGGCATCGTCTAAATTGTCTTCCTTGTTCCAGAGGAATTAGTTGCTTTTCTAACAAAGTTTGCTGATATTTGTCAGTTTAATATTTTTTTTAAAACTATTTATACTTGAAGAATGATTCTAAGAAGGAAGTTCTTGAGAGCGTGTGTAGTACACATAAGCAAGTATTTCCTTTATTCTGTAGCATTATCTAATCTTTGGGGATATGTATACTTTTAATATTTTTATATGTGTGTTTTTTTAATGGATGAACATAGTCTCACACCCTTTTTGGATAATCTAATATTCTTCCTTAGCTCATAATTGGATATTCAAATTGAAATCTAAATTCACTGTCTTTTTAAATTTTATATAAATACCTGTTTTATCAGTCAATATTGCTCTGAAGTAATTTTCACAGCTGTTTGCCAATATCAAAATGGGTATTTTTTTTATCATAAATCTTGAGAGTGCATTTTTACATAGAGCTTGTTTTTGGAGGGGAGAAAATATTGTGATTTGCCATCGGTATTATTAGAGAACACACAAATGTTGGGGTTAATTCGTTTCTCCTATTCCTTTCCTTTGATTACAAAAGAAATCATTTACATTTAACTTTAGAGTATACAAACACTATATACGTATACATATATTTTACCAAAAAAAAAAAAAAAGATTCCTACAAGTAGCCAAGTAGGTATGTTTCAACCCTAGAATAAAAATTCAGATTACCTCAAGTCTTACAAATCATTCATTAATAAGCCACTGGGAACACATACCATCTAAATCTTCTGAAGAGATATAGACAGATCTTTATCAAAACTATGTGGTAAGACTAGTGCTAAATATAAGTATAAATGTGCCTTTCCATGCTTGCAATTTTCTGAAGTCCAAAAGTTCTTTGGATGGTAGCCGGCAAGATAATACTTCCTCTCCATAATTTAAATGCATTCCTGTCGGATTCAAATATATGGCTACACATTCTTTACCTCAAAATCACACGCCCTTCCAAAATTTGTGTTATAGATCAGTTGTGTTTAAGAATGGCCCTTCCATTCAGATGGCAAAGTTGACATTTATAAAATGATTTTACATTCATTGTCTTCTTTGATTATCTGAGCCTTTTTATGAGAGTGGAGAGAGCTTTCCCAAGGAAATCGCATTTGCCTTTCTCTCCATTAAATAACCAGATAAACTCCTGGAAAGGATTGTTGAGCATTCTACTTCTGTGTTATTTGGTGTAATACTTGTTGTCCTGCATTGCTTCGTCTAAAATCCAGTAAAGAAACAAAACAAACAAAACAAAACAAACAAAAAACCACCTCATCCTCTCATGTTTAATGGATGATGTATTTAATTATTTTGAACCCCTGTTTAATTCACAAAAAGACTTGGGTACTTCGCCTTGAAAGGAACAGATCTGATAAAATTATAAAGCAGGAGATAAAAGATAAGGCACAATACTAGCGGCGGGAAAGAATGAAAGAGGTGTGAAGGGAGAGTAGAACTGTCCTACAATGGTGGTCCGGGGTTTGCCAGAGCTAGTTGTGCTCACCTTGTCACACAAAACAGAGACATCAAGTTGCCAGTTTGAATTGGCCATGGTGAGATATTTACACCACGGAAATACATGCAAATCAGGATTTTTTTTTTTCCCTCCCAGATTGTCAGTTTATCAGCACATTGCCCTAAAGCCTTAATTAACCTTTGTATTAAAATAACTGGTGTATAAGCTTCATTTTATTCTCCTGCAGAGCTTTGTAAATTTAAGGAAGACTGTTTCAATACGACCTCAGCCCATGAACAATGGGTGCTGATGAGGGAATACAATCTATTTTGTTTGTTCAGGTCTTCTTTTAGGAAATATTTGGTGGGGTGGTGGAACATAATAGCTTACATTGTTTCTCCTGCAATCAGATCATCTCGGCGTTGCCACTTCTAGCTTTATATTCTGGGCAAGTTACTCAAATCGTCTATGCCTCTGTGTCCCTATCCAGAAAATAAGGATAACAATGAGATAGTATTAAACTTTAGAGCTGCTATAAAGTTTAATGCTTGCAGATTACATAGCATGGTCTCTGGCACATAGTAAGAGCTCAGTACATGATCATCTTTTATGACAAAGCTTCCGCTGGAGAGGAGATAATTTGTAAGACCCTGGAAATACCAAAATGAGGTCCTTGCCTTTAAGGTGCTTTTAGTCTAGTGGAGAATTGGTCTAGGTCCTAATTTACATATCTTACATTTTGCTGTGTCTAACAACAGGAACTCCCTTGAATATCCTGTGAATATCTAAGGCCCAGAGTTCCTGTCATAGCTCAGCAGTAATGAACCCGACTAGTAGCCATGAAGTTGTGGGTTCTATCCCTGGCTTCACTAAGTGGGTTAAGGATCCGGCATTGCCATGAGCTGTGGTGTAGGTCGCATACTTGGCTCAGATCTAGCATTGCTGTGGCTGTGGTGTAGGCCAGCAGCTGCAGCTCCGTTTCAATCCCTAACCTAGGAACTTCCATATGCCTCATGTGTGGCCCTAAAAAGACAAAAAGAAAAAAAAAAATCTAAGGTCCAACAAGTATTAAACCTATAGGCTGTAACAGAAGAGTTTAGTGTAGTTAGAGTCTTTTTAAATTATTATTTGTATTCATTTTAAATTCCAAAAATATTCTTGCAGTTTGGGTCAAACTTTTGTTAATTTATTTTCAGGTACCTTAAACATACAGCATAAGAGCTTTGCTTTCTTTAAGTGTTGCCAGCATTTCTATATAGTTCCTTCTTTGGAAAAGTGTTTGGTGCTAGGATTTTGTTTCTAAGAAGAGTTTACACTTTCCGTAGCTTGAGTATTTTGTTATTATTTCAAATAGATGTTTCACACAGTTTAATTTTATTGAAACTGTTTTCTTTTAGAGAAGATAGTTTTGGAGACCTGAATTTTAGAATACCACAGACATCATTAACACTTGACACAGAGTGAACCACATCGTCCCTAGTGTTCAAGCCATTCCCTGATGCCATATTGGATTTCTTGGGCAACTTGTGATAAACTTGGGACAGAGTCAATCCACTACCTAATAGGCATGCTGTATCAAATACCACAGTTCAAATAGGTAAAAAAGCCAAGGGGAAAATGGAAATACGAGAGTTGATTCCGTTTGACAAATATAAAGCTCGAATAAAATAAATCATGTACATCCATCCATAAAATAATGTGACCATAACCGTTCTTATGTATATATCCGAATACGTCTATTCTCTTTTCCCCGTAGGCATGGGGTGTCAAAAGAACATCAGTACATGGACTGAGAAGCAGCTGGGAAGCTGTAAATCCTAGAACATAACCACTTCTGGTATCTTCCTTCTGTGTAGGTTGGAACTTAAACCCAGTGTGACTGATTTATTTTGTTTATGCTTGAAAAGAGTGGGGAAGAGAATTGTCGAAGAGGGTTCTGTGACTATGAGATAGCCGGGCTCCATCTAGAATGTCTTTTATCCTCTCATTTGTACTTTTCTAGTTGTTTTTGTGTTTGCTACCTTCAGAAGGTAAAATGTACACTCCTAAAGGCAGAATTGACAGGGACCAATTGCTGCCTACCAAAAATGATTATACGCCATAAGACACCTCCTAAAAGCTCTGAATTGCTAGGTATCTTCTAGCAACTCTCCACCTTCCTTTGAAGCAGGACATACTTCTTTGTCAGGGGAGTGTGGTAGAGATAAGCATGGGTCCTGACAGCATGTGGAAACTGTAAATACTTAGTGAACCAGAGCAGTAGGTAAAGTGAAGAGGCCTTGAAGAGACAAGACAATGCCATGAAGAGCACTGTTATCAAAAAAAGGGAGTTCCCATTGTGGCTCAGTGGTAGCGAACCTGACTAGTATCCATGAGGATGCGGGTTTAATCCCTGGCCTGGCTCAGTGGTAGCGAACCTGACTAGTATCCATGAGGATGCGGGTTCAATCCCTGGCCTGGCTCAGTGGATTAAGGATCCAGTGTTGCAGTGAGCTTCGGTGTAGGTAGGAGACACTGCTCGGATCCGGAGTTGCTGTGGCTGTGGTGTAGGTTGCAGAGGCAGCTCAGATACTGTGTTGCCATGGCTGTGATATAGGCTGGCAGCTACAGCTACAGCTCTGATTCAACCCCTTTCCTGGGAACCTCCATATGCCACAGGGCCAGCCCTAAAAAGCAAAAAAATAAAAAAATAAAAAAATAAAGAAAAGCCAAATCTGGAAAAATAGAGGAAATTTTAAAGAAAGAGGGAGAATTAGTACTCTAAATGATAGGTTGACAGCGTATTGTGGCTGGTTTCCTGCTTCAAGAACAGAGAAGGTGAGATAAGAGATGAGGTAATAAAATGGCACATGATATTTTCTAAAAATGTTAATTTCCAAAGTAAAATTTGTGTGACAGGAAGACTACCAAATTATTCCAAGTATAATGTTAATTTGATAGACTTGATCATGACCTCCTCCCTAGAAAGAAGGACGGGCTAAAGAAACTCCCACATTTCTTCTGGAGTGTTTTCTGACACCAAAGGACAAAGGTTTGGGGTTTGTTTTTTTGTTTTTTTCACATCAACCACTTCTCCAACATCAGCTGGATGTCCAACCATCCAGTTCAATTCTGACTGTATCTGGAGTTAGCCCAGACCCCACAAATTAACCGCCCAGTCCCACGAGGCTGTCTCCCCTACAGGCACCAGCTACAA
This sequence comes from Sus scrofa, assembly GCF_054392235.1. Taxonomy (NCBI): domain Eukaryota; kingdom Metazoa; phylum Chordata; class Mammalia; order Artiodactyla; family Suidae; genus Sus; species Sus scrofa. The sequence goes on along the minus strand of NC_139390.1, from coordinate 90,080,703 downwards.
CTGGGGTGCCTAAGTGACCCACATTTCTGCCCCGCTGATTACAAATTCAGGGCTTCCCACACGATTCCCCTCAGGTTCAATAACGGATAGAATGACTCAGAGAACTCAGGAAACTGCTTTACTTACTATTACAGGTTTCCTATAAAAGCTGTAATTCGGGAGCAGTCAGATGGAGGAGATGGACAGGGCAAGGTACTAGGGGCTGCGGGTCATAGAGCCTCCAGGCCGTCTCTGGGCCTGCCACCCTCCAGCACCTCAATGTATTGACCATCCTGGAGGCTCTCCAGACCCCACTGCTTAAGGTTTTAAAGAGGCATGATTGAGTAAATCATGGCCGTTGGTGATTGAACCCAACCTCCAGTCCTTCTCCCCCCTCTGGAACTTGGAATATGCGACTGAAAGTTCCAATCTTTGAATTACATTTTTGGTTCCTCTGGCTGCCACCCCCCATCCTGAAGTTGTCTGGGGGCCCACCAAGAGTCCCTTCTTAGCTTAAACTCAGGTAAGGTTGACAGGGCTCCTTTTGAAGAACAAAAGACACCCTTATCACTCAGGAAATTCCAATGGTTTTAGGAGCTCCGTGCCAGAAACCTGGGACAAAGACCAAATGTAGTTTTCATTAGAGCACATAACCACATCATGCAGCCCCTCTCATAGGGTCCTCCGGGATTGATTCCCTTCTGAGACCAAATGAGACTTTTGGAACTATTGAAAAAGCAATCTTCCCCCCCTTTCCCAGAAGTTGTGAAGAAATTAATATGCTACAGTGTATTTTGAAACTTAAGAACAAAGCAAAATAATACAGTTTCAGGGAGACTAAAATCCTCCAATTTGTAAAAATGATTTGCCCACACTGAATTTTACCTTCCTTGCATCCTGTGATTAATGTAGTTTTGCGCTTGACTGAATTCATAGATGCCCACATGTTCTCTCCCTTCTCCTCCTCAATTCTGAAAACTACTTTCACCTCACTCCGGAGGCTGTTGCTTTTCTCGAAATACTGACAGCTGAGGGAGTGCCTGCCCTGAAAGCACTTTCCTTAGGTGTCTCCTGGTGGATTTATAGGGGAACTCCCCAGGTCTCCTCTCAGGTCACTCACAGCAGTTCATGGCCAGGATGGCTCAAGTCATCGGGGCTTTGGATCTTTTTTTAAAAAACAGATTAAAATAGCCATGCAGGTAGGCAGACAATGCCCCTCCCTGAAAGATGTCCTCGTCCTAATCTCCAGAGTCTGTGAATATGTTACTTTACAGGGTAAAGAGGAGTTGAGGTGGCAATAGAATTAAACTTACACTGAATTATCTGGGTGGGTTCAGTGTCATCACACATTCTTAAAAGTGGAAGGGGGAGCAGAGTGGGTCAGATGATGAAATATGAGAAGAATTCACCCCGCTGTGTTGATTCTAGGGCATGAACCAGAAAATGCCAGATGGCTTCTAGAAGCTAGAAGGGACAGGAAATGGATTATACCCTAGAGCCTCCAGAAACGGAACACAGCCCCGCAAACACACTTATTTTAGACCAGTGAGACTCTAACCTACAGATTTTAAGATCATAGATTTGTATTGTTTCAAGCCACTTAAATTTGCAGGGATTTTTACAGCAGCAGAACACCAATACACTTGTATTGTGTTTGAGCTAATAATTCTTCAAACAAACCTATTTCTCATTTCTGAACAGCCAGAGGTTCCAATCTAAGAAACACAGGTTTGCACAAGGGGCCCAGGTTGGTCTCCAAGTCCCCTTGGTTTTTTCCTGATACGTGCCAGCAGAACACAGCCATTCTAATGACAATTAATGCAGGAAATGTGAAGACCTACCTTATGCTAAAGTATATATTTTATAGAGAATTAAATATACCACCACTCCATTACTATGTTAATCCCTAGCAACTCCATCATTTAGAAAACAAGAGTTCTACCAGAGGTCTTCCTTCCTACCTATGTGCTTCGGTCACATGAGTAAGATAAGTTAGAAGATGGCTTTCACTGTTAGCAGACACTGAAATCTTCATGTAATTAACTTGAAGGGAAAAAAACCAAGCTTTTTTCCTTTTTTCTTATCCAGTTTTAGAGATGAGAAACCTCAGTGCTAATATACTGATTAACCTTTGTGTCAGAAAAGGTTAATTTTCTGAGTACCCAGAAAAGATATTTACTCTCTTTAATATGTGTTTTTGGGGCCAGGCATATTTCTACCAGTGTAGCACTGTTCGACTGCCCCTGCCCCATCAACAGCATAAGGAAGTATGGGGGAGGGGGGAAACAACTGAAATCTTATTTCGTTATCTGTTTCCACAGATAAGCTCCTGGAGTGCAGGAATTGGTTTTTTTGTTTGTTTGTTTTTTGTTTTTGTTTTTTGTCTTTTTAGGGCCGCACCTGTGGCATATGGAGGTTCCCAGGCCAGGGGTCAAATGGGAGCTTTCGCTGCCAGCCTATACCACAGCCACAGCAATGACAGCTCTTGTCAATGTCAGATCCTTAACCCACTGAGTGAAGTTAGGGATCGAACCTTCATCCTCATGGATGCTAGTTGGGTTTGTTACTGCTGAGCCATGATGGGAACTCCCAGGAGTTGGTTCTTGATTATCTTATTCCTGGTGCCAAGTACCTAACACATAGTAGGTATTCAATAAATATTTGTTAAATGGACACTAAATGTAATTTTTTTGACAAGGTGGTAGCAAGGAATATCTTGAACTTAGCAGTGCATTATTTATTTTAATCTCTCTCTCCTTCCTTTCTCAATACCATATAGTCTGCTGTATAGACCACTGAACTTGAAGCTAATCATTTGCCAGAGTGTCGCTAAAGAAGCTATGCCAAAATGAGAACCGGTATTTGCAGTTCAATGAAGCCCAGTCCTGTTCCCTAAAATGCACAAGTTACCTGCCAAATATAAAGGCAAATTTTAAAGAAGTTGGAAATCAGAAAAAATTAACTGTAGCCACATTGAAAGAATGAAGGGAATGTTTTCTTTAAAATATTCGCAATCGGAGTTCCTGTCGTGGCGCAGTGGTTAACGAATCCGACTAGGAACCATGAGGTTGCGGGTTCGATCCATGGCCTTGCTCAGTGGGTTAACGATCCGGCGTTGCCGTGAGCTGTGGTGTAGGTTGCAGAAGCGGCTCGGATCCCGTGTTGCTGTGGCTCTGGTGTAGGCCAGTGGCTACGGCTCTGATTTGACCCCAGCCTGGGAACCTCCATATGCCGCAGGAGCGGCCCAAGAAATAGCAAAAAGACAAAAAATAAATAAATAAAATAAAATATTCGCAATGAAAGGCCACACCCCACAATTTCTCTTTAAAAGGGAACAAACTCTTCTTGTTATAATCAGTTTATGATTACCCATCTTTTTCATAGATGCTTCATTTTCTTCTAGGAAGACTATTCTTAGCCAATTAGTTGGAACTTTGACGTGTTCATCAGAAAAGAATTTATCTTAAAACCCTAGGGCTAGATCTGATCTTGTATTGACATGAAAAGTCATCAATACTCTCTATTTGGAGGGGGGGGGTCCCTGTCTCTTTTCTGCTGACCCTTTGAAATTGTTCCTGAGAGCTGAATGATCACTAGAATGGCAGTTAACTGTTCATGAAAAGTCCCTAAGGAGGATTTTTTGATTCGCTCTGAAACACAGCTGGGTTAACAGCCAGCTTGCAGAGTGTATGGGCACATCATTTTCAAATCATTCAACTCTCTGACTTGGAGGAGTCACTGATGCTTGGTGCCGGGCTGCCCAGAAGATGATGTGGTATTGGGAGGGCTGAGCAAGGGGAAGGGAGGGGCTTGTGGCAGCCCGCGATGATGCCTGGTTGAGGCTCCGTCAGTGAGCTTGGAAAAAAAAAAGTACTACCCAAACAAAGGACACCCTACTGTACTGTTCATAAATTATATGTTGCTGGTTTGGTTCTAGCCCGTGATGTGCACTCCCAGAAGCTCAACGTCCACACACAGCCATCGGTGTTAGTAATGAAGTACTAGGTATAAGGTGAACATCTGACGCATTGCTGCATTTCACATGGCCAAGGAAAACCTTTTAGGCGTTGGGTTACGAGTTTTCAAAAGGCTGATGGTGGAAGTCAGTGCTTTTTTGCAGGGTGTGGCTCCCCACACCAGGGATCTTCCATTTGCTGTTCTATAAATGTGTCTTTCTCCCTTTTCAGACAGCTTGGCTGTACTGATTAATCACTAGAGGTTCCTTCTCCCCAGCTGCTCAATAAACAGTTCAATAATTTGACATTTCTGGAAGGAGTGCATGGATTTAATTCTGTAAAGCTACACGTAATGAGGGGAAAGGACGGGAAGGAGTATCAAGAGTGTCAGGAACACTGACACAAGGGCTTTCCGCTCAGCTTGGGAGACCTGGGGCCGGCACTCACGTTCTCGGGCTGGGCCAGGGTGCTGGGGAAGACTGTGATTGAGGCAACCACAGAAGGTCTGGAAGCCCCAAATGTCCAGTGGTGGTTCTGGCATCATGGCCTCTGACCTTGGTCCAAAACTAAACCTGCAATGCGCCATCAACAGACTTCTCCATCCTTAAGATTGGTCAGGAACGTACTTTAAATGGACAGCATAACTCTGAAGGCCAATTCAAGCTCAGTGTGAGCCTACCAATACTTCAGTCTCCTGACAGCAGTCATAGCACCCTCCCTCCCAATCTCTGAACATTTAGGAGTCAAGTTATATCATATAATTTAAAAAGCTAGTTTCAAGAGAGATTCTGGGGTGGTCACATAGTATGCAGCATTTTTCATCAATATAGTTATGAAAGTGAGTATTTCTCTGAAATGACTTGAGTAATTAGTCATGTCTCTAGGTCACCCAGAACACTACTTTGCACCTGGAAATTGACTTTAAAAAATGAAATCGTATGTAATGATTAAACAAATGTAAATCCTATAACCTGAAAAATTCAGGGCGCTTTTCAAATGTGTTTCTTGCCATTCAAATGTCTCGTTCTATTTCCATATTTGGCACTTTAATAAAAGCCAGTGATGCCCCCTCAAATGCGATCCTGCAATAGGTGAATCTTCCAGATAAACGGCCGCCTTCTCTCACTTGTGGTTTGGTTTAAATCTCTTTTCCCTTCTGTCTTCCGACAGTGCAGAAATTTCACATTCCTAATTCCCAAAAAGCAGCCTACGCAGTTTTAAACCATGTTGCTCTCCAGCTCAAATTGTCTTTCAGATGATTTGATTAAAAACTACAAAAGAGCTGCTTTCAACAAAAGCTTCTTATAGTGGAACACAAACATTTGTGAAGTGGGCATGCAATATTCATACTGCATTCACAGCTTTAGAGGGAAACACATGCAGAAGAGGAATTTCTTGCAAACTAAATCCCACCCCCTAGGCTTCCTTCCTTATACATCCATCAAGGAGGTTTAGATGCACAGTGGCTTTTCTACAATCGAATCTTAGTTACGCATGCCCGCTTTCAAGATCTCATAAGAAAGGCAAGAGATATTTGTTTAATGAAGATATAGAAAGAAAAACAGCAACAATAGTAAAATCGTCGTAACAAGATAATCCAAAAAACGGAAACTCATTCATAAATCATAGTCAGGGAACCTTACTTGTCAGTGAGATTATTCTTTGGCTTAACATTGAAATTAAGCATAATGCGGTATGCAAATGAAGAGGTTGGCTTTTTTGACATTTGAGCAATGGATCCTTGTGGGCTATTTGCAGCCACCGTATTATGTCTGCACGAACTTTGGATGTTTCCTCTTTGGATGGCCTATATCTGAAAGTAGCTTTTCTCTAATCCAGGAGATAAAAGAAACAATGCTTATTAAAAGTGAAATTTTATGCATGAAACTTTATATTCACAAATCCATGTAGCATACAAACTACAAACTGTTCTAGGCTTTGCTAGTAACCCATGCTATTCCCTGGGACAAAAGCAGGAGAGTGCTTCCAAGATGGAGCATAGCCTTGTGAAGAAATTGCAGAATGAGAGATTCTTTTCCCTCCTCTAACACTTCTAAGGAGTAATTTACAGCTTTTCTCCATGGGAGATGGTGTGCTGTTTGATAAAATAGTGTATATAAGGTAATGCCAGGAGGCAGGGAGAGAGTGGGATGGATGGGGAGTTTGGGCTTAGTAGACGCAAACTGTCCCATTTAGAATGGGTAAGCAATGGGGTCCTGCTGTACAGCACAGGGAACCAGATCCAATCACTTGTGACAGAACGTGATAGAAGATAATATGAGAAAAAGAATATGTATATATATCTATATATATATATATAGATAGATAGATATATCTGAGTCACTTTGCTCTACAGCAGGATTTGACAGAACAATGTAAATCGATTATAATAAAAAATTATTAAAAAAATAGAAAAGGTCACGTCCTAGCAGCACTTGCAAACATTCCGTTTCCCTCACATTTTTCATCTTTGTATATAACTCAGACTACAGGGGAAGTGTTCGCCGGCTTCCCAGAATATGAACTTGACGTCTCTGATCTAGATAATTTTAGATACCTTAACTTCATTATAGAAATTCCTTGACTACTTGTGGGCTACAACAAATGCTAAGACCATATTGAGTTTCCTCGAGCTGAATTAGCAGAAAATAAAGATAAAATGCCTTTCTATTTAAGAACACGATGATGTTTTAATTGTTACAGCATTTGGCATGCCTAACGTATACAATTCTTGACATTCATATAATAACAGAAGAAAGTTGTTTGGGATTTTTCTTTTATTTCCTAGTGTCCCCTTTCCTCTCTAGGGTTTCTCTCCCTGCCCCCTCCAATCCCAGCCCCGGCTTTTAGCTCTCCTCTCATTTCTCCATCTTTCTATAAAGAAAAAAACTCATGCGGGGAAAGGATACATGTAAAAATACCTCATTTCTCTGCAGATAGGCCAAGGCTGCTTATTACCTAGCGATGACAACAGACCACCATGCTTGTGACAACTGATGTAGATGCCTCCAGGGTGAAACAAAGGTTTACGTATTACACAAGCAATTTAACTGTTTTCTAAACAGATTGCCAAGACAGTGGGAGCTGGCAGCCCACACTGTGTTTTAGGTTTTGGAGACTTGGATTAGAAGTGACTCCTGATTATGAACCTTTTTATTTGTCTTCAGCGAACTACAAGCAACCTAGTAACCCAGCAAAGAATTCTTCTCAGCCCTTAAACTTGTCTTCCTAGCTCTCCCAGATTACACACACAAATCACTTGACAAAAGTGGCGCGAGGGTCTCGCGCATAGATAACCCCCCAAGACAATTGTCTTGTTCTAACCCTTAAAGAGGTCTGCAAAGTGAAATGTTTTATAATCCTTTTTGTGCAGGAGGCAAGGAAGCAAAGAAAAGAGTTTGGGCAAAGATTATCCAGGAGAAAGAAAGAGACTCTTTTGGGGGGCTCCAGTTGAAACACAATAAAGAACATAATTAACTTCACAATTCTTTGTGTTTTTCATTTGACTGCAGGGAGGAGATGAAAGGGGACTGCTAAGCCTTGCATTCCATCCCAATTATAAGAAAAATGGAAAGCTGTATGTGTCTTATACCACCAACCAGGAACGGTGGGCCATGGGGCCTCATGACCATATTCTCAGGGTTGTGGAATACACAGTCTCCAGGTATCACCAAGACATTTCATATTTTTCTCATTGTCGCTTCATAATTTTTTGTTGAGAAGTTAGATTCACCAGGAGGGGGCAAGAATTAACCCACAGTCTCTGTCTTGCTTAAAATCCCACCCGTGCCTTTCAAGAAAACTGCGAAAAATGGTAGCTTTGGCCCTTTTCCGCACTCATCTTCCGACTTAAATGCCGTCTCTGCAACCCGGAAAATAACATCATTTAGCAGTAATTTGTATTAGCTACATGCTTATTTATATGCCACGTGTTTGCTTCACTCTGTGTCTAGTACTTACTTTGGGGAGTCACTGCATGTCTTTCACAAGCCTGGTTTGTTTCCTCCCCACCATGCAGAAAAAATCCCCATCAAGTTGATTTGAGAACAGCCAGAGTATTCCTAGAAGTCGCAGAACTCCACAGAAAACATCTGGGGGGACAGCTGCTCTTTGGTCCTGATGGCTTTTTGTACATCATCCTCGGTGACGGGATGATCACACTGGATGATATGGAAGAAATGGACGGGTTAAGGTAAACACACACACACACAAATACAGGTTCCCCAAGATGTTAGAATGTTTTCAGTGAGTTAAGAACGGTCTTTGAATTCCATCACTTTGGTTAAATATCCAACTTTTATTATGTGCCTGTATTTATAAAATGAAGAGGAATTGAATAAATATGCTGATGTAACATTTTTGAAAGTCTCTATACTGAGATGTCCTAAAACCAGTTCCCGCTGTGTGGTTTGTGCCCCAGCTACTGTTTGGCTGCCCTGACATCACTCTGTGGAATGGACTAACGTCATCCAGGGGAGCTTCTTGGGGGACATTAAGATTGGCAAAAAAATTTTAGAGGGCAGATGCAAAAAGCAGCGCCCCCCACCCCCCGATGCTGCAGCCTTTGGCCACCATCAAGCTGTGTCTTGGTGCTGCCACTTGTCTGAAACCAACCTGCCCCCTGATATGGAATTTGGAATTTTATAATATTGTTTCAGTTATGGGCCCCATTCTTTTATCTGTAGAGCAACCTGCCCCCATGTGGTTAGGTGAAATACAAAAAGAAAAGGCATTTATGCTGTCCTCCGATCCCTCAGCGACTTCACAGGTTCGGTGCTCCGGCTGGACGTGGACACTGACATGTGTCAGGTGCCGTATTCCATACCCAGGAGCAACCCGCACTTCAACAGCACCAACCAGCCCCCGGAGGTGTTTGCCCATGGCCTGCATGATCCAGGCAGGTGAGAACACAAGCCTGTCCTCTCTTCTGTCTTACAGTCAGGTCAGGATTTGGAAAGTGGGGAAGGAGAGTGTTTCCGGGCACAGAGCTGTCATAAGTGGTATCCAGTGTGTGCCTCTAAAGCCTCACCAGTTCATTATCTCACCCAGTATTTTGTCCTCTTTCTTCTAATGTGTGAAGCAGAGATGGAAAAGACAAATCAGACAAGGCACAGGAACCTTCACAGAGAAAAATCACCTTAACATTTTGGAGAGTAATCATTACACACTGTTGGACGAGCGACACAATTAAGACTTCAGTCTGGGAGTTCCCATTGTGGCTCAGTGGGTTAAGAACCCGACATAGTGTCTGTGAGGATGTGGGTTCGATCCCTGGCCTTGCTCACTTGGTGGGTTAAATGTTGCCGTGAACTGTGGTGCAGGTCACATCGGATCCAGTGTGGCTGTGGTGAAGGCCAGCACCTGCAGCTCTGATCCACCCCTGGCCTGGGAATTTCTATATGCTGCAGGTGTGGCCCTTAAAAATAAATAAATAAATAAAAGAAACTTCAATCTGAACAATTCAGAGAGACAATAAGACTTTTAGCCTTTCATTGTCTCCCTATACCTCCTCAAAATCCTAACTTCCTTATACATGAAAAGAGGATGGTACCGGCCACCTTGCAAGGAGGCTGTAATGGTTACATACCAATCTATAAATGGAGCGCCAGAGTGTCTGACACACCTGATAGGTTTTAAATAAATTATGGTTCTTATCATAGCTTCATTGAACATGCGATGACGCAGCATCATGTGGAAGGAGTTGAGCTAAATGTCAACATTTTTGGACTTAAAAATCACATATTCTAAATAAATTCAGATTGACTGTTTACTACACTGAACCATAAGGAAAGGACCATGAAGACGTATGTAGAGTGAGAAATTGGGGTGTCCTTGAAGGTGCTAGGAAGCATACTAGAGCAATTCTTTCATGAAAACTTCATCCGATCTGTGGTCTGTTATTCATACTGAGGGGTATCTGGCCACATTTATTCATTTACTAGTTAAGTTATTATTGCCATTTAATGTTTATTGAGTGTTCACTATGTGCAAGGTGAGTATTTCTCAAACTTTTTATTTTTATAATCCCTGCTGCCCTTCATCTCCCCTCCATCAAAGTCCAAGTGTACAGTTCATTTCCTTTCTGGCATCTCAGCAGATCTTAAAATCTGTGCGACAGGGAATACTTAAGGTGGGTTCAGGATGTGGAGGAAACTGTCACATTCCATTCCTATAGCTCAGAACGCGCAGACACCACCACAAAGCAGCACACTTTGAAGTCGAGCAGCCTGAGTCACCACAATCCCACTGGAGCCTTCATGCAACCTTCCCGGGGGGTCCCGGACCCTCAGTGTAAAAACACAGGGCGAGGTGCTTTCCAGACCTTACGTGTGGCAGAATGCCTGAGCTGTGGAGTCTTAGCTCCTCCGGCGGTAGAGGACTGACGGAACAGTCTGCCTCCCTCCGAGAGTGTTGCAGGCGAACGAGGATTTAATAAAGCAGAAAGGAAACGAAAATCATTATTGGCTAAAAAGTAAAGCTGGCTTTTATTAAGCACCTTGGTGCAGAGCAGCAAACCGAGTCTCTTGTGCCCATCATCTTAATGATAACTCTCAGCTGGCACTCCAAGGAAGCAGGCATAGTGCACCGCCTCCTTTTTGAAAAAGACTTTAATTTTTAGATCACTTTTAAGTTGACAGCAAAATTGAGCAGAAAGTACAGACATTTCCTGTAGACCCCTGCCACCACACATGCATAGCCTCCCCCACTATCAACATCCCCCACCTCAGGGAGAGATTTGTTATAATCAGTGACCCTACACGAACACCTCATTACATTATGTACCCATAGTTCATTTACTCCCACCAAAGACCATCGTTTACCTTATGTTCACTCTTAGGGTTGTACAGCCTCAGGGTTTGGACACATGTGCATGACATGGATCTACCATTACCACTGAATTAATGAGGACAAGAAGGGGACCGTGGCCCCGTGACGCAGACCTACCATTACCATTACATGGATGCTTACAGTATCATACAGAGAAGTTTCCCTGTCTGGGCTCTTTTTTGTATAAAAAAAACTAGAGCTTAAAAGGCCCAAGTGCTTCTTAATGGATGTGCTGTTCAGCCAGAGCTAGACCTCGTGGCCTCCAACACCTTTGGGAGACCTGGCCTTTTCTTCCAGATTTGCTCTTTCTTGTTAGAAAGAGGTCACATCTTTTTTTTTTTTTTTCTTTTTTTTTTTTTTTCGGTCATAGTTTCTCCATCTTCAAAAGGAAGGCAATACAGGGGAGTTCCCGTTGTGGTGCAGTGGAAACAAATCCAACTGGTATCCATGAGGATGTGGGTTTGATAACTGACCTCACTCAGTGGCTTAAGGATCCGGCATTGCTGTGAGCTGTGGTGCAGGTCGCAGGTGCGGCTTAGATCCAGCATTGCTGTGGCTGTAGCTCTGATTTGACCCCTAGCCTGGGAATGTCCATATGCTGCCTGCAGCCCTTAAAAAGCAAAAAAGCAAAAAAAATAAAAGGCAACACAGGAAAATTTTCCCACTCTGTATGGACTTAGATCCACCTTAAGTCACAGCAGGTCTGTGGCATGATCCCTGCCAGACATTGCGTGCTGAGAATCATTGAATTAATGAGGACAAGAAGGGGACTGTGGCCCCAGAACAGCTAACCCACGTTTCGAAGATCAGGCTTAGAGTTTCTTTAAGATGAGTGGAATCACCTGGCGCCGATAGGCTTTGTTTTGTTGTAATCGTTGTTGAAATAATTGCTGCAGGTGAGTCATGTTGCTTAAGCCCCAGAACCTACTCTCAGATTTTAATTTTTTTAATTTATTAATAACACCCACAATTTTGTTTTTGTCACTGATGTATTTTGTTGGCCTAAAGCAGTGATTCTCAGGGGGGATGATTTTGCCCCCAGAGGACATTTGGCAATGAGTAGAAGCATTTTTTGGTTTCACGGGTTGGAAGGAGGAGGTCACGGCACCGATCTAGTGGGCGGAGGCCGGAGAAGCTGCCAAACATGGTACAATTCTCAGAACACCCCATTCTACCCCCAAACAAAGAAATATCTGGCCCCAAGTGTCAGGAATGCCAAATTTTAGAAACCTAAAAACAAGGCAAGTCAGTTTTCCACATTTGTGAGAGCTGAAGCTGAACATCTCCTGTCATGTATTGAGTACTGCACCGGAAGTGGAAAACAGAGTGGTTGTAGGGATATGGGATGATGTCAGTGTATGTTCACCTGTGTGATCACAGAGAGCTTTAAAAATATTATTCAACTTCATTCTTCCCTCAACCCCAAGCCCCCATGCCTAGTTCCTCAATGATTTAAACATTCAACAAATATTGGGCCCCTCTTATATTCCTGGATTTGAACTAGGGAACAGAAATACAGTGATAAAGAGATTGGAAGTGGTTCCTGTCCTCATAGAGTTTACAGTCAGTGGCTTAAGTCACAGAAATAATCTGGTCCCAGAGTAGGGGTGAGCACGAAGTCAGAGTTCACAAGAAAAACCTCAGTGGCTGAAGGGACCAGCCGTATTTTATTCCTTAAATTGGAGTGCATGCTTTCCCTTGTTAGAGCAACCCAGGCTTTAGAATGTAGTGATTCTGTGTAAGAAACACAAAGCTAATGCTATAGCTAATACAGATCTTCCTTGACCCGCAATGGGGTTGGGGTTAAGGCCCCGTGAAACTACCATAAATGGAGAAGGCACCTAATGGTCCTCACCTACCAAACACCATCGCCCAGCCTCGCCCACCTTAAACATGCTCAGAACTCTTAGGTAAGGAATTCCTGTTGTGGCTTAGAGGATTCAGAAACCAACTAGTATCCAAGAGGATGCGGGTTCGTATTCCTGGCCTTGATCAGTGGGTTAAGGATCCAGTGTTGCCGTCAGCAGCAGTGTAGGTTGCAAACATTGCTCGGATTCCCCCCCCCACCCCCACCCAGTGCTGTGGCTGTGGTGTAGGCCGGCAGCTGCAGCTCAGATTCAGCCCTTAGCCTGGGAACATCCATATGCCATGGGTGTGGCCCTAAAGAGACAATAAAATAAAATCACGTATGTGAGCCTACCATTTGGGCAAAGCTTCTAACACAGGGCCTGTCTGAGGCTGAACATCTCCTGTCATGTATTGAGTACTGCACCAGAAGTGGAAAACAGAGTGGTTGTAGGGATACAGGATGGTGTCAGTGTATGCTCACCTGTGTGATCACACGCTGACTGGGTGCTCTGCTTCTGCTGCCCAGCATCTCAAGAGACTAATGTACCGCATGTCACCAGCCCAGGAAAAGATCAAAATTCAAAGTGGGAAGTACATCTGAATGCGTAATACTTTCACGCCATTGTAAAGTTGAATCAATCATCTTAAGTTGGGGACCGCATGTCCTACAGGTGATATGAGTTGATGATACCACTGTTGTTGCTCTTTGCCAGTGTATTACACACCTGCTATTCCTTCACAACAGACTGAGAAATGTGTCAAGGCAGTGTGTACATTCATCATGGAGGGAGATACCAAGAGAAATTCAGAAATACAGTCCAGAGATCATAAAACTTCAGCAGAGTAACCAAATATATCAGGCTGTTTCCTTTGGTGGTTTCTAGAAGTTCTAAACCAAGTGGCCCAAGGATCCTCACCAGCCCACAAAGGGCTCCTATGTCAGGAATCTCTAGTCTGAGCTTGGAAGATACCCTGATGGGAGTTCATGAGTGTCTCCCCTTTTGTTGCAGATGTGCTGTGGATCGACACCCCACTGATATCAACATCAATTTAACAATTCTTTGTTCAGACTCCAATGGAAAGAACAGATCATCAGCCAGAATCCTACAGATAATAAAGGGGAAAGATTATGGTAAGTAGAGCCTAATTTATTGATTTGGCTTTAGCCTGGACTTTGTTTTATTTTAGTATATTCATTGAAGGGAAGAGGATTTCTGCAGAACGAGCAATTAGGAAAGCATCAAAACACCGGCCCAAGAGTGGTAAGGCAGTCAGCTGCTCACGTCTTAAAGGTCCAGTGACTCTTACAAGCCCTAGGGGTTCCATTTGGGTAATTACCTTTCCCCTGGATTGAATGGTGCTCTGTAGGTCCAAAAAATTTAATGGACCTTCAAAAGTTAGCAGTTTATATTTTGCTCATCTGAGAATCGAGATGAATACCTTCTATGTATTTAAGATATAAGGGAGAACTTGTCTTAACATCTTATACACAGAGGAAAAAACGAGTATTAAAGGTAAGTTTCTCAATATCCAACAAGCTCATCTCAGCAATTAGGAAAATTACAAGTGTTTCAAATAAGAATGTAATTTTTAAAAGGTGTTTATTTTAGAGAAAACAAAGTAGTAGACTTGTAAAAACATGTCATTTACCCAAGTCATGAAGATGGAATGTTTAGACCTTATTTTTAATAACATGATTACTCTATTTGGAGATACATATAAAACTATAAGGCTAATATTTTTCAGTGTTTTCGTATTTACTCCTTTTGGAGGAAACAATATATCAAATATTATTATGATTCAGGGAACATAGTAGATTAAGATTATAAAATTGATTGCTTCTTCTATTTATTCATTCAATACAGGTATTTACTTAGTACCGGGAATGAAGCAGCTGTGTTAGTTCATGTGGTATTCAGTTATTTTTTTTTTTCAGGTATTCGTGTATGTGTGTGTGCGTCTTATTAAAGCCAAACCAAGGAATAATGTGGTTAGGGAAAAAAATCTAATGAGTCACTACCTTGTGGGAAGTTTGGCTCTATTTGTAGATGAAACTAAATTCTACAATCACATTAATTGGGGTTCAGCTGAAACTGGTTACTTACTGATAGCCCGACATTTATGTATTAAAAACACAGCCACAGAATCCTTTTACAATGTATACATATATCAAATTGCCATGATGTACAATTTTGTTAATTATACCTCAATACATCTGAAAAAAAAACCCCAAATAACCACATCCACAGCGCTTACTACATGCCAGCCCCTGAAATAAGCACTTTATAAACTTCACTCATTTCATTTGCAGAAAAACCCTATGTGATACTTCTTGGCCCCACTGTACCGATAAGGAAATTGAGACACAGAAATGTTGTCACACAACATAAATGACAGGACTCGGATTTGAACCCCGACAGCCTGACTCCAGAGTTCATGACCTTATGCTGCCTCTCAGTGTCCTGGTTATTTAAAACCTACCTTTTCTACTTTTTATTATATCATATGCCTCATGATCACATGGAGATGGGGAAAGACTTCAGAATTACTGTCTTTCCACAAAAGCTTTTGCCTAAAGTACTTCCTATTGATAGTGACTTATTAAAGTATATAATGAATAATTTACTGATTAACTTGCAGCTGGTTTTACATCTTTTCCATTGCGATTGGCATAATTCATAATGATGTGCATGGAAAGATTGAGAGCCGTGACTCTACACATGTAATTCAGAAGGAATGACCGAAATAGACTTTGTTCACCACATGACTCTGTAAACAAAACTCTTAAAACATTTCAAATGAAGACATTTCTTGACTAAGTGCTAGTGTTCTAAAATATGCATCAAGTGTGGTCTTGAAGACCTTTTATGTATCGTACCTTCACTTTCATGAAAGTGTGAACTTTTAAACATTTTATATAACTTGACAGAGGTCTGGCTCAGGTTACTAGATATATGCAGAAGCATTTCTATAAAAAAAATTCAGTATTAAAAAATTAAGTTTTGGGGAGTTCCCTTTGCTGCTCAGTGGAAATGAATCTGACTAGTATCCATGAGGAAGTGGGTTCAATCCCTGGCCTCGTTCAATGGGTTAAGGATCCAGCATTGCCATGAGCTATGGTGTAGGTCACAGACACACAGCTCGGATCCCACATTGTTTTGGCTGTGGTGGAGGCTGGCAGCTGCAGCTTCAATTTGACCCCTAGTCTGGGAACTTCCATATGCCACACGTGTGGCCCTAAAAAGAAAAAGAAAAAAGAAAAATTAGGTTTTGGAGTTCCCACTGTGTCACAGTGGAATCTGCAGCATCTTGGGAGCTCTGGGATACAGGTTTGATCCCGGTACAGTGGGTTAGGGATCTGGTGTTGCTGCAGGTGTGGTTTAGGTAGCAACTCTGATCCCTCGCCCAGGAACTCCATATGCCATGGGGTGCCAAAAAAAAAAAAAATAATAAAAAGTTTTATTTTTTAAGTATTTTGGTTCTAAAGTCCATGATTTCCAAAATCTCCAGATTCTGGTTTCATTGAAAATTTGAAGTCTTGGCCATTAGAACAAGCATTTGCAGAGCATTCCTATTTATTCCACTATACATACTATACATGGAAGCCCTTTACATTTTATAATATTTAAGCAAAAGGAGTGTTTATTTTCACTGTTTATAGCAAGGGTCCAGTTTATGCATCACGGAACACATTTCAGAGTTAAAGTAAATTACTGTATAATAATTGTGGCGTGGCCTGCATTACGTTTCCTTTATGAAAATGTGTTTGATTTCATCTAATGTTATGTTTATTTATTTCCAGAAAGTGAGCCATCACTTTTAGAATTCAAGCCTTTCAGTAATGGTCCTTTGGTTGGAGGATTTGTTTACCGAGGCTGCCAGTCTGAAAGACTCTATGGAAGCTACGTGTTTGGAGACCGTAATGGGTAGGTTTCCTGATACTACAATTTGATAGAGCAAATGACATATCCATTGATTATGGAGCAAATCATAAAATATTGGTAAAATACTCAAACGATTGCCTCCTTTCGGAAGTCAGGTGTTGGGCACACATGAATATTAGTATTCGCTTTTAGTTTCACCATGTAGGGTGGTGTAATTAAAGAACTTCCTACAAGATGCTTTTTAAACAGACTTGATAAAATTCATAAAATAATTAAGAGCAGCGAAGTCTTCAGATGAAGGGTTTGTGTTATTTAAGTTCTTTCCTTCATCCTTCTCGTACATTTACCATGATCGTGAGGAATTTGAAAACCACGGTTTTACCTGAGCTGTGTAGATATTTTAAAAATTATCTTGGAAGGCTAAGAATTTCTTTTTTGCCAGATTTTCAGGACTTTTGGCAACAGACCTTCATTTGTCTCTACTGATAGAAATACTACACAATTAGATTTTAGCCTACAGTTGAGAACTCACATTGAGAAAAATTATAAAAAACTGTGATGAAATCCAAGTTAAGAATCTTATTTCCCAAGTTGCTGGCATTCAGGCATATGGCAGAGCTGATACGATTGGTTGCTAAAAGGCACTAGAAAAGGAAGTCTGGTCCTAGACGGGAAGTATCATTCTCTAGATGAAGGGGAGGGTTTTTCCCACATTCAGATACTTTTAGTACCACCCCTCCCCAAACAAAACATTATTTTTAAGTACTTTTTCCTCACGTGGGATCTTCAGAGTAGTTACACACATTATGGGCTATATTATTTTTCCCTTTAGAAGCTATGCCTATGACAACAACAATTATGTATTAATGAGTTTTATTTTAAACACCTTATTCTGTCTTTTAGGCAAAAGCATATTTTCATCATAGGTTTCCGGTATGTTTTTGTCATAGGAATTTCTTAACTCTCCAGCAAAGTCCTGTGAGCAAGCAATGGCAAGAAAAACCACTCTGTCTCGGCAACGGTGGTTCCTGTAGAGGTTACTTTTCAGGTCACATATTGGGATTTGGAGAAGACGAATTAGGTACTGTACAAACTATTTCTGTCAAGTTCCATTCCCAACCCTTGCCCAAGAGACTTTGTTCTGCTCTGAAAAATAGTATAACAGTCTCATCCTTCATTTGCTGGAAATGTAACCTCTAGCAAATATGATCTCCTGTAGAGATTCGAGATGGTCCAGTTCAGTGTTCTCTTCCAATGAACTTTCTCTGGGGGGGGGTCTTTAATCTTGTTTCACCTCAAGCAATATGAGTTACAAAGCAGGACAATGGGAGGCAGGAATAAAGGAGAATTTCTAAGTCCTGAAAAGAGAAAATCTTAAATGTCTACTGATATTTTTTGATGCCATTGAGCCACTTGTTTATATTCTCTATCTGAAAACTTTTGCACTTATCCATGTCTCTTGGAATAAATAGAAAATTTGTTGCAACCCGAATTGCACTTAATCCTTTATTTCCTAATTTTCTTTTCTTTCTTTTTTTTTTTTTTTTTTGCCCATCGGGGCATGAAATTTGTGCAAGATTATCTGAGTTTGTAGATCTGCTTTCCAACAGAATAGAAATTATCTTCTCATTGATGATCCACTGGATAACATACAATTTATTTATCAGTATGTTATCAAAACGTATGTAGCTTAACCAGCAAAAAAGGAGTTGATATTGGAATGATATCAGTCAAAGAGTGAAATGCCACCAATTTTCAATTTGATAAATTTAGCTTTCATAATGATTCCCTTTAGAGAACAATATCCAAACAAACTATGGCTACCATGTTCCTTTAGCCTCAGAAATGAATTTCTAGGTATTAAGAAAGAAAATTTGTGTTTTCCACTAAATCAGAATACTTTCTGTCAACGTGTAGATTTGGTTTTCCTACATCAAATAGAGAATTCATCAGAAATAGCTCCATGCCAATTATGTAGGTTATCAAGGGATTCAGACAAAATTCCTGAAACACAAAACAGACTTCAGAACCACAGGAATATAATGAATGAAAGAAATCCAATCTGTCTTTTTTTTCTTGTTCTAGCATTGAAAGCATCTTACAATTAATTTCCCCTTGAAATTCTCCTATCCCATTCAAAAGAACCAGAAAGAGAGCCATTTTCACTTAAAACCACTGTAATGTCATTGGCAAACTGATTTTAAACTATAAAAGAGGATCAGATTGTTTGTGGCAGAGTCAGAGATGAGTATTTAGCTGTTGGGACTGAATAATTTTGATTTCCCCAGCCCTTACTACAAATGACTCCACCATTCATCCTGTTAGCGTCACCTGCATTGGTGCAAATATCCAAATATCTATCCGAATTTAAAACAATATGGGGAAGAGAACCCAAGAAATGAAGCATACACAGTCCTTACTGCCGCAAAGCAACATCATGTGTATTGCATAATTAAAAATAGGAGTTCCCGTCGTGGTACAGAGGTTAATGAATCCGACTAGGAACCATGAGGTTGTGGGTTCGATCCCTGCCCTTGCTCAGTGGGTTAAGGATCTGGCATTGCCATGAGCTGTGGTGTGGGTTGCAGATGCGGCTTGGATCCCGCGTTGCTGTGGCTCTGGCGTAGGCCGGCGGCTACAGCTCCGATTCGACCCCTAGGCTGGGAACCTCCATATGCCACGGGAAGCGGTCCTAGAAAAGGCAAAAAGACAAAAAACCAAAACAAAAATAAATAAACATACTTTCACTGGCTTATTTTTTAATGGAAAACTCTTGGGCTTTAATTAAGAACCATATAAGAAAATGAGTTCGATTTTTTATTTTTTGGTTTGTTTTTGTTTTTTGTCTTTTTAGGGCCACGCTGGCAGCACATGGAGGTTCCCAAGCTAGGGGTCGAATTGGAGCTGTAGCCGCTGGCCTACACCACAGCCATAGCACTGTTCAGATCTGAGCCACATCTGAGACCTATGCCACAGCACATCACAACACTGGATCCTTAACCTACTGAGCAAGGCCAGGGATTGAACCTGCGTCCTCATGGATACTAGTGAGATTCATTTCTGCTGAGCCATGATGGGAACTCCTGATTTTTCGTTTTTTGAAATAAAGTGTTGACACTCTTTTTGCTACGTATGTGTGTGTTTGTTTTTAATGTGGAATCAGGATGGGTTCATTGTAAGGATTAAATGCGGTAAACTACATAAAGTACTTGATGAATAATGAGACTTTTTTTCTTACATTCCTTGGCTTTTTAACTTCATTTTTATTTTTCCTATTCTGTTCATTTTTATTTTTTAATGTAAATTCTGTAACATCCTTTACAGAAGTAAGAAAGCAATAGAGTGTGCTTAATACATAACAATAGCATGGTAATAGAGGAGAATAGAGAAATATAGACTAAATCAGAGAGTAGTTCATGAATGACAACCAAATATAAATTTGAAAGCCTTCACAACATAGAATCATAAATACAGCTTCTAATTCCCTATGCATGTGATCCGTTTTATGTCTTGAATTATATGGATGTCAAAGAATTGGTAATAAATGAGAGAGGTTCTTTCCCAGGAGGGCACTTGTCTGTTGTACGTCATCATTGGGCACAGAGCCTAACTCCCAAAACTAGAGATGTGGAGTTGGGAGTGAAAAAATAAAATATTTTTATTTTAATATTTTTTTAAAAAAACTTTTTAAACAAACAAAAAAAATTGTTAAAAATTAAACAGGAGTACCCAATTCCAACTGGCCTCAAATTATCAATGTACAGTAACAACTTGGTAACCAAACTTTTCAGTCTTGGGAAGGATCAACCAAGATAAAACTCGCTGTTCTATATGCATTCTACAAATATTTATTGAGCACCTATTCAGTACAAAATTCTGTTCTAGGAGTTGGTGGTACAGGAGCAGATAAAGAGCCAACAATCAAAACTGTTGTCATGAAATATATATGCTAAAGGAGGACAGTACAATAACTGTTTTAAAATGCATTTGGAGTTCCTGTTGTAGCTCTGCAGAAATGAACCCAACTAGTTTCCATGAGGATGTGGGTTTGACCCCTGGCCTCACTTAGTGGGTTAAGGGTCTGGCGTTGCCTTGAGCTGTGGTGTGGCTCACAGACGCAGCTCGGATCCAGTGTTGCAATGGCTGTGACGTAGGCTGGCAGCTGCAGCTCTGATTTGACCTCTAGCCTGGGAACTTCCATATGTGTGGGCGCGGCCCTAAAAAGGAAATACATATATACATAAGTAAATAAATGTACATGGAATGTTAGTTGGTCATAAGTGCTTAAGAGGAAAATTGGATTGTAAAGAGGGATAGAGATTGCTAGGGGTTTGGACAGGTGTACTTTTGAATAGTACAATCAAGAGAGGTAATATTTAAGCACAGATTTGAGAGACAGAAAAAAGCACCTAGGACACGACAGATGCTGAGACTGGAGGAGCCTGGGATAGGAGCTTATGTCCAAAGTCAGGAGGCCAGTGAGGCTTGAAAGGAGTGAACAAGGGGGCAAAACAGTGCAGATGGAGTCAGAGCAGTAAGGAGGGAACATCCTAGGTCACATCAGGACCCATCTTTGCTCAGAGAGAGATTAGAAACCGTTGGAGTGTACTGAACCAGAGGAGTGTGACTCCGTTTCTGTAATCTCACCTGCCTCTTAAGGAATCTCTGTGGCTCTTATGTTGAGAGTAGTATCAGGGAGATCAGTTAGGAGGCTGTTCCCATCACTTGGGAGACAGATTAATATCTGCTTGCACTTGAGAAGCAGTGATCAGAATCTGGATGTCAAGGTGGACCTGTGAAACTCTCATGATCTTCAGGCAACATCTTCCTGAGGATTTAGGAATGTATCATATATGTATATACAAACATATATATGTGTGTATGTGTATATATATGTGTGTGTGTCTCTCTCTCTCTCTATATATATATATATATATATATATAACCTGCTAGGCAATAGAAAGTAAGGCTTTATAATACTGTGAATTGACTTCCTATATTTCTCTCTTCCTAGGTGAAGTTTACATTCTATCAAGTAGTAAAAGTATGACCCAGACTCACAATGGAAAACTCTACAAAATCGTAGATCCCAAAAGGTAAGTTTTTTTTAATAGTCCTTTAAGTAATATTTTTCTCCAAGTTATTAGAGTGCATTGATTAGTAATGGAATTGCTATTAGCAATCAGCAAAGGTGAGCATTTCTCCCCTGTCCATCTGCTAACCTTTAACTTCCCAAATGTCAGAGTTCCCTGGTGGCCTAGTGGTTAAGGAGTTGTCACTGCTATACCTCAGGTTCGATCTCTGGCCCAGGAACATCTGCATGCCGTGGGCATGGCCAAAAATAATAATAAAAACAAACAAATAAATAAATAAATGAATAAATTTTAAATCCCTTTTAGGAAGAATAAATTCCAATAATCTGAAAAGTTTACTAAAAGCCTTCATTTAATTCCCCTTTAAAAATATTTGTAAGTTGTAAGTCGTGTTTTTTCTGAAAAAAATCACTAGTAGTGGAGATTCCTGTCCTTTTTCCATACCATAAAACACAATCTTTCCTGAGAAGAATATAGGCTGACATGGGTACTGCGGAATGAAAAGAAAAAAATCAATGTCAAATGGTTTCTCTGTGTCAGAGAACATCACATATACCCATCCATCACACGATGAAAATGATAGTTTTCCTTCTCTATTTAACAGTATATATTTTCTTTCACAATAAGAGAAGGACCATTCACATGCCATAGGGGTTCTTTTCTTCCATGAAACCAGTGTCCTGTGAGAAGCAGAGTAGTGAATTAAAAAAAAAAAAAAAGCAGACACATTAGTGATTGTTGAAGTTGCTAATATTAAGAACAAACGTCCAACTGATGTTCATTCATAAAATATCAGCATTCTAATGATTCCAAAGGAGGTCTCAGGATTTCCTTCTGATCTAATGCCATTTGTTTCAAAATAGTCGTTATTATTCCATTACATTGGTCAAAGTTGATAGGCTTTTGCAAGCTTTCTGGTGGTGGTATTAATTCTCTCTGTGCCTCACAAAAACACTTCTCTCCTCATCTGGATTGTTTAGTCTGTTGGTGGTGAATTGAGGTGAATTTTACACCTTCAGTCCATTATTAGTGTCTAATTACCAGGGTTGCCGTGAGGGACCTTGGCTTCGTGATCTTTGGGCCCCCTCTCGTAGGGTGGTCTCAGAGTGACATACCTGACTTCTCATTATGGTGCCTGTTTCTGGTGAGTCGTGTCATGTGTGGGGCCAGGGTTAAGATGTGTGTTTGGTTTTCAGAAAGTGGGGGGAGTAACAGAGTCCCAGGGACACCGTCCTTGGATACAGGCATGGGCATACATTTCAAAATTAAACTGACTATAAGAAATCAAATGTTTTCATAAACATTTGTTGGGAGCCTCATGCTGTTTCGATTTGGATGCCAACGTTTGTTATTCTAGTAGTTCTCCCTAGATGAGTTGAAGTTCTATATAAGCAGACACTTTAGTGTATGTGAACAGGATTATTTTGGAAACACGAGCTCATTACTAGCCTAGCAGGGTTCAGGATGTCTGCTTCAGAGCAAAACAGTTTTTCTAAAACCTTTGAGGGAGAATTTAAAGAAAGAGCCTCATCAACTGGGGGAAAAAAAAATACATAGACAGTTCTTGTTACATCAAAAATCTAACTAAAATTGAAATCTGAGATTAACTGTATTCTTATGGAAAAGACTCAGACTTGATAGAATAATGTTTTCAGAATAAATTTCAAACATCAATTGACTCATGGCTCTCGAAGGGATTAACTACAAATTATAAAACTTTTGTATTCTGTATTATGTGTCATGGAAACATTCTTACTCACCATAGGATTTATATATATTTTTCTCTTTCCCCTATACACACATATATGCACACATGCACACACACACAGAATAAAGATGAGGGAGTTTAGAAATCATATACAGTGTTCTTGAGTCACTTTGGCAAAAACAGACGAGTTTCCAGCATCACCACCTCATCTGTAAGGACAATTTGGTCTAAAGATGTATGTTACATAATCACTTACACAAGTTTAAGATCATTTTCAGTGAGCATCTTTCTCAGATGCTCATCCTTCTCAGAAGGCGGTATTACCTGTTATAAACAAATGTCATTGTTTTTAATGAAAAAAAAAGTCAGTGAGAATACACCAGCTTTCACTGAGGCTTAACTAGAACTCAGGAGTTATTGAGGAAGAAGCAGAAAAGGGGTGAATGTTGCATCCATGTGAGAATAAGGAAACTTTCAGGGGTAGAAGAGTCACATCTCAGGGCAGAGTGGAAGCAGGGTCACGTCAATACCATTTGATCACCCAGCTGGTGAGGCCTCTTTACAGGGTCCCCCAAAGTACCAGGTTTGGCCTGGTCTGGAAAACTCCTCCTGCCAGCAGAAGTCCATGCACGGAGCACTAGTTTCACTTAGTAGAGCCATTCGAGACTAGAAAGACAGGGGAAGTATATCCTGGCAGGACAGCAGTGTGGGACACGGCATTAAGTTATGTCACCATGTTGTGTTCCTTGGCCTCTCAGTAAAGTTTGGAAGAGCATTCTGCTCCGGCATCCTTTCTGCAGAGTGCTGGGAAGGTAATTAAATAGTATGTTTAGGGCATATCCAATTCTTTAGCACCGTTGGAGTTCACTCCGTGCATTCAAGAATGATCTTCAGGTGATCTCTCAACTTTTGAGGTGGTCTTAGTTCCAAAACTGGGTCCAAGGTGTCCATGGAGTTTTAAAGAGCTCTGACTATCTAGTTTTCAAATGTCCAAGTCACATCTTGGATGCTTGCCCTCTGTTAAATCTTTTCAGAATTGAACAAATGCTCCAGGGGGATGGAAATGAAAGAATTCTAACAGAGTTATGAACTTCCCAAGCTTTATTTTCATCGAGCACACATTTTTTCACACTACTGATAAAGATGCTTTAATTTTTTTCTTTCAGTTGAGCTTCAGCTAAATGACCTTTTTTGACTTGGAAACGTTGCCAGGGTTCTTTCTCCAGGAATTTGTAAAACAAAAATTATTCTTAAACATGCTGATTTAATGACTGTGGACCCAGTCTTCTTGCTATGTTTTAACATGTTGCTTATCTGTTACTCACCCAAGTCACACAGCCCATTCCCTCAAGAGGTCTATAAATTAGCGATGCAAATTCCCAGCTTTGGAGACCATTTTCCAGAAATTTCATATCGGACTCCTGGGTGACCAATACCAAAAACTGCTCCTCCTGCCTCCTTCCCCACAATGGTCCCACTTACTGCTTTTTGTTTATTTTGTTCTTAATATCTTCATCCTACTCCTTATTATACTGGATGCTGAAGTGTGCTTTCTTCACAAAAATCACTGCATGAGGGGAAATCGGTCTGTTTATCCTTCACATGTGTCTCAGGGAGCCAGCAGGCTGCTCTGCCATCCTAAAGAAAGCCATGCATAATGGAGAGGGTTTAGCCCAATAAGCCAGTCTAGTCCCAATTCATCAGTCAAAGTTTTATGCAAGTGGCCTCCCTAGGTTGATAAAATCCCCACAGTGCCTGTTGACCCAGCTGCCAAGTCCTCTTGCTGCAGGCGGTGTTTTCATGGCCACCCTGACAGTAATACAAACTGTTTAGCAGCTCCATTGACCTTTCAGCTATTAACAGGGACACAGGCTCGACAAGGGACTAGTTTTCAAACATGACAGAATTTCTTAACACTAGAGGTCATGAACAAGTATATGCCCTATAAAAATCCATTCAGCATGGTGGATTTGAAGCCTAAAAGACGAGCGTGGCCCACATTGTTGCTATTATGACTTTTCTACATTTCCAATAATGAAAAATGGTATGCACTTACGTGCTGGCTTATGTTTTATACTCAATGTGCTATAGTTTAAATTGTGGGGCACAATACTTTTAGCTAACAAATCCTTCCTACGCTGCCACAGAGCATCTGAAATTTCAAAGATGTATCACAAAAGAACAGGATAAGATCCAAGTCAAAACTTCTAATGAAGGGATGAGCATGCAAACCTCATATATGGTAATGACCTTAGTGTAACTGGAATTGAATTTTATTTATAGTCTACTAAGATTTGTCTATGTGTATATATGCACACAAATACACTTAAACATACCCAGGTAATCCATATAATGCTATGTCGAACCACCCCCTATTTCAAAATATATAGAAAATATTATGCAATAATTTATGGAAACATTTTTATTTAAATGACCATGATATTTTAAAATGCTGATATAATGCTTCTTATATGTCTGTCCTCTTTTCTGGAGATAAGGACATGACCACAGCATTCAAGGGAATTTTCTGCTTTCTACTAAGTATAGTCTTTCTTTCTTAAACTATTAATTCTGAATGCTGGAATATCAGTTACTAGAGTATTTGTACAGATTGCTATGAAAACATGGTTGAATTCCCACTTATAAATGGCATTTGTTAACACATGAAATAGAGAATATCAATAATTAAAATATATTCTTCAGGGGTTCCCGCCGTGGCGCAGTGGTTAACGAATCCGACTAGAAACCATGAGGTTGCAGGTTCGATAACTGGCCTTGCTCAGTGGGTTAACGATCCGGCGTTGCCGTGAGCTGTGGTGTAGGTTGCAGACGTGGCTCGGATCCTGCGTTGCTGTGGTTCTGGCGTAGGCCAGTGGCTACAGCTCCGATTCGACCCCTAGCCTGGGAACCTCCATATGCCTCGGGAGCAGCCCTAGAAAAGGCAAAAAGACAAAAAATAAAATAAAACAAAATAAAATATATTCTTCAAAAAAGAGATTCATTTGTTAAAAGTAAAAAAACTCTTAACAGCATTTCTTTTTATTACCCATGTTTCTTCCCCACCTGGAACAATGGTGGGAACTGGTATTATTAGACCTTCTGAATATCTTATACTTTTATTGTAAGACAAGGTAGCATCATATATTGCAGTATTTGAGATAAAGGCAGCTTTAATCTTGCATAAAACAGCAGCATAAATTTGTAAAAAGATTTTCTAGAGGAAGATGAACTTTTTAAAGAAAAAATTGTACCTCAGCCTTATTTTTTTTTAATCTAACTTATTTTAGTTGCGCTTAAAAAAATCTGCTGCTTAAATAGCTTAGTTTTTGTCAATGTCAATGAATCAAAACATATAACATCAAAATTTGGGAATCTGTCATCCTAATACTCTTCAAAAAGATTTTAAGCTGACATTTTTGTGCTATTTTAATGGACAGAAACTCTGTTTCTAATGTTCACTTCCTGTTTAAAGCATTTAGTGATATTTAAAATTTCTGCCTTCATATAATATAAAATTAAAACACTAACACATCTACAGCTTTTAAAGTGGGAAAATACTTGTTTTTTAGATGATTTCTAAAAGAAAAATACTATAGGGTTCAAGGCTTTTAAATTATATTGTAATCAAAGTGTTATTTAAAATGTCTGTTTTGTTGGAGTTCCCGTCGTGGCTCAGCAGAAACGATTCTGACTAGTATCCATGAGGACACAGGTTCAATCCCTGGCCTCGCTCAGTGGGTTAAGGATCCGGCACTGCCGTGAGCTATGGTGCAGGTCACAGATACAGCTTGAATCTGACATTGCTGTGGCTGTGGTATAGGCCAGCGGCTACAGCTCTGATTCGACCCCTAGCCTGGAAACCTCCATATGCTGTGGGTGCAGCCCTAAAAAGACAATAGAGTGGAGTGGAGTGGACTGGACTGGACTGGAAATAGAATAGAACAGAATAGAATAGAATAGAACAGAATAGAATAGAATAGAACAGAATAGAATAGAATAGAAAAGAAATAATGTCTGTTTTCCCAATACAGATATTTCTCATTTAGTGTTTAACATTTTTATCAATTTATGGCTTATGAAATAAGTTTTGAAGTAGAAAAAAATTGATTTTGATGTAAAGTTCTAAAGAGAATATGGTTCCTTTATATTAGGAAGCAAAGTCATTGACTTTTTATTGTACCCTAATTTTTGGTTTTTAAAAATCATATCAGAGTATAATTCTAAGATTAAATCAAGAGATTTAATCAATGTGCAGGTATCTTTTGCTGGCCTCCTGTGTTCAAGATACTTTATTGCGTGCTATGGAGCGAGAATATAAATGAGAATTTAGTTCCTTCCTCTGAGGAAGCTTATTTTTACCTTAAATTTGGAGACTTCCACCCATTATCTAGGATATAAATAATATTATCGGAGATAAAAATGGACACCTCAGGACAACACAATTATGCCAAAACATTGTATGTTATAGATTGGCAAATTCATGGTCCAGAAGGCGATGGGTACTGAGTTGGGTCAAACTCACCATGATTTGGCTTCCTGGTCCAGTCTGTTCTGCACACTAATTAGGTCACCTGTAAAAGAGAATAATGACTGCAGAACATGGACATTATGTAGGTTTTCAAGCAAGTAGAGCCAGACTGACAAGAGTGGGGCCTCAGCCTGGTTGTTGCACTTGCAGAAGGAACCGTCTCAGTGAGGCATTAACATGAGAAACAATTGCCTGCAGTGGGTTTTCCTCCCCCAGCCGGCATTCATTCCTACAGCTTTGCAGAGCTCCCCGCAGGTTTCACTTCCTCCTGAGTTCACAGCCTCACTTCTAGTGCCATTTTGGTTTGTGTGTTTCTAATCTCCCCTAAGCAAATCTGTCCTCCACCCACTGCTCACCTGCTTCCTGGGCTGCCCTCTCCCAAGGTACCAACCTTTGTTTTTTGTTAGTGCTTGAGTTGCCAAGTTGCATAGATCTTGAGGAGTCTGCCCCAACTCTGTTTTTCCCACCAGCCTTATTTGTAGTATTCAATTTTGTCAACAACAAGATTTTCCTGCAACAAATCTACTGAATTACTGAAGTGCCTGTTTTTCTGTATTCAGCAGAAATAATTATAGTAGACCAGTTTCTGAATTTAGGACATTGCAAACACAATACCTAAGGCAATTTAATAAAATTGGACTTTGTCTCTTTTTTCCCCTAAAAGCAGGTGACCTTATCATCTAGTTTCATTAGTCATTTCTCCTAGGTTTTCCTTTTAAGGAAATACATAACTTTTCATTTCCTAATTTTCCCTTGGAAATATATACATTGAGTTAAGCTGATAAAGTTGAATGAAGGTAATCCACACACCCTTTTAGATTCTTGTCTATCATGGTGGTGGTGTTTGGATAGGGAGATTAACAGGGCCTGAAGCACAGGTGCCTGGTCCCCTGTTTCCTAAAGAGGTTCCCTGTTTCTGAAAGCTGTGCTAGGAAAGTGTTCCAGATTATCTGTAATTAGCTGCGTACAAGCTATGCAATCTCTTCTACCATGTTCTAATCTTCTAAATTTGGGAATAACAAGATTGGCCCTGTCTTAAGAGGATAAAATTGACTGAGAAATTACTGGAAAATTGGAGTGGCTTTCTCATTTGCTTTCATTATGGTTGTATCTTTAACCATAGGACAAAACTGAGCCGGTATTTGTTAAAGTTGTCAGAATCTTATGAGCACTAGGCAGCCTAACCCACATCTCTGCTAAATTGCCACTGCCTCGGTCCTCTCTGAGTTTAACACACACTCAATCCCAAACTGCCATGTTAAAGCCAGTCAGTGCTGTTTGGAGTGGCCATGTGCTCAGAACATTTTCATCCCTATGGGGAAGAGAAAAGGGAAACAGGGTAACTCATTCCTTAAAAGAAGTGAAGTCCTATAAGTGAAGGGTTATGTTTTAGGTATCTTTTCATGTTAAAGGATTCTCCCACAGAATAACAGTTCAAAAGAGAGAAGAGGATTTATTTAACATGCTAGTAAGTGAGAGATGTTAGTCGCCAACTTCATAAAAGAAAAAAAATTGCTTGCCTGAGTAATCAAATAAAAATTTGAGGAATCATGTTTATATATGACAGCCACAGTCATATAAGCTAAACAGGCCCAAATAAGAAGCAATCACATCCACAGATAGATAAGCACTTGCTCAATCTTGAGCAAAATACAGTTTAGAATTCTGTCCATAATCTGAGTTTCCATGCTTTTGAATGTTTGGTGAAAAACAGTCAGTGTCTAATTAGAGGATCAGCCAGGAAACAACCCTGCCCTGAGGAACCACACTTTAGAGAGGAATCCCTATTTGTCACATCCCCTTATCTCTTCCCAGCACACATGAGTCCATGTGTGGATGCTTTGCCTCAAACAAGCAACATCTTCTGGTTGTTGTTTAATCCGAGTCACCTATCTTCCTGATGTATGTAGTGTCTTCTTCTCTTTAGATTCATCTGCTCAGGCATGAACGAGATCATTAAACAGCATGTGAGCTATGTGCCTGCATGTTTTGCATCACATATAATATGTAACATACTCCTGACACGCTCTACTTCTGGGTCTCTTTTCTTGAATGAATCAGAAAGAGAGTCTAATTCTCTTTGAGTAACAAAGAGAATCTGGATAAACAGACTCTCAGTTACCAGTAAAATGTGAACAATATCCGTTTACCTAATACGACTCGGTGAATGATGGTGGCCCGTGACCCAGAAGAACCAGCTACAGAAAAACTGCTCTTCTGATGGTCAAAAATGCCACCACCATCACATAAGCAAAGTCAGAATTTTATATGAGGAAGAAACAAAGCAGATTTGGGCTATTCAGCAATAAGGAGACTGAATAATTCAGGGCAATACCCTCACTTTCCTTGCATCAACATTTCACAGTTTCTCCACCGAGTCACACTCTGCCCTTGCTCTTGGGGACACATGGGAAATATTTGATAGTGCATTCTGAGTGAATATATGGAATGCATTATTACATAATAACATCACATAATGAATGCCTTTCACATACATTGACCATTTCTAGATTTAGACAAGAGGTTGAATAGATTGAAGGAAGTTTCCTGAACAATCACATTAGTTGCAAAACACAACATTTCAACAGAGAGTGGGGTTTTATTGGCGAGAGGAGCTAAAGAAGTCATTATACATTTTAAATACGGTTTTGAGTCATTGAAGAAACAGCCTGAGGTCAGGCCTCAAATTATCATCACTGTTCATATTGCCGCAGGGGCCTAACAAGATAACCTGTCTCAAGAAATCGGAGTCTGCAGGGCTTAATTATTTGCTCCTCTTAGAAAGCTATATCATTTACCTCTGTGGTGGTTCTGACCTATAATTATCGCCTTCTTTGTTATGGTGCTTAAGAACTCCAACCACTTTGGCCATCCCTGATGGTGGGGATTTGACTGGAGGTGAAACATTTGTTTACATTCCTTCACTGAAAAGGGCTTTCTCAACCACATTGTGGCACAGGTAGCAGTGACTGATAGAAAACCACATTTTTTCCCGAAGATTAGGTAATGAGCAGTTGTGATCATGACTCCAGCCTGAACCAACTTGAAAGACAGCCTCCTACTCAGAAACAATAAGATATTAAAAAAAAAAAATCTCCTGAAGGCATCTTGGTCCTTCCCAAGGACCAAGATGCCATTTTAAAACAATTAAAACAAACTCTGTGACTTTTTATGTGACAGATGAGATGTATTGTTTGCTACTATTAGCATTCTTTTCCTTTGTAGTGGGACAAAATCAAATTATGAGATATATATGTGTATGTATATAAAAATCTCTCTCTATAGACCATTCTTTGCACAAAGAGTTTAAACTTTGACTCGATAGTAAAAACATAACATATTATCACGTCCTTTCAAAAACAATCATTCTGGGAAAAGTATCTCAAAAGAAATGTAAAAATGAATTAAAAATTGATCCCCAAGCTTTTTAAGCTGCAAGTGTTCATTTTGATGATTGACTTCAGCCCTGTGCCAAATATGCCAATAACAAGTGACACATAGCTCAGAGACTATTCCTAAAAATTTTTGTTGGCGTTCTGGAAAAAAAATTTTAATATCTATACATCTTTTTTATTGTAATTGCTAGGAATACTTAGCAACCAAAATATCAATGTTACATATACATTTTTAATCAATGAATTGTAATCATGATAAAGTTTCTCACCATGTTGAATTTGTTCCCTTTGGTTCATATCTGGTTAGTCTGTTTCCTCATGGGTGTCTGTTTTCTCTTCTGAGAAAGCAGTCAGCCTTTCTGACTATGTCACTTAAAGGTCTCTGGGAGTTCCCTGGTGGCTCAGTGGGTTAAGGACTCAGCAGTTGTCACTGCTATGGTGTGGGTTCATCTCTGGCCTGGGTGGGAACTTCTGCCTGTTGTGGGTATGGCCGAAAATAAAACAGAAAGGTCTCTTTAGAAAGCAAGAGACATGCTTTGTAAGCATACTTTGTAAGCACAAAATCACTAGATGTCTTTCCAGTATTGACATTGAAGCCAAATGCCCTCTCAATCGCTGTCTTCTGATGCAGACCTCTGATGCCTGAGGAATGTAGGGCCACAGTCCACCCTGCCCAGACGCTGACGTCGGAGTGCTCCCGCCTCTGTCGGAATGGCTACTGTACCCCCACGGGCAAATGCTGCTGCAGCCCAGGATGGGAAGGGAACTTCTGTCGAATCGGTTAGTATTTCTGTTGTCCTTGAGAAAGATTAGACATAGGATAACCCCTAGGAGCTCAAGAATGTAACACCAGTTATTTCTTCTAGAATGATCTAGTATTCAAATTTGTAGCCATTTACAGTAATGCTTAGTCTGTTTCTGAACTTGGACATAAAATCTTTCCCCTCTTCCTGATGTAAACAATTCATTTATCTAAGTGAATCATAAACATAATTGAGTTCTTTCTCAAAATCAAAAATGAAAACAGCCCACCCAGATCATCGCTGTGGGCTCTCAGGCTTGGGTTTGAGACTGCACACCAGCCCATGACCTGGTGTTTGCAAAGCCCCCTTCCAAGTGCCAGCGTGTTCCAGACACTCCATAAATGCCCTCCCTAAATTTACTGCTTGCTTTCTTGCTGCAGTGCACTAAAAACAGGAGTTTTCAGTGGTTTTTTTTTTTTAATAGAAAAGGGGAAAATGCAGTTATCTAGAGGCATGTTATGATATTTTTAAATTCTTTTTGCCACTCCCTTATGAATCATCAACTAGGTGTGCAGCTGTTCAGTGAGGGCAAAGGAGATTTATTCCAGGGCTATTCCATCCTTTAACTTGAGACTTCCGGCAATTACTGCAATCCCGTTTAAATTCTATTGGGTGTGACATAAGAAAACTACATAAATTTAGATACCTAGAGTTGAAGACGTGCATATTGAAAGTACATTTTCAACAACCAGCATATACGTATTACTTACAAAAAGATTTGGATCTCTGCCATTTCAAATATTAAAGTATCTCTTGCCAATGAAAATTAAAGTCCTGTAATAATATTTAATGATATCCTTAATTCATAAAGCCCATCTTTCATTATTCTGAACATGTATTTATTTCCAAAAATTATAGCCATAACTTGTCTACTTTATATATTGTCTAACAAAAAGTAGACAACATTTAAAGTCATACAAACAGTATACATTTTAAGTTTAAATTGCTTCAACACTAATAATATTACATGATTGATACTGTAGTTACATGTCTAGGAAAGCACCATCATAATTAAAATTCAACAGAAATTAATTACAGTATTTAAAACAATGCTGGAGTTCCCCTTGTGGCTTGGAGGTTAAGAACCCAACTGACATAGTGTCCATTTCCATGAGGGTGCATGTTTGATCCCTAACCTATAGGTCACAGATACAGCTTGGATCTGGCATTGCTGTGGCTGTAGTGTAAGCCTGCAGCTGGAGCTTCAATTCGACCCCTGGCCTGAGAACTTCCATATGCCACAGGTGCAGCCGTAAAAAGAAAAAAAAAAAATGCTTACATTCTGTTGACCTAGTCTGTCTCCCTTTTCATTAGTTGGCCAAAAAATGAAAATCAGTGTTTAAATGCAGTAATATTCTAATTCCAGATGATATATCTTCCCTCTGCCTCCTTTGATGCCTGACAATATCTATTCTCTCTGCTTCTTTTATATAGTGTCCATTCTATTTTATTCCTTACTTATATTTTGCCTAATCTCTTAAGTCACCTCATCAGATAAGTATTTATTGAGTGCTTTCTAGTAGCAGTATGTTAAATTGAGGATAAGCAGATAATTTTGAATTTAGGTGGCATGATACATACCATAATAGACATTAATATGTGCTATAGATGAAAATAGACATTCTTCCAATTCATATGAAGTTATATTTCAATAAAGTACTTCAATCTTTCCACTAAATCAATTTAAATACTTTGGATATATAAGACAAACAAGGACCATTTTATAAAAGTAACATATTTGTGGTATTTTTGACTCAAGCAAGAACTTTATTCATATACTCACAAAGTTTACTCATCTCCCATAGATTTAAAAAACTATTTTAGTATATTTTCTTCCTCCTTGTTCTTTCTTTCCCATATATGAACCACAGACCCCTCGATTTTGAATAATGTGTAGGAAAAGGTTAAAATTAAAATAACCCTGTCCTCTAAAAGTATAAGGACATATATTCAAGGAATTTGAGTCTAAGTGGCTGCACACCCTAGATTCATCCTGTCAGTAAGATACAATTAAGTTATATACCCAATTTTATGTCTTCATCTCATTTTAGCTATAAATCTTCACATTCCCTACCTCTATTGTAGTGTTACACATTCTTTAATGAAAAGACGCTGTGCTGTAGAATAGCCCTGAAAAGGATCACTCAGAACATTTTTTGCTGGCCAACCGCCTGGACCCCCAAGAAGGGGCTTCATTCAGGGAGTGATCAGAGGTGAGGCATATGCCATGCACCCCTTGTGGCAGAGAAGGGGCAGAATCCAAGGGAATCCACGTGGTGGATCCTCCCTCCAACCAAAATCAAGAACTGACCATTTCCTAATGTTGCTCTGGTGATGCTGGAACACTGACTTTTCTCTCTGGCCACGCCCTACCCACCATGAGGTCCTGCTCTGGAGGGATGGAAACAGAGCTACCCAGAAGGCCCTCTGTTGGGGATGCCCTAGGGAAGCAGAGGTTTAAAAGAACTGACATCCTTATTTCAAATAGTTGTGCAAGGGATTGAGGTTGTTTCCCATGCTTTCTGCATCTCTGGTTGACCTGCTTCTCTAGAAATGCTTCCCATTGTCTGCTGTGTTCTGGACCCCAGAGAGCTGGAAGTCTGAAAACCTTCTTTCCTTGTGTATGTTGTCTTTTGGATCATGGTGGGACTGGCTTCCTCCTTCTTCCTCTCCCTTCGCTTACTCAGCAGCCTCATATTCAGTGATTCTGACTTACTGAATGGAGTGTGATTTTACTGCTCTTTTTCCTCCCAGCAAAATGTGAGCCAGCATGTCGCCATGGCGGTGTCTGTGTTAGACCCAACAAGTGCCTCTGTAAGAAAGGATATCTTGGTCCTCAATGTGAACAAGTGGATAGAAACCTCCGCAGAGTGACCAGGGCAGGTATTCTTGATCAGATCATTGACATGACATCTTATTTGCTGGATCTAACAAGTTACATTGTATAGTTTCTGGGACTGTTTGACTATTCTTTTCCAATGGGCATTTATTTTTTATCCCGTCATTAAAAAGAACGACTGTTATCCTGCTACACACTCCTGTGATTTCATTTTCTTTGATTAATTTGAAAGTCATTTCCCAAGTTGTACAGGTCCTGTGTGTGTATATTGGCACGTTTGTTCACATATGCACGTACACACACACACATACTCACAACCCCTATGCGTGTGGTTGCATAACAGATGGGTTTTTAAAATATACATTTCCTTGTGCAGAGTAATTTCCCCGGAAATTCCATTGTAAATTGATAACGGAATTTTTATGTCACCAGAAGATGTTATTTGACGTCCCAGGAATTTTCTGTCTGTAGTCACTAAAGTCAACTTCAATGGAGTTTTAAAACATTACTGTGCAATCTGATGAATTTAATTAAAAAGGCCATATTTTTATATTAAAGAATTATAATATGAGAGAATATTTCAGAACTCCCTGATGAATTTCTCAGTGGGCAACTTGATGTAAAATTGTAATCTTCATTCTTACCAATGTATTCAATTGCAGAATGTTACCCACTTGCCTTTTTTATTGGTGGAGCAATCTGGTTACTCTAGCTTAACTTCAAGATTGTTTTCAAGTGTTTTATAATTAAATCATAACAGCATATTCTAAAACCAGTCTTCCTAAAAAGTCTGCTTTTATTGTATAATTATTTAACAGTAGGCACTGGGTTTGTGTTACGTATTTATATTTTTTATTTTATTTTTATAATATAGACATCACCTAGATGAAACACCTTTACCCTGTCCTGTAAAATACTAAAGTTACCTTTTTCACCAACCTAATTGGAAAGAAGGGGAGTGAGAAAGCAAACAGTCTTTAATGTGCTGTGGATCTAATCTAGCAATGCATCCTTGTGCCAACATGTAATCATTAATGACGGATGAAAAAGCAAGAAAACAACCAATCTTTATAAAATTCCAGCATTAAACATTTGTAAAGTGCTTTTCACCATAGCAAGACTGTCAGAGTATCTGTGATTCAAATGTTTCAGGTTTCACACTGAATCGAACCTCACTGGAGAAGAGTTCACTCGTTTTTAACAAACCTTGGCTATGTAAGCTGTCACTTGTACAAATTTTTCATATGATCATTCTTGCCAGATATGACTTTTAATGTATACGTTCCTTTGGAACTCAATGAAAATCCTCTTTGGTTCATGTATGAATAAATTTTCTGTAAATGCTCTGTTCAGGTTTTTCAAGAAATGTCATGTTCTAACTTAAAACTGCAAAAAGTCTGGTAGATGTTTTTCTTCCTGGTTTTTGAGGCCAGTCTGCCACATTTGGACTATAACAAAATTATAAGGCCTCTTTGCACTACTGAAAAAACATCGGCTCATGACACGTGGGCACCCACTATAGGTTGTCGTTCTCTAAACATCTGTTCCTCCGGAATCTAAATAGTTGAGCGCAGGCCACATTATGCACACACACTGACTTCCCAAACGTGCTCCTTACCTTTGGGAATAGGAGCCTCAATTAAAAGGCTAAAATAAAATCTTGTAGCTAGTGTTTCTCTATTGTTTTAAAGCTTTTGCAATTGAAGCACAGTGAGAAACCACAATGTGGCAAGGTTGGTTAAGTACACTGCTCTTGTCTTCCATATATGATTACTTAAGTTTCAAGTGACCTCATGCCAAATGGAAATGGGTTGACAAATCTTGGTGCAGTGCTTAGTGAACAATAGCCTGCATTAAAAAGTGCATGCATAATTTTGCACAATTTAGATTCAATTGACAGTCTATTCAAAGAAGTCTCAGGATTAAATGAGCATGGAGACCAAATTGCCCTCTTACCCCAGAAAAGGGGTGGTCCCTTCTAGTCACACTAACACTTCATTGGCCCAACAGAGTGACAAATCTTGCAGTGAACCCTGCAGTAGCCTGCATCTGTAGGTTAATAGCGGTCTTTTGTTCCCGTTGCTTTCTCTTCATAGCCCTTTTACTGAATTCCATCACAGAAAGTTTTACAATTAAAAAAAAAAAATGTCCTGACAACCATTTTTGTAAATGGACCTTACCATCTAATCGTCTCTTATTCAACGTGGGTGACATTAACAAAATGTGAACTTCTTGTGAGGGAGCCAGCTGTCTAAATCTGTCAAATTGTGCAGTTTTATTACACATTCTCCTGTTCATAGTTTCACTGAAAACAATAAGGATACTGCTATATAATCAGCAAAATCTGAAAGACACAGCGTTTCTTCTTACATCTTTAATCTTTCCATCTTTCCCAAAAGAATCTTTCCAAAAGAAAAGGTGTTCTATTGCCATTTGTTCTTCTACTTAAAAATATCCATATTAAATTAACCAGACACAATTTTTTATACAATTCTTTCCCAAGTGAAAGAGTTTCAGACTACTTAGAAAAACATATGTACCCCAGGTATCATTGCCTTTCTTGTGTGAGTCACTAAAATAACAAGATCCAGAATATTAAACCCCAGCAAAGAAAGTCATTAGAGTCATTTCTTTCTATTCTTAGGAGAGAAGTAAATAGCAATGGCTAATTAATAGCTGCATATTCTAAACTCAGTACTCATTTCAAAAAAAATTTTTTTGACCTTTCTTTTCAAGCAGATTTTTAAAATATATGACTGGAGAATTATCTTAAATGATTTATACTGAGAGGCAAGTAGGAATTGGTTAAAAAGTATGAGCTAGGGAAATTTTGTTTTATCACATGAATGGCAACATCTACTGGGTTCAAAAAGCACACAATCAGAATGGAAGAAAAATGTCCTTGCTAAGAATGCTGATGTATGAGATAAAGTAAACAGAAAAATGTGGGTTATTACCCTTTGTCCATTCTAGAGCTTAAGTTTTGGGTGTCAATTTAATGTGAAATGCCGTTATGGTGGTTTATATAGAGTTGAGAAAAAAACTTTCTGCCACCACTTTTGTCAAACTCTTGTTCTCGTTAGTAGAACTTCATTTTTCTTGCCAATTATTTAAGGTAATAAGAAGAAAACTGAATTGGCACACCATAAAAGTGGAAAGAAAGGAAGACTTAAGAAACTTGAGTGATAGTAAAAAGTACTTCCATCCATACCTTTTCTTTTTGGAATTTTGTTTCAATGTGGCTGTTGTAAAAAATATCTTTTATTTTATCACAAAGAACACTCAGAAGTTTTCTAATTAATGGACTATTTCATACAATGTGGACATACAACCTAAATAGAAAACCATTCTCTTTTTCATTTACATACTTCAGAGCAGGTACTTCTTCACTACTTATTTCTTTGAAAATAATTACATGATAATGTACTAACAATTTTTAACATTTTTTGGATATTGTTTTTATCTCCAAATCATAAACTAAACAAACTACATGAGGTGTAGGAGCTATGGTTAGATGCTATATCTAGCATCTTTGAAGTAGGCTTTAAACTTTTATTAGTCTAACTTTGGGGGTTTGTAACACAAAAGAGGACCTAAACATACATTTTTAAGAGGAAAAATGAGGTATATCATAGGCATTTGATTAATAAATTAAAGTTTCTGAGTGTCTCTATAGAATATTATCCACGATAGTATTATCTATCTTTGTCTCTTTGTCTTTAATACTATCTCTTTTCTTCTCCCCTCCCCACTGACCCCATATCTCCTTCTTCCTCTTAACCTCTCTCCTCCTATATTTCCATTGGTTTGACTAAACAGATATGTCCTCAGTACACCCATAATAAAGATGTCTGGGGGCAGGCTGCTATTGATTTTGCTGGCTATGATCTTTTCTTTATTCTCTTGAAAAAGATCCCCTCCTAGTACCACAATTGCTCAAATTCTATATCATAAAGAACAGTAGACAAATGTGAACATACTAGACTGACTTATTTCAATCAGAAATAACAAAAACCATAAAAGACAACCAGCCTGGTTGTTCCAGTTCTGCTGGGGTTTCATCTTGGCTACAGCAAAGACTATCCCAGTCAAGAACACAAGCGAACAGCAGGGAAAATTAGTTGCCATCTCCTATTCAAGCAACAACCATCTCTACAGAGTCTATTTTAAAGACAATTATTCCAAATATCTGAGGGAAAAATAAGCAGTTTCTCAATGGAGATTTCAGAATATTTTTTCACCACTCCTGGGATGAGACTTGAACTTACAGAGAACTCATACCGAAGTTCCATGCCCAGAAAATGTACCTATTTCTTTATTACCCTTAGGAAGTTAGTGGGCCTGTTACTGTGACTACTGGCAATACCTTTAGAAAGCGCCTCTTTAGAATATCCTAAAGAAACATAGGTTTGTTCTCTTACCTTTCTTTCTCTTCATCACATCAACACAAATCAGTCTTGCCTCCAGTTATCAGTATGGTAGCAAAGAAGGTGGGAAACCTAAGAATAGAAGCATTTCCATTACTTCTCTCTCTACTACTCCTGAGTTTTGAAAACTACCTTAAAATAACTGATTAGGAGAGTACAGTGTCCTCATGAGAGCATGAAAAAATGTGCCATTTTCTTCTTGATCATTGTCGTTGTTTCCTAGTGGCTATGAAGGGATTTACTCATTTATCAGATTAGCTCTTTTCCTAAATTCTCCCTTAAATGTGAGCCCAAGATATGCCTATTATTTACCTTGCTTTCTTTTTTATAGGTCATCTCTAAGTTGGTTGAAAGAAGTAAAAAATAATGATCCCTTGTATTGACATAAAACTTCAGGCATAAAATTTGTCACTGCTTTTTTAAAGCCAGAATACACAGAGATATAAAAAAGAAAAGATATCAATTCAACATGAATTCTAAAGTTACACCTTATGTATGTCACAAAGTCAGACATCACATTTCAGTCAGCATGTTTTTTCACATATATAGATCATGTATTACCTAAAACCAAAATATGTGTATACATATACAAGCAAATTAAAACACATGTTTGGTGAGTTATCTCAACTGACTATAATCTTTCAAGTAAAAAAAAAAATTTTAGCACACAGGATAGAAAGAACAGAACATTAACAGCAACAGAAAAGTCATAATGGCTAAATAGAAAATAAGCTCTGTCTTCACAGTTAGAAACTAATTCTTGTACATTTCCCTTTGCACTTAAAAATAACTAGCCAAGAGTTTTCATTCACATAGAACAACATGGGATCAGATTGGTGCAGTCTATGCCCAAAAGATATGCTGGATATTTCTTTACCTTACATTCTTAAAACCAGAAACAATGACTTTCATAGAGTAAATTAAGAGTTTATGTATAGTAGAACCTAATCTATTAACACATTATTAATGCGTTCTCTTCATAATACTATTACTGAGAAATCAAATTGACAACCTTATAAGATATCAGGTATTTCCCATATATCATTATATTCATAGGACACTTTTTGGACATGCAATTTACCAAGAACAATGTAGTAACGAGATAAATGATACTGAGGTACCGTGGAATTTTTGGAGCTTGATTCCCTAGGACATGCTAAAGAAGACTATTTATTTAAAAGAAACCCCTCTAAAATGAAACAACAGCAAGTCATTATAATTAATAAGCATAAAATAAATCTGTAAAGAACACCCCTTATCTTTCCTGCCTTTATTCGTGAGTAATTTTGTCCAGTTTTAAAGAATGGTTAACTTCATCATTCTTCTAACACATTTTGGTTTTCCTAGTTGTTCGTTTTCCTTTCGATTGTTGACAATTAGGGTAATTTGTCCATAACTTTACTCACAGAAGATACTTTGCTGGAATTTCTGTTAATAAGAGGCAGAAGGCTGTGGGAACAATTAATGAAAGTGGGTACACATTTGAGGGAGCAGAGTTAATATATGTACTAGTTGGAATCTCTATAAGTGTTCTTCTGGAAAAGTAACATGCAAAGTCGCTGGCTCAGATAATCCTTCTAAATTTGAATTAATCTGATTTACTTAACCAAGTTACTATAATATTCAGGTCTCTTTGATTGGTCTTCTATTATTCAACCATCCATCCATCCATTAATTCAACAAATATTTATTGAAGTGCCCAGCGTGATTATGTGCTATGGAAAAGGCAAGGATGTTTACAATGGGGGATTGTGAGCCCAATGGATATGATGAACGTGTTTGAAGCAAAAGACAATAATCACATCCAACTAGCTCCAATTCAGCTCAATATCAAAATCCAGCAATACTAGTACAGATGGCCTAAAGTACATCTGTGTGTATCTGTATGTGTGCACACACCCATGTATATATATTTATCTATCTGTACAAACACGACATATGTATACACACTATCTATGTAATATATAATATATGTATAATGCATATAAATTCTAACAAGTGTATTTGTGTTATCTTTAAAATAGAACAATTGTATCTTGAAGTGATAAATGGAGAGAATTGGTTTTTATTGTTGATCTGTGGATTTACTGATTTTAGGTGAAAAGGATGTTTAAGTGTATAATTTCTTTTCTTAATTTAATATATTTATGTAAATGCATGCCTGAAATTTGGTTAGATTGGCTGTGTTTTGTGTCCTTTAACATGATCAAATGTATTAAACTTTATCTTATGACCCGATGTACATGTGCTATTTTAAAATTCTTTTTTTATTTTAGCATTTTAAAAAGTTCTTCCTAAGTATCTATACTGGCCATATAAACACTATTTTTAAATATTCTATACCCAAACTATGTGTTCAAAATATTCTTGCCTTTTGTCATTTTTCACATTCTAATTTTAAAATTTTACTCCCCCAAATATATGCCAATGTTAAGGCATAAGGCAGTTTCATCACATACAAATAGTAGGCAGCCATAAGATGTTATACTGGCTTCAATTTATTCTAGCTGCAAATGACTTAAATCTGATCCTTCCAAGTAAGAATTAATAAGTGAAGAATGTAAAAGAGCAATTAAGAGTAATGAGTGTCCAAATTGAAGGGAAGAAGCATGTGGAAAGAGAGAGACAAGAAAAAGGTGACTGCAGATACCTTATAACTTGGTTGATCTTGCCATTTTGCTTTCAGTTACCCCCATCAAGGTTATTTGTGTAAGGTCAGCCATGATATTTTGAACACGAATTTTAAATCTGCCAACATTCTTAAGAAGAGCAAAATGCTTTCATCTCTATCTTCTTTCTTCCTGAACAAACATATCTCTGACTCATTGAAAGGAGATGCTCTTTCTCTCTAAGAGGTGATTGTTGCCAAGAGTATAAAAAATGTTACAGGTGCTTATTCACAGACTGAATCCTAAACTCTAGAGAGGTTTTAAATTAGGGAAAGTGACACCATGAAAAGTGTCCCTTGGCTCACTTCTCAATGGTCCAGAAAGCACTAGAGGTCTCTCTCCCTCAAGGACAGCCCTTCCAGAATCTGTCCTAACAGCTTAGCCCTTAATCACAATCTGTTTCCTATGCATGCCTGGTCTCTCCATCCAGACTAAGTCTGCCTTCTACTTCTAGAATCCCTGACATACGTAGAGCAGCTCCTGCATATCTGCCATAAGGAAAATAATAATAATAAGTATATAGGAGTTCCCACTGTGGCTCAGCAGGCTAGGAACCCAACTAGTATCCATGTGGATGCGTGTCTGATCTCTGGCCTAGCTCAGTGGATTAAGGATCTGGCATTGCCACGAGCTGTGGTGTAGGTCACAGATACAGCTCCCATTCGACCCCTAGCCTGGGAACTTCCATATGCCACAGGTGCATCCCTAAAAAGTAAAAAATAATAATATGTATATGACAGCCTAGAGATGGAAATTTTTTTTTCCTGATAGTAGTAATCTCTCTGGGTACCTTCACTGTCCCTTGATTGGCTTCTCAGCTCTTCTGTCACCAATGCAATCAATCTCCCAAATTAAATTCCCTTTGAGGTAAACACTGGAAGTACTTTCTGTTTCCCTCTTTAAGATCCTAATTGATCATATATTAATGAGAGTGACAGACTCAGGCGAGAAGAGAGAGTGCAGGATGGCATTTACAAAGGGACAGGATGAGGTCTCCTTTAGGAGGTCGCCTTAAAAAACCATCACCTGGAATCCCAATGTGATCACAGCAAGATGTGGTCAGAGGGCTCTTACCTCCAAACCCGATACAGAACCCTTCAACTACTCAGGCAGCTGCCAATGGAAAAGGCCATTCCCACAGTTGTCACTAAGAATTTTCATAGCTCACATTTGTACTATTAAACCTGTCAGTCTCCAGTGAGTTCAGGAGTCTGACAGCTAATGTGAGAGCAAGTTCTATGAAGTTACTTTTTTACACTCATTTTTGTTTCAGAATTTTATAGACTAATGAAGTGTCTCCACTGAGTGTACAACATACAATAGCAGTCATGCTGATTATCTCCTCAGAAAAGAATACGTCTTGTTTTTTTTTCTATTTGGAGAACAGACCTAAAAAGGTCTCTCTGAAGATTAAATTCTACCATCAGTCAAAGAAACAAAAGCATCAAAGGGGGGAAAAAGGAATTTGAATGCAATATTTCTTCTGTATTTTCATAATTTACATTTTCTCTGATTAAAACAAACAATTTAAAAGGGGAAAGGAGGGGGCCAGGAGAGGGAGGGAGAAGCCTGGGTGGAACTTGACTATAAAACTCATTCCTCTTGGGACTATGCCCACATCAGAAACTACTTGAGCTCACTCTTGTAATTTAATAAGATGTCATCAGATCCCTCTGACATATTTATAGCCTTACAACTACTTGGTGCAAAATCCATGTGCTTCATGTAAAGCAAGTTAGATAATCACAGACACTCTGTTCTGTGATCGACAGCTACCCAAAGTCATGTGTGCCAGGTGCGCTGGCAGGAGCCCTGGGCTAGGGCTGCGAGATGTGGGCCCTGGGCTTGTTTCTCCAACTGCTGAGCAGGGTGATTCTGCGCTAGGCGCTCAGTGCACTGGAAACTCAGTTTCCCGATGTGTAAAACAAGAGGCTTAGGTTCCTTCCAGCTCTGACAGGTCTTGTTAGCTATCCTGAATCCCAGGATCTGTGGGAACTACAGATTAGAAATTGCACCTCTGGGATAAGAAGGAGTCCATTAACTGCTCTGTATCATTCATCTGTGATGGCAAAATAATTCGAAAAGACTCTTACTCATTTTTCTCCACTTGCCCAGCCTCCTCCCCTCCCACCCTGTGGTTCTTTGTTGCTTTCTTGAATGTGTCCCTCTGAACTTCCTTCTTCTGTTCCTCCCACCTCAGTCTGGTTCATTCTCAAATCTTTTGGTGTCTCTTGCAGTTCTCGCTTTAAATTTCTAAACCATTCTCTGATCTATGGCCATGATTT
This sequence comes from Sus scrofa, assembly GCF_054392235.1. NCBI lineage: Eukaryota > Metazoa > Chordata > Mammalia > Artiodactyla > Suidae > Sus > Sus scrofa. The sequence continues at coordinate 90,036,461 of NC_139390.1, read as the reverse complement.
TCTCTGTGCTGAAGAAGCTCACTGTTTTGTTTGTTTGCTTGTTTTGTTTTTGTTTTCGTTTGCTTTCTAGGGCTGCACCCGAGGCATATGGAAGTTCCCAGGCTAGGGGTTGAATCAGGGCTACAGCTGCTGGCCTACACCACAGCCATAAGAATGCCAGATCCGAGCCTATGACCTACCCACAGCTTGTGGCAATGCTGGATCCTTAACCCAATGAGCGAGGCTGGGGATTCAACCTGCATCCTCATGGATATTACTGAAACCTACTGAGCCAAAATGGGAACTCTCTGAAGACTCTCACTGTAACAAGGAGGCTGCCCCTCTCTCCAGGATCCTTAATATCTAGTTTCCTAACTGTTAGAAACATAATTGTCTTTTCCATGAGCTGTGGTCCCAAGAGGGGTGCTACAGGCACCCCACCTGACTGACAGACACCACATTCTGGGGAGATTCAAAGGCATAAATGCTTGGCGGTAGACACCATCTAAAAGGCAGACAAGTCCTAATACAGACAGAAGCATAACCACATGTCCTGGGGTTGCCCTAACAAATTACCTCAGGCTGGGTGGCTTAAACAACAGAAATGTTTTGCGTCATAATTGTGGAGGCTGGAAGTCTCAAATCAGGGTATTGGCAGAATTGGTTTCTTCTGAGGGCTACGAGGGAAGGATCCGGTCCAGGCTCCTCTCCTTGGCTTGTAGACGGCATCTTCTCCTTGTGTCTTCACTTATTCTTCCTTTCATACACGGTTCTGTGTCCAGGTTTCCTCTTTTTATAAGAACACCAGTCACAGTGGATGAGGACTCACCCTAATTATCTCCTTTTAGCTCAATTACCTTTGTAAAGACTTTGTCTTTAAGTAAGAACACATGCTGAGGTACTGAGGGTTAGAACCCCAACACAGGCACTTTGAGGGGAGATACAATTCAACCCACAAACATCGTGCCCCGGAAATGACATCAGACACACTGAGGTCTCATTTTCAGTGTCTAAAGAAGGGTTTCTCAAACTTCAGTGTGCTCCCAGTCACCTGGGGACTTTGTCAAAATACAGAATCTAATTCAGTATGTTGGGGGTGGGGCTGCCTGAGATTCAGTGTCTCTGTGCAAATTCCCAAGTGATGCTAATGCTGGTTCCTGGGCCACAGTTTGAAGAGCAAAGATCTAAAGGACAGTTTATAGACTGTTCTCATTTCGAGGACAGGACAGTCATACTGGAAAAGACTATTGATGGGAACAGGGCTTTCTGTCACCAAAAAGGAAACAATGGTATGTCCTATATCTTCCTTCCAGGCTTGCATTCAGTTGAGTAGAATGCAGAACAGCACAGTAAATATTTGTACCTGGCAGTCACTTACCCTTATGATACTGGACCTGCTTGCTGTTGTTACTACAGCTGCAAGAGCATCATAATCACACAAACAAATACAATATTTTTACGTATGTTGCAGTTCCTCTATCTGTTCAAAATAAACTTCAACTGGGTTGTTAAAGCAATAGGCACCATAAAAAAATATATGTATGCAACAATAAACTGGATTTCTATCAAGAGAAGATATTTAAAAAGGAAAATATCACAACAAGCTGATAGAATTTTTCTTTTTCTTTTTTTTTTTTTCTTTTAGGGCTGCACCCATGGCATATGTTGGTTCCCAGGCTAGGGGTTGACTCGGAGTTGTAGCTGTTGGCTGGCACCATAGTCACAGCAATGCAAGATCCAAGCCGTGTCTACAACCTACACCACACCTCATGGCAACGCCAGATCTTTAACCCACTGAGCAATGTCAGGGATAGAACCTGTCTTCTAGTGGATGCTAGGCAGATTTGTTAACCACTGAACTACTACAGGAACTCCCACAATGAGCAAATAGATTTAACTGAAGATACAACCCTTTACAAAATAGAAAATGAGTTCTGTGTTGTGCTGAACTTTTAGAGATAAAGTTTTATATCTTTATCTTAAAACCAAGGTATAATCAGATTCCTCAGAATTGTAAACATATTTAGAATTATGTCCAAAATACCTTGGAAGCAAATTTCAGTGCTGTTTGCTAGAGAACAATACTTACTCTCTGATTCAAACATCTATGCAATGTGAGAACAGGGCTCTTCAATGGAATTTTCTGTGATGATGGAAATGTACTATATATGCACAGTCCAATATGGTAGCCATGAGCCCCATAGGCCATCAAGCACTTGAACTGTGGCTGGAGCAGCTGGAGGAACCGAATGTTTAATTTTACTTAATTTTAATTAAGTTTAAGTTGCCAATATAAAAATAAGGTGTCTGGAGTTCCCATTGTGGCTCAGCAGTAATGAACTCAACTAGTTTCCATGAGGATGAGGGTTTGATCCCTGGCCTCACTCAGTAGGTTAAGAATCTGGCGTTGCAGTGAGCTGTGGTGTAGGTCGCGGATGCAGCTTGGATCCTGTGTTGCTGTGGCTCTGGTGCAAGCTAACAGCTACAGCTCCGATTCAACCCTAGCCTGGGAACCTTCATATGCCATAGGTATGGCCCTGAAAAGACAAAAAATAAAATAAATAAATAAAAATAAGATATCTTTTTATATTGGCTACTTTTAAAACCAGAGCTAAAGGCAACTCAGAGAATTCAGTTAAAACATTCTGATGATGTGTTTGTGTGATTATCCCTTTCATTCACAATGAAATGTTTCACATTCCCTTCAACTTTGTTCTGTTTTGATCCTGTAGCTTATTCCACGTAGTAATTGTACATACTCTTTGCTCTAAAATATTTTACATTGGCCTTTGACCAAAACCAATAAAATGCTTAACTCTGGGTATCGTTTTATAGTAAAGTCACAATCTATTATGCATATGTACAGTGATCATGTGTAAGCTCATCTCTGAGTGTACACAGGTGAAGAAGTAGCATTAGATGCACAGAATTGTTGGTGGAGAGAAGGTGGATGGCTGACACTTGTCTTGTGTCAAACTGTCATCTGTATTAGAGAAAGTATAGTCAGAGGAACTAGGGGCGTAAAGTGCATGATGTGACTCAGTATTTAGTTCCAGAAAATTCTCCTGGAGGTGAAGAATTTCGGTGCAGTACGAAACAATATTTAGAGAGAGAAAACAAAATCCATTAGCCTGAGCCATAAGATTCAGCTCTAACAATTTCACTTCATGCAACCTGAAGCCACCATGATAGGTAAGCAATAAGGCACAGCCAGTGGGAATGCCAGAGGTCCAAAGAGAGCATACTGAAGACAGAGAACAAACATGGTTGCTAATGGAGAAAGGGAGGAGGGGGAAATTAGGAGACTGGGACTAACATACACACACCATTACATATAAAATACATAAACAACAAGGCCCTGCTGTGTAGCACAGGGAACTATACTCAATATCTTGTAAAACCTATAAGGGAAAAGAATCTGACAAAGAAAAGATATATATGTAATACATATAACTGAATCAACTTGCTGTACTTCTGAAACTAGCACAATGTAAATCAACTACAATTCAATTTTTTTAAAAAAATTAATAATAAAAAAAAAAACCCAAGAGACAATAAGAAAAAGCTCTCGCTCTAAGTGGAAGTGGACATAAAAGGCACAAGACAGTAGTGATTCAGCTAAATTAAATGGAAGTCAGGAGGCAGTAGTAATAATAGCTAACACACAGTGCTATGTGCCAGGCACCTATTCTAAGAACCATCAAAAACTGTGAAGAGGCTGAGATTCCACACTACTTAGTGAAGCAGACAGGTTAGCCGGCCACAATTTCATGGATGCTGGCAGAAGACACCAGATGCCTGGGTCAGAGACAAAGGACTGCTTACTACTCACAGCAATGCCATGATCAGTAGCTGGTTCTCTGAGCCCCAGATCCCATAGGGTGATGCAAAAAAGGCCAAATCATACTCGCACATGTAGTGGGTTGAGTTTCAGAAGAGGAAGTTTGAGCTTAGGGTGACCATATATTTTATAATAGACAGTAGGCAAACCCACCTGATCTTTGCATTAGAGACACAAGCTACAACTATTTTTCCAAGGCTGTCTGCTATGCAAGCACCCCTGATAAGACAGTTTAGAACAAAGGGATTCGGTGCTTCTGCTTGCCAGTCTTGCAGAGACACAAAAGGCCTACAGGCAACTGTCACCCAATGAGTACTTTATGTATGTTAACTCATTAACCTTCTCAACAACTGTGTGAGGGAGGTACTTTTATGCCATTTTGCAAATGAAATGGAAGCCCACAGAGTTCCCACAACTATTAAGCGGTACAGTGAGGATTTGAACCCAACCATCTGGCTCTGGAGCAGCAGTGTCCAACACAAACATTAGGTGAACCACATGCATCGCTCAGTTTTCTAGCAGCCCACATTTGAAAAGTAAAAAGAAACAGGTGAAACTAATTTTCATAGTACATTTTCAATAACTCCAGGTACCCAGAATATGATCATTTCAATGTGTAATCAATATATAAATTATTCAGGAAATATCATACATTCTTTTTTATACTGAATCTTTGAACACCAGTGTGTATGCTACACTTGTAACTTCATTCAGACATAAAATTTTTTTAAACCATTTTTAAATTAAAGTATGGTTAATTTACCATGTTGTGTTGGTTTCAGGTATAGAGCGAAGTTATTCAGTGATTCTACATTGTATGTATATTTTTCGGATTCTTTTTCATAATTTTCCATTATGGTTCATTACAGGATATTGAATACGGCTCCCTACACTATACAGTAGGTTCTTGCTGTCTATCTATTTTATATACAGTAGTGTGTATCTGTTAATCCCAAACTCCTCATTTATCTGAGACACAAAATTTTATCAAAAATACTTGATAGTTGAAAAAGTAGATTCATGTACCTAAGCTGTTCCAAACATACTTAAAAGCTTTTCAGTAACACAACCAAGTGGCAGATTTTAAAGGTAAACTAATTAGAATTAAGCAAATTAAACACTTGTGTCTTCAGTCACAGCAGCCACATTTCAAATGCTCAATAATCATCCTTAGCAATGGCTCCTGTGCTGGACAGAATAATTTTAGAGCCCGTGCAATGACCTCTCTGCTTTCCTGCCTCACAAAGAAAGCACATCAAAAATGCACCAAATTTTAATGTAATTCTCTGTTCTTCTATTCTAATTGTTTAAAGGGACTACAGTTGGTTGCTCTATTAGGCCTGCCCTGGAGGGTTGTTGATAGAGGGAAGGAGAAGCTGTGTGACCGTAAATGTATTTCCCAACCTCCCCAGACCCCAATTTCTTCATCTTTAAAGTAGGGCAATAATTGTACCTCTGAGGATTAAATGAAGCCATTCATGTAAAAGGCTTAGCACAATGCTTGGCACATAGTTCATGCTAAATAAATGTCAGTCATTATGTGATAACTGGACTAAACTTAATACAAGAGTCCCACCCCCCAAAAAAGTTTAATTCTACACCATTTCAAGATGCCCATTTGGTTCCTGGAGAGTGGGTGGGGGCCATCTATGCTCACTTAGCTGTGCAACCCAAGGTCACCCCCTAGTGCCCAAAACCTTGAACAGCGGGCATCACCAAACCTCTAAAAGGCTGTTCATTTCTTCAACTTCAGATCCTGTGCCTGACCCAGATTGCCAACTTTCAGCCCTATTAAGTAGTACCCTGTCTTTTAGGCCAGTGCTTCTTAAACCTGAATGTCCTTTCTTACCACTTACCTGAGGAACCTTGGGTACATCAATTTTGATACCCTAAGTATGAAGTGGAGCCTGCGAGCCTGCATTTCTAATTAGGTCCCAGGTCATTCCATGTTGCTGCCCACAGACCCCCCTTTGAGTAGCAACATTCCAACTCCTTCAAAGGTAACTTCCAAATTGTTAGAATAAGGAATTACAGGATTCAGCTAAATGCTGTCTTCTTTTGTGGACATGAGCAAGAGGAAAAGCCCTAAATAGATACTGAAGCTGAAATACACCTGAATTTGAAGGATAGCCGAAAAGCGAGCAACAGCATTCTTCTAGGAAGAGTGACTCAGCCTAAAAAAAAAAAGTGACTCAGCCAGAGAGTATGTGGTAGATGGGCCGATAAGTCCATTCTTATATCTGTTTGACCTCAGAATGTAACTCAAGGGCATGTGCTATTCCAACTAGACAACTATAAATTGATGACTATGTAAATTAATCTGTGTTCGTAAGTCGAGGCCCAAGATAAACTGGGACTGGAAAATGACATGGAGATGGAGTTGCTGGGCCAACAGTGAAAACTGAGTCAGAATCTCAGCAGTCCCTGCCCAGTGGTCTTTCCAATGTCACATTCAACAGACACTGGAGGACTAATATTTGGAAGAACTCATCCTCCACACACATTTCATGTTTGAGGAAATGGACATACGGATAATTGCCACATTTTTCAAACGTCAGATGAAAGGAGGTACTGAAAGTGCTTTGAAAATGGTGTTTCATGGATGGAAATACCATTCGTTAGCAGTCTAACAACCCAAACTGGCCCAGGCTCTCTGGGGCATAATAGACCATATTGGTTGTTTCTGGTCAAGGGAAAAGAAGAAGGAGAACTTGGAGTTCACTGCAATTTGTCTATTCTTTTTTTTAAAAAAAAAAAAAACTGATTAAAATTACAATGACTTAATCACTCTGAATTTCTAGGTATTTGGGTTGCCTCCCACAACGTGACAACCAAGTTCATGATAATATTTATTTTCATTTTGTTTTCAAACATTTATTTCTGATGATGAGTTTAATACACGACAATGCAATCATGCTTTGTTGGTAAGTTTGCTCGTTATCTATCTGCACTCACCATGTTACCAACTTTGGTAAAAACAAAGTCCATGGGGTTTTTCAAAGGCATGCTGAATATCAAACACAGAGACCCTGGAAGGTCTGTGCATTTATCTCATAAAGCATTGTGATATCATCCTAAATGGGAACTCACATTTTTTACCTACTTTCTACCCCATCCCTCCATGGATATATGTGAACACTGGCCTCTGTACTCCCTTGTTTCACTGCGCAGAAGGACTTGCTTTGTCTCTTAGAAGTCTGTTTTAAAACAATATTTAACCTCTGCTTGGTTTTTTTGTTTGTTTTTTCTTTTATTTTTGGCCGCACCTGGGGCACATGAAAACTCCCTGGCCCCAGATCGAACCTGTACCACAGCAGCAACCTGAGTGACTGCAGTGACAACACTGGATCCTTAATCCACAGAGGCACAAGGGAACTCTATACCTCTGCTTGTTTTGCTTTAGGAGACCACGGTAAAGTGCTTCCCGAATTGATTCCCCTACGATAGATTTCAAAAAAAGATTCATATCCATGTACTACACTAAACACAAATGTAAAGAGATATCGACTTAAAAGGGAAGTTTGAGTACCAGAGTTTGAGAAACAACAAAACCAAAATAAACCCAGCCCTACATTTCTATGAGAGAATTCTCATTAATTTCTATAATTAATGAATCATAATTTCTATAATCAAAGAATGAAGATGAAGGGGTGGGAGAGGGTTCCTTCCTATACACTTTCTTTTCATTTACACACTAAAGCCTGACATTAGGACCAGGAAGTCCTGACTCATCAGGGATATAGTATTAAGAACACTTACAACAATCCACCAATCCATTGATAAATAATTGTTGAAGACTAGCCAGGCCCTATTGGGAACACAGGCAGAGCTCAGGACGTCTGTATGTTTCGAATGAGAACTAAACAGCATTGGAGGAATGTCTGCTTAAAAGGAAGAAGAGGGTAGGGGAGACTTCTTCCTGCTGCTAGGTAGTCATGGCTCCATCCTTTAGAAAGTGGGGTGGTGGGGGAGCTGTCAAAGGGGGAAGACCATTTTGCAAAGGATGTGTTTTAGTTTCCATGGAAGAATTGAGTTGAGGCATCCATTTATCCTGACATTTGGGCATTCATTCAACAGTCAGCTAAACAATGAATGCACACCCGCTTTGGGGCAGTGGTATAGGATTTATAAAGAGGGTGCCAGTCTCTGGAATGAAGGAGATGTGGGCCATGGCAGGATAAAGAGAAAGTGGTGATTGGGTTGTAGATGTCCTGTCTCTTGATGTCACTTGATTTTGGTTTCCAGTGAACGTGGAAGCCTATTATTTGCATTAATGCTTATGCATTAAGGGAGTTGTGGCCTGTGAAGGGACAGCTTTGGAACCAAGGCAGCTGGAATAATAGGTATGGACTAAGGTTAGCTAGGAGCTTTAAGTCACCCAAGGACTTTCTAATACGCTTTAACTAAAACCCAAACCCCTATCAGTGTCTCTAAGGCCTTGCAAAGCTGTCTCCTGCCTACATCTCCACCCTCATTCTTCCCTTTACTTCCAATATTCCAGTCAGGCTGGCTTCCATGACCGTGACTAGTCCTTTCCCCCCTTCAGGTCTTGGCTTCTTTCTTTTGTCTGGGATGCCCATTTCCAAACTCTTCACATCTTCCTCCTGAGATGGGATTTCTGCGGTCTCCCTGTTTAAAGTAGCCCTAGATCCTAGATCTCTATGCCATCGACCTGTTCATTCCTTTCTTAACTGTTCTATTGATCAATGACTGTGTAACGAGTCACTCCAAAACTTAGTGGTTTAAAGCAAGAGCAATCATTTGATTATATCTCGAAGTTTCTTTAGGACAGGAATTGAGGAAAGGCTTGGCTGGGTGACATCTGCTCAGAGGCTCTCCTGCAATAGCAGTCAGGAGGTGACTGGAGCTGTCACAGCAGGCCTGGCTAGGCAGCAGCCCCCTTCATGTAGTCTCATGGTCTCTCCAGGTAGATTAGTTTTAGCTTGGTGGCCTCAGGGTAGTCCAACTGCTTATGTGATGGCTGGAAATCAAAATCAAGGGACACTGAGAGATAGTACATCCACAACAACCCCAGTTCCCAGTTTCTGCTTACACTGCCACGGCCCTTTATCTCAGAGATCTGCACCCTTATCTCTGCAAGGTTTCCTGGGTGACCCAGCCATCTGGTCCTGAACACTCTCGACCCTGCGTGCTATTTTTTATCTTCATATTTATTTCCCCTACAAGAGGCTTCATTTTCATATTTTCCCATAGATCTTACCACTGAGTATATACTTGTTGAATGGATGCTTTGCTAGAACAATGCAAACCTGTGAAAGAAGCACTAAGTGTTGGACTCAGTAACCAAATCTGCACATTTAGTCAACTGTAATCTGCCACCTGGTTCCTTCACTAGATCTCCTGATGGGTTCTTCTGGGCAAAGTCCTTTGTGCCCAGGGCCTTTGATAAATTTGTCCTGATTTCTTTCTTTTCTTTTCTCTTTCTTTTTTTTTTTTTTTCTTTTTTTCTTTTTAGGGCCACACCTGCAGCACATGGAAGTTCCCAGGATAGGGGTAGAATCGGAGCTGTAGCTGCCGGCCGCAGCCACAGTAATGCCGGATCCAAGCCACGTCTGTGACCTGTACCACAGCTCATGGCAATGCTGGATCCTTAATGCACTGAGCAAGGCCAGGGATTGAACCCACATCCTCATGGATACTAGTCAGATTCGTTACTGCTGAGCCACAATGGGAAGTCCCTGACCTGATTTCTGAAGTTTGTGGAGTCTGGTTTTTTAAACAGCATTTGAAATTCTAAAGACACTTCCAGGCTTTCAGCTCTGTGAGCAAAGAAGGGAGGTGGAGGGGGGCGGATGAATTGGGGCAGGGAGGACCGGGTGGTCCACTGGGTCTTATCATAACTGTTTAGTTTCATTTACATTTTTCTCGGGGTTGCTCAGGTCCGGGGCAGTGTTATTTGATGTTGAACACCTGCCTCCACACAGGGAGAGCAGCGGCTAGCCCTGCCAAGAGAAGCCTTGACAGTCCTGCTCCATAGAATTGTTCGCCGGAGCTAAAAGGTAGACACCCAGGTGCTCCCGCCTGGTTCATGAGATTCTGGCCCAAAAGGAATCACCACATGGATGATTTCAGAAAAACAAGAGTCTCTCCTTGGGCTTTTGCTTCCTGTGACAAAAGCAAGCTTATTTGTGTGCTGAAGCCATTTCAATCTGTTCGCTGGCCATTTTTATAGGTCCCAGTCCACTCTTTGATGAGACATGCATGAGAGATGAGTAAAACTCTATACCATATTGTGCTAGGCTGATTCTCCAGAAGTCCTTGGTCTTTATTCAGTCAGAGCTGGATTCAAATGGAAAGTTAGGCATGACTCAGAGAGCTTTCTGTCCTGTGAATCCAGGATAATTCACAGGTTACTGAATAATGACAAACATACATAGAGAGCTCGACAGTGGCCCTTCTCAATATTTCCTGTCCATACTAATTATCTGGACATCTTATCAAATGCAGATCCAAAAACAATAGGTCCGGAGTGAGGCCAGAGACTCTGCATTTCTAAAAAGCTTCTGTGTGATGTCAACACCCTGGTCCAGAACCATGAGTAGTATAGTAAAAGTCTAATATAGACTCCAGATTCTACAGCCCATGCCCTTAGCACAGTGGTTCCCAAAGCATGGTCTCCAGACCAGCAGCATCCAGCATCAACTGGGAACTCATGAATAATGCAAATTTTCAGTTTTAGACCTACTGGATCAGAAATTTCTGCAGTCGTGCTCAGTGCTCGATGTCTTCATGGGCCCTCCAGGAAATTCTGATGCATCCTGAAGTTTGAGAAGGAAAGCATTCTCAAGATTGACTCTGGGGAGCTAAAGGATTTCAACTACTGTCTTCAAACTTCAATCTAATAAGCAGCAACTTAAGGATCAAGGAGTTTGATATATTTGCCACAAATCTAGAGTTTACAGTTTATATTCACTTCAAAAATGTTTCACTCTCATCGAGTTGCAACTACCATATAAAAATCTTCAGCATTTTTTCATACTTCAAAAGATTAATCCTTTCAACATTCACTGAAATATCTTCTGGTTTGGAGTTCCCATTGTGGCTCAGCAGGTTAAGAACCCGACATTTTGTCCTTGAGGATGCTGGTTTGATCCCTGGCCTCACTCAGTGGATTAAGGGTCTGGCATTGCTGTGAACTGTGGCATAGGTCACAGATGTGGCTCAGATCCATTGTTGCCATGGCTGTGGTGCAGGCCAGCAGCTGCAGCTCTGATTTGACCCCTAGCCTGGGAACTTCCATATGCCACAGGTGCAGCCATAAAAAGGAAAAAAAAGAAAAAAAGAAAAAGGAAAGATCTTATGGTTCAATAAGATAATTTCTAGCCAAGTTCAAAATCCTGAAAGCCAGGCTCTTAATACCCTGGTATGGACACCAGGCCAAGGAGCATCAGAGTTTCTGAAGTCTAGACACATCTTTGAACATTTCCAGTGGCCTTTCAGTTACCCCTGAAGGGAGGTGGCTGGATAACTCAGAGATACCTCAGCCTGGAAAAGGGTGGACTCAAGTGTCATTTCTTCTATTCAAATGGAACACCTCCTAAAATGATTGGCGGCATCAATAGGCTAGTAAGAAGGAGAATACCTTCCCAGCATGGGCTGGAAAAACACCTCTGACCTCAGACCTTGAGGCAAAATTTCCAGGGCTGCCAGGACTCTGTTAACTGTCTATCACCTCTGAAAGGGCAAGAGGGTAAGTTTCTCCCCAGGTTACCAGAGAAGGTAGAATCTGGAGCCTGTCCAGGCCACATTACACTGCCCGGGATGCCTGTGAACCAGGCCTAGAGCCTTCATTACCTACTCTGGTTTCAACTTTCACAACTGGGACCACTTTGCAATTTCAGTTTTAAGAGTAATCTTGGGGAGAAATACATAAACCCCTGACTAAGACCTTCTCAACTATAACTATGCTAGTACAAAACTGTTCAGCAATTGAATAACGCTGACTAATAATACGTGAGCCTCCTATAGCCCTTTTCATCTGAACACCTCAGAGCACTAACCATATGGCTTTGCTAATCCTTAAAACAACTTCTGAGAAGTAGATGGGAAATATTACTATCTTTAATTTTCAGGCGGGAAAAAAGAGAGCATCACTGAATTACTCAGGTCTCACTCTGAGCACATAACTGGGCTGAGAGATTTGGGGTATTGAGGAGCTCGAGAAGGAAGATAGAATATGGTAATCCAAGAGAAAGCAACTTTGGTTGTCATCCAAAGCAACATTAATCACAGAACCAATAGAATTACTAAGAAACAGAAAGGGGGGGTGGTTGGCTTTGGGAATTTTTGCTGTCATTGTTTTGTTTTAGAATACATACTTTTATATCTCCATGCTTTGCTTGAGTCTTTCTTCGGGTCAGTGTCAGTTTGGGGGGATAGGGTTGAAGGGAGGTCATTGCTTTATCTCTCCACATTGCTCAAGTTCACCTTCTGAAGTTTCGGCCAAAGGTCAGTGGCTAAGCTTCCGCTTAAGATGCTGATCCTTAGCTTCCTGATTGTTCCCTTGACTCCCAACTTCTTTTCCCCAATACTGTTTCTGTAACCCACATTTTATTTATGCAACAATTGCAAAATTTTCCCTGAGGGGTCTTTGAGGATATTATCAAAAATACCTCAGATTTCCTGAACTGATAAGTGGAATATTTAAAACTTTTTAGAATGGTACGATTGCCTTTCTCTCTTTCTCTCTTTTTCTCGCTTTCTTTATTCCTTTCTTTCTCTTTCTTTTTTCTTTCTTCCTCTCTTCCTTTTTTCCTATTTTAAAATGTCAAAGGCTTCCTGACATGCTTTGGCCATGGAAATGGAACATATTTTCTCATTAGGTTAATTAATGGCTCTGCTTGGGTGGCATAATTTGGTGTAAGTTTCCTTTTAGAATTCTGTCATAACTAAAAAGGATCTTATTTTTGTTATGTTTTGTGGTGTCTTTAAATTTTTATGACTTCTACTTTGTTTAGTCTGTGTGTAATCCTTCTTTTGAAACCTAATGTCCTAGAAAATTTACAGTTTTCTCTCAAAACTGGCACTTTTTACATTTTTATGGTGATTCCTGTTTCTTTGGTTCTCCACTAGAACTTCATTTAAGTCCTTAAGGTGTAATTCGCAGCTCAGGGAATTTATGATTACATCGTCAAAGTAAACTCCCCAAGTGCAATATATTAAACCTGACAAGATGCTGTTCATTAATCTTTGAAATACAGCCAGGTGTGATGTCGTGAAGTGAGCCTTCCAGCTCAGAACAGCTGAAGAGATCTGAGCTGCCCCCCGCTGGGAGGATTCCTTCCTCCTCTCTGCCAAGGCTGCCTGGGTGGGGACCGAGAGGGCCAAATGTCTTTCCTTTGCCAGCTGCGGTGTTCCTTGTCTCTGCTGGTGTTCCTACAGCTCTGCAGCTTCTCACCTTCTCATGCATTTGTTCATTCAATACATATTTATTAAGAGCATGCTTTGGGTCAGGCACCAGCTGGACCTGGAAAGCCTGTAGTAACCAAAACAGAAACAATCCCTCGCTTCATGGAGCTTATAGTTTGAGGATCTAGCCATAGGTGAGGGCCTCAAGACTCCTTTACTCAATGCCACACAGTCATGTGGAACAAACTACAGTGCCTGAAGGGGCAGCATTTTTTTCTGAGTTCCAGGTGTAACTTCGATGCTAAGTAATCTCATTATCTGTAAGTGAGAATGCAGTCCAGCCTGATGAGTGGTGTAACAGAGGTTTGCAAATGACACTGTCAAAGAGGAACACCAAAGCCACCCTGGGGGCAAGCAGTGCTTGGTCAGAAAAGCAGAGTCTAGGTAGATATAAAGAGACGTGCTTGCAGAGGGGAGAAGGGGTTAGTGGGGGCAGGGGGTGGGCAAGGGATGGAATTGGAATTTGGAATTAGCAGGTGCAAATTATTATATATAGAATGGATCAACAACAAGGTTCTATATAGCACAGAGAACTACATTAAATAATCTGTAATAAACCATAATGGAAAAGAACATATAAAACAAAGTGTGTGTGTGTTGTGTATGACTAGATCTCTTTGCTGTGCAGCAGAAATTAACACAACAATGTAAATCAACTATACTTCAACAAAATAAATTTAAAAAAAAAAGCAGAGTCTAGCTAATCACCATGCAATACTACCTCTAGAACAATAGGGAGAAATCCAGATACAGTACCTCTTAAAGGCACTGTACAATCAAATTAAATTTTTTTAAAAATTAAAAAGTTATTGTGGGTCTTCCCCAGACCCTTATATTTGCCTCTGTAAAACATGGCAGGATAAATGCCATGTGGGATTTTGGATTGCATTCTGAAACAAACAAACAAAAAGGACATGAGAGGAAAAACAGGTTTGGTTAATAGAAATATATCAACATTGACTTCTTCGTTTTGTGTGATATGCCGTGTCCATGTAGACGTTAACACTATGGAAACAGAGTGAGGGATATTTAGGAACTGTTTGTCCTATTTGAGCAACTTTTCTATAATGCTAAAACTACTCCAAAATAAAAAGTTTACCTGAAAAATATTTACTTACTTAAAAAATGTTTGCTTACGAAATGGAATCCTTAAAATGAACCATTTTAAAAAAGACAACCTATAGAATGGGAGAAAATCATTTCAAGTGATGCAACCAACAAGGTCTTAATGTCCAAACATACAAACAACACATACAACTCAACAAGAACAAAAAAAAGCAATGCAATCAGAAAATGGACAGAAGACCTAAATAGACATTCTCCAAAGAAGACATACACATGGCCAGTAGGCACATGAAAAGATGCTCAACATTACTAATAATTAGAGAAATGGAAATCAAAACTACAATGAGGTACCATCTCACACCAGTCAGAATGGCCATCATTAATAAGTCTACAAATAACAAGTGCTGGAGAGGGTGTGAAAAAAAGGGAACCTTCCTACACTGTTGGTGGAATGTAAATTTGTAAAACCACTATGGAAAACAGTATGGAAGTTCCTCAGAAAACTAAAAATAGAACTACCATAGGATTCAGCAATCCCACTCCTGGGCATATATCCAGACAAAAACTATTATTCAAAAAGATACATGCATCCATATGCTCATTGCAGCACTGCTGATAAGAGTCAACACATGGTAACAACCTAAATGTCCATTGACAGATGAATGGATTAAGAAGATGTGGTACACATTGGAATACTATTTACCCACTAAAAAGAATGAAATAATGCCACTTGCAGTAACATGGATGAACTAGAGATTCTCATACCAAGTGAAGAAAGTCAGAAATAGAAAAGCAAATACCATATGGCACACTTATATGTGGAGTCTAAAATATGGCACAAATGAACCTATCTACAAAACAGAGTCAGACTCACAGACATAGAGAACAGAGTTGTTGCCAACGGGGAGAGGGAAAGAGTAGGATGGACTGGGATTTAGTATATGTAAACTATTACATTTAGAATGGATAAGCAATGAGGTCCTGCTGTATAGCTCAGGGAACTATATCCAGTCTCTTGGGATAGACCATGATGGAAGATAATATAAGAAAAGGAATGTATATTTTTAAAAAATGAACATAAAAAGCTACTTTTGAAAAAGAACATAATAGGTATAGAAAAAAAGATACAGCTCCCAATGACAAGCTACAAATTTTTCTTCAAACTAAGGAGATATAGATCTAGAAACCCCAAACCCAGAAACTGGTATTCTCCTGAAGACAATATTCTCATTAAAGGGTTTTTTCTTTCTCTTCTGCTATAGTGAGTGTGCTCTCACTGATTTTAAGATCTCCTTTTCATGTATATGTAAAGTGTTAAGAAGAATCATGTGTTCCAAGTTATAGAGGCAATATTCCTATAATTTTATTTATGTCTCTGAATTTACAACACTCATTCTTTCATCATTGCCACCTTCCCTAATTCACATACACACATACACACACATACTCAAGATCACTGATGAAATACAGCTAGCTTGTCCTTTCCTTTCCTCATCTGCACACTTACCCTTCATTTTCCTATATTTGCCTGGCTGTGTAGATACTTCTTTTTCGGCCACACCCAGAGCATGTGGAAGTTCCCAGGCCAGGGACTGAAGCTGTGCCACAGCAGTGACCCAAGTTGCTGCAGTGACCACACTGCATCCTTAACCCACTGTGCCACAACAGAACTCCAAACATTTCTTAAGTAACACAACAAAGATGTTATGTGTGCAGATTGAAGATCTTCCCAGCTTAGAATTACATTCAAGAAGAATTGGCTTATGGCCTCCCACAGGGATTCTTGTTTTTGTTAGACTCGTGACACTGTGGGGTAGTTACATAAGTAAGTGCAGGACACACTCCCATTTACATCTTTTCAGGAAGAATTTTTCATTTCAGGATAGAAATGGAGGTATTGAAAACCTTTTTTTTTTTTAGCTAGCTACTTTCTTGAAAAGATAATGGTTTGTAAACCAAGTATAAACCTCTGTTGGCTTCGTAAGGGACTTCCTCAAGGAATAGACTGAGCCTTGCAACACTCCCATGGTGCCTTGCTGAAGATGAAAATTTCTCCCCATCCAGAAAAATGGATCATAGAATGAGAATATTAATACTGGGAGTATTTCTAGAGATCATCTAATATAATTTTACTGTATTAAAGAGGAGAAAAATAGGCCTGGGGGCTTGTCCCTTATCCAAGGCTTTAATGACTGAGTTAAGCCAAAACCATCCACCAGATGCCAAGCCCACCATCTCCTCCTCTGCGCCTTGCTGGCCTATCATCTTGGGGCATAGGCTCTGGGCACTTTACTAGGAATCTGCAAAAAGTTTGCTCTGTATTCCATACTTTTTAAAAAATGAAATAATATGTACAAAAGGTCATTTATAAGCTGGGATATACCACACGTGTCCTTTGTAATTGATGCTGTTGTTACTGTCATTATCATCATCATCTACAAGCAGCTATACACAATGCTGGACACACGCCTGTTCTATATATTCCGTGCTGGAAAGAAAGGCAGTTTTTACACACTGACAACGGTCTGCTTCCTTCAGATGCCACGGCTTGCTCATCGGCTCCTTTGTTCTCTTTAAGAACCTGCTTTTCAAAATTCCTCCTTTTGGATTTTCATTCTCTCTTTTTCACTATATACAAGCCGACAAGTAGGACTCATCAGAGAACAGAGCCCAGGTTTCTAGAAAGGCATTGCAAATAGGAAGTCAAACCACATCACACAAGTCATCTGCCAACAGCAATAAACTCAGCAGCCTCAGCGCCCTCTCAACTTCGTCAGCAACGAATGCTCATTTCTCCCTTTCCTTGCAAAGGAAAAGGGGAAAAAATGCCAGGCAAAGAATGCCAGGCAAATCAAACCATGGGAAAAATAACACCTTCAGACTCAGGGCAAATTTCTCCTTTCCAATTCTCGTTGCAGCTGCCCCATCCGGTATGCTTGGCGGGGCGTGCTGCTCTTGGAACAAGATGCGGAACACAGGTTAGGGAGAAGACTTTGGCCAGAGACTGGCTGTTAATTTTTAATTCATAGTTGTAAAGCCTGAGAAATCTCACTATGATTTAGTTTCATATAATAATCAAAACAAATCTGTATGAGATCATTCCTTACAGAGCTTTAAGAAATATTCTTTTTGATTTCCCACAAGTCATATGAATTAATCACTCCTTGAATCAATAAGTATGTGCTGATCATTAATGGGTAGAATAAATAATAAACTCAAGGTTGCACATTCCAATATTTGCCCCAAACTGGAACTGCCATGGAGATTGCAACACAGAAATGCCATTTTTGATTCTTTCATTTTTTTCCCAACTTGAGCCCACCTGCCTCTTCTCTTTCAAATCACCTCAAGGATCATTTGAAGGTGAATAAAAAAGGCCACCTTCTTAATGTTGGCTTGCTTCTTTCCAGTTAACCAAGAAAAGCAACTGAGGAAAACAACAACAACTTCTGATGAAACACCCATTCTGAACTATAGGGTTGTGGATTAAAATCCAATAATTTTAATACTTTCTCTGCCATGAAGTCACCATGTGGTATCTCCAGGTTCTCAAATTATTTCTGTGTCCCCAATATTTTGTTCTAATAACAGAGATAATTTCTTCTAGCTCTTATATACCCATTATTATTCCTGAAATTGTATTTCTATCAAGCAGGAATCATTATATTCAAAATGTTCTGTCACATGGGTGGAGAAAGGCCATGCTTTTATCTCTAGTGGTGGGTATTAACGAGGGAAAACCAAAATTCTAAGAATAGAAAAAAAAGTCTTCTTGATCAGGACCTCTCATGTTTCTATCCATTTCTCATCCAACAAACATTTTGTTGAGCTGTTGCTTTCTGCACCCAGTATTTCTTCTACAAAGAGAGTGGACACAGTAGAAAACTCAGATGCATCCAGGGAAATTTTTTCTACAGTGATTAAAAATCAACCAAGAGGATAATATTTTGGAGTCATTGCTTCATGGTTAATCCTTGTTTTAAAACAGTTTCTATCAGGGGAATTGTTAGAGGGAGAAGCTAGCATGCACTGAGGCACACTGCATCAGAATGAGTGCCCACAGGAAACAGCTACTGACTCATCAGTCACAGCACGGAAAGAGAGAGAGCAATACCCCACCTTACAGAGGCGGGAAACCAAGGCACAAAGGAGTATAATAACTTGTCCAGGTTATTTATATGTAATAGATGCTAGAAGAGAAATTTAAACCAAATGTGTCTAATTACAAAACCTTTCCTCTACAACATATGCTTGTTTATACAGTGCTTTGCTACGTAGAAAAGATTAGCTTGCAACGTCCTACTGTATAGCACAGGGAACTATATTCAGTATCTTGTAATAACCTATAATGGAAAAGAATATGAAAAATATAAATATAGGAGTTTCCTACAGTGGCATTATCACTGCAATGTCTTGGGTCGTTGCTGTGGCGTGGGTTCTCTCCCTGGCTTGGGAACTTCTGTATGCAGCAGCTGTAGCCCCTGCCCCCCAAAAAAGAATAAATATATAAGTATATGTATATATGTAAAATTCAATCACTTTGCTGTAAACCTGAACATTGTAAATCACTATACTTCAATAAAAAATTTTTTTAAGTAAAAAAAAATTTTTAAAGACTACCTTATTCAGGGTACCTAAGTTAAGTTTCCTTTCTTAAGACAACCTGCATTTCAGAGTCATGTTATTATAATGCTTTATTTAAACTATCAGGCACCAACTCTTGGATTTGATGAGTATTAACATAAATTCAAAATAAAGGAGAGAAGAATATTTTGTATTTTACAAGTGTGAAAACCAATGTATGATCATGAACCTTGTGAAAGATCCAACCAGTGTTTCAAAAGCCACCAAAGGGATTACCCAGCAGACTGAGGAGACTTCACACTGGTCATTCTCTTCAAGTATTTCCCTGCCTCACTCTGGCTTTAACCCAGAGAGTTTCAAGAGGCAAAAGAAGCAGGAAGGAGAGTATGATTGGTAGGGTGGGGGTGGGGGTGGGTCTAAAGGCACGCCTTGTAGCAAGGAAGGGCCATCAGAGTGAAAATCAAAGAACCAGCCCTGAGAGCTTTGTTCTGAGTCATGAGAGGCATTTTGAAGTTCACTGGCTGGGATTAAACTCCCCCGAACAGCCTTCATCCCATTCCCGCTCCACATCCACATCCACACTCTATGTATTTACTTCTCACTGCCTTCTGTATCTGACAAAACCAGAGGCAGTTCTGGAAACCTGGCAGGAGGAGCTTCCAGGTGTCCTGCCCCAAGGGATTAGAAGAGCTCAGGTTTCAGGACCATCCCACCCATTTTCTCCTCCACACTGCACCCATCACTCACGTGGACAGGCACATCTCACACCTTTGTCTGTCTTCATGAGAGGTGTTTATAAATAAGGGCACCTGTCTGTGAAAGCCTGACATTCATCGGAGCACCAAGGAGACAACAGATGACATGTTTGGGGAGTTTCTGCCTGAACTTTCCTAACTTCTAGATCTGCACTACATAGGTTTTTGTGTTGCAGGAGAGAGAAACCAGTTCCTTATCTTTTTACTGGAAACACATCTGCAAACTTGTCACATTCTACAGCAAGTGAACCAAAGGTAAACATTTAATAGTACTTGGAACTCTACCCCTTCTCTGTTAAGGAAGGTTAAAACATGTTCATTTATGAAGTTTGGCTGAAACTAGATTCTTCTCCAAACACAAAAGGAGGTTGTAATTTCAAGAATTTTTCTCCTTGGATTTAATCATGAATATTAAGTATTGGTACCCAAGTGCCAGAGTAACAAACTTAAGTAAAGACCACCCATCAACTTAATTCCAAAAGCTTATTTCATGTAATTCAAGCTCCAGTTATCTGAGAGTGAGTGATGCTATTCGCAACTCCCCATAACAAAAGCCAAAGGGTTTAAAGCAATTTGACCTTTTCATTTTTTTACCAGTTTATTTTTCAGATAGCTGGGAAAATATTTTCCACTTCTATTTGATGACATGATTTCTAAATCATCTTGACTAATTTCTCAATTAGCCAAGATCACCCCAAATGCCACTTACATTGAATCATGGGCCCAAAAGGCCCTTAATCAGTGATAAAATTTTTGAAGCAAAACATAATTTGAACCTGATATTCCACAAGATCTTAATTCATAGAAGCAATGGACTTTTGCTTACAATTATAGTGTTTGCCACATCCCAGTATCATTCTTACTTCTTTTTAATGAATTTTTGTTCTATTCAGATTCAAACACCAAACTTCTTCCACCAGCCTAGCATTCCATCCACCTCCCTTGCCATTTTAGATGGAAACGGAAGATTCTATCTTTTATCACTTCAACAAGTTCAAAGTGCACTCCCCTCTCTTCCCCCAAACACGAAATCACAGATGTTTCAGTCAATGATCTGTGACTAAAATCATTTCTGCAATTGAGACGTGATGCCAAAAGCAAAAACACATTCTTAATGCATTTTTCGCCTGGAAAAATAAGCTGTTTGCATTACAGGGAGAAATGTAAAACAAAGTAATCACAGAAGCCCAGAGGCATAAACCAGTTAAACTCTTCGACCTGCATCATATGTTGACGATTCTAATTTCTCTCTTCCAAGAGAACTTTCTGGGACACCTTTGCAATATTGCTAAAAAGTCCTGCCACTTAGTGGAAGAAGTTGGCAGAAACTAGACCTCAAGCAACCTGCTAAATGGAGAGACCCTGGGGGGAAGGGAAAAAAAACAAAAACAAAAAAACAAAAACCTCCTCTGTGAATAAGACTTCCCTTGGTGGGGGGAAATCATACTCAGTTAGCCTTAGACCTGGATTTTAATAAAGATCAAGATTGACCAAAATGGGTTGTTTTACTCCTCCCTGTTCAAATGCATGACATTCAAGATAAGAAAGACTTGAGTTCAAGCCCTCAGAGCTATGGGTGAAATCCACAAATTAGCTTATGGTAATCACTCTGTTAATCTGCTTTGGTTGACAGTTTTCAAAATGGATTCCACAGAGCTAAGAAATAAACCAAATCCATTCCAGCTTTCCCTGGTAGAGGGCACTCAACTAGGCACTTAATCCTGCAAAAGCTCAGCAGGAGGACTCTTTATAAAAGGGATTTCTTTAGTTGGCTAAGGGAAAATATCCTGTCTGAACAGGAAGGTAGGTCATTAGTGGCCAGACCTCCCAGATAGCCCCTAAGTTTCTGAGAAAACTTCCTGATGAGTCATGCTGAGAAGGAACTCTCCAGAAAGGCTTTGAGCAAAGCACTATTCTTGAGTAAGATCTACAATGCATGCTTGGTCCAAGTGATAGCAACAGATGTGTTAGGACAGCAATCAATTCCTCAGTGACTTGAAGAAGTGAACTTGGCCTCTGCCTACCTGGCTGAGGAAACAGGGTTTGTGACAGACAAGATCAGAAACAGTGTGTGATTACTGCCTACTAACAAATGGACGTGTTTCTATGATGTAAGGCCACTAACCACATTCTCCATATGCCAACGCCTATTATAGATTCTACTTTGTCTGTGATTAAATGCAAATGCTATTAGGAAAATGCCTCCTAGTTCTTTCTAAAAGTCCAGGGCTACTCAGAGGGAAGCAGCATTTGCTTCCAGTAAGAAATTATGACTCCAAGCTCCATGAGTTGTATCTTCAATTCCATCTCCTATCTCTGGGATAAATAATCTACTTGTGGAAACACTTATGGAAAAATGATCTATCACTGAACACTTGTGGGGTTTAAATTAATATGTATAAAGCACTTTGAAAGGAGATATAAAAGACAATCCTGGGAGTTCCTGTGGTAGCTCAGTGGTAACAAACCTGACTAGTATCCATGAGGACACAGGTTCAATCCCTGGCCTTGATCATTGGGTTAAGGATCTGGCATTGCTGTGAGCTGTGGTGTAGGGCACAGATGTGGCTCGGATCTGGCACAGCTGCAGCTGTGTTTAAGGCTGGCAGCTGCACCTCTGATTTAACCCCTAGCCTGGGAACTTCCATATCCCAAGGGGTGTGGCCCAAAAAGACAAAAAGACAAAAAAAAAGAAGACAATCCTACCACTCAACATTCAAGAATTATGTTCTGTGCCTTTATCTAAACTTTCCATTATTTATTCATTTTTAAAACAAACAACATTTTTTATAAATCCAGATTTTATTTCACAAAGAGTTTATTTCATAATTTAAATTGAAGTGCTTTTAATAATTTAATTATTAGTATTGCTACATTCAGGAAGGATTTTTTCATCATTCTTAAAGAAAAGTTTTTTTCTGATTTAAAAACAAGATAACTTTTTTAACTAGCTTAAAATAAAAGAACTACGGTATTTCCAAAGAACATAAAATATTTTTGTAATGAAGACTCATTATTGTTTTATCATTTTATCAGTGATTTCTAATGATTTTCATAGCCATTCATATGGTTACATGGTCTTCTTTCTGAGAGAAGTAAATGAGACCAATAAGTGAACTTGAGACTTACCCTACAATAATACTAAAGGGAGTATACCAAAGTGAAATTAAAGGACACCAGACAGTAACTCAAATCAATATGAAAAAAAATAAGTGCTGGTAAAGGTAACATAGGTAAAAATAAAGGGCAGAATAAATAAAAATTTGTTTATAACTCATTCTTTCCTCCTATCTGACTTAAAAGAAAACTGCACCTAAAAAACAGCACACCAAACTACATGAAGCAACAAAAAGCAAGATTGAAGGGAGATAGACAACTCAACGACAGTTACAAATTTCAACACTCCACTTACAATAAGATAGAACAATTAAAGATACACAAGTAAACCGAAGACTTGAATAGCATTATAAACCAACTGCACCAAATAGAGATCTACTGAACATTCCACTGAAAAACAAGACAATGCACATTCTTCTTAATTGTACACAAAACATTCTCATTCTCCAAGTGAGACCATATGTTAGGACACAAAATAAATACTGATAAATTTAAAAGGATTGAAATCATACAAAATATGTTCTCTTATCACAACAGAATGAAATAAGAAATCAATAACAGAAGAAAATTAGAAAAAGTCACAAACATGTGGAAACTAAACAATGTATTCTTTAAAAAACAATGTTGCAGAGAAGAAATCACAGGGAAATTAGAAAATGCTTTGAGTTGAATGAACCTAAAACTCAGCATACCTACACTTATGGATGTAGTCAAGGCAGTTGTTAGAGGAAAATGGATAGCCATAAATGTCTATATTAAGAAAAAATAAAGATCTTAAATCAATAACCTATCCTTCCACCTTTAGAGGAACAAACTAAAATGCAAAGAAAGTTTTCCTTTAGTTGAAATTAACATGTTGATCCTAAAATTCACATGAAAATTCAAGGAACTGGAAATAGCCAAAATAATCTTAAAAGAACAAAGTTGGAAGACTCACATTTCCCAATTTCAAACTTACTAGATAGCTACAATAATCAAGACTATGTGGTGCTTGCATAAGGATAGACATATGGATCGATGGTATAGAATTGAGAGTCTAGAAGTAAGCCCACACATCTATGGTCAGTTGATTTAGACAAGGGTATCAAGAACATTCTACAGGGAAAAGAATAGTCTTTTCAACAAATGGTATCCAGAATACTTAAATAATTCTTACAGTTAAACAAAAAAGACAAATAAGCCCATTAAAAATTAACAAAGGATTTGAATAGATATTTCTCCAAAGAAAATATATAAATGGCCAATAAGCACATGGAAATGTGTTCAACATCGTTAGTCTTCAGAGAAATGTAAATAAACAGCACAAGATACCACTTTACAACCACTAGGATGACTATAACAAGACACTGATAGTAGCAAATATTGACCAGGATGTAAAGTATTAAAATCCATAAACATTTCAAGTGGGTGTTTAAAATGACACAGCCTCTATGGAAAATAGTTTGGCACGTCCTCAAAATGTTAAAGAGTTAACACGTGACCCAGCATTTTATATATATGTGTGTGTATATATCTATATCTATATATACCTATGTATAGATATACATATATATATCTAAGATATTTGAAATATATTCATGCAAAAACACAAATGTTAATAGTACTACTATTCATAATAGCTGAAAAAAATGGAAATAACCCCAAATGCCCATGGACTGAGGAAAGGATAAACAGAATGTGGTGCATCCACACAATTCAGCCATAAAAAGACATGAAGTCTCAGACCTGTAGCAAATGTATGAACCCTGAAAACAATATGCTCAGTTAAAGCAGCCAGATTTTTCAGGAAGTGCCAAATTGTTTTCTACAGAGGGTGCATCATTTTAAACACCTACTTGCAAATGTTTGAAGGTTTTAACACTCCATATCCTCATTATCATATTTTGATTTCATTTATAAGAAATACCAAAAACAGGCAATTTTACAGAGACGGAGACTAGTTTGGTGGATGCCAGGGGCTGAAGAAAGAAGAAACAATGAATGACTAACGGATGTGGGAATTCTTTTCAGGATGATGAAAACTGTTCTGAAATAAGAGGGTGGTAATGCTTTCTCAACCTTGTGAAAATACTCTAAGCCACTGAACCATATACTTTAAACAGGTTATTTTTATACTATGCGAGTCATATCTCATTCCAATTTTTTAATATATGTGCTGCTGAAGTGAGCACAGTAAGTCATATCAATAAAAGAAATTTTACAATTTAAATCACCTTTAACATTAAAAAAATGAAAAGATGATCATGATGAGCATCAAACCACTGCTCACACACAATTCTTTTTTTTTTAAACAGAAGGGGACTTTTATTTATTATTATTATTATTATTTGTCTTTTTAAGGCCACATCTATGGCATATGGAGGTTCCCAGCCTAGGGGTTGAATCGGAGCTATAGCTGCTGTCCTACACCACAGCCACAGCAAATGGATCTGAGCCACAGCTGTGTTCTACCCCAGAGTTCACGGCAATGCCAGATCCTTAACCCACTGAGCAAGGCCAGGGATCGAACCTGCGTCCTCATGGATACTTGTCAGATTTGTTAACTGTTGAGCCACAGTGGGAACTCCACACACAATTTTCTAATGCCTTGTTCACCACAGGGTTCACAGGTTAGCAGCAAAGGTATTGCCCATGAGTTTGTTAAATGCAAAATCTCAGACTTGCCCCAGATCCACTGAATCAGACTCTGTGTTTTCATAAGATTCCCTCAGGTGATTCATGCGCACATTAGAATTTGAAACACACTGGTCTAATGCAAGAGTTGTCATTCTTCCATTTCAGGGTATATGCAGGGAAAATGAAGTAGTGAGTCCATGGGCCACCTTCCTAACAACACTTTAATTGCCACTGGGGGACCACACCCTCCATGGCCATCTTAGTGGGATGGTAACCTCAGATGCCGTGGATTGGCCCCCAGAAGTCAAAAGGGATTCTAGAACATCCTTTCCCTGACTGCTGGCCCCCCCCTCCTCCGTGCCCAGTCCTTTCCCCAACTGCCCTCATCCTCCCTCCAGCCAAGGGATGGGTCAGTACAGGATCAGCTCTGACTGTCGGACCCACCCTCCTGAAATGAGGACTCTCGAGTGGAACGACTCAAGGAGAGATGATACAGTTGGGGTTCTGTCATTCCAGGAGCTGCTCTCTAATGGTTGTGTATTTCTTTTTCCAAACTGGTTTCCCCAACCAGTGTGGACAGCATTCAAATAAATGTTCTTTTATCTTGTTTCATTTACCTTAGTGACAGGTGGATTTTGATGCTTGCAAAAATCCTAATTGGCACATCACCCTTTAATATAATAACACTGCATGGAATATATACACGGCTCAAATGCTTTATTCTCACAATGAGGAGTCCTATTCATGGCCATCATAGCACTAGGCATTATAATTATTGTTAATAGGTATAACTACGATTGTTAAATTAACTAGCCAGAGGTCAAAAGACAGTGGCAAAGGTAGGAATCATACACAGCACTCTGGCTTCAGGATTGATTTATATAATTCACTTTGAAGGTGGCAGTGCATGGGAATAAGGGAGGGTGAGACAGTAGGGTTATTGGCCAATGTTGAAGCTCTGGAAACCAGGCCCTATCTACAGAGCCTGGAGCCTCAAACTGCTAAATGAAGCCTCAGGACAAATCTGAGCTCCTGTGGGCAGCATGTTTCTATTAGTTAGATTAAGAGTTAGTATACATGTACATCAATGTCCACAGCAGCATCATTCACAATAACCAAAATGTGGAAACATTTACCTGGATAAACAAAATGGGGTATATACATGCAATGGAATATTACTCAGTCTGATAAAAGGATACAATTCTGACACATGCTACCACACAGATGACTTTGAAAACACTACACCAAGTGAAATAAGCCACATGCCAAAGGACAAATATTGTATGATTCTACTTATGTGAGGTAGCTAGAACCATCCTTGTGAACCTGGGATGAACTCAACCTGGTCATGGTGTATAATTTTTTTGGTATGTTGTTGGATTCGGTTGGCTAAGATTTTGTTGAGAATTTTTGCATCTATATTCATCAATGATATTGGCCGATAGTTTTCTTTTTTGGTGGTATCTCTGCCTGGTTTTGGAATGAGGGTGATGGTGGCATCATAGAATGTCTTTGGGAGTATTCCTTCTTCTTCAGCCTTTTGAAAGAGTTTAAGGAGGATGGGCACCAATTCCTCTTTATATGTTTGATAGAATTCACCTGTGAAGCCATCTGGTCCTGGACTTTTATTTGTAGGGAGTGATTTTATGACCTCTTCAATTTCATTTCTAGTGATTGGTCTGTTCAGTTGGTCTGTCTCTACTTGATTCAGTTTTGGCAGGCTGTAAGATTCTAGAAAATTGTCCATTTCTTCCAGATTGTCAAACTTGTTGCCGTATAGTTGTTCATAGTATTCTCTTATGGTTTTTTGTATTTCTGCTGTATCTGTTGTGATTTCTCCTTTTTCATTTCTAATTTTGGTTATTTGGGTTCTTTCTCTCCTCTTTTTAGTGAGTCTGGCCAGGGGTTTGTCAATTTTGTTCACCTTTTCGAAGAACCAGCTCTTGGTTTTATTAATTTTCTCTATTGTTTTTTGAGTCTCTATTTTATTGATTTCTTCTTTGATCTTTATAATTTCCTTCCTTCTGCTGACTTTAGGACTTTTTTGTTCTTCTTTTTCTAATTCGTTTAGGTGGAGGGTTAAGTTGTCAATTTGGGATCTTTCTTCTTTTTGGAGAAAGGCCTGGATTGCTATAAATTTCGCTCTGAGCACTGCTTTCGCAGCATCCCATAGATTTTGAGAGGTTGTGTCTTCATTATCATTTGTTTCAAGGTAGTTTTTAATTTCCTTCTTGATTTCCTCATTGACCCATTGGTTTTTTAGTAGCATGTTGTTTAGTCTCCATGGAGTAGGTTTTTTCTCTTTCCTTTTCCCATGGTTGATTTCTAATTTCATGGCATTGTGGTCAGAGAAGATGCTTGAGATAATTTCTATGCTCCTAAATTTATTGAGATTTACTTTGTGTCCCAATATGTGGTCGATTCTTGAGAATGTTCCATGAGCATTTGAGAAGAATGTGTATTCTGCTTTTTTTGGATGTAGTGTCCTGAAGATATCAATGAAGTCTAACTTTTCTATTGTTTCCTTTAGGATCTCTGTTGCTTTATTGGTTTTCTGTCTAGAGGATCTGTCCATTGATGTGAGGGGGGTATTAAGGTCTCCTACTATGATTGTATTCTCATCAATATCTCCCTTTATGTCTGTTAATATTTGTCGTATGTATCTGGGTGCTCCTATATTTGGGGCATATATGTTGATGATAGTAACATCCTCTTCTTGGATGGATCCCTTAATCATTAAGTAGTGTCCTTCTTTGTCTTTCTTTATGTCTTTTGTTTTAAAGTCTATTTTGTCTGATATGAGTGTTGCGACTCCTGCTTTTCTGTCATGTCTATTGGCGTGAAATATTTTTCCCCACCCTTTCGCTTTCAATCTATATGTATCTTTTGTCCTAAGGTGAGTTTCTTGTAGGCAGCATATTGAAGGTTTTTGCCTTTTTATCCACTCAGCCACTCTGTGTCTTTTGATTGGGGCATTCAGTCCATTGACATTTAAGGTGATAATTGATAGATGATTATTTATTGCCATTTGAACCTCGTGTTCCAGTTGATTCTATGGTTCTCCATTCTTCCTTTCTTTTTTTTTTTTTTTTTTTTTTTTTGGTTGGATGGTCTGTTGTTATCTGCTTGAGTGTATTTTTTTTTACATTTTTTGCAACTGCAATATTTGGTTTTGGCTTGTGGTTGCCCTGTTTTTTAAGTATGCTAACCCCTTCCCATAATTGTGTGTTTTAGCCTGATGGTCCTGTAAGTTTAAACACTTCATTACTATATTAAAATTAAGAGGAGAAACATACAAACAAACAAGAAGGGTTATTTACTTCCTAACATCCCTTGCCCACATTTTATGGTTTTGATGACTCTTTTTTATTTTTTTCTTTTTAATTTTATTTTGTTTGAAGCATGTTCATGATTAAATCTGTATGCTGGCTTATTTGAGTGACTGCTCTCTGATTGCGGTTTCCTCAGTCCTAGTTCTTCCTCTTCTTCTTCTTTTTTTTTTTTTTCTTTTCTTTTTTCTTCCCTTTCCTTCCTTTCTTTTTGGTTTAGAGAAGCCCTTTCAATATTTCCTTTAACCTGGGTTTTGTGTTGCTGTATTCTTTAAGTTTTTGTTTGTTGGGAAAAATTTTTATTTCCCCTTCTATTTTAAATGATATTCTTGCTGGATAGAGTATTCTAGGTTGCATATTTTTTTCCTTTGAGCACTTTAAATATCTCTTGCCATTCCCTCCTGGCCTGTAGTGTTTCTGTAGAGAAATCAGCTGATATTCTTATGGGGGTTCCCTTGTAGGTAACATTCTGTTTTTTTCTTGCTGCCTTTAGGATCCTCTCTTTATCACTAACTTTTGCCATTTTTATTATGATGTGTCTTGGTGTGGGTCTGTTTGGGTTCAGTTTGTTTGGGGCCCTCTGTGCTTCTTGTATCTTGAACCCAGTATCCTTTAGATTTGGGAAGTTTCCATCGATAATTTCTTCAAATATATTTTCCATCCCCTTATCTTTTTCTACTCCTTCTGGAATTCCTATTATGCGTAGATTGGCCCGCTTTATATTATCCCATAGGTCTCTTATATTGCTTTCCAGTTTTTTGATTCGGTTTTCTGTCTGTTGACTGGATTGAGTGATTTCCATTATTCTATCTTCCATATCACTGATTCGTTCTTCTGCATTATTCATTCTGGTTTTTACTGCCCTTAGTTCAGTTTGCATCTCTGCAAATGAATGTTCTAGTTTTTCTTGGCTCCTCCTTATATTTTCTAGTTCCTTTCTGAGGGTATCTGCATTACTGTACATATCTTCTCTTAATTCCTTCAGTATTTTCACTATTTCTCTTTTGAACTCCAGGTCTGTCTGACTGCAGAGATCTGTTTCATTGCTGACTGTTTTAGGTGAGTTCTCCTGTTGGTTTGAGTGGGGGTGGTTTCTCAGCTTCTTCATCTTGCTTGTTGTTTTCTTTCTCCTGAGGGCAGTTGTACTCTCCGTTTGCCTTGTCACTGCCTTGAATATTTCCTGAGGGCTGGCGTTGTTGGTCAATCTTTTTTGAGGCAGTGTGGCTTTTCTGGAGTGTTGATGGGGCTAACAGTGTTTCTTTGAAGCGAAGGAGGGCTTCCTGAGGGCAGACAGGACTGGGAGGTCCACACCACGATGGTAGCAGATTTCACTTGGTCATGCAGAGCTTGCTCTGGTGTTTTTAGGCTGTGGGGTTCTTGCAGGGAGTTGGCGGTGTTGGGCAACTGTTCCTCAGGAGTGCAGCACCCCCTGGGGGCTGGAGCAGCTATCTGGGTCACTAAGAACCTAAGAGGCTCTTCCCTAGGGCAGCCCAACTCAGAAGGACAGCCTGAGAATGTAGGCGGATCTTTTCACAGTCTGGCCGAGCTTGTTGCAGCTTTTCTGGGCTTCAGGGGCTCTTCCAGGGGGCTGGTGGTGCTGAGCAGCTATTCCGCAGGAGTGGGGCACCCCCTGGGGGCTTTGGAGGGTAGCAGGGCCACTGGAAACCCAAGAGGCTCCTCCCCAGGGCAGCCTGACTCAAAAAGACCATCCGAGATCTTTTCCCGACTCGGCCAGGCTTGTTGCAGGTTTTCTGGGCTGCAGGGGGTCCTGCCTGGAGCTGGCAGTCCTATGCAGCTGATCCACTAGGGCACCCCCTGGGGGCTTGGCCGGGTAGCAGGGCCGTTGGAGACCCAAGAGGCTCCTCCCCAGGGCAGCCTGACTCAGAAAAACCGTCTGAGATCTTTTCCCGACTCGGCCAGGCTTGTTGCAGGTTTTCTGGGCTGCAGGGGGTCCTGCCTGGAGCTGGCAGTCCTATGCAGCTGATCCACTAGGGCACCCCCTGGGGGCTTGGGCGGGTAGCAGGGCCATTGGAAACCCAAGAGGCTCCTCCCCGGGGCAGCCCGACTCAGAAGAACCGTCCGAGAATTAGGCCGATCTATTCACGGCCTGGCTAGGCTTGTTCTAGCTTTTCTGGGCTGCAGGCCTTTTCTCGGGGGCTGGTGGTGTTTGGTGCTGCTCTGCGGAAGTGTAGCCCCTCCAAAGGGCAAGCAGGCCTGTGCAGGGACAGCCCCTGAAGTGGTAGGCTTCAGGCAATTGTTGAGGCCAGCCCTCCTGGATGGCAGGCAGCCCCAGGTCCGGTGAGAGCGTAGAGGGTGGCAGGGGTGGGGGGAGGGGATGCACTGGGAAGCACAGCTTTCTGCTAGCTAGCGGGCCTGTAAGCTTGCTGTGGCGTGGGGGGTATTCTATGGGGACCCACCCCTTCTTCTCTCCCCTCCCCAGCATGGGCGCAGACCAGGCTCTTCTCCCAGGTTCCCTCTGGTGCGGCTTTCCACTTCCCCACCCCTAGAGTATTGTTCCCTTCCTCTGCGACAGCTTTGTTTTCTAGTCTCCCAGGCAGTCTCTGCCCCGTCAAATGGTTTCTAGACCTCCCAAGCAGTTTCCGCTCCGCCCCGCCCCCCCAGCCCGTTCTCAGGGTCTAACCTCTGGAGCCGAGATCTCAGGGCCCAGCCCCCATCCAGGCATCACCCGGCCCTTTCTCGGGTACTAACCTTCGGAGGCGAGGTCTCGGTGCCCAGCCCCCACCCAGGCGTCGCTCGGCCCTTTCTCAGGGACCAACCATCGGAGGCGAGGTCTCGGTGCCCAGCCCCCACCCAGGCGTCCCCCGGCCCTTTCCTGGGGACTAACCTCTGGAGCCGAGGATTCGGTGCCCAGCCCCCACCCAGGCGTCTCAATTTTGGGTGACTGTGTCAGTAGTTCAGATGGTCCGTTGGGTTCTTGATCGGCTTTTCCGTACTCCAACTTACTGCTACACTCTTCTCTGCATCTGGAGATTCCTCCGGTTTGTTTGATCTTTCCCCCGGTAGGTGACTTTCCAGGGTGCAGGATCCCTTTCTCCTCCGCAGTTCCCTTTCGGGAGCGCCCATCCCGCTCGGATTCACCTTCTCTCACTCTCCTCTTTTCTCCCGTTCTGCCCAGTAATGTCACGAACTTCTTGCCATTATTGGAGTTTAGGTTCCTCTGCCAGCGATTGGTTGCTGTTCTGTGCGAGTCATTTATTCTGTAGATGTGCTTTTTTTGTTGTGTTTGTGGGAGAGGGTGAGCGTGTCCCCCTACTCCTCCGCCATCTTGTCCTCTCCCCCAGAGTTATCACTTCTTATCACTTCTCTACTCCCCCACCTTCCCGAATAACCTACATGATCCGTCTGTGGGTCTGATTTTATGGGAACTCAAAACAGCACAATGTATCATGGTGGGCGAATTCACACTGTTAGTCTGTCCATTTTTAAGAGGAAGGAGGTTTGTGGGGGATATTTGGTATTATCTCCATGTTTTCTTTATAATACTCAGTGCTTGTAAATACTCCTTTTAAACTTGGTGAAAATAATTTATCCAGAAAAACACATCAGTCTATATGGATGTATTTGTTTGCTAAGGCTGCCATAACAAAGTACCACCAACTGCAGTGGCTTAAACAACAGAAAGGTATTATCTCACAGTTTTGGCATCTGGAAGTCTGAGATCAAAGTGTCGCAGCATTGGTTTCTTCTGAGGTCTGGCTCCTGGGCTTGCAGGTGGCCATCTCTGTGCACCTTCACAGGTTTGCCCCTTGGTGTCCTAATTTTCTCTTCTTACGAGGACATCGTGTTATATTAGGGCCCACCTTAATGGCCCATTTTAATTTACTTACTTCTTTAAAGGTCTTACTCCAAATACAACCACACTCTGCTATACTGGGGGTTAGGAATTTGGGGTGGAGGGATTCAGCCGATAACAGTGGGTGTTTGTATGCTGTGTCTTCTTTTTTTTTTTTTTTTTTTTTGGTCTTTAGAGGCAAAATGTTCCCCCTGCTGCCCGAAGAGTATAATAAGGACTACAAAATAGCATCCTTTCTTTAAACTTCAAGGCTCAGCATTCTAGAGTGGGTCAAGCTTCCTCTCCCAAAATAACTAAAGGAAAGCGATGGCAAACAAAGAAGAACGAAAATATTTTAAGAGGAAGAAATCTGTGACCTTCCTGAGGAACATGGTCAGGTTCTGGACAAATAGTCCTACCATGGTCCTAACAGAGAAGGGCCTTCTGTCCTCT
This sequence comes from Sus scrofa, assembly GCF_054392235.1. Taxonomy (NCBI): domain Eukaryota; kingdom Metazoa; phylum Chordata; class Mammalia; order Artiodactyla; family Suidae; genus Sus; species Sus scrofa. The sequence goes on along the minus strand of NC_139390.1, from coordinate 90,003,500 downwards.
TTTTGAGTCTCCACAAGCAACTCCAGCCAACAACTCTGATGGCCTTCACTCCTTCGCCCCTGGAGATGGGACATGATAGGCTCACTTTGGATCTTAAGATTGACTTACATATTCATTCCTCCCTGACTTAGATGAGGATACTGAGGTCCAAGAATAATGTTAAGAGACTTCATTCTTCAGAGGGACAGGGAGAACTATAATTGGCTCTGCTGATTGGAGACAGTGATGATAGTGTGATTTATATAACCAGTGATGCTGATGCGGCTATCATACAGTGTTATGTTATAAACACACAGAGGAATAAACACATGCCACATCACAAGCCAGTGTCATTGGCCATTTGGTGATATTACGATCCAGGATTCTAGAAAATATTTCATCGAGGAGATGAATGGAATGCAGTGATCAAAGAAGCAATGAAATTTGCATATTTCTGCCTAACAGATGGTTGCTTATTTCTGCCTAACAGATGTTAGCTACAGAGATGATCGCCACTCAACTCTGCACCTTCTGGATCCTGCCACAGCAGTGCCATCTTTCCTTACCACTGGAATTTCTGGCTCTTTGGGGCTTCCTTCCTGTACATATTTCATAACCCAGAAAACATACTGAAACACAAAGAGAGATTTCTTGGTCAGGAAACCAAGCCAAGTTTGTTTGCTTCCTGGTGCATGACCACAGGGTCTTTTTTTAAAATAGAACTTTCTCTCTGGTCTCTTGACCTTTCCAGGTCCATGGCAATCTGGGTCCTGTTTTCTCTTCCCCAGATGCACTTTTAGTGGTTGCCTTTTTTCAGTCAATTTCCAGATGTTGTCACGTATTCATTTGATTTTCAGCATAATTTATCCTTTCCTGAACTTCTGCATAATTTCCTTCCTTATCACCTTCCCTCCCTGACTCCACCCCATCAAAATGAATGCTAGAAACCTGCTCCAATTACACCAAGTTTAGATGGCTCTTCCACGCCTCCACTGAGAGTGCCCCAGCCCTGAAGGTGACAGGGATGACAGGTCTGCAGTACAAGCCTCTTCTGAATGAGCTCCCAGCTGACAGCCAGATGCTGCTGAGGTCCAGGCCCACGACTGTGTAAAAGTCTCTATAGAGAGGAAGAATGTTCACTGGGGCTCTGAAGTCCAAACCACAGTTTGTTTTAGAACTTTTTTAAAAAAATACTCTCTCTGTGCAAATATCAAACCAGTAAGCCAGAAATGTTTTTAAAATTATTGTTGAACAATATAAAAATTGTAAAGAGGTCCTGCCTTTCTGTAATATTTCTTGCATTTGGCACTATTTGGAAATGAGATCTTCCACATAAATTAATTTTTAGACAATTGAAACATGCTTTTAAGCCCCAAGTCATAGCAAATGTTAACCATTTTTACATAAATCTTTCAAGAATGCATTATATTTTAGAGTGTGAGGGTGATAATCTAATGTTTTCCTAATGATTCAAGGTCAGGTTATGAAGATCAGCACCCATGCCCTAAGGTTTATGAGATGTTAATCTACTTTCCCTCATACCAGGGTTTCTCAACGCAGCATTGTTGACTTTTGGAGGAGGAAAATCCTTTGTTGTGGGAATATGGCGCGTACATTGTAGGGTGTTTAGCAGCATCTCTGGCCAGTGGCACTGGCCTCTAGATGCCAATTGCCCCACCTCCCTCAGTGATATAAACCAATAATGTCTTAAGGACAAAAATAAGCATCATCATCAAGTATTTTCAACATTGTTCTGGAGGCCCTAGTCAAGTGCAATGGGAAAGGAAAGGAAGGAAAATGTATAAGGATTGGAAAAGAAGGGGGGGACCCTCTGTTTTTATTTGCAGAAAACATGACTATATACATGGAAAAGCCAAAATAATCTGCAAACTGCGAGAATTAATAAGTGAATTTATAAGTCACTAAAAACGGTATCGATATACAAATTAATTGTATCTCTGCGACCTAACAAAAAACAACTGATAAATGAATTTTTTAAAGTACTCCATACAATATTCAAAAATGAAATAATTAGAAATGTATCCACCAAAAAAAATGTGTATGACCACTACACTGAGAACTACAAAATATTAAAGAGAAATTAAAGACCTAAATAAATTGAGAGATACAACATGTCAATAGATCGGAAGAATTCAAGATCACTGACATTTCAATTCCCCCCAGATTTATCTATAAATTCAATGAAATACAAAGCCAAATCCCAGGAGGGTCTTTTTTTTTTAATTGATGAGTGAATCTAAAATTTGTATGGAAATTTAAAAAGGACTTAGAGAATCTCGAAATAGAGCAAATTTGGGTATTATAAAGCTATAGTAAATGAGACTGTGTAACACTGGACTAACAGAACAAAAAACAAAATTGTATTTAAATCTACTCTATACAATCAAATGATTTACCCCCAAAGTGGCACTGAAATTCTGTAAGGAAAAGATGAAATTTTCAGTAAATAGTGCTGGAGCAATTAGACATTCATATGGGAAAAAAAAAATCAACCCTGATGGCTATTTCATACTATATACAAAAATTAATTAGAGTTTATCATAGACAAATATATAAAAGGTAAAAATACAAAAAATATTTTGAAGATTTTTGAAGACAGGAGGAAATCTTCATGACTTTGGAGCAAGCAAAGATTTACTAAGCAAGATGCAAAACGCACTAACCATCAAAGAAAAAATTGTTAAACCATATTTAATTAATCTTAAGCATTTGTGTTCATCAAAAGACATTAATAAGAGAGTGAAAAAGACAGATCACAGAGAGGGGGAGGAGTTCTACAATACAAACATTCAACAGTGGACTTTTATACAGGATGTACTTTTAAGAAGCAATTTAAAATTGAGCAAAAGAAGTTACCAGATAGGGATGGAACTAGAGAATCTCATATTGAGTGAAATGAGCCAGAAAGACAAAGACAAATACCATATGATACACTTATAACTGGAATCTAACATCCAGCACAAATGAACATCTCCTCAGAAAAGAAAATCATGGACTTGGAAAATAGACTTGTGGCTGTCTGATGGGAGAGGGAGGGAGCGGGAGGGATCGGAAGCTTGGGGTCATCAGACACAACTTAGAATAGATTTACAAGGAGATCCTGCTGAGTAGCATTGAGAACTATGTCTAGAAACTCATGTTGCAACAGAACAAAGGGTGGGGGGGAAATGTATACACGTAAGGATAATTTGATCCCCTTGCTGTACAGTGGGAAAATAAAATTAAATTAAATTAAAAAAAAAAGAAGTTACCAGATAGGTTATAAAAGAAGACATACAAATGGCCAATTAATATATGAAACAGGGCCCAAATTCATTACTCATCAGAGCAAACAAACTTAAACCACCAAAAGAGAGCATCACACATCCAGCAAAATGGCAAAATTGAAAAGATTGGCAAACCAAGAGTTAACAAGAATGTGGGACAACTGCATTGCTTGTGGAAGAATAAACTGGTAAAATCCCTTTGGAAAACTGTTTGGAAGTACCTCCTAAGCAAAATATCTACCTACCCCATGACCCAGCGACTACATTTCCAAGTACATGCCCAAAAGAAATAAATATGTTATTAAAAAGACATGTACAAGAATGCTCACAGGAGCTTTATTAATAATAGTTAAAAACTGGAAATAACAAAAATGTCCATTAACAAGTTAGTGAATAAGAAACTTATGGTATAGTCATATAATGGAATACTACACAACAATAAAAAGGAGCAAACTTACCACAGTGATATGCTCAAAAATATTTATTTTTTTAAATTTTATTGGAGTATGGTTGACTTAAAATGTTGTGTTAGCCTCATTAAAAAAAAATTTAACAACTGGCTGGAGGAAAAAAGTCCTGATTGGTAGTGTTTTCTGATTTTTGCAGTACATATACAAGTTTGAGTTATAAGCATGAAGTCACAGAATACAGAATTGTAAAGAAAGGCACACAATTGCAAGTTGGTTTGAGCCAGCTTCAGCACACCACTGCTTTACTGATACACATAACAAAGAGGATGAAGCCCTCAGAGGTTATACTGAGTGAAATAAGCCAGAAACAAAAGAGTAAATAATAATTATATTTCTATTAATCAAAAGAACAAGCAAAATCATTTGATGATGATGAAGTCAGAAAATGAATAACTGTAGGGAATTGGTATTGACAGGGAAGGAACACAAAAATACTTTCTGAGGTGCTAGAAATATTCTATACCTTGATTTTTCTAGTAATTAGATAGATGTATAGACAGATAACGAGGTAAGTAGATAGGCAGGTAGGAAGGTAAATAGGTGGATGGATGGATGGATAACATAGAGAGAAAGATCAGATGGATGGATGGATGGATGGATATATAGATGTAAAAATTCATCAAGCTGTAAATTTAACATTAGTGTGTTTTACTCACTTTATATATATTATACATCCATGAAAAAAAATTAAAACACGACACTGATGGGTAAACATGGCAAAGTACATTGAGCATGGCATGTACACTGAGCATGTACATTTCTGGAGTTAATTTTGAAATGTAGTTAAAGGAACAACTTTTTTTAAGGCAATGATCCATAGGACTGGGGGAATAGGAAAGGACACTATAAACTATCTGAAGCTGGAAAGCCGCTGAACAAGAATTCAGTAACCGTCCTGAGAAGACTAAATCCTAAGCTACCAGTAGAAAAAGCCAACAGCAACCAAGTTTATACCACAGAATCTCCAAGAAGCTCATGAATTAATGCAGAAGTTACTACTGAAAACAAAGGCAGGGGAATGGTGCTAAACGAAGGAAGGTCAACGGACAGATGCCAAAGAGGAAGGAATCAGAATGCCCTCGAGTTCCTATAAGTGGCACTGGAACTTAGAGGACAATTGAGAATTTTTTTTTTAATTATTAAGAGAAGGATTTACAACCTAGGCATATATGCCTAAAGAGATTATCAATAAAGTGTGAAGGTGGAAGAAAAAATATTTTAGACAAGCAAGATCTCATAAATCTCTCTCCCACAGATCCTTTCTCAGGAAGTTATCAGAGGCTAAATTCCACCAAACTGAAGAATTACATGAAGAAAGAGTAATACATAGGATTCTGAAAATAGGAAATTCAGAGCCGAAGGGAATTTTGAACTGATGGTGCTTGTGATCCTAGAATGACCACTCTTCAGTAGTAACAGAGGACAATCTGTCCACATCAGAACCTGTAAAAGGATTGAGAGAAATTCTTTCAAAAAGGTGAAATTGTACCATAAGTGCCTGTTATGTCTGAACATCAGGAGACGTTCAGTTGGCAGTGTTTGGAGCTGGAAATATACCTAGAAAATTAAGCAAATGACCCCCACCTCCTAAAAAAATAAATGACTAACTCCAGGAAACATAAGACAAAAGTCATTATCTGTCATAGGTTATTTCGTAGACTTTATGAATTCATAAAGACAAAAGCAATAGGAGTTCCCTTGTAGCCTAGGGGTTAAGGATCCTGCATTGTCACTGCTGTGACTAGCTAGGGTCACTGCTGTGGCATGAGTTCAATCCCTGGCCCATGAACTTCCACATGCTGTGGGTGTGGCAAAAAAAAAAAAAAAAAGACAAAAGCAATAAATATGTTGTCAACAAATAACTATAAAGCCATTCTGAGATATTATGCTGAGGATAGAAAGTCTGCATGGGAGTTCCCATGGTGGCGCAGTGGAAACAAATCCGACGAGGAACCATGAGGTTGCAGGTTCGATCCCTGGCCTCGCTCAGTGGGTTAAGGATCCGGCATTGCCGTGAGCTGTGGTGTGGGTCGCAGACGCAGCTCGGATCTGGTGTTGCTGTTGCTGTGGCTGTTGTGTACGCCGGCGGCTACAGCTCCGATTCGACCCCTGGCTTGGGAACCTCCATATGCTGCGGGTGTGGGCCTGAAATGACAAAAGACAAAAAAATAAAAATGAAACAAAAACAAACAAAAAAAAAGAAAGTCTGCATGTATGTTTGATACAGGGAAAAGATAGTCAAAGCCTCATCTTCAGTTAAGGAAGGAGAATAGTAATCCCTACAATTGGGGATCAAGCAGTAGCAATACAGCATGTTATTTAGACTGGTAAAAAATTAAACAAGACAAATAGCCAGAAGAAATTAATTTCCTTTGGGTAGGAGGAATGTGAACCAGAAGGCAAGATCTACTACTGTGTCCATAACCGTCTTTGTGGAATTATTTGATTCTTTAAACTACCTAAATGTATAATTTTGATGGAAATGTTTTTAAAAAGTGGTAAAAAGATTTGAAAAAGTACTGGGCAGATACAGAATATGAGGTAGGCATAAAAAAATTAGAAATCTTGGAAATCAAATATATAATTATTAAAATAAAAAACTCTATAAATGTCCCCACATAGACGGACAACTAATTTTCAACAAAAGTACAAAAGCCATTGACTGGAGAAAAGTTAGACTTCTTGATAAGTGCTGGTACAACAACTGGACATTCAGATGAAAAACAAATTAAACTTTGATCTATGCCTTGCACCACAGGCAAAAATTAAGCCCAAATGGATCACTGACCCCCAAAATAAAACCTAACACTATAAAACTTCTTGATGAAATTCTATAACCTCGGGTTAGGTAAAGTTTTTTTTTAATACATGACATCAAAAGCACAATTCATAAATAAATAAATTGATAGGTCGGGGGAGTTCCCGTCGTGGTGCAGTGGTTAACAAACCCGACTAGGAACCATGAGCCTGCGGGTTCGATCCCTACCCTTGCTCAGGGGGTTAAGGATCCGGCATTGCTGTGAGCTGTGGCGTAGGTTGCGGATGAGGCTCGGATCCCGCGTTGCTGTGGCTCTGGCTAGGCTGGCAGCTACAGCTCCGATTAGACCACTAGCCTGGGAACCTCCATATGCTGCAGGAGCAGCCCAAGAAATGGCAAAAAGACAAAAAAAAAAAAAATTGATAAGTTGGATTTCATCACAGTTTAAAATTTCTGCCCTTTGAAAGACACTGTTAAGAGAATGAAAAAAAGAAAAAACAAGTCTGAAACTGGGATAAAATATTTACAAAATAATAACTAAGAATAGTCTTGAATACAGAATAAATAATGAACTCTCAAAACTCAATAATAGAAAAACAAACACAACATATGGACAGAATATTTAAATAGACATTTCACTAAAGAAGATATGCAGATGGCCAATAAACACCTTAAAAGATGCTCAACGTCATTAGTCATATGGAAAATGTAAATTAAAACCACTGTGCATCTATAACAAGGACTAAAATTAGAAAGGTTGTTCATACCACTTGTTGGTGAAGATGTGGTAAAAGGGAAAATCTCATAAACTGCTGGAGAGAATCTAAAATGGTAAACCACTTTGAAAATAATTTGGCAGTTTTCTTAAATAGATAAACACACATCTGTCATAAAATCAAGATGTTCCATGATGAAATAGAAATGTAAACATACACTAGTACAAAAATTTTTACTGGAATGTCCATAGCAAATTTGTTTTTAATAACCAAAAATGGAAAACATTCCCAAATATTCATCTACAGGTAAATATATAGCTATGATGTATCAATACAGTGAAATGTTCTTTAGTTATGAAAAGGAATGAACTATTGATACATAGTACAACATAGATGAACTTCAAAATAATAATGCTAAGAGAAAGAAGCTAGACAAAAGAAAAAAAGAATATATACCATACTGTATTATTCCATTTATATAAATTTCTATAAAATTAAAACTAATTTTAATTTGCTCAATTAATTATTAGTTAATCTGGTCAATTAATCTATAACAAAGGAGGCAAGAATATACATTGGAGAAAACACAGTCTGTTTAATAAGTGGTGCTGGGAAAACTGGACAGCTACATGAAATTAGAACATTCTTTAACACTATACACAAAAATAAATTCAAAATGTATTAAAGATCTAAATGTAAGACTAGATACTATAAAAATCCTAGAGGAAAATAAAGGCCAAACACTCTTTGACATAAATCAGAGCAATATTTTTTAGATCTATCTGCTAAAGTAAAGGAAATAAAAGCAAAAATAAGCAAAGAGGGCCTAACTAAACTTAAAAGAGATTTTACACAGTAAATAAAACAATCAACAAAATGAAAAGACAACCTACTAATGGGAGAAAATACTTTCAAGCGATATGATCAATAAGGAATTTATGTCTAATATATATAAACAGCTTATACAACTCAACATCAACCCCTCCCCAAATAACTCAATTAAAAATGGGCAGAATTAAATACATATTATTCCAAAGAGGAAATGCAGAAGGCCAATGGGCATATGAAAAGATACTCAACATTGCTAATCATCAGGGAAATGCAAATCAAAGTCACAATGAGGGAGTTCCGTGGCTCAGTGGGTTTTAAGAATCCAGCATTGTCACTGTGGTGGCTCAGGTCGCTACTGTGGCTCAGATTCAATCCCTGGCTCAGGAACTTCTGCATGCTGCAGGTGTGGCCAAAAGAACAAATAGTCACAATGAGCTATCACCTTCACATCTGTCAGAATGGTTATCATTAAAAAGAACACAAATAACAAATGTTGGCAAGGATGTGGAGAGAAGGGAATCCTCCACACTGTTGGTGGGAATGTGAATTGGTGCAGCACAATGGAAAATTGTGTATGGAGGTTTCTCAAAAAGCTAAAAATAGAACTACCACATAATCCAATCCTGGGTATATATCTCAAAAAGAAAAAAAAAACCCCACTAATTTGAAAAGATAAATGCACCCCAATGATCACAGCAACATTATTTACAATTGCCAAGATATGGAAGAAACCTAAAGTATCCATCAACAGATGAATGAAGGAGATATATATGAATATATGTATATACACACACAGTGGAATACTACTCAGACATAAAAAAGAATGAAGTTTTGCCATTTACAGCAACATGGATGGGCTTGGAGGGCATTACGCTAAATAAGTCAACAATACCATATGATATTGCTTATATGTGGGATCTGAAAAATGTAACAAAAAAGAAGCAGACTCACAGATATAGAAAACAAACTAGTGGTTACCAGTGGGGAGAAGGAAGGGGGGAGGGGGCAATATAGGGGTGGAGGAGTGAGAAGTACTATTGGGTATAAGATAGGCTCAAGGATATATTGTACAACAGGAGGAGTATAGCCAATATTTTGTTATAACTGTAAATGGAGTACAACCTTTACAAATTGTATAAAAATTTTAAATAAAAAAATTTTAAGTTAATTTAAAGTGATAGAAAGCTGATCAGTGGTTGCTAGGTCACAGCAGGTAAAGGGAGGCAATAGGGAGAGATTCTAATAGGCATAAGGAAGTTTTAGAATTCAAAAATAATGAATGGGTTCATTATTTTGATTGTGGTGATGGTTTCACAAGAGCATATATATGCAAAAATATCGTGCAAAAAATAAAATGATCACGGATACATTTTAAATAGGTGTAATTTGGAGTTCTCATCATGGCTCAGTGGAAATGAATCTAGTATACATGAGGACATAGATTTGATCCCTGGCCTTGCTCAGTGGATTAAGGATCCAGCATTGCCATGAGTTGTGGTGTAGGTCACAGATGTGGCTCAGATATGGCATTGCTGTGGCTGTGGCATAGGCCAGCAGCTATAGCTCCAATTTGACCCCTAGCCTGGGCACCTCCATATACCTCAGGTGCAGCCTTAAAAAGACAAAATAAACAAATAAATAAAATAAAAGAGGAAAAATATGTGTAATTTACTGTAGGTGAATTATACCTCAACAAAGCTATTTTTTAGTGTCAAAGTCAAGAAAGATAAGGAGAAACTGAAGAACTGTCACAGTTTTGAAGAGAATAAGGAGACATGATAACCAAATGCAAGGTGAGATCCTGACTGGACCCTGAAACACAACACAAATAAGGACATCGGTGGAAAAACTGGTAATATACACATAAAGACTATATTTAATTAAAACTGTTGTACCAATGTTAATTTCTTAGTTTGGTGATTGTACTATTATGTAAGATGTTAACATTAAGGGAAGCTGGGTGAAAGTGTATGGGAACTCCATTTTTACATTTATATAAACCTAAAATTATTTCAAAATAAGAATATTTGTTTAAAAAATCTTTAGATGGGCTAACTCCAAACAAGACCAAGTTTAAAAACTACTGAACTGGAAAGTGTGAATGAAGAATTCTAGCACACAACAACCACCAAAAAAAAAAACAAAACTTTTTCTTAAATGAGAAAGAAGTTGAATGACAAGAATAGATTATAAAAGTACCAAAATTTGTTTAGTAGTACTTTTAAAAGGAGACAATAGAGATGTTGTAGGAGCGGCAATAACTAAAGTAATATTTTTTTTTCTCAGAACTTAGGAACATCATGAGTCCTCAAATAGAAAAAAACAGCAGATTGTTAAGTAGAAACAAATGTTTTAGAATCTATATTTTGATAAGTCAGAAAGCAAGAGACAAATACCATATGATGTCACTTATATGTGGAATCTAAAATATGGCAAGAATGAACCTATCTACAAAACAGACAGACTCACAGATATAGAGAATAGACTTGTAGTTGCCAAGGAGGAGGGGGGAGGGAGAGGGATGGACTTGGAGTTTGGGGTCAGTGGATGCAAATTATTACACATTTGGAATGGACAAATAACAAGGTTCTACTGTATAGCTCAGGAAATTATATCCAATCTCCTGGGATAAACCATAATGGAAAAGAACATAAAAAAGAAAGCATGTAGGTATATAACTGAATCACTTTGCTGTACAGCAGAAATCAGCACAACATTGTACTTTAATTTTTTTTTTTTTTTTGGTCTTTTTGCTATTTCTTTGGGCCGCTCCCACGGCATATGGAGGTTCCCAGGCTAGGGGTCGAATCGGAGCTGTAGCCACCAGCCTACGCCAGAGCCACAGCAATGCGGGATCCGAGCCACGTCTGCAACCTACACCACAGCTCACGGCAACGCCAGATCGTTAACCCACTGAGCAAGGGCAGGGACCGAACCCGCAACCTCATGGTTTCTAGTCGGATTCGTTAACCACTGCGCCACGACGGGAACTCCTGTACTTTAATTTTTAAAAAAATCTGTCCTTTGACTATTGGCACTGAGGTTCTAGAACAGCAAGGATAAATAGAAAATCGTAAAAGATACTAGAAAGATCATCTCAAAAGGAAGGAGAATCAGATTTATATCCAACATCTTAAAGGTAACATAGGTGACTATTTTCTTAATGGAGTGGTATCTTTAAATATCTAAAGTGAGGAGTTCCCATCTTGGCTCAGCGGAAACGGATCCAACTAGGAACCATGAGGCTGTGGGGTTCAATCCCTGGCTTCGCTCAGTGGGTTAAGGATCCGGCATTGCCATGAGCTGTGGTGTAGGTCACAGACGTGGTTCGGATATGGCATTGCTGTGGCTGTGGTGTAGGCCGGCAGCAATAGCTCCGATTAGACCCCTAGCCTGGGAACCTCCATATGCCACAGGCACGGCCCTAAAAAAAAAGACAAAAACACACACACAAAAAATCTAAAGTGAAATAACTTTGAACATAAAATTCTATACCCAGACACACTATCATTCAACAGTAAGGAAAAAATAAAAATATAATCAGATATATAAAGATTTCAATGTATACCAGCTCTAATGTTGCACAACTCCAAGTACATGTAAATAGTTTTCCCTAGAGTCATTCAGTGTCCAGCCTGTGCAGTGTATATGGTAACCCTGATCCAAGATCCTTGTTGAAAGAACCTTAAATTCAAGAGTAACCACTAGAAGAATAGAAGATTTTCTAAATGAATATAATAACATTTTGGAGCAAAGAAAACTTAATTGCTCTAAAAGAAGAAAAGAATAAAATAAATTTTAAATGTGGTTAACAGAAAACAAAAATATCATGGAAGGGCTATGAAAATTACCCTCCCACTGAAAATAACAAGAAAACTGGACAATATATAAAACAACTCTTTTCAGACATTGGGCTACAGGCACCATTGGCCTGTCACCCTTGGGAAGAGGGGAGCAAACAAAATAAGTCCTATGGTTTTTTTGGCTTTCTGCCAGGTGGCAGTTTCTAGGCAGCTCAAGGAGGAGATTATATACACTGAAGCATCTTCAGTATCTTAACAGAGTTAAGAGGACAGGTATTAGAGTTCTGGAAGGTCAAGGTGACTAGAATTTATGGAGCAGAGTACCAGAGATGAGGAAACTGTAAAGAGACAGTTCTAAAGATCTGCAGAGAGTCCTCTGGAGTGTTTGGGAAAGTACCAGTAATCACATCCATGGAATAAAACTCCTTGAGCCTGGAAGTAGAAAAGCAGTAGGCTGAAGCATTCCCAGAATGAGGCTAGGAACAGCCCAACTGTCAGAGCTGAGAAACTTCATAATATGAAGGGCATTCATTAGACACCTCAGAAAAATCAGACTTTACACTGGGGCTAAACTAGAACTACCGTAAAGACTGTTCTAAACTCACCCTAGCAAAACTCAAAGAATCAAAAAGAACAATCTAAACAGCATAATATCACTGCTTGTCAGAAAAAAGCACAACACTTTAAAAGAAGACAAAAAATCAGCTCAACACTGTAAAATCCAGTGTGGAATCCAATAAAGAAATGATCAGGCATGCAGTGAAGCATGCAGATGTCACTATATATCCAGGAGAAAAGCCCATAGATAAAAATAGAACAAGAGATGATGAATATGACATAATTACCATACTCTGACTTTTAAACACCAATATTAATATTACAAACATACTCAAAGATTTAAAGGAAAAATAAACATAATGAGAAGAGTAAAAGATATAAAAGTAATCCAAATGGAACTGTTAGAGAAGAAGGTAAAAAAACATAAAGGATGAGATTAACAGAAAAAAAATATTAGTGAACAAAAAAAGAGAAACTACTCAAAATAATTCACAAAGAGAAAACAAATTTTAATGAACAGAGCTTCTGTGACCAGTAGGACACTATCAAGCAGACCAACATACAATCACTGTAGTCCTAGTAGGAGTGGATGTGAAGGCATCAAAAGTCAGAGAAAATATTTGAAGAACTATTGGATGAATATTTTCCAAATTTGATGACAATTATAAATGCAAAAATCCTAGAAGCTCCACAAACATCAAACAAAATAAGCATGAAGAAAACCATACCAAAGCACATCATAATAGTATTATTGAAAAACAGTGATAAAATCTGACAATAAATTTTTTTTAAAAAAAAGAAAATTTGAAATGAAGCCAGAAAAAAAAATATTATAGACAAAGGTACAAAGATAAGAATTTTAACAGACTTTGGCCGGAAAATACAAAGTTGGAAAACAGAGAAATGACATATATAAAATATATATATATGTAAAAAAAAGGTCAATCTAGATTTCTATACTTACCAAAAATATATTTCAAAAATGAAGGCAAGATAAAGACTTTTCAAGCAAACAACAGCTTAGAAAATACTTCACCAAGACACTTGCACTAGAAAAAAAGATGTTCTTCAAATGGGAAGAAAGTGATTCCTAATAAAAAGTTGTAACAAAACAAAGGAGTAATCAGCATCAGAAGTAGTATTCTAGGAGTTCCTGGGCCAGTGGGTTAAGGATCCAGTGATGTCTCTGCAGCAGTGTTTGATCCCTGGTCCAGCACCATGGGTTAAGAATCTGGCATTGCTGCAGCCGTGGCGCAGTTTGTAACTGTGGTTCTAGTTTGACCCCTGGCCCAGAAATTTCCACACACTGCAGGTGTGGCCAAAAAAAAAAAAAGTAGTAAATATGTAGGTGAATATGAAATGTACCTTCTTGATGTTTCACTTCTTTAAGAGATCATTGACTGCTTACATATGGTAACAATGATACAGGAAATATTATGTCCATTATCTAGCTGAGGAAACTGAAGCACACAGTGGTTAAGTACTTTTCCCAAGGTCATAAAAGTGGTAGAGCTTTGTATTTGAACGTGCATGTTTGGTCTCTACATTACGCAATAAATAAAATATCAAATATATACATAATGAAATATTACAGGCTACTTGAAATAAACATGATCTTCATGTATTAATATGAATGGAAATTGAATTCATATGTTGAGTAAAACTATCAGGTTACAGAAAGATACATATGATACCATTTATAATTAAAATACATACAATCATACAAAACAGTATTATGAATTTCACAAGGGCATACACATTTATAAAAAATAAGTTTAAAAATCTGAAAAAGATCCTTTCTAAATTGAAAGTGCTGATCAAAGGGGATCTTAGTTTTTTCTATAATGGCTTAAAGGATTTTATTTGTTTTTGTTTGTTCGTTTTGCTTTTTAGGGCCACCCCCATGGCATTTGGAGGTTCCAAGTCTAGGGATCTAATCAGAGCTGTAGCCACTGGCCTATACCACAGGCCACAGCAACATCATATCAGACCTGCATCTGTAACCTACACCACAGCTCATGGCAACACGAGATCCTTAACCCACTGAGCAAGGCCAGGGATCGAACCTGCATCCTCATGGATGCTAGTCAGATTCATTTACACTGAGCCACGATGGGAACTCCTGGCTTAAAGTTTTTAAAAGGAGAATGTACTCATGTAATGCTTATGTAGTTAAAATATTTTTAAAATGTACTAGAGTACACATATAGAAAGAACATAATATAAGAAAAAGATTGGTATTCATGACAAATTATTAGCTTGGTAACAGTAGCCAAAAGGGATGATCTTATCTATTTTAAGTACACATAATCATGTACGAATAATGAAAATATTTTGTATGTGTCACCTAGGAGGAGAATTTTGGAAGAGACTACTGTTCTTATAAATAAATCTAGAGCAAAGAACAGATAACAGTAACTAGTATTTTCTTTCTTTTTTTGTCTTTTTTTTGTCTTTTTAGCATACCCACAGCATATGGAGGGTCCCACAGCATATGGAGGGTCCCAGGCTAGGGGTCGAATTGGAGCTGCAGCTGCTGGCCTACATCATAGCTACAGCAATGCTGGATCCTTCACCCAATGAGCAAGACAAGAGATCGACCCACTTCTTCATGGATACTAGTCAGATCTGTTAATCACTGAGCCACGACGGGAACTCCAGTAACTAGCATTTATATATTATTCCACAAATTGTTATGAGTTTGTGAATATATTCTATCATTTACAGTTTATGAAGGATGGCCATTCATTATTAGGCAAATCTGTAGTGAGCACCAGCCAAAGTACCAGACAATATGATAAGAAATAGAAACCTAGTATTTACTAAGAAATACACACAGCTCTTGCCTTCATGGAATTTGTAGTCCAAGTCAGAAGAAGGAACTTTTAATGTAGTCATTGGGCACACAGATAAATGGAAAAGAAGAGAAAGCTCAGAAACAAACCCACACTTGATTTATTTTACAATTAACAAATGGCAAAGATGGTCTTTTCAATAAACTGGATATGAAATATATGTTTCACATCACACCAAAAAAAAAAAATCACTTTTACATTGTGGACCTGAATGCAAAACAATACTCTGCTAGGATGAGAAAAACAGTTGCATATAGTCATGACTTTGAGGATGTAGGCAACAATTTCTTAATAAGATACAAAAAGACACAAAGAACAATATTGATAAGTTAGACTCCATTAAAGAACTTATGTTTTTCAGAAGACACTCTCAAAAATGTAAAAGACAAGCCAAAGATTATAAGAAGGTATTTGCAATACATATATAACCAACAACAGAGAAGTATGCAGAATGCATTACCCAAAACACACAAAAATGTTAACATATTAATGAGAAAAAAAAAAAAAGCTCAGTGACAAAGTGGTAAAGTGGAAAAGGACAAGGATTTCACAAAAGAGGATATACAAATGGCCAATAAAAAGGATATTGAACTTCACTAGTTATCATCAGAAGGATGCAAATCGTAAAATACAATAAAGATACCACTATGCACCTACCAGAATGGCTAAACAAGAAAACCTGACCATACCAAATGTCAGCAAGACTGTAAACCACATTTCTCTTGAGAGTTTAAATTGAGACAACCTCTTTGGAAAACTGTTTCATGGTATCAACTAAAGCTGAACGTATGTTACCCCATGACCCTGCAATCAATCTTCTCCTACATATATACAGAAGAGAAATGCATAAATGCTTCTGGGGGGATAAAAAAACAGATACAAGGAAACAAGAATGCTCATCATAGAAGCAGTGTTCGTAATTAGCAAACATTGGAAACACTCAAATACCAATCAACCAGAGAATGTATAGACAAATTGTGGTGTATTCATTTAAAGGAATGGGAAAGATTCTTGCCTATATTCACCATGAACTTCGAAAACATAATATTGAACAAAAGAAGACCCAAAAGAATTTTGTTTTGATGATTGTTGTACACCTATTAATGCAATAAAATTCATTAAGTAATAAAAAAAGAATATGGACTATTTATGTGAGGGTCAAGAAAGTACAAAATTAATCTCCAATAACAGAAGTTAAGATAATGGTTACCATGAAGGGGGTTCTTATTAGAAGGGGACACAAGTGAGTTTCTGGAGTGCTGATAATGTGTTATTTCTTGATCTGGATGAGCATGTTCATTTTGTAAAAAGTCATCAAGATATATATCTGTGATTTGTATACATTTTTCTGTAACGACATACTTCAAGTAAAAGTTTATAAATAGGGAGCTCCGGGGGAGTTCCCATCGTGGGTCAGCAGAAACGAAATCAGACTAGCATCATGAGGACGCAGGTTCCATCCCTGGCCTCACTCAGTGGGTTAAGGATCCGGTATTGCCATGAGCTATAGTGTAGGTCGAAGAAGCCACGTGGATCTGGCATTGCTGTGGCTGTGGTGTAGGCCTGTGACTAGAGCTCCAATTTAACCCCAAGCCTGGGAACCACCTATGCCACAAGTGCAGCCCTAAAAAAACAACAACAACAAAAAATGAGCTCCCATTGTGGTGCAATGGGTTAAGGATCCAGCATTGTATCTACAGCAGCTTGGGTCACTACTGAGTCATGGGTTCGATTCCCTGCCTGGTGCAATGAGTTAAGGAATATTGCCACAGCTGCAGTGTAGGTCACAGCTGTGGCTCAGATTAGATTCCTAGCTTGGGAACGTCCATATGCCATGGGTATGACAAAAAAAAAAAAAAGTTTACTTAAATAAAAAGTATTTGGAAGTCTGATGATGACACACAAGTACATCATGGGGAATAGATGAAGTCAGAGCAAGTTTTCAAAGACATAATACTGAAACTGAACTATAGGAATTATTCAGGGAAGAATGTGTGTGATGTGAAAGAGGAGGGTGAAAATGAGGAGACTGCTCCAAGGAAGGAAAAATCTGAGTAGAAGCCTGGAAGCATGAAAGAACACAGCTCATTCAAATACCAAGAGAAGACTTATGGGAGCAAAGAGACCTATGGCAGAAGAGGCAAGAAGTGCAGCTGGAGAAGTAGACAGAGTCCAGATCAGGCAGGGCATTCTAGGTCATATGAAGAGTTTTGAATTCCATCCTGAGAGCCACAGAAATGGAGAGTTCCCATTGTGGCTCAGCAGGTTAAGAGCCTGACTAGTATCCATGAGAATGAGGTTCCATCCCTGTCCTTGCTCAGTGGGTTAAAGGATCTGGTATTGCTTCAAGCTGCAGCATAGGCTGCAGATATAGCTCAGATCCCATGTTGCTATGGCTGTGGTGTAGGCTGGCAGCTTAAACCAGTAACCACTGGTTATGTGTTTAGCTTATGTGTTTACAAGTCAGCTGGGAGTTTGCTGATCTAGGCTGGTGTGACTGAAGGTAAATTCTGCTTTATATGTCTCTTATCCTTTTCCTGGGACAATGGGCTAGTTCAGGCTTTTTCTCCTCATGGGGACAGGTAAGATCCAAGGGTGGGTAAACCCCACTCCACATACATATTTCAAGCTATTGATCACATCAAGCAAGTCCCAGAGTTGAGGGCTGGGAACAACCCTGTCCACAGTGGGGGCAGCAACACAAAGTTACATGGCAAGGGAAAGGAGAATAAGGGCCACCAATTCTGTCTCCATCAAGGCCAAACTTAGACAAAACCCTGGAAGAAAGAGAAGAAAAACATGATTTGATTGCAAGAAGATAAAAATTAGTGATAAAAATAATATCACATTGCTTGCACAACTAGGATTTTGAATTGAGATTCATATCTGCAACAATTAGAAATATTACACTCGGGAAATAACACAAACTACAAAGGAAATCTATCATCTCATTCTGATATCAGAATCACATCACAAATGAGATGATATTTGATCTGTGCTATAAAATATAAAAGACAAGTAGAATCTCAGACAATTAAAGGTTAAGTGAATGCACAAAATTATAAAAATTATTTTTTGAAATGGCAGAGGTTTCTGCAGCTGCATTAAGTGTACAGAGGGGAGAGATTTGCTTCGGGAGACTAGACACTTGTAAACAACAGGAATCTGTGGTTTCTGTTATTCTCTTTCTGTTTCTTCATTGCTCAGAAGGAAATGAGACGAAGACTGCCTATGTGAAGTACTCAGGAACTGTAGCAAAGGAAGACTGTGGGTAGGGATAGATAATTTATTCCTAAGTAAAAGGCAGACAGAGAGAAGACATAGTGGAAGCAGAAAAAAACAGTAAAGCTGGGAAAAGATAAGAGAAAAATCACAGGGGGACCCATTTAACCCTAATTCCTATGGTTTTCTTCTGATGAAGACGTGGTGTTAATGGTTTCAGAGTTAATCAGAGAGCCATGTCTTAAATCACAGCTCTAAGCCAGATAAAAACAGACATCCCACTTAAGTGGTGTTTTAGTGGCACAAAGACTGAAAGGAGGGGAAAAAAAAAGATTTGCATAGTAACGACTCTATCACTGCTTTAAAGCCCCACGGTATTTTCAGAGCCCCTAACAACCTCCAAATCAGGAATTCAAACTACACCCTGGGAAGGCTGGGCTTCCTTTTGTTAAAAAGAAAAACTGAGCATCTCTGAGGTCAGTTACCCAAGCAGTGAAAGTCAGAAATCCAATCACTGGATTATTTGCCATGTTGATCCACACCCACCTACAACATGGCCAAAAGTACCATGACAAAGATTCACATCTTTCTCTAGCTACTATTTCAATGGAAAGCTTCTGATGTCTCTTCCCTGACATTTCACAAAATAGAGGAAAAAAAAAAAAAAAAAGCCAGAGAAAAAACCAAGTGTGAAAAAGAATTTGATTTTTGGCATCCCATTTAGAAGGTTCTACTTATATGCTCAACCCATGTAAGGCTGATTGTTGAACCAACACCATAAAGAGAATACAGATTCAGTGTCTATAAAAGGCTACACCATAAGCAAAATCATTGATTTGATGGGTGAGTAATAATAATAGCTAATAATTATTAAATTCCTTCTATATGCCAAGCATAGTATTAAGAATTTTGCATGTAAAACTCCTAAGGTCCTGACAATAATTTTATAAAATTTTATTATTCCCATTTTATAGATGAGAACGCTGAGGAACAAAGAACTACCTCAAGGAACAAGGAACTTCCCCAAGATTAACATGGTAAGAAAGTGGCAAAGCCGGAGTTCCCATCTTGGCACAGCGGAAATGAATCTGACTAGGGCCCATGAGGATGAGGGTTCGATCCCTGCCCTCGCTCAGTGGGTTAAGGATCTGGTGTTGCTGTTGCTGTGGCTGTGGTGTAGGCCAGCAGCTACAGCTCAGATTAGACCCCTAGCTTGGAAACCTCCATATGCTGTGGGTGTGGCCCTAAAAAGACAAAAAAAAATTTTAAAGAAAAGAAAGTGGCAAAGTTAAGATTCAATCTCAGCAGTCTAATTCCAGGGCCCATAAGCTTAAGCATTATTTATACTGACTATTAGAGAAGAAATTAGAAAAAAAACACCACTCTTACATTAAACTTTTCCAGAGAATAGAGAAATATTGACAAAAAATTAGTCAGTCAATCTAAGAAAGAAATGGAAAATTTTATTTGAGCCAATGTTGAGAGTTATATCCTGGGAAGAGCATCTCAGAAAGCTGAGAACTGTTCCACCCATTAGAAATCAAGGCACTGTCATATAAATTTTTTTGAGACAGAGGGCTGTACATGAAATGATAATATTATTGACAATTTAGGTAATCCAGATCTAAGCATCATACTGGTAGGTCATGTGACCCCTTATAAGATCAAGAAGGAATATTATCTTTTAAGGAGTGGTCTTGGTGATGATGGGAAAATGTTACTCTTTTTGGTTGAGCAGCTATTTCTATCCATGGGGAAAGTTTGGTCAATGCATATTGCAGATACACATTACAGAGTGAGAGGAGAGAAGAGGCCAAGGGGCAGAAAAGATTTTTTGTTTAAAGTTTTCTTGTCTTTCCATAAAATATGGATTTCATCCCACAAAAAGACATTTTTCAACTAATTTTATAAAACCAGAATAACCTTTACTCAAAACCTGACAAAGACATAACAACAGAAAAGAAAATTATAAGCCAGTCTTTCTTGGGAAGATATAAGGAAAACACAGTATACAAAATATAAGTAAACTGATGATATAAAATATATTCAACAAGGACCCACTGTAGAGCACAAGGAACTCAATATTCTATTCAATATATAGGAAAAGAATCTGAAAAAGAATGGACGTATGTATATGTAGAACTGAATCATTTTGCTGTCTATCTGAAACAAATCACTGTAAATCAAGTATACTCCAATATAAAATAAAAATTGAATTAAAAATATATTAGCAAATTGATTTAAAAGAATCATTATAAATAGATAATAAAAAGACAATCTGGAGTTCCTGCTGTGGTGCAGTGGGTTAACGATCCGGTTTGTCTCTGTGGCGGCACCTGTTTGATCCCTGGCTGAGCACAGAGGGTTAAGGATCTAGTATTGCCACAGCTTGGCTTAGGTTACAGCTCCAGCTTGGATTCAATCCCTGGCCCAGGAACTTTCATACACTGAGGGGGCAGCTGAAAAAAAAAAAAAAAAAAAGGAAAGAAAAAAAGTGATCTGATGATCTGATAAAAAAAAGGGAATTTCATAAAAGATATTCAAATGGTAAATAAACATATTTTTAAGTGTTCAATGTCATTAGTCATCAGGGAAAGGCAAATTAAAGCCATAGCATGTTCACCAGAATTACTAAAATTAAAGAGTGACAATATCAGGAGTGGTGAGGATGTACAGTAAAAAGAACTCTCATTCACCACTGATGAGGATATAAATTGGTAACATTGCTTTGAAGAAGAGTCTAAAATTATCTGCCAAAAGTGAACTCTGTGGGCCCTGAAATTCCACTCTTAGCTTTTTTTTTGGTTTTTGTTTTTTTGGTCTTTTTGTCTTTTTGCCATTTCTTGGGCTGCTTCTGTGGCATATGGAGGTTCCCAGGCTAGGGGTTGAATCGGAGCTGTAGCTGCCGGCCTACGTCAGAGCCACAGCAACGTCAGATCCGAGCCTCGTCTGCGACCTACACCACAGCTCACCACAATGCCGGATCCTTAACCCACTGAGCAAGGGCAGGGATCGAACCCACAACCTCATGGTTCCTAGTTGGATTTGTTAACCACTGCGCCACGACGGGAACTCCCACTCTTAGGTTTATATGCAACAGAAATTCACATGTGCACACTAAAAAGACACAAATAAACATATTCATAATACCTTTATGCATAAGAGTCAAAAACTAGAAATAACCTAAATATCTATTAATGGTGGAATGAATAAAAAACTATGCCATATTTATGCCATGGAGTGCTATACAGCAGTGAAAACGAACTATTTGCTGTTCACAATAGCATAAATAGATCTCACAAACTATAACATTGAGCAAAAGAAGCCAACGTAAAAGTACACACGTGATTCCATTCATCATATTGTTCCAAAATAGTCAAAACGAATCTATGGTATTAGAAGTCAGTAAAGTACTTATCTCTGTCAAGAGGTTGTAGTGACTGGTAAGAGAAGAAGGAGGGTGTTAGGAAAACTTTATTTCTTAACCTGACCCATGGGGTACATGAGTGTTCATTTGATGTTTCAAGCCTAGTTTGGTGAGAGAGATGGGATAATTCAAATTCATGTTATAGATTAAATGTAAGTGGTTTGACTAAATGAGAGATATGCTGCAGAATCAACTTTAAAATCAACTAAACAAGCATTGCTTCATTTAATATCAAAATATGCCCAGGACAATGCTAAGTCATGAGAGTAAAAAGATGAAAAGAGAAACTCCCTATCAGCAAATTGTATACAATCTAACCAAAAGGGAGGTATCACAATAATCTATTTCAAAACAAACAGTGCTATCGTGGAATTAACAAATTGTTTTTGAGAGATTAGGGAAAAACCAGGGAAGATTTCCAAAAGTGACAACACTGAAATGTTATAAGGGTTTTGCAGGTGAAAGAGCTGGATTTGGGGTTGGAGGATAGTAGAAAGAGGGGGTCAGGGAGGTATTTGGCTCAGAAGTGACAGCATTTGTGAAAGAGAACACACAGAGGGAAATATAATTCAAATACTGTGACTCATAGAAACATTAGGTAGCTAGGTATGGCTAGACTTTAAAATGCAAGATAGAGAAGAGTGGGAGGTGAGGCTGGGCAGGCAAGTCTTTTATTCAATCTTGGACTTTTATACTGTGGGACATGGGGGCTTTTGAAGGATTTTTATTTAATTCAGTGTGAAGGATCAATGGGAGAAAAGTATGTCCAGAGACTGTAAAACTAGGTAGGAGGTTTTGCAGAAATTCAGATATATTTGTCAGGTTTTGCCACAGCAATAAACAATCCAAAATCTTAGTGGCTTACAACAACAAACATTCATTTCCTCCAAAACCTTGGTGTCTTATAACAACAAACATTTATTTTTTATTCATGGGTCTGTGGGTCAGCTGTGGGTTGGTTTTTAACTCAGCTGGGCTCAGCTCCAGCCTTTAGGCAGATTCATATGTGCTCTGTGGGTCTTTCATTTCAGGACCTAGGATGAAGGTGCAATGGCTTTTCTGTGCCACACTCTCCTATTGGTGGATGGCAGGAGTGCAGGGCAGGTAGGCAGAAAAACGCAATGTCTCCTGAAGCTCAAAGCTAGCACATTATCCTGTCTGCCAACAACACATTGGCCACAGTTGATGGCCAAGCTCAGTGTCTGTAGAGCATATTAAAAAAAAAAAAAAAAGTCTGTAGAGCACAGTAGAATTCTCCACCCACGGGGTGAGGAAGGGAAGAGTAAATATTTCTTGAACATATTAACTCAATCTACCACACCAGGCTAAAGACAATGAACATCCAAACCAAGGTAGACAGAGTAGGAATAGACAAGAGAGGATCAGGAAAGCTGGGACTACAGCTGGAGTCTGGTGTCCCAGCTGGCTGGGCTGGGCAGAGATGGACTGCCATCTGAGGACACTAGGAAACTAAACCAGAAGCTTTAACTCAAGGAAGGGCCTGATAGAGTTGGGTAGTCAATCTAAATCAATTCACTGACTTGAAAACATTTGGCTAATATTAGAAATTCAAGGACAAATCTCTCAAAGGGAAAAGAATTGAAATGAAGGGGAAGGTGTGAGGTCAGTGATCACGTGGAGCTGATCGCAGGTCTGTGGTGATGAGTCTCCTCCAAAGGCAGCCCCAGAATAGACAGATAAAAACAGAGTTGAAGTAGGAGGAAAGGGGGAGGGGAGAATTTAGGATCCTTCCTGGTTTTCTAGTCTAAGAAACTGAGTGGATACTGATGTCATCTGTTGGACTCTCAATACAAAAGGAGAGGGAGTTTTAGACAGAAGAAAACAAGTTCAGTTTGGTTTGTCTTTTAGATTGGAGCCATCTAGGTGGACAGACCTAGCAGAGAATTGAATATCAAATATAGAGTGCCTCCCTTTTGCCTTTTATATTGTTTTCACATCCAAAACTGCTCCATCTCTTCTCTCTTACCTAGTTTAAGTCTTATATTCTTATGATCATTTACAATTTCATGTTGTCTTTCTTCTCCGAGCCGCTTGCATTTAGAATCAGCATGCCTCATTTAACACTAATAATTTGTTATACCCTGCCACACACACACACACACACATCATTACTCTCCCACCCTATACTAACTATAAATTGCGTGAGGACAAGATCTTATATGTCTTTAATATTGCCTATGAAACTTAGCATAGTCTCATATGGCAATGTGAATATTGCAAACCAATACCAATAGGCAAAATCCTAAATTTTAGACATTTAAAATGATTTTTAAAATACATTGGATGATTAATCACCTCAGTGAATAATAATAGTTAATGACTATTATCCCAAGTAATGAAGTGGCATCATTGTAAAGATCATTTAAAAGATATTTCTATTTATTTGGAGAGCATCTCTTATATATTTGCCTTATCAGTTTCAACATTTAAGATAATTCTTATTTTTTAAGCACTTGTCTTCTTGTGTATATCACCATGACTATATCTTTACTCAAAAAACACCATTAAAATTTTAAACTAGATGCCCACAGCTAACATTCACAATGGTGAAAAGCTGAAAGCATTTCCTCTAAGATCAGGAACAAGACAAGGATATCTACTCTCACTACTTTTATTTAACATAGTTTTAGAAGTCTTAGCCATGGAAATAAGAGAAGAAAAAGAAGTAAAAGGGATCCAAATTGGAAAAGAAGAAGCAGCTGATATGGTACTACACATAGAAAATCCTGAAGATGTTACCGGAAAACTACTAGAGTTCATCAATAACTTCAGTAAAGTTTCAGAATACAAAATTAATACACACAAATTGCTGGCATTCCTGTATACCAGCAACAAAAGTTCAGAAAGACAATTTAAGGAAACAATCCCATTTACCATTGCATCAAAAAGAATAATAGACCTAGGAATAAACCTACCTCAGGAGGCAAAAGACCTGTACTCTGAAAAGCGTAATATGCTGATGAAAGAAATCAAACATGACACAAACAGATGGAAAGATATACCATGTTCTTGGATTGGAACAAACAATATTGTCAAAATGACCATATTACCCAATGATCCCTATCAATTTGCCAATGGCATTTTTCACACAACTAGAACAAAAAATTTTTAAATTTGAATGGAAACACAAAGACTCCCAAATAGCCAAAGCAATCATGAGAAAGAAAAATGGAGCTAGAGGAATCAGGATCCCTGACTTCAGACTATACTACAAAGTTATAGTCATCAAAAAAGTATTGTACTGGCACAAAACTAAAAATATGTATCAGTGGAACAGGGTAGAAAGACCAGAAATAAATTCACACATCTATGGTCAGTTAATCTATAATAAAGGAGGCAAGAATATACAATGGAGAAAAGACAGTTTTTTCAATAAGTGGTGCTGGGAAAACTGGACAGTTACATGTAAAAGAATGAAATTAGAACATTCTCCCTAACACTATACACAAAAATAAACTCAAAATCAATTAAAGTCCTAAATGTAAGACCAGATACTACAAAACTCTTAGAGGAAAACATAGGCAGAACATTCTTTGACATAAACTGCAGCAATATCCTTTTGGATCCACCTCCTAGAGTAATGAAAATAAAAATAACAAATGGGACCTAATTAAACTTAAAAGATTTTGCGCAACAAAGGAAACCATAAACAAAACAAAAAGACAAGCCACCGAATGGGAGAAGATATTTGCAAAGGAAGTGACCGACAAGGGATTAATCTCCCAAATATACAAACAGCCCATGTAGTTCTATATCATAACAAACAACAAATAACCCAATCAAAAAGCAGGCAGAAGATCTAAAGAGATGTTTCTCCAAAGAAGACATACAGATGACCAGTAGATACATGAAAAGATACTCAACATCACTAATTATTAGAGAAATGATAGAGAGGGTGTAGAGAAAAAGGAACCCTCCTACACTGTTGGTAGGAATGTAAATTGGTAAAAATCACTATGGTGAAGAGTATGAAGGTTATTCAAAAAAACTAAAAATAGAACTATCCAGTAGTCCCACTCCTGTGCATATATCCAGAGAAAATCATAATTTGAAAAGATATATGCACCCTAATGTTCATTACAGTACTATTTACAATAGCTGAGGCATGGAAGCAACCTAAATGTCCATTGACAGAGGAATGGATAAAGAAGATGTGGTACATAGATACAATGGAATATTACTCAGCCATAAAAAGAATGAAATAATGCCATTTGAGGCATCATAGATGGATGTAGAGATTATCGTAATCAGTGGAGTAAATTAGACAAACATCATATGATGTCACTTATATGTGGAATCTTAAAAAAAAATGATACAAATGAACTTATCTACAAAACAGAAACAGACTTTGAAAACAGACATATAGTTACCAAAGGGGAATTGTAGGGGAAAGAAATAAAGTAGGAATTTGGGTTAACATATACACACCACTATTTATAAAATAGATAACCAATAAAACCTATTGTATAGCACAGGGAGCCCTATTCAATGTTCTATAATAACTTATATGGGAAAAGAAGGTGAAAAGAATGATTATATATATATTTATAACTGAAACACTCTGCTGTACACCTGAAACTAACAGAACATTGTAAAGCAACAACATGCCAATAAAATAATTTTTTTAAAAATTCTTAAGCTAGATGTACGTCAAGTGGCTGACAAAAGTCAACCTGGTTTGAAAATTACGCTATAACAATCCAGGGTGTAAAGAGTTCGCCATTTAGATGGTCAATTATTTCATGGCTTCTTTCCAAGAAGACACATATCAAAAAACAAAACAAAACAAGAATACATGTTACAGATGTAAAAACACTAAGAAATGCTATCCATTTTCCAATGACATGATTATGATTCTTTTTTTTTTTTTTTTTTTTTTTTTTTTTTTTTTTTTTTTGTCTTTTTTGCCTTCTCTAGGGCCACTCCCGCGGCATATGGAAGTTTCCCAGGCTAGGGGTCGAATCGGAGCTGTAGCTGCCAGCCTATGCCAGAGCCACAGCAACTCGGGATCCGAGCCGCGTCTGCAACCTACACCACAGCTCACGGCAACGCCGGATCACCAACCGACTGAGCAAGGGCAGGGATTGAACCCACAACCTCATGGTGCCTAATCGGATTTGTTAACCACTGCTCCACAATGGGAACTCCTGATTATGATTCTTTACATACTTTAAGTCACTGTCCAGTTTATAAGAAGACAAGCAAAGGTGCAGTTTGATAAGCTCAAACTAACACCATTTTTTGTTTTGGAGGCAAGACTAGAAGCCAGGTCTCTGACTTCCAGACCAGGGCTCTAGGACCAACTAAGTATAAAGTCCTAACCTGGCTGCTGGATCCCAGTATGGCAAGAATAAAAGAGTTGGGGCAGCTAAAATTAAAGGGAATGTTTTTAAATCTTTTAGTTTCTTTCTTAAAGGTAGGCTTTGAAAAACTTCATTTTGTGAGGTATTCAATGGAGACCTGGAAAACTCTGCTCTTAGCATTTTAACGTAAATTAAAAACCATTTAAGCAGACCCCTATGCAGCTCTTGCCAACTGCACATTTATTTTTCTGGTTAAGGAGATTTTGCTGTTACAAATGAAGGGGAAATGAAGGCATTAGAGCTTGGGTATATCAATTTAAAAAAAAATGAATGTGGATATTGGATTAACTTCTCTCATAGTTGTGATTCCATTTATCTGGGCAAGGAATTCTACCCCCCACTACTCCTGCCATGCATACACACACTGTACTCTTGAAAACATTCTCTGAAAACTTAGGTGGCTGTGTAGAATCTGGACATGCTGCAGGTGTTTCTTGAAAGCTCTTTAAACCTCCAGAGAGCTATGAAAATAAAACAGCTCTGGACCTAACGAGAGCCCAGTAAGCAAGGCAGTCCATTGGAAGAGCTAAACTGGGGGAGAGGGGGAACTGTTTCCACTGCACCTGTATTAAGAGATGTGTGACCTCTAAGGAGCCTGGAAGCTTAGCTTCATTTTGGACCAGCAAACTCAAGAGCAGAGGATAGGAAATGGGGAAATGAAGGATAAAACATTACTTGCTAATTCTAAATCTTTGTAGCTTGCACATTGGTGAGTTGAGGTTGGCAAAGGGTAGAACAAAATCTTGCTGAACTGCTTTCCTCAGTGACAGCTCTACTCGTTAATTTTTCCACTGGTACCCATTTTCCCAGTTCAGGAACAACAGAGGGCAGCCATCTCTCATGTCTGAATATAACACTTGACATCCATGATTTCATATACAGAAGATCATCTTCGGTGTGCCTGCAAAACATCAGTCTCACTCAGGCAGAGACTGGAGAAATTTATAAACCCACAGTCTGATGAATTCAAAGTCTGTACCTCTCCCTTTCCTTCTTGGCTTCTTCCATTTCCCAAAGCATAACCAGGAGCTGAATAGAATGTGGCACTAGAGGTTTCTTCTCCACCCATTATCCCTTCTTAATAGAACATGGCAGAAGAAAAACCCTGTGACTGTCAAGTCAACAGCTAACTCAACTGAAGATGGCCCAAGTGGAGTCAAAATCAATCAAGAGTCTCCACCATCAGAAGGAGGAAGGGGAGCTGGCGGGGTGGGGGTGGGGGGGATGTCACCAGTTACTTGTGGAACTTGAGAATAACACACGCCAGGAAGTTGCATGTACTGCAGAAACCGAGAAGACAGAGTGTATCCGGTCCTATCATAACTAATATAGCCAAAAAGCATATTTTTCACCATCTTTAAGCTAGGGCTGGCTAAAAGTAAAGCAAACTTGTGACTCTTTTATTAACTCTTTCTTATGGCTCAAGTGCCCCAGATATATGGTGAAAAAAAAAAAAAATCCAGGCTGACAGATGTTCAGGAGGCTGAATGGAGACAGGAAGGATAATTCTAAGAGAAAAAAAAAAAAAAGAAAGAAAGAAACTGATATAACAGTGTTAGAATGTATCAAGAAGAGACATAAACTTAAGGCAGAGTTTTCATGTGAATTAGTAATAGTTATCTAGAAAATTAAACAAAGGGAAAATTAGTTAACTATTAACTCTGGAGAGAGAGTTATTTAAGAAAAATAATTGAATCATAGTACACTATATGACTCAGCTGCAAATACTATGTATAGCCACAATAATGTAATCCTGAATATTGATTTAACCAAAATTGTGATATAACTTGTTTGGGAGAATGGGATAGGGCTATTAATTCCTTATCTTCCATAATAGGAAGTTAGTAGATAATATCTAAAATTGAAAAAAAAATAGTAGCATAAGCATGTTATTTAGAAAGGTTCATATTTACAAATATAAATGTGAAAACCAGAGGACACTCTAAGGATTGATAGCGGTGCCACTCGGCTTGACAGGAGTGGATAGGGATGTGGCCAGGACTACAAGGTTTTGTTCTAAGTCTTGTAAAACTCATTCACTTATTTAAATACCTGCATGTATTATTTTGATTTTAAAAATTAACATTAAATTCAGATCTTTAAAAAGGAAGAATGACAATACCCAGTAAGGATGTGGAGAAATGTGTACTGTGTACAGTCTGTCAGTGTATACGCTTACACTACAAGGAGAGAATAAATTATTATGAGCTTTCTAGAGAGCATATTGACAGTAAATGCCAACATTTCAAATGCTCCCAACACTTAGCCCAACAATTCATCCTCTGGAAAATTATTTTGACCAAAACAACAGGGCAGATATGCAAAGATTTACCTAAAATTATGTTCACAGTGTCAGTGTTATTCTGTTTTAAAATAACAGAATAAAGTAGTAGCTTTCAAATCATGCTTTGGAGAGTCTGCATTAGTTTTCCAGGGCTGCCACAGCAAAGTACTGAAAACTGGGTGGCTTAGAACAACAAAGATGTATTGTCTCACAGCTCTGTAGACTAGACATCTTAGATCAAGGTGTTTGCAGGGTTCATTCCTTCTGAGGATTGTGGGGGAGAATCTTCTCCATGTTTCTCTCCTAGCTTCCTGTGTTGCTGGCAATCTTTAGAGTTCCTTGGCTTGTAGATGCATCACCCTGATACCTGCCCTCATCTTCATGTGATGTTTATGTGTATGTCTGTCTTTCTATCTCTGCGTCCAAACTGTCTGTCTGTGTCTGTGTCCAAACTTTCCTCTTTTATAAGGACACTTGTCACATTGGATTAGAGCCCTCTCTAATGAACTCATTTTTTTTTCTTTTCTTGCTTTTTAGGTCTGCGCCCAAAACATATGGACGTTTCCAGGCTAGGCATTGAATTGGAGCTACAGCTGCTGGCCTACACCATAGCCACATCAATGTGTGATCTGAACCACGTCTGGGACCCCCACTACACCTCACGGCAATGCCAGATCTTTAACCCACTGAGCAAGGCCAGGGATTGAACCTACAATCTCATGGATCCTAGTTGGGTTCGTTAACTACTGATCCATGAAGGGAACTCCCTAATGACCTCACCTTTTTTTGGGGGGAGGGTGTCTTTTTGTCTTTTTAGGGCCGCAACCGAAGCATATGGAGGTTCCCAGGCTAGGGGTCTAATTGGAGCTACAGCTGCCGGCCTACACCACAGCCACAGCCACACCAGATCCAAGCCACGTCTGTGATCTACACCACAGCTCACAGCAATGCCAGATCCTTAACCCACTGAGCAAGGCCAGGGATCGAACCTGAAACTTCTTGGTTCCTAGTTAGATCCACTTCCACTATGCCACAACGGGAACCCCCTTAATGACTTCATCTTAACTGGATCATATGTAAAGTCTATTTCCAAATAAGGTCACGTCACCAGGTGCTGGGGATTAGGACTCCAGCATCTTTGGGGGAATACAATCAATCCACAACAGAATCTTAGGGTTTCCGAGGAGTGCCTCAAAGACCCCTACGGAAGAACTGTTGGTCCTGATGCTGTGGGTTCTGGAATTCTCTTGCCCACTTCAACTGGAAATTTTCCATTTTTTATAAATACGTATTCTAAGAGTTCCTAGGAAGGAAGGGTCCACTACTTTAAAATACTTAAAAGCTACCAAAATGAAACTATATTTATTTATGTCCTCAATATATTGTTAATTGAGGAAGCCAGTTTTCAAGCATTGGAACATGTTCCTAGTTCTGTAAAAATACAAAAATCCTTATCTATATTCACATCTACAGTACGTATTTAAGGTCTATGTCATTTTTGATATAATATACACGACTGTGAATACAGTGCTAACAGGCTACAATTTACAAATGTCCTTTATATTTGTCTTCATACTTTTCTGTATATCTAATATTTTGACATATCTTTGTAATAATAAAATATTAGAACTATTTTTAAGAGAGAAAAAGGTCACTTATGACATTTGGTAAATACATGTTGATACACTGATTTATATAGTTTTATCCACATGGCTTGGCTTACAAGAATTTCAAACCAAGATAATTAGGATGGCTATTCAGTTCTCTCCAAAATGTCAGTCCTTGAATTTAAACCCAGTTAAAGATTTGAGTCTGCAAACCTATGTGTCTATTTATGGTTGAATAGATAAACAACATATGGTATTTCTATACAATCAAGTATTATTCAGCCTTTACAAAGAAGGAAATTCGACACATACTATGACATGGATGAGCCTTGAAGACACTTTAAGTGAAATAAGCCTGTCAGAAAAGGACAAAATACTGTATGATTCTACTCACAGAAGGTACTTAGAGGAGTTCCCGTCGTGGCGCAGTGGTTAACGAATCCGACTAGGAACCATGAGGTTGCGGGTTCGGTCCCTGCCCTTGCTCAGTGGGTTAACGATCCGGCGTTGCCGTGAGCTGTGGTGTAGGTTGCAGACGCGGCTCGGATCCCGCGTTGCTGTGGCTCTGGCATAGGCCGGTGGCTACAGCTCCGATTCAACCCCTAGCCTGGGAACCTCCATATGTCGCGGGAGCGGCCCAAGAAATAGCAACAACAACAAAAAAAGACAAAAGACAAAAGACAAAAAAAAAAAAAAAGAAGGTACTTAGAGCAGTCAAATTCATAGGAACAGAAGGGACTGAGGAAAGGGGTAAATGAAGAGGTATTTTTTGAGTTCCTGCTGTGGCACCATGGGTTAAGGATCCAGCATTGTCTCTGCAGTGGCTGCAGCTGCTGCTGAGGTGAGGGTTCCATCCCTGGCCCAAAACAATGGGTTAAGGATCTGGCACTGCCACGAATGTTGTGTACGTCGCAGCTGCTTCTTGGATTCAATCCCTGGACCAAGAACTTCCATATGCTGCAGCAAAAAATAAAAATAAAAAAGAGTTATTGTTTAGTGAATGTACTTAATCCTACTAAACCATATACTTAAAAATGGTAAAATGGAAAATTTTATGCCATGTATATTTTACCACAATTTTCTAAATAAACAATAAAAAAACCCAAACATAAAAGAAATTCAATCTCCAAACATTCCAAGGTAGTGTATACCTATCTAAAATTCATTTTTAATTTCTTAACCACATTTATTTTTAATTAATGCATTATTATAATCATAATCATCATTTTCATCATCACTATCATCATATATGAAACCAGTTGTATGCTCTACTCTAAAGATGGTTTCATTGCATCATTCAAGCAGCAGACATAATTTTTGGTGAAAAACACTAGAAGACCATTGAGAAAGTCCTTATGGGGATCCTTACATGGGCTTACCTAAACAACCCTCCCTTGCCCCTGGGGAAAACTTCTCCCCAGCCCAGCACCCTCCACCTTTCAGCCAGAAGATGACCGCAGGAGATCCTCAGAAAAACCACCCAAGAAAAGAAGAAGGGAGAATCAGTTACATATTCATCCAGGAAGGGAACAAGAAAATGCAAATCTGTTCCAGTTCTCCAGTTTCACCTTAAAGGCGCAGAACTGTAGATGCCTGTGAAGAGCCCTTCAAAGCCTAAATTCACAGCCTCTCCACGCGGGAGGTTACCAGCATCTGAAGAAAAACAACCACTACCAGAAAAGCTCTTCTTTGTTTTCATTCTTTGCAGTCCTTCAGGAAACTCTTGATAATGTGAAATGTTATTACTGCAAATGTTGGCCCAGGCAAGTTTACTCTAGAGTCTGACTATCACTGACTGCTCACAAAATAAAATCATTTTTAAAGCCTGTGAGGAGAGCCAAGGGCAAACCACAAATCAGAAAACCACCAAGGCGGGCTGGCCTTGCCGCCAGAGTTTAATGTGATCTAATGGGAGGACAACAAGATGTGAGAATTTGATTTTACGATGCTCCATGTAACATTTGGCAATACAAAGGGGTTGAGCCCAACTTCCCCATCCTTAAGCAAACATTTGAAGTAATGTTTTACTTTCTCATCAGGTTTAATTCTGTCAACCAGAACGTAGAGACTCAGCCTGCCCTACACATTTTTAAAAGTGCCGTCTACTTTGGGTGGTTATAGATTTGCTTAATATCAATTCATATAAAATGAAGATGGGCAGGTAGGGAAGGGGCCAGGAAAATAGGATGAAGCTATTTAGTGGCAGGGTATCAACTGGATTGCAGCTCTCTTCTGCATTTGTGATTTATTCCACAAATAGGTGGGAGGGCAGGGGATAGGGCTCACTGAAGAATAAAAACTAACCCCAGTGAGAGAGAGTCAGATCTGGGTTGGATCAGGTTGCCCAGTCTCACACCAAGTGGGATTGGAACTCAAGCATAGTTCTATTTCCCATCACTTGCTTTAAAAAAAGGGCAAAACAGACATAAAATGGTCGCAACATTGAAACTCTCTGCACATGGCAAACTGACAACTGATGGCCCTATGGAATTAGGAGGGTCAGTCACAAAATCCCATATAGGGCATATAAACGATGAAAAACAAATGAAAGTCATATTTCATGCTGCTTTTCTGTCTACTGCCAGGACAACAGAGTGAGAATCAGATCTCTTTCCCTCCTCTTACAGAATAATGCATTCCTGACAATGCCAAACTCTTACTTACATTGTCATTTTATAGCAATTACAACATTGATCCAGCGAAGAAACGTGAAACCCACAGAGTCAAGTTTCTTCATGGAATAGTTTGCTAAGTGAAATGCAACATATCTCAGGATGCAGGAAGAAGTTTTAGAACTTCTATCTCTACTGACTTTTTAACTAAACAATAAGAAAGTAAGCCCCTCTAATATTTAAAATTAGAATGACACCAGGCACCATCACTCGATGCAGATATAGACAAATGGCCTCACATCACCCATGAGCTCTGAGTCTTCCTGAGGGATGTCTGAGGGTTCAACAGGACTGAGGGTGTGTCAAGGGCTGCCTCAGTTCAGGGAGGCTGGGGTGCAATAACATTAGACCAAAATAACATATGTATAACAATCTGGCAACAAGGTGTAAACATTTTGAGAAATTTAGGGAGCCTAGAGCTCACAAAAGTGGTGAAGACTTGGAATTTAGTGACTATAACTTATGAGGAATTTGAGAAGTCTGGGGGCGGGGGGAGTGCAGCATTTAAGAGAAAATTGAGGGTTTTATGTATGTGTATATATATGTTCTAACCGTAAAATGCAGGGGTTATCTTAAGAATTCATACCTTGGCCAAAGAATGCTTGAAAAATCGTCATCCCTTGCTCAGTACTTGGAGCAAGAGTGGTGTCCTTGCCAGCCAAGTTCTGTGAGCCCAAGCTGGAGTTGAGGTCAGTACTCTGCCACCAGAACTACAGGGGAGATACAGGGGAGTCTCTGTTCCATGCCATCGACATCCTGCACACGCTTCTTGTACACCAGCTCTGAATAGGTCAATGCTACTTGAATCAACACCTCCTCCAAAGCAGAAAGGAAACAGTGGAAAGCCCAAGAGATACTCTCAAAAGCTACCCAAGCAGGATCAGCTAGTACCAATGGCTCTTAAGGCATATCTAATTTGTAAGCTATAGGTATATAAGCTAAAGTTATAGGCATATAAGCTACAGCCCATAGGAATGGATGAGGTCAATCTGACAGCAGGGAGAAAAGCAGAGATCACAAACAGCAGCCCGTTTTTGGCTGAGCCAATAAATGAATTTTGTTTGCCATGTACAGCAGTTTTTAAAACAATGTTATATAACAACATTTAAACCTTGGGAGACTCCATCCAACAAAATCAAGTTCCAGCTCCTCTTGAAAAATTAGAAGATATCACAACTCTGGACTCAAGTCACCACTTGGCAGTAATGAGAGGGAACTGATTAGCAATGGCTACCTTTCCAATAACTACAGGTCCTTCTATCAGCCACTGCTCTCACCTTTTACTGGTTTCGCCAGTTTTATTTACCTACCTGCTCCCTATAGGCATCTGAATTTATGACCCTCTGGGTAGATTCAGAGATGGGGTCTAGGAAACCGAAGAATTTGTCTCCTACTACAGCTGCTTACAAGGCCAGTATCATTTCCCCACGGATTAAAGCTTTACTCATCTTTTCATTCCCACAGTATACTCTGTGTCCCTGGGTTCTGTCCATAATGGGTATTCCCTAAGCATTTTCTGAAGTTTTCTGCTTGTTTGTTTGGGTTTGGGTGTTTGTTTTTTTGCTTCATTTAAGTTAGCGCTTGCATATAATTGCAGTTTTTAAAACCTGAATTTGATGTTAAATTACCCAATAGCACATTCATAGCTCATTCCTCCTATTCACTGTCATCACCTTAAACATCTGCTCTGAGCAGAGTAATAAAACAGTAATGGCCTCTTACATGTCTAATTTACTTAAAATCGGAAGGTCTTATGGAATCTTTATTACCTCCTGCTGTGAGTAGCAAGAATTTACATTCCCAGAGTTAAGTAATATAGGGAGTTTAGTGTCAAGCAAAGAATATAATAAAACCTCAAAAAACATGTAAAGAAATTTCCTTTTCAGTTGGTTGGGCTTTTCTTTCATTTTCCCTACCATCCCCTTCTTGGAAAGATAATAGGGAATGTTTTGATGAATAGAGCAGCGAGTAGAAAGAGGAGAAATTTTCATTCTCAAAGAGGAAGAAAACTGCTACCTCATAGAATCTATTGTATCAGAACCTGACAATTTAACTGGCTTTGGCAATAAGTTCTTGTTGCAATTTGGAAATACAAAAGAATTGTATAATGGCGATCACAGAAATGCCACAGCCACTTATCTGCACATCCTCAACCATGTCTTTTAATTTTCTCGCCTTTTTTCCTATTAACTGAAGAAAGCAAGAAATGAGCTCACATTAGAAATGATACGGCAAGTCTGATATGGAAATTAGAAGATCAATAATAAAAGTTACAGTCGAAAGTTTTCTCTCACTTTCAGCAGTTTCCCTCAAACCAAAAAATAATAAAAATAAATTGTATTTAATCACATTAGCTCATTAATCACATGAAGGCCTGGCTGTTGACCCTTCACCTTTCCCAATAGGGCTGAGAAAGTCAATAAACTAATAAGATAAAACAATGTCTCTGTCGGAATTTTAAAAAAAACCAAAATCTTCCTCAATGATTAAGAATAATGTATTCTTGAGATTCAAGCCAATTTCTCCAGAATCTCGTTTTTAAAAAAATCAAGAATGTTAGCTGCCCCAAACAAACGGGATCTTTTGCGTTCTTTTTAAAAGAGAGAGAGATTTTAACAAGCTTCCCTGTTCATCTTGATTAAATCAGAATTATAGGGAAAAGTAACCTAGAAGAACTTCAGAAACGTGAGGTTCAAGTTCAACTAATGAAGGGACAAAGACTTTAATTTTAGCTGAATAGTCCTCCCATTTCTGTGTCAGCTTCACACTCTATTAGATCCTCCGGAACAAAAGGCCCAGACCCTCCCACTGGGAATCTTTAGCTGGAGCTCTGGGTACTATTGTTGATTTTATCCTAAAGGGCTTGGGAACACATTTTATAAACATGAAAATAAAGAGCAAATAAGTGTGAGAAACATTCAGTGAACGAAGGTCAGTGGAAATAGCTCACATGCTGTCAAAGCCCCTCTGGATTTCTTTTAAAATGATGTAGGTAGAGGCATTTCTGGTTGGTGTGTTTAGTCAGAGAGAGGCTTGAAAGTGATATTCATTTGTCTCTTTGCTTGCATGTGAAAATAATTACAATTTGTCAGGGAAGAATCTCACTGGGTTACCAATTGCTGGCCTCATCCCCTCACACAACCCAATACCTTATTTTCAGCCTGAGACTCAAGGATGCTTTCTTTGGACAAATCTACATTGGCTTCGTGTACAGAAATTCTCCTTTCTAGGGTTACCCAATGGAAGTGAAATG
The DNA here is from genome assembly GCF_054392235.1 of Sus scrofa. NCBI lineage: Eukaryota > Metazoa > Chordata > Mammalia > Artiodactyla > Suidae > Sus > Sus scrofa. The sequence continues at coordinate 89,966,394 of NC_139390.1, read as the reverse complement.
CAGGAATTCCATGGCACCTGCAAATATTCCTCCTCTTTGGACTGGATGTAGCACAGCAAAACAGAACTAGGAAGCCAGGGACCTATCTGCTAAATGAATGCTACTTCAGGATGTATTCCTTTGAAATAAAAATGAAATAATGAATCACATGGTAACATCACAATAAATTTTGCACATGCTAAAATATAAAAGAGAGAACATTGTTTCTTAACTTCCTAGTATATGTGAAACACATTTTGAACTGGAACAAACAATTTGAAAATGTATTACATTCACAAATGGCATCTGAATGGAACAGTTGCTTATGCGACTGTGAAAAGAGAAATTCCATCCGTTGATAGAGGGCTGCCAGAAATGGATATTAAAAAACTCAAAAGCTTTCTCAGTTTAAGTTAAGGAATAAAATTAGTCTCCTACAAATCCTACCCCTAAATCAAAAGATGAAAATCATCCAGCTTTACTCTGCAGACCTTTCCAACTAACCATATGAATAATTCAGCCTAAGAAAGCCGCTATTATCCAGGCATGGAATCTCTAATATGCCATTGAAAGTTTTCTTAGGCTCTCAGAGGAGTTCCAAGATTGCACTTTTTATGACAAATGGTGGTTATGACTAACTCAAGGCCAAACGATTGATGGGCTAAAGAGAAAAAATTTGCTCAAATCATTTTTATTAGTAAAAAAAAAAATTTACAATGAGTTTGCTATAGACTGAATGTTTGTGTCCCCCTTTTCCACACCAAATGTATATGTTAAAACTCCACCTCCCATAAAGAAGATGTGGTGTATCTGTATGAAATGGAATAATACTCAGCCATGACAAAGAATGCAATAATGCCTCCTGCAGCAACATGAATGGACCTAGAGATTATCATACTAAGTGAACTAAGTCAGATAGAAACAAATATCATATGATATCACTTATATGTAGAATCTTAAAAAATGATACAAATGAACTTATTTACAAAACAGAAATAGACTCACAGACATAGAAAATAAATTTAGGGTTACCAAAGGGAAAAGGAGGGGGCATAAATTAGGAGTTTGAGAGTAACAGATACAAACTACTATATATAAAATAGGTAAACAACAAAGACCTACTAGATAGCAGAGGGAATTATACTCAATATCTTATAATAATCTATCATGGAAAAGAATCTGAAAAATAATACATATTCATGTTCGGATATATATCTGATCTGAGTCACTTTGCTGTACCCCTGAAACAAATCAACTGTACAAGTTAAAAAAGGTATTGTGATGCAATGTTTTCAAGTAGGATACTATACGTATTTTTCTACAACTTTCTTTTTTGCACAGTACTGTATTTGAAAAAATCCATTCATGTTTATGCATAATGCTATAGTTTATTTTCACACTGTAAAGTGTTCTACTAAATGAATAAACCACAATGGTGGATATTAAAAAAAAACAAACAAACAACTTACCTCCCAATGTGATTGTATTAGGAAGTGAAGCTGTCAACAGATAATTAGGCTTATATGAGTTCATTAGGTGAGTCCTTTGTGAATAGACCAGTGCCCTTAAAAGAGTCTCAAGAGAGCTTTCTCCCTCTCTGTGCTCTTCACCATGTGAGGACAAGAAGAAGTCATCAGTCACTAACCCTGAAGAGGGCTCTCACCAGAACCCACCCATTTGGGCACCTCGATCTTGGACTTCTAGCCTCCAGGACTGTCTGGAGAGCAGTTATCTCCAGAACAGAGAGATAAATGTCCACCATGGATAAGCCATCTAGTCTGTGATATTTTTGTGATGGCAGCCTATGGCAGAGTTGATGTGAACAGCTTTTGCTTTGTTTTGTTATTGTTTTTCTTGACTTCTCTCCATGTAGATCAAATTATGAATGGATGGGAGCAGAGTTGATGTTAACCACAGAACACTAACTCTCATTTAGAGCCTTTGGCTCCAAGCTGATCCAGACAAGGACATTGCTGTCGTGATCATCTTCAGATCATTATCATCACCAGAAAGCCTGCCATGCCTGCCCTATCAATTTTATTTCTTATATCCATGAAATGTGTTAGTATCATCCAAACAGCACCAGGGACTTGATCAAAGAATAAATTTCAATATATATTTGCCTCTACTGAATAGCTAGCTCATGGATTAGGTATTTTAGAAATTGCATCCAGGCTGGCAAATGCAGATGGGCTAGAGCTGTTTGAAAGTGTAATAAAAGTCTAATAAAACATGTGAGCAAACTCACACATCTGTGGGCAGATGGGAGGCATTATGTAATACAGGTCATTGCTTCAGCAACCTCTAACCCTCCCCGCCCTCCCCCCGCCCCCGGCTACTGCTGCTAGGCCAAGGTTGAGTGTAAAGGGCCTCTGTGAGTTTTCTTTCTCTGTCAACATTCAAAGAAATCATTTTTACTCTTTCTAAAATGAACTATTAACATAGAAAGCCTTTGACTCACACCCATGAAAATGATGTACAAGATGCCCCAAATCTTTGACCCAGGACCCAAGATTTCACTGCTTGTATTTGTTTGTTTTTTGAAAACATAATATTTCCATGAATACACTCTGCAACTTGTCAGACGTTTTTCTCCCTCATAAATGCACTAGATGGGAAGTTTTGAGGTGGGCTCGTTCATGTAGCTTGGGAGAGTAATTGCAGAAGTTGGTCAAACAATCAGTTATACAAACCACAAAATGGAATGAGAGATAGGTTTGGAATTCTAAAAAGGCTATATGCACTGGACTGTGTGAAGAACATGAAATGAATACTCAGAAATCCCTCACTTTAAAGAGAACTTAATATATGTGTGGGTGTGGTGTGTGTAAATTTTACTAAATTCCCTAGTAACATTAGAATTTCCTCTTTCTGTCTACTGACTAATCTTCAACTTGATATTCTAGAAGGACTTTCTTCCCTGGATGGAAGTTATATCTCTTACAGTATTAAAAGTTTAAGGTGCATAAATCTGGAAGGTGGGGGCTAAAGGGCAGCGGGGACTCTACTTCTACAGCATCTGAGTGAAAAGCTTTCAAAGAGAACTTAGAAAAGTGTGTCTTAGAGATGAAACATTTAGACAAGCTTTAGGGACAGCTATACCCAGATTTAGCTCTACCATGTTTTAGGCCATGTGACCTAGAACAAGTTCTTTGATCTTTATTACTCAATGTTCTCATCTGAAACATGGAGGTAATAGTAGTATCTACCTCCTAAAATTGCTGAGATTTAAATGAATTACTATATATAAAGCATATTGTAACTCAATAAATGTTCGTAATGATTATTGTGGTTGTATTTCAGACCAAGGTGAAAAAAAAGTCAACTAAAAAAATCATTGTTCAACTATGAGAATCCTGAGTCTAAGCAGTAATGCCAGTGAAAATTAATGACCTCAAAGTGCTTAGGAAATGTGCCATGAGTCAGTTCTTAAAAATTTTCATTAGCCGCTGGATCATTTATCACACACTTATGGTTTGCTCCCTCGGCCTCTTTTGACCAATCAATGCCAAAGAACTGCTCAAATGAGGACTATCACTGAAAAAAAAGTGTGCCTCATCTTCTGGTCTGAAGTCCTAGGAACAAGAGCTACAAAATGGAGCATGGCTATCAAACTTAGAGGATTGAAAGATGATGTTTCCCAGATCAGGATACAGAGAATTTCACAGGTAAAACTGAACTTGTATTATGATTCATAGAATATTTTGTTATAAAACCTTTCTTACCTATAGAAATTCGTAGAAAATATTATAATGAACACTGGTATACCCATCTCATCCAGCTTAAAAAAAAAATGCATCTGAGCACACTCAGGGCCGGCATGTTGAGCAACTGCAGGAGGTATTGTTCTTCTAAGCATGGAATGTGACTGACTCCCTTGGATGGTAACACATTATAATCTCTGTGAAGGGCCTTCCCTAGGACTGGGCGATGCAGCAGCACACCTGGACACAATCAAAGAACTCCAGTAACCACTTTCCTTATATCACTCAGAAGCCACTGTCTTGAATCTGCTGTTGATTCTTCATAAACCCATTTTTTCTACTTTTATTACCTATGTATCTATTAGTATAGATTTCCTCTCTTTTATACTTTATATGAAATGCTCATTCTTTATGAATCCTTCTGCAACTTGCTTTTTATGAGCTCAACATTATCCTTCTAAGATATCTTCCTATTGATCTCTATGGTTCCAGTTCATTCATTTTAACGTTTGAATAGTAAGATTAAATAAATAAACTAGTATGATTAATAAATAAACTAGTTTACTTATTTAGACATTCTCCTTTTAAGGAACACTTAGAGTTTTTCTTCTTTCTACTTCTTTGGATGAGAGCATGGTAAGTATTCAATAAATGTTAGCTATTATTGCACATCTTGTTTTGCATTCATGACCTAGGTGAGCAATATCTATTCCACATTCTTATCAGATGCAACAAGTTGCCTAAATACAACCTAAATTAAATTCACAGCCTCACTTGGCCTCTTATATGAAAGCACATTAATTAGGAAAGAAAGGGACACTACAAGTTGGAATAAGGATATCTGAATGGTTTTAGATGACTCTGAGTACTTGAAGATCCAAGTCCACTGAGCTTTCCATTCTAGCAAGTGTAGCCCCTCCCACTTCTATCAGATAAATAAATCACTGCAGCATCACTGTTTTGCAGGCTAGGGATCAAGACAGTAGATGTTTCCCCAGAAATAGACTCCTGAGTTAAATAAGGATGAGGCCATCCCAGAGTATCAAAGATCATGCAGAAGCAAGTAACAGCTAGAGATAAAGGAGTAGACCCTCTAAGTAGAAAGTAAGGCTTCAGTGACAGAACAGTTTCATAAGTTCTCCATATCCCACAAGGACCAAAATACCTCTTTGCCTGACAAATGGAGGCCTGACTTTAGTCAAAATAATAGGGAACCGAGGGTACTGGCCCAATCTTCAGATCTGAGTACCAGAGTCCCATGAATGTGGAAGCCAGGATCACCTGAAGGAGAAAGCTGAGACACTGCCACAAGACCTCAATATAAATATTCCACCTAGGGATCTGTTGGTATTTACTAGTATAATTGTGCCCTGAGAAAAGGGAATTACTCAGATCTTTATCTAAAGAATTACTGCATCTGGGTCTGAGTAAATACTAATCCCTGGGGTCCTATATTGCCACCGTGGTCAACTATTAAGAAGGGAGACCTACTGTGGTCAAGTGATAAATGGAATTTTGATCCAAGTCCATCTCACAATGGATAGAGTGTAATCTTGAACACATCGTGTGGTTATTTCCCTATTCCTGCATGCAGGTTTGAAAAAACAAACAAACAAAGAGACAACTAGAAGAATCCTCACATAGCTTCCTGAATGATGGCTGTTACATATGGTAAGAAGCCAAAAGGAAGTTTCTGGAACTACCAGTCCTTTCTATATTAGCAAACCAAAGGTATACCACATTTCTGAGAGGGATCACAGAGATTAGTGATTATGTATTAGTGATTACATATTAGTAATTTATATTCTGCCCATCAGAAGAACTCAACAAGATTTGGAAGGCAGAAGTGAAGCAGAGCCTGCATTTCTGTGCTCCTTTCTACTCTCTGCTGACAAGAGTGATCATGGAGAGTGTGCTGGCTGAGACCCAGTGACCAGTCATGAGCTTTGCAGGTGTTAAGAGCCAGAGCAAGGTATCTGTTTTGTTGGTGTGGATCATAGCAGACATGGCATTGATCTGGATCCAGCAGCAACAGCAGTAGCTTTCTAATCATGGCAGTTTCCTGATTATGACAGTTACCTGCTGTGACAACTTACTGACTCTGGCAGCAGCCTTATGATTCTGGAGCCAGCAGCTTCCTGATCATAAAGGTGGCAGCAGCTTCTCTGCTGGCCCAGTTTTGTGACCTGGGGGAGTCATTTCTGAAAGCACAACCTAGAGTTTTCAGCCTTCTCAATAACTCTAAAGCCACTAAAAAACTTCTGATAAATGCCTATCTGCTTCATGGTCAGAAAAGATTCTAATATTCAAAATGAACCCTGATTGATATGCAGAACATGCATGAAAGTTTCTCTAGGAGTGTAACTGTTGGGTCATGGTAGAGACAGTTGGCCCTCTGTATCCATGGGTTCCACATCTGTGGATTCAACTAAGCCTAGATCAAAAAAACACCCAATTCCAGAAAGTTCCAAAAAGCAAAACTTGAATTTGTCACACACCATCAACTATTTACAAAGCTTTTATATTCTCTTAACAATTATTCACATTGTGTCAGGTACTATAAGGAATCTAGAGATGATTTAAAGAATACAGGAGGATATGCATAGGTTACATGCTAATACTAAGCCATTTTATGTGACACTTGAGTGTCTATGGTTTAGGGTATCTGCTGAGGTCTTGGAATCAATCTTCCCCAGAACTGTATACATTTTAAACTTTACTAGATATTACCAAAATGTACTCCAAACTGTTGTGCCAATTTGCATTTCACCAATATTTGTCATTGCAACACTTTTAATTTTTGTTAAATTGATGGGTACAAAAAAGGATCTTGTTTTAATTTGCAATTCCCTGATAACCAGTTTTTCATATGTTGATTGCTTCTTCAGTTTCCTTTTTTAGTAAATTGCCTGGTAATATAATTTGTTCATTTTCTGTTGAACTGCTTATTTCTTTATTGATCAATGTGAACTCTTTATATATTATGGTTACTAAATCTTGGCTATGGCAAATATCTTCTATTTAGTGGCATGCATTTTCATTTTACTAATATTATATTTGCTATACAAAAAAATGTTCACATTAAATTTATCAAGCTTTCCTTCACTGTTCATGCTTTTTGTGTCTTAGCTAAGAAATCCTTTTTAAATGTCATAAAGATATTTTCCTGTTTTAAAAGTCTTGAACTTTTTCATTTTTGTCTCTAATAAATCTGGAATTTATTTCTGGAGATCTATGAGACAGAAATGTGATTTTATGTTTTGCATATGAATAACCTATTATTTCATTAGTGTTTGTAAATAGTTTGTCCTTATCTCAACTAATTTTAATGCTACTTCTGTCCTCTTCCAGGGTTCTACATACTCACAGGTCTTTTTCTGGGTTCCCTAATCTTTGATTCCTTATTTTCTATACTTGCAGCAGTATCAAACGGTCTCAGTTTTTATGTTTTGATATTTGGTAGGGTAAGTCACAACATTATTCTCAAAAATTTTCTTGGCTATTCTAGGCATGAAAGAGGCTATAATTGCAGACTACAGAAAATGGGACAGGTTAGAAGGTATCACATGACTCACTATTAAACAAATAAAATACTACCTTCTAGATTCTGTCAATATGTTCTCCTTTGACTAAACTTTTTATTTTAAGTGTTTGACTTTCAACTTAAATAACTTTTCATTCATACTGGTTAACAAGTAATGACACATAACTCATCAAGGAGATGAATTTTTTAAACTCATGTTTTCATGACCATACCATTCCAGCACAAAGAAGAAACCATATTACAAAGTGACATTTTCAGTCTGTTTCTCTCTGAGTTTACTAATTTCCTTCAGTCCCAAAAAGTGTACATGTATGGACCTATGCATATCCAGTTCATCTTTCAATTCACTTTAGCTCTGAGGAAACAATTTTAAGAGAAAGTCTGTTTTTCATTTAAATTTAAGAGTGATTCCACCTTTACACAAAGCCCTTCATAGAACTGACTCATTTAATGCTTGTAATATCCATATGAAATAGGTGTATATAGATTTGGTTTTTATCCTTGGTTCCCGTTACAGAGCTCTTAAAACCTTTGTAATTTCCTGAGTGATAAGAGCATCTTTTGTTATAATATTTACGCTTTGTACAGAGTTCCTAAAACTCTTGGTATTTCCTAAGTGATTGGAGTATCTTTGTTGTTCATAACAAGTCTTTTGATCACACCTGAGCTTATGCTACAAAGCGTCAGGTTGGGGCTGGGCCACCATAAAGTGATAGCTGTCAGCCCCTGCCATGAATCTTTTGGAAGCAGGGTCAGGGGGTTGGGGGTGAGGTGGGGCTGGAAGTTAAGGCCCTGTAAAAATTCTTAAATGAAGAGCTGTGATGAGCTTCCAGGATAGCGAGCTCAATTCCATAGGGATAGAAGCTCCTGCACTCAGGACACTTCCAGAGCTCACCTATGGACCCCTTCATTGGGCCATTCCTTTGTTTCCTTTATAATAAACTGGGAAACATAAGTAAATGTTTACTAGAGTTTTGGGAGCCATTTTAGTATATTATCAAACCTGAGGAGGGGATTGTGGGAACCCCCGATTTATAGCCAAATCAGACAGAAGTTGTGGGTAACTTGGAGATCCACCATTAGTGATTGGTATCTGAAGTGGGGGGTGGTTTTCAGGGACTGACCTTTTAACCTGTGTAGTCTGTGCAAACTCCAGGCTGTTCGTATCATAACCAAGTTAACTTTTAGGACATTAAGTACACGTCCACCAGAGAACTAAGCTGCATTGTTATGGCAGGAAAAAAACTCCACACATCTAGCACCAGAAGTGATCTGTGTGAGAGGGTAGAGAAACAGTGATTTTCCAGAAATAGGTACTAGTATTTCATGCCCATTATATAGAAGAGGAAAAGAAGACACAGATCTTAAGTATCAGGGCAAAGGTCTTCCCTGTTAATAAGTAACAGAAACAAGGCTTGAACCCAGGCAATGTGGGTTCACTTCCCTTGTAACCACTGTAACTCCTTTTGTCTCTCATTAAACGAATGATCGCAGGGGTTTAGAGTTACAACTGAAGACAAATACTTATGAAGGAGAAGAAAAAAGAGCTCTTAAGACTATGTAACAAGAGGACATAGTTTCAGCTGAAAAACAAACAAAAAAAAGAAGAGGACTTGATCTAATCTGAAGGGAGTGGTCAGATAGGGAAGGTTGCACTAAAGAGGAATATATAACCTGGGAGTTTCCAATGAGGCTCAGTGGTAATGAACCCAACTAGTATCCATGACGATGAGGTTCACTCCCTGGCCTCACTCAGTGGGTTAAGAATCCGGCAGTTGCCAGGAGCTGTGGTGTAGGTCAAGAATGAGGCTCAGGAGTTCCCATCGTGGTGCAGTGGTTAACGAATCCGACTAGGAACCATGAGGTTGTGGGTTCAATCCCTGGCCTTGCTCATTGGGTTAAGGATCCGGCGTTGCCGTGAGCTGTGGTGCAGGTTGCAGACGCAGCTCGGATCCTGCGTTGCTGTGGCTCTGGCATAGGCTGGTGACCACAGCTCCGATTAGACCCCTAGCCTGGGAACCTCTATATGCTGTGAGAGCGGCCCAAGAAATGCCAAAAAAAAAAAAAAAAGAAAAAAAAAGAAAAAAAGAGAGAGAGAGAGAGAGAGAATTGACTCAAAATTTAAAAAAAAAAAAAAAAAAGGAGACTCAGATCTGGGGTTGCTGTGGCTGTGACATAAGTCGGCAGCTGCAGTACCAATTTGACCCCTAGCCTGGGAACTTCCATATGTCACAGGTGCGGCCCTAAAAAGACAAAAGAATAAAAAAATAAAAATTTTAAAAACATTTTAGAGAGAGAAATATGCAAATTAAAATCTGAAAGGTGAGGAGGATTTAGTTCCATGAAAGATTTTTTGTTCATTTGTTTTTGACAAGAGTGTGGGGATAGTGAAAAGAAGCTTCTAGGAAAAGGGTAAATGCAAGGCTACTATGGTGCCTTTAAGGAAGCCAGTGCATCTAGAACTCAGACAGAATCAGACTGTGGTGTGAGCTGAGGTTGGAGTGGTGGGAGTGGTGGGCCTGGTGGTGGGCATGGGAGCCCTGGCAAGGAACTTGGATTTGATCCTTCATCCCCATGGGCTTTTAGGTCAAAAGCAACAGGAACAATTTGCGGTTTTAAAAAGGTGTACTAAATACATTAAAGAAGGAACGATGCTAAAATGAAATTAATAAAGGAAAATGTTTAGTAAAGATTTCTCTAAGTAATTGCCTTTATTAAAATTTTTCTGAGAAGCTCTAAATTTATCATCAAATTTTAAACTTCCATGGAACCACAATAACAGAGACTAAAGAGCAAAGCCTTAGGAGAATTCATATCAGACTTTCAACCCAGCTGTTCAACTCACTCACCATATGATTCAAAGCAAGTTGGGCCATTGCTATGAGCCTCAATTTCCTCATCAGTCAAATGGGAATAATATTTACTTGTTGGGCTTTGGTTAATACAATTTTTCTACCAATGGGAACCCTCTAAGACTTAGAAATCTGGTTGAATTTGGCCCAACCCTTCAGCCTGTGACTGCTAAAAGCGCTTCCCACAACTTGTAACATCCAGTGTCTCATGGCCATAATTATCTCTACATTGATATTTCTGCACCCACCAGACAACCTCAGCATATCAGTCTGGAGGGAAGCTCAGCCCCTTTGCAGGTGAATCAAGTTTCCTGATCCAGACGTTTTATAAACTTCACAAATGTACTTGAGGTTTGGAGGAAGGGCTCACCAGAGCCCCATGGTGTCCCACCATCTCACCAGATCCACCTCCCATCTCCTTCTTTTCCTAGTCCCCCTTTCTCTCTGGCTCAATAATGGCGACCAAAAAACCCTCCCTCCACTTACTAAGGGTAGTTATGCCTCACCTATATCTCTAACTATCTCACCTGACTAGTCACTGAACTATTTTTCCAGAAAGACAGATTTTTAAGAGAAATTCTGGTGAATTCTATTTTTTGCATTCCACTACATGAAAATTTCAAAATCATTCACTATAGAGAGTAGCTATTATTATCAGTATTATTATTATTCATTGGTGCAGATGTTGTTTCTTAATACATAGAAAAACATGCCTTTAACTCTTTATTTAGGTTTTGGAACTATCGTCTTACCAGAGTCTCTCTGGTCCAAACGAGAGAATGACTGCCTTAGCTTTGTTGCCCAAACAAGGAACCTCCATTGATAATGGCTTAAAAAAACAAAGGTTTATTTTTTCATTGACATTTCACAGGCATTCCAGGACCGTTGCAGCTGTATTTTTGGCAGGGGTTGGGCTGTGGCTCTGCTCTGTGAGTCTTCACGTTCTGGAACTCAGGCTAAAGAAAAACCCCTATGTTGGACACGCCAATCTCTCAGCAGAGGGGAAAGAAGTTCAAAGTGATACGCAATGGCTCTCAAGTGTTCTGCTTGAACATGACATATATGGTGCCTACTCACATCCTACTGACTTAAGAAGTCCCATTGCTAAGTTCAATGTCATTGAGACAAAGTGGAGAGACTGAATACACAAGTGCACAGTTGCCAGACAATGCAATAAAATTCTGACCTACAAACTCAGCAACAACCAGCCTGGGAAGCCAAACCACAACATCTGTAGCAATGGGTTCCAAATGGTCAACATTTGGTCAATGACTGTCAGATATTTTTTGCCCTTTTTTTGCCCCTGCTTCCATCTCAGGTTTAACCAGAGAAGCCAAATATACTCCCAAACCACTCACATAACATTCCCCATTTGCAGTGAGCTTGCTTCCACCTTCTCCATGCCAACAATCTCAATCAGCCCACCTGAAGCCTCCCCTTTCTTCACTAGAAAAGGCTCTCCTACTCCCCCCACTTGTCTTTGACTCTCTGCCAAATGCAAGTGATGAAGGCTGACTGCTTTGCTATGTAGCAAACGCCAAATAAATAGCCTCTGTTTGTTCTCATTTGGGTGGCCTTTGCTTATTTCCACAAAATACACTCCTCCTAGGATGGCAGAGTAGGGTGGGGAGGGTTCCCGAAAATCACATGGCAATGAATGAGGAGGAATGAATCATCTTCTTTGAGGAAAAGGGAGACTAAATAGCAGGGGGACAATGGCACAGTCTGCTGCAGTTTACCCTTGGGATCACAGAGAGTTGCTTTCCTCCCCTCCACATGTACAGTTCCATCCAACTATGAAGCACACTTGAAGTCCAGGATCACTTAATACTCTCTATCCCACTCTAGGTATATCTTGTCTTTGTTGAGAAATGTATGGACTAAAATACAAGTTATATACACAAGACCTAGTAGTAGCTTGGAAATAAGATCACAGTAAGAAGCCTTCTTCAGAAAGAGAGATACACAGCAGCCACTTACCAACAGCAAAGCTGACATCCCGGGCCAAATGCTGCAAAGGTCTCTTACTCTGTGATGAGGAAGTGCTCCTGGATTTGACTCTAGTTCTACTTCCTGGATGTTATTCTCCAGTCCATTTTCTCCATGGGTCTTGCCTCTGCTCCATAAGAGGCGCTTCCTTTGTCATTATTCTCCTTGACTACATCTGCAGCTGAGCATAGTTAAAGAAAAAATTATTCTGACACTTGTGAAAATGAGGAGGAAGACTTTATTCAGGACTATTGGAATAGGAGAGAAATTGGGCTCAGCTTGACTACGGCAAGGACAAGTAGGGATTTATAGTCAATGAGCAGAATGAAGGGATCAGTGGGTGACAAATTACAAGAGAAAGACACCAAGGGTGGGGTGATTCTTGTTAAACTGACTTAACAGGATTCTTGCTGAAGGCAAGCCATGGTGGCCAGATATCAAGAGTGGGAGATGAGGAATTATTTGATCTAGATACTGAGGGTGACCAAATATCAAGCATGGGATGGATCCTTGTTAGAATTGGGCGGGTGAGTAAGGAAACTACTTAAAAAGAGAGTTCCTAAGGGTCTTTGCCAGCATCCTTCTCAAACTGCTTTCTGCCTGTAGATGTTTAGGGGCCCAAAGGTTTGCTTTTATATCTTTTTATCGCCGAACCTGTGGCCAGGGGTCAAATCAGAGCTGCAGCTGCCAGGCTACACCACAGTCACAGCAACCAACATATGAGCAACATCTGCAGCAATGCCAGATCCTTAACCCATTGAGCCAGGCCAGGGATCAAACCCACAATCTCACAGAGATAAAGTTGCGTTCTTAACTCACTGAGCCACAATGGGGACTTTTTTTTTTTTTTTTTCAATTTAAGCTGACAGCTCTTTTGACAATCTCTCTTTTTCTCTGTCTCTCATACGCACATACACAAAATACCGCTGGCTTTGTATCCATTTGATTCCAGGTAGATCCATGTGCCAGTAGCCACACCTATAGTTTTCAAGGCCCCACCCATCTCCCATCACAAGAAGTTTGAGTTTATTGGTTTCTAATAGGATAGACATGTCCTCATCTCTTTTCTCTGAACCATTCTGTCCAGCCAAGAGGGAACACTGTGATAGGTTCAGAGGTTTTAACAAGTGGTATGGTAGCCATGCCCCTTGATTTATTCTTTGACCCAAGACTAAGTTTTAATTGGACACGGTTGCTCAAAGAATTTCTAAATTTTTTCTTTTACTGGTAGATGGAAGAAATGGCTACATATTCCAATCCTGCAAGTCTCAACACTTCTAAATCCTCTTTTTCCTCTCATCCCTGCTTGGCTAATTCTTTCCTGAGCTCATTTCTTTTTTACAGTTTCTCTTCAAATGCATCTAATGGCAACCGTGGCACTTCAGTGATATTCTGTTTTAACGCAAGAAAAGGAGAGCAAATAATTGAGGAAATAATAAATGACCACCTTGGTAAAGAATAGAATTTTTGAGAAATAGTGTTTTTCTCGCTTAATTGACAAAGCAATTAATAAAGTTAAAAATCACCACTAAGGAGTTCCTGTTGTGGCACAGCAGAAACGAACCCAACTAGGAACCATGAGGTTGAGGGTTCAAACCTTGGCCTTGCTCGGTGGGTTAAGGATCTAGCGTTGCTGTGAGCTATGGCGTAGGTCACAGATGCAGCTTGGATCCCGCATTTCTGTGGCTGTGGTGCAGCTACAGCTCCGATTCGACCCCTGGCCTAGGAAACTCCATATGCCATGGGCGTGGCCCTAAAAAGCAAAAAAAAAAAAAAAAATTTATTTAAAATAAAACATTTTTTAATTTAAAAATAAAGCAAAAATAAACAATAAATCACCACTAAAACTTTGATAAGGAGAAGAAGGGAATAAAACAGACTGTGATTTCCTTTTGCTCTTGATTGCTTTCAGACATAAAATGTAATATGTCATGGAATGGGTGGTCAGTGGGGACCTTCTGTATAGCACAGGGAACTCTGCTCATTATTCTATGATAACCTGCATGGGAAAAGAATCTGAAGAAGAATGGATATGTGTATATGTATCACTGAATCACTTTGTTGTACAGCAAAGATTATCACAACCTTGTATATCAACCACACTTCAACAAAATTTTTAAAAATGGAAAAAAAAGTATACTATGTCATTTGGAATAAAAGAAAACATGCTCCCCATTGACTCTGTTCACGTTGCATTCCTAAAAGCACCAATATGGGGTTGAGGGGGGCATTGGGTGGCAGTAGAAGATTATAGAGTCCACATTTCAGGGACATAAGTCTGTTCCTTCCTCCTACAACTTACTAATTTTCCCCAGCAGACCACGTAATTTCCTGGAATAGCGTGCAAACAATAAGGCCATGTCTACTTTTCAATAACAAAAGTTCTCAAAGCAGAAGCATAGTCTGCCTACAGATGAGTAGTTAAATACCCAATTGCCCTCTATGTGAGTCTTTTCCTATGATTCAATGTTGCGTGCAGACTCAATCTTCATAACAGGGCAGCTGTTAGCTTATATGCACCTTTGTGCCAAAGAGGGGAAAAAAGGTGTCTTCTCAAGGTGGACAAATTAGAAAAAGCACCATTAAAAAAAATGCCACTACTTTCCATTTGGTGAAATAGATGTCCCTTTGGGAGAGCACATGGCTTAGCTGAAGAAAGTACCTTTGTGGGATGAAAAAAATGCACCCCTGGCTCCCAGCAAATGCAGCCACAGCCAGGGTTCCAGCTTGGCAAGTGCAACGTGGCTTTGATTGCACCCCCCACTCACCTTCTGGACCAGGCGCCTTTGTTCAGTGCACCAAAACACAATTATGAGTGACAGCCCTGCATTTGACATTAAGCATGGGATGCAAAAATCTCATGTAAAACTTGTCCAAATGAATATTTTTCCCCAATAAATTTCATTCTCAGCTTCTGCAGACCAGCGTTGAGTGGTTTAATTAAACTCCCCACTGACATGAGCTGGTCACTTGTATCCATTCTCTATTGAGAAAGGAGCCTTAGGTAACTCAGTGGTGTGAGCACAATAAGACCTTTCTCTTCCGTGGAGGTAATATGTCATGTTTAGTGCCCTCTAATGGAGTTATTTATACACGTCCTTAATGCAGAAATAAGCTGGTGAGCTGGGGGGTTTAGGGTTCTACTCACTCTCTCTCTTTTATTATCATTTTTGCATTTTCTTCTCCTTTCTGGTTCCATCCTCCACATTCAGACCTTTACCCTTTCTTGCCAATTGCCAGTAACAGTGTACTTGAAAATGTTCACAGGATTTTCTCCAGACACCTGCTGTCAAGGACCATGTGTAGGAGACTTACGCAGTAAACCACCTCTCATTAGGGAGATTTGCCACATGCTATTATAAAGAAGTCATTCTTCAACCCCTTTGCTTCACACAGCATCATACTCAGTGGTGCAAATGTACAGATTATTTCATGTTTCGCAACACTCACAAATGGAGTTTTAACAAAAAATGATCAACAAACTCAGACTATTTACTTTTGGGAGAAGCCAGTGTCAAAGCATAGCAGCAGCCTGGACTGCAATGTGAGTTCTAATTTTTCACATTTGAACAGTATCCACTCTGGCGACGTGTGTGTTCAAAGTGCAGAAAGAGTGGCTGGTGACTTGTTTTTCTTAAAATATACCTCTGCACAGTAGAAGCAGTCATGGGTAATCTAGGGTCACTCATCAGAAGCCACACAAAGTACGTAAAATGGAAAATAAAAATAAATAAATCAATGTTTGAAAAACCTGCTCAGTTCTCAAATTATCAGTATCATGTGAAAATTTGGCTTTAAATAATACTTTTGAGGGGGGTGAAACTTTGTTACAATGAAAGAAATTCATCTATTCATCTAGCAGATGGGAATCAATGTGGTTGGTTATTTCAGTGTAACCCAGTTGAGTTTATATGGCTTTAATAAGAGGGTTATAAATTCCCACTGCACTGTAATCCTCTTGAGGATTCTAAGAGCACCTCAGGCAGGGATGAGCATCCTCCAGGTGTCCTCCTTCTCAACTTTATTTAGTGTGGAGATAACAAGAAGGATGTTCTCAGTTACAAGTAACAGAGAGTAAAATATACATACCATTTTATATAGACTAGATAACCAACAAGGACCTACTGTATAGCACAGGGACTATACTCAGTATCTTGTAATAATCTATAATGGAAAAGAATCCTAGAAAGAATATATACATACAAACATATTTTTATATGTTTCACTTTTCATATATATATATATATGAGAATCATTTTTCTGTACACCTGAAAGTAATACAACATTGTTAAGTCAACAATATTTCAATTAAAAAAATTTTTTAAACGTCCAGAAGTCAGGAGGGCTATATGATTGGCTAAGTCAGTGACTACTGACATTATCATTTCTCTCCTTATCTCCACTGTTACTGCTTTTATTCTCAGGCTGGTTAGAAGATGACTTCACCAGTTCCAGAGCTTGAGTCCTCGCAAAATGCAGATAATGGATTTTTCTCTTCTGTGTATCTTTCTTAGGAGCAAGAAAATGTGTCCTCAGGAGTTCCAGCTGTGGCTCAGGGGAAATGATCCCAACCAGTATCCATGAGGATGCGGGTTTGGTCCCTGGCATTGCTCAGTGGGTTAAAGATCCAGCGTTGCCGTGAGCTGTGGTGTAGGTCGCAGACGCAGCTGGATCTGGCGATGCTGTGGCTCTGGCATAGGCCTGCGTCTACAGCTCTGATTGGACCCCTAGCCTGGGACTCTCCATATGCTGCAGGTGCTGCCCTAAAAAGAGAAAAAAAAAGGCAAAAAAAAAAAAAAAAAAAAAGAGAGAGAGAGAGAATGTGTCCTCAAGGCCCCCCAGTTCCTACATCGCATTTCAAAGCCCCTACTGGCAAAAAAAAATGGGATTACCTTTTAAGAGATCAGATGCACCGTTGGAGCTGGGGCAGCATCAGTTACCCCTTGCCTCATGGCTCGGTGGAGTCAGGGGCAATATTTTCACAAAATTTGGTTCTGATAGAAAAGACGGAAGAAAATAGAGACTAAATGAGGAACCTATACAATCCTCTATGATAGCTAAATCTGCCAGTAGCTTAATTAATCTTAGTAAAAAATACCTCCAAAACTTCTATGGACATCTTGATTATAAAAACAAAAAGCTCTTTCTTCTCAAGAGATTGTCCTATTTTTTTCCTGAGGTTTAATATTAAAATAAAAAAGAGAATCCTTATATATTCCTAGGGATGTACTCATTGAGCCCATTCAACCTCAATCCTAAGAAATTTTTCCCTCACTATCTTTAGAGTAGATATTTTGGCTCCTTGGAAATGCTGGATACTCACCACAGAGAAAGCTAAGTGGATTTATGGTCAATATGAAGACTTAACTGAGAGTCTAAAAAATGATGGATCTTCCACAAAGATAAGGTAAGCTTCTGTCATCTACGATTTTTTTTCTAATGTTACATCTACTGACCCGCATATGTTTGGATCCCATGTAATTATTCTACAAGTTTTTTAAATAGTCTAATGTTTTGCTGCTCAAACATCTTCCTTGGACCAGCAGCATCAGTGTCATCTGGGAGATTGTCTGAAATGTACAATCTCAGGGTCCTCTCAAATCTACAGAATCTACATTATAACAAAATTCCCAGAAGATTTATAGACACATTAAAGTTTGAGAAGCCCTACTTATAAAGTATATAATACATACTTTATAAGTGACTACTCCCTTGGCTCCTTGTGTCTAGAGGACACATATATATAAAATATGAAATCTAGCAACCACAGTGTACTATAACCCATATCATGTTAGCTTTGAGCTTGAGGAACCAAGAAATGAATAGCATGGACTCAGAAAACAAAATTCTTGCTTATCTCTTATCTTTGTTCCATTAATCCAAGTATCAAGATTCCATTTAAACTCACTGACTTATACATGAAGTTGCCAGAAAAATGTCTGATCACATAAAAGTCTGGACATTTGGACATGGATTTAATGATACACAGTGGGAAAACTAAAGAGCAGAACTTGCCTGGAGTCCTTTCTATAAATGCTGGCACCATTTCCACCAAATATGGATGCAGGGCACTATGGAGGCCAACACATGGCTGGTATCCAATAAATACCCCCGTGTTAATTTTTTTAAGAGATAATAAGGCTAAGGTTACAGACTGAAGTTTGTTCCTATGGTTTGATCACTTGGACAAGTACAGTATGTTCAGAGGCTTATCTACCCCACAGTTAGCACACTCCCCTTCTTGGCATTTCTTTCATTTCCTCGAAAAGCCTTTTCTGGAGAAACTTTAGATCAGAAGCCAAAGAAAATTCAGCTCAATTTGCCCTGCTCCCCATGGAGTTCCCAATGACTGAAGGCTTTCATTCCCTTCTCTCCCACATTAATCCCGGCTGTGTGTTAGCCACCATCAGTGTTTCCCCAGGTTTCATGGTGAGAAAGCAGTGAATTTGCTGGGCTAGTCTAGACTAAGTTAATAGGCTGCTGCTTCATCTCATGGGCATTTGTTTTGCTTTTCTTTGTTTGTTGTTGTAGTTATTTTCATTTTACTGCTTTCTCCTGACAAAAAAAACAAAAAAATGTAACCAAAGAAGCATTAAGGAATGGTTAAATCCACAAGTGTAAGATCTATAAACATACAGCCCCCAACTCCTTACCTCCCTCACTTTGCCCTTTACCTGTTCTTTGTCAACTTTTCCCCCAACACCCACAGCTTTTTGTGATATTTCATTGTTCTCCTACCCTCTGTCCTATTCCTGCCTCTCTTCTGAACAGACGACTCTGTCTCCTGCTTCATAGAGGTATTTGAGGCTTCCAGGTAAGAATTCTTTTGGCTCTGACCCACCAACTCCAATTTTTGTACATCCCTATCTTAACTTCCTTTCTCCAAGCTATTCATATCTCATATTCAGACTCATCCTTTTACCTCTACCCTTGATCACTTCTGCAGTAGGTGGAATGATAGTCCCTGAAAAGATATGTCCATGTCCTAACTTCTGGAGATGTGACTGTTATCTTATTTGGAAAAACAGTCTTCAAATATATGATTAAGTTAAGGTTCTTGAGACAAGGGGATCATCCTGGATTGTCCAGGTGGGTCCCAAATTCAATAACGACTGTAGAGAAAGGCAGAGGGAGATGCGAAACAAACAGAAGAGGAGAAGACACAAAGGCATAGAGGAGAAAGCGATGTGAAAGTGGTGGCAAAGACTGGAGTGATGATGCCACAGTCAAGGAATGCCAAGGAAAGCCAGGAACCACCAAAAGCTAGAAGCCAGGGGGCAGGGCTCTCCCCAGGCTCCAGAGAGAGGCGGGCCTGCCGACACCTTAATTCCAAACTCCCGGCCTCCAGAACTATGAAAGAATACATTTCTGTTGTTTTCAGCCACGAAGCTGTTAGTAATCTATTATAACAACCATAGGAACCTAGTGTACTTTCTTTGCCAGAGGAAGATCTTGCTGTACCAATTAGCTCTTCCATCTCCTACACTTTCAATCCTTCCACTGCTTCTTTCCCCTTCTTAGTCATATATCCTTGCAATTTTCCTCCATCTTAAATAACCTTTTTTTTTTTTTCAATTTATGTTTTACTCTGTACCCCTTTCTCTTTTCTTTTCAGGTAAGCACTTCAAAAAATAGTCTGCATTGCTTTGTTCCCTCTCCATCAGCTTCCTCTCACATTTCATGCTGCTACAATCAAATTTCTCTACCTACCACTCCACTGAAATGTTCTTGCAAAAATAACCTGTGTCCTGAAAATTCTCAAGCCAATGGACTCTTTCCCACTTTCTTCATACTTGACCTTCTTGTTGTATTTGATACCACTGCCTCCTCCCTTCTTGATATTAAGAATTAAAAGGTGTAGCTCTCTCTTAATTCTCTTTCTCTCATCTGACCATTCCTTCTTAAACTTCTCTGCTGCTCCTGTTTTCCTAACATGTAAACATTGCTAATTCCCAGAGTGCTTTCAACTCATGGCCATCTTCTCATTTATATGCTCTCTGGATAACCTTGTCTTCTCCTATAGTTGCAACTGACACCCATAGGGATGAACATTTAACCAATTTCTTCAATACAGTTCCTTTCCTGGAGCTCAAAGAACATATAGGCAACTGCTTACTGGCTTTGTGTTGGGGTATCTATCTTAACAGCCCATTAACACCTCAAATTTAATATTCCCCAAATTAAACTCCTTGATTCCACTATCAGAAATTGGTAGAAATATAAGTTATTGTTGGGAGGCAATTCTCCACAGCATTTTTAGCTACATATCTCGGAATATCTTTTCAAGAGTATTAGTATAGCAAGTAACCTTAGAAGATAAAGGCAGTGTCTCTATCTGGGTCAGAGGGCAGCTAGGCTTCCCAAACAGGGAAGACTTGGGCAAAGATTATGCAGCTTCACTAGCAGCACCTTCCAGATTGGACATGCTGTAAAATTTGGTTGTGATGATTTTTGTACATCTATAAATGTAATAAAATTCATTGAGTAATTTAAAAAAAAAGATTGGGGGCTTCCTTTGTATATATAGCGACTGCATTTATGGAAGTGCAGCCAGCCAGCTTATTTCTGGCTAGCCCATAGTCACCATCACCTAGAGACCACTTGGCCACAGGATAGCTATATTCCTAGGCAGGGAGGAGGAGAGGAAATGGCCAAGATAATGAATAAAGTTTGGCAGTGGGTTAGTAGAGGCTGGAGCTGGAAATGTTTGGGGTCTAAGGTCATCAGTTGGAGACTGGCTGAGAGCAAGGGTGGCAGAGCCTACAGATCTTTGGGTACTTCAATCACTGAGGAAGGCACTACTTCTCCATCTCAAAAGGCACAGCAGAAGTCTGTGAACCACAAAGGCCTGACTCACATGCATCAGACTGACTTCCTGCTGCCACAGTGGAGGCTTTCATTTATCCAACAAGGGGTATCACTTGTGTTGGGCACAGGGTCAACCAACTAATAGACAAAAATGAACTTCTTCTTGCACTAAGGTAAGGAAGGCACTATTTGCCATCTCCCATCAAAACCCCAGAACCAATTAAAACCCTTCTCTTCCTTTTATCTTCTCTCCTCACCTCCAGCGTCACATTGATTGACCGAGTCCTGTTAATGCTCTCTCTCTAACACTTCTCATTTATGTCCCTTCATCTCCATCCTCCATCTATGGCTTTAGTTCATGCTGTCATCACTTCATACCAGGACTCTTGTTATAGTCACCTAACCTCTCTCTCTGCCTCAAGTCTGGCTTTCTTCAATTCATTATCTGCCCTGCTGCTAAACCGTTTGCATCAGTCCCCTGCCAAAAACTCTTTGGGGAGGTCCTGACTGTCTACAAGATAAACTCTGTGCTGAAAAATAGTATACAAAGCCCAACACAATCTGCCTTCACCTATATCTCTAACCTTATCTCTCTCTGCTCCCACTGCACCCCCAAAGGCCGTCTTGAAACATCTCCAAACACCCAAGTCCTTTCACACCTCCACATCTTTCCTTGTGCTGCTTCCTCTGTCCAGAACTCCCTTTCTCTTCCTGGTGAACATTTCACTCAGCTTCAGGAAATTCTGCAAGTGTGACCTCCTCTGTGAAGTTTTCTTGACCCCCTTTCCCCCATGTGTTAGGGCCTTGACTGTGTACTGTGCACAATTCAATCATAGCATTGGTAGTCTTTATTATATTTATGAGCTTCCATGTTTACCACCCCCACCCCCGCTAGAAAATTAAAGAAAGAACCTGTCTTTTTGCAATACGTTGCACAGTGTTGAACACAGAGGAAGCACTCAAAAAAACTCTTGCTAATTATGTTAACGAATGAGTGGATAAAAACATGAATCCTCTTTGTTGCCTTAAAGCCATGCTGTGTGCCAGACTGGAACAGAAGGAACATGGAACCTCTTTCTATCACACCAAATTTACACACTGGTAAGTCATTTAAAACATTTTAAAGTAAACAAGGGCTTGTTATGAATCGTAGTATAAATGATGCATTGATATTGAAGGGAAAGTGTTTAAAGAAAGTTTGAATATGATTTAGATCACTTTGGGCTAGAGTTCCCTAGGGCAGACGAATTTAGAGTTCATGTTCCCGACTATTAAGCGTACTTCAGTGTAAATTTTTCAGGAGTCATGTTAGAAGATTACGTGTATTGTGAGTAATAAAATGGAGCTCACAATACAGATAATACTAGCTGGGAAGCAGGGGGTGTGCAGAAAGGGGCTGGGGAAGGGAGGCATCACCTAAGCCATTGAGATAGGAAGGTCTGAATCTATATCCAGAATAGATGCTGAGACAATTCTTTACACCCCACCCCCCAAAAAAAAATTCACCATAGAATTATTTTAAATATCAAATTCTAGGGCATTTAAAATACAGCTCAAGGAGTTCCCTTGTGACATAGTGGGTTAGGAAGCCTGTGTTGACATTGCAGCAGCTCAGGTTGCTGCTGTGGCATGGGTTTGATCCCTGGCCCTGCAAAGTCAGCATGCCGTGGGAGTGATCAAAAATATAAAATAAAATACAGCTCAAATCATAACCATATGATCCTCCAGCTTTTCCTAAATACTAAGATTTTTATATCTCTGGATTTCAAATCAAGTTTAGAAAGTCAGTGATGACAATTCAGAGATCTAAGTTTGTCCTGGGGCTCAGGCTTTGCCAGCATACTTGCTTCTAAGTTGTAAATAATTATCATTCAAACTGGGGAAGAAGTTGAGCCCTAAAGTTTTGGAAAATCCTGAGATGAACTAGAGATCAGGTAAATTTTTAAAATAGTTGACCGTATTTAAAATGTTGACTATATAGTACAAAACTCCTTAAGGAAAAAAAAATTTAAGTTCACCTACTAAATTCTTTAAAGTTCTTTTTGCTGCAAGAAAAAAATTGTCAAAATAAGTTTAGCTCCATTAGACCAATTGCAGATTCTCTTCCTGTCACCTTAGAATCCATTCAGAGATAAATTTACATGTGAGTGGATGTGTGTATATATTACATATCTAGCAAGTAATGTTGCTGCTTTTTGACACTTCTTCAACTCTTAGTAAATAACTAAGTAGCGAGAGGAGTTAGAAAACAAAAGCAATCCCCAAACGGAAGGTGGAGGCAGATGAAAACTTTAAAAAGTTGCTCAAAAGACTATTTTGGGTCAATGCAAGAGGAAACTTGGGATAATACTTTCTTAAAAAAGAAAAAAATAAAAGGAAGCAGAGCATGCAACTTCAGGGCTCAACTTGTGCCTAATCTCTTTGTGTGGGACTTTTTCATTCCAACACGTACCTCCCAGGACAAGCACAACAGCAATCTCTAAATCATGTTCATCTTTGGGGGATAATATGTAATAAACATAGCTTTCCTTAAGGAGACATGTGGGTCAGGGCAAAACACAGTGTGTATCTCCCATCCTGCAGATCCAGAATGTTTATACAGATAATATCTGGTGGAAATGAGCACTGACAGCCACCTTGCCAGGGGAAAGAAAGGATGCAGATGTAACCAAGGAACATGTGGCTTAGGAAATGTGGAAGGAGTAAAGGGACCCTCTACAACTGCCTGCAAACTGTAGACTTTATGTGTGGCTCCTTCTCTTTTTCACTGGGTGATAAGTACCACCTCCTTTGTCCACTATCATTAGCTTACTGAGAAAATTCTGGTGCCTAGTCCTCACAGCATCAGTCTATGAATCCACCAAATACCAAGTACCTATAATAGCAACAGCAGAAACTATTTTTGTGACAAATATGGCATGGGAAGGACCCCTCAGGTTTCTCTTCCTATTCCATTCTTACATCTTTGAGTGACAAAATCTATTAGAATCTGACAGATGCACATGGAGTAGACAACGTTGTCTTTGAAAAAAGAGTATTTAAATAACTAGAATAATAACCCTTTGTAGATTGCTTTACCTTCTTTTTATCCTTTTAAATGCACTTCCAAGTATTCAGAGTCAAAAGAAGGGAATATTATTACTACTGTGCTCTACCTTAGAGGAAAGAAAAAGTACTGATAGTAACCGCCATTCCCAGCCACTAGGTATTTATAACAGCCCTTCTGTAGTCTTCTGGAAATCCTCTCCGTGTGGCATGTATTTGAAGCTACAAGGTGCAGGCACTGGAGAAAACCCAGCTCTTTTCTTAGTGAAATTACCTGTTATTCTGTAAAAAGAAAGGAGGTGTTTCTCTGAGACCACCATTACACCTGCTATGCTTTACTGAAATTCAAACCACCCTCACCCATCCCACCCCCACCTCTCCAGCCCTCACATCTGGGAGCTGGCTAGTGAAAACAGGATTGGGTTGGGGGTGGAGGAAGGGTTAAAAGAGAACCATCTGGGTTCCTGGGTAAATAATTTCTTCCAGTGTCTATGGTTTTCTGTGTATAATTGAATTTGGGTCTAACTATATGGTAAAAGTATCCAAACATTTGTGCTTTAATTGACACACACCAAAAAAAAAAAAAAAAAAAAAAATTTAAGCTACTTGGCAAGGCATTTTGTTTTTAACATTAGTGCAATGCAGCCTAACAGTGTTCTTACTGTAGTCCTGCCCAAAAGTGATCACTTTTCTGTACTTTTCCTATGACAAATTTATTTTCCCTATATGCTTTTGTTGGCTAGCAGCTCTGGCATGACTGGACTGACAATGAGCCAGAAGATGTAAGTTTGGGGAAAATGCACGGCTCTCAAGGCTTGGCACTTGGTAGATAAGTGCGTTCTAGCAGAGCCTTCTGTGTTGTCCTCATCAGTTCACCAAGGGCAACACAGACACCAGATGGAAAAGGATTCTTGTCCCACAATCTTAGGGACAAGAATCCAGTAAAAAAAAAAAAAAAAAGCTTTTCAATGTTAAACAATTTCTAGAGCCTCCATTAGCTTTATTAACTAAGCAATAGGTCATGTTATTGGTTTTACTGGGTTCACAAAATTGCTGTCCTATGCAAGAGTTGATAAAGATTCCCTCTGATGGTTTGTCTTTTTCCCATGAACTAGGAGGGGAGGCAATCAACTCAGAGTGAGGATGGAAGTGGCAAGGGTTGAAAGAGATTACCCTAAACTGTGGATCATAAAGGTATTTTAACAGCAAATTCTTCAAAGAGGAATGTATATATTATCTGTAGTGGCAACCTGATTAGGTAGGGTATTAGCATTTGAAATTCACCTTTTAATCAAATACTCTAGCATTTAATTATAAGCAATGCATAAAAGATCTAAGTACTACATAATCAATGATATCAAGATATGTTAAGCATATTCGTAGAAAAGAGATTCCCAGATTTCCAGTACAAATACAAAAAAGTGTGCACGGGCAAGCACACATATACCCATGAAATCGTTTTTTGGTTTTGTTTGTTTTTATTCCCATTCTAACAAAAAGTTGTCTTCATCAGAATCCAAGTAGTTTCAAACAACAAGTGAATGTGTCTGACATCTGGCATGTAATTAAGCCTATCACTGAACCAATAAGGAAGACAAGAACTTATAAAACTTCTCTGGACCACAACTGTCTGAAAACTGCTAAACCCTAGAAGTTCTTCCCAAAAAGGCATAAATACACACCAAATGTTATAAAAAAATTCAGAGTTCATAGACTTCCATAAAACATAGCATCATTTAGCTATTTTTGACGGTGTAGTAAACCAACCCAAATGCGATAGCTTAAAACAACACAATTCACTTGAAAATTCTTTGACAGTGATTTAGGCTGGACTCAGCTGAGTGGTTCTTCTGGTCCTATCTAGATTCCCTCCCTGCCTCTCTGGCAGGTCTTAGGTCAATTATGGGTTTTGCTTATGCTTCCAGGTGCTGGTTCCTAGAGGCAAGGGCACAGATCCATGTGGTTTATCATCCTCAAGCGAGTTGCCTGGACTTATTCTCATAGTGACAGGTGTCCATGAGAGAGCTGAAATGCCTCTTAAAGGTTCATTTCATAATCGGTGCTACTGGTTCATTCTTTGGACCAAAGTAAGTCAACGGGTCAGCCCAGATTCAAGGGGCTGGGAAATTGACTCTATCTTTTGATGTAAGATGTTATAAAATCACATTGCAAAGTGTTTAATTATACAGATAGAGAAGTGGGACCAATTTTTCAACCAATTTACCATACCTATCATGAATGTAGGTTACTAATTTTCTGCAGCAAAAAATGAAGTAATAGGGGTTAAAAGAAAAAGCAGGAGCTTATTTTTACTATGATACACAGGGTAGAAAGTAATAACTATTGGACATTCCAGAAAGTGACCTCATGTGAAATACAGAGCCAAGAGAATATCTTTTCTCTTAGTGGCAAGCAAGAAACCATCAATGCTTTTCTTTTCTGAAAGATATTATGTTAGAACATAGGGACTTCCCATTGTGGCTCAGCAGTCAACAAACCCAACTAGAAACCATAAGGTTGTGGGTTCAATTCCTGGCTTTGCTCAGTGGGTTAAGGATCTGGCGTTGCTGTGAGCTGTGGTGTAGCTTGCAGACGAGGCTCGGATCCAGCATTGCTGTGGCCATGATGTACGCCTGCGGCTACAGCTCCAATTCAACCCCTAGCCTGGGAACCTCCATATGCCACAGGTGTGGCCCTAAAAAAAAAAAAAAAAAAAAAAAAAAGAAAAAGAAAGAAAGAAAATAAATGTGTTCCACATAGCTTAAAGTTTTCACTTTGGTATTACAACAGACTACCATGGATTTCACATATATTTAGTGAGGTGAATGTTAGCAATATTAATGGATTAGATGAGGAAAGTGACATTGGATATGACAATGTCTGTGTCAGTTTTTATACTCAGTTCTACTGAAGTGGTCTAAGAATTCATGTTTTTCCATGGGTGTCCTTTCTTGGGGATCCTATGGTAAATAACAATATCCTTTACCACTAAACCAGAATCCTTGAAAGCAGAATTTCCATAAAGCACAGAAAAACTTTAGGGCAATGAAAATTCCAAACAAGAAATACTGAACTCATAATGTACTCTGTGTGATTATTGATCCAGTGATTTCTGTAGCATCATCAAAAATCAGCTGCCAATATGTTGAGTGTGATCATATTCCTATTCTCTGAAAAGAAGAGCAATAAAAAAATAAATAAATAAATAACTGACTATAGGAAATCCAGTATATAAATGGCAATAATTGATTGAATTTAGCAAAACGTAAGCCCTTTATTCAGATGCATTTAATTTACATCAGACTTTGCCATTACCAAAGACTATGTATACCTACTTAGAAAAGCTCTTCTTTGATACTCCAGTGCTCTAATTCTTCTTACATTTTTTTTCTAAATTATAAGAGAATTGGTATTATGGCAGAATCCACTTGGATGAATCTTCAATCTAATTCCAACTCCCTCTCTATAAATATTTATCAGTTTCCTGCTGCTATAGGAACAAATTACCACAAATGTAGTGGTTTAAAACAACACAGATGTACTATTTTACAGTTCTAAAGGTCAGACATCTGAAATGAGTCTCCCTGGATGCTGACAGGCTCCAATTCTTTCTGGAGGTTCCAAGCGAGATTTCCTTGCCTTTTTGAGCTTCTAGAAGCTGCCTACATTCCTTGGTTTGTGGCCTCCTTCCATCTTCAAATCCAGCAAAGGCTGTTTGAGTTTTTCTCATATCCCACTACTCTGACTTCTACCTCTCACTTGCACCCTTAAGAACCCTTGGGATTATATCAAAACCACCTATTTTATCAGCTTAATAGGAAACTTGAATCTCTCTTCTACCTCAATTCCTCTCTGCCATGTAACATAACATATTCACAGGTTCTAGACATTAGGGTATGGACATATTTGGGGGCCATAATTCTGCCTACCATGCAACCAAGGCTATCCTACTTTTTTCTCAGACTGCCTTAGATACTAATGCCTAATCGTATGAGCCAGCTTTTCCCGAGAGAAGCTTTGCAGCACATGTTTTGATTTCAAGGAGAGGTTTGGTTTTGTTTAGTTTTAGCCACACCTACAGCATTCAGAAGTTCCTAAGGCAAGGATCAAACCCACATCACAGCAGCAACCTGAGCTGTAGCAGTGACAACACCAGATCCTTAGCCCACTGAGCCAACAAGGAATCTAAAGAGAGTTTCTTTATGACAGCAAATTGCATCTTCCCAATGAGAATTCTAGAAATGCCAACTATCACTGAAATATCAATCATCATTGAAAGGCAAAAGATACCGTGGTTTTTCCACTTTAAGAAGTGTTATTTGAAAGAATATAGTTGGAACATGTTACATATTATTGATAAATTGTACCCAGAGTCAAGTCACTTGCATCATGCTTGATTACTGATAGATACCTCAATTTACTACAAACCCTTTGCAGGTCCGCCACTTGTTTTTGATGCCTTTCCTTATCTGCAAAGTGCAAGATAACAATTGCTGCCTATTTTGAAGTAGTGATCAATGTCTTGGTTTAATTTTTTCAAATTACTAAATAAATATGGCAAGATTTTTCTTTTCTCTCAACACATAATAAAGTGGTACAAAAGTAATTCTGTCCAATCTGCAAGCAAACATGAAGATTAGTTATCATCTGTGATCTAATCCTTTAGCCTCTTAGAGAACAGCAAGCATGGCCTAATCCAGTATTTAACAAGATGTGGTATGATAAAGGCAGGTGTTCTAAAGCCAGAGATAAAGAACGAATCAGAAAATAAGAAATGAGAAAAGAAAAAAGACATAGGAAGAAAAGAGAGCATAGCTGTTATGCATAAACAAGAGAGAACATTAATTTCCTTGGGATTTAAGCAAAGGTTATATAGTACTATTTTTTTCACTAGGTGTGACTTAATTTAAAATATTGGTATAAAATACCCTAATATGGCATTATGGTATTATTCTTGTAGGGAAATAGAATAAATTTAAGCCAACTTGAAAGTAAGGTCATTAGTTCAGGCAACAGTGTTTTTGCTGATATTCCATTAGAAAAATTATCTATGTCTCCATTAAGAAAAGTTCACTGAAAAATGATGTGTTAATTTTTAGATATTCCCATTACCAGTAGAAACTTGGGAGGAAAAAAACAAATAGTCATGAGCTGTGGGCACTAACTATGTTTATATAAATCATGGGTGGTTTCTATTCAGTATCTCCTCCTCAATTTAGTCCTGATCAAAGAGAACTTTCCAAGTAGACTGAATCATTTGAGTTTCCCCAATTACACCTTCTTTCATTCTACTCCTTAACATGGAATATCTTTCCCACTTTTTCCCCAGAATAATTCCTACCTCACTTTTAATTCTGAATTTAGACATCATTCTATCCGAGAAGCACTCCCTGGCACCATCTCTCCTATAATGCTGTGCTCCCTTCTACGACTATATCTGAAACATTATAGTATAAATAACTATTAACTTGTCTTCCTCCACCTCACTCCCCAAATCAGCCTTTCTCCTATTTGAAGGCAAGGTCCCTACTGTTTTCATCACTATGTTCTTAAGGTTTGACACATAGTGAGTAATCAAGAATTGTTAGTTAACTAAACAGGTCAATGGACAATACATAAATGAAGGAAAAATGGTAAGGCGTCTGGAACAAAAGAGACATGGAGTAAATAGATAGGGAGTAAGGAGAGGTATGGAGTAAGTAGAGATGTAATCTCTCCTGATTTTGATAAGGCATTTTGATTGTATCATAAGGCAAAGTTAAAGACATTTAGAAAAGTAGGTTTGGGGCCATGTGTATATTAAAGAAGTGAATGACTGACTGGGGTTGCATTCAAAGGGCAATTACTAGTGACATATTATCAATTTGGAGAATACCTCCAAGTTGTGTTTCACAGGAATTTGCCCTACATTTCTTATCTTTACTAGCATTCAGAATAAAGGGATTGAAAACATGCAGTTGTCTGTGTTCTGTTAAAAATAAATTTCAAATGGCTTTGATGAAATGGGTAAATTTCTTATAAAATGAGGTAAAAATGAAGACAAAAATGTGTATACATAGAAAGCAAAATGAATCATTCATATGCAGAATAAAGTACAGCTGACAGGTAAACCCTAAGTACAAAAAAAAGACAAAAAAAAAAAAACGCAACTGAGAGATAAGGGTCAAAACTAGATTTGAGTGTGGGTGGAATGAGTTGGCAATATAATGCCATGAGCCCGTTGTTCTCAACCAGGGGTGATTTTACCACACATGGCACATTTGGTAATTTGTGTGAGGACATTTTTGATTGTCAGGACTGGGGAGAGTGCTACTGGCATCTAGTGGATAGAAGCCAGGTATACTACTCTACAGCCTATGCATAGCAGAAGCTCCCTATAGCAAAGAATTAACTGCTCCAAATTTTCAGTGGTGCTGCAACTGAAAAACAAACAAATGACAAAATTGTGTGATACAACAATGTATTCAAATGAATAACAATAGGCATTTAAATTTTCCCCTCAACAATATTCTGTAAAAAATCCTTATTAGAATGTTGAGTTCTATTTAGAAAATTATCCTTTAGAAAGTATAGGTTTTGAATGATGGGAAATGAACAGTATTAGAATTGCCCAAGCCTTGCTCTTCTGCTTATGGAAGAAACATTATGCTACTATTCTTGTCTCCTACCTATTAGAGTATCTGGAAATAATTCATGCCTGTTTTTTGAAGCTGAGTTTTGTGTCTTGGGTTAGCATCAAGAAAATCTAAGATTCCTGGATTTTAAAATGCCCATAAATACACTGTCTGATAAACACACTGAAAAAGAAAGCTGAAAAAAGTTTAAGTTGAATGTTCTGGAGAATTAAGCCAGTTCTCAATTATGTGCTAAAAGAAAACACATAGAAAAATATCAAATATACTGAAAATACAAATACCACAAAAGTTGAAATGGAGGAGCCAAAAATCTTACATTACCAACATCAAACTATCCCAAAGGCTTAACATGTTTTAATAATATGCATTTTATAGTTAGAAATGTGGTAAAAATGAAGAAGAAGGGATTCCAAAGCAAAATAAACACATTTTCGGATCACTTTAGAGTAGACAACGGTTAGAAAAGGGATAAGGTGCTGGAAATGAAGTTAAAAGTGATCATTTTAAAAAGTGGGAAATGACAAGCAAGTTTTTGTGGTGAGAAGAGTTTATTTTCGTGAAGCCACATTGAATAAAATGACACAGTGGAACCGTTTTGTGTGGTCCTGTTCATATTTCCGTTGGATAGGCACTGTGCTGATTCTACCATATGCTTTGCAGCCAAATATGACAAAATGTGACTTTAAGCAAAAATATGTATAAAATATTGTTTATTATTTAAATTCCAAAACAAGTATTACATTCAGAATAAGAACCACACACTAGTTAAGCATTATAAAACACCTTAAGAA
The DNA here is from genome assembly GCF_054392235.1 of Sus scrofa. Classification (NCBI taxonomy): domain Eukaryota; kingdom Metazoa; phylum Chordata; class Mammalia; order Artiodactyla; family Suidae; genus Sus; species Sus scrofa. Next base: position 89,935,047 of record NC_139390.1, on the reverse strand, counting down.
TGTATGGCTATAGCTTCAGTCTAAACATTTTCTAAATTTTCTTTGAAGGAGAAAGTTGAATTTATAATAGTATTTAACTCATTAACCTGCTCCATCGTCACAAATGCACTAAATTCTACTTTGATACTATTTCAACAACTAAAAGGGAATAACTTGTGTTATTGTAATGTAATGCAAGTTGGAAATGGAGAAAAATGAAAGGCTTTAGGTAAGTCTTTTTGCCTCATAGCCAGTAGTTTCAACTTCTTTCCCAACAAAATCTTTTACCAGAAATACCAGCACAAAATTAAGAATCTTCCTTAGAGCTTCTTTACCTAGGCATGGAGCAAGTGTCAGCTCTTGAATAATTTGGAATTAACCACAGTCAGCATTTTCTAAATCAATGCCTTTCTCAATTCTGAAAAATTCTCTGTTTTCATCTCTTCATATATGGGAATTGCTAGTTCTCTCTATCCCTCTGTTATCTTCTGGAGTCCCTCATGAAGCAAATGTTAAATCTCCTCATTTTAACTTTTAAATTAAATTTTAAGTTAAATTAATGTTTTAAATTCTCTTTCTTACTCTTTCCTTATCTTTTCCCTCCTTTTCCCCATCTGTGCTACATTATTGTTACCTTCTCAGATCAATCTTTTAGTTCACCAGTTCTTTCTTCCGTTGTGTCTAACATAGAGTTTAACCTGTCCATTGCTTTTTGTATTTCCAATGACTATATTTTTCACTTCTAGCTCTTCAATTATTTTTCAAATCTACCCTTTCTTTATTGATGTTATTTTTTAAAACTTTTAAATTCCTTCTTTTATGTCCTTAATTATTTAATTTTTAAAAAAATATTAATTGATGATTCTTTTTGAATTTCCCTAGCATTTAAATCATGGAAGAACAAAATTCTAGACAATGGATGGATTGTACTGATGTGGGACATTGTTCCCTTGCTTCAAATACAAACCTATGTTGAATAAAATAGTACAATCAAACAAAATTAAATAGCAGAGTTATAAATTTAAAAAAGAAAAAGACACAAGTGCTAGAAATGAAGAAGCACTTGAAGAGTGGTGTTATGGGTTGAATTGTGTCCTCCCCCAAATGCATACATTGAAGTCCTAACCCATAGTACCTTAGAATGAGATTTTATTTGGAAATAGTTTCATTAAAAATGTAATGGTTTAAGTTGTGATAATGTTGTAACTGGAGTAGAGTAAGTCCCTAATGTAATATGACTGTCATTGTTATAAGAAGAAGTTTGGACACAGACACATATATGTAGAGAAACATCATGTGAAGAAGAAGGCACAGACTGGGGTGATACTCTACACACGAACGAACACTAAAGACTGTTAGCAGCACCAGAAGCTGGGTGAGAGGCATGAAATAAATTTTTCTATCTAGCTATCAGAGCAACCAGCTCTGCTGACAACTTGATCTCAGGCTCCTAACTTCCAGAACTGTGAGACAATAAATGTTTGTTGTTTAAGCCACTCAGCCTGTGGCACCTTGTTATAGCAGTCCTATCAAACTAATACAAGTGGTAAGCTGAAGCCAAAAACATGGAGCTCACTGGGTAATTAGGACCAGTGATGGGCCTTCCTGTCTACTACCTGGAGTTTCAAGCCGGGGAAAGAAAGGAAATTCAAAGATAGACCTTTATGCAGGGAGATAAAACTGAGCTACATGCATAAGGTCAGGGATCCGAGAGTGTTCCTTTTAAGTAAATAAAGACTAGAGAAATTCTACTTAGCTAGAGAAATTAAAAAGCATATCTTCCTAGAGCCCTGGGCAGAAAAAGAGTCTAGGTATAAGATCTTATCATCTATGAACAGAGATAATCTTAATTCTTCCTGTCATATTTGGATGCATTTTATTTCTTTTTCTTGACTAATTGCTCTGGCTAGAACTTTCATTACTATGTTAAAGAGAAGTGGCAAACCAAGCATACTTGATTTTTTCTTGATCTTCCACTGCTGAGAATGATGTTTGCTGTGGGTTTTTCATATATTATTTTTATTTTGTTCTGGGGTAGTTTCCTTATGTTCCTAGTTTGTCGAGTGGTTTAAAAGGGTGTTGGATCCTGTGAAATTCTTCTTCTGCACTGAGATAATCATATGGATTTTTTTCCTTCACTCTGTTAATGTGGCATATTATGTTGATTGCCTTTCATATGTTAAATCATCTTTGCATCACAGAAATAATCCCACTTGGTGATGGAATTATTTTTTAATAATATATTAATTTTTTTAATATACTGTTGAATTCAGGAGTTCCCGTTGCGGCACAGTGATTAACAAATCCGACTAGGAACCGTGAGGTTGCAGGTTCGATCCCTGCCCTTGCTCAGTGGGTTAAGGATCTGGCGTTGCCGTGAGCTGTGGTCTAGGTCGCAGATGCGGCTCGGATCCCGTGTTGCTGTGGCTCTGGCATAGGCTGGTGGCTACAGCTCCTGTTAGACCCCTAGCCTGGGAACCTCCATATGCCATGGCAGCAGCCCAAGAAATGGCAAAAAAGACCAAAAAAAAAATACTGTTGAATTCAGATTATTAGTATTTTGTTAACAATTTTTGTATCAATGTTCCTAAGATATTGGTCTACATGGTTTTTTTTTTAATGGCTGCACCTGCAGCATATGTAAGTTCCCAGCCTAGGAGTTGAATCAGAGCTGCAGCTGCAAGCCTATGCCACAGCCACAGCAACACAAGATCCAAGCCATATCTGCAATCTATACCACAGCTTGTGGCAATGCTGGATCCTTAACCCACTGAGTGAGGCCAGGGACTGAACCTGCATCTTCATAGACAGTGTCAGGTTCTTAAGTCATTGAGCCACAGTAGGAACCCTTACAATTTTTCGTATCCTATAAATATTGGTAAGACATTTATCTCTGTCTTAGTCTGCTTGGGATGCTGTAACAGAATATCATGGATTGGGTGGCTTAAACAACAAGAATTTATTTTTCTCAGTTTTGAAGACTAGAAGTCAAAGATCAAGTGCCAGCAGAGTTGGTATCTAAGAACTCTCCCCCTGAGTTGCACACTGTTGCTTTCTTACTGGGTACTCACATGAACTCTTCTTGCATACATGGGGGCAGGGTTTGGGGGCGTGGCAGCAGGTGGTGCAGGCAGAGCTCTCTGATGTCTTTTCTTATAAGGACACTAATCCTATGGATCATGGCCCTACCCTTATTACTTCATTTAACCTAAGTTGCTTCTTTAGAGGCTCCACCTCCCAATGCAGCCACACCGGGGTTAGGGCTTCAATGTATGAATTTTGAGGGGACACAAACATTCAGTCCCATAACATTCTGCTGTCTGGCCCCTAAAATTCATTCTCACATGCAAGATACATTCATCACATTTCAACAGCCTCAAAAGTCTTAACTCCAAAGTCTAAAGTCCAAAGCCTCATCTAAAAATTATCTAAATAATATATGGGTGAGACTCAACGTATGATTCATACTGAGGCAAAGTTCCTTTCCTGTAAGCCAGACAAGTTATGTGCTTCCAAAATATAACGGTGAGATAGGCATAGAATAGACATTCCCACTCCAAAAGAGAGAAATTAGAAAAAAATTTAAAAAAGAAGAAGAAAGAAAGAAAGAAAGAAAGAAAGAAAGAAAGAAAGAAAGAAAGAAAGAAAGAAAGAAAGAAAGAAAAGAAAGAAAAGGATGATGGGTCCCAATCAAGTCCAAAATCTAGCAAGACAAATTCCATTAGATTTTAAGGCCCAAGTGGGATCCTATCTTGTTTGATGCTCTGCCTTCTGGACCCACTGTGATGGCTGTCCCACCTTCTGTGCTCATTGGGGAAGTGGCCCCACCTCCACAGTTCCATTGGGCAAGGGGCATGCCCCTGCAGTTCTCCCAGGCGGAATCTTGTCCCCACAGTTCTACTGGCCAGAGGATATCTGGCCTATGAAAACTCAGGCCCTAACCCTGATGATCTCTGAATTGTCTTCGGGATCATTCTTCTGTTTTCTTGAAGAATAGCACATGTTCACAGCCAAATAGCCCTATTGTCCTTTCCTATAGAATCCAAGAAGCCCAATGGCCTTCCTACATTTAGTCCACCTCTGTCCCCTTCAGTTCAAACTGGTAGTATTTCTGCTCCTATAATCCCATAATCTTTCCATTGAGTCATAGTCCAACCACATTCTTATAACATGCTTTCTCATTTTTTGCAATATTAAGAGCCTGAGAATTTTCCAAATCTTTAAGTTCTGGTTCCTTTTTATTTAACAATTCCTTCTTTAATTCATATCTCTCTTCTTGCATTTTATTGTAAGCAGTCAAGAGGCTCTGGTTTCACCTTCAACATTATGCTTAGAAATCTCCTCAGCTAAATATCCAATTTCACTGTTCACAACTTTGATCTTCCACAAAATACCAGAGCACAAGTCAGCCAACTTCTCTCCCACCTTATAACTAGGATTGCCTTTCTTTCCGTTTCCAATAACCTGTTATTGATTTCCATCTGAGACCTCACCAGAATAGCCTTTAGCATCTATATTTCTACCAACATTCTCTTTGTGATTATTTATGTACTCCCTAAGAAGATGGAGGTTTTCTCTCTAGGGCTCCTCTTTGTTTTTAAGATAACCTCACCAGAATCACCTTTAACATCCATATTTCTCATAGTCCTTTCTTGGCAACTGAGGCTTTTTTTTTAGCATGTACTCCCCAAATCCTTTAGCCTCTACCCATTGTCCAGTTCCAATGTCATTTCCACATTTTTAGGTATTAGTTATAGCAGCAACCTACTTCACAGTACCAAAATCTATCTGCTAGGGCTGCTGTAACAAAATAGCACAGACGAGTCAGAAAGAGAAAGACAAACATGATATGATATCACTTACATGTGGAATCTAAAACATGGCACAAATGATCCTATCTATAAAACAAAGACAGATCACAAACAGGGAGAGAAGACTTGTGGTTGTCAGGGGGGAGGAGAGAGGAAGTGGGATGGACCAGGAGCTTGGGGTTGATAGATGCAAACTGTTACATTTGGAATGGATAAACAATGGGGTCCTACTGCTCAGCCCAGGGAACTAGATCCAATATCTTGGGTTAGAACATGATGAAAGATGGTATGAGAAAAAGAATGTATATATATAGATATAAATATATATATATCTATATATATACACATATGACTGGGTCACTATGCTGTACAGGCAGAAATTGACGCAACACCGTAAAATAACTATACCCTAAAAAACAAAACAAAAAAATACTACAGACTGTGCAGTTCAAAAACATAAGTTTATTTTCTCACAGTTCTGGAGGCTGGGAAGATCAGATAAGAGCTCTCTTCCTGGCTTGCAGAAGGTCACCTTCTTGGAGTGTCTTCAAATAGCCTTTCCTTGGTGAGAGGGATGGGGTGGGGAGAAAACTCTCTGCTGTCTCTTATTTTAAGAACACTAATTCCCAGAGCTCCCGTCATAGCATAGTAGTAATTAACCCAACTAGTATCCATGAGGATGCAGGTTCCATCCCTGGGCTCCTCAGGATTAAGGATCTGGTGTTGCTCAGAGCTGTGGTTTAGGCTGCAGACATCAGATCCGCCGTTGTTGTGGCTCTGGTACCCCTGGCCTGGAAACTTCTAAATGCCACAGGTGTGGCCCTAAAAAAAAAAAAAAAAAAAAAAAAAAAAGACATTGATCCCATCAGATCAAGGCCCTACACTTCCTAACTCATTTAAATTTAATTACTTCCTAAGGGTCTCATCTCCAAATACAGGCAGGTGAGGGTTAGATTTTTAACATATGAATTCGACAGGGGCAAAAATATTCAGTCTATAATAATCTCTGTACTTTCTAATTTCTCCTGTGATATTTTTCTTTCATCCATTAGTTGTTTAATTTCCACAACTTTGTGAAATTTCCACTTTTTCTTCTGTTATTGATTTCTAACTTCAATCTGCTGTGGCTAGAGAAGATTGTTTTTTTTGTTTTTTTGTTTTTGTTTTTGTTTTTTGTCCTTTTGCCATTTCTTGGGCCGCTCCCGTGGCATATGGAGGTTCCCAGGCTAGGGGTCGAATCGGAGCTGTAGCCGCCAGCCTACGCCAGAGCCACAGCAAAGCGGGATCCGAGCCACATCTGCAACCTACACCACAGCTCACGGCAACGCCGGATCCTTAACCCACTGAGCAAGGCCAGGGATCAAACCCGCAACCTCGTGGTTCCTAGTCAAATTCGTTAACCACTGCGCCATGACGGGAACTCCTAGAGAGGATACTTTGTATGATATCTATATCTTTAGATCTATTGAAATTTCATTTGTGACCTAACATACATCTGTCCTAGAAAATATTAATTCCACGTTCACTTGAGAAGAATACGGGTTTTGTTGTTCGAGGTCACATATCAGATCTATTAGATCTAGTTGGTTTATTGTATTTGTTCAGTCCTTTAAGTTCTGTCCACTTTTCTTCAATCTTATTTTTTTTCTCTTCTTCAGACATCGTCATTTCAATTGTCCTATCTTCAAGTTTGCTGACTCTTTCTCTGCCTGTTCAAATATGCCTTTGAATCCCTCCAATGAAGTTTTCATTTCAGTTATTGTAACTTTCACTCCTAGAATTTCTTTTTGGCATCTTTTAAAAATTTCTACTCTCTCTTGACATTTACATTATGTTTATATAGTTTTTATGATTGTTTCACATTTTCCTTTAGTTCTTTGAGCATTTTTACAACGGTTGTTTTAAAATCTTTATCTAGTAGGTCTGCCTTCTTGTGTTTCTCAAGGATAGATTCTGTTTGTTTATTTCTTTCCTTTGAGTGGGCAATACTTCCTATTTCTTGGTATTCCTTGACATATTCTTCTGTTGAAAAACTGGATGTTTCAATGTAATAATATAGTATCTCTTGAAATCAGATTCTCCTTTTTTTTAAGGGTTTCCTGATTTTTGTTTTTGTTTTGATTGTTATAGGTTATCTACTTGCTGCGAATCTGCTTAAGGTATAAATTTAAGGGGGTCTTTTCTGAGTCTGTGCCTTTTCTTTTGTGCATGTGAAATAACTTTCTAATTTCCTCTGGATATGCAGCTGCTTTTGAATATTCTAATGTTCAATGTCTGACTTCCAAAAGGGGAAAAAGAGAAAAATGAAGGAGGATAGAAAAAGGTGGGGAGGGGCGCCAACTCATTATATCCCCTGGAAGTCACTTGAACAAGAAGGGAACAGGCTTGCAACAATGGAGGAGGTGGGCAATGCAAATAATAGCTGGCCACCTCTGTGTCTGCACTTCCAAAATCAGAAGATAGATTTCAATATTTAGAGGCCAGAGTCCTTAATGCATACTCTGGCTTCTGCAAACTACATGCAAGCTGCTCCAAGAACAAGTGCACAGCAGTCTGCCTTGCCTGGGGAGTGGGAGATGGGGGGAGCTGTAACTGTGCTAAGAATTGAAACTGATTAAAATTACCAATCAGCCTTTACCATCAAGCATTTCCTGGAAGCTACAAGCCTTCAATAGACTCCAGATTCCAAAATAGTTACATCTGCCAGGGCAATTTGTTGTCTGGGTGAGAGGACAGATTTCTCATGCTTCCCACTCTGCCACCTTCCCAAGTCCCTCCTCTCCAGTTAAATTTTTTGGGCACACCCACGGCACATAAAAGTTCCTGAGCCAGGAATTGCACCCATGCCACAGCAGTGACAATGCTGGATCCTTAACCTGCTGTGCCACAAGGGAACAGCCCAGTTAAATATTTTTAAGAAGTACAGAATTTGCAAATATCAACATTGTTGTGAACTAAGGTGTTTTCTTTCTTTTAAAGTAAAAAAAAGAGGAAAAAGAAAGAAAGCTAACATGACCACCTGTTTTTACTTGGAAGAAATTCTAGAGTGCAAATGCATTTATATGGAATACTGCTTCATGACATCATCAAAAAACCGTGGCCTGACTTCACATGATTCCTATAAACATACAAATATTATTCCTAATGATGCCAATGTTTTTTTGATTCAGAATGTGGAGCGAAAGGGGAGAGAAATGAGATCTTTAAGAGAAACTTACATGCTTGTGAAATCTGGACTCTGAGACACTAAAGTTCATGCTATATCTTGGAACACAAATGGAGTGTAATTTATTCATTCACTCCTTTATTCATTCATTCAACAAATATTTATTGTGTACCACCATGTCTCAATCACTGTCCTAGACATTACATATACAACAGTGAATGAAAAAACCAAACTCTCTTTCTCATAGATTTTACATTCTGACAGACACAAAAACTGTACACACAACAAATCAATTATACACTATTTTCAAAGGCAGTGCTCTAGAGAAAATATAAAGCAGGAAAAGGGAATGAAGAGTGTCAGGATGGGGGAAAGGCTGCTATTTATTTGGTAGTTTTTAGGGAAGCTCTCACTGTAGTAAATAATCTAATATATTTGAATCACAGTTAATTCAGTCAGAAGTCAAACCTTCCTTTCAGTCAGTTAACATGCAATACCCAAATTAGCCTAACTTTCTCCACCTGGAGATTCTTTTGATCTTTTTTCCTTATTAAATTAAAGTGTACCAAAATGCTGTGCTTGTTGCTTAGTGGGTCAGGCAGTGCGATGTACAAAAACCTGAATAAATACCCCTTCACCCCCACCCCAGAGGTGTACGCAATTATTAGAGCGATTCTTTAAAGAGTTGTTAAAATGCCAAAACAGCGCCACAGAAAACACGTCAAATAAAGATTTAAGTTTTCTTTATTAAAAAAAAAAGTGTTTAACGAGGGTTTATGGGGTTTTATAAAAACACCTTAACACCTTACAGACCTAAGGGGGAAAAAGCTCTATTTAAGTATAATGCACGAATAGCGGACCACCCAATGCTGATGACGAGAAGCCTCAAACAGGCCCATCCTTGGGAGCCTATATGGAGACCCTAATTTTATGGTCATTTTAATTGTATTTGGGTTATTACCTCATGCTCCAGCAAACACCTACAGTATTTAATAAAAATGAGCGCAGAACACTGTTCTAGTTAAAGTATGTATTAACCAAAATCATAAATTAAGTATGCTTCACCATAAATTAACTGGGTGTTTAGTGTTTCTTCGCCTTTAAGTTATATTTATTTTTCTTATAACATGGTATGTACCAAGTCAATGTTAACTGATTTAGCATATAGACACACTCTCCTATCTCTAGCTCATTCACACACAGACACACTTGCCTGCCTATTATAAAGAGATAAATACAGTTAATCAACCCTCCAGAGAGTCAAAAGAATGACTATAAAAATCATTGGGGGAAAAATGTCAATAAAAAATTTTTAAATAAAAAGTTTTTTAAATCACTGGAGCTGAAAAGCAAACAAATCTTTTCTTTTAAGAAAAGGGGCGGCTCCGATTAGACCCCTAGCCTGGGAACTTCCATATGCCACGGGAGCGGCCCAAGAAATGCCAAAAGACCCTCCCCCAAAAAAAAGAAAAAGAAAAAATAAAGGGGGAGAAGTTTCATTTTGTATTTGTCTAGAGTCTAGCTGTAGTGCTACTATTTATATCAAAGTTGATTCAGATACAAAAAGTTGTGGTATTCCTCTACAGAACAAAAGAAAACATCTTGAAAAACTAAACTCCTTCATGTTATATTTGTCTAGTCTAGAAAGTGGATTCTTAATGTTTTGCCTCAGTGCTCCACGGGGGAGGGGGAAGGGGAAATATGAAGACAGTATACAGAATTTAGAATTGATATTCTTTACTGCCAACATTGTCTGACTAGATATTCCAGCATAACTCCCTTAATTACCAATTTGTGGCTTCTTCTATTTCCTTACCTGGTATTCCATAACCCATTAAATTTAAATCTGCACTCCTGCCCCTGCATCTTGTGAAGGAGTTCTTTTTTTTTTTTTTTCCTTTCTGTTTGTTTTCTTTTCCAGCTGCTCCTAGGGCATATGGAAGTCCCCAGGCCAGGGATTAAATTCAAGCTGGAGCTGTGACCTATGCCACAGCTGGAGCAATGCCACATCCTTAACCCACAGTGCCACAGTGGGAACTCCCAAAGTTTCCATTTTTGCTGTTGTTGTTAGGCTGCACCTGCAGCATGTGGAAGTTCTGGGGCCCACACTGCAGGAGTTCTTATTTAAGTTCTCATAAATCTCCTTTTTTTTTTCTTTCTTTCTTTCTTTTTTGGCCAACCTGTGGCATACGGCGTTCCTGCGCCAGGGATCAGATTTGAGCTGCAATTGCAGCCTATGATGCAGCTGCAGCAACGCCAGATCCTTTAACCCACTGTGCCAGTTTGGTGATCAAACCTGTGTCCTGATGCTGCAGAGATGCTGCTTATCCCATTGAACCACAGCAGTAACTCCCCCCCAAAATCTCCTAATTGCCCAATTTGCTAATCTCTTTTCTGTCCCAGTTGATTTGACTGCTCTGTAACTTCTACCTTATAGAGCACTTCTTCTTCCACGAAACCCTCTCTAACTTGGGTTTCCATACCATTACCATCCTGGAGACCAACTTACAGCCTTAGAGCCCCTTCTCAGTCTCCTCCTCTGGTTTTTTTTTCTCTGAGCATCTTTTAATTACCAATGATCCTATAACATCCTGGACATTCTTCTCTTTTCACTCTGAAAACACTCCCTGAGTGATTCTATCAGTTTCTGTCTACTGACTATATGGTTACAATTCAAATTGAATATGTGATGTCCCCCTCCTCCAAAAAAAATTTGTTTCTCCTCCAGTGTTCCTAGTCTCAGTAAGGACAAAGATCACCTACCAGGTGCTGGCGCAAGAAACCTGGATGTCCAAATTCTCTCTTTCCTCTACCCACCATGCTGGATTACCAGATTTAGCAATTAAAAATACAGGACCCTCAATTAAATTTTAAGTTCAACAAAAATGAATAACTTCGTATATTAATACTTCCCAAATATTGAAATGTAACTCTATTTTATTTGGCAATCCCAGCCCTACATTTAATCAAACATCAAGCTCAAATCTTTTCATGTTCCTTTATTTCCCACTGTGTTCATTCTAGACCTGACCACCATTGTCTCTTGCTTAGATCTTTAAAATAAGCTCTTAAACAGATTTCCTGAGTGCTCCATGACCCCCTAAAATCCACTCTCTACACAGCAGAGTAATCTTTTAAAAGAAATGATTTGTATCATTTCTTCCCCTTAGTACCCCCTCAACAAATTCCTTATTATTAACACCTCAATATTGGTCTCCACCTACCCTTCCAGCCTACTTTTTAGTGCTTCTATTGAGTTTATTGCGTTTTGGCTATAATTATCTTATTTCAATTCTTCAAACTCCCTTTCTGTTTTCACACAGACTATTTCTACTGCTCTAGACTTTACAGACTACTGATACAGAATTTTTTATGTAATTCATTGAGGTGAAATTCCACATAGAATAAAATTAACCGTTTTAAAGTGAACAATTTAGTGGCAGTTAGTACATTCACAGTGTTGTACAGCCCCTATCTCTATATTGTTCTAAGACATTTCCATCATTCCAAAGGAAAACTCTTTCCCCAGTAAGCAGTTTCTCCCTCTTCCCCCATCTTCTCAGGTCCCAGCATCCAACAGACTGCTCTCTCTCTCTGTGGACTTTCATATTCTATACACTTCAAGTAAATGAACCATACAATATGTGGCCTTTCGTGTCCAGCTTCTCTCATTTAACATAATGTTTTAGGGGATCGTTCATGTGGTAGCAAGAATCAGTTCTTCACTCCTTTTTTGTGACTGAATAATATTTTACTGTACGTCTACACCACGATTTATTTGTCTCTTCATTTGTTGATGGACATCTGGGCTATTTCCATCTTTTGGATGTTGTGAATAATGCTCCTATCAACGTACTTGTACATGCACTTGTTTGAATACCTGTTTTTAGTTTCTATCTAGGCATAAAATTGCAATTCATATGTTAACTCTGTAGCTTAACTCTTAACTTTTTGAAGAAAGACTATATGGTTTTCCACAGCAGCAGAATTATTTTGCATTCCTATCAGCAGTGTATGAGTGTTCCAATTTCCCCACATCCTCATCAACAACTGTTATTACATGACATTTTGATTATAGCCATCCTAGTGGATATAAAGTGGTATCTCATGTGGTTTGGATTTACATGTAATGGAATTCAGAAACAAACAAATCAACTTTATTTATCTAAGAAATTTTTATTGCATACCTATTATGGGAATAGGCTCTGTGCCTAGATGCTGGGAACCTAGACGTGAAAAAAGCATCCCTTTCTTAGTCAAAAACTCTTTTGAGGATCTGGAGTTCCCTTCGTGGCACAGCAGAAATGAATCCAACTAGAAACCATGAGGTTGCCGGTTTGATCCCTGGCCTCGCTCAGTGGGTTAAGGATCCAGCATTGCTGTGGCTGTGGTGTAGGCTAGCAGCTATAGCTCCGATTGGACCCCTAGCCTAGGAACCTCCATATGCCAGGGGTATGGCCTTAAAAGCGGGGAAAAAAAACAAAAACTCTTTTGAGGATCTGAATAAAATTATGACTCCTCTCTCTAGGAAAATGTACACACATTAAACATGCCACCATATATGTTCACAACAATATTGTAAGTAATATTATGAAAGCACAAGTCAAGAATGTCTGATCTGGAGGATTTCTCTAAGGAATATAAAATAACTGAAGCCTATAAGAAAATTAAGCTTCTCAATTTTTAAAAAATGCTTTGCTACAATCTATATGTTTAAAAGTAAAGTATTTGGAGTTCCCCTCGTGGCTCAGTGGTTAACGAATCCAACTATAAACCATGAGTTGCAGGTTCGATCCCTGGCCTTTCTCAGTGGGTTAAGGATCTGGAGTTGCCATGAGCTGTGGTGTAGGTCACAGAAGCAGCTCAGATCTGGCATTGCTGTAGCCCTGGCGTAGGCCAGCAGCTATAGCTCCAATCAGACCCCTAGCCTGGAAATTTCCATATGCCGCAGGTGCGGCCCTAGAAAAAGACAAAAATTAAAAAAATAATAATAAAGTATTTAGTATTACTGGAAATAACAACAACAAAAAAGGCTCAAGAGTTGGTAAACAATTGTTACTCTATGAGATGGTACATTCTATTCAAAGAGGGCAGCTTCAGCTAACAGGTGCGCAACCTCAGTGTGGGTGCAGCATTGCGTGCTTTTGCAACTTCTCAAGAAAAGTAATAAATCCAGACTTTATGTGCAGACTTCTGGTTTTTAAATATTGGTGCTATGAAAGAGACTGTGTATTGCCACCTCACCATCCATTTCTCCCCTCCTTTCTTAACTAATAAAATTCCAATTTTATTCTTGCTACAATGTCCCAATTAAAAGATGACATTTCCTAGGCTCATCTGTAGGTGGGGTGGCCAATGAGATGTCAGCAGAGCTGTTAGGTGACTTCTAGAAGACTGAGTCAGTTAGAAGGAATGTTCCTATCGCCCTTCTCCCTTTTCACCTTCTTCTAGCCTGGAATGTGGACCCAACCACAGGAGCTCTAGCAGATGTACTGGACCATGACCTGAGGTCACAGCATGACTCTGAAGATGGGAGCTATGAGTTAGAGATGGTTGAGCACAGACATGCCTTGTACCTAGGTCCTTGATGACGACGGCACTTCCATACCACCCAGACTGCCTACTTCCAAACTTCTTTTAGATAATAGAAAAATTTTAAACTTAACCTTGGCCTTGTTTCATATATCGCTTAGGGGAGGAGCATTTGTTTTATACAGCTAAACCAACTTTAACTATTTATTTCATATTTTCTGTTTAAACACCAAGTGGACCAATAAAAAAATATCTGTTGGGAGTTCCCCTCGTGGCTCAATGGTTAACGAACCCGACTAGGAACCATGAGGTTGTGGGTTCGATCCCTGGCCTTGCTCAGTGGGTTAAGGATCCAGCATTGCCATGAACCGTGGTGTAGGTCGCAGATGCGGCTCAGATCCCACGTTGCTGTGGCTGTGGTGTAGACTGGTGGCTACAGCTCTTATTCGACCCCTAGCCTGGGAACCTCCGTATGCCATGGGAGCGGCCCTAGAAAAGGCAAAAAGACAAAAAAAAAAAAAAAAAAAAAAAATCTGTGGTCTATATCTAGTCTACAAGTCACCTATTTGTGATTCCTTGCTGAGGACACAGAGAGCATATTAGAACTTAATGTTGCAGGTTAGCCACATATGTATCTGAATATGTATGTATACACATATATGTATATTCCCTACTCTGTCCACTGAAAGTCCTTGAAGCAATGACACTACAGTAGTAATGAATGCACCGGGTACCCAGAACTTGGTTTACAAATGCCACAGTCCTATGGCAATAGAAATAATCAGTCCTTTGGGGAAGAAATGGCTGATTCCAGGGCTAGAGCTGGATGAGCTTTCCTGCCAAAAAATAAGGAAGTGCTAACAACAACAAAACAACAACAACAGCGGCAACAATGATGTAGTGAAGTTGGAAGGACACAGAAGCCAACCTGAAGTACCACCTAATGGCCAAATATGGGGACAATCCAATATGGGTAAATTTGAAAAAGAAAAGAAATAATGATAGCAATAGATTATAACCACAGAATAAACATTCATGAGTCCATACTGATATAAATAAAGAAATAAATAAGGAAGAGGAGACAGCTTTTTCTTAAAGCAGAATTACAATTAATAAATATAGAAGGAATAATGGAAAAAATAACATTACCATTTGGCAAATAGCTGAGTTAATAACTCTTAGAGGCTAGAATCATCAATGGATTGAAAAATTAGTGAGCAAAAATATGATAAGAAATAGCATGTTCCATGGTCTCAACATACCTCTCCACAAAATAATACTGATCATAAAGGAGAATGGTACCTTTAAGCATAGAAATCTTACAGATACTTTCTTAACCAAGTGATCAAAATTAGCATCACCTGTAACTAGATGAATTCACATCATGTACCTCCTTATCTGAAAAGGATATTTAATATCACTTTGGCGGTATTCTTGCCATAAATGCACAATTCAACATGCATGTTTCAACATGAGGAAACATCAGACTATTTCAAATTGAAGGTCTACAAAAATAACTGGCCAGAACTCTTCAAAAGTGTCAAGGCTGTGGACAACAAAGAAAATCTGAAGAACTGTCCCAGATTAGTGGAAACGAAAGTGACACATCAATTAAATGCGGTCACTTTAATCCTGGACTGGATTCCTGACCATAAAAAGCCCTTTCATGGGACCAATGGCAAAATTTGAATGAAATCTGTATATTAGTTTATAATACAGTTTCACTGTTAGTTTCCTCATTTTGATTATTGTCCTATGGTTATAACATTAGAGAAGCTGAGGACAGGGCATAAGGAAACTCTACTGCTTTTGTAACTCTTTTGAAAATCTGAAATTATTTCAGAATTAAAAGTTTTAAAAATTAATAGGTGTGATCTTGTGATACAAAAGGATATGTATTTTGGGGGTTTTGCCCCTATATCCCAACTGACAGCTCCTAAAACCTTTCGAGTATCCAAAATAATAAGGGTCTTTGTGCTGGGAGCTCCTGGATGGCTCAGTATATGGGTTGGTTGACTAGGGAACTAGAGGCTTGGAACTTTTAGCCACACCCCCCAGACCTCTTAGGGGGAGAGAAGGACTGGAGGTTGTGTTAACTACTTTTTTTTTTTTTTTTGTCTTTTGTCTTTTGTCTTTTTAGGGCCACACTGCAGCATATGGAGGTTCCCAGGCTAGGGGTCTAATCAGAGCTGTTGCTACTGGCCACAGCCACAGCCACAGCAATGCCAGATCCGAGCCACCTCTACCTCCTACGCCACAGCTCACAGCAATGCTGGATCCTTAACCCACTAATCAAGGCCAGGGATCGAACCCACAACCTCACAGTTCCTAGTCAGATTGTTTCCACTGTGCCAAGATAGGAACTCCCTGTGTTAACTACTAATAGCCAATGATGTAACTACTAAGAGCCATGCCTCCATAATAAAGCCTCCATTAAAAACCCTACCCATAGAGTTTCAGAGAACTTCAGTTTGGTGAACACCTGTAGGTGCAATGAGGGTGGGGCACCTGGAGAGGACAAGGAAGCTCTGTGCCCTTCTCCATACTTTGCCTTGTGCATCTCTTCCATCTGGCTGTTCCTGAGTTGTACCCTTTTATAATAAACTGGTAATCTAGTAAATTAAGCACTTTCCTGAATTCTGTGAGCCGCTCCAGCAAATCATCAAACCTGAGCAAGGAGTCATGGTAACATTACATTTATAGCTGTAAAACCAGGTAAAACAAAGGGCATTGCTCACCACTGAGTTCTAAGTCATTAGCCCCTGCAGTCACAGACTGACAGGAATTCCTGAAGGAATTAAAGATGAAAAACAGGATCAGGCACTCTGCTTTGGAAAAACAGGCCCCTTTGATAGGTCAATGTACATCCCAGGAAGAATTTTAACGGAATCAGATTCCTGCATCTTCTCATACATAGAAAAGCACTAAAATCATTAATTGAGATGTCTGTTCCTTGTGACCAGCAGTAACCTTTTACTGGGATGTATGTTTGACTTTGAGTATTTTCTAGCCAAAGATCAGATATAAGCTGGTTTTCCCCCTATGTTTTTGGAGCAGTTTCCTCAGAGCTACTGAGAGGCTATCTCCTTGGCTACTAGTCCTCAGAAAGACCCTGAATAAAAGTTAAACTCACAACTCTTACGTTGTGTGTTTTTCTTTAAGTCGACATTGCCATTCAGCCAGAGGCACAGGCTAATAACCTGGACTTGTGACTGGTATCTGAAGCAAGGGGCAGTCTTGTGGGCCAGAGTTGTGGGGTCTGCATTAACTCCAATTAGTTAATGGCATAACTGAGTTACAGGACACCCAGGTGGGGGTCCAGAGAGCTGGAGAATTGCTTGGTGTGGAAAACCCACAGATTTGGTGTCAGAGTGTCTGTATGAGCAAAGGAAATAATTTTTCCTTTAGTTAAGTTTAATGGTTATGCTAACATGGTTCTTTATGTCAACACTTCCATTCATTTCTAATACAGTTGGCTATCTATCTCACAGACTATTTCTAGAAAATATGTTTTTCAAATAATTTTTAAGTAGATCACTGACAATGGGGATCTTTGAGTTACTGACCTTATCTGGTGGTGACAACCTCAGACCTAGATATAAAAATATTAGATGTTTTCTGAGGTGGGCAGTGGGATGATACAAGTGGGGTCTAAGGAAAATCTAACACAGTAATGGTGAGTCAGAAAGATTGGAAAGGAGGAGGGTTAGGGTAAAGGAAGAGGCCATGACCTAAATGAGAGGAGATGGGGTTTCGAACTGTGGTTGGCAGCATGGATAGAAGAGAGATATTAAAAAAGTTCACATTTTAAAGTTCAGGCTTTGGCATTTGAAAAACAAGGAAGGAGCCGCAGATGCTAGTTATCATAGAAAACAGTCACATCTTGATAAAAATAAAGAAATTGGGAGGGACATATGATGAACCCAATTTTGGCCATGTTGAACTTTAAGCAGTGACAGAACAGTTGGAGATAGGAGCCTGGAACTCAGAAAAGAGATTCAAGCTGGAAGAACATTTGGGTGTCATCAGCAAAATGTTATTTGCTGAAATCAGTAGAATGTATTCTCCCTTCTATGGTGAAATTGCAACAATGAAAATCAGAGAAACAGGGGCTTCAGAGGGGAAAAAACTAGCCATAGACGCTTCTCATACTTCTAGGCCCAGTTATTAGTGGAGAATGTGATCAGTTTAGTTTAAAAATTACATCAGGCAACATTGGTAACAGTACCTGCCCCTCAATGATCTTCTCTCTCTGAGGATGTCTGACAGCTATACGGATGGGTCCAGGGGCCATGCTGGTACATGACTCTGGACCTTGATCATTTAGCAACCAAAAATATTCTCTTTCTCTCCATGTCGCTCTCTTCCTGGCCCCCCTTTCTCTCACATATGCACATTTAAAACTTCAAATGGAAAGACGTTAGCAACTGGGCATCACATTTATGGTAGAGCCGAGTTCCATTTCTAAGGTTGCTGAAGCTTAATCCCTAAAGGTTTGGCTTTCGATCTCCACAATTCATCAGCCTCTTTCCAGATGCCTTCATTCCTGCTTCTGCTTTAAAGTACTTAGAATCAGTTTCCACTGTGTGAAAAAAGGACTCAAATAATATCACTGTCTTAGTCTGTTCAGGATGCTAGAACAAAATACAGAGACAGGGTAGCTTATAAACAACAGAAGTGTATTTCTCATGGAGCTAGAGGTTGGCAAGGGTAAGATCAAGGTGCCAGCAGATTCTCTGTCTGGTGAAGACCCACTTCCTGGTTCACAGATGGAAGGCTTGGCCCTGACAACCTAGCTGGCTCCCAGAGGCCCTCCTCCAAACACTGTCCCACTGGGGATTCGGTTTCAACGTGAATTTGGTGGGGACATAAATACCACAACAACCACAAATATTAAAGACGGTTCTCTCAGTGCTACTCAAGCATTAGTGTGGCTATGAATTGCCTGGGCATCTTGTTAAATGGAGGTTCATAAGGCCTGGAGTGGAGCCCAGGATTTTGCATTCTTGACCAGCTCCCAGGTGACGCCACTTAGGCCAGTCTGCAGACACACCGGGAGATGCAAGGCATGGAGCAGCACTAACTCGGTCCTCAAGGAACTCGTAGTCTGACAAGGCAGACAAGCCATACTCACATGAAATAAATAATTCAGGGTATCACTATACAGCAGAAAGCACCCTGGAGTGGCTTCAGCCTTGGTTCTGTTTAAACCTGCTGTGTTTAAACTTGCAAATCACTAAATCTAAAGGGACCTCAGTTTTTGCATCTGTAGACAAGAGTGACAGGCTGACTATCATGTCCCTCTTAGCTCTTAAATTCTGTCCATTATCAGGGTTAAAATTAATTATACAAACAGGGAGGAACATTAACTTAGACAACAGTCCATTACATGTGTGTCGTAAGAAAAAAGTTCTTTCTCTCTCTCTCTCTCTCTTTTTTTTTTTTTTTTTTTTTTGCCTTTTAGGGCCACACCTACAGCATATGGAAATTCCCAGGCTAGGGGTCAAATTGGAGCTGAAGCAGCCAGCCCATGTCACGGCCACAGCAACATCAGCTCCAAGCCACGTCTGCAACCTACACCACAGCTCAGGGCAACTCCAGATCCTTAACCACTGAGCAAGGCCAGGGATCAAACCCACATCTTCATGGATACTAGCTGGGTTCGTTCTCACTGAGCCACAACGAGAACTCCCAAGAAAGTTATTTCTAATAAAAAAAAATATACATTTAATCATTTCAAATAAAAAAGAAGAATTTTAAAAATGTACACAAAATATTGGGTGGGAAAAAAACAGCTTAATAAAATAGTATCTACTATATATATATATATATATATATATATATATATATATATTTTTTTTTTTTTTTTAGTCTTTTTAGGTAGCACCCAAGGCACCTGGAGTTTCCCAGGCTAGGGGTCAAATTGGAGCTGTAGCTGCCAGCCTGAGCCACAGCCACAATAATGTGGGATCCGAGCCTATACCACAGCTCATGGCGACGCTGGATCCTTAACCCACTGAGCAAGGCCAGGGTTGGAACCTGCATCCTCATGGATACTAGTCGGGTTTGTTACCGCTGAGCCACAACGGTAACTCCTACAATATTGTTTTAATTTATATACGTGTATGTGTATGTATACCTATATGTACATACACACACACACACACACACACACACACACACACACACACACGTAGAAAAGCCCAGAAGCGTTTGAATTCATTGTTAATTCTAAATTTTCCTCTTTATCCTTTTCTGTATTTTCTCCTATCAATAGGTATATATTTTATAAGAAACCCCAAGTCCATGTCTTGGACAGATAGTGCTCATCCTTGCCTATCTCAGTGTCCCAACCCTACCCAGCTGCTCCCCACCTCAGCCCTGAGCTGGAAATGGCTCGATCAGTCCATATGTTACAAGCTTCCTTCTCATGAGTGAGCAGAATCTGGAAGCAGTTTGTCCAGCGTTCCTGGAGGTGAACTGAGACTCCTGGGAATGAGTTACCATTTGATCTGACTGGCCTTCTGCCCAGCTTCTGGTTTTCACCCTAGCTCCCTGCTGGGATAGGAGCCCAGCCCTGAACCTCAGCCAAAAAAGCTGTAGCCCTGACTCCACTTAATTCTTGCCAGCCCAGGAGACAGACACTGCTAGGGGTACCACCACCACTACCATCCCGACTTCCCCAGCTGCTAGATTGTCCGAATTAGCCCAGGGAGACCTCCCAAGACTGCAGCTCAGATAACAGCTCAGATAACAGCAATTTCTCCCCCAGGCCTGAGATATTAGCCTGCCAAAAGCCTTTTACAAACGACTCCTTTACATTCACAAGTAGGCTAGAAACACGGCAACATTTGCAGCTTAATTCACTGTACTGACCAAATAGCAGCTATAGCTTAAGAGGTGAAATGCACTTGCTAGGCAATCACAGTGCGATCACACACTTTAATATTTATCTATGCTTACATTATGTGATCCTATCACATCTTTGGGACTTGGTTTTCTCATCTGTAAAGTGATTGGACAACCCTTCAATTAGAATTCTACATACATTTCTTTATCAAGCAATTATATTCACTGTTTGGACCCGTTCTGTTTCTCCTGCAGTGTTCATAATGCTAAGTATGACAGCGATCTCATGGTTTTTTACAGTTTTATGGTTATTTTATGGTTTCTACAGTTAGTTGTACATGTGTGTTTTTCTCCTGTAAGTTTCTTGAAGACAAAGATTTTGTTTTACTTGGTCTTGGAGGCTGAGTTTCTTGCACGGATAGCTCACAGTGGGCTGCAGTAAACATCGACTGAACTGCAAACATCAATGGCTAAGTCACTACACAACACCCCAGATCTTCCGCACTTGAGCAAAATTTGCAAAATACGTTTTCTTTATAGTTCTTAACAGTTTCTTACATCCGGAACATGTCATTTGTAGATAAAATTAGTCACGTTCAACTTCATCAGGAGAACCTTCAGTTCTTTTGGCTATTTGATAGTTGGAAAATGGAGAGGGGGTAGGGGAAGCAATTATTTTATGGATTAATATAATCCACCTTCTTCAAAAAGGACTTAGGGCAGTTTACAATGTGCCATAAGAGGCAGGAACTGGCAAGCTTTGCCTTATTGATGTTCAGAAGCCCAGAAGCTACGTCTCCAGAGAGAACAGCACACAAGATAAGGAAAGAAAAGAGGCACCAGAACATCCAGGTAACCAATAGAAGTGTCAGGCTAGTGGTGGAGCTTGACCTAGGCTGGAGTCATTTTCTTCCTGACAAATTTGCTTCAGAGATTCCTTGGGTCACTTGAACATTTTATAAAGTATGAACTGTTAGTGTCCCTCATTATCCCTAGTGGAGAAACAGTGCTTTGAGAGTATAGCAGGAGAGACAGTTGTTAAAAGATAATTTTCAGGGAGTTCCCGTCGTGGCGCAGTGGTTAACGAATCCAACTAGGAACCATGAGGTTGCGGGTTCTGTCCCTGGCCTTGCTCAGCGGGTTAAGGATCCGGCGTTGCCGTGAGCTGTGGTGTAGGTTGCAGACGCAGCTCGGATCCCGCGTTGCTGTGGTTCTGGCGTAGGCCGGTGGCTACAGCTCTGATTAGACCCCTAGCCTGGGAACCTCCATATGCCGTGGGAGCGGCCCAAGAAATAGCAACAACAAAACAACAACAACAATAACAACAACAACAAAGACAAAAAAAAAAAAAAAAAAAGATAATTTTCAGAAAAGAGTAAAATCATGATCCCCCACACACACCATAGAGCTATAAAAATAAACACTTTGTGGAGTTCCTGTTGTGGCTCAGCAGTGAAAACCCTGACTAGTATCCATGAGGACGCGGGTTCGATCCCTGGCGCCTCTTAGTGGGCTAAGAATCTGGCATTGCAATGAGCTATGGTGTAAGTCATAGATGAAGATTGGATTTTGCATTGCTGTGGCTATGGTATATGCTGCAGCTCCAATTCAACCCCCAACCTGGGAACCTCCATTTACCACAGGTACGGCCCTAAAACGACATAAATAAATAAATAAACACTTTAAAAAAATTCTTATGACATGAAGAAACCGGGCATATATTATAACAGTTCAAAGGAAAAGTCAAAGCACAAATTTGTGAGGAGTAAACTACAGGGACCAAACTAGTTTTTCCATGTGGGAGAGGAAGTAAATTAAAATTACTAGTAGATCAGACATCACATGGATATCTATCAGTTACCTAGAACTTACAGAGAGTCGCAAAATAGCTCAATGACAAGAAACCAGACTAGAACCTGATTATCTGGAAGGGTATGCTATAAATGAGACAATTTCCCATTAAACACACAATTTTTTTTTCTACAGCATTTACTTGACCCTTGGCCCTAAGAGATCTCTTGAACCTAACAGATGTTCCGGCCATGCTTTGGGAGGTAAAGGGCTGTCATTTCATCACTGAATTCTCTGCTGGTATCAGAGATATTTCACAGCACTCATTAAAAAAGAGCCATGTTTTTGACATCAGGGATCCCTGTGTGACAGAGCTGAACTTATGTTTTAAAAATTCTTCAGAACCTGACATTCTGTACTAGACATTCTCTACCCTGGTGCAGGAATGGGACACGGGGGTTTTCCTTAGAGACAAGGCCAAATTACTTTTCAAAAAGTAATGTTGACTCTGCTTAAATACTCAGTGTGGATTTAGTTGAGACCGTAGGGTTCTGTGCCATGAATAAGAAAGATAACTTGGGCCTAAGAAGTTCTGAAGGCCAGTGTTCCCTGTTACCAGGATCATACTTTGCAGTAATTCTTTCAGAAGCAGCATCTTCCTGATGTGAGTTTGGTGTTTCCATAGCTTTAGAGCCAGTCTCAGTGGTATGGAAGCTCCTTGAGTTGCCCAATTGGGAGAAGCAGTGTTTACCCCTGTGAGTTAGACCTTGATCCAGAGGCAGAGAAGCGGCTTAGGTAGCTGAGTGCTTCCCCCTCTAAGTGCCCCTGCCCTGACACACGCAGTGACTGACCTCACCCCTTGGCCATCCTCCTCCTGCACCGCCCTGGTGGTCTCCCCCTGTGATCCTATCTCCATGCAGGCGCTGAGCAGCCTTTGTTCAGTTATCTGACCTTGTTCTATGGCCGTATCTCTTCTTTAGGTTTTATCCCCTCCTGGAGCTCCACTTGGTCCCTGCTACCCCAGGCCACTCCCTCTTCACAGGAATGTTTCTCTTATCTATTTTTCCTGTCAAGACAGCTGGCAGTTTTATTCAGCATCTAAAGACTCTGGTAATCTTGAGTAGGCAGCAGGCTGGGAGGAGGGATTAAGTTCCCCTTGGCTAAGTGGGGAGGAGGGGTGGTTCCAGCTGGGCCAGGCACTCTTAAAAACCACCAATTGGCTGCCGGGACCATAAAAGCAGTTCAGCCTAGCCTTTGCTGAATGTCTGAATTTTTTTTTTTTTTTTTTTTTTTTTTAAGTAGAATTGTATCCCCATGGACCCACCCGGGTAGGTTGGCTGCAAAATATACATTCCAATAGCTGAATGAGTTGACCTGTTGTATGGGGTTACTTAGTATTGTTCATTTAAATACTGGAGAATGTCTGTCAAATACAATGGTTTTCGTTGTAGCACAGTTGATGTTAAACTGTTCTGACAGTAAGTAGGCAACAGGTTCTGCAGCTTCTAAAGGAAAATCCTGGTTTGTGTTAATAAAACCATGTCATCAGCATGGAGAAGGCACGTACTCTGCTGTTTACTATACCTCACAGCCTCCTGCCTGTTTATTTAACAGCTGGATCAAGTTATATGTGACTAAGCTTGATGCCATTTTAGGACACTACCCTGTTGTATACACTTAGAACTGGAATTTTATCCTACCCAGAAGAAACTCAGAAGGTACACAGGATTACAGAATTTAATTCACAGATTCATCCAAAAGATACTGAGTACACCACTGTTCTAGGAACTAGAGATACAATGATGAAGGAGACATGGTCTCTGACCTGGGAGAACTTAAGATATAGTGGAAAAGACAGGGAAAATAAGTATTACAACGTTTTCAAAAGGTTGATGTGGCTGTCTATCCTGGTGTCTCGGATTCCTGAAATTTTATAAGCTTGAAGAGAAATGAAATTCAGTGGTAGTATTAAGATACATGGTCTTATGCGAGCACTAAAAAGGGATCTGATCAGAAAATAAAATCACCACAAGAAGTCTTTTTTGTTTGTTTTTATGTCTGATATTTTTAAAATTGAAAAGTAACACTTTGTTTACTGTAAAAAATCATCTACAGTCTCATGATTTCTTGGTGCATAACTATTTTTGTTCTGAATAATAATACCTAATACCTGCTCATTCTTCAGGTAAAGTATATCCTGAAAGCTAATTAGGAAGAAAGGATTTGTTTGTCTAAGAGCAGGGGCATTTGTTTTGTTTAAGCTATAAGTGATGATAAAAAAAAGTTACTAAATCCCAGCTTAGTAAGTGACAAATCTATAGGATACAACAAGATCATCTCATGGTTCTAGAGCTGAGGTAGACAACTTCTTATACTATTGGAGACTGGTACCACAAGGCCCCTTTCAAAGAAGTCTTCCATGGACAACGCTTTTCCTATACTGATATGCGTGATATACATGATTGCCTGTCAATTCAGCCTAATGTCAGTCTTTCACTGAAATCAGTCATAACCACCTCTTCCCCCCAAAAAAGACAAAGGAGTTACAAAATTATCTGAATTTAGTAAGTCAATGTTATCACTCCACGTAAAACATTTGAAGGACTGTCTTACAAAATTTTCAGGGTATATCAGAAGTCTTTCTTGAACCACACAAAACAGTAAAGATCAATGTGAAAAAGCAGATTTTTTTATTTTGTTTAATATCAAAAGAAATGCATGCAAGTCTTTTTTTTTTTTTTTTAAAGGGCTTTTCCTCAGGACTAGCACCCCAGAATTCAACACCAGGTTTTTCCTCTACCTAATCTTGATCTCTGACTTTGTGAAAATAATTTTTTTGTACCTAAGTTTTCTTAACCAAAATGTCATATCAATCACTAAGAGGTGATGAAAACCAAATCATGACGAGGGATTAGAGAGGATAAATAAGTTTATAGTTTTAAGAAAAGAATTAAGCTGTAGCTACCAAATTTCTTTAAGACCACAAAGGCAACACAAATAACAGTACCTTCACATTTTTTACCTACAATTTCTTCACCTCTAAAATAAAGAGTTAGGGAGCTCCCATCATGGCTCAGTGGTTAACAAATCCAACTAGGAACCATGAGGTTTCGGGTTCAATCCCTAGCCTTGCTCAGTGGGTTAAGGATTCAGCGTTGCCGTGAGCCGTGGTGTAGGTCGCAGACGTGGCTCAGATCCTGCATTACTGTGGCTCTGTCATAGGCCGGTGGCTACAGCTCCGATTAAACCCCTAGTCTGGGAACCTCCATATGCCACAGGTGCGGTCCTAGAAAAAACAAAAAACAAAATAAAATAAAATAAAAAACAAATAAAATGAAGAGTTAAATGATCTCCCGGGTCCAATGTGGTTTAAAATTAATTCTATTACCATGTTATTCTACTATTGTTAAGAATTATGTCCAGAAACATAAGAAATAAAATAGCAGAGAACAAACACAAATAGTACACCATAGCAAACATCTCTAAAATGCTTCTCATTTAGCTTCTTCAATAAGAAAATGAAATGTTACAGAAGCTTAGCTGGTTCTAAAAAGATACTCTGAAACCTTAAGCCTGACTCAGGCCCATGGTCAAGGAATTAATGTAGTTAGGACCACCACAAAGTGATGTGGTGGCAGAGGAAGTCATTTAGAGTAGATTGGAAAGGAATTTGCTATTTTCCCCACTCTGACTTTATTCAAAGCAGTAGAAAAATTACTTCCCAAAATTTTGAAATTGTATTTAATAATGAAATGTCAAAGTAGATACAGCATTAGGTGTTTTTCTAGGCCGTTCAAATGCTTCTTGGGTGGCTGAAGGCCTATCTGAGGTGTGTATTAATGGCTTAGTACAATGAAGTATCTTAATGGCATATTTACTGAAGCACTTAATCTACTCTTTGGGGGTGAAGAGATCAAGTGCATCCCCATTAAAGCACAGAGGCTCGCTACAGACAGTATAATGGCTGCTACAGCCTGGAGTCCCTACACTCACCCTGCGGCTTGTTGATAACCTCAACCTGTCAAAGTTACAATTTTTGTCACCCAGCATTTTGAATTAGAACCTAAGGCATTTCATCAATACCTGTCAATCCACACCCAGCAAAGAAAGCAATACAGTGTCAAGCAAAGGATTTAATTTAACGAGCTGGCCATAAACCTGTCATGGGTTGTTTTTCCTTAGCCTCCCTTCTTTCACCACTTCCTAAGCCAAATCCAACCAAACACACAGGGTTCAACAGAATCACTCTGAATTGAGAGAAATCCCCACAGACTTCCCGCTACCCATCTGTATAACCTACTAGAGAACTGGCTGGCCAATAGGGCCCCAAGTTTCTCTGACTCTTGAGTAAAGAGACCAAACTAAATAGTGTTTAGCACTAACATTCCATGATTCTATCTCATTTTTTTCTTCAGGTAATTAGTAGTTTGAAGAACCCTGATTAAAGTCAAATTTCCAATTTTTGCCTCAAGGAAATTTGATTTCTTTTTTACTTTTTCCTAAAATAAAATCTCTAGGTACAAAAAAGCTGAAGGTGCCTGTTTTAGGTTTACTCCTTTGATATTTAAAAAATGAAACCAAGAATGGCTGCTATTTAAAGAAACAGTCATAAAAAAATAAAAGTTATAATTTGGGGGGAGTTGTTCTTAATGAAGTAACGCCACATATGAGTGCATCTTCTTTTTAGGTAGGTATAAATACCATGCCAGCATCTGTGTTATAAGTGGAGTCATAGAAGAAGGGGTCCCTGTAAATGAACTGCTTTCATTGTAGTTAAGGGTTTTTTGGTATTTTTGTATTGTTTTGTTTTTGGAGGTTTTTTTTTAAGGCCAGTTCTGAAAAGGACCTGGGAACTGAAAATCACTCCTATGAAACACCTAGAGGAAAATATATACAAATAAAACTATATTCAGCTTTACTGCTGGACACACAATTACTCATCATATAACTACTTACCATGTTATTACCAGCATGTCCAGCATAAGCAACAGAAAGATTTAAATGTTCTTAAATGTTGGCCTAGGAAGTGGAAATGAAACAGGATAAAGACTAGCTTTCCCTATAAACAATGACATAAAGAACAACACATTCAATCAATAACTTCTGGGTTAGGAAAAAGAGAAGTAGCATATAAGAAACCCAGTTTCAAGTAACAAGGGTCTCAAGTGGAGGAGTGGGTTAAAAGAGCAGATTCTTTAATCAAGTTGAGCTGCTCAGCTTTTAATCTGCAAAGGACAGTGGAGTTAGCTAAGTCATATAGAAGCAACTGAATGCCTTCCCCATTAAGTGGCCTACTCTTAGGCTGCAGTAGAATTAAACTAGTTCTAAGTTCCTTCAAGTCTCTTTTTTTCAGTGATTCCTGGAACTTTCAAAGACTTATCCAAATGAAACATATGCCCAGTTTGAAGGCAAATCTACCACAGAAAAAGCCTCCTTTCAACCCAGTTCTATCTCTCCTCAGCCAGTTTATCCAAAATTTTGGCTTTTCAGATTTCTGAGCTCCAATTTTCATTTCAACTGCTCCACCTCCTAGAAATACCTAATGGACTATTAAAGAATTGGCAATGAGTAAAAGAAATATTTCATAACTGGTATTTTTATTTTGGTTAGAAAAATTCACAAGTTATTTTAATTCATAGCTATAGTTCTTAGCCCATTTTAGAGGAGCAGTTGGGGCTGCAATTTTTTAATTTAGCTTTTCTCTAGACTACCTGCAAATCATTAAAAATGTATTCCCAGTTGGGCATACAGTTAATGAACTGTTCTTTGCAAAATCCATCTGTAAAGATTCAGTATAAAACACATTTCATTTCCCATTTCGCTTGTGATCTGAAGTTATTTGTTGCCTCTGCTTAGGCTAATCTTGACCTAATTCTCATAAAAATAAACACAATGGTGTTAGAGTTCACAACTTTGGGCAACACGGTTGCATACATGGAATATATGGAGCTAACACTGCTCTTGTGGGATGACACATGAACATCAGAGCACCAAAGTCCTAGGAAGAAGTGACCTCAAGTGTGTGTAGTCCCACGAAGTTCCCATTAATGAAGGTGTTTAAATCCTACAACCTTTTTTTTTTTTGGCCACTCCCACAACATGGGGAAGTTCCCAGGCCAGAGAGCAAACCTGTGCCTTGTCAGTGACCCAAGCCACAGCAGTGATAATGCTGGATCCTTAATCCACTGAGCCACCAGGGAACTCCAAAATCTTCTAATCTTGAATCAAGAATCTCCTTTCATATCGTGTTGAAATGTTCTTTGAAGCTGCCACTTATCATATGCTTATCATCCAGCAGCAATCAGTTAAGTGTTTGTTTAGTGACAAAGCCTCCCCTTACTTCATTTACACTTGATCTTGTACTTGTGAGACCCAGAACATACACAGGAAGAGAAAGTAAAGTCAATTACCGGAGGTAGACTGTTATCAATTACTGACTGTCCCCCTGATTAGCCCTGAAAGTTCTAATGACCTACAAAGTTTCACATGGTTAATATCAAATACGAAAACCCAAGAATTCATATTTAAATGGAACCCTTTCATTGACATTTGGTCAAGGAGCAAGTTGAAGTAAGGAAAGAGTACTAGATTAGGAGTCAGAAGACCTGGGTCATTTACCACCTGTGGTTTCAGCTTCATCTGTCTTATGGGGTGACCTGCTTTGTCTATCTGACAAATTTGCTTTAAGTATTTAAATGAGGCAATGGCCATGAATGTTCTTTGCATATCATAAAGTACTTTATGAAATACTGAATACTTCATCTTGTTATGTGTACTGAAAATGGAATACTTTTTAAAAGAAATTTTTATTAAAGAGCTTCAAAAGGACTACAAAAGAATCCTAATACAATATTCCACTGTTCTTATTAGAAACATTAGGTAAGGGAGTAGTGAGGCAGCAACTCAAAAGAGAGAGCTCAAAATCTGGCTTTGGGGAGAGCACTGAAAACACTTGAGTCTTTCTAAGAAAGTCTGGAGAAAAAAGATGCACAATTTTCCACGAGACCTAATTTCAATTACTGATTTTTTTAAAAAAACTACAAAACAGCAAAATATTTATGCAAGCAGAGCTATTTATTGGTCACCCCAGGGCACTTGTCCTTAAACTGGCCCCTTCTTGTATCTTTACAATGTTGTTGGACACCTGTGCAATTCTGAAGGCAAAGGAAAACATCTGTTCATACCCCTACTCATGCCTCTAGGTCCTATGAGCCAATGTTATTATTAGTTTATTAATAATTATTATATTACTACCATAGTAGATTTAGATTAGATCACATAGATGTCAGTGGTAAACTGAATAGAGGAAGTATTAATTTAATTGAGATTATACTAACTCGTTTATGGTTTATTGCTAATCCAATGAAAGGTCCCTAAAAGTCTAAGTGCCCTGGGCCCAGCATTACTTTAACAAGGCCAAAATAATGAAACACGAGCCTCAATATGAAGTAGAAACAATAGTTCAAGCATGAGTTTCTCTAAGAAAGATTGAGGGGAAGAGATCCTTTGCTCTTTACAAGGCTCCATTAAAATTAAAGCAGTTGATTTCTTTTCGAAGTTGTAACATTACAAAATAGTCATACAGGCCTCTTCTCTCTAAGTCGCAGAGAGCAACAGAAGTGAATGATCATCTCAGTCTTTTCTCCTCTCCATCTCTCTGTCCCTCCATCCCTCTCTCCAATCTTCCTCCTTCCTCTTTCTTTTTCTGAAAAGCAATGAGCTTAACCTGTAAAGAAACAGGATGTTTCCTATAGCCTGGGCGATTTTTTACACTTCTTTATCTTTGTGTCCCCATCCTGCACCACCCACTTTCCCCTAAAGGTAGTGACATGGGGAGGGTTTTATTTGATTAGGTCAAAGGTGAGAATCCCAGAACAATAATGTCCTTTTAATAGTCTCTGGTATGACAGAAAACATAAAACCAGAGGCCACATACCTATCTTATCCACACATACCATCAGCATCAGTGGATATTCCACGACAGCCGGAGGCAGTTTATTCTCACAAGTATTCTGCCCTCCAACCACTCCTATATCCTGATGAACCAGCTTGCTTTGCCTGCTCATCCTTTCTGTGTATTTTCCTCATCTATTGTTGCAAATAGAAATCAGCTAAGTCCTACATTTCATAATAGCTACAAGTAATACTAAGTTATTGCTATGTTATATTCAAACTAGATTATGCAATGTAGAAGAATAGAGGGTCGCTATGTCTGTGTGTGAGTTCCATATATATATAACAGAAAGAAGAAAGCTATTTCACAATTACTTAGAAGATAGTCAACTTAGTTTTAGTAACAGTGCAATTTAGTCAAATTAATCAAACTGTTTCCCTCATTCTAAAAAGGGGATTATGATAATTATTAGGAATATTGTAAGGATTAAAAATGATGACACATAAAGAATGCTTTATCATAACAACTATCACAAAGAAAGTGCTCAGTAAAGTTAAGATTTTTTAATGTTGTTGTGAGCACAAGAGGGAGTCTATACAAGGTATCAAGTAGAGCATCTGGCCTAAGTAAACACTTGAAAGAAACTGGGTCCCTCTATATGCCAACCCTTCATTCCTCTTTCATATTTCAGGGTTAAGAGATGTGAGTGAATGAAATCACTAATCAGTACGCTTAGGTAGATTACACTTGCAATCAACATGAACAAAGAAAATCCGCAGAGAACTTCGCTGCAGAAACACTTTAAAAAACCTTCTTCACGCAGAAGCTGATTCAAATTCATCCTGTTGCTATTCTGGATAATGCTAGAATTACTCCCCAAGTTGGAAACAGCATGATTACTGAATAAGTTAAAATTTATGGTCAGTCGTATGACATTTTTAACAGGCATGGGAAAACAGAGTCTAATATGGAAATAACTAAATCCTAACAGCAGTTGAAATGACTCACTCCTTTACCTCATTAGGATGAAAAAGTATCTTTTCACTTGACAAATCCACGTGACAATGACAAATGCCTAGTGCATCTTCCATTAAGTGAAATTAAATATACAGTATAATTTCATCATGGAAATAATTCCTTTTACAATCATTTTTACTATGCAATATTTCAGATATGTACTTCTAAAAACAGAAAGAATATCATAAACCCCTGGGTACACACTACTCAGCTTAAGAAATAAAGCATTACAAATGTAATTACAGCCTCCTTAATAATCTCATTTCTCAATTCCTCTTTCCTGTGGTCCTCAAGGTAATCACCACACTGAATTTGGTGTTATTTATTCACATGGGATGCATTCTTAAGGTTACTTTCTCTGGCCAAAATAAAAGGGTTAGTCTTCTATCCATCCATCTTCCATCCATCTATCCATTAATTATCCAGTTAATTATTCCCTTTGTGCTTATGAGTATAATTTATGATGTGGCAAGGTCTATAATATCAGAATTAGGTACTATTTTTTTAACTAAATCAAAAGAGGTAAAATATGCCATTGTGAGGCCACTCCAACTGGGAAAAGTCAAGTCAATGATATTTAGAAAAAACTTTATAGGTGCGGAAAGAATTCGGGATCTGAGTCCGCAATATGGCAGATTATACATTAAAAACCCTCCTGCTAGATCAACTGGAAATGCTGTGGAAAATTACACACACACACACAAAATTTTTAAATGCAGAGCTGAGCTCATATAAAAGAAAAATATCCAGCCCCAGCCACAGGACCCGAGCCACATTAACATCATGATGGCCGCCCAAGGAGAATCCCAAGTTCAGTTCAACCTTGTACTGGTTGGCGATGGTGGTCCTGGAAAAACTACCTTCATGAAACATTTTCTGACTGATGAGTCTGAGCTATCTTGGCTGTTGAGGTCCATCTCCTTGGGGTCCATACCCACAGAGGACCTGTTAAGTTCAAAATAGTTTGTAAATGTTAAGTTCAATGTGAGGGATATAGCTGGTCAGGATAAATTTGGTGAACTAAGAGATAGATATTATACAAGGTCAGTGTGCCATTATAATGTTTGATCCAAGATCAAGAGTAACTTATAAGAATGTGCCCAACTGGCAGTGAGATCTGGGATGAGTGTGTGAAAAGATCCCCACTATGTGGTGTGGCAACAAAGTGGATTTTAAGGACAGAAAGGTTAAAGCAAAGTCAATTGCCTCATAGTGAAAAAAGTATCTTCAGTACTATGACATTTCTTGCCAAATGTAACTACAACTTTGCAAAGCACTTCCTCTGGCTTGCTAGGAAACCGATAGGAGACCTAACTTGGAGCGTGTTGTCATGCCTGCTTGTGCCTGTCCCCTCGCCCCAGGTGGTCATGGACCCAGCCTTGGCAGCGCAGTATGAGCATGATCTCAAGGTTACTCAGACACCTGCTATCCCCAATTAAGATGATGACCTGTGAGAAAATGAAGCTGGAGCCCGGTGTCAGGAACCTAGTTTTATAGGCAACAGTCCTGTGACATTAGTGGTGCAGTGTGTTTGCCAGTTTATTACATACCAAGCAGAACATGTGCTTAATCTTTGGGATGCTGAAGGAGATGAATGGACCTCAGAGGGAATATGGTAGTTTAAGAAAAAAAAAATCTTCATTTTTTGGACCTGCACACTTAATTGTTTTGGAACACAGTTATTTCCTTCTTGAGTTTCAAACATATGATTGCTACAGTCACATCTCAACATTCAGTGGTGAAATCTTGTTTGTTACTGTCTTTCCCATTCCTTTTCTTTTAGGCTCAGAATAAATTTGTATTTCAAATTAAAAAAAAAAGAAAGAAAAAATATTGAGGTGCCAGAAATAATGAAGCAAGTAAAAACTGAACTGGCAAATGAGTAGTCTTGCCTTGGTGGTGGATGGTGAGGAGCGGCGGCAATCTAGGACTTTGGTTTTCAAGGGAAAGCAAAGGATGGCCTTTGTTATGATGGAGAACTGAAACTGAAACTAAGATCCCCACACAAAATTGGAAAGGCTAAACTCTCAGTTGGGGGAACATATCTTCCCACTAGCAAAAGAATGAAATAGATAAGGAAATGAATAATAAATTAGATATGGAATAATATAATATATAATAATTTACTATATAATAACATAATAATATAATGAAATAGGGAAACTAGTTTATCTGTGCTTGGGTTCTGAATGGGGAAGATAAATTGCTTGAGAATTCGTAACATGCACCTGCACAACACAGAGGATTGAATTTCTCACATCATCTAGGAAGCTATAAGTCAAGAAACTACAAAACCAAGTCCTAAGCCAGAGATACCTTAACTACACAGAAGTAAACCCCAAACTATGCTGGAATAACCTTTTCAACACAGGCTGCATGGGAATTTTTAAGGGAAGATAAGCTCACAATCCAAGATTTAAAAATAAGGGAAAACAATCTGCATATTTACTCTGGGTAGATTCAGTAGCCAAAAAAATAGTAGATTAAAACCTAAGAAATCAACACAAGAGAAATATCTGATTGAGACCACTAAATAATTATGATTAAGAAAATATCATATAAATAATTAGATTAAAATTCTCCAGAACTCTGACAACTACTACAACTTCTGCATTCCTTAACGTACATGAAAAATGGGTGAGCAGCTGTTAAGAGAAAGATTAATAACTACATTTGGAGGAAAGATCAGAGCAAATCCAGAAATATAAAACACTGAATTTTATAATTTATAATTTTAAAAATTCTATAATTTTAATTTAAAAAGTTTATAATTTATAATTTAAAAAATGTTACAATTTTAATTTTAAAAGTTTATAATTTTATAATTTTTAAAATTGCATAACTTTAATTTTAAAAGTTTGTAATTTTATAATTTTTAAAATTTTATAACTTTGGAGTTTCCGTCATGGCTCAGTGGTTAACCAATAAGACTAGGAACCATGAAGTTGCAGGTTTGATCCCTGGCCTTGCTCAGTGGGTTAAGGATTCCGTGTTACCGTAAGCTGTGGTGTAGGCCGGCAGCTACAGCTCTGATTAGATCCCTAGCCTGGGAACCTCCATATGCCGTGGATGTAGCCCTAGAAAAATACCAAAAAATATATATACAATTTTAATTTTAAAATCATTTATAATTTTATAATTTTAAAAAATTTATAATTTTAATTTTTAAATAGTTTGTAATTTTATAATTATTAAATTTTTAAAAATTTTATAATTTTAATTAAAAAATATTTGCCACTGAATTATTTTGAAACAATGTAATAATGGAAAGTTGTGAATCCACTTAACAGTTAGCTACTGTAGGGAAAAATGGCTTTCTCTTGGAAATGCATAAATTGAGGCTCTCTCCTCCAAAGTACCTGTAAAAAACACTGATGTAAAACAAGCAATTATCTATATAGGATTTAGAGGATGTTAGTCTACACATCAAAGCTAGCATGGCAATTTGAAAGTCAGGAGAGGTGGTGGTGATGAAAATGTTATACTCATCTTTAAATGTTTTCCTGTATATAGCTATTTATAATGCTTTAAAAATTAATGATTAATATATTCACCATGGTCTCCTTACCTAATTTATTTTCCTGAGGCCCCCACATAATAGACACCTATATAAATATCTCAGTATGATACCAATATCTATTTCTTGATTATATTTAACCTAAACTTAAACTTTCTGCCTATGTAAACAGACAATGAATCTTGTCTGTATTTCCAGCCATTTCTTGCCACTTCCACATTCCTATCTGCCCCTCATCACATCACACCTGAGTTTATCAGTTAATCATCAAATATTTGACTGCAAGCTTACCATGTATCAAGTATTGTTGTGCTAGATGCTACATGATTAAAGTTTTCACAATCTATCTTTATTGCCTCCAGTGTTTCCTCTTCCAGCTGAATCATACTGATTTAATCTTCCTTTTTTTTCCTTTTTTTTGTGGGGGGGCCACACCCATGGCATATGGAAGTTCTCTTTTCCACTGTGCCAACACGGGAATTCCTTCTTCTTAAAACACATATTACTCATCTATCTGTTCAAAATCCATCCATGTTTCCCTGAAGGAAGATAAATGCCAAACTTTTTTCTTGATATAAAAAAAGCCCTCCAAGGGAGTTCTCCTGTAGTGCAGCAGGTTAAGGTTCTGGCGTTGTCACTGCAATGGTTTGGGTTGCTGCTGAGGTGCAGGTTCGATCCCTGGCCCAGGGTCTTCTGCATGTTATGGGTGGACCAAAAAAAAAAAAAAAAAAAAAAAAAAAAGCCCTCCAAAAGCTGGCCCTAAACTACTTTTCTAAAGTTTTCTCTCATCTCTCTCCTAGATATTCACTTGCATGAGTTTGGGAGGGCAGTATCTTCCAAATAAGCCATATACATTTCTTCTTTGCAGAGTCAAACTGAGTGGGAAAAAATTATGTTTATGGAAAACATATAAGAAATATAAGGATATGACATGATGGAAAGTAAAAGAATGGGAAAAGACATAACATTCAAATACTAATCAAAAGTAGCATAGCTTAAAAAAAAAAAAAAAAAAGGAAGTTCCCATTGTGGCACAGCGGAAAGGAATCTGACTAGTAAACACAAGGTTGCAGGTTCAATCCCTGGCCTTGCTCAGTGGGTTAAGGATCTGGCATTGCCGTGAGCTGTGGTGGAGGTTACAGATGCGGCTTGGATCCTGCATTGCTGTTACTGTGGTGTAGGCTAGCAGCTGTAGCTCCAATTTGACCCCTAGCCTGGGAACTTCCATACACTGCAAGTGTGGCATGAAAGAGCAAATAAAAGAAAAAAAAAGTAGCATAGCTTTATTAAATCAGACAAGTAGATTTTATGCCAAAAAAAAAAACATTACTAGAGACAAAGAGGTACATTTGATAATAAATGGGTTGGTTGATGGAAATATATAATAATTCTAAGTACATATGTACTTAATAACACAGTCTCGAAATATATAAAGAAAAAATTGAATTATAAGAAAAAGTAGACAAATCCACAGTCATGTGGAAGATTTTCATACAACTTTGTTTTTTATTTTTAGGGCACACCTGCGCATATGGAAGTTCCCAGACTAGGGGTCAAATAGGAACTGTAGCTGCTGGCCTACGCCATAGCCACAGCAATGCCAGATTGGAGCTGCCTCTGCAACCTACACCACAGCTCATGGCAGTGCCAGATCCTTAATCCACTGAGTGGGGTCAGGGATGGAACAGGCATCCTCATGGATACTAGTAGTGTTTGTAATCTGCTGAGCCACAACAGGAACTCTTTCATAAAACTTTCTTATTAATGGATAGAATAAGCAGACAAAATAACCAGTAGACCATAAAATGCAGGACCACACAATTAGTAGACCTGACCTAACTGACATATATGGAGCACTACACCCAAAAATTAAAGAATAAAAATGATTTGAATGAAACATTAATAAAAACCAAGTACATGCTGGGCTATTAAAAGCAAGTTTCAACAAATTTCAAATGTTCTCCTTCCACAGTGTAATTGTGCTAGAAATCAATGATAAAAGAATACTTTGAAAATCCCCATATATTTAAATAGAAAATTAAGAAATGTACTTTTTTTTTTTTTTAACTTATTATTTTGTCTTTTGAGGGCCACACCCTCGGCACATGGAGGTTCCCAGGCTAGGGGTCGAATCAGAGCTGCAGCTGCTGGCCTGCATCACAGCCACAGTAATGCCAGATCTGAGCTGCATCTGCAACCTACACCACAGCTCACAACAACACCGGATCCTTTAACCCACTGAGCGAGGCCAGGGACCAAACCCGAAACCTCATGGTTCCCAGTCGGATTCATTAACCACTAAGCCACTCACAACAGGAACTCCCCCAAGAAATGTACTTCTAAATAAACTAATGGGTCAAAGAGAAACTTCCTCAGAGAAATTAGAAAATATCTAACTGAATGACCATCGATAAATAAGTGTTAAGACGTATTAAACCAATCAGAGCTGAGCCTGGAGGGAAACTTACAGCTCTAAGTGCTTATTTTATATACAATGGAAGACTAGGCAACCAAGAGAAAGAAGGAAGTCCTGCCATTTGCCACAACATGAATACACCTTGAAGGCACTATGCTAAGTGAGATAAATCAGGCAGAGACAGACAAATGTTGTATGATTTCACTTATATGTGGAATCTAAAAAATCTGAATTTGTAAAAACAAAATAGAATGGTAGTTACTAGGGTCTGGGGGTTGGGAGGATTGGGGAGATGTTACTTAAGGGTAAAAACTTATGACTAGTTGATACAGAAGTTCTGGAGATCTAATGCACAACATAGTGATTATAGTCAGCAATATGGTATCAGAAATTTTAAAGTTGCCAAGAGACTAAAACTAAACTCTTAACACAGAAAAGAAAGGAAAAATATATGTCTTGATAAAGATGTTAGCTAATGCTATTGAAGTAATCATATTACAATATATAAATGTGTCAAACCAATGCATTGTATGCCTTAAACTTACACAATGTTATATGTCAATTATATCCCAATAAAACAAAGAAAAAAATAAATGCATATTTTAGAGAAGAAAGCTGCAAATCATTAAGTATATACCTTAAAAACTTAGAAAGGCAAATTAAGAAAATGGAAGAAAATAATAAAGAGCAGAAATGAACAAAATTGAATGAATATATGCAATAGAAAGAATAAATAAAACCAAAGTTAATTAGAAAAGACTAACAGAATTGATAAGTTTCTACTGAGACTGACAAAGAAGAAAAATGAGACATCACAAACAGCCAAAGTCAAGAATGACAAGGGATCTAGCACTACAGGTCCTACAGATATTATAAAGATCACACCATGAATAACTTTATGCCAAAAAATTTGAAAATGTAGATGAAATGGATAAACTCCCAAGAAAATACAAATTACCAAAACTTACACAGGAGGAAGTACAAAAATCTGAATAGTTCATCTATTTAGAGCTAGAAATCAAACCTATAATATGTCTTCACCATGAAATTTATAAATCATTTAAGGAGTTATTCTAATCTCACATAAACTCTTTTGGAAAAATAGAAAAATTTTAAAAACTTTCCCATTCATTTTATGAAGCCAAAATAATTTCAATACAAATATATGACAAGGGCAGCACAAAAAAAGAATATCACGGGTCAATTTCACTCATGATGAAAAAGTCCTAAACTAATTTTTAGCCAATCCAGTGATTTA
Source organism: Sus scrofa (assembly GCF_054392235.1). Classification (NCBI taxonomy): domain Eukaryota; kingdom Metazoa; phylum Chordata; class Mammalia; order Artiodactyla; family Suidae; genus Sus; species Sus scrofa. Next base: position 89,896,817 of record NC_139390.1, on the reverse strand, counting down.
TACAAAAAAGTATAATGTCTCTACTGAAGTTGAATTTATTCCATGAAAGATGGTTGATTTAACATTCAAAAATCACCTGATATAATTCAACATAGTATAAAATAAAAAAAAAAAACTTGTGGTTATTTCAACAGATGTAAGAAAAGCATTTTATATACTCAATACTCATTCATGATTTAGAAACAAACAAAAATTGGTAAACTAGAAATAAAATGGACCAGCATTAATTTTATTAAGAGTTCCTCAAAAAAAAAAAAAAAGAAAAGAAAAGAAAAGAAAAAAAACTTGAGCAAACGTCATGCAAAACAATGAAATCTTGAAGGCTTTCCCATTGGGATAAGATTAGAAATAAGAAAATAATGATTGCACTCAATATTTTCAATTTAACATCACAGATTCAGACATTACATGGGATGTAGCTAATACAATAAGGAAATAAAATAAATAAAAGGTATAAGGAAAGAAAAAGAAATAAAAGAGTCATCACATAGAAATGCAAAGAAAAGCCAAAAGAATCTACAGAAATTCTAATTAAGAGATAAATTAGGAGTTCTCTTGTGACACAGCAGGTTAAAGGATCCAGTGTTGTCACTGTAAGGCTTGGGTCACTGCTGTGGCATAGGTTCAATTCCTGGCCCAAGAACTTTTATATGCCACTGGCATAGGGAAAAAAAAAAAGATAAATTAGAAAGTTGTTAGCTATAAAGGCAAGATACAGAAATCAATTTATTTCCTTTGTATGAGGTATTTGGCTCCTATATACATATTTAATGGAAACATACATGCAATATAAGTCAAAAGGCAGAAACTAGAATTTCATAACAGCATTATTTGCAACGGCTTCAAACTGGAAATTACAATAACCTACAACAATAGAATGAATAAATAAATTATGGTGTATTCCACCAATGGAATACTAGATCTATAGAAGTAAAAAGGAACAGACTATAGGATATGCTGCAATAACATGGATACATATTACAAAAATCATGCTGAGTAAAAGAAAACCAACACAAAAGAAAATATATTGTACATTTGTATATACATGTGGATATAATGCAGATTATATTAAACACAGGCAAATCTTAGCTATATCATTTAACTAGGGGTGGAGGCTAATCTTGGAGAGGAGGAAGGGGATAGTGGTTGAGAAGGAACATGAAGAGAGAGGTATTCTTGTCTTAGGCACATACAGGGGTGTCCACTTTGACCTAATTCATTGAGCTAGTGTTTGGTGCACTTCACTGTATGTACATTATGCCCTCCCCATATAAATACAATTATAAAGGAAAAAGGCCGCCAAAATCGGCCAAACATTACATAGATAGGATTCATGAGCTCATGTCATCCTTATACTGCTAAGTTTCTTTCTTTTACCTTGTAAATAATAGGTAGAAAATCTCACGGGATCTATTTAAACATTTCCTCTTATTATATTCACTAGCTTCACAAAAAGTATTTGCAAAATGGTTACTATTACTTAAAACAAGAAACTGGGCTTACACTATGTGGTTTTTTCATATCACTAGTATATTTCATGCCTAAATTGACATATCTTTAAAAGGGATTATAGTATGAATAATACCATTCTAAAGACTTCTTTGTTTCTAAAAGGAAGTTTTATTTTGAATCCAAAAGTAATTAGATGTAAGACAAACACAAATTGGACCCAAAGGAATCAAGTTGTATTTCTACTAATGATGATTTTTGTCTAAACACACAACATGCCACATTCCAAGAACTCAAATATTTTTATAATGGCCACTTGAGACCCTTATTTGGAGTCATGTATGATTTCTGATAGTCTTGCTTACAAGTGGATTTTTCTAAGAATTCCCTTTATTATCTAAATCTCTGGAACGGAAGGAGACAATCTGGAGCAAGGGATCCAAACTGGGTGGACATTTCTATGATCCCACAAGCATCATCCTCTGAGGAATGCCTTTTGGAAAAGCACAGATTTCCACCCAACTGTTTATCCCAGGCAAACTTGTGATAGCCTTCTCCAAGGTCCAATTTAAATTATGTAAGGCAAATATTAACTAAATATTTTGATTACATAAAATTAGTTTCAAAAAATAGTTTTTAATTCCATAGTCTCCTTCACAGCTTACAATAGTGGCAGGTGTTAGGATACCCATATTGCATTTTTTCTCCTTCAAAGTTTGAATACAGCATTAAATACAAGAAGTGCATAAGAACATGGGTATAAAACTGCAGTTACTGTATACATAACAGTACCCTATACATATATTAAACTTTCACCCCACTCTGCCCTACCTTTCTTGCATTTTGTAAGTTAATGAGGTTATATGTTATTAAAGTTAACACCTTGCTTACTGTGGTCTGAATAGAACTTAAGTCATTCCTCCACAAACTCATACAGTTTTCCATGCCTAAAATGCCCTTCCATTCCATCTCTCTCCAAGTAAATCTACACAGTGTTCTGGAATCAGAGTGTAAATTTAGGAACAATTCTTTCCCACTCTCGATGATTCCCAACAAAAAGGAAACAGTTCTTTTCTCTGAGCCACTCTCCCCCCCTTTACTCCATCTCTGAGAAGGTAAACATTTGTTTGTAAATACAGGAAGAGTAATAGAGGCTATATGCATGGCTCAGTTCCATCCTCCTTCTAGGGAGCTTCTTGACCCATTCAATGCAACCAGCTAGGACCTGAACCTTAGGGATTTGTTATTAGAAAAACCCAAATCAGCTAAGCCTTAAAAACACATTTGTCAATTGGTTGTCCATCAGGAAGGTGATACTTTGACCTTCATCTTCATTATTTCTCAACTCGTACGGAACCTAGGAAGAGGGCCTCTTCAGATACCCCTATGTATGTGAATTTCTCTCTTTTCTGTGAGAACCTTACTGACTACCCTGGCCATCGGTGGTATTTGTCCTTATCAAAATAGTACTTATCTGTTTCACTCAATACTACCTTTCATTAAGTATGTGTGAGTGTCTGTGTGGCCCTAGCCATCATCAGCTAGACTGTAAATTCTTTCTATATAAGAAACATGTTTTCTACTTATTTGTATTCTATGCAGGATATAAGGCAATCAATCATAATATTGATTGTTTGAAAAAATGCGATATTTTTCTCCTGAAAACTCTGTGTGGTACAATTGATCACATCATTGTAAAGTCAGCGTCTTTATTGTTTGATAGAGACAAACAATCAAGTATCTTTAATAATAAAAAAATGACATTGTGGATTATTCCCCTCTAAGTAATCTTTATAAAATGTATTGCATGCTTTCTAGCCTCAGTGAAAGTCATATGCCAAACTGTATTTATCTTTCTTCATTGGCACAGTGTTACTAACATGATCAATTATGTTATTAGAAGTAGTCTAGGAGTTCCCGTTGTGGCGCAGTGGTTAACGAATCCGACTAGGAACCATGAGGTTGCAGGTTCGATCCCTGCCCTTGCTCAGTGGATTAACAATCCGGCGTTGCCGTGAGCTGTGGTGTAGGTCGCAGACGTGGCTCAGATCCTGCGTTGCTGTGGCTCTGGCGTAGGCTGGCAGCTACAGCTCCGATTAGACCCCTAGCCTGGGAAACTCCATATGCCGCGGAAGCAGCCCAAGAAATAGCAAAAAGACAAAAAAAAAAAAAAAAAAAAAAAAAAGAAAAGAAAAAAGAAAAAAAAGTAGTCTAGCAGAGGGGCTACCATTTAGTCAGTCAAAATAGAGAAACCTACCCAAAGTGGCTTAAGAGAACAACATTGAGGGGAGACAAGTTTGGAGCTAGAAAAACAGTTCTCATCATGAAATTCCAAGGGCCAAGAAAGAACAGAAACAAAAAGTAGCTACCAGCAGCTAAGGGATTCCGAACTAGAATCAGGAGTAAGAGTGGGTCTAGAAGACTGGTGTAGAACTAGTTAGCAGGGCAAGAGGGCGGCGTGATACTCATTTCCTATCTCAAATGCCAACATAAGACCTAGGACTACAGCAACTTTACTTTGTCCAATGACCAAAAAATTCTCAGAAAGCCACTGTCATTAAGTTGCTGAACCAGTGCACCTACAGACTTTTTAATATTTAAGAAAATATAAAGAGTTCCCGTTGTGGCTCAGTGGAAATGAACCCGACTAGTATCCATGAGGATGCAGGTTGGATCCCTGGCCTCACTCAGTGGGTCAAGGATCCAGCATTGCTGTGAGTTGTGGTGTAGGTTGCAGATGCGGCTCAGATCTCCTCTTTGGTAAACACCTGAGGATGTCCACCTTAAGAGCTGGATGGCTTGTTATCACTCTCCTCTTACCGATCCTACTCTCTATTTCATTTTATATCCATATCCATTTAACATGTGATTCTTATAAATTTTAACAGTTGAAAAACAAACAGCTGGCTGAACTCTCTACTTCAGTCTTTTGGATACTTTGAGTCTTGGTAAGTGATCAGTATTTTGATATTGTTGTAATAATAACAGGAAATGATCTGTTAAAATCTGGATCTCCAGCTATAAATGAATGCCAGGGTAAAGAGGAGAGCTAGTCTCAGAGTAAAGTCTATAAACACAGTTGGGGAGTCATTTCTAGGACCACAGGGAGAGAACTATAATTTGCTTCAACACTGGAAAAACAAATGCACAGAGGAAAAACATCTTATGGAGATTGTGGACCTGCATCAGCGGAATGCTTACGGCCACAAATGCAGTAAACAAAACAACTGAGATGGTAAATACTAGCGCTTCAATTATACATGATGTGAAATACCATTACCTGAAATAACAGTTCACTCAGAAAAAGACTGCATAAATAGGTAGACTACTTCTAAATTGGCATAATTGTAATTTTGCTTATGTTGACAAAACAGTAAATTGGTTCCATTAATCAAAAAGGACAAGAGAAGACAAAAAAATAATGGTAGGATCAGTCACAGAAAAAAGGGGAGGGTACTTTCACATAACACTGAAAAATAGATTGGTTAATATTACTAAAAATAATTTTAACTTTTCATATAAAATTGCCATAGGCACTTTCTTAGATTTATAGTGGGGGGGGCGGCTCTAATTAATTATCCTTAAGATTTATCCTGTTAATGGAATAAATCACTATTATGGATAATTAATAAACTAATTCCCACGGCTTTTTTCTTTGTCATTTTCCTTTCTCTAACACATTCTAGATGCCATTGCACAGAAGCAGGACCAACTAAACAGCAGAGCATGAAGCATAGAGAGCTTCCTGTAGATGGCTGGTAAACAGCTTTCTACAGCAAACACTTGCAAACACCTCCTCCAGAGAGTCACAGAAGAAGTAGGGAAAGATAGAACAATGTGGGCAAAAGAAGATAATATTGGTTTAAAAGATCCACAAAGCTAAAGCATCTCCAAATAACCACAAGGTATTATTTTCCTTAATGCTTGAACATATTTTGCAAATTTTATCATTTTTAAAAGGTAATTGATGAAATAAGGTAGTAAGCAAGAATTCAATTAAAAACATAATAAGCCAAGATTTTATTAAGAATTTAGAGCAGTGAAATTTGCTAGAACACTGGAAACATTCAAATATTTCTATTTGATTCATAAAATTTTTTACACTCATAAAAACTTACACTGCGTTAACCCAAACTAGTAGTTATAATGGCTCAAAGAAGAGAAGGCACGTGTATCTAAAATTACTTTTCAAGATTGGTCTGTGTTTTAATTGCTGGCACCTTTCAAAGAAGAGCAAATGTAGAAAACATTACTGGATTCCTAACACAAATCATCTTTCAAATTGTTGTTATTCATATAAGAACAATGATAATTTGGATTCAAGAATAGGCTTGAAAAGTGACTAACTAGTTGATATTACAAATAGTCTCCCCCCCACCCCCCGCTCCCAAAATTCCACCTCCTCCACAATGCCTTCTTTTAGCTTCACCTACAACTTCCTGAACAGGAAGTCATTTCTCTCTTTTCTTCACTTCCAGCCACCAGCTTGACATCTCATCACTCTAATTTCTGATTTGGTTATCAGAGACCTATTATTTCCCCTCCCAGACTATAAATAGTTGGAAAGCGAGGTCTGCATCAAATTGACCTTGATTTCCTTATTACATTCCTAATTCAACATTCAATATCTATTAGTCCTTTTAGAGTTGAATATTATTCGTCTTCAATGAACTGCTGTATTTTCAATTCCATTGTTTTATACAGACTTTCTTTTGACAACATTTCCTCAGGTAATAAACTGATTTTTTCTAACACTTTTAATACTTGTCAAATTAAAAAATTTAAATCTTATAACCTGCAAGGTTTGATCAATACTCAAAAATATATACTGATTACAGATTAATCAATGAATTTGCTCATTGTTCTATTAACTGTTAAAATGGTTTTTCAATGTTAATTTTTTATTCTCAGATCCGACAAAGTAAGAAATGTAAGTATGTCAAATCTAGTATCTTTGGATAATTCCTATGTGAAACAGGTAGAATAAGCTCTTTTTAAATCAGCTTTATCAAGGTATGATTGAGATGCAATAAACTGCATGTATTTAAAATGTATAATTTGGTAAACTTTGGCATATATATATATATCTATATATATATATCTGTGAAATCAGTAACACAATCAGAATAATTAATATTTTTGTCATCTTTCCAAACAGTCCATCCCTTTTTTCTTCTCTCTATTCCCCATCCTATGCAATCACTGATATGCTTTCTATTACTTGATGAGTCTGTACTTTCTAGAATTAAAAAATCATATGACATACAGATGGCCAACAGGCATATGAAAAGATGCCCAACATTACTAATCATTAGAGAAATGCAAATCAAAGTTACAATGAGTTACCACCTCACACCAATCAGAATGGCCATCATTAAGAAGTTTACAAATAACGAATGCTGGAGAGGATATGGAGAAAAGGGAACCCTCCTACACTGTTGGTGGGGCTGTAAGTTGGTGCAGCCACTATCGAAAACAGTATGGAGTTTCCTCAGAAAAAAATGGAGTTGCCGTATGATCCAGCAATCCTACTCCTGGGCATATATACGAATTAAACTACAATTCAAAAAGACACATGTACCCGTGTTCATAGCAGCACTATTTACAACAGCCAGGACATAGAAACAACCTAATTATCCATCAACAGATGCGTGGGTAAAGACGTGTTACATATACACAATGGAATATCACTCAGCCATAACAAAGAATGAAATAATGCCATTTGCATCAACATGGATGAAACTAGAGATTCTCATACTAAATGAAGTAAGTCAGACGAATATCGTATGATATCACATATGTGGAATCTAAAATATGACACAAATGAACCTACCTATGAAACAGAAACAGACTCACAGAAATAAAGAATTGACTTGTGGTTGCTAAGCAGTGGTAGAGGGATGTAATGGGAGTTTGACTTGTGGTTGCTAAGCAGTGGTAGAGGGATGCAAACTATTTATATGAATGGATAAACCACAAGGTCCTATGGTATAGCAAAGGAAACTATATTCACTGTTCTGTGATAAACCATAATGGAAAAGGACATTTAAAAGGATATATTAAAAATGTTATATATACTTACATACATATATAAGACTGAGTCACTTTGAAGAAACTGGCACATTGTACATCAACTATATTTCAATTAAAATTTAATTTAAAAAGATATACAGTATTTACTGTTTTTTTGTGGCTTCTTTCTTTCAGCATAATTGTATTGGAAATTTATCCATATTGTTGCATGTATCCATTAACCATTTATTTTTATTGCTGAGCAGGACTCTACGACATGGATCAATATTTGGATTGTTTTGCAACATTTGCATATCAACATTTACACTATGTCCTATTTTTAGATACTATAAAAAAAGCTGCTGTGAGCATTCCTGTCCAAGTCTTTATATGGACATATGCTTTATTCTCTCTTGGGTAAACACCTGTTAAGTGGAATGGCTGGGTCACATAATAGGTGTATTTTTATTTTTTTCTTTTTACAGAAACACATGCAGCATATGGAAGTTCCCAGGCCAGGAGTAGAAATGCAGCTGCAGCTGCAGCCTATGCCACAGCCACTGCAACACCAGACCCAAGCCAGACGTACACCACAGCTTACAGCAATGCTTGATCCTCAACACGAGTGAGGCCAGGGATCGAACCCAAATACTCACAAAGACAACATTGGGTCTTTAACCTGCTGAGCCAAAATGGGAACTCCTAACCTTTTAAGAAATTATCAAACTGTTTTCCAAAGTAGTTTACATCAATCATATTCTAATCAGCAGTTTAACATAAGATCCAGTTCCTCCACAGATTTGCTAACACCCGAAGCAATTGTCTTTTAAAGCATAGTTATTCCAGTGGCTGTAAAATGGTATCTCGTTGTGATTTCAACTTGCATTTCACTAACATCCCATGAAGTTGTGCATATTTTCATATTCTTATTTGCCAATCACTCATCTTCTTTGGTGAGGTGATTGGTTAAATCTTTGCTCACTTTAATTGGATTGTTTGTCTTTTTCCTATTAAGTAGTAAGCATTCTAGATACAAATCCTTTGTTGGATAAATAATTTACACTTTCATTTTTTTTTTTTTGTCTTTTTGCACTTTCAAAAGGAAAATGAAACTGTCGCAGATAACTATGCTTTGTTAATGTAATATATGGTCTATCTGTACTTCAAATAATCTTCAAAATAAGGGGAAGCATTGTCTCCATAATCCTCAGGTACTAAATTTTCCCATGCCTAACGAGGTGGTCAGCCACCTGGCTTACGAAAAATAGGGAAAGGGAGTAGAAGTACAAAACATACTGATTTTCCCAACATTCTTCTTAATGTTGGGAAAAACTCCTAATTTTAGGAGTTTCTTAGCAGATCATTACTAGTAAGAAATAATAGACTGGATCATACAAACGATCATCAGTCCTCCTCTTTTCTCTTAAGCAAATTTTTAAAAAGCAGTTAGCAAGTAGTAACATTATTACTAATCAAACCTCCTGTACTCTTTATTAGATTTCTCTTAGACCAAGGCCCTGGTGTTTACATGAATGTTTTCCTTATCGGACTAAGGCAGAACATCTAATACAGTGCCAAGCATATATTGCTCTTCTTAATTCCTTAATTCTCTCCTTTTCTTTGAATTCCTGTCCATGTGCTTTTCTTCACTCCTCTCTTCAAGCACCCTTCCCGACACCCCACAAATAATGTGATCTCAATGAGTTTTGGTTACAGGCTTTTTGGTAACCATATAGTCACCTACCATGCTTCTTACTTTAAAGACAACAAAATGAAAATAAACTTTTTGTGGAACTCATAGAAAGAAGAGCTAAGATTCTGCTGAGTGATAAAATGAAACCTTCATTTTTTACAGTATCCATGTAAATTAGTATTCTGCCAGAATAAAGCAAACATAACTATTTTGTAAATTTTCTGTTAATTTAAGACTTCAGTCTAATCAGTAATGCAAGAACCTCTGAGGAATCTTTCCCAAACAAGAGCCAATATGGGGGAGTTCTGTAGCAAATTATTCATCCTCCTCTAAAGTGTCAGATATGGGGCAGTGGGCAGTGAGGTGGGAGTAGGAAGAATCAGATCTCTTCGTCTTAAACCATGGAAAGAAAACTCATTTAAGTGCCTTTAAAGTATTTTTATACATAAAAAACAATATATTTTGTCTTTTCGCCACTTCTAGGGCCGCTCCCGTGGCATATGGAGGTTCCCAGATTAGGGATCAAATCAGAGCTGTAGCCGCCGGCCTACGCCAGAGCCATAGCAACTCGGGATCCGAGCCGCGTCTGAGACCCACACCACAGCTCATGGCAACGCCGGATCCTTAACCCACTGAGCAAGGGCAGGGATCGAACCTGCAACCTCATGGTTCCTAGTCGGATTTGTTAACCACTGAGCCACGATGGGAACTCCCAATTTGATATATTCTTAAAACTTTCATGATGTACATTATCCCTCAGGGAATGCTTCAGTGTCAGACACAAATGTGAAAATAACTACTCTAAAAGCAGTATTAGAACTAGGAAAAACAGCAGATTATATGGCAATCTCTGACATAATTTCAGGATACAGACAACCCTAGGTCTAAAATATTTCATGGAAATAACTATGACACAATTAATTATATTCCACAAATCAGAATGGTTTTCATCAGATACCTAAGCTTACTTTGACACAAAAAAAGGCTTGACATAAAAGACACTCCCTCTGGAAAGGAGAAAAATGATGATAATTTTGGCCTATTAAAGATAATATATGTTGATGAAACATAATTCTGTTCTCAAACATTTGGTAAATCATTACTCTAATGGATGATCACGATTTACAATAATTACCTGGTTAGTAAAAAATTGTGTCTATCTCAAAAATTTTCAGATCAACTGGTTTCCTTTTGATATAAGGAAAAAATTAATAACTGGCTTAAATTCATTTCTAATACTTATAAAATACATGAGATTTATTACACATTAAAGAAAATACAGTACAATCCCAAATTTGTTTATTAAAGTTACAATAAAATACTTTTCAATGCATACAAAATTGCAAAATAATTGATGCTTTTTTCAATAAAGACACCAGATTTAATATTTATTCACAAGATAAAGATATGTTTAATGACTTCTGTTTCAAGGTCACCTTATCGAGCGATACATCATGAAATCAATAGTTGTACATCTAGGAAATTTACCAATGGAGCTCTCTTCCACTGGTGTATATATTTTAATTTGTCTCATGTGGGTGTCTCTTCCATTTTGGTGATTGGCTAGAACAGCGATCTGTATCATGAATGTGCGAGTTGGCTTCTTATGATTATCAGTTAAGGGAACGTGAATCCAGCCACTTGGTTCCACCAATTCAAGTTGCTGCCAAGAAAAGAAAAGTCAGATTATGTTTTCACCAGATGAATATAATTTATTATAATGAATGCATTCTAAAGTTGACTTATAATTAACATTTTGCTCACTGCAAGCATGACACTATAATAAACGTTACCAGTTATTGCCCATTTTTACCCAATAAAAGTTTAGATTCAGACATGAATAAATATATAGGGCCAATGGAAAACTACATTGATACAAGTAAGAAAAGACTAGATATGTTTAGAACATAATGCCAAACTCACATAATAAATCAGATTCTATATAAATTATAAGAATATTAACAAAACAAAATCAGTCATTGCACAAGCATCAAATCTTTTTTTAAATAAAAATAGAAACTGACTTATTGAGTCTGAATGATAATCAAAACCTAAAAACTAGATTTTAATGTTTTCCTATAAGAAATGCCAGATAGATTTTTTAAATTTTTTCATTTTATTTTAACCAAGAGTCCAAACTATCTTTTGTTTAACAAGGGAAGGAAAATCATAAGTCAAGAAATAAACCTAAATTTCTAAACATTTTCCTGAGGTTATGAAGCAGTTTTTAAAAGAGAAATACTAATTTTTAAACTATCTCAATTATTGAACACATATGAAAGATATGAATTACAGAAAATACAGGTTTATCTTATCAACTGAGCCCAACGGCAATGAGTATTAAATATAAATCTGGATTCCAGAAGTTACTCTAGAAAAACAAGTGAACACCACAGTTTCTTCTTTACCTGCCCTCTTTCTCTTTTCTTTCTTTTCTCCCTTCTTTCTTCTTCTTTTTTTTTTTTGCTATTTCTTGGACCGCTTCCGCGGCATATGGAGGTTCCCAGACGAGGGGTCGAATCGGAGCTGTAGCCGCCGGCCTACACCAGAGCCACAGCAACGCAGGATCCGAGCCGCGTCTGCAACCTACACCACAGCTCACGGCAACGCCGGATCGATAACCCACTGAGCAAGGGCAGGGACCGAACCCGCAACCTCATGGTTCCTAGTCGGATTCGTTAACCACTGCGCCACGATGGGAACTCCTCTTTCTTCTTTTTTTTTTCTTTCCTTCATTATTCTTTATTTTTTTTCTTTCTTTTTTAATGAGGAAGGAGGGCAGGTAGAAAAAAGTTGAGATGGGCGAAAGACAGAGAACTGGAATCTTTAAAAAGGTAGTTATTTTTAAGATAGAATAATTTCCTCCTTTAAATTACAAAATGTAAGTATAAATGAATCTCTATTCCTCATAGTATTTTCAGCCAGTAGCTTTTCATAAACTGCCATTAGCACTAACTTAAAATAAGTGAGTCAGAGAGCAGATATATCTGGTTTCTATCACAAACCTTTTAATCATTCAGGCAATAAATAGTTACTGAGTACTTAAAATGTTCAAGGTATTATTGTAAGTTTAGTTAAGCATACAAAACATAAATAAAGCCTTGTTCCAAATCTTCAAAAAAGCTTGGAGGGAGACAAACAACCTCTCTGGTTTCATTCAGTTCCTCGTGTATAAAGTAAAGTGATTGGACAAGTTTTCATCCAATGTCCCTTTCAGCTCTGACAGTCAATGATTCTAAATTAAAGAAAGACGTGGTAGGCAGAATAATGGGCCCCCAAAGAGGTCCACATCGTTCCCCAAATCCTCTGAATATGTTAACTTAATGGCAAAGGGATTTTGCAGATGTGATTAATTTAAAGATTTGGGGATGGGAAGTTATCCTGGATACCTGGGTGGGCCCAATGTAATCACAAGAGTCATCATAAGAGGAAAGTGGGTAAGACAGAAAAGATGTGGTGATAGAAGCAAAGGTTGAGTGATGCAACCACAAGCCAAGGAATGTGGACAGCCTCTAAAAGCTGGAAAAGGCAAGGAACAGTTCTCCCTTAGAATCTCTAGAAAAGAATGCACCTTGCTGACACCTTGATTTTTTAAATATTTAAATTATACTTGATTTACAATGTTTCTTCAATTTCTGCTGTACAGCAAAGTGACCCAGTCACACACATATATACATTCTCTTTTTCATACTATCTTCCATCATGTTCTAACCCAAGAGACTGGACACTGTTTCCTATGCTATAGAGGAAGACCTCATTGCTTAGCCATTCTAATTGTAACAGTTTGCATCTACTAACCCTAAACTGTCTGTCCATTCCACTCCTTCCCCTCTACTGCCTGGCAACCACAAGTCTGCTCTGGATGTCTGTGCGTCTATTTCTGTTTTGTAGATAGAATCATTTGTGCCATATATTAGATTCTACAAATAAGTGATCTCATATGGTGTTTGTCTTTCTGACTTACTTCAATTAGTATGAGAATCTCTAGTTGCATCCATTTTGCTGTACATGGCATTATTTTGTCCTTTTTATGGCTGAGTAGTATTCCACCATATATGTATGCACCACATTTTCTTAATCCATTCATCTGTTGCTGGGTATTTAGGTTGTTTTCATGTCTTAGCTATTGTGAATAGTAATGCAATGAACATAGGGGTGTGTGTATCTTTGTGAATGAATGTTTTGTCTGGATATATGCCCAGGAGTGGGACTGCTGGACTACATGGTAGTTCTACATTTAGTTTTCTGAAGTACCTCCATACTGTTTTCTATAGTGGTTGTACCAATTTACATTGCCACCAACAGTGTAGGAGGGTTCCCTTTTCTCCTCACCCCCTCTAGCATTTGTTATTTGTTGACTTGTTAATGACAGTCATTGTGACTGGTGTCAGGTGGCACCTCATTGTAGTTTTGATTTGCATTTCTCTAAGAATTAGTGATATTGGACTTCTCCTGTGACTCACAAAACATTATTTTATATATTTTTAAGTAGAAAATTAATAAAAGGGAAATTTTTGCCAATTTAATTTTCTTTTTTCCCCCCATTTCTGATTTGGGCCTCAATAAATGAAAATTTTATCAGCATTAAAATGTAAATTTTTCTATATTCCTCCTTGTTCTTTTTTTCTACCATATCTCTTTTTGGCTCTTTTCTCCAGATATTCACTTACTTAAAATTTTTTATTGGCATGTCTACTAAATACCAAAAATTCTGCTAATTATAGATGTAGGGCAGGGGGTGGCAAACTTTTTCTATAAAGGACCAGATAGTAAACATTATAGGCGAAGTGGGCCATGTGATTTCTATCATGATTACTCAACTCTGCCTTTGAAAATTGTAAGTTAAAGGCAATATGAAAGAGAATAGCTGTGACTATGTTCCACTAAAGCTTTATTTACAAAAGCAGGACACAGGCTTAGATTTTGGCCCACAGGCTGCAGCTGCTGATCACTGACATAGAGAATAGTTACTGATGGAGATTCAGAAAGACAGATAAGCTGTCTCCGTCAGGGTAAAGTCAGGAAACACACAGTGTTTTTTGTTGCTTTTTCTTGTTTAAGAGAGAATTCCCTAGGTAGGAATTGAGTTCTTAACTAGAGAAATTAAGAGGCCAAGGAGAATCCTAAGGTATCATAGAGAGAACAAGTACCAGAAGTGCAATTGTAAGGCTATAGAACAAAGGAAAGAGACTGAAATTATTAAGAGACGCTCATAAGAGTGGTTGAAACTCAGATATCTGAAGAGGGAGCTGTTTGGGTGGTGTGGTGTCTCTGAAGGAAGAGCCCTGTGGGGCTGGTATAAAGACCTTGGAAAAATGGTACCAACTGTAGTGAACAAGACAGCAGATCACATCTGGGAAAACTATTTGAAGAGGTATAAACATAACAATAAGACTTCAAGAGAGATGACATAAAAAATACTAGCAGTAAGGAAGAAATCAAAAACCAAAAACCAATCAAACCAAAAAACTTACACACAGTTAACCAAAAACAATAAATTAATTTTTACAAAATAAAACATAAATGTCAATAATAATTCCTCAAAAAGAATGCTAATGATAATAATAACAGCAAACTCTCATATAGCACGTATTATGTGCCAGACATTGCTCTAGGTACAATAAGTAAATTAATCTATTTAATCCTAACAATGAAGCAGGTAATATTATTATCCTGATGTTACAAACAGAACAACTGAGACACAGAAAGTTTAAATAACTTTACCAAGATCACACAACTGGTATGTGGCAGAGCTGTGATTCAAACAAGCAGTGTGATTCCAGAGTCTAGGGTTTTTTTTTGCTTTTTGCTTTTTAGGTCCACACCTGCAGCAAGCATATGGAGGTTCCCAGGCTAGGGGCTGAATAGGAGCTACCGCTGCCAGCCTGTGCCACAGCACAGCAACTTGGGATCCGAGCCAGGTCTGTGACCTACACCACAGCTCATGGCAATGGCGGATCTCCAACTCACTGAGCAAGATCAGGGATCAAATCCACAACCTCATGGTTACTAGTGGGATTCGTTTCCACTGCGCCACAATGGGAACTCCCCGGAGTCTAGGCTTTTAAACACATAATGTAATGTTTATATAATATAAAGATGATAATTTAGTAATAATAATTATATCCAAGATCCTATATTATAACCAAAAAATGAAGTAAAAGAAATATAGGCAAGAGAAAATTGGCCTCTAATCTCTTCACCATAGCACAGCTCCCTTTGTGTCATGTTTATAACTATATATTTACACATATAACATAAACGGAACACAGAAGGGAATAATAACAAAATTAAAAGTGGGATATTGATTTCAAAAGCTCTAGCAAGAAAAAGAATAAACAAGATTGTATAAGGATATGGTAGGATGGTAGACAGTATAAAATAAGATGGTACAAATGTAGATGTCAAATATCACCTAAAAAACTCGGATTCTCTTGAGGATATCATGCTAGTGAAATAAGCTAGCTGCAAAAGAACAAATACAGTATGATTCCACTCACATGAGGCACCTAGAGTAAACAAATTCAGAGAGACAGAAAGTAGATTAGAAGCTGCTTAGAGCTGGGTACTGGGGGGTAGGATGGACAGTGACTATTAATTAGCACAGGGTTTCTTTTGAGGGTGATAAAATGTATACATCTTTTTTTTTTTTTCCGGCTTTTTTTGCCTTTTGAGGGCTGCACCCGCGGCACATGGAGATTCCCAGGCTAGGGGTCTAATCGGAGCTGTTGCTCCTGGCCTACGCCAGAGCCACAGCAATGCAGGATCCGAGCCGCATCTGCAACCTACACCACAGCTCACGGCAACGCAGGATCTTTAACCCACTGAGCAAGGCCAGGGATCGAATTCGCAACCTCATGGTTCCTAGTCGGATTCGTTAACCACTGCACCACGACAGGAACTCCCCGAAATGTAGTCATCTTAAATCAGTGAATTGTACAGTATGTGAATTCTATCTCATTAAAACTCAACGTCTAACTATATATTATCTAAAAAAGACAAATCTAGGAGTTCTCGTCATGGCTCAGTGGTTAATGACTCTGACTAGGAACCATAGGTTGTGGGTTTGATCCCTGGCCCTCGCCTGGTGGGCTGGGGAATCCGGCATTGCCGGAGCTGTGGCGCAGGTTGCAGATGCAGCTTGGATCCCGCGTTGCTGTGGCTCTGGCTCAGGCCGGTGGCTACAGCTCCGATTAGACCGCTAGCCTGGGAACCTCCATATGCTACAGGTGCGGCTCTAGAAAAAGACAAAAAGAGCAAAAAAAAAAAAAAAAAAAAAAGAGAGAGAGAGAGATAAATCTGTGTTTTAACACAGTGATTAAGAAATACCTTAAATACAAGTAGATGGTAAAAATACATTTGACAGATGAAACCAAAAAGAAAGCAGAGACAGAAATATTAGGTTTTAAGTTTTTCTGGAAAAAAAAGGGTGGGGTAGGAAGAGTTAAAATGTGAAAAATAAAAATGAGGGGGAGGTATAGGGCTGGTAATCCTAGATAGTAAAACCTAGTATAAAGCTATATTAAATAAATGGCATGGTACCACATTTCATAGCTTAGGTGTATCAAAATGCATTTGGCTGCAAGTAACATAAAATCCAACTCAATGACACTTAAACGATGAGGAAATCCATCACTTCACACAGTAAGAGTGCCTGAGTTAACAGAGTCACAGAAGAGGTTAATTTAGAAGCTCAAAAATGCTGTCACAAACTCAGGTTCTATCATTCTTTGCAGTGTGGGTGGATGAGCACTGTCCCCAAGCTTAGCTGGCTGCAGTAGTCTTCCAGAGACAGAAATTGAGTACTGTTTCCTTTTTGGATATCTTTTTTAAGAACAAACACAGTTTCCCAGAAGCTCTTATTAAATACCTATCTATAAATCAAGCAGCAGAGGAGTAGAACCACCATGATTGGAAGTGGTTCAATAAGGACTCAATCCCTAAGGCTGGGGATGGTGACAGCACATGGCTACTTTCTGGGGGGTAGGGAAGTGAATAAAATTGGAGTTCTATCAAGACAGTTGAGGAGAATTGTTATTGAGTAGAAAACTAACATCTACAGTGAAGAAAGGATGGATTGATCAAAAAACAGCACTGCAACACTGGCTGACTAAAGAAAAAGTTTAGATATTAACTTCATTCCAAACACAAAAGTAAATTCTTAAATAATTAAATATAAATAAATTAATAATCACAATAGCAAAACTCTAAGAGTATTATAAAAATACAGGAACATATTTATAATCTTTTGGCAGGGATCACCTTTCAAAGAAATTCACAAACCCAAATACAACAAAAGAAAAAAAAAAACAGAACAGACTTAACCACATGAACATCAAAAATTTCTTTAAGACTAAAACAAAATAAAAATACAAACAGCAAATGGAGAAAAAATATTTATAAGTTTCACAGTGAAGGACAAATATCTTAGTAATAATCATAAGAAAAAAAATCAACACTAATAAAGAAGTGAACATTGACCACGCACAGGCCATTCACAAAAAGAAAAATGTAACTGACCAACAAACATAAAGAAATTATTCAATCTCACTAATAATAAAACAGATACCAAAAAATATTTATACAGAAATAAAACATCTATCAGACTGACAAAGATTAAATAATTAGAAACAATAATTATGTGAGGTGAGGGGAATGTATGCACTCAAAGACCGATAAGGGAATTAAATAGGTATAGTAGCCTATTTGAAAAGTAATTTGGTAATACCTATTAAATTTTTCGATGTACCTATTCTTTAACAGAGCAACTCAGAGTTCCCTGGTGGCTCAGCAGGTTAAGGATATGGCGTTGTCACTGCTGTGGCGTGGGTCTGATCCCTGGCCTGGGAACTTCCACATGCAGCCAAGACAATACAAAATCTAACAAAGCAACTCCACTTCTGGGACGTTGGGCAATACTTAAGACATGCATACATAGGTTCTATGTGTAATAATATTCCTGACTGGAAATACATGAAAAGAACATGAAGAGAAGGATAATGTGGTGACCAGCCACAAGATGAGCCTTGGTAATTCATGCTCTTGTGTAGTCCCTTCCTACAATGAATTAGGGCTGGCTTTGGGCAAGAAACAGAAATATGTCAGAAGTGACCATCTGCAGATAGGTCATAAAAGGCATTGCAGTTTCTGCCTGCATCTGTTAGATCATTCTTTCTGTGGAAGCCAGCTACTGTGACATGAAGAAGCCCCACGGAGAGGGCCATGTAGAAAGAAACCAAGACTCCAGACAATCATTAGCACCAATGTGCCAGCCAGAAAAGTGAACCACTTTAGAAGTGGATCCTCCAGTCCCAGTCAGCCTAGCTGACATACGACTGCAAAAGCATGAGAGACTCCAAGAGAGAAATGGCCAGCCAAGCTTCTTCCATATTTCTGAACAAAAACCATGAGATAATAAGTGATTACCACTGTTTAATACCACTAAGTTTTAGTGTGATCTGTTATGCAGCAACAGTAAAACAATACCTAATTATGGTCTGTCCATACCCTAGAATATCCTATAGCAATTCAAAATTATGTGCCTCTACATACATCTGCAGTTATTTGCAGCACCTCTGGTTAGTTTTAAAAAGCAAAGTATTAAATAACATGTGTTGTGTGATCTTATATATATAAAATATACATATTTTAAGATTATTTCTATGTACACAAAAGTCTGAAAGGATACTCATGAAAATATAAACAGGAAATATCAATAATGGTGAGAATATATAGATCATTCTCATTTTGTTATGTTTATTATTATCTATGCTTTTCTCAATAAACACGTATTTTTCTTATTAAAAAATCTATTTTTAACTTGGTGGTGATTAGGCGAAGAACTCAAAACAGGAAAAGTTTCAGTACCTGATTTTAACATTTCATTGATTGTATTCCTTTCCTCCATTGATAGAATCATCCTTCTTGGTGATTTCAACTTCCTCAGAGACGATCCATTCAATGATCTGGATTCTCCTTTCTTCAAACTTCTTCACTTCCAACATTTATCTCCAACCCATTTCAGTTACCCCTCCCCCAGCATCATGTTTATATTTGATTATGAGCAGTAGCTGCAAGATCACTGAAATCTTGACTTTAAGCATCCCCATCTCATAGCCTCCTAGGTCACCAGCTTCCTCTAGTGACTCCACTGTGCTAGCGTCAAGCCTACCCAAACAGCTAGATGATTGATTCCATCTCCTTTTTACTGTTCAAAAACCCATTCGATATATTCCATTCCCACTTTACCTCAAGGATCTCTCATAATTCATTATGATAATCAATCCCTTTATACACTGAAATCCAATGTTCCACTCTCACTGTTTCATATTTTTCTGAGGAAAAAGCAACAATCCTGGTTAAACCCAACTCTCCTCCTATTCAACACCTACTGAAGAAAAATAATCAACATGCTAACTGGTTCTCATTTTAAATTCAGGACAAAAAGTATATATTCAAGTATATATATTTAACACCAGGCAAAATTCTCACTACACTCCTTTAGAAAATTTGCTTTCACTGTCTCCGGGATAGCTGTTTTTGAGCTTCTCAAATTCTAACACCTGCTCTAACTTCTCTCTGAGAGATATCTGATTTCACTAAAAAAACAGAAGCAATTAGAGGAAAAAACTACAATCATCCCATCAGCTGTTATATTGCAGTTAAACTGCCCCTGAACCACTGTGAGGGGCTTCTTCCATTTGCTCAGCAGATCCCAGCCTTTCCATGCCAGCCCAAGATTTTGCTCCCGCTATAATTATTATCTAGCCAATCATTTTCTCTTCTCCACTGGATCAATGTCATCATCATTACAAACACACCATATCTGTCATCTTAAAAAATAAAAATAAAATCCTTTCTCCAACCGTATGTCTCCTTTCATGTACTGCCCTAATTCTCTGTTTCTTTTTTTTTTTTTTAAGGTATCTCGATGGGAATTATATTTTTATTTATTTTTAACTGAAGTATAGTTGATTTACAATGTTGCATTAGTTTCAAGTATACAGAAAAATGATTCAGATGTATATATACATATATATATTCTTTTTCATATTCTTTCCCATTGTGGTTTATTACAAGATATTAAATATAATTCCTTATGCTATACAGTAGGTCCTTGCTGATTATTCTATATATAGTAGTTTGTATCTACTAATTTCAAACTCCCAAGTAATTACTCCCCTACCCTTTTCCCCTTTGGTAACCATATTTGTTTTCTATGTCTGTAAGTCTGTTTCTGTTTTGTAAATAAGTTCATTTGTATCATATTTTAGATTCCACATATATCATATGATATTTGTCTTCGTATGACTTACTTCATTTAGTGTGATAATCTCGATCCATGTTGCTATTTCATTCTTTTTTATGGCTGAGTAATATTCCATTGTGCATATGCACCACATCTTCTTTATCCATTCATCTGTCAATGGACATTTAGGTTGTTCCTATGTCATGGCTATTGTAAACAGTGCTGCTATGAACATTGGGGTATGTGCATCTTTTTGAATTATAGCTTTCTCCAGATATATGCCCAGGAGTAGAACTGCTGGATCATATGGTTGATACTTACAGTTTTTTAAGGAAATTCCACACTGCTTTCTACAGTGGCTGCACCAATGTACATTCCCACCACCATTGTTGGAAGATTCCCTTTTCCCCACACCCTCTCCAGTATTTATTATCTATAAACTTTTTAATGATGGCAATTCAGACTGATATAAGGTAGTACCTCATTTTAGTTTAGATTTGCATTTTTCTAATAATCAGCAATGTTGACTTTTCAAGTGCCTATTGGCCATCTGATGTTTTCTTTGGAGAAATGTCTACTGAGGTCTTCTGACATTTTCGATTAAGTTGTTTGTTTTTGTTATTGAGTGTTATGAGCTATTTGTATATTTTATCTTTTCATTTTGTTTATGGTTTCCTTTGTTGTGCAAAAGCTTGTAAGTTTGATTAGGTCCCATTTATTTATTTTTGTGTTTATTTCTATTGTCTTAGGAGACTGACATTGCTACAATTATGTCAGAGAATATTTGCTTATGTTCTCTTTTGGGTGATTTACACTGCCATGCCCAATGCTCTGTTTCTTTTCACAGCAAAACTCCTTAAAAAGTTTTTTAATTTTGGAGTTCCCATCGTGGCTCAGTGGAAATGAATCTGACTAGCATCCATGAGGACGCAGGTTCAATCCCTGGCCTCGCTGAATGGGTTAAGGATCTGGTGTTGCTGTAAGCTGTGGCGTAGGTCGCAGACCTTGCTTGGATCTGGTGCTGCTGTGGCTATGGTGCAGGCTGGCAGCTGTAGCTCCAATTCGACCCCCTAGCCCAGGAACCTCCATATGCTGTGGGTGTGGCCCTAAAAAGACTAAAAAAAAAAGAAGAAGAAGAGAAAAGTTTTTAATTTTTTTTTTCACCTACTAGTTATCTTTACTCCACTCCAATCTGAATTTTGTCCCCACCACTGAACCCAATATCGTCAAAGTCACCAGTGACTCCCACCTTGCCAAATCTATTCTCTCTCAGAACAGTTCTTTGATAGCTCATTATTGTATTCTAAAATTCACCTGGCAGTTCAGTAAATAACTGGTAGTTCAGTAAAGATAGATACATTTAGGAGTTCCCATCATGGCTCAGTGGTTAACGAACCTGACTAGTATCCATGGGTTTGATCCCCGGCCTTGCTCAGTGGGTTAAGGATCCCGCATTGTTGTGAGCTGTGGTGTAGGTCGCAGATGTGGCTTGGATCCCACGTTACTGTGGCTGTGGTATAGGCTGGCAACTGTGGCTCTGATTCAGTTCCTAGCCTGGGAACTTCCATATGCTGCAGGTGCAGCCCTAAAAAGACAAAAGACCAAAAAAAAAAAAAAGATAGATACATTTAAAGATGATAAGGTAAAGACTATTAATGTTAAGCTAAATAGGATAGTTGAAATTATGTACTTAAAAAATACATCTACCTGGAGCTCCTATTGTGGCTCAGCAGTAATGAACCCAACTGGTATCCATGAGGATGCAGGTTCAATCCCTGGCCCTGCTCAGTGGGTTAATGATCTGGTGTTGCCATGAGCTATGGTGTAGGTTGCAGACATGGCTCAGATCTGGCGTTGCTGTGGCTGTGGCATAGGCTGGCAGCTGCAGTTCCAATTGGACCCTTGGCCTGGGAACTTACATATGCCATGGGTGCAGCCCTAAAAAACAAAAAAAACTGGGGTTCCCGTCATGGTGCAGCAGTAACGAATCTGATGAGGAACCATGAGGTTGCAGGTTTGATTCCTGGCTTCCCTCAGTGGGTTATGGATCTGGTGTTGCTGTGGCTTTGGCATAGGCCAGTAGCTGCGGCTCTGATTAGATCCCTAGTCTGGGACTCCACGTGCCATGGGGGCAGCCCTAAAAAGCAAAAAAAAAAAAAAAAAAAAAAAAGAAGAAGTCATTTGTTAACAAAAATCACATCAAATATTAAATACAATGCTGTTTACATATTCTTTCCTATTGCCAATCACATGTCCCTGGAAAATAAATAGAAGAAACAGCTACTGGATAGCTGATTCAAGAAAGCTGCCACTCTCACTGCCTTCTACTCCTTCATTAGCCAGAGCTGTGACTGACGACTCTATAGAAGCTCAATATGAGCACTTCTAACACATGAAGCAGTAGATTCTGGCATTTTAACCATCCTCTCATTTAGAAAGGAACAGAACCAGTTAACAGCAATGATGATCGACTTGTAGAGAAAAGTCTAATATGATCCAAAAGAAACCTTAGAAATTCCAAAAGTATTAAAAGTAAGGATACCACAAAGGCAGCTTAACAAGAAGGACAAAAATCCAACTCAAAGAGCTCACTATGGAAAGCAAGGTCTTTTACCCTAGTGAAGAAGGTGACCACCTAAGGTCACTTTGAGGTCAAAATCAGTCACCTTGCTTTAGAGGGTCAGGACATTAATTCTGACTTGTAAGGCTGAAAAAGTTTTTATACAGAGAAATCTACTCCAGAAAGAGTGCCTGGAGAGTTAAGAGTACATAGTTTGGTCTTAAAGTTACCTGTTTAAAAAAAAAAGAATTAGAATGAGTCTTCTACTAATCTAATGAACGATTCTGAATAAATTGGAAGTCAGTGCCAATTAAAAATAACAATTTCATCAAAAGCCCAAAAAGGTAAAGAAATGTCAAGAAGAAACTGCAGAAAATCTTTGGATGATGAAGACAATGACGAGGACGAGGACAACGACGACGACCACTACTATTACTACTTCCCAAGTTAACCAGGTATAAGTATCATTAAAAAAGAAAACCAGATAAGATGAATAAGTACTAGGATGTAATGTACAACTTGATGACCACAGCTAACACTGCTGGCTGATACCTAGGAAAGTTGTTAACAGAGTAGAATCTAAGCGTTCTCATCACAAGGAGAATTTTTTCCGCTTTTACTGTATTACAGGAGATGATGGGTGTTAACTAAACCTACTGTAGTAATCATTTCACAGCATATAAGTAAATCAAGCCATCATGCTGTACACCTTAAACTTATACAGTGATGTATGTCAATTATTTCTCAACAAAACTGGAAAAAATACTGTTCTTTTAAGACAAAAAAATAAAAACAGTAAATATAAGCAAACCCATACACACATAATAAAATTAAGCTTTAGTTTTGTAAAAAGAGAGAGAAAAGTCTTATCTAACTAATGAATAATCAAGAAATGAAAGAAATAGCTAAAAATTTGTAGTTTAGTGGAAAGGACATCAAACCAAATATCAAAAGAAGACCAAGATGTGAATTTCACATCCATTCTGTTTTGTTTGTTTGTTTGTTTTTTGTCTTTTTGCCTTTTTCTAGGGCCTCTCTCCAGGCACATGGAGGTTCCCAGGCTAGGGGTCTAATCGGAGCTGTAGCCACCAGCCTACGCCAGAGCCAGAGCAACTCAGGATCTGAGCTGCGTCTTTGACCTAGACCACAGCTCACGGCAACGATGGATCCTTAACTCACTGAGCAAGGCCAGGGATCGAACCCGCAACCTCATGGTTCCTAGTCAGATTCGTTAACCACTGAGCCATCAAGGGAACTCCTTCACATCCATTCTTGAATTTAGGCAAATTACTTCTTGTTGCTAAACCCTTACTTCTCCATCTATTAGGGTGAGTCATATGAAATCATCATTTTTGTAGATAAAAAATAAAATTATGATAATTTTATTTCCATATAGTTTTTACACTTTCCTCAAAGAAATATTGTACGGTATTAAGATAACATAAATCTCATCATCACCAAATCTTTTTCACTTCAAACCATCTTATCCTTTCTATATAATTTGATGCACCCTCTTTATTGAAATGTTCTCTTATTGTGGCCTCCGTGAATTCATCTTCGTCAGATACTCCTCCTACCCTTTTCATCTCTTCTTTGTCTCTCCTGAAATTCATCACAACTCCTTAAGTGTTGAATTCCTCACAATCTGTCCTAAGACTAGTCTCACAATATAGTTTACTCTATACAGCTATTCTATATGATGATATCCAGATCCATGACTTCAGGAAACTTAAATGGCTGTAAGCTGATGATTCAAAATTTTATTTCTCTTTCTAAAGAGGTAACTTCTAAATGTGCTAGCAAGGGACAAGGTTATCTATAGCAGGCAAAGCAAGAGAGAACAATTCCATGATAGAAGACAGACCAGAGAGGTCTAGACTTTAAATAAATCTCTTTTAAATTCAAAATAATATAGTATTTGAGGCAGTGTTTCTACTGAGAATAACTACATTTTTTAAAACCATTATTTTAGAGTTATCAGAAAGTAGCTAAAACAAAGAGGACTAGAGAAGGCCAGGTTCGGGGAGGAGAGAACCTCGGAGAGGTTACTGGTCTTTCTGTACCCATTTTAAGCATGGGGGCATTAGCTGATTCTAGAATGGGGTAAGATGCTGCAAATTGTAGCTTTTCCCAGATATAAAATTGCTTCTTCAAGTCAGAGAAACACACAGAGATGTGACTGGCAGTCTTTTAGAAAAGACATAATTAGAGACTTCAATAGCGTTAAGCACACAGCCTTTTTCCCCCACAAAATAATTGCCACATGGTGAAGCTGTCTGGAATGGGAGGCTAAAAGGATAAGTAAGGGGTCTCTCTGAAGAATAAGTTTCTGGCAATTTCTCAGGCTGGGGAAACAAATCTGAGTCTAGAACTTACCCAGTGAACACACCAGGCCCCTCAATGACAGCCTTGAATGGCTATGATAGGGGAGCATTAAAGAACAGAAATAGATGGAACTTTACCAAAGCTGGAATACAGCATCAACTCAACTCAACTCAACTAAGAGACTGAGAGCAGTAAAGCTTCTCAACTTATCTGCCCAGGTCAAGACAAAGTGAACTCTCTAGAGAAAGAAAACAGTGTCTAGAGTGGCACTGTCCTATAGAAAAAGTGTATGGGTCATATACATGGGTTTAAATTTTCAAACAGCTATATATTATTTTTTTTTTCTTTTTAGGGCTGCACCCATGGCATATAGAAGTTCGCAGGCTAGGGTTCAAATTGAGGTGTAGCTGCTGGCCTGCACCACAGCCACAGCAACTTGGGATCCAAGCCGCGTCTGCAACCTACACCACAGCTCACAGCGACATTGGATTCTTAACCCACTGAGTGAGGCCAGGGAATGAACCCGCATTCTCTTGGATAATAGCTGGGTTCATTACTGCTGAGCCACAAGGGGAAGTCCCTAATAGCTATACTTTTTAAAGTCAAAAGAAAAAGGTAAATTAATTTTGTATTTAGTATACTGAGAGTATCACCTCAATATGTGATCAACATAAAAAGTTACTGAGCATTTTTTAACCAAATCTCCAAAATCCAACACTTTACACTTATAGCACATCTCATTTAAGATTAGCCAAAAGCCATCTGCAGTGGATACACTACTGAATAGCACAGATCTAGAATCTAGTCTATCAATCGGTCAAAAATTATTAACATAGTTAAGAAATAAAAGGGAAAGATAAATAAAAGAAGTGATAATTTCATCTGAGAATTGGAACATATTTTTTAACAGAAATGGTAGAGCAAAAAATAAAATATCTGCAAATAAGAATTTATCATACTGTCTCAACAATTAATATATATCAGAAAACAATGTGAAACACAAACCAAAACAAACAAATGGGACCTAATCAAATTTACAAGCTTTTCAGTAGCAAAAGAAACGACAAAAAAAAAAAAAAAAAAAAAAGACAATTTACAGAATGGGAGAAAACAGTTGCAAATGATGCAACCAACAAGGTCTTAATCTCCAAAATATAAACATCTCATAAACTCAACATTAAAAAAAAAAAAAAAAAACCCGGAGTTCCCATCGTGGTGCAGTGGTTAACAAATCCAACTAGGAACCATGAGGTTGCGGGTTCGGTCCCTGCCCTTGCTCAGTGGGTTAACGATCCGGCGTTGCCGTGAGCTGTGGTGTAGGTTGCAGACGCGGCTCGGATCCCGCGTTGCTGTGGCTCTGGCGTAGGCCGGTGGCTACAGCTCCGATTCAACCCCTAGCCTGGGAATCTCCATATGCCGCAGGAGCGGCCCAAGACCAAGAAATAGCAAAAAGACAAAA
This sequence comes from Sus scrofa, assembly GCF_054392235.1. Taxonomy (NCBI): domain Eukaryota; kingdom Metazoa; phylum Chordata; class Mammalia; order Artiodactyla; family Suidae; genus Sus; species Sus scrofa. The sequence continues at coordinate 89,870,071 of NC_139390.1, read as the reverse complement.
AAAAAAAAAAAAAAAAAAAACACCCAATCAAAAAATGGGCCAAAGACCTAAGAGACATTTCTCCAAAGAAGACATATGGATGGCCAACAGGCAAATGAAAAGATGCTCAACATCACTAATTGTTAGAGAAATGCAAATCAAAACTATAATAAGGTACCACCTTACAATGGTCAAAATGACCATCATTAATAAGTCTATAAATAACAAATGCTGGAGAGGGTGTGGAGAAAAGGGAACCCTCCAACACTGTTGGGAATATAAACTGGTACAATCACTATGGAAAACAGCAGGGAAAATCCTCAGAAAACTAAATATAGAATTACCATATGATCCAGCAATCCCACTCCTGGGCATATAACCAGACAAAGCTATAATCCAAAAACTTCATGTACCCTTATGTTCACAACAGCACTATTCACAATAGCCAAGATATGGAAGCAACCTAAATGTTCACTGGGAAATTAATGGATTAAGACACACACACACACACACACACACACACACACACAATGGAATACTACTCAGCTATTAAAAAAAAAAGAATGAAATAATGCCATTCACAGCAACCCAGATGCAACTAAAGATTATCCTACTAAGTGATGTAAGTCTGAAAGGGAAAGACAAATGCCGTATGATATCACTTACACGTGGAATCTAAAATATGGCACAAATGATCCTAACTATAAAACAGAGACAGACTCACAGACATAGAGAATAGACTTGTGGTTTTCAAGGGGGAGCGGGGAGGGAGTGGGGTGGACGGGAAGTTTGGGGTTAGTAGATGCAAACTATTACATTTAGAATGGATAAGCAATGAGGCCCTACACATGGCACAGAGAACTATATCCAGTCTCTTGGGATAGACCATGATGGAAGGTAATAAAAGACAAGGAGTGTATATATTTGTGTATGATTAGGTCACTATGCTGTACAGCAGAAATTGCCACAACACTGTTGTAATTATAAATCAACTATACTTTAATTAAAAAAAAGAAGACAATGTGGACAAGTTCCTTGAAAAATACAATTTATCAAAGCTACAGAAAGAAGAAACAAAATCTGCATAGAACTATAGCTATTAAGAAAACTGCTTTATAATTTAAAATCCATCATAAAAATTCCAGGTCAGATGATATCACCAGTCAATTCTCCCAAGTATTTAAGAAGAAACGATATAAATTCTGCAGAAACGCTTAAGAGAATTGAAAAGGGAGGGGTTTGTTTGTTTGTTTGTTTGTTTGTCTTTTTAGGGCCACACCCACGGCATATGGAAGTTCCCAGGCTAGGGATCGAATCAGAGCTATAGCTGCTAGCCTACACTACAGCCACAGCAATGCCAGATCCTTAAGCCACTGAGTGAGGCCAGGGATCAAACCTGCATCCTCGTGGATACTAGTTGGGTTCGTTACCACTGAGCCACAAAAGGAACTCCCTGATTTTTTTTTACCACAGATAACATTGGTGTAATAGGGAAAGGATGGTCTCTTTGAGTAATAATGCTGGATGATCTGAATTTCCATTTGGAAGGAAAAATAATAATCTTGATTTCTTCACTTCTCACCATAAACAAAAATCAGTTCCAGATGTTTTTGGATCTAAATGTCAAAGGTAAAATAATAAAAAGCTTCTAGAAGAAAATAAAACATCTTTGAACTCTGGAGTAGATAAGTTTTTCTTACACACAACACAAAAAGCACCAATTAACAAATACTCAGAATTAAGAACTTTTGTTCACCTAAAGATACCATTAAGGGAGTTCCCATTGTGGTTTAGTGGAAACAAATCCAACTAGTATTCATGAGGATGCAAGTTCGATCTCTGGCCTCACTCATGTGGTCAGGGATCTGGCATTGCCGTGAGTTGTGGTGTAGGTCTCAGATGTGGGACGTGGCTTGGATCTGGTGTGGCTGTGGCTGTGGCATAGGCTGGTAGCTGTAGCTCCAATTCGACCCTGAGCCTGGGAACTTCCATGTGTGGTGGTACAGCAAAAATAAATACATAAAGATACCATTAAAAGAGTGGAGAAACCAAGTCACAGATGGGGAAGTATTATACATATATTATAGCAAAAGACACCTATCTTGACTATTTAAAGAACTATCACAAATCAAAGAGGTATATACCCCACAGAAAATGAATAAATTGAAGTATATTCACAAAATGTAATGTTGCACAGTAATGAAAATGAACAATCTACAACTACCCAAACAGATAACTCTCATAAATATAGTAAGTTAAAACAGCCAGACACAAAAGAGTATGTACAAAATATGATGCCATCTCCTAAAGTAAAAAATCACAAATAAAAACAAAACTCAAACATCACACACACACACACATACACAAGACCCAGGTAAGAGTAGTCTATACTGTTAAAATACTGGTTAGCCTTGAGGGAACATAAGGCAGCATAACAAGAGATTCTGGACCATTTACTGGTTGCTGATTATATGGGTGTGTTTAGTTTGTGAAAATTCAGTGAGCTGTTGTTCACTTACGTTATGTGGACGTTTTGTATCAACATAAAAATAAAAAAAGAAAGAAAAAGAAGTCCCAGACCTTTCTCCTCTGTCATGCCCTGTTGTGTCTGTGATGTCTGCAGCAGCTGCAAGCATCATGTTCTCATATGACAAATGTCCAAAAGGGCTTTCTCCTCTTTTAATTATGGGGGAAAATATTTGCCAGAAGCTATCAGATTTCTTATTGGCCATTTCTGGGTCACATGCCTCTGCACTAACTGAAAGGGAAGCTGGAGTAGAGGCATTTTTTGTTTTTACTGTGGAACGCATGGTCTCTGTGGGCAAGGAAGAGAGATGGAGGAATATGACACAGGTAGTCAACAATATCTGCTGTCCAGGATGATTATTAGAGACCCCTTAACTAACCTTGTCAGTAGACACTTTTGTCTTCCTCCAAACTAAGCTAAGATTAGCGGCAGGGCCATTTGACAAAAATGCTAATTTGAAAAGCCTTTCATTAGTTTCTCATTATAGTAAGAATAAATCTATGATCCCTAACATGGTTGACAAGGCCCTGCACAATAGAATCTCTGCTTAATATTCTCATCCTTGTGCTAAATGGTCATGTACCTACATTCCAGCCAGATAATCGGCAGTAAGGCAAAAGCAAATTTACATTGGGCAGGAAACTGACTCTGAAATTATTCCAAACATCAAGAGAAGGCAGAGAGATACTTATTGTATATCATTTAGAATGGGTTGAGTATCTTGGATATGCTCTAGTTTAGTGAATTATTTTCATATTTGTAAATATAAGAATATTAAGAGAACTTCTGGTCACACAAGATCTCAGTCCCCCTAACTTTCATTTTTTTTTAAGTCTAAAGTTCAGGAACTACCCATTCTTTCACCAAGATTTTGTTCGTTTCATTTTCAGAAACCTACTACTCATAGTTAATGAGAACAACTGGCCTCAATTCCTTTGCCCCCACTTTCTAATCCCCACACCCTACTCCTTACATGTTAACTGCAGATTTCGATTAGGTTTCTACCTTTTTTTCTTTCTTTTCCTCTTTTTTTTTTTTTTTTTTTTTTTTTTTGGCCATGCCCACAGCATGTGGAAGTTTCCAAGCCAGGATCAAACCCACACCACAGCAGCCACTGACCCAAGCCTCTGCAGTGACAACACCAGATCCTTAACCCACTGCACCACAAGAGAACTCCCAGGTTTACACCTTTATACAAATCTGTCTTGACACCAGAATACACACAAGTATATAAACACATACAAAGTAATTTTGCCCTCAAACTTTCCAAGCAATATATTAAAATGCCATCACCCTACAGCTTGAATTCAGTAGTAAAATCTGTTCATCCATTAACAAACTGTGCACTTACTATGTACCGGATACCAGAAACCATGGCATGTATAATAAGAGAAAATCATCGAGTTATTGGAAATTAATGTATTTTATGTCCAGCGAATATATCTAATTACCCATTAATTCTTAGGCAAATTCCATTTTGATGAATTTTAAAATGATGTGAAAAATAGTTTAGGAGATAATGGACTCCTAAAGTTCAACTGAAATGACAGCTGGAGAATTTGAAAAATGTATAAATCCACAAACACAAAGGCAATGGGAAAGGTCAAGAAGAAGCAAGGTACACTGTATCCTAATATTTCTGAAATTGAAATCACCAGGTAGTTCTAAAAGTAGGAGTGCCAAGTTAGGCTAAAAATAAACAAAAAAGCAATCAAGAAAATTGCTGAAGTCCATGCAAGGACTAGTTTGATGTCAAGATTCTCACCCACTCCCAGTTTAAGTAGGCAGGTGACCTTCCCTTTCCTACTCATAGAGAGAACTAAAAGCTTATATTATTTATACAGGTTAAAGAAGGGAGGCTCTAGATTCAGGCAAAACAAGACCAAATGGAAGCACCTTACTTTAAAAAAAAAGGTAAGTGAACATCTGCAAACTTAGCAGTGAACCTCCCTTCATCCTGCTCATCTGCAAGAACACTGACTCCCAGGGACATGACCCTGAAGCTCCTTCCACATCGCACCTCCTGTTCCCTGCCATCTTTCTCCAGGCTGGAGAATTAATTACTATTTTCTGGAAAAAATAAGACCATAAGAAAAAGAATAGCTGAAAGAGAGTAAGTCCATGAGAGAATAGTTATAGACAGTTTGTGAGTGTTCCCAATTTAACAAATATTTATTGAATGCCTGCTTTGTGCTGGGCGCTATTCCAGAGGGTTGGAACATATCAATGAAAATAAAAATAATAACAAATCTCTGCTCTTGTGGGGCTGACATTCTACTGGGGGAAGACAGAAAATTAACAACAAACATTATTAAAAAGGTATTACATAATACGTTAGGTAATAAAACTGCCATGAGGGAAAAAAAGAGCTATGGGGGAAAAAACAGAGCAGAGAAGGGACGGGTGTGTGCAGTTTTAAATAAAGTGGTCAAAATAGGCCTCATTGAGAAGGTGACATGTGTGCAAAGAGGTGAGGGTACTAGACTGACCACATTACTGTAACACCCAATAAGCATCAAACTCTGTCCATGCCTCACTCCTAGTCTATGAGAAAATAGCCAAGGATCTCTGGGAATGTAAAAGAAAGAAAGAAAAGAAAAGAAAAGAAACAGAGAAGAACAAAAAACAGAAATTGAAACAAGCAGGCCAATAAGCAGAAACAAAAAAGGAACTCTCAAGAGAAACAGTGAAGGAAATACAAGAAATTTAAAAACAAAACAAAGCATTATTAATATTATCTGTGACATAATAGAATGTATCCTTAAAACAAGAACAGGATGCTATTGTTTTAAAAACCAAGGAATAAAAAGAGGTCTTAGAAAAAAAATATATATATATGCAGAAATTTTAAAATTATACAAATTTAGGAGTTCCCGTCGTGGCGCAGTGGTTAACGAATCTGACTAGGAACCATGAGGTTGCGGGTTCGATCCCTGCCCTTGCTCAGTGGGTTAACGATCGGGCGTTGCCGTGAGCTGTGGTGTAGGTTGCAGACGCGGCTCGGATCCCAAGTTGCTGTGGCTCTGGCGTAGGCCGGTGGCTACAGCTCCAATTCGACCCCTAGCCTGGGAACCTCCATATGCCGCGGGAGCGGCCCAAGAAATAGCAACAACAACAACAGCAACAACAACAACAACAACAACAAAAAAAGACAAAAGACAAAAAAATAAATAAATAAAATAAAATTATACAAATTTAAATGAATTGATTGGGATATGAGAAAACAAAGAGCTAAAAACCGAGAAAATCAGTGGCTTCATGCAGGAAGTATCACAGCTAACAAATGAGAATTTAGAAAGAGAGAGTGGAGAAATAGAGAGGAAAAATACTACAGAACATAAACGCACCTCCTAGAACTAAACGACAGCTGTCTCCACAATGGTGGGAATCACTGAGCACTCAATAAAATGAAGAAACACACGCACGTGTGCCGTGGCATAGCCATCATAAAATTTCTGAACATCAAAGGCAAGGAGATTTTAAAACCCTCTACAGAGAAAAATAGGTCACATGCAAAGGAACAGACATCACAAGTGGCATTGTATTCCTCAACATTTACACAGAAAACTATGTATGAGGCAATGGAGGATGTGCTTAAAACTCTGATGAAGAATTATTTCCAAACAAGGATTCCCTGCCCAGCCAAATCATCCCTCAAGGGTGAGATTAAAATAAAGCCTTCAGTCATGCAAGGTTTCAACAGTTTTACCTCCCATGTGGAGGATGCATTTCACCAAAGGAGGAAGTAAATCAAAAAGATGAAGATGTGGGATCCAGGAAACAAGGAATCTAATAACCAAAAAAAAAGGTGAAGGAAATTCCCAAGATGCTATTGAAGGGATGTCTTAAGAAGACAGCTGTCAGTCCAAGTCTTCCAAACAGACACCAAATCACAGATATACAATGAATGTATCAGGGGAAGCATCTGTGAGAGGAAAATGGGGAGGGAGCTGGAAGAGTTGTCAGACAGCAATGCAGGTCTGGCCCCAGGGAAGGAGACAGGGAAGGAAGAAGGGTGGGGTGGATGCCTGTTAGACTGCAGCACAGTTCTAATAAAGGTCTGGCAAGGGGTCCTTAAGCTCCAGCTGCCTGTCAGAGGACTCCAGAGTCCCGAGGAATGGGCTTCGGTTAGTACCCCTGCTGTGCTCACTCATTGGCTGGGGGCAGACTGTGTGATGGATATCAGAGAGCAGCGGCTGGGGCCATCAGTCAGTTACTCCCTGCCTTCAGAGATCTGAGAGGAACATTCTCAAGGCCACCTATGGTGCTTCTGTAATGTGCCAACTTGGCTAAACTACATTTCCCAGAATTTCCTTCCTGGCATGTTTCTGGTCAGGTGGGAGAGAAGAGATGTTTTCTTTCTTTTTTTTCTTTTTTTCTTTTTGCTTTTTAGAGCCGCACCCACGACATATGGAAGTTCCCAGGCTAGGGGTTGAAATAGAGCTGTAGCTGCCAGCCTACATCACAGCCACAGCAACCTGGGATCTGAGCCACGGCTGTGACCTACACCACAGCTCACAGCAACACCGGATCCTTAACCCACTGAGCAAGGCCAGGGATTGAACCCTCATCCTCATGGATACTAGTCGGGTTCGTTACTGCTGAGCCACGATGGAAACTCCCAGAAGAGATATCTTTGTGCAAGATTTAGAAGGTGGAAGTGAAATAGCAGCCACTCTTGTTTTTCACACTTAAGTTGAGGTAGGTGATTCTACAAGTTTTGTAGTGATGACACATGTTGTCACTATCTGCTGGCAAACCCCATTGTCATGGGGCAGCAGCCAGGCCAACAACTGCTCTACCTTCCCCTGATCCTCCTGTAGCTTCTCTGACCCCCAGGCCAGGCTTGTGTCTGCCCTGTGACGAAGGATGTCAGCTGCTTCTGCAGGACACTAGGTCGGGGGAAGTAAAACTAACATGGGTACCAATTCCTCAAGTTGGTGCTCCTGGATTCCAGGTTGTCTTTGCTCTTCACCATTTCACATCCATCTTCACTTCTCACTTTCTGCCCTGTGGACCTCAAGCTTCACATCAGATGTGAAAAGAGCCCTATAGAATTTACTTATTCAACTCCTATTTGTGTAAGATAAAACACCCAAAAAGAACCTCTTATTATATACCTCTTCTCCCCCCCCCCCCCCGCCCCGCACACTAGTGGTCTGCTTCTCCAGTCAATGAAATTCCACTGACACACAGACACAGTGGCTGGACTGAAGGTCTGGGAGGGATCTTTTCATGAAAAAAATGTGAAACCAGGAGAGTATGTATGACTGTTTCCTGAGGTATTTTATAGAGAATTTGGGGATATATCAATAACTGATAACATTTTAAAAATTCAGGGAAAAAATGAGGCACTCACTAATTCTAGGATAAAAACAATACTTACATGGTCATGACAGCGAAAATGTGTACAATGATAGCAAATACTGTGAAAAACTATACTATGAAGATAAAAAGGGAAGTATATGAGAGAAAAAATAGATTATAGGACTAAATCCTGCTATTTCATAGTAAGACATCATAAGATCATGTCTTTAAATAGATAAGCCCACATTGTTTAGAATCGCACGTATCTATTACAGTTATCCATGCATGTGTCATTTAGAAATATGAACGCTAATACCCCCCCACCCCCCAAAATAAGGCCTAAACTGACTAAGAGTAAGAGAAATGGTCCCAAGGAGTGGGATGGGGACGCAGGATAGAGAGGGAAGTGTTGTTGTTTTAAGTGATATTGCAGTCCTTTCAGACTTTTAACCTATGCAAATATTTACCGCAGCAAAAATACACTTCGACTTTAAAAATTAAACTCAAAATTTAAAGTTAGTATAACTGAAAATTAAAGTTGGCAAAAAAAAAAAAAAAAGGAGAAAGGGAGCAATCTGACAATACCAAGACTAAACCAGTGAGAGTTCAAAAGAGGTACTAAACTACTGCTTAGGGATGCATAAAGGTGGTAAAACTATAAAAAATAAAACTAAGGAAATTATCATAAAAGGTTAGGAGAGTGGTTACCTCTAAAAGATACTTGGAGTTCAACCTGTGGCACAGCAGAAACAAACCCGACTAGTATCCATGCGGATGCAGGTTCAATCCCTGGCCTCACTCAGTGGGTTAAGGATTCAGCATTGCCTTGAGCTGTGGTGTAGGTTGCAGATGCAGCTCGGATCTGATGTTGCTGTGGCTGTAGCATAGGCTGGCAGCTGTAGCTCCAATTTGACCTTAGCCTGAGAACTTCCATATGCCACAGGTGTGGCCCTAAAAAGCAATACATAAAAAAACAAACAGAGGAGTTCCCGTCGTGGCGCAGTGGTTAACGAATCCGACTAGGAACCATGAGGTTTCGGGTTTGGTCCCTGCCCTTGCTCAGTGGGTTAACGATCCGGCGTTGCCGTGAGCTGTGGTGTAGGTCGCAGATGCGGCTCGGATCCCAAGTTGCTGTGGCTCTGACGTAGGCCGGTGGCTACAGCTCCAGTTCGACCCCTAGCCTGGGAACCTCCATATGCCGCAGGAGCGGCCCAAGAAATGGCAAAAAGACAAAAAATAAATAAATTAATAAATTAATTAATTAGAAAAACAACAACAACAACAAAAAAAACCCCAGAAAGGACTGTGATAGGGAAGGGAAGAGGTATGCTTCCAGCTTTGGGATGCTCATAAAGTTCTATTTCTTATATTAAATAGTTTATATATACACATAAACTATATTGTGTTTTATGGACTTTGGAAAGGAGGGAATGCTAAGCATACAACAGAAACAATTGCAGAAACTCCAGCACATACTTGCAGAATTCCTCATGCCACATGAGGCTTAGCTTTTTCCCAGTCTTTTAAGGTATCAGGTAAATTACGATTTGCTGCTAAATGTGCTCTAAAATAAATGAATGCATATTTCATTTACATTTTACACTAACTTATCTTTTATCCTAGAACAAAAATGAAACAGAATTTGTATGTATGTTAGATATGATAAAACCTTATGTAAATATATATAAATTTAGACATACATGGGTAATATATGAGTAATTTTTAACACACAGCAAAGCTAAAACATATACGGTCACTCTTTTTTTTTTTTTTGTCTCTTTATGGGCGCACCCATAGCATATGGAGGTTCCCAGGCTAGGGGTTCAATCAGAGCTGTAGCCGCCAACCTACGCGTAATGCAGGATCCAAGCTGCCTCTGCAACCTACACCACAGCTCATGGCAACGCCGGATCTTTAACCCACTAAGCAAGGCCAGAGATCGAACCTGCATCCTCATGTACAGTAGTCGGGTTCATTAACCACTGAGCCAAGACGGGAACTCCTCTATCACCATAAACCTTAACAGTAAATAAATACTCAAAATAGGAAAAGGTTAAAGATAGCCTTTTAAGCACACTTGGCAATACTACATCTAAGGAAACAGTCTGTTTGAAGGCCTACTACTGGATTGCAAACCACTGGAAAAGAGATGGGGGAATCAGGAATTTAAGAAAACAAAAAATCACAATAGGAGTTCCCATTATGGCTCAGTGGTTAACAAATCCAACTAGGAACCATGAGGTTGTGGGTTCGATCCCTGCTCTTGCTCAGTGAGTTAAGGATCCGGCATTGCCGTGAGCCGTGGTGTAGGTCACAGACGAGGCTCGGATCCCACGTTGCTATGGCTCTGGCATAGGTTGGTGGCTACAGTTCCGATTGGACCCCTACCCCAGGAACCTCCATATTTCACGGGTGCGGCCCTGGAAAAGACAAAAAGACCAAAAAAATAAAAAATAAAAAAATAAATAAAATAAAATAAAATGTAATCACTCTTTAAAAAAAAAAAAGAAGAATCACAATAAAAATACTTTTTAAGACCCAATTACCTTTTCAAAAAGAGTTTAGAATAATACAAATATGGTATGTTCTCATGTGGAATCTAAAAATGCCAAACTCATAAATACAGGGAGTACAATGGGGCCTTCCAGGGGCTGAGTGTGGGGGAACTAGGGAATCGTTGGCTAAAAGGAACAAACTTTCAGTTATCAAACAAGTATGTTCTGGAAATCTAAAGTACAGCATGGTGACTATAATTAATAATACTGTATTATATACTTGAAAGTTAAGAGAATAGATCTGAAATGTTATCACCAATGCACAAAATGGTAATTATGTGAGGAGGTAGAAGTAGGAACCAACATTACTGTGGTAATCATTTCACAATATATATGGATATCAAATCATCACATTGTACACCTTAAACTTACATATATGTCAATACTATCTCAATCAGGCTGGAAATAAGTAACAGATACATAAATAAATAAGAAAAAAGATGTTCAGCATTTCAATGAAGCCTTCTAAAGGTCTTTTCACAACAAAGCTGCCTTCAAAAGGACTGTTCAAAAGCTAAGTCAAGACCCATAAGAAGCAGATGACAAACTCAAGAAATACTTTTTGACCAAGAGACATGTAAAGATTTTTACTGCAAGAGTATCACAATTCTATGGAGGTAAGGAATGAAAAGGGGAATTGTGACTGTGATATAATCCTAAATACACTTTCAGGGGATGTGTATTTCTCTGAAGGGGACTGGAAAGCAAGGTAACGGGAATTATTTAGGAGTGGATGAAAAAGACGTCCATTAATTAAGGCCAACTCCATTCACATTTTCTGGCTTTACGATTTTTCCTCTTCGATAACAGTAGTTAACAGCAACTAACATTTTTGGTGTACTTACTCTTAGCCAGGCATTATTTTAAGAGTTTTACAGGTACTGAGTCATTCCAGTCTTGCAATAGCCCCATGAGGTACACTATTTTCATCTTCATTTTATACACAAGAAAGTTCCCGCTGTGGAACAATGGGATTGGTGGCATCTTGGGAGTGCTGGGTCACAGCAGGTTCAATCCCCTGCCCAGCACAGTGCGTTGGGGATCCGGCATTGCTGCAGCTGCAGCTTAGGTCATGACTGTGGCTTGGATCTGATTTCTGGCTCACGGACTCCATATGCCGTGGGGCAGCCAAAAATGAAAAGAAAAAAAAAAAAGGTATATCTCTCTGGAATGAAAATAAGACAAGAATATATTTTGAGATGAGTACAAGTGAATATTTGCAATTCAAGTATAACCCAATATGCGTTTTACAGAGATGTAAAACTCTGAAGGAGATTGAGAAGAAAAGAAAAAAGTAACTCAAGTGTGTGAAAGTCCCACAATACTCATTGTTTCCTATTAGTTATGGTGCCTAGAAGAGTGACAATGAGAACAAATGAAGTTCTTGTTATAGGTCCATGCAGAGGTGAAAACTCAATACACACCTCTAGTTATACTGAAAATTAAAATGCAAACATCTCTAGTGTTCTCAATAACAGGTTTTCGAAACAGCTGAAGAAAGTCCCCACACACATTGCTTGCAAGATCTGTGATTTCCATTGGTCCCATAATTCATGTATATAACAGATTCTGTTTATAACAGTACAACAAGTACAAAAAAGAACCACCTTATAATTTACTTTCAAAAGTGTTGATCCAAATCTGGAACATCTGTCTAGTCTAGTTAAGGTGAATTACACAAAATGAATAGTATGGAGTAAGAAGTAATGAATTTTATTTTACATGAATTTTAAAAGCACTGCTTATTGCTTAGATATTATGAAGTTTGACTTCACCTAGAATTACTATCATTTTAAGAAAAATGTTAACTTATTTCCTAAAACTGCAATCAGTGACAACTGAGTAGAAAAAGCAAAGCCGTTTCTGTTCTATTCACAGCACCAACAAACAGCACAGTGGGGAAATGGCAGTGTGCCAGGCTGCCCTGTGAGCAATTAGGCTTCGTGGCAATCAGGAGACTCGGGCATCTTAGGCCCTTAGAAAGGAGCATGTTAAGGACCTGGTGCTTTTACTCCCCTTTGCTAGAGGCATATGTGAGATGTATCTTGTTTAGATGACAATCTCTTCCATCTACAGGACTGAAAGAAAGGTTAAGACAACTAATAAGAAGCAAATTGAGAGCATCTGAGAGATTAGCAGGCATCACTGTCTACTGGACCTATTGACTAGATGTAAGAACTGGTCTCAGATAGTGATCTCATTCTAATAATCGGAAGAAACAATAACTAAAGGTTCATACAATAACTATAAAATGTAAAAGTGCATTTTAATTGATGAAACTCAGAGTGAGATTCAGAGGCAAACTAACCTGAAATTCTCTCTCATTGAAAAATAGCTGAAGTGAATAAAAATCCAGTTTCACCAAAAACATGTATACATTTACTCCTTTATGAACTTTAACATGGAAAGTTCCTAAGAGAACAACAAATGACATGGAATGAGTCAGATAAAGCTTAAGTGAGACTGTGGGCATCAACTTCCACTTCACCAAATTTAAACCTGAAGTTCCCTTTTATCTAGCAAATGCCTTCTCTTTTTGGTATTTTATGAGTTTGAGTGAAAGGCTGAGGCTGCCAACACACTGGATTACATTTTGCAAGTTTGCTATCTCTACTAAGATACCCAGCAGCATATTAAAAATAAAAACGAAGTGAATAAGATTAAAAATGAAAAAATGAGTCTAAGAATCCATAAATATACTTTCTAATACACTGCTTGATTAATTACATAAGGTCAGTTGAAAAATTTTACTTATTCAATACTGTCTAGAAGTCACCATATTTAAGAATCTGAATTTCAAATATCTGAATCTGTCCTGAAATATAGGGTAAATTTATGATATTTTTATATTCATCTAGCCAAGATACACACTTTATAAATAAAATAGATTTTAAAGGGCAAAAGTCAATATTTAAATCAATCTTTCATATATATCTTCAACAAAAAAGCTCATTATTTCCCCACCTTTAATACTTTGTAATTTCATTTAAAGGTCCTCATTATTTTGTAGTGCATAAACATACAAGCCTTTTCTCCACTTCTTGATGTGCCAGTAACAATCATGTAATATACATCTATGACAACTTATCCTATAAACAGAATTCCTCACAAATTTAAATGTAAGGACCAACAAATGCTTCACTACACTCAGAAAACACAGAGTCTTTATTCCGAGAGGAACTTTCAGTAAAAAAATGATGTGTGAACAGCAGACACTGATGTTCACACAAGCATACTGCAGACAACCCAGCAGGCGGTTTTCTGTTTTTTTTGGATTACGCTCTGGAGGTGCTGGCACAATGGAATTTCAATACCATAATTGCTTATTTCTCTGGTTATCTTTAAAATAACAGGTAAAGAAAAAAAATCAACTACAAAAATAACAAAACAAAATGTTTTTAATTCTTTTCAAGAGATGTAATTTATAACCATTACACAAATGGAGAAGAAGTACAAAAGGGGGGGAAAAAGAGAAATAAAGTAATGTTCCAAAGGTTCAGTTTACAAGGACCTCACACTAAGTTTTTTTTTTCTCTGCAACTCTTACTAGAAACAGTATTATTTGCTAAAAATGCACTGGCTGCCAAGAGCCATGGTCCATCTGAAGCAAAATGCTTAAGATGGAAACAGAGTGTTAATACAGAAAAAAAGGGCAAGATTCAGTATACAAATTTCTGTAAAATCTATTTTAAACAATAATCAGATGAAGTTTTGATTTTGGTATTTGCTACCTGAAAAACAGCAGATAAAATACTAAAATACATAGCACTGTATTAAAACAATAAAATGTAATCAAATTTCAAACTTTCTAATTAAACCCTTTTTTTTTGTAAGTTATTGGGAATTCAACACTAGTCTTGGTTCACATGATAGAACAATGGGAAAATTTTCCGAGTGGTTGAACACTAACCCTGACAAGTGTGGAGAGCCAACTACAATACATTATATGGTAGCATAACCTGCCACCCACGTTGCTGAGAGAACAGCTTTCAAACACATGCACTGAGCTGTAAAACCACAAAATCCCTTATTACACATTGTCTTTCTTACTCTAGGTGAAATATACCATCAATTCTTTCCATTATAAATCTTTTTTTATTACTGTTTTTAAAGCCCTTTTGCCAATTTCACTGTCTTTTTCTTACAATGAGAAAGATGTCTTTTTAAAAAAGAAAATGAAATGGGAATGTTATCACCCTCCTACAGTATTACAATGAAGGCTGATATCTGCAGCACAATTTCTCAGAAGTGATTTTGGATATCCATACTCCTCAAAATGAGTTTTAATCTATAGTTCTTTTTTTTTTTTTTCTTTCTTTAAAGACCCAGGCCAATTAATTCACTAAGTTTCTTAAAGCATCTAAAAACACTTGCATTCTTTAAGAAAGACTGATACATTGCTTCAGGGGTCCTTTAATAAAATACATGGTCTTCATCATTAACCACCCTCCTCCAAGAAAGAGAGCGAGACAGAGAGAAAGAGACAGAATGAATGAGAGAAAGAGACAGAGAATGAGTGAGAGAGAACACCAAATCGTAAAAACTTGTAAACTTGTCATGGACTGAGTGTTCTCTCTTGTTCTGTGTCTCATCTCAACACTCCTCCCTTCCCCCATTCTGGCACAAATCCAAACCTGTATCAAAAAACAAAAGAAAAACTGAAAAAGCTATTTTAGCTTCAATATTAGAATACTAGAATCAATATATGGGTGTCCTAGACTATATCTGTCTTCTATTGGTAAAACATGTAAATAAATCCAAGACTGCAGGATGACAAACATGTTTCCTCCTCATTACAGCACTGCTGTCAAAGATGTGTTTTTACTGTTCAGAAAGGAACTCACTGCAATAATGACTACCAAATTTGTTTAAAAAAAAAAAAAAGGTTGGAGATACAGAACAAGAAGGGTTAAAAAAAACAAAGACACTACTTTTACAGAGATTCAAAGACATTCCTTTTGGAAATTCAAGACGGATAAAATCATTTCTAAAATTGTGTGTTTCTCTCTAACATTTTTGCCTGATTAATTTTCCTCCCCAATTCTTTCTCCTATCCTTTACATTTCTCTCCCCAATTCCCGCCCACCATGACCCACCTCCACCCACAGACTGCTAAATGAATCACAGCATTCCAGGACAGTTACAGGACATAACAGTTTCTTCTGGGGTTTTCATTTGCGATGTTGTTGAAAAGAGAACTTTATTTGTAAGTGTTTCTATTATACTGACAAGGTCAATTAGTCCTGTGAGCTATTGCTCTTTCTGCCTAATAGCTTGGTGTATTATTCAAGAGGGACCGTTCATAACCTAAAACTGAATGCAGCCAATTAACCTCAGAAACATGACAATACTGGTATCTAATGTGATTTTAAGTCTATCTTAATAACATGCTATAGTGATGTCATTTTCCCAAAACTGGTACTATATTATCTGATAGAAAATTTACATTTTCTCCAAATTGAACTGATTTATAAGTTATGACATAGCAATTATATAGAGCAATTTTTTTCTATTTTGTAGAGGTTCATTATTAAAATATTGAAGATTTTTAAAATAATAATAAGCTATTACGCCTACATTTGCTTAAATGGTTTATCCAACTAAATAAAGAATATGAGAACCCTTAATGTGCAATACCCAGTACTCTTGTCAAGATTTCTCTCAAGGTGCAGAAAGCGCTACTACTCCCCCAGAGGCTATACAGAAATTAATTTCTCTTTTACTTCAAATATTCAAAAAATCTTTAAGCTGTCAAACATTATTTATTTTCTAAAATCACAAAAGAGAATTTGCATTGTTTTCTATGTGACAGGCAATATGAATAACTACTTTGCAAATTTTGTCTTATTTAATTGTCCCAAGAATCCAATGAAAAAGCACCATTACCCCATCCTACGCATAAACGTAATAAGTGACAAAATAGAGATGTGAAACCAGATATGTCTAGTTTGCTAAACTGTGGTCTTTCAGCACCACTTGGCCTAAAAAATATGAGTGAATTCCCCAACATCTCACAGTATCATCCTGTAATAACTGGACCATAAAATGTTGCCAAGCTTCAAAACTATTCTGTGAAAGAATGATGCCCAATTACTACTGAGCAACAATTTTAAAAAATGAATGAATGAAGGTGTTTGATAACCATATGATTATATCAACACTAACGTCTTACTAAAAAATAAGACAATACTCTAGCTTTGTTCATTTTACTTCCAAACCAAATGCACTCTCACATATATGAGATCTTTCACACACAGGCCTGTACCCACACATCACCTGCTCACATACACAAACTCAACCAAATTGTCACACCCACTACTCCCATTTTGTTTATTATGTCAGGCCATAAAGAAGTGAAAAGCTATCTTAATACCTGTGGTATCAAGGTATCCATTTCTTTGCAAAGAAGATTTTTAAAATAAGTAACTTTTTCAGAGTAATTTTTTTAATTTTTTAATTTTTATTTTTTTGTCTTTTTAGGGCCACAGCTATAGCATATGGAAGTTCCCAGTCTAGGGATCAAATGGGAGCGATAGCTGCTGGCCTACACCACAGCCACAGCAACACAGAATCCGAGCTGCATCTACGATCTACACCAAAGCTTGCAGCAGCACTGAATCCTTAATCCACTGAGCAAGGCCGGGACTGAATCCACGTCTTCATTGGATACTAGACGGGTTCGTTACTGCTGGCCACAACAGGACCTCCTCACAGAGTAGTTTTTAAACTATCCTGATTTCGTGAGTCAACTTATATTCCAACAAAAAATGTATTGTGAGTATCTTTGTTTTTGCTTATATTGAACAAATTGCTTCTGTTTGAAATTTCAAATAGAAACAATTTATTCAATTGTTAGGCCAAACTATACTAAAAGAAAAAGCCTACCAATAGGAGCATACCCTGTGCATTTCCAAAACTCAAATACTACTGTCGACTTCTCTACTATGGGAACCTTCAGACTGGCTAGAGTGTGACTCTCAGGGATTCATTCACTACTTAATGGAAATGTCTGTAAAAAATATTTGTGCAGGGAGTTCCCGTCGTGGCCCAGTGGTTAACGAATCTGACTAGGAACCATGAGGTTGAGGGTTTGATCCCTGGCCTTGCTCAGTGGGTTAACGATCCGGCGTTGCTGTGAGCTGTGGTGTAGCTTGCAGACATGGCTCGGATCCAGCATTGCTGTGGCTCTGGCGTAGGCAGGCAACTCCAGCTCCGATTAGACCCCTAGCCTGGGAACCTCCATATGCCGCAGGAGCGGTCCAAGAAACAGCAAAAAAAAAAAAAAAAAAAAAGACAAAAATATTTGTGCAATCAGGATAGACAGAGCTTTTTTGAAAATATGGGTCTAGCTAAAAGTCATGGCTGTTAAGATGCACTTAATTTTTTTAACAACCTCCTATTTTATAAATGTGTTACTATAAATAATGTATTAATTTAAAAGAATACATCTTCCAGAGAAAGTATAAGGATTAGAAGCAGAATTCAGTCATCAATATTAAGTCAACTTTGCTTATTTTTTAAATAAGTCAAAATGAATCTCACAAGCACAAAAAATTTACTGAGTACAAAATCAAAGGAAGAATCCACATTAGTACGCTATTACCTTGGTTAGTAATGAAAGATCCAATATTTTGACACAATGGGTCAATATGTGATCCAACAGAAGGATTAAAAATGCTAAACTATTCCTTTAGAAATGCCACAAAATAATGCCACTGATGCAGTAGTTTCAAAGGATTAAATCTATACATTTAATCCAATGTCAATGGAAATTTCATTAAGATTAAAACAACAACTAGAAAACCTGCATGGGATATACTGCTCTATCCAACTTTGGACAATTGATAGTGAAATGCCAAATATCAACATTAAATTAAAAAAAATTTGTCATGCTTAGATCTTGCAGTGAGGAACTGAATTTAAGACAATCTATCTACTCTCTATTACTAGAGCATGCCTAATAAAGAAAAGACACATTTATCGAGCACTTTCCAACCTTTTGCGATCCTAAAGGAAAAGAAGAAGTATGGAAGGACAAACTTATATTGACTGAGAAACTTACTAAGTGCTTGATATACTGCAGATGTTTTTACACAGCTTATCTCATTTAATCTTCACAACCACCCAAACAAGATAAGTATTGTGATTCTCATCTTTTTAAGTAAATAAACAGAGCCTCCAAAAGGACACAGAAATTGCCCTGTATTACAAAATAAAGAGGTAATAGTACCAAGATTCCGACTCTGATCTCACAGACTCCAAAACCTACGACTAAAACAGCATGTGGCAAGGACAATCTAGAAAACATGTTCCTTCCTCTGGCTTAAGTATCATCCTTCTGTCCCACTTTAGATACAATATTTAAAACCCAGACTGCAGATTATGAAACAGACTGGGTTTTTGCCCCCGTAAGCCAAGGTTAGAGAACTCTGCGTTCAATGGCAAGTACAATATGACTCTGGGAGAATAACAGCAAGTTTCAAATGACTACAACTTCAGGTTAAATGGAGTTCAGTGAGCCATGGTAATTCCTTGCCACTGATAATCTCAATCTGAGTCAACGGAAAATTTTCAAATTTGAATTCCATATTTGCCTTCAACAATTCTCACTCAACATAAGGTAAATCTTCATACAAAATAAGTATTTTAAAGCCAGGGACACCTCTCAACGCCTTTCACTATACTTCCACAGAGACATGATAAAAATTTTGAAATGGATAAAGCTAATGTTTAACAACTAGATTTTACAAACTAGCTAAGAATAATTTTGACTTGATTTTTAGCTTTTTATTATCTTACATATGGCACAGCTACCTAAATACTAAGGCTGAAGAATGAAGGCAGGCAGTGATTTCTTTTCATTCATCATGTTTTTATTCCCTAAAGTGCCTTCTTTATCATACTTAACCTGATCTTATCACCTGTGGCCAGGAAGAAGAGGCAAGTGATGAGTCTCCTAGATTCTCCCAAGGTAAATTACACTCCTAGGGCATTGTCTTCTCTAACATCACCTGCTTAGGGCAGGAAGTGGGGCTGTGAGGGTAGAATCAATATAAGAACTCATCTGCTTTCTCTTTTTTTTTTTTTTTTTTCCCTGTCTTTTCAGGGCTGCACTAGCGGCATATGGAGGTTCCCAGGCTAGGAGTCTAATCGGAGATATAGCCGCCGGCCTACACCACAGCCACAGTGACGCGGGAGCCGAGCTGCATCTGCGACCTACACCACAGCTCACGGCAACACCAGATCCCCAACCCACTGGGCAAGGCCAGGGATCGAACCAGCAACCTCATGGTTCCTAGTCGGATTCGTTAACCACTGAGCCACAACGGGAACTCCTGCCTTGAACTCTTAAATAAAGCTAAAACAGATGCCCCTGTATTATCTTTAAAATAAATAAAGTGGCCATTACAGAAAAAAAATTGCACAAATATTAACTGAGCACCTATGTGCCAGGTACTTGGGAGTGAGGGTGATTAAGACAAACACTGTTCCCATACTAGTGGAATTTGAAGATATGTGGAGCTGATGAGAAATACAGCATAAAATTATTAAATAAGTGGTAGAAGGGTAAAATTAGGGCCCATATATATATATACACAGAATCATTCTTAAGTAGTCACAAATTTGGCTCCAGAGTTTCTAGCAGTCAAAGCAAAGCAGGTATCATTACTGGTTCTGACACTTAGCAGAGGTTCTTCTATTTAGAAGTAGGTTAGATTCCAAAGAGCTATCATTAAGTCCATTTAACCACATGTGCAAACAGTTAACTACAGATGCTAATATCACCTCTTGGTAACTCAAAGAGCTAGCACGCTTCTCCTTCTGCCGCCTTACAATAGGTAGGTTTTCATTACGTATTAAAGTCCTTAAATGGAAAGTTCTTGAGCAGAGGAACTTGTGTATTGTGTGTGTGTGTGTGTGTGTGCATAATAAAAACCAAAATGCTTTTCCTGAATTCAGATCTGAAGGCAAATTTTACACTGGATCTATACAAAAAGGACACTTTGAGATACAGTAAACTATATCCTCGACAATATTCCTAACAGAATTACAACAAATTTCATAATTTCTAATGTGTCTCAAAGTATACCTATGGATTAATACTAAAGGGAAATTCTATAAAAAAACAATTTTCTAAAATAATACAACCAAATTCTATTAAAAAACAATTTTATAAAATGATACAACCAAAGTAATATTTATAATAGCTAAAGAACATGTGTACCCGCAAGTAATTCCCAATTAAAAAAAAAAAAAAAAGGAAATTCAACTCTTGGAAGATTAGTCTGAAGACCTAAATATAAGCTTTTGAGACTACTGGCATCACAGTCATTTCTTATACAAGTTTTCTGGGTAACACCTCTTTGCTATGATTTCTAAAATATAGAAAAAGAAAGCTTTCAGATTAAGCTTTGATGGTTTAGCAATTATCTAAGAAGAAAGCACAATTACAAGAATCTCAAAGAAAGTACAATTACAGAAATAAGTCAAAGGCCACACTTATTGTATTTGGTTAGTGTAAAAAGAGACACTAAGTAAACAACGTATATTGATTGGCCAGACTCACTACAATTAAGTGAAATGAGAGAAAAAGCAAAAATAGGATCTCGATATGCTATGCCTGAAAAACTTACTTTACACTTCAGGATGCTATCTACTATTAAATAATCACAGATTACCTTTTCCTCAACTTCAGAATATACCAAATCTGAATACTTAGCTTAACGGGTACTAAACTGAAATTCAGTAAACACAAGTATTTTAACTGGGAAAAAAAGAATCTGTCAATGTGTTATAATTATTATTTTATATGAGCTCAATGTGCCAGCTAAACCCTAAGAAAACTGCTCACTCTGAGTAGAGGGGAGGTAGTATATTACATATTTTCCTTTTTTAAGGCTATTTTATTTTATTGTCTTTTTAGGGCCATTCCCATGGCATATGGGAGATTCCCAGGCTAGGGATCAAATTGGAGCTACAGCTGCTGGCCTATGCCACAACCACAGCAAAGCAGGATCCAAGCTGTGTCTGTGACCTACACCACAGCTAACAGCAATGCCCAATCCTTAACCCACTGGGCAAAGCCAGGACCTGCTATCTCATGGTTCCTAGTCAGATTTGTTTCCGCTATGCCATGATGGGAACTCTGTAAAGCTTTATTTTTCAAAGTAGTTTTAGACTCATAGCAAAATGAAGAAGGTAGGTATAGAGATTTCCCACATGCCTTCTGCCCCACCCATGCATGGCCTCCTCCATTATCAGCATCCTCCACCAGACTGTTCCATTTGCTACCAAGGGTGAACCTACCTTGACACACTGTTATCACCTGAGGTCCAAAGTTTACATTAGGGTTCACTGTTAATGCTGTACATTCTATGGATTTGACCTAATGTATGGTGACATGTACCCATCATCACAGTATCATACAGAGTAATTTCGCTGCCCTAAAAATCTTCTTTCCTCCATTCCTACCACCCTCAACTCCTGGCAATCCCTAATCTTCTTATTGCCTCCTTAGTTTTGCCTTTTCCAGAATGTCACATAGTTAAAATTATTCAGCCTTTTCAATTTGACTTCTTTCACTTAGGAGTACGCATTTAAATTCTTCCAGGTCTTTTCATGGCTTGAGAGTTCCTTTAACACTGAATAAATTGCATTTTTTGGACGTACCACAATTTAGCCATCCTTTCACCTACCAAGGTCTTTAAGTTGCTTCCAAGTTTTGGCAATTGTGAAAAAAACTGCAGTACCCATTAGTGTGCAAGATTTTGTGTGGATATAAGTTTTAAACTCCTTTGAGTAAATATCAAAGTACATGGCTATTGGGTCATAAGGTAAGAACATGCTCAGTTTTGTAAGAAAACACCACACTGTCTTCCGAAGTGGCTGTACTATTTTGTATTCCCACTAGCAATAAACGAGGATTCCTTCTGCTCCATAAGGGTTCCTCAACAGCATTGGAAACTATAAGTATTCTGGATTTTGGCCATTTTAATAAGGTGTATAGTGGTATCTCCTTTTAGTTTGCATTTCCCTTATGATATGTAATGTTGAAAATCTTTTCATACACTTATGTGCCATCTGTATATCTTCTTTGGTGAGGTGTCTGGTTAGGTCTTTGGTCTATTTTTTAAAATAGCGTTGTTTGTTTTCTTATTAAGTTTCAAAAGTTCTTTGTGTATTCTGGATAACAGTCCTTTATGAGATGTGTCTTTCACAAATATTTTCTCTCAGTCTGTGGCTTGTCTTCTCATTCTCTTTATATTACTTATTTCAATCAGAGATGTCTGTAACTAGGTGATAATTTTGTTCATTTGGTGGCAAAGAATGGGAACCTATGGATTACAGATGACCCAGAACAAGAACTTAACAATCTTCATTATCAAAAATGAACAACAGTAAATTTACACAGCTACTTAGGAAACACCATATTAATTTAGAATAAGACAAAAGACTTTAGACAATAAAATTGTTAGATAGCTAACATATTATCTAAACAATTTACTTACTACTGTCTCAAAGTTACAGTTTCGCTCAGTCTGATTCTAGATCTCCTTTTCTCCTCAGAAGTACCTTAATGGTCTCCTCTGCCTAATGCCTCTGTCCTACTTAATGAAGCACCAGACATCAAAACCATCTATGGGCCATTTAATTAGCTAATTATCATTGTTAAGCTAATTACAAAGTAGACAATTTGTTCTTTTAATTTTTATTATAGTTAATTTACAATGTTCTGTCAATTTCTGCTATACAGTAAAGAGATCCAATTATACATATATACACATTCTTTTTCTCGTATCTTCCATCATGTTCTATCTCAAGAGATTAAATATAGATTTGGAGTGGATAAGCAGGATCTCATCTTATCTCATAGTTTTCATATACCAATAGTTTGCACCTACCAACCCCAAACTCCCAGGCCATCCCACTCACTCCCCCACCTGCTTGACAACCAAAGTCTGTTCTCCAAGTCCAAGAGTTTGTTTCTTTTCTATAGATAGGTTCATTTGTGCCATATTTTAGATTCCACATATAAGTGATAACATACGGTATTTGTCTTTCTCTTTCTGACTTACTTCACTTAGTATGACAATCTCTAGTTGTATCTCTGTTGCTGCAAATGGCATTATTTTGTTCATTTTTATGGCAGAGTGTATATGTACCACATCTTCTTAATTCAGTCACCTGTCAATGGACATTTAGGTTGTTTCTATGTCTTGGCTATTGTGAATACTGCTGCAATGAACATAATGGTGCATGTATCTTTTTGCATGAAAGTTTTGTCTGCATATAGGCCCAGTTGTGGGATTGCTGGATCATATGGCATTTTTATATTTAGTTTTCTGAAGTACCTCCATACTGTTTTCCATAGTGGAAAGATTAACATTCCGAACTTATTGATCAGTTCGAGTAGTTTTTTTGGAGTCCTTAGGGTCTTCTATATGTAGTATCATGTCATTTGCATATAGTGACAATTTTACCTCTCTCTTCCAATTTGGATACCTTTTATTTCTTTTGTTTGATTGCTATGGCTAGGACTTCCAATACTATGTTGAATAAAAGCAGTGAGAGTGGGCATCCTTGTCTTACTCCAGATTTTAGCAGGAAGGCTTTCAGCTTTTCTCTGTTGAGTATTATATTGGGTGTGGCTTTGTAATAAATGGCTTTGATTATATTAAAGTATGTTCCCTCTATACCCAATTTGGTAAAAGTTTTTAACATGAATGGACGTTGGATTTTGTCAAATGCTTTGTCTGCATCTATTGAGATGATCGTGTGGTTTTTTTACTTTTTTTTTTTAATGTGGTATATGACAACGATTAATTTGCGTATGTTGAACCATCCTTGTGAACTTGAGATGAATTCCACTTGGTCATGGTGTATGATCTTTTCGATATGTTGGTGAATTTGGTTGGCTAAAATTTTGTTGAGAATTTCAGTTTATATTTATCAAGGATATTGGCCTACATAATTATCTTTTTTAGAGTATCTCTATCTGGTTTTGGTTTTAGGGTGATGGTGGCTTCAGAGAGTGTCTTTGGGAGCATTCCTTCTTCTTCAAACTTTTGGAAAAGTTGAAGAAGGATGGGTATAACTTCTTTGTGTGTTTGGTATAATTCACCTGTGAAGCCATCTGGTCCTGGACTTTTGTTTGTAGAGTGTTTTTATTACACATTCAATTTCATTTCTAGTGATTGGTCTGTTCAACTGATCTATTTCTGCTTGACCAGTTTTGATAAGCTATGTCTCTAAAAAGCTGTCCATTTCTTCTAAGTTGTCAAATTTGTTTGGCATATAATTATTCATTGTATTCTCTTACGGTTTTTTGTATTTTTGCAGTATCCACTAAAATGTCTTTTTTCATTTCTTATTTTGTTGATTTGGGTTCTTCCTCTCTTCTTCTTGGTGAGTCTGGCCAGAGGTTTGTCAGTTTTGTTTACCCTTTCAAAGAAACAGCTCTTGGTTTTATTGATTTTTTTCTATTTTTTTTAAACTATTTTATAGATTTCCTCTCTTTAAGATTTTCTTTCTTTTGCTGACTTTAGGTTTTGTTTCTTCTTTTTTCTAATTCTTTTAGGTGGTAGGTTAAGTTGTTGATGTGAGATTTTTCTTTTTTGAGGAAGGCCTGTATCTCTATGAACTTTCAAGAACTGCTTTTGTGGCATTTCATAGATTTTGAACAGTTGTGTTTTCATTATCATTTGTCAAGGTATTTTTTAATTTCCTCGCTGACCCATTGGTTTTTTAGTAGCATGTTGTTTAGTCTCCACGTAGTCAGTTTTTTCTCATTTCTTTACCTGTGATTGATTTCTAGTTTCATGCTATTGTGGTCAGAAGATTCTTACAATTTCTATACTCTTAAATTTGCTGAGGTTAGTTTTATGCCCCACTATGGGGTCGATCCTTGGAAACATTCCATGTGCACTTGAAAAGAATATATATTCTGGGTTTTTTTGGATGTAATGTCCTAAAAATATCAATTAAGTCTAACTGTTCTATTGTGTCATATAGGGTCTCTGTTGCCTTACTGATTTTCTGTCTAAGGATCTGTCCATGATGTGAGTGGAGTGTTAAAATTTCCCACTATTATTGTATTCCCATCAAGTGGAAGCCCTCCTCCCAAAAACCTACACACCTTTGTATGGTGATTTTTCTTAATTTCATTATAAAGATAAAGTGGCCACAGAAGAAAGTATCAACTGGCTTCTGTTCCCAGAGTATCTACTCCAATATTCTCAATCTTTCATTCTGAAACTTGGAGGTTTTATTTCTTTGCTTAGAAATTTTACTCTTCAAATTACCCTGTTTAAAGCTCCTTATAAAATAATTAAGCAAAAGCAATCAGCAGAAAGAAAAGCAAATAATTATAAAAAACATACGCCAGAGTTCCAGTCGTGGCACAGTGGTTAATGAATCCGACTAGGAACCATGAGGTTGTGGGTTCAGTCCCCGGCCTTGCTCAGTGGGTTAAGTATCCGGTGTTGCCGTGAGCTGTGGTATAAGTCACAAACACAGCTCGGAGCCCGTGTTGCTGTGGCTTTGGCATAGGCCGGCAGCTACAGCTCCAATTTGACCCCTAGCCTAGGAACCTCCATATGCCGCAGGAGTGGCCCTAGAAAAGGCAAAAAGACAAAACAAAAACAAACAAACAAAAAAACCCCATATGCCATCAGGACTAGCATTACAAGTATCAGTTTTTAATAGGATATATCAAGGAAGTAAACAATTTTTAAATAATTTCAAAAATCAATAGTTAACCTGTCTCTACCTCATTTCAACTACAATTTCAATTTTTCTAAAAAACCTGAAGAAATGTTTTGGTAACTTGTAATTTAATGTGTTTCTTTGTTTTCTTTTCTTTCTTTTTTTTTTTTTTGGAAAAAGTGGAAGGAATACGTATTGCATGTCGACTTCCAGCTAAAGCACTGACTTGCTGTGTGCCACTGGACAGCTAGTTTCACTTCATTTATAAAATACTGGCTGGCATCTTACTTGATCAGAAGTTGCTAACTGGTCGCCCTTCAGCCACATTCAGCCTATGCAAATACCCTATTTACCCTGCATGTTTTAAAAATTGGGAGATTTCATACTCAAATGCAGGTTTCTGGTTTCTCTTTAAAAATTATGATTGGCAACACTGGGCTTATATCACCTGTGGCAGGTAAGACTGCAGTTGAATAGCAGCTACCACCCCTTTGGATAAGACATGGCCTTTTGCTGTTGTATTACCTGCCTGAATGCTCAGCATCTGAGTTTCTGATGAATTAAATTGCCTCTAAAGTTTCTTGCGGCTCTAACATTCTCACATTTAGAGTGAGCCATATAGCAAAAGATCCATTTCACCTCTCCAAGTCTCAACTTGATTTGATTATGGGGGTGATAATAACATCTGATTACCAAGTGAGATTTGGAGAGACAAAATGAAATAGTGAGTGGTGACTGCCTGGCACAGTGACATGTATGTGGAAAGTACTTAATAAACAGCAGCAGTAGATAGCAGTATTTATTGTTAAATAAGCACAAATAATGGTGAACACATGACTCAAAAATGATTTTATGATGGTCAATACAATCTAAATCAAAATTGACATGCTGTATGTCTAATGGATTCACTTTGCTGTACACCTGAAATGAATGCCACATTTTAAGTCAACTCTACTCCAGTATTTTTTTTTTAATTGATATACTAATTCTTCTCTTCCAAATGCAATATCGGTCCCATCAAAAAAATCAACTATTTGCCTCTAATTTCTGGAGATTAATAATTCTTCATTTGCCACATGTAAAATAAGACTGAGGATAAAAAATGAAGGTCCCTGAGTGGGCGCACCTCAATTAGATACATTTTTAAATTATGATAAAAATTTCCAGCAGGTATTTCCCAGTAAGATTTGCTATGCTGCAGCTCTTTCTGTGGCTACTGCCATGCTAATTAGGGTCATTTTAGTTGCCAAGAATAAAAATTCACTCTAAGTTTATATAGAAGAGGCGGCTTACCAAAAAGTTTAATAATCCATGGGACCCCAGGAGAAAGCAAACAACCAGGTATCAGGGCGGCCAGGAAATGAAGCATGCTGGTTCACCAGACACTTGTTCCAGACTGGTTGTCTGTCTCTGTCCTTGTATACATTCCACTCATTCTACCCATCCTACCTCCTCCCATGCCTCATAATTCATATTCTTCTAACTTTAAAGCTTCGGTTGGCCTATGGCCCTTCTCCTTAGCCCCCACCCCAAATCGCTTCCCTTCTATATCAAGTCTTGCTGCTAACTTGCCTGTTTCTTGTGAGTCATATTACTGTGAAAGGCAAAAAAACTAAAAATAGAACTACTGTGTGATCCCAAAATCCTACTTCTGGGTTTATACCCCAAAGAACTAAAAGCAGGGTCTCAGAGAGATACCTGCCCACCATGCTCATAGCAGCATCATTGCAATAGTTGAGAGGTAGAAGCAACCTGAGTGTCCACTGCCAGATGGATGGATGAACATAATGTGGTATACACATACAATGGAATATGATTTAGCCTTTTTAAGGAAAGAGATCCTGACAGGAAGGAAATCCTGTCACCTGCTATGA
Organism: Sus scrofa; assembly: GCF_054392235.1. Taxonomy (NCBI): domain Eukaryota; kingdom Metazoa; phylum Chordata; class Mammalia; order Artiodactyla; family Suidae; genus Sus; species Sus scrofa. Next base: position 89,842,124 of record NC_139390.1, on the reverse strand, counting down.
CCTGGATGAACCTTGAAGACATTGTGATGCATGAAATGTGCTACTCACAAAAAGATGAATACTGTATGAGTTCTCTTATATGAGGTATTGAAGGTGTCAAATTCAGAGAGAGAAGGCAGACCGGTGGTTACCAAGGCTGGTGGGGAGAGAAACGAGGAGTTGTTTCATGGACATAGATTTTCAGTTTTGAAAGATGAAAATGTTCTGGAGATCTATTATACAACAATGTGAATATGTTTAACACTACTAAACTCCACACTTAAAAATGTTAAGATAGCAAACTTTATGTTCTTTTTAAAATCACAATTAATTTTTTTTCTAAGAGAAGAAATTTTGTTTGTTCAGATAATCTTTTGGAAGCAAACTACAGAAGTATAGGTCAATGGCAAGCCTATGGACTGATTGCTGGTGTATTTATTCGACAACTTTTTATTAAATGCCTACTGTTTCCAACACTGTGCTAGGTTCTCAGCCAGGTGCCCACTCCTGGCCTGTTTGGCTAGTCATGCTAGGTGGGCTTTCCTTATAAAACAGGGGTTGATAACCTAAATTTTCACATTTGTAAATGCGTATTTCTATTGTATTACATCCTGCTATAGTGCTAAATAAAGGCTTTTTCTAATTTTGCTTTTTATTCTTTGCTGTTACTTCAGTCACTCTGCCTAAAAAAAAAAAAAAAAAAAAAAAGAATAGAGTTTTTCCATAACCTCTGTGAAAGAGCACTTGAAAAAAAAAGGAACCTTAGGAGTTCCTGTCATGGTTCAGCGGAAACGCATCTGACTAGAAACCATGAGGTTGCGGATTAAATCCCTGGCCTTGCTCAGTGGGTTAAGGATCTGACATTGCTGTGAGCTGTGGTGTAGGTTGAAGACGAGGCTTGGATCCTGAGTTGCTATGGCTGTGGCATAGGCCAGCAGCTACAGCTTCGATTAGACTCCTAGCCTGGGAACCTCCATATGCTGCAGATGCAGCCCTAAAAAGCAAAAGAAAATAAAAGAAAAAAGCAACCATACAGCACAAGCTCCTGAAAGAAACCTCATTAACTCCACTGTTTCCTTGAAGAATACATCAGCAATACACGACCTTCTAATTCCAAGCATTATGAGACAAAATAAGAATATCCATCAGAATCTTCTAACTTGATATAAATACTATGATAGGAAAAGTTGGAATTCCTATTAAAGCCAATAACTTCATTAGTCTCAAATCCATAAATTAGAAATTATCACTCCAAAGAGTGACTAAATTGCTTGCAAGAACTATCTCAGTTCAGAACTGCATTAAATAAACTGCCTATTACAACATGTAACACGGGCTTAGGAAGGAAACTTTCCAGTCCCTATCTAACTGGATTCCTGACCATTACCAACTTCTGCGACACCACGTTCTCCTGATTTTCTTCCCATCTCTGGCAGTTCCTCTCAGCTTTTTTCATTGGCTGGTCTTTTCCTAACCAATCCTTGAATACTGGTATTTCCACAGTTGCTGCCCCGGTACACTTCAACTATACATACTCCCTTAAATGAAATCAAAACTCACACCTAAGCTTCTACTTACACATGAATGATTTCCAAATCTCAACCCCTAACCTAGATGTCTTTCCTCAGGCTCAGATCCACGCACCTGACTACCCACTGGAAAGTCCTCCACCTGAAAAGATACCAGAAATCAACCTCATGAGCTTAAGCTGTCTCTCCACCCCCACCCCCAATGTTCCTTAACTCTGAATTCTATTTCTGATTCATCGCAACATTCAATCATTTGCCAGACATGAAAAGAATTCTAGATGCCCCCTTCTACCTACGTGAACCCCTGTCCACACTCCCAGTAAACCCCAAGTAGCAATCAGTCACAAGTCCCTTTGAGTCTACTTCAAATACAACCTTTCTTCTTGAACCCAACTGCCACAGCCTTAGTTAAATCCTCATAATTTTTACTCAGATACTACACATCTGGTCTTCACCATCATTCCCAAGATTTAACTTTATGAATGTTTCTTTATTTAAAGCTTAAACTCCCCCAAAGTCTGACAGCAAGCACAATCTGACTTTCTTTGCCTATTATTTTCACTGGAACAATTACATACTTATTTATTGTAAGAATGCAACTCCTTATGTACAGTGCTGAATGAATAAGCACTTCTCCAGTATTTCTTGCTGCTTCCTCACACCTACCCAGTTTCCAGGCACACTAAATTATCAGCAGTTCTGCCATTATGCCATAGCTGCACACTTCCATGCCTTTCCATATGCCATGCCATGCTCCCTTCTAGAATGCCTCCACTTTATTTTCCACCTGAGTCAGCTTTACATCTATCCTTCAGATTCAGTTGAACCATCATCTCTTTTAGAAAAGAATTTTAAACTATTATGCTCCTAATATTCTATTGTGTTCCCATACTCCATTTATGTTTTTACTGGACTATATTGTAACTTGATTTATTTGCCTGTCTCTTCCATCAGCTATGAAGTGCTTAAAGGCAGGAACAGTGACTATCTCTGCTGTATCCCCAGGACCTACCACGTGTTGCCATGCACCAGGCCCTAAATAAATATTTACTGAAGAAAGCATGAATCTGTCGTGTATGGGAATGCCAGACTACTCAAAAAATCCATAGTCTAAGTTTGTGACCAAGCAAAAAAACAAGAAATAAAATAATGTTTCTCCTTAAAACTATCTATGATATTCTACTGTGTAATATATTTTATTTTCAAAAGGAAACGTATTTTTTGCATACTAACCTCAACTCCATTCTAGAAATAAGTAATGTATATAATTGAGTATTTTTAATTGCATATGTTACTTTTAGAGAGGGATAAAAGACAACATTTCTAGTTTAAAAATCATGTGTACCACACCAAAACATTCTATGCTCATTTCAATGATGTCCTAAAGTTACTTATAAAAACTAATTTTTAAAAATATTTTCTTTTAAAATAGCTAAATTTAATAAAAAACTATTTTTCCAAAGGCTAAATAAATTAAACACTCTGTCTTATCAAACCAATTTATGTTTATAGATACTGCCTAAATCGTTCTACTTTATATCAAGTTGTTTAAAATAGGCCCCTCATAAGAAAGTAAATATAAGTCGATTTTAAGATCAATGGAGAGAGTCAGAGCCTTTGTCTGCATATCCTTTACCACACACATTAATGGAACTCAAATTATAATAGTAAATGTTATTTTAACAGAAGAGCTGACTTATTAACCACTTCTGTCAAAGTACCACATATGGACTCCCATTGTCATCCTACTGATTTAAGACACAAAGTAGAGAGCCAAAATGCTGGCCCACATGGAAGAAAAGGAAAATATCATTACAGCTCTGCTAACACTGAAGACTTGTTTCAAGCCTCCTCTTAAAAAAAAAAAAAATCACTTGGTAACAGCTTTATTATCTGAAAATAAAAACAAGGCTTAAAATTAAGTGCTCAATCTTGTGCTCTACTATTATTTCATCCTTTTGTGGCTACAAATTTCAGAAGCAAAATGCTAACAATAAACCAAAGGACAACTTGCACATATGATGAAAATATGTAAACCAGCTATAATGGAAAAAATAAAAATCATTATAAAATTTAAATAATAATAATAATAAAGAAAAAAGCTAGAAGGAAAAAATCTATTAATCTTAAGTTTTTTTCACAACCTATATAGAAATAATTTTGACAGTGTCACTGTATGTCTAATAAATGACTTTATATTTAAGAACAAAAATTTCTACAATAGTTTTTTTTAAAAGAGAAATAACTAGTTAGAAAATTGAAAAAGACTATAAGTTGTCTTGGGTTTTATCTGGAGATGTCTAAAATGTTAAAATGGGCACACTTAATATATGGGATTCTTTTGGTTCCTCATGCTAAATGACAAAAAATTTCCTTCACACATATTTTCCTTTCTGAGAGCAAAGGTAAAGAAAAAACATTAAACCAAAACATGATGCTAAAATACAAAGGATTTAAACATTTAAAAAGAAACTATGTCTTTATTTGAAAATGTCTCCGGAATAAAGCGTCCTGAACAACACAAACATGATTTCCTGCGTAAAAGTAACACAACAGAAATGAAATATTCTGAAAATATAATGACACAAAACTCTGAAATGCTAAATTCTCACTTCTATATAGAAACAGTCTTTTGTGCAGAAGAGCTAAATTATAAACATCTTATAAAATAGTCTCAGTTTATTGGTTTCCGATTTGTATAGGATAGATAATTTTGAAAACAAGAAAGTGGAACAAGCAGCATAAATAAATTCAACTGTGGCACCAAAAATGTTTTAATCGGTCAAACCAAGTGATAGAATCTCGCATCCATTATACAGAAAGTCTGAACTTCACTTCCATTTTAATTGTAAGTCCCTCCTCAGGTATAAAGGTTAAAATACGCCTTCCAGAATAGTAAAGGAAGGGCCTGATCTCTTTGTAGAGATTTTTCGACAGAGGTAACAAAAATCTATATATAATATCATGCTTCATAACTGAGATGAAGGAAAACATACAATAGGAAAACAATAATTTTGGGATAAACAGGGTAACCTATTAGCTTTTCTCACCTTGAACTATAATTTTTTTAAAGTTGTTATTTCAAATCAATAATAAAGTTACAGAAAATAGGTTTTAGAATGTCTCAAGTAAACAAATCCATAATTTCTAGTAAAAAAGGAAAACCTATTAAAAACACTCAATACACACTACACCCTCCAGTGGGCAAGCAGCCATGTAAGAATATAAAAAGATTTAGTTGGATTTTCCACTCAGTTAAATCGGTCCTACAACTAATGAAATGATGGTTCTAAAAACCTTATAAAAGTTCACACTATTTTAATCACTTATCTTAGTATCTGAGTTAGAAGCAGCAAAGTTTTTTTTTTAATAATGTAGATATTATAGAGGAGTAATGTAAGAAAACAAACTCATGATCTGCTCATCTTTCCTTAAAAAACAATGTGCCATCAGATTCTTAATTTCTTTAACTTATAAAAGAAAAAAGTAAACAGAATAAATCACATATAAAGATGCATAATTAAAGATAAAGTATCCTTTATACTATGAACTGCAAAGGCAGCACTAATATTTTAAAGCAAAATCTAAAAATTATGGTTCCTTAGTGAGAACTGTGGCAGAAAAGCAGTATGTTCATTAAGTTTTTCAGGAAAACAACTCACATTATCACCTGGTAACATTTAGTATTACTGGTCTCATGAGGCTATGTGGTCACTACAGAGAAATATAAACACACTTAGAATAAAATTAAGAGACTATTTAAAAGCGCCCTTATGCTATGGCTAATGTTTCAGGACTGAGATGATATAGTAGAAGCAAAGACTAGATTAAAAATATTCCACAATGGTCCAAATATCATTTGTAAAGTTTGTATATTTACAAAATACAAGCATATTTAATACATAAATCTAGAAATCAGGTATGAAGATACACAGTTCCCAAAATGCATTAAAAAATTTTTGACTACTCCAGTTAAAACTAATACAACTAAGACTCCTTGAGGTCTTCAACTTATCACCAGGCTATGAGACCAGCAATTAAAGGACAATAGTGACATCTGGTGGACATTACAAATGTATGCCACACACATATCTTGGATAGAGATTTCATTTCTAGTGTGTCACATATTTCAACCTGTCTGAAGAATTATATGAAAATTTTTAGTTTTAAATCAAAACAAGATGATTCTGCTCCCAAAAGACTTCTCAATATTAGTGACCCAATCATGTGATAAATATACAATTTTTAACAAATAAAGTATAAGAAATAAATCTCTCAAGTCTTTAAAGCACTAAGCACTAATTAGATATATCAAATAAATGACTAAAAGATCTAGCAAGTAGTCCAATATTATTATGATAATAAAAATAACTTTAAAAATTCTGAATAAAAGAAGAGGAAAATGAAAAAAAATTAAATGAAGAAAATTAAGAGCTGATCTATTTTCAAATTTATTCAAATATAAAAAATAGATATTAACCAGTATGGTCTGTCAGACATAATAAGAAATGTTTTTAAACTAAAAGAAGATCATGTGATTTATGATAATTTTTCAAAACTAAATTATTTATCAAGAAAATTTATAGCATTATTCTTTAAAAGTAAAGATAATTGCCTGGAGGCAGACCAGGTAATCATCTCAAAAAGTGACAAACTTAATTAACTGGAAGGACAAAAAAGCAAGCAAACAACAAGAAATACCTGTGGACAATCTCCTTACTTATTATTTGTTAATACATAAGCAAATTTCATATGAGAACACTGCACTTATTGAGTAAATGATGAAAGTATGTGTGATTTTTATTAAGTATTTTATTACTATTTCATGGAAGAAATATAAACACAGATATGGGATCTAAATATAAACACTAAGTCAAGGAAGAGTCCAGGCCACAAAGTAATTGGAAGTCTTTCAAAAATTAAAGGTCCTTTCCAGAGCTCTCAGAACCACCTAATTTAAAAGTTTTTAATGACTATTCGAGTGTAATGATTTTCTGAAAAGAAAAAACGCTAAGGGCCAGAACTTTCCAAGTACACATTTCAAAATCGTTTAAGATATTTCGGAAATGCAAATATTTGGGAATTAATAAAATTCAAGTCACAAAAGCACTGTTCTATTGGCTTCAAAAAGTTAGAGAGGATAAACAAATTGTGACATATTCAGACAATGGGTTACAACTCCAAAATCAAAAAGAATGTGGTACTGACATATGTATCAACATAGATGATTCTCAAAAAAACTGGCTAAGTGAAAGAAGCCCTTCATAAAAGTATATGCTGTATGATTCCATTTTTATGCCATTCTAGAATAGGCAAAACTGATCTATGGAATGAATGAATAAATAAACAAAATCACAATAACTGTTATCTCCAAGGCTAGGATAGAGACGGAAATTGGGACTGGGTCTGAGAGAATTTTCTGGGGCAACAGAAATGTTCTATATCTCAACCGGAGCTGGGGCTATACAAATGTATGCATTTGTCAAAACTCACCAAAAATATACTTAAGATTTGTGCAAAATATATATAAATATTACCTTAAAAAATGAACCTTAAGCAAATATTAATAACTCTAGTATCATTGACCATGCTAAAGAATTTGGGGTGATATATACAAATATCTGCAACTTGTTTTGAAATGGACAGATTATAACACAGCAAATAGGGCAAAACATTAATAACTGTAGGATCCAGGATGTGAGTATGCTGGGGTTCACTACTCAAATCTTCCAGCTTTTCTATATGTCTAAAAAATGTCCATAATAAAATGTTGGGAAAATATAAAAGATTACAATCAGAATTCAAAAGAAAATTAAAAATATAAAAAATGTAAAATGTTTCTTAAATATTAATAATTTTCCTTTTATATATTAACATTTTAATCTGCTTAGTATCAAAAGTGGCCATCTTCTAAAGAGCAAGCACTATGGACAAACACTTAAAAAAATTTTAAAGACATACCCGAATTTCTTGAAGATTGTGAAAATTATTTCCTACTCTGACCGAGATCTTGCTTGGAGTGTAGCTTTCATCAGATTTGTAGTCCGCATAAATACACAATGTCTTCACTGTTGTTTTTCTTCTAAAAGCAATAAAGTAAAAACAACATGCCTTTTATCATATGGAAAGATTGTATCCAAAATATATTATCTTCTGATTTTAAAATCATAGTTTGCTACAATGACTATTTGAATCAATAATTGCCATTTCCTTTCATTTTAACAATGAAAATGAAGGACATATGAGAAAAATAGATATACATACGACTACAGACATCTCTTATCTAGAACATGGTCAAGAACCAGACATGAGCAAAGAAGGAACAGTTAAGCCAAAACAGGTACCTTAGAGTATAAACATTAAGGGTTTCACTTCTCCTCATTTGTATTTTAGACAAACTAAGTATTCTAACAAGCTTGGTTTCCTTTACTAGTTAATAGCCAATTACTTAATTTCCTATGTTAATACTTGAAAATAACTAGCTAAGTGAGAAATTACATATAATAAAGGGAAAATGCTTTAAAAAAATAGAAAGTATAATTTTATTACTTAATGCAATATGTATATTTTAAAATACACCTATCTTGGAAAAATAAGCAAAGCCTACATAACCAAAATTAATCTCAGAAAACAAGTGGGAAAATACATGAAAATATGCTCAATTTCTAATAATCAAAAAAATACGGATTAAAACACATAGACATTAGTTTCTTATCATTATTGGGACATGATGAAAAAACTGCTAATACCCAAATTTGATTACAAAAAGATACTGTCATAGCCATTTAGTAGATACAAAGCCTTTGACTTTCAAATTCAACTTCTAAGAATTCATTAAAAGACAATAATAACAAAACCACTCCAAAACCAGATGAAGAAAAATGTTTATTGTCCTGCAGTTAAATTATAAACAACCTAAATATCCACCTCAGTGAGGAAATCAGTGAGACAAATTACAATATACCCATTCAATGAGACACTATGCAACTACTTAAGATACACATAGATTTATAGTTACAGTAGTGGGGGGGGGGGACACATTATAAAACAGTATAAAAAAGATCACATTTTGAGAAAAACAAAAATTTTTTTAAGTCATATAAACCTATATATATGTATAGAAAAAGACCTAGATAGAATCATGTTAAAACAGTATTGTGACGGAGTGGGACTCTGAGAGATCCTGAGATCCTTATTCATAAAGATTCCTACATTTTCTAATTAATGTTTTAAAATAAGCATGTATTACTTTGGTCATCAGGGAAAGAATTTAGAAAATTTTAACATCAAACTAAAAAACCATTAAGAAGTCTATTTAAACTCGCTTTAAAAGTTAAGATCTGGTAAAAACTGGCACTAACTTAATAACAATGAGCTCCCTGAACACAAGTAGCCTGTGTCAAAAGTCAGCCTATAAAAACAGCAGGGGATCTGTAGTTCTTAGTGAAGGAACCAAAGTTCTGTAGCCCAAGCTTTTCATCAGAAAGGAATGGGGAAAGTTAAAGACTTTTCCCTCAAATAATAAAGACAGATGAAGATGTAAAACGCTAAATACTCAGGAACTGCTGACAGGATAAATACCATTACCACGTTTTCAAGAGAGGTCAACAGTATCAAACCGACATCATTTTCTTTCTGCTGGGCCTGGAAGGAGACAGCAGAGGAAGTACAGGAAGAAGGAGAAATTTTGAAGGGTGTACAAAAGACTTTTCCCTGATGCACCAGCCACAAACTGGCAGTGAAAGGTCTTTCTTATCATGGAGAGATCAAAGATCACAAAGATTACTCTTAAGGACTTTTTCTCTTTTTTTTAACCAAAAGCAGATCTAAAGGACCAAGCCTTTTGCTCAGAATCGTTTTCTCTCTGAATAATTAAATTCAGGATAACTTTGTCACTAGAACCTAAAAGATAATCAAGGTTAGGTTGGAAAGGCAAAGAATAATAACACTAATGATTACAAACACAAGAGCAACAGCAGCAAGTAGCAAGTGAATAAGTGAATTCTCTGTGTCTAGCCCAGAAGCAATGCTTTATCTGTTTTATCTCATTTAGTCCTCAGTCTTGTAGTATAGGAACTATTATCACCTCCAGTTTAGTGATTTAAAAAAAAAAGGGGGGGGGGACACTCAGGTTAATAACTGGCTTAAGGTCACAAAACTAGGAGGTGGGCACAGTCAGAGTTCATGTGTCTGTGGTCTCATGATCTCATTAACTGCTATCATCTTCCTATTACTTACTTACTAAGCTTATTCAACACTGTCAATGACACCATTTTACTGTAATATGCAGATGTTTGCAATTCTTCAAATTTGTTCTACATCATGGGTTCTTACCCTCAGTCCTATAAAGCCTCAGGAATCACATGTATAATTTATGCTATATACACAGTTTCATTAGATTAGCAAAAGAAACTGTGACCTTACCAGAAATTAAAAACTTGCTCTAAAAGGTACCCATAAAGCCTTTAGAAATTATTTATCAATTTATCTCATGGTAGATAAAAAAATAATATTGCATAGATAATCACACTGTCAAATGGCAATGCACATGGGAAGAGTACAGGCATGGGTCATGAGACATAATGGCAGCTACTTAAATTGTCAAATCATCATTATAATAGTACTCACCACACCTGACTACTTACCATACGCCAGGCATCATGCTAACCTCTTAAGACAAAGTACTGTGAGAAGGGGAGAAGGAGGAAGGTGGTACTTCCATTTCTGATGACATAAGTAACACTCCCAGACTTCTTCTATCCCTCATCCACTACTCTTCTGTTGAGAAAGAACTGCTGGCAGGAAGCAAACATTTGCTTTGTTCCTTCATGCCACACATTTAATAGGTTTAGCACTTTCATAACTGGATGGGAAAGTCTGTTTAATTTTAGGGTTTACTATTAGAAGACACTCTTGACTGCAGATATAGATCAATGTCTAAAACATCAGCTTTGTCCATTTCATAGGAGTGATATTTTGGTCTCCTCCTGCTGACTCAAATAATTTCTCAACTGATTTGTAACTCATGAAACTGCAATAGAAGACATTAGTGACAAATATTCTAGTTGCCAACCTAACAGCCTCTTTTCCCTTCTTTCTTCATAACATCCAGCTAAAAGACTGTATCCTCTGGCTTCCCTTAAAGCTAGGTATGACATGTGACTAAGATATGGTAAGATTTTTTTTTTTTTTTCCCTTTTCTTGGCTGCACCTGAGGCACATGGAAGTTCCAGGGCTAGAGGTTGAATCAAAGCCACAGTTGCAGACCTACACCTCAGCCATAGCAAGGCCTGATCTGAGCCACATCTGTGACCTAGACCATAGCTTGTGGCAACACTGAATCTTTAGCCACTGAGCAAGGCCAGATAGCGAACCCGCATCCTCACAGAGACAACGTCAGGTTCTTAACCCACTAAGCCACAATGGGAACTCCTGTAAAGAACCTCTTTAAAAGGAAGACATGGAGTTCCCATCATGGCTCAGTGGTTAACGAACCCAACTAGTATCCATGAGGACAGAGGTTCAATCCCTGGCCTCACTTAGTGGGTTAAGGATCCATCGTTGCTGTGAGCTATTGTGTAGATCACAGATGTGGCTCGGATCTGGAATTGCTGTGGCTGTTGTATAGGTGGGCAGCTACAGCTCCAATTCGACTCCTAGCCTGGGAATCTCTAAACACCACAGGCGCAGCCCTAAAAAGACAAAAAACAAAAATGAAAAAACTAGAGTATCAAACAACACACATGAAACATCTGACTGCAGACACTGAACTACAGGCAGGACAACCTTATCTATTACCCCTGTGAGAAAGGAAATGAATGAGGTGAGTCCTATGAACAACTGGGCTTTCTAACTGATGGCCATTTCTGCACTGCAATGCAGGGAAGGAAGAGCTTAACAGAATCTCAAAGTCTCACTGAACTGAAGAAGGAGTTATACTGAGAAAAAAACTACAGCAATCTGCAGACTCAGTCTTCTTGAGTCTTTGAATACCACTCTGCACAGGCACAGGGTGAAACTCCACAAAGACATGCAAAAAACAGCTGCTGGGGGAAGAAGCAATTACTGAGAAGCAGTAAGCCAAACAATTGCCAGAGGTCACACAGAGTAGGCAATCATTAGAGCTTCCAAAAACCAAAGAGGAGAGTCCAAATATCTCCTCAAATGTCTAGGACATTCATTTGAGATCCCCAAAGGATCAAGCCTTAGTATTCCATGAGGCTAATCTTGTCCAAGAGAACAGTGATCTGGGGATCTGGGAGTGGGGGCGGGGGGGGGGGCGGCGATCTCAAGATTCTTTCAGGGGATCAGCAACATTACAACTATTTTCCTAATAATGTAAAGCTGTTATTTACCTTTTTTCAGCATCATTATCTTATGAGTATACAGTGGCATTTTCCAGCTGCAATCTGACATGGGATATTATAAAAGATTTAATGAAGAACCATAATTGAGACCGGCTATCTTCTCTTTTCCTTTATTTTCTTAAATTTATTTTTTTTGGCCACTCCCACGGCATGTGGAAGTTCCTGTGGGCCAAGGATCAAACCCATGCCACGTCAGTGACCCAAGCTGCTGCAGTGACAATGCCAGATCCTTAACCCACTGAGCCACCAGGGAACTCCCAGCTGTTTTCCCATAAGCCAGACACTAAAGAGATTCACAAAAAAAGTAAAACAGTAACACCCTTCTTACTATTTTTTTTGTTTTGGAAGAAAGAGTTATTTTTCATTTAAAATTGTCATTTATATTAAAATAGGTTAATTATTATTTAATTCTAGATGAACAAATTGATACTTTGAATTCCTCAGCTATAATTTCTAATATGATAAATACTGAAAGGATATAGGAGTTCCCGTCATGGCTCAGTGGTTAACGAATCCAACTAGGAACCATGAGATTGCGGGTTCGATCCCTGGCCTTGCTCAGTGGTTAAGGATCCAGCATTGCTGTGAGCTATGGTGTAGGTTGCAGACGCGGCTTGGATCCCACATTGCTGTGGCTCTGGCGTAGGTTGGCAGCTACAGCTCCAATTCGACCCCTACCCTGAGAACCTCCATATGCCGTGGGAGCAGCCCAAGAAATGGCAAAAAGACACACACACACACACCACACACACACACACACACACACACACACACATACACACAAATACTGAAAGGATATAAAAAAAAAAACCCAAAAGGTCTTTACAGACTTCAATAAAATTTCAAAGTTGTACTAAAACCAAAAACTAGGAGAAGTACTACCCTAGAGCAGGGATCAGCAAACCACAGCTCAAAGGCCAAATGCGACCTACCACTTATTTTTGTACAAAAAGCAATATAAAAACAAAGCAACACCAATTTTTGTACAAAAAGTAATATAAAAACAAAGCAACACCAATTCACTTATATATTGTCCACAGCTGCTTTTGTACTACAACAACGCTGAGCAGTTGCAACAGCCTAAAACATAGTTTATAAGGCCTGAAATGTTTACTATCTACCCCATTACTCAGAATTTGTTGACTTTCACCCTCGAGTAAAATATACTCAAGACCTACAGTAAAGAACCTCAAAATAAAGCCTCAAAAAGATCAGCTTGATTCTTAAGTAATTTAACTGCCTACCAGAACAAAATCTAATCCTCTAACAACAATGAAAATTAATACTCCACATGGTAAAATTTATTACAGCCAGCATCTAATCAAAAACTACTACAAAGAATCAGAAAAACATGACCCAAAACGAGGAAAAAAATCAGTCAATTAAAACAGATATGGAAAAGACAGAGATGATAGCATTAAAAATAATAACTTCAAAAGAGAAAATATAAATATATACCTATAATGTTTAACAAATCATCTCAAAACTTACTGGGTTAAAAAATAATCATTATTTTATGAATCTGGAATTTGGACAGAGCTCAAAAGTGATGGCTCCACGAAGCATCAGGTGTGATGATTTGACCTAGGATCTGAAGGATCTGCTTCCAAGATGGCTCACTAATACAACTGGCAACTTGGTGCTGGTTGTCAGCTGGGAGCCTAGCTAAGGACTTTGTTTTTGATTCATTTTTTAATAGGTTTCTCCATTTGATGTGGGTTTTCTCATAAGCATGGTAGATGGGTACTGAGGGAGTCAATCACATAAAAGAGTGACAACAAGGCAGAAATCACGTTTCATAATCAAGCCTTAGAAATAACAGTATCGTAACATCCATTTCTCTATTAGACAAGAAATCCACAAAGGCCTGACCGGTTTCAAGAGGGACACGTAGATTCCATCTCTTGATAAGGTAGTAACAAAGTTGAAGAAGAGCATATGCAACAGGAAACAATGTAAACATACTAGAAAAAATAGTTTGTCATAAATGTATTGAACGAATGAAAAGAAATTATGAACACAATGAAGAGAAATAAAAGATATTTTAAATGAAATTTTTGGACATTAAAAAGAAATCTGAAATAAATTTACTGTATGGGATGAACAGTAGTTTAAACATGGCAGAAGACAGTGAACATAATGATACAGCTATAGAAACTCTCTACAACAGAGTATAGAAAAGAAAAGGCTTTCATTCCTCACTAAAATAAATGGAGTATCAGTAGTCTGTGAGACAGTATAAAGCAGACCTAATATATAATTGGAGTCCCAGGGTAAAAGGGGGTAGTAGATAGAAAGCATCTGAAATAACATGGTCAAAAAAAATTATATACCCACAGATTCAAAAAGGTCAATGAACTACAAGAAAGATGGGAACAAAGAAATTCACACCAAGATAGATCATAATTAAGCTTCTTAAAAAAAAAAGTGTCGGAGTTCCCGTCGTGGCGCAGTGGTTAACGAATCCGACTAGGAACCATGAGGTTGTGGGTTCGGTCCCTGCCCTTGCTCAGTGGATTTGGGATCCGGCATTGCCGTGAGCTGTGGTGTAGGTTGCAGACGCGGCTCAGATCCTGCGTTGCTGTGGCTCTGGCATAGGCCGGTGGCTACAGCGCTGATTAAACCCCTAGCCTGGGAACCTCCATATGCCCCGGGAAGCAGCCCTAGAAAAGGTAAAGACAAAAAAGAAAAAAAAAAAGGCAGTGGTGAGTTGGGAGTTTCCTTATGGCACAATGGATTCAATCCCACTGATCCCTGGCTCAGGAACTTCCACACGCTGTGGCATAGCCCAAAAAAATAGCAGTGGCAGGGTGATGAAGGGAAATACATTATACATAGAGAAACAAAGATAAGAATAATAGGAATTAAGAATGGCTATCAAGAGTAATACAAATTACTGTAAAAAGGAACTAGAAACCATAAGGAGGAGCCAAGAAAAATCAGAAATTCCTTTGCCCAAAAAAAAAAAAAAAAAAAAAAAAAAAAAGCTGAGCTAAAGGCAATAAATAACAGAATGAATAATGCAGAGGCATAAATAAATGACTTGGAAGACAGAGTAGTGGAAATCACCCAAACAGGACAGCAGACAGAAAGCCAAATGAAAAAAAAAAAAAAAAAATGAAAGCAATGTAAGAGGTCTATGGGATAATGTAAAGCAGGCCAATCTACACATAATAGGGATTCCAAAGGAGAAGAAAAAAAAAGGGGGGGGGGATTGAAAGTATATTTGAAGAAATATGGCTGAAAACCTTCCAAATCTAAAGCAAACAAATATCAAGATACAGGAAGCACAGAAGGCCCTAAGCAAGTTGAACCCAAACAGACCCACACCTAGACATTTTATAATACAATGGCAACAGTTAAAGATAAGGAGAGGATTCTAAAGGCAACAAGAGAAAAACAGAGTTAATTACAAGGGAACCCCCCCCAAGGCTATCAGCTGATTTCTCTACAGAAATGCTGCAGGCCAGAAGACAGTGGCAAAGGTTCAAAGTTCTAAAAGGGGAAAAATCTGCAATCTAGAATACTCTACTCAGCAAGAATATTATTTAAAATAGAAGGAGAAATAAATAATATCTTAAAAAGGCAAAAATGAAAAGAATTCAGCAATACTAGACCATTCTTAAACAAATATTGAAAGGTCTCCTCTAAATAGGAAAGAAATAAGATACAGGATGGAGGAAATCACAATTGGAAAGAAATTACCAAAATAAACCAGTGTACAGATCAAAAAGAAAAAAAAAAAAACCTATTTGTGAAAGCATTGAGAAACACAGGAATAGCAAAAAGATAAACATGAAGATGAAAAAAAGGATATCAAAGCCATAAAATTTGGGGAAGGAGAGTTAGAAAATTGAGACTATTCTTTAGAATGTGTTTGAGCCTATATGACTAGCAGGCTAAGACAAGCAGATAAAGGAAGGGATTAACATATTTGAAAAACAGGGCAACCATAAATCAAAACCAAACAATACACTCACAAAAACCAAAATGAAGAGGACACAAGCATAAACGGAAATCATCAAACTGCAAAAAGAAAAAGGAACAAAGAAACAGAATAGATCGGAAAACATGGAGTTCCCGTCATGGCACATCGGAAATGAATATGACTAGGAACCAGGACGTTGCAAGTTCGATCCCTGGCCTCATTAAGTAAATTAAGAATCCGGCATTGCCATGAGCTGTGGTACAGGTCGCAGATGTGGCTCAGATCCTGCGTTGCTGTGGCTCTGGTGTAGGCCAACAGCTGTAGCTTTGATTCGCCCCCTAGACTGGGAAACTCCATATGCCATGGGTGGACTCTAAAAAGCAAATAAATAAATAAACAAACAAACAAACAAACTGGAAAACAAGGTATAAAATGACAATAAATATATATGTACCGATAATTACCTTAAACATCATTGGACTAAATGCTCTGATCAAAAAACATAGAGTGGCAGACTCAGTAAAAAAAAAAAAAAAAAAGGAATTCCCATTGTGGAGCAGTGCCTGGGAACTTCCATATGCCATAGGTGAGGATCTAAAAGACAAAAAAAAAAATTATCTTTAAATAAATTAAAAAAGGACTTCATCAAAATTAAAAACTTTTACAAACAAGCACCCATAGCATGGGAAAAAATATTTGGAAATCATATATCTGAGAAGTGACTAATATCCAAAATATATATAGAACTCCTAAAAATCAACAACAAAAAAATCAAAAGCCCAATTCAAAAATAGGCAAAGGACTTGAATAGACATTTCTCCAAAAAATATATCAAATGACCAATAAACACGTGAAAAGAAGCTCAATATCACTAATCATCAGAGAAATGCAAATCAAAACCTTAAAGAGATAACAGTTCACACCATTAGAATGGCTATTATCAAACAAATAGTATACAGATATTGGTATGGATATGGAGAAATCAGAACTTTTGTATATTGCTGGGGAATGTAAAATGAAGTATAGTCGCTATGGGAAATAATATGGCAGTAACTCAAAAAATTAAACATAGAATCACCATTTGATCTAGCAATTCCACTTCTGGGAACATACACAAAAGAGCTGAAAGCCATGACTCAAATAGACATTTGTCCTTGATGTTCACTGCAGCATTATTCATAATAGTCATATTATGGTGGAAAGAAACCAAATGTCCATCAATAAACAAAATGTGGTATATACAATGGAATATTATTCAGGCTTAAAAAGGAATGAAATTCTGATACATGCTACAACATGGCTGGGCAATGAAACCATTATGCTAAGTTAAGCAGGACAGGAAAGGACAAATACTATATAATTCCTCTTCTATGAGAATCCTAGAGAAAGTTACTTAATTTATGTTTCTGCTTCTAAGACTGCAAATACAGATTAAGACAGCTGTAAAGCTTAAATGAAATAAATAAGGCATTAGCAAAATATCTGGTATTTAAAGTCTTAAAAATATATTAGCTGTATACATATTTAATGTCCTAGGACAGGAGTTAGCATACTACAGCTCACAGCCTACCACCTACCTGTACCTGATTTAATAAAGATAAACTTTAATCAGAACAGATAAATTCAACCTTTACGCATTACCTACAGCTGCTTTCATGCTATAATGGCATTAATGAGTAGTTGTAACAGAGGCCAGATAGCACACAAGGCCTAAAATATTTATTATTGGACTTTTTCACAAGAAATGTGAAAAACAATAAAAAACAAACTAAAAATACAATGCTATAGAATATTAAAATAAATGGTATAAATGAAGTGAGATAAGCAAGTTAATTGGTTTCTATCTGTTAATTGGGTTCTTTCATCTGTCGATAAATTCAACAAAGCAATTGATAAACGTGGATGTTTCCCATTTACCCCCAAAAGTATTTCAAAACTGAAAATGTCTTTAGAGGTAATAAGTTAGAATAGACATTTTTTTCCCAAATGAAAGTACAAACATGAGAAGTTATATGAATGGTCTATATCTAAAGAACTTACTGTCATCACCCTTGGTATACTTAATGCATTAAGGCATTGCGTTGGGTCACAAGCAAAGCATATTTTTCTGAAATAAATCACTGAAAAATATATCTGAAGGAGCTCCTGTTGTGGCTCAGTGGTTAACGAATCCGACTAGGAACCAAGAGGTTGCGGGTTCAATCCCTGGCCTTGCTCAGTGGGTTAAGGATCCGGCGTTGCCCTGAGCTGTGGTGTAGGTCACAGACAAGGCTTGGATCCCTCATTGCTGTGGCTCTGGTGTAGGCCGGCAGCTACAGCTCCGACTAGACCCCTAGCCTGGGAATCTCCATATGCTGCAAGAATGGCCCTAGAAATGGCAAAAAGACCAAAAAAAAAATATATATATATATACATATATATATATATATATATACACATGTATATACACACACACACACATATCTGAGGAGTTCCCATATTGGCTCAGCGGAAACAAATCTGACTAGTATCCATGAGGACACAGGTTCAATCCCTAGCCTCGCTCAGAGGATTAAGGATCCGGAATTGCTGTGAGCTGTGGTGTAGGTCGCAGATGTGGCTCGGATCCGGCGTTGCTGTGGCTCTGGCGTATGCCAGTGGCTATAGCTCCAATTAGACCCGTAGCCTGGGAACCTCCATATGCCAAGGGAGCAGCTCAAGAAAAAGGCAAAAAGACAAAAAGAAAAAAAGAGTTAAGTGCACTTCACTATATTTTCTATATTTCTTCAAGTCTTACATAAATAAAATTGATTTCTTTCCCAATTATAACCTATACCAATTGAAAAATTCAAAAAGGTATTACCTGAATTGGATGTTCACTAAATGAGGCTGGGAGCCATCTGATTGCCAATACGTTTCCAGATTGTCGTCTCGTAATTGATCCACTCCAAATCCTAAAAACACAAGTGGTAATAAATTCGCATTAAAAAAAAAAAAGAGCCAAATATTCAAAATATTCAATTACCATATATATTTGTCCAGAAAGCTTGATAAAGTAGATGGTCAGTACTGCGAAATTTTTTAATTAACCAAAACTCTTCTATCCTTTTAACCAGACCTCAGTTCTCAGGGGCATAAAAAGTTAATGAAGAGAAATGTCTATTAAATAGTGTTAGGAGACCAGAAGGGGCAGCTCTCACACCCTCATACCAGAGCCCAAGAGGAAGAAGAATGACTCTTCTTTCCCGGCAAGTCCTCAGACAATGAAACGCTGTGGCCTCTTTGTTTACTGCAACCCACTCAACTTCTTTATCCCCTCAATAAATGGGCGCCACGTCCCTTCAGTGCAGGAACTTGAACATGACTTGCCATAGTTGCAGACCCCAAACTGCAATTCTCTGCTGATCCCAAGTAAACCCATCTTTGCTGGAGGAATACCTGAGAGATTATTTCAGATTAACATGCTGGTAGCCTGTACAGGGACCAGAGAAGATCTCCAATGGTTCCGGGGCTGGTGAGCAAACAGGTGCAGTACCCACCCCATCACTCAACGCTTTCTTGCTGACTCTAGAATTTGAAGGTAAGTCTTTCTCCTGGATCTAAGCACACACCTTCTTTGTATGTGAAGTTCTTCAGGCTTTATTTGGGATCTACTTTAAAGTTTCATCCTTTTGGTTAAGGCCTTGTTCTGTAAGTGAGTACTCATGTAGCATGTCAGTCTGATTTAGAGATCACACTGTTTCAACCAAAGCTGAAAACACCTTTAGCACAATCATTTGGGATTAAGGGTTGTTTCTCTGAAAATGTTCCAGTTTTCTTCATCCTACTCCTCTGGAAGAGGCTGTCCTCTGGAAACTGGCTGAAAAAGTCTTTGCCCCGGCTTCTCCAGGAGCAAGCTGTCTTCCTTAAAACCAGCTGGGATTAGCCTGCAAGCTGTTTGAATTGAGCTGTTTGTGTTGTAAACTGTTTGGAAAATTGTTCTTTTCCTCCAAAGAAAGACCTCTGATAAATGAGATCTTAGTTATCTAAACATTTTGAGTGTGCTCACCCCCTAAACTCTACATGATTTTATGTTTAAAAGCCAAAGTCCTTCCTCATGCACATTTCTAACTAAATGGACCAACCTGACCAAAGGCAATTTAGAATATCAACAGCCTTTACAGAGAACTTTTGAAATCCCTAACATAAGCCCTAACTTAAAGTCCTGAAATGGATTACACTAGCTCAAAAATTTCCAGAATTGAGTCTAATGCTTATTTTGATTGGTATTTTGAAGAATCTCAACATTATCAGAGTCTAAAATTGCCTTTCTGCAAAATAAAATTTTAAGATTAACTGAGGCAAATAAATGATTAAAGAAATATACAATGGATCCTGAAGCTTCAGGCTCTTCTTTCCTGGCTTGTCTTAGCTGCCACCTCAAGCATCATCTTGTCTCCCTCCCTCAGTTCCTTGTGGCCAGACTCTCCCACCTCTGGCGCCATCTTCCTCCTTCCCTTCTGCGCCTCCTAAACCTCTTCCATTCTTTCAACTCCCCCATACCAACTTCCTTCTTTTCTCTTAAACTCTCTCAACTCCCCTTTTCTCTGAACTAGTCAGAACCTCTCTTGAAAATTAAGCCTTCGGGGAGTTCCCTGGTGGCCTAGCAGGTTAAGAACCACGGCACTGTCACTGCTGTAGCTCAGGTCACTGCTATGGTATGCGTTTGAGCCCTGGCCAGGGAATTTCCGCATGCTCTAGGCATGGAAAAGGAAAAAAAATTAAGCCTTCTGAGCATCCAGAGGCTAAACCCTTAATTTCTTGTATTCCCTGGACCAAAACTGAACTGCGAACCATAGTCAAAGATTATCCCAAAGTAACTGAAGATCCTCACATATTTGCTGAGGAATTTAATACAGTTATTAAAACTTATCAACCTGGTTTCTCTGACTCCTATCAACTAGTTTATATGCTTGTCAGTGAAGGCTAGGCCCAGCATTGGATAAAAACCACTAACTGGGAAAATGCCAAAACGTCTCTAGAATTACAACTGGGAGAACAGCCACCAATTTATTACATAACCAGGCTCAGAGCAATTGCTAGGAAACTTCATCGAGCAATTCCTGGGGCTTTTCCAAGGCCTGTTAATAGAAATGAAATTCAGACTTGGAAACAAAAATCTGATGAACCTGTTGGTGATTATTACAATCAACCTGTTTTGAAAAAAATTCTGGTCTTTTTTCAGATGTTGGCTCCACCCAGGTAGCTTTTAACCTTATTAATGGGCTAAACTGGGACTTTTCCATTATAGCAAAGAGGAATTTCCAGGATTGAATGGAAAACTATGTCCACTCCAGATTTAGTTAATCTGGTAAATCAGTTCTCTTACACTCTAGATGAATCACCTCAAAGGAAGAACACCAAAATCCTGAACTTTCAACTCCAGCAAATGAAGGCTTGTAAATGGAATCAAAACCCTCCTAGTTTCTACTCTTACTGCAAAGAATCATGACAACTGAAAAGCGATTGTTACAAATTTAAGCACTTTAGGTGTCTTCAGCCCTATCACTAGCCCTCCCAACATCCTCCCAAGTCTCAATGACAGGGCTCTGAGGAACTGCAGAGGCTCTTCCCAAACCTCTCCCTTAACTAGTCTGGAGAAACATTTCTCCAGATTGGTGATGAATCCCTTCCAGTCCTAACTGACACTGGAGCCATACTCTATATCCCAACACTATAAAACAGTCTCAGAGAACAGTCTGAAACGGTTCACATAGTGGGGATCTCTACTGATCCTCCAGAGGTTCCTATCTCTGAATTTGGTACCTTTTGTTTAGGTCCTTCGAGACACATTTTTTTCCTTAGAGTCCTCTACCCCTAGCCATATGTTAGGCTGAGACTTGTAGCAAATTATCATGCCAGTATTTTTTTCTCCCCAAAGGGGGAAATAATCTTAGAAATTGACAGGAATCATCAAAGTATCCCACTAGGTAAATTAAATGACGCTTTGACATTTATCTGTTCCATCCTTGGTGGTACTGGAGCAGAATTCAGGAACAGTGATCATTTGTCCCCATTAAATCAGCTACCACCTTCCTTACGGGTAAAATCTCTGCTGACATTGACAAAATTCACAGTGCACCTCCCATCAAGACTCAAATGACCCCCTCAAAACCTCTTCCCTGAAAAAAAAAAAAAAACAAAAAAAAAAAAAACCAAAAAACTGTATGAATAAAAGTGAATGTAATGGAAAAAAAACAAAAAACAAAAAACTGTATGAATAAAAGTGAATGTAATGAAAAAAAAACAAAACAAACAAACAAACAAACAAAAAAACCTCTTCCCTGAATTAATCCATACCTAATAAAAAAGTCTTAGGCACAAAGCCCATAATCTAAGATTACAAGGGTCAAGGCCTCATTATCCCTCGTACCAGTCCCTGTAACACCCTCATTCTACTAGTGAAAAAACCTAAGGGTGGAGGTTTGTCCAGGACCTATCAGCAATAAACAACATTGTTATCCCTGGACACCCTGTTGTTCCTAACCCGTTTATGCTGTTAATGTACATTCCCACTATGAGTAAATTATTTACTATAGTTGACTTACACAGTGTATTCTTTAGTATTCTAGTTGTCGAAGCTAGCCAATACCTCTTTGCCTTCACTGAAATACAGCTAACTTACCTAGACAGTAATGCCTCAGTATTTTACTGAGAATCCTTTTTTCTCGCAAACCCTAAAGGCTGATCTGGATGACAGAGTTCCACGGGAGCTCTGTTTTGTTGTAACACGTGAATGATTTACTTCTTTGCTCTCCTTCTCAAGCCTCCTCACCGGAAAACAGCATCCCCTTACTAAAGCTTTTAGCCTTAAAGGGACATAAGATTGCCATAGAAAGGCTGCAGCTAGCCCAAACCCAGGACATCTATTTAGAGCATATCAGAACAAGGGTTACACCTAGATCTCAAAAGACTCCATGGTGACCTAAGTTTCCCAAAACTTTTTTTTCTTTCTTTCTTTAGGGCCACAACCACAGCATATGGAGGTTCCCAGGCTAGGGGTCCAATCGGAGCTATAGCTGTTGGCCTACGCCACAGCCACAGCAACGCGGGATCCAAGCCATGTCTGCGACCTACACCACAGCTCACAGCAACACTGGATCCTTAACCCACTGAGCGAGGCCAGAGATCGAACCCACAACCTCATGGTTCCTAGTCAGATTCGTTAACCACTGAGCCACGACGGGAACTCCCAGTTTCCTAAAACTCTTAAGTGCCAACTGTAAAGTTTTCTCAGGCTAGTTGGTTATTGCTGAAACTAGATTCCAAATTTCCCTGTTATGGACAAAGCCTCTATATGTTTTACTCAATTAATAACAGCCCTGCCTCAAATTTATAAGAAGAATTTGATAACACAACCACTAAGGCCTACAGGGAGAATTTGATGAACCCATCTGCCCTTCGGCATCCCAATTACCTGATTCCCTTTTTCCATTTTGTACATGAAAAGGGGAGGAGAATGCTCTTTAGCTACTCACCCCCAAACTTGGGGACCACCACTGACCCCTAGAGTATTACAGCCAGCAACTGCACCCTGTTGCACAGGGATGTCCCCCTTGCCTTAGAGCCATTACAGCCACTACCCTTTTGGTTAAGGTCACCATAAAAATCATTGTGGAATGCCCTTTAACCACTTTTGTACCTCATGCAGTAGAATTCTCCTGAATTCTCACCATACTGAATATTTCTCAGTCAGCTGCTTCATCTCCTATGAAGCCCTTTGTTAAGTATTCCTCATGGAACTCTTTTACACTATAATAGCCTAAATCTAGCTACTCTTTGCTCCCCAGCCACTGATGAAGTCCTTCACAACTACTTACTGCTGATGGACCACCCACTGACTCCTTGTGATGCTCTACAGGTAATTCCTTTAGGTAACTTTGACTTCTCATGGTTCACTGATGGTTCTTATTTACTGTGCTGGGTGTTACAACTCTGATGCTGTTGAAGCAGCAACTTAACCTGTAGTAACTTCAGCCCAATATATATATATATATATATATATATATATATATATATATATATATACTTTTTTTTTTTTTTTTTTTTTTTGTCTTTTTAGGGCTGCACCTGCAGCATATGGAGGTTCCCAGGCTAGGGGTCAAATCAGAGCTACAGCTGCCAGCCTACACCACAGTCACAGCAATGCCAGATCCTTAACCCACTGAGTGAGGCCAGGGATCAAACCTGTGTCCTCATAGTTCCTAGTTGGATTCATTTCTACCACACCATGACAGGAATTCCAAAAAAATTTTTAAGGAAGAGAAATCATACAAACTATGCTCTCAGACCATAACAGAATTAAACTAGGAATCATTATCAGAAAGATAACTGTAAAATTCCAAAATATTTGGATATAAAACAACATATGAATCAAGAAGTATTAAAAGAAAATTTTCAATATTGGGAACTGAATGAAAATGAAAATAAAAATTATCAAATAATATAGGGTAGAATGCAGCAGTGCTTAGGGAGAAATTTTGGCATGGTAGATATTAGAAAAGAAGAAAGATCTAAAATCTATAATCTAAGCTTTCATCTTAGAAAACTAGAAAAAGAAGAGCAAATTAAATCCAAAATAAATAAGCAGAAGGAAGAAATAATAAAAATCAGAGAAGAAATCAATGAAACTGAAGTCAGGAAATTAATAAAGAAAAATCACCAAGACCACAAGATGGTTCTTTGAAAAGGTCAATAAAATCAATACACCTCTAACCAGGCTAACCAAGAAAAAAAGGAAGAAGACACAAATTATTAATATCAGAGATGAAAGAGAGGCCATCATTAATGATCCATGAATAATAAAAAGGGTAAACAAGGAGTATTATAAACAACTCCCTGTCCACAAATTTGCTAACTTAAATAAAATAGACCAACTGAAAGACACAATCTACCAAAACTCACACATGGAGAAATACATAATCTGAATAGGCCTCTATCTATTATAGAAGTTGAATAAAAAATTAATAACCTTCCAAAAGACACCAACAGGCCTAGATGGTTTCATTGGTGACTTCTGTCAAACATTCAAGAAAGAAATAATAACAATTCTCTACAATCTCTTCCAGAAAATAGAAGCAGAAGGAATATGTCCTAATGGATTCTATAAGGGCAGCATTCCCCTAATAACAAAAGCAAGTAAAGACATTACAAGAAAGGAAAATTAAAGAACAGTATCTCTCATGAATACAAATACAAAAATCCTCAAAAAAATACCCACAAATAAAATTCATCTATAAAAATAATTATACATGACAATCAACTGGGATTTATTCCAGGTATGCAAAGCTGCTTCACCATTCTTAAATTAACTATTGTAATCCATCACAAAAACAGACTAAAGGAGGGAAACCATATGATTATATCAATAGCTATAGAGAAAGTATTGACAAAATCCTACACTCACTCAAGATAAAATCTATCAGCAAACTAGGAATATAGGGGCACTTTCTCAAATTTATATATTTACAAACAAACAACAATTAACATATTTAATGGTGAGAAACTACAAGTCTTCTAAGTCGAAGAATAAGGCAAGGATGTCCTTTCTTACCACTCTCATGCACCATCATACTGGAAGCCTTAGCTAATGCAATAAAACAAGAAAAGGAAATAAAAGACATACACTGGAAAGGAAAAATCAAAACGATAGAAACCAGCAAGTCCACTCCTAAGTATTTACCCCCCAAAAAATGAAAACCTATGTCCACACAAAAACCTGTACATGAATGTTTACAGCAGATTTATCTACAGTCACCAAATACTAGAAGCAATATTTAACTATTTAACTATTGCTGCATAAAAAACTACCCCAAAACTTAGCAGCTTAAAACACCAAACATGCATCATTTCACAATTTTCTATATGATAGGAATTTGGGACCAGCTTGATTGGGCAGTTTGGCCCAGGCCTCTCATGAGTTTGTTCTCGTATTATCTGAAGCTGAAGCAATTCTCTGAAAGCTTAACTGGAGCTAGAGGATGTGTTCTAAGGTGCCTTACTTATCTGGCTGCTGACAAGAGGCTTCAGTTCCTCATTGGCTATTGTCAGAAGGCCATAATTCCTTGCCATACCAACCTCTCCATAGGTCCGCTTGTGGCCAGGTCCTGCCTCACGAAACAGCAGCTGGCTCCTCCAGAGTGAGTGATTCAAACCAGAACAAGGCAAAGCTACAATTATCTTTTATGATCTAGTCACAGAAGTCAAATACCATCACTTCTGCCATATTCTACTGGTCCCAGAGACCAACCTTGACAAACGTGGTTGTGGCCATCAGAAGGGCGTGAATATCAGGAAATAGGATCACTGGGACCATTTGGGAAGCTGACTACCACAAACTTAAATGTCCATTAACTAGTGAATAGGTAAACTGTGATATATTCATACATTGGAATAGTAATCATTAATAAAAAGGAACAAACTATTGATGGAAAAAATCACAAATGCATCATGCTAAGTGAAAGCAGCCAGACCCCAAAGGCTACATACAGTATGATTACATTTATACGGCATTCTGGGAAAGGTGAACCCAAAGGGACACAAAACAGATCAGAGGTTGTCAGAGGTTTGGGAGTGGGCAGAAGACCGATTAAAAAGGGGCATGAGGAAATTTCTTTGGATGTTAGAAATATCCTATATTTGATTGTGATAGTACTTTCATGACTGTATGTGTTTGTTAAAATTCATAGCACCATACACATAAAAACAGGCATAGTGATAGACTTTCTTGCAACATGACAGAAAAGAAAATGGTGAAGTAGTATCCACAAATGTTTGAGAGAATAAGACTGCCTCCCAAGAATTCAATCCCAACCAAAAGTAAAATAAAATTATTTGGGGATATGTAATCACTTCAAAAATTTGTCACCCACTTATCCCATCTAGAGAAATAGCACCCCTGCAACAAAAAGCTGTACAAACTACTATATATAAACTAAATAACAAGGTTGTGCTGTATAGCACAGAGAACTATATTCAATATCTTACAATAAAATATAATGAAAAAAATCTGAAAAGTAATATATAGATACATATGCATGTATAACTGAATCACTTTGCTATTCACCAGAAACTAAGACAACACTGTAAATCAACTATAGCTCAACTTTTTAAAAATGCTGGGGTCAGAGCTTCCATGCCTGCCCGCTTGCATCTCTCACAAGAGTCCTATCTTAATAAATCTATTTCTTGCCTAAAAAAAAAAAAAAAAAGAAAATGCTAACCAAATAACTGAATCATAGCAGAGAGAGGGTTGGATAAAGAGACCTTGGAGTTCCCGTCGTAGTGCAGTGGTTGACGAATCCGACTAGGAACCATGAGGTTTCGGGTTTGATCCCTGGCCTTGCTCAGTGAGTTAGGAATCCCGTGTTGCTATGGCTATGGTGTAGGCCAGCAGCTACAGCTCCAATTAGACCCCTAGCCTGGGAAACCTCCATATGCCGAAGGTGCAGCCCTAAGAAAGGCCAAAAAAAAAAAAAAAAAGAGAGACCTCATGACATGTGCAGTTAAACTGAAGTGAATACTAGTAAAGCAACTGAGAAGAGACATAAGTGAAAATCCAATTAAATCTGCTTTAGAATTAAAATAAAGCATCTAAACACTAAGAACATTCAAGTCAGTCCAGTGTACAAGGAAACTATAAATAGTTATTATAAACAGCTCACTATACCTGGTTTGCAAGATGAGAGTGACCAAACAGCTTGTGAACCGATTTCCCGTACTGTTCCAGTCCTCTCCAACTGCTTAGGGTCAGCGCCAGGAGGTGTCTTGTTTGGTGTGGTCATATTTAAAATATTCTATGTAGAGAAAAAGAATATCCACATTATACTGGGGGGGGGGGGAAGGCTCAGCACCTTTTATAAAAGGGTGAAAATTAAAATGAAATAGCCAAATGGAGTTCCCATCATGGCTCAGAGGAAACAAATCTGACTAGCATCCATGAGGACGCAAGTTTGATTCCTGGCCTTGCTCAGTGGGTTGAGGATCCGGTGTTGCCATGAGCTGCCGTGTAGGTCGAAGACTCGGCTAGGATCTGATGTTGCTGTGGTGTAGGCCAGCAGCTATAGCTCTGATTTGCCCCCTAGCCTGGGAACCTCCATATACCCAGAGTATGGCCCTAAAAAGACAAAAAATAAAAATAAAATGAAATAGCCAAATGGATCACAAATATGCCCTGAATATCAATCATCTATTTCTTAAAAGGCGACATAACTCAATCACTGTAATTAAAAACTCTTGAGAATTCAGTTTTTGTTTCTAAAATACAACATATTATGACTTACGAGATGTGCAAAGCAACAGCATATAGTAGTCAAAGGGTATAGGGTCAAGGGGTCAGATTTAGTCACTCCTTTAGCCTAGAATTTGGCCAGGTCTGGGCTTTACTTCCTTTCCTGTCTGTCAAAGGGGTTGACTGGATCTATAACTGTAATGCTATGAAGTTCTATACATCTGTGAGTAAAAATTCCTAATGAAGTTTTCTCCCTCGAAAAGTCAGACTTAAAAACCTTTAATCCAGAAATATGTAAATATTGGTCAACATTTTAAAAAATCCATTAAGTGATGCAGAGAAAAATCACATCTTCTCACTGGTCGTCAAAAGTTCCATTTATACGTGCTTTTACTGTAGAATATAAAGTCAGAAAAATGCCTTTAAGGTATAGAAGTGAAGAACTGGTCTATTCTAAATCACTAGTTTATCCTCTTGTCTAGTGAACAACACGTAAAACTGCTTCAGTAGTGCAAAGTTACAGCTGCTGAACGCGGTTACACGTACATGATATTATAAACTTGGCCTAAAAGGTCTGTTTACCGTCTCCTTGACATCTCAGCTGTTCCCTAATCTCTACACAAGCACTTGATACCGCTTAAATAATAGTACACACTGGACTGTAAACTTCGGAAAGGCCTGAGGCTTAAATGCTCCATTAGCAATTTACTGAATGAATAAATAAATAAATAAATAAGTTCCATCATAAACTAAAGTATTTCTCAAGGTCTAGGTTGGTCTAAGTAAGGTCTAGGTTGAGACAATAAAACCTGTGGCCACACTGTCAAATGTCCAAAAATGTCCAAAAAGGGAAGAGCTATCTCTACATTGCGGAGAATTCAGCTGCTGAACTTGGTACTGGACTCCACCAAGAGGATAAAACACGGAGCTCGAAGAAGAATGGGTTCCTGGCCACATCATTCATAAGGTGAGGCCAAGGAGAGAACGCCACAGTAAGCAGTGCCTGGACCAGACTCTCTTGGTTCCGTTTGACATCCCTTCCAGAAGCGCTAGAATGGGCAACCGCTAAGGATCCATTCCTGACCCATCGGCCTTGAAATAGGAAGCGTAAAAGGAGACTGACAGTGGAGAAGAGATCGCATCTGTTTAAGCTAGAATCATTCTCCACGTCGGGGAAAGCCCATGCACTTACAGCTTGCAGACCCGGATTGCCTCCACTCAGGTTTTCGGAATCCACTGCTGCTCCGCGCCACTCCCCCTCGCCTTCCCAGAACCGCCTAGCTTCCCCAACGACGTCAATTGGGGTCGCAGTCCGATGATGTCATCCCATCGTCCCGCCCTCCTCCCTCCAGGGCTCTGCCCGGCGTGCTCTGCCGCGCACGCGTACATCGCCCCTGTGGCATGCGCGAGGCGGTGGCTGGGCACCGCCATCTTGGCCGGTGTGTGTAGGAACACGCTGTGTGACTGAAAAGTGAAAGCAAGAGCAGATTTGGCTTCTGCGTTCCCCTCCCCAAGGGGAATCTGTTTCTCCAGGTACGTGAATAGCCCGGAGGGGTTTTGCCGTTAGCTTCGGTTTGGCATGGTCTAAACGCAGGTAGTGGCATTCTCGGAGAGCTTTTGGTTAGGCCTCAGGTGGCGGCGGTGGAGACGGCAGCGGCGCGTAGCAGCCGGCTTGAGGGAGACAGCTGGTAACGCCGGAGCGCGGGCGCAGCCGAGTGCTGAGGGCGCCTCCAGGCTGACCTGGCTTTCCGCCTCTGTTGCCCGCTGTCCCCTCAGCGTTCCAGTCTCCACCGCCTCCACTCCCCGCTTTACCGCGCTCCTACTCTGGAGCTGAATCTTTTAGAAAGCCGCATCCCCTACTCCCCCCACTCCCCCGGCCCGGTGAAGGGGATGTAATGTCACGTGCGTATTTGATTATGGGACGTCGTCGCCTTTTTTCCCCACTGTTTGGAGATTTGGCAATGAGTCATGGCATCTTGCCGCCATGAAGTCGAATATTTCTTGTCCACTCCCAGTCTTTAGAGAAATGATGTCCAAACGTCAGCACTTTTTTCAAAGCAGCGTGTTCTCAGCTGTAACCGAGGTTGTTCCAAGTAATCTCCCAGGTGAACGCCATTAGCATTTTGGGTGCGCTTTTATGGTACTCTGCACGTTCCGTTTTCCTCTTTAGATCTTAAACTCCTTGAGATTACCGGTGATGTCTTTACTGAAAATACTTACTTTGAAGAGAGTGTACTTTGAGATTTGAATATCTTCAGAGCCCTGTTTGTTCCCAGGAGTCTCTTATTATAGAGTTTTTCCCTGCAATCCTTCCTGTGCTGTATCTTTCTCATTGAAAAAGAAAGGAGGGAATCCTGCCCATTTCTTTAAACTGACGTGGAAATTTAATTAATAGTGTTGACACAGTTAATTAACAGTTCTTCAAAGAATCTGTCCACTTAAATACATTATAATTTATCACTTTTTGATGTAAGTCAGGTTATTAGCCATCTCTGCTATGCTTTTATTTTATAAAAATCATCTCCTACAGTCTTGTTTTTTTTTAATGGTTTGGAATAGTCAATGAAACATTATGTAGTTTGGCAAAAATAAACTTTAAGCAGTTTCATTGCTAAATCAATGATGATTTATCCCCTCCTGGAGAATTCATTGTGCTGATTCACCATAATTTGTATGGAGTCCAGTTTGATTTTAATAGCTAACTAAAGAATCTTCAGTTTCTAGGTAATTATCGCTTCCGGAATGATAGTTGCTTTTTTTTTTTTTTTTTCTTTGCTTTTTAGGGCCACACCTGCCGCATTTGGAAGTTCCCAGGCTAGGGGGTCAAATTGGAGCTGCAACTGCTGACCTACACCACAGCTCATGGCAACATCAGCTCCTTAACCCACTGAGTGAGGGCAGGGATCAAAGCCGCATCCTCATGGATCCTAGTCCCATTCGTTATCACTGAGCCATGATGGGAACTCCCAGAATGATAACTTCTTTGTAGCAACTCGAAAGTCATTTAGTTTCTTCCTGTAATCCTTAGGAGGCCTAGACCAGTTTGGAAAAGTTTTAAAGGGGTAGAGTGAACCTATCAGATAACTCTGTTACATAAAACTTAAAATTTAGTTGGTTTTGGATTAGACTCCCCCCACCCCCTTGCACCCCCCCCCCCAAGCAATACATGCTTTAGTGAATAACTGTCACTGTAACATATTGGTAACTTGCAAGATTTCTGAAGTTGTTATAACCTGTAGGAAAGTTATTTACTGTATCTGAATTCATTTTCTTCATTTCCTTCAACAGAAATGTTTGAACTACTATGTGGTAGGCACTGATCCATCCACTGTAATGAACAGACAAAAATTCCCGTGCTTATGATGGTGTACATTCTCCTTGGAGAAGGAAAAATATCGTGTGTGGAGCAAGAGAAAATATATACATATATATATACACTTCTGCATATACCGTGTATGCACATATGTCATATAGTACAAAGAGCTAAGGAGAAGACAAAAAACTATTTTTCGATAGTATAGCTAGAAAAGGCTCACTGAGAACAGACATTAAAGACTTGAAGTAGTGAGCCATGTGATGATTCACTAGGAGTAATAGGCGCAGGGAGCAGAAAATGCCAAGACCCTGATGACTGGCAATTAACTATTTTTAACTATATTTAACTTTATCCATGTGAAAAATGGTAATGATCTGACAAGCTGTTTTGATGGAATGATGGGCACTAAAGTTTAGAATGGACTCCAGAGAGAATACATAGAAATTTGAAACACTGTCTACAGGCAGTCTCAAAGTAGTCTTGCTATAAAGGGAAAGAGAAATGGAGCAGTGGAGGAAGATGGGGTCAGATAATAGTGTTTGAATACTGATGGGAATAAGCCAGTGGAAAGATTAATTGATGATGTGAAAGACAGGAGAGAGAATTATTGGAATATTGTCCTTAGTAGATGTCTTTCAGTTTGCAAATGGACTTAGCTATGAAAATATATGTAGTGTGATTACTGGTTGGCATAAGGGTTCGCTTGAGGTGATACTAGTCAACATGGCTTTGTTTTTTTCTCTTCACATTTTCTGTTGCATATGTACATGTGAAGAGTTGTATTTAACCTAGAGTATAGTTAAGGGTGTGAGTGAGTGACAGTGAAATTTTAGGTGGGTTTTGGTTTGTTTGTTTTGCTTTTTTAGGGCCGCACTTGTGGCATATGGAAGTTCCCAAGCTGGGGGTCCAATCAGAGCTATAACTGCCGGCCTTTGCCGCAGCCACAGCAGTGTGGGATCCAGGCTAAGTCTATGACCTACACTACAGCTCATGGCAACACCAGATCCTTAATCCACTGAACAAGGCCAGGGATGGAACTGGCATTGTCATAGATGCTAGTTGGGTTCGTTACCACTGAGCTACAATGGGAACTCCCTTTGGTAGGTTTTGGAGGGAAGTGTAAATACAGAGGACTGAGGGACAGTGGAAGTATGGTAGAATCAAAGAATACTTATAGGTATGAGGAATGAGGGAGTTAGAGGATTGTTGGATTGTTGTGTGTGGAAGTTGAGCTGAAAAGATAGGTGGTTGGAGAATAGGTGTTTAAAATGTAGGTTATGGAGTTCCCGTCGTGGCGCAGTGGTTAACGAATCCGACTAGGAACCATGAGGTTGCGGGTTCGGTCCCTGCCCTTGCTCAGTGGGTTAACGATCCGGCGTTGCCGTGAGCTGTGGTGTAGGTTGCAGACGCGGCTCGGATCCCGAGTTGCTGTGGCTCTGGCGTAGGCCGGTGGCTACAGCTGGATTCGACCCCTAGCCTGGGAACCTCCATATGCCGCGGGAGCGGCCCAAGAAATAGCAACAACAACAACAACAAAAAAAAGACAAAAAAAAAAAAATGTAGGTTATGGAAAGATTACAGTTATTTATAATGACACGGTCAAGGATTTCGCCAAAGGAATGAGTAGCTAGGGTAAAGCAAGATCACTGGAGGAGAGTTAATGAACTAAGAGAACAGGCTATTAATAGGATCATCTAGGAACATACTGAAATCACCAAGAATTATGGCAGGAGTTGTAGGAGTGTGAACAATAGCGAAGTTGTAGGAGTGTGAACAAAATCTTAAAAAAATGAGAGGAAGTGATAATGATTGTTAGTGAAATGACTACAGCAGCAGTCATTTGAGTGATAAGAGAGGCAAAAACTGGCTGTTTTTAGTGAGGACGGAGAAATAATAGTCTGGGAGCAGCACTGAGGAGCAAGATCCCTTATCCCCACTAAGCCTAATGATATTGAAGGGTGTGAGAAAGACTTGAAGCTCTGTTAGAAGAAGCAGTCTGTCAGGAAAAATCTGGATAGGGAGTTCCCGTTGTGGCCCAGCAGTAACGAACCTGACTAGTTGCCATGAGGAGGTGGGCTCGATCCCTGGCCTTGCTTATGAGGTTCAAGATCTGGCATTGCTGTGTGCTGTGGTGTAGGCTGGCAGCTCCAGCTTCAGTTGGACCTCTAGCTTGGGAACTTCCATATGCTGCAGGTGTGGCCCTAAGACCAAAAAAAGAAAAAAGAAAAGGGAAAAAAAAATCCAGATAGAGGGATAGAGGATCCCAGTCATTGATAGAAAAAGCCAACAGAATGTCTTTGTTTATTGATAGTCTTTTGGCTTTAAATTCTTTTTTTTTGTCTTTTAGGGCTGCACCTTTGGCGTCTGGAGGTTCCCAGACTATGGGTCGAATCAGAGCTGTTACTGCCAGCCTACGCCAGAACCACAGAAACGTTAGATCCGAGCCACATCTATGATATATGCCACAGCTCACAGCAGTGCCGGATCCTTAACCCACTGAGCGAGGCCAGGGGTCGAACCTACAACCTCATAGTTCATAGTTGGGTTTGTTTCCACTGAACCATGACGGGAACTCCAGATTCTTTCATTACATATTGGAATAAGCTAGAGTAGTAAAGCACTTTTTGGACTTATTTAATCACATTTCTAAGAAAATTATTAAGCTCAACATTATAATGGATATTTTAACTTTGACCTCAGCTACATAATTGATGGCACTGTTATTATCAAGACTTCAAAAGCTTTAAAAATGAGTGGTCTATACATATACATATAGTTTACCACATCATTTTTGTTTCAATGTTGTTTGTATAAAATTCATCTTGGCCATATTATAAATTCCCAGGGAAACCAGGTTTTACTTTTTCCAGTTGAACAACATGATTGGTTACACCTTTAGTAATTATTTGCCATTTCCATCAGTAGTGTCATTATAGTCAGATGGATAAGACATAAAGTGGTGATTAGTTTGAGGGAAGAAGTAAACATCTTTATCATATGTATGTTTTCACCTCAGATCTTATTCTGGATTCTGTGTTATTGGTCTGTATTCATACACTAGTATCAGCATTAATTACTGAGGCTGTATGTAATTATTTTCCATATGTAAAAAGTATAGGTTTCCCCACCCTCCTTACTCTTTTCCCATTTTCTAGCTATTACTACTTTTCTTTTTGCATAAGAGCTTTAGATTTGTCTAATTTGTCTAATTTAGGTTTTTTCCCCCTTGAGGTTGGATTGCATGTATAAATTCAGGCATGGTTGAAATCTCTGATGTTGATGTTTTCCATTGTGAAAACTGAGACAACATGTCATTCTAGTTCAGGTCTTTTATGTTTGGTATTTTAAAAGTTACCTCACGTGTGTATACATCATATTAAGTTGATCTAGATCTTTTCTTTATTTGAAAGTGGTATTTTTTCTTTATACAAGTCTTCTGATTAATGGTGTGAGTGTGTGTATATAAAATTGTTTTTTCAACCTTACTAAATTATTTTATTGCCTTTACTGTTTTTTACTAGCCAGGTGATATCTGAATGTAGTGATAATTTATGTCCTACTTCTAACGTTTTTTGCCTGTGACTTATTTCTCTTAACTGATTGCCTTGACCAGGCCATAATGTTGTTAATTTTTCTTTAATAGAGAATCTGGATAGTCTTACTTCCTTAGAATTATGGCGGATAAATTAACAAGAATTGCTATTGTCAACCATGACAAGTGTAAACCTAAGAAATGTCGGCAGGAGTGCAAAAAGAGTTGCCCTGTGGTTCGAATGGGTAAGATATTCTGTGGGTTAAGAATAAGAGAAGATTTTAAAAGAAATACATTGACTTCATAGGTTTCTAGGCTTTAGTATATACTTTTTCCCCCATTAGTTTCTTTAAAATATGAAAATAAGACCAGATTTTGTCCTAAATTTCTTTTATTGCTTTGTCACTAAATGATCGTGTTTTAAGTCCATTTAATACAAAGTCAAACCAGAGTTCAAATACTGAGATTCTTACTGTACTACAAAATTCTATAGTTAAAGTCATGAAAGGACTGCCAAAATATTCATATTAATATTCTCCTTTTTTAAAAAAGCTTCATATGAATCAATATTCATGAGGTTTTGCTATATTTTCAGATCAAATAAATTTACAACCATTTAGAATTGAATTGTTGGTAGTCTTTAAGGGCTATATTAATTTTTTTTTTTTTTTTTTGGCTTTTTATGGCCACTCTCGAGGCATATGGAAGTTCCCAGGCTAGGGGTCAAATCAGAGCTACACCTGCCAGCCACAGCAACGCCGGATCCTTAAACCACTAAATCAGGCCAGGGATCTAGCTCATAATCTCATGGTTCCTGGTCAGATTCGTTTCCGCTGCACCATGACGGGAACGCCAGTAATTTTTACTGTAAATAAACTACTGAGATACAAGCTTACTGAATCTTAAACTTTGGATGTCATCTGTTACAATCTATCATGCTATTCAGAAATTTCATTATTAAATATCCCTAATGCCACATTAATTTTGTATGTGTATTAAATCTCTGATACTTTCCAGGAGCTTCCCTGATGTAGCTAACATAATTCATTCTCTTCTCTGGTGCACATCACCATTTTCAAGGCATGTTTAAATATTGAGATCAGTTGGTTTAAAAATAAAGCTGTTTTAGGATCTGCCATATTTTTACTAGCATGTTTTCTTCTCACAGTAAATTAAGCAAAATAAGCATATTAGAGTCATCTTCATCTTGCCTAACAAGAGCATTTATACAGGTAATTAAGTTCAGAAATATACCCCACAAAGCACGGATTTAAGACATTATATCAAATGTATTTCTTTGTGTGGCCTTTGTCTTTGAAAATTTGATTCTTTATGGAAATTTGGAATCAGAATCAAAATAGAAACTTTCAGAAAATTGGAATATGGGGAGAAATGACTTTATTTTTTCCTTTGCCAGGAAAATTATGCATAGAGGTTACCCCCCAGAGCAAAATAGCGTGGATTTCTGAAACTCTTTGTATTGGTTGTGGTATCTGTATTAAGGTAAGTGATATTTTATTTTTTGGATAAAATTCATAATCTAAAAATGAAATCTAATAATTCTGAATACATTATAACATTATAACTTTTTAAAAGGAAAAATGTAAAACATTGAATAAGGAAATTTAGGAAAATAGTATTCTTATATCAACAATCTAGTGTTGCTTTTTCAAGTAATTAAACCACCCCTTTTTTTGGTAAGATTTTTATTTTTGCTGTTATAGTTGATTTACATTGTCCTGTCAATTTCTGCTGTACAGCAAAGTGACCCAGTCAAACATACACACACACACATTCTTTTTCTCTTATTACCTTCCAACATGTTCTCTCATAAGTGATTAAATATTGTTCCCTGTGTTATACAGCAGATCTCATTGCTTATCCACTCCAAATGCAATAGTTCGCATCTACTAACTCCAAACTCCCAGTCCATCCTACTACTTCCCCCTCCCCCTTGACAACCACACATCTGTTCTTCAAGCCATGAGTTTTGTTTCTTTTCTTCATTTGTGCCGTTTATTAGATTCCAGATAAAAGTGATATCATATGGTATTTGTCTTTCTACTTCTGACCTCACTTAGTGTGAGAGTCTCTAGTTCCATCCATGTTGCTACAGATGGCATTATTTTGTTCTTTTTTATGGCTGAGTAGTATTCCATTGTTGATGTGTACCACTTCTTCTTAATCCATTCATCTGTGGATGGACATTTAGATTGTTTCCATGTCTTGGCTATTGTGAATAGTGCTGCAGTGAACATAAGGGTGCATGTATCTTTTTTTTTTTTTTTTTTTTTCTTTTCTACAGGATGGGAATGGGTGGGCATGTATCTTTTTGAATGAAAGTTTTGTGTGGATATATGCCTAGGAGTGGGATTGCTGAGTCATATGGTAGTTCTCTGTTTAGTTTTCTGAGTTACCTCCATACTGTTTTCTTTAGTGGTTGTACCAATTTACATTCCCACCAACAGTGAAGGAGGATACCTTTTTCTCCACACCCTCTCCAGTATTTATTTGTTGATTTGTTAATGATGGTCATTCTGACTGGTGTGAGGTGGTACCTCATTGTAGTTTTGATTTGCATTTCTCTAACAATTAGTGATGTTGAGCATTTTTTCATGTGCCTATTGGTCATCTGTTTGTCTTCTATGTAAAGATCCATTTAGGTCTTCTGCCCATTTTTCAGTTGGGTTGGTTTTTTTGCTGTTGAGATGTGTAAGTTTGTATATTTTAGAGATTAAGCCCTTGTTGGTTGCATCATTTGAAACTCTTCTCCCATTCCATAGGTTGTCTTTTTTTTTTTTTTTTTTAATGGTTTCCTTTGCTGTGCAAAAGCTTGTAAGTTTGATTAGGTCCCATTGGTTTATTTTTGTTTTTAATTTCTTCCAGGAGTTTGATGATGTCTTGTTTTATGTTTAAGTCTGTAAGCCATTTTGAGCTTATTTTTCTGCATGGTGTAAGGGTGTATTCTAGTTTCATAAACCACCCCCTTTAAAAGTTATACTGGCTGTATGCAACTTTGTAAAGCCATTTCCAACCAGAATTTCTTTTTCACCCTCTTATGAGGACATTTCCCATGTCTTTACCAGACCTTGTCAAAATATAAATACAAAAAAATGAGTCATATCATATATATTTTTCAAGTTTGTTTTAAATAAAAATGGACAGAGCCAAAAAATTAGCTAAACCTAATCCTCAAGTGATGCTTTTGCTATATTACGCATTCTCTCTATTGTTGGATTTATCCCAATAACGTAATTTTTCAAAATACCTCAGTCAGGTTTTGTTGTATTGAATAGTTTCATTAGGGCTTTTGATTTTACATTTTTTTTTGTCTTTTTGCCATTTCTTGGGCCACTCCTGTGGCATATGAAGGTTCCCAGGCTAGGGGTCTAATCAGAGCTGTAGCCACCAGTCTATACCAGCGCCACAGCAACGTGGGATCCGAGCTGCATCTGTGACCTACACCATAGCTCACGACAACGCCGGATCCTTAACCCACTGAGCAAGGCCAGGGATCGAACCCACAACCTCATGGTTCCTAGTCAGATTTGTTAACCACTGAGCCATGACGGGAACTCCTCATTAGGGCTTTTGACTCAAGAATGATGTATATCTAACTTGAGTTCATAAAAGGTATTTAAAGCCAGTATATAAAGTTCTTAAATTATTTTTATTTACAGATGACATGTTTTAGAAAGCTTTACCAGAATATGGATACCACCTGTTAATTTTTTCTAATACCACTCATGTGTATTTTGCATTGGTTTCTGAATCCTCAGTTACGTATTGAGAAGTACCAAGCTTGATGCCTGAAAGTGTTTTTTTCAGTGTTTTGAAAATAAAAGCAGGAGACAGTTTTTCCAGCAAATATTTACCAGATTTTAATTATGCACCTGCCAGTGTTTTGGGTGCTGGAAATCTTATTTTGAACAATATATTATCCTCTACTTTATTTTCTTTTTTCACTGCATTAGAAAAATGAGATTCCAGGGAGTTCCCGTCATCGTGCAGTGGTTAACGAATCCAACTAGGAACCGTGAGGTTGCAGGTTCGGTCCCTGCCTTGCTCAGTGGGTAAAGGATCCGGCGCTGCTGTGAGCTGTGGTGTAGGTCGTAGACGCAGCTCGGATCTGGCATTGCTGTGGCTCTGGCATAGGCCAGTGCCTACAGCTCCGATTCAACCCCTAGCCTGGGAACCTCCATATGCCGCGGGAGTGGCCCTAGAAAAGGCAAAAAGACAAAAAGAAAAATGAGATTCCAAAATTTGAGGTATGCACTTCAGGGGCTGAAAAGATACTAATGTGATGAATCTATTTGAAGGTAGGGATGGTATATACCATCTGAACACTAAGATACTTATAGTGGACCACATGTATGAACAAAGAAAATTTTTTTTCTTTGTTTACGTAGAGAAGTTTAAATTGCTCACAACCTGTAAGCATTTTATGTACATTGGTAGAATAATAAAGAATTCTGTAAATGAAGGTAACTTTTGGCAGAAAATCACCCTGTATAAAGAATTAATGGTTTTTGTTAGAGGATGATAATTATTTAAGAAAACGTCTTTTGTTTTTGTTATGTTCTTATAACGGAAAAATGAAATTCTTTATATGCAGAGACTTTTCTTATTGGAGTATATAGTTAATTTATGTGTCGATTTCTGCTGCAGAGCAAAGTAATTTAGTTACACACACACATTCCTTAATATTCTTTTCCATTATAGTTTATCATAGGATACTGAATATAGTTCCTCTGTGCTATACAGGGGGACCTTGTTTATCCATTCTATATGTAATAACTTACTTATACTAACCCCCAGCTCATCCCTCTCCAACATCCTTTCTCTTGGCTACCACAAATTTGTTTTCCATGTCTATGAGTCTGCTTCTGTTTTATACATAGGTTAATTTGTGCCGTGTTTTAGATTCCACATAAAAGTGATATGATATGGTTTTCTTTCTCTAACTTAT
Organism: Sus scrofa; assembly: GCF_054392235.1. Classification (NCBI taxonomy): domain Eukaryota; kingdom Metazoa; phylum Chordata; class Mammalia; order Artiodactyla; family Suidae; genus Sus; species Sus scrofa. Next base: position 89,802,257 of record NC_139390.1, on the reverse strand, counting down.
TTCACTTAGCTCTAGTTACATCCAGGTTGCTGCAGATGGCATTGTCTTGTTCTTTTTTATGGCTGAGTAGTATTCTAATGTATATATGTACTATATTTTCTTCATCCTTTCATCTGTTGATGGACATTTAGGTTGTTTTCATGTCTTAGCTATTGTGAATAGTGCTGCTTTGAACATAGGAATGGGTGTGTATGTCTTTTTTTTTTTTTTTGTCTTTTTAGGGCCATACCCACAGCATATGGAGGTTCCCATTCTAGAGGTCTAATCGGAGCTATAGCTGCCAACCTATGCCACAGACACAGCAACGTGAGATCAGAGCCTCGTCTGTGACCTACGCCACAGCTCACAGCAACGCCAGATCCCTAACCCACGGAGCAAGGCCAGGAATCGAACCCACAACCTCATGGTTCTTAGTGAGATTCGTTTCCCGTGTGCCACGACGGGAACTCCCTCCCCCCCACCCCCCACCCTTTTTTTTTTTGTCTTTTTGCATATGTCTTTTTTTTTTTTTATTACTCAAATTAATTTATCACATCTGTAGTTGTATAATGATCATAACAATCTGATTTCACAGGATTTCCATCCCACAACCCAGGCACATCCCCCCACCCCCCAAACTGTCTCCTCTGGAGACCATAAGTTTTTCAATGTCTGTGCGTCAGCATCTGTTCTGCAAAGAAGTTCCGTCTGTCCTTTTTTCAGATTCCACATGTCAGTGAAAGCATTTGATGTTAGTGTCTCATTGTATGGCTGACTTCACTTAGCATGATAATTTCTAGGTCCATCCATGTTGCTAAAAATGCTGCTATTTCGTTCTTTTTAATGGCTGAGTAATATTCCATTGTGTCTATGTACCACATCTTCTGGATCCATCCTCTGTCGATGGACATTTAGGTTGTTTCCATGTCTTGGCTATTGTAAATAGTGCTGCAATGAACATTGGAGTCTTTTTGAATGATAGTTTTGTCTGGATATATGCCCAGGAGTGGGATTGCTAGGTCATATGGTAATTCTATTTTTAATTTTCTGAGGAACCTCCATGCTGTTTTCCATAGTAGTTGTACTAATTTTACATTCCCACTGACAGTGTTAGTAGGTTCCCTTTTCTCCTCACCCTCTCCAGCATTTTTTATTTGTAGACTTGATGATCATTCTGTCCAGTGTGAAGTGATATGTCATTGTAGTTTTGATTTTCATTTCACTAATAATTAGTGATGTGGGACATCTTTTCATGTGCCAGTTGGCCATCTGTATTTCTTCTTTGAGGAAATGTCTATTTAGGTTTTCTGTCCATCTTTTGTGGGATTTCTTTTTTTTTTTTTTTTTTTTTTTTTTTTTGGTGTTGAGTTGTATGAGTTGTCAGTGTATTTTGGAAATTAAGCACTTGTTGATCTAATTGTTTGCAAATATTTTCTCCTGTTCTGTAGGTTGTCTTTTGTTTTGTCGAGGGTTTCCTTTGCTGTGCAGAAATTCACAAGTTTGATTAGGTCCCATTTATTTTCATTTCTATCACCTTGGGAGGCTGACCTACAAAAACATTGGTACAGTTATGTCAGCAAATATTTTGCCTTTCATCTCTTCTAGGGGTATTATGGTGTCATGTTTAAGTCATTAAGCCATTTTAAGTTTATTTTTGTGTATGATGTGAGGGTGTATTCTAACTTTCTGATTTACATGCTACTATTCAACTTTCCCAACACCACTTACTGAAGACAGTTTTTTCCCATCATATATTCTTGTCCACTTTATCATAGATTAATTGACCCTAAATGTGTGGGTTTACTTCTGGGCATTCTGTTTTATTCCATTGATCCATATGTCTGTTCTTGTGCCAGTACTGTACCATTTTCATTACTGTAGCTTTTTAGTTTTAAGATTGCTTTGGCAATTCTGGGATTTTATGGTGCCATATCAATAGTATTATTTGTTTTAATTCTGTGGAAAATGTCATGGACAATTTGATTGTGATCACATTAAATCTGTAGATTGCTTTGGGTAGTATGGCCATTTTAACAATATAAATCTTCCAATCCAAGAGCATGAGCTATCGTCCCATTTCTTTGAATAGTCTTCATTTTCCTTTATTAATGTTTTATAGTTCTCAGCATATAAGTCTGACCTCTTTGGACAGTTTTATTCCAAAGTATTTTGGGAGGTGCAATTTTAAAAGGTATTGTTTTTTTTTACATTCCCTTTTTTGATAATTTTTATTGCTTCCTGCTACCTTGCTGAGTTAGTTTATCAGTTCTAGTAGTTTTTGTGTGGAGTCTTTAGGGTTATGTATAGTATTCTATATATAATGACAACTTTCCCTTGTCCAATTTAGATACCTCTTATTCTTTGTCTTATCTGATTGCTGTGGCTAGAACTTGCAGTACTGTTGAATAAAAGTGAGAGTGGGCATCCTTGTCTTGTTCCAGATTTTAGCAGGAAGGCTTTCAGCTTTTCACCATTGAGTATGATGTTGGCTGTGTATTTGTCATAAAGAGTTATTGAGATATGTTCTCTCTGTGACCACTTTGGTAAAAGCTGTTACCATGAATGGATGTGGGTTTTTGTCAAATGCTTTTCTTACATCTACTGAGATGATCATGTGTTTTTTGTCCCTTTTTTTGGTTTGTTTATACAGTGTGTCACATTGGCTGCTTTGTGTATATTGAACTACCCTTGTGGACATGGGATGAATCCCACTTGATCTTGGTATATAATCCTCTGTGTTGTTGGATTTGATTTGCTAAGGTTCTGTTGAGAATGTTTGCGTCTATAGACATCGAAGATATTTGCCAGTAATTTTCTTTTTTGTGGTGTCTTTGTCTGGTTACAGTGATGGTAACTTCATAGAATGTCTTCGAGAGTGTTAGCTCTTCTCAGACTGTTTGAGAAGAGCTTGAGTTTGAGAAGGATCTGTGTAAGCTCTGTATTTGGTAGAATTTACTAAACATCTGGTGCTGGAGTTTTTTGGTAGGGAGTTTTTAAATTACAGATTCTTTTGCACTTCTAGTGAATGTTTGATTTATTTCTTCTTGATTCACTTTCAGTAGGCTGTATGCTTCTAGAAGCTTGTCCATTTTTCTTTTTTTTTAACTCAGTGAATTTTATTACATTTATAGTTGTATGATCATCACAATCTAATTCTGTAGCATTTCCATCCCAAACCCAGGGCCCATCCCTCACCCCTACCCTGTCTCCTTTGGAAAACATAAGTTTTTCAAAGTCTGAGTCAGTGTCTATTCTGCAAAGAAGTTCATTGTATCTTTTTTTTCTATTCCAAATGTCGGTGATAGCATATGACGTTGGTATCTCACTGATTAACTTAACATGATAATTTCTAAGTCCATCCATGTTGCTGCAAATGCTGTTATTTCTTTACATTTAATGGCTGAGTAATATTCTGTTGTACATATGTACCACATCTTCTTTATCCACTCCTCTGTCCGTGGGCACCTAGGTTCTTTCCGTGTCTTATCTATTGTATGTAGTGCTGCAGTGAACATCGTTTTCTCTGGATAGATGCCCAGGAGTGGGATTGCTGGATCAAATGGTAATTCTGTTTTTAGTTTTCTGAGGAATCTCCATACTATTTTGAACAGTGGTTGCACCAGTTTACATTCCCAACAACAGTGTAATAGGGTTCCCTTTTCTCCACACACACTTCAGGATGTATTGCTTGTAGACTTTCTGATGATGGCCATTCTGGCCTGTGTAAGGTGATACCTCATGGTAGTATTGATTTGCATTTCTCTAATAATTAGTGATGTCGAACATCTTTTCATGTGTTTGTTCGCCATCTTTGGAGAATTGTCTGTTTAGATCTGGCCATTTTTTGATGGGGTTGTTTGGGTGTTTCCCCCCCCCCCCCCCCCCGTATGGAGCTGCAGGGGATGTTTATAAATTTTGGAGATTAATCCCTTGTCAGTCGTTTCATTTGCAAATATTTTCTCCCATTCTGTGGGCTGTCTTTTCATTTTGTTTAGGGTTTCCTTTACTGTGTGGAAACTTTTAAGTTCAATTAGGTCCCATTTGTTTATTTTTGTTTTTATTGTCATTAGGTGGTGGATCTGAGAAGATAATGCTGTGGTTTATGGCTGAGCGTATTTGGCCTATGTTTTCCTCTAAGAGTTTTATAGTATCCAGTCTTATATTTAGGTCTTTAATCCATTTTGAGTTTATTTTTGTGAATGGTGTTAGGAAGTATTCTAATTTCATTCTTTTGCATGTAGCTCTCCAGTTTTCCCAGCACCAGTTATTGAAGGGACTGTCTTTTCTCCATTGTGTATCCTTGCCTCCTTTGTCATAGATTAGTTGACTGTGGGTGTGTAGGTTTAAGTCTGGGCTGTCTATTCTGTTCCACTGATCTATATTTCTGTTTTTGAGCCAGTACCATACAGTTTTGATGACTGTAGCTTTGTAGTATAGTCTGAAGTCAGAGAGTCTGATTCCTCCAGCTCCTTTTTTTTTCTCAGAATGTCTTTGGCTATTCTGGGTCTTTTGTGCTTCTAAACAAACTTTTAAGATATTTTGTTCTAGTTGTATGAAAAATGTCCTTGGTATTTTGATATAGATTGCATTGGATGTGTGGATTGCCTTGGGTAGTATAGTCATTTTGATAATATTGAGCCTTTTTTTTTTTTTTTTTTCTTTTTGTCTTTTTGCTATTTCTTTGGGCCGCTCCCGTGGCATATGGAGGTCCCCAGGCTAGGGGTTGAATCGGAGCTGTAGCCACTGGCCTACACCAGAGCCACAGCAACGCGGGATCCAAGCCGTGTCTGCAACCTACACCACAGCTCACGGCAACGCCGGATCATTAACCCACTGAGCAAGGGCAGGGACCGAACCCGCAACCTCATGGTTCCTAGTCAGATTCGTTAACCACTGCGCCACGACGGGAACTCCAATATTGAGCCTTCTAATCCAAGAGCATAGTATGTCTTTCCATTTGTTTATGTCATCTTTGATTTCTTTCATAGCATCTTATACTTTTCAGAGTGCAGGTCTTTTGTCTCTTTAAGCAGGTTTATTCCTAAATATTTTATTCTTTTGATGTGATGGCAAATGGGATTGTTTTCCTAATTTGTCTTTCTGATCTTTCGTTGTTAGTATATAGAAATGCCGTCAATTTCTTTGTAATGATTTTGTGTCCTACAACTTTGCCAAATTCATGGATGAGCTCTTAACAGTTTTCTGGTAAAGTCTTTAGGATTCTCTAGGTGTAGTATCATGTCATCTGCAAACAGTGATAGTTTTACTTCCTCCTTTCCAATTTGGATTCCTTTTATTTCTTTTACTTCTCTGATTGCTATGGCTAGGACTTCCAAAACTATGTTGAATAGTAGTTTTCAACTACTTGTCTTGTTCCTGATCTCAGTGGGAATTCTTTCAGCTTTTTTTACCATTGAGAATGATGTTAGCTTTGGGTTTCTCATATATGGCCTTTATTATGTTGAGGTAGGTTCCCTCTCTGCCCACTTTCTGAAGGGTTTTTATCAGAAGTGGGTGTTGGGTTTTGTCACAGGCTTTTCCTGCATCTATTGAGAGAATCATGGTTTTTTGGTTTTGTTTTTTGTCTTTTTGTCTTTTTAGGGCCACACCCACGGCATGTGGAGGTTCCTAGGCTAGGTGTCTAATCAGAGTGGCAACCACTGGACTACGCCACAGCCACAGCAGTGCAGGATCCGAGCCATGTCAGCAACCTACACTGCAGGTCATGGAAATGCTGCATCCTTAACCCACTGAGCGAGGCCAAGGATTGAACCCAAAACCTCATGGTTCCTAGTCAGATTTGTTTCCACTGCGCCACAATGGGAACACCAATCATATGGTTTTTATTCTTCAGTTTGTTAATGTGGTGTATCACACTGATTGATTTACAAATATTGAAGAATCCTTACATCTCTGGGATAAATCCCACTTGATCGTGATGTACAGTCTTTTTAATGTATTGTTGCATTCAGTTTGCTAGTATTTTGTTGAGGATTTATGCATCTGTGTTCATCGGTGAAATTGACCTGTAAATTTTTTTCTTGTGGTATCTTCATCTGATTTTGGTATCGGGGCATGGTGGCCCCATAGAATGAGTTTGGCAGTGTTCCTTTTTCTGCAGTTTTTTTTGGAATAGTTTCAGAGGGAAGGTGTTAGCTCTTCTCTAAATGTTTGATAGAATTCGCCTGTGAAGCCATCTGGTCCTGGACTTTTTTGTTTGTTGGAAGTTTTTTAATCACAGTTTCAATTTCAGTACTTGTGATTGGTCTGTTCATTTTTTCTATTTCATCTTGGTTTAGTCTTGGAAGATTGTACTATTCTAAGAACGTGTCCATTTCTTCTAGGTTTTCCGTTTTATTGGCATGTAGTAGTCTCTTACGATCCTTTGGAATTCTCCTTTTTTATTTCTAATTTTATTGATTTGAGTCCTCTCTTTTTTTCTTGTTAAGTCTGGCTAAGGATTTATCAATTTTGTTGATCTTTTCAAAGAACCAGCTTTTCGTTTCATCGATCTTTTCTATGGTTTTCTTCATTTCTATTTCATTTATTTCTGCTCTGATTTTTTATAATTTCTTTCCTTCTGCTGACTTTAGATCTTGTCTCTTCTTCTCTCTAGTTGCTTTAGATGTAGAGTTAAGTCATTTATTTGAGCTTTTTTTTTTTTTTTTTGGTTTCCTGAGGTAGGCTTGTATTGCTATAAACTTCCCTCTTAGAACAGCTTTTGCTGCATCCCATAGGTTTTGGAGTGTCATATCTTTATTGTCATTTGCCTCTAGGTATTTTTTAGTTTCCTCTTTGATTTCTTCAGTGATCCATTGGTTGTTTAGTAGCATGTTGTTTAGTCTCCACGTGTTTGTGTTTTTTGCGGTTTTTTTCTTGTTATTGATTTCCAGTCGTATAGCCTTATGGTCAGAGAAGATAAATGATTTCAGTTTTCTTAAAGTTACCAAGGCTTGATTTGTGGCCCAGAATGTGGTCAGTCCTAGAGAATGGTCTGTGTGCACTTGAGAAGAATGTGTATTCTGCTGCTTTTGGATGAAATGCATATCTATTAAGTACATCTGTTCTAATGCTTCATTTAGGGCCTGTGTTTCCTTATTGATTTTCTGTCTGGATGATCTGTCCATTGCTGTGAGTGGGGTGTTAAAGTCCCCCACTATTATTGTGTTATTGTCGATTTCTCCTTTTAAGGTTGTTAGCAGTTGCCTTATATATTGTGGTGAGCCTATGTTGGGTGCGTAGATATTTAAAATTGTTATAACATCTTCTTGGATTGATCTTTTGATCATTATGTAGTGACCTTCCTTGTCCCTTAAAATATTCATTTTAAAGTCTGTTTTGTCTGATAGGGGTATTGCTACTCCAGCTTTCGATTCCCGTGTGCATGGAATATTTTCTTCTGTCCTTTCACTTTGTATGTGTCCCTAGAAGTGAAGTGGGTCTCTTGAAAACAGGATATATATGGGTCTTGTTTTTGTATCCATTCAGCCAGTCTATGTTTTTTGGTTGGGGCATTTAGTCCATTTACATTGAAGGTAATTATTGATATGTATGTTCTCATTGCCATTTTATTAACTGTTTTGGGTTTGTTTTTGTTGCTTTTTCTTCTTCCCTTTGTTTTCTTCTCTTGTTTGATGACTACCTTTAGTGTTGTATTTAAGTTGATTCTTCTTATTTGTGTGTGTATCATTTGTAGATTTTTGGTTTGCAGTTACCCTGAAGTTTTGCTAAAGGAGTCTATATACATACAAGATTGTTTGAAGTTGTTGGTCTCTTATTGCAAGTTCATCTTCAGTGTCCTGCATTTGTACCTTCCTCTTCTCACAGTTTGTGATTTTGGTGGCATGTTTGTGTATGGACGATTTCCTACCTTTGCTATATTTCTGCCTTTACTTGTGAGCCTTGTCATTTGTAATATTTTCGTTTCTGGTTGTGGCCTTTTCTTTTGTGCCTGGAGAAGTTCCTTTAGTATTTGTCGTAAAGCTGGTTAAATGGTGCTGAATTCTCTTAGCTTTTGCTTGTCTTTAAAGCTTTTGCTTTCTCCTTTAAATCTGAATGAGAGCCTTGGTAGATAGAGTAATCTTGGTTGAGGTTTTTTCTTTTCATCATTTTGAGTATATCATGCAGCGTTTCTGTTGAAAAATCTGCTGATAACCTTATCAGGGTTCCCTTGATGTTATTTGGTTCTTTTCCGTAGCCACTTTACATATTTTCTCTTTGTCTTTAATTTTGGTCAGTTTGATTGATGTATCTCAGGGTGGTCTTCCTTGGATTTATTTTATATGGTACTTGTGCTTCCTGGATTTGAGCAAGTGATTCCTTTCCCATGTTAGGGAAGTTTTTGGCTATTATCTCTTCAAATATTTTTTCTGGCCCTTTCTCTCTCTTCTCTTTCTGGCACCCTTATAATAGGGATGTTGGTGTGTTTAACATTGTGCCAGAGTTCTCTTAGTCTTCATTCTTTTCAATTCTCTCATTTCTGTTCCACATCAGTGATTTCTGATAGTCTGTCCTCCACTTCGCTTATTTGTTCTGCCTCCTGTATTCTGCTGTTGGTTGCTTTTAATAAATTTTCTATTTCAGTTATTGTAATATTTTTTGACTTTTTTGTGTGGCTTTTTAGGGCCACACCCATGGCATATGGAGGTTCCCAGGCTAGCAGTCTAATCAGAGCTACAGCTGACAGCCTACACCACAGCCACAGCAACTCGGGATCTGAGCCACATCTGCAACCTACAGCACAGCTCAGATCAACACGGGATCCTTAACCCACTGAACGAGGCCAGGGATCAAACCTGCAACCTTGTGGTTCCTAGTTGGATTTGTTTCCATGGTGCCTTGACAGGAACTCCCAGTTACTGTATTTTACATCTCTGCTTGCTTAATCCTTAACTTTTGTATTTCTTTGCTCACTGTTTCTTGTAATTTATCAATCTTTGGCTCCAGTTTATTTCCAATGTCTTGAATCATCTTCACTATCATCAGTCTAAAGTCTTTTTCGTGGAGGCCAGTAATCTCCAGATCACTTAGCTGTTTTTTTTCTGGGGATTTTTCTTGCTCCCTTATCTGAGTCATAATTCTCTGCCTTTTCATTTTGTATAGATTTTTGGTGTGGTCTCCTTTTTGCAGACAATGGAATTGTAGCTTCTGTTGCTTCTGGTGTACTCCCCCCTTGTGGCTGAAGTTGGTGTGGGGATTTGCTGTAGGCTTCCTGATTGGTGAGACTGGTGCCTACCCATTGGTAGGTGGAGCAGATTCCTTTTTTTTTTTTTTTTTTTTTTTTTTTTTTTTTTTTTTTTTTTTTTTTTGAGGCCTACACCCACTGCATGTAGAGGTTTCCAGGCTAGAGGTTGAATCGGAACTACAGCTACCAGCCCACCCCACAGCTCATCGGAACGCCAGATCCTTAACCCACTGAGTGAGGCCAAGGATTGAACCTGCAAACATAGGGTTAATAGTAGATTCATTTGCACTGCATCACAATGGGAACTCCAGGTGGAACTGATTCTTATCCCTCTGGTGGGCGGGGCTTTGTCTGGGTGAGATTTGAGGCAGCTGTGTGCCTGAGGAGTCTTTAGGCAGCCTGTTTGCTGCTGGGTCATCCCACCTGGATTATTATTTGCACTGGGGCTTCTCAAAGCTGATAGGTGGGGCCAGATTTTCCCAAAATGGCCACCTCTAGGGGAACACATGCTGATGATTATTCCAAAGACCTTTGTCTCCAGTGTCTTTCCTCCATAACAAGTCACTGTCACTGTTTTCCCAAGAGATCCTCCAAGAACTGCAGTTAGGTCCAACCCAAATTCCTATGGAGTTTCTGCTTTGCCCTGGGACCCAGTGCACATGAAAGCCTTTGTGCTTCTTTCAAGAATGGGGTCTCCGTTTCCCCCAGTCCCATGGAGTTCCTGCACATGAGCCCTACTGGTCTTCATTGCCAAATGCCACAGGAACTTCTTCCAATGCAAGATCCCCAGGTGTGGGGACCTGACATGGGGCTCAGAGCTACCACTCCTGTAGGCAGTCTCTATGATACAGTTACGTTCCAGTCTTTGGGATGCCCACACAGTGGGTATGGTGTTGCTTATGTCACATAATCGCCCCTCATACCATCTTGATGTGGCCTCCTCTTTGTTTTTTGGAGTAGGATGTCTTTTTTGATAGTTTGCAATCTATTTGGTTGAAGGTTGTTCAGCAGTTGGTTATAATTTTGTTGCTTTTTATAAGAGAAGTTGAGCTCCAGTCCTTCTATTCCACCATCTTAATCCTGTCTCCCATTTTTTTTCTGTATTGTTGAATTTGTTGAGACAGAACTATTCATAGTATTCCCTTACAGTTGTTGTATTTCTCTGGTAATGGTTGTTTTCTCTTCTTTTTATATTTTAAAATTAATTTTTGTTTTATATTGGAGTATAGTTGATTTAAGTGTTTTGTTTGAGGTATACAGCAAAGTGACTCCATTATACATATACACATATCTATTCTTTTTCAGATTCTTTTCCCAAATAGGTTATTGCAAAGTACTGAGTAGAGTTTCTGTGCTATAGAGTGGGTCCTTGCTAATTAACTATTTTGTATATAGTAGTGTGTATATGTTAATCCCTTCCCCCAACTTTCCCCTTTGGTAACCATAAGTACCAAACTGGTACCCAGTACCAGTACCAAGACTTTCTGTTTTCAGGAGTTCCTGTCGTGGCGCAGTGGTTAACGAATCCGACTGGGAACCATGAGGTTGCGGGTTCAGTCCCTGCCCTTGCTCAGTGGGTTAAGGATCCGGCGTTGCCGTGAGCTGTGGTGTAGGTCACAGATGCAGCTCGGATCCTGCGTTGCTGTGGCTCTTGTGTAGGCCGGTGGCTACAGCTCTGATTCGACCCCTAGCCTGGGAACCTCCATATGCCGCGTGAGCGGCCCAAGAAATAGCAAAAAGACAAAAAGACAAAAAAAAAAAAAAAAGACTTTCTGTTTTCAAAGTCAGTAGGTCTGTTTCTGTTTTGTAAATTAGTTCGTATGTGTCATTTCATGAAATTCCGTATATGTGATAACATATTGTCTTTCACTGTTTGACAAATTTCACTTAGTGTGATAATCTCTAGGTCCATCTATGTTGCTACAGATGGCATTATTTCATTCTTTATTATTGCTGAGTAATATTCCACTTTATATGTATACCACATCTTTATCCATTCATCTGTCAATGGTCATTTAGGTTGTTTCCATGTCTTGGCTCTAAATGGTGCTGCAGTGGACATTAGGGTGCATATATCTTTTGTAATTATGGTTTTTTTCTGGATATGTGCCCAGGAGTGGGATTGCAGGATCATATGGTAGTTCTATTTTTAGTTTTTTAACCAGCCTTCATAATATTTCTCATAAATGTTGCACTAACTTCTATTTCCATGAGAAGTATATGAGACTTCATTCCCTTTTCTCCACACTCTCTCCAGCATTTATTGTTTCGTAGACTTTTTGTGGGGTTTTTTGGTCCTTTTTTTATGGCTCCACCTATAGCATGTGGAAGTTCCCTGGCTAGGTGTTGAATAGGAGCTGCAGCTGCTGGCCACAGCAACAGCAACACCAGATCCAAGCCACGTCTTCAACCTACACCACAGCTCACGGCAATGCCACATCCTTAACCCACTGAGCAAGGCCAGGGATCAGACCTTTGTCCTCCTGGATACTAGTCAGATTCGTTTCATCTGAGCCATGATGGGAATTCCCTGTTTGTAGACTTTTTGATGATGGTCGTTTTCACCAGTGCAAGGTGATAACTCATTAGTTTTGATTTGCAATTTTCTGGTAAGTGGCAGTGTTGAGCAGCTTTTCATGTGCTTTTTAGCCATTTGTATGTCTTCTTTGAAGATGAATTCCTTGTCAGTTGCATCATATGCAAATATTTTCTCCCATTATGTGGCTTTTCTTTTTTTATTACGGTTTCCTTTGCTATGCAAAAGCTTTTAAGTGTCCCATTTGTTTATTTTTGCTTTTATTTTCATTAATCTAGGAGATGGATCCAAAAAAATATTGCTGCAATTTAGGTCAGAGTCTCCTGTGTATTTTTTCTTCTAGGTGTTTTATAGTATTTAGGCCCTTAATCCATTTTGAGTTTATTTTTGTGTATGATGTTAGAGAATGTTCTGATTTCATTCTTATGCATGTAGCTATCCAGTTTTCCCACCACCACCTATCAAAGAGACTGTCTTTTCTCTGTTTTGTATTCTTGTCTCCTTTGTCATAGATTCATGAACCATAAGTGTGTGGCTTTATTTCTGGGCTTTCTATCCTGTTCCATTGATATATATATATATATATATATATACTTCTGTTTTTGTGCCGGTACCATACTGTTTTGATGACTGTAGCTTTGTAGTATAGCCTGAAGTCAGGGAGCCTGACTCCTCCATCTCTGGTTTTTTTCCTCGTAATTGCTTTGGCTTTTCAGTCTTTTAGGTTTCCATACAAGTTTAAAATATTTTGTTTCAGTTCTGTGAAAAATACCATTGTAATTTTATCAAGATTGCATTGAATCTGTAGATTGCCTTGGGTGATAGTCATTTTTACAATCTTGATTTTTCCAATCCATATCTTTCTCTCTGTTTGTGTCGTGTTTGATTTCTTTCATCATCTGCCTACAGTTTTCAGAGTACAGGTCTTTTTGCCTCCTTAGGAATGTTTATCCTTAGGTATTTTATTGCTTTTAATGTGATGAAATTACTTTGATCTTTTGTTATTAGTGTATAGGAATTCAAGAGATTTCTGTGTATTAATTTTTTATTCTGCAGCTTAATTGGATTTATTGATGAGCTCAGTAATTTTCTGGTAGTATCTTTAGGATTTTCCATATACTGTCGTGATATATACAAAGAGCGACAGTTTTATTTTTTCTTTTCCAATTTGGATCCCTTTTATTTCTTTTTCTTTGATTGCTGTGGCTAGGACTTCCAAAACTGTGTTGAATAAAAGTGACAGGAATGGACACCTTATTTTATCCTGATCTTATAGAAAATGCTTTCAGCTTTCGTGATTTGAGTATGATTGATGTTAACTGTAGGTTTTTCATATATGGCCTTTATTATGTTGAGGTAGGTTCCCTCTGTGCCCACTTTCTGGAGAGTTTTATCATAAATGGGTGTTGAATTTGTCAGAAGTGTTTTCTCTAGCTACTGAGATGATCATATTGTTTTTATTCTTTAACTCATTAATGTGGTGTCTCCCACTTATTTGCAGATATTGAAGAATCCTTGCAACCCTGATATAAATCCCACTTGATCATGGTGTATTGTTGGATTCAGTTTGCTAGTATTTTTTGAGAAACTTTGCATCTATGATCATTAGTGATACTGGCCTGTAATTTTCTTTTTTTTGTGTGTGGTATCTCTCTTGTTTTGGTATCAGGGTGATGGTGGCCTCAGAATGAGTGTGGCAGTGTTCCTCCCTCTGCAGTTTTTTTGAATAGTTTTAGAAAAACGAATGTTGTCTCTTCTCTAATTCTTTGACATACTTTGTCTGTGAAACCGTCTGATCCTGAACATTTATTTGTAGGATGGTTTTGTTTTTGTTTTTTTGGGGGGGAGGGGGTTGTCTTCTGTCTTTTTAGGGCCGCACCTGCGGTATATGGAGGTTCCCAGGCTAGGGGTCTAAGAGAGGCTGTTGCTGCCGGCCTACGCCAGAACCACAGCAACACCAGATCCGAGCCACATCTGCAACCTAATTTGCAGGATGTTTATAATCACAGTTTGTTTCATCACTTATGATTGGTCTGTTTGTATTTTTTTTTTGTTCCTGATTCAATCTTAGGAGATTGTTAGCTTTCTAAGAATTTGTCCGTTTCTTCTAGGCTGTACCTTTTTATTGGCATATAATTGCTTGTGGTAGTTTCTTATGATCCTTTGTATTTTTGTGGCATCAGTTTTAACATCTCCTTTTTCATTCATTGGTTTGAGTCTTCTCCCTTTTCTTTTTTTTTTTTTTTGTCTTTTTGCTATTTCTTTGGGCCGCTCCCGCAGCATATGGAGGTTCCCAGGCTAGGGGTCGAATCAGAGCTGTAGCCACTGGCCTACGCCAGAGCCACGGCAACGCCGGATCGTTAACCCACTACGCAAGGGCAGGGACCGAACCCGCAACCTCATGGTTCCTAGTCGGGTTCGTTAACCACTGCGCCACGACGGGAACTCCTCTCCCTTTTCTTGATGAGTCTCAATAAAGATTTATTAAATTTTGTTTATCTTTTCAAAGAAACAGCTTTTTACACAGGGAAATTTATCTAATTGCTTATGATGGAACATGATGGAAGATAATGTGAGAAAAAATATGTTTCCATAACTGGGTCACTTTGCTGTACAGCAGAAATTGACAGAACATTGTAAATAAACTATGATTTTTTAAAAACCTACTACATATAAAATAAAAATTATATGAAAAAGTTAAAAAAGTAACAGCTTTTAGTTTCATAGATCTTTGTCTCAAATATTTCATATATTTGTATTCTGATCTTTTGTCTTTTTGCCTTTTTTAGGGCCGCTCCCTCAGCATATGGAGGTTCCCAGGCTAGAAGTCGAATCAGAGCTGTAGCCGCTGGCCTCCGCCACAGCCACAGCAATGCAGGATCCGAGCCACATCTGCGACCTACACCACAGGTCACAGCAATGCCAGATCCTTAATTCACTGAGCAAGGCCAGGGACCGAACCCGCAACCTCATGGTTCCTAGCCGGATTTGTTAACCATTGCGCCACAACGGGAACTCCCTGTATTCTGATCTTTATGATTTCCTTCCTTCATCGATCTTTGGATTTTGTTTTCTTTTCTCTCTGGTTGCTTTAGGTATGAAGTTAGGTTGTTTGTTTGAGATTTTTCTTGTTTCTGAGGTAAGATTGTATTGCTATAAACTTCACTCTTAGAAACTGCTTTTGTTGCATCCCATAAGTTTTGGTTCGTTATATTTTTGTTTTCATTTGTCTCTAGGTGATTTTATTTCCTCTTTAATTCTTCAGGGATCCATTTGTTGTTCAGTAACATATTTTAGCTTCCACGTTGTGTTTTTTACAGTTTTTTGGATTCTTCATCTCAAAATGTTGTGGGCAGAAAAGATGCCTGATAATGATTTCAATTTTTTTAAATTTACTGAGCCTTGCTTTGTAGCCCAGCACATGATATATCCTGGAGAATGTTCCATGTACACTTGAAAAGAATGTGTATTCTGCTGCTTTCCGCTGGAATAATCTATAAATATCAATTAGGTCCATTTAGTGTAATGTTGTCATTTTAGGCTTTTGTTTCCTTATTATTTTCTGTCTGGATGATCTGTCCATTGATGTAAGTGGGGTGTTAAAAGTCCCTCACTATTACTGTGTTACTGTCAATTTCTCCTTCTATGGCTGCTAAAGTCTGTTTTATCTAATGCAAGTATTGGTATTCTGGTTTCTTTTTATTGGTTTCCATTTGCATGGAATACTCCCCTCACTTTCATTCTGAATATGTCCCTAGATCTGAAGTAGACTGTGTATATATATACAAGTCTTATTTTTGTATCCATTCAGTCAGTCTTTGTCTTTTGATTGAAGGATTTTATATTTAAAGGGTTTTGTTTGTTTGTTTGTTTTTGCTTTTTAGGGCCACCTGCAGCACATGGAGGTTCCTAGGATAGGGATCTAATCGAAGCTACAGCTGCCAGCCACAGCCATGCCAGATCTGAGTCACATATGTGACCTATACCACAGCTCAAGGCAACGCCGGATCCTTAACCCAATCCTGAGTGAGGCCAAGGATTGAACCTGCAACTTCATGGTTCCTAGTCGAATTCGTTTCTGCTGCACCACGATGGGAACTCCCTAGATCTAACTCTTTATGAAACATTGTTTATATATCTTCTTGCTCTGTGCCTCCATTCATTTCTCAAGATCTTGGGTTATCTTCATTCATTATCATTTCTCTGAATTGTTTTTTAAGCAGATTGCCTGTTTCTGCTTCAGTTAGTTCTTTTGGGGTTTTATCTTGTTCCTTCATTGGGACCATATTTCCCTGCCCTCTTATTTTGCCTAACTTTCTGTGTTTGTGGTCTCCATTCCATAAGCTATAGGATTGTAGTCCTTCTTGGTTCTAATGTCTGCCCCTTGGTGGGTAATGTTGGTGTAGGGGCTTTTGCAGGCCTCCTGGTGGGAGGGACTGTTGCCCGACAACTGGTGGGTGCAGCTAGCACTTGTCTATTTTGTGGACAGGGGTTTAGAGGCAGCTTCAAGCCTATGACAACTTTAGGCAGCCTGTCTCCTGAAGAATGGAGCTATGTTCCTACCATCTTGATTGTTTGGCCTGAGGCATTCCAGCTCTGGAGCCTGCAGCCTATTGGGTGGGGCTAGGTCTTGGTTCCAAAGCAACATAGGATCTGAGCCACATCTGCAACTTAACACCACAGCTCATGGCAACACAGGATATTTAACCCACTGAGCGAGGCCAGGGATCAAACCTGCATCCTCATGGATACTAGTTGGGTTCATTACCTCTAAGGCACAATAGGAACTCCAGTTCCAGTCTTTTTTGTCAATGATTATTCAGGAGTTAATTGTGATTTTGGTGTTTTCGTGAAGAGGTTGAGCTCAAGTCCTTTTACTCTGCATTTTTTTGCCAGTTTTTTGAGGCGGGAGGGTGACACACCCACAACATATGGAAGTTCCCAGGCTGGGGGTCATATTGGAGCTACAGCTACAGGCCTATATACTACAGTCACAGCAACGTAGCATCCAGGCTGCGTCTGCGACCCACACCACAGCTCATGGCAATACGGGTACCCAACCAGCTGAGCAAGGCAAGGGATCAAACCCAAATCGTCATAGATATTAGTCGGATTCTTTCCTGCTATGCCACAGCAGGAATTCCTACTCCACCTTTTTATATCATTTCTTCTTTGAGGTTTTCTTTAACAAAGCTTCAGGGCTGACAAGTAGCTAGTATAGGTCTTACTGAAATCTTGGGCCCAGATATATTTGAGAATTTAGGTAATGTTTTAGATGTAAAAGTTCATGACACAGTTTCTTTACAATATATAACTTTCCACAGATGGGTGTGAAGTAGCATCCTAGAATGCTGCCTCCAAATAGAATGCTCTTTCCAGGTAGAATTCTGTTTTCAAGATAGGAGACTGTCATGTAAGTTGTAGGCCATCAGTAACATTCCTTAAACTCCATGTCTCTCTGTCTTTGTTCATACTCCTGCTGTCAAAACCTTGACCTCTGGAACAGGCCCCTGGGAGAGCTGGCACTTGACCAGTGGAACAAGCCAGGACTCACTTCATTTCTTATTTATTTGGGTTTTCTCTCTTTAAGTCTTGGTGAGGTTTGTTAATGTTGTGTACCCTCTTAAAGAACCAGTTCTTGGTTTTATTGAATTTTTCTATTGTTATACAAATCTCTATTTTAATTATTTCCTTTCTTTATTATTTCCTTCTGCTGACTTTAGGTCTTGTTTATTCTAATTCTTTTAGGTGGTAGGTTAGATTATTTTGTTTTCGTTTTTGACTTTTTAGGGCAGAATCTGCAGCACATGGAAGTTCCGAGGCTATGGGTCAAAATCAGAGCTGTAGCTGCCAGCCTACACCACAGCTCATGGTAATGCAGATCCTTAACCCGCTGAGCAAAGCCAGGGACCAAACCTGCATCCTCATGGATACTAGTCGGGTTCATTACCCCTGAGCCACAATAGAAACTCTAGTTAAAGTGTTTGAGATTTTCCTTGGTGTTTTTTGTTTTGTTTTGTGTGAGGAAGGCCTGTATCACTATAAACGTCCCTCTAAGAACTGCTTTCACAGCATCCCATAGATTTTGTATATTTCCATTAT
The DNA here is from genome assembly GCF_054392235.1 of Sus scrofa. Taxonomy (NCBI): domain Eukaryota; kingdom Metazoa; phylum Chordata; class Mammalia; order Artiodactyla; family Suidae; genus Sus; species Sus scrofa. Next base: position 89,784,456 of record NC_139390.1, on the reverse strand, counting down.
CATTTGTCTCAATGTAGTTTTTAATTTCCTCCTTGATTTAATCATTGACTTTTTTAAGTAGCATATTGTTCAGTCTCTATCGTTTTTTTTTCTAATGTTTTTTATGGTCGATTTCTCATTTAATGCCATTGTGGTCAAAAAAGATCTTGAGATGTTTTCTATGCTATTAAATGTGTGTAGGAGAGTTGCCGTCATGGCTCAGTGGAAACGAATCTGACTAGTGTCCATGAGGATGCGTGTTCAGTCCCTGGCCTCACTCAGTAGGTTAAGGATCTGGTGTTGCTGTGGGCTGTGGCATAGGTCACAGACATGGCTTGGATCTGGCCTGGCTGTGGCTATACCTCAAATTCAACCCCTAGCCTTGTAAGTTCTGCAGTTATGGCCCTAAAAATTAAAAAATTAAGAAAGATTAATGTGTTTAGGCTGTTTTATGCCCTAGTATGTGGTCAGTCATGGGGAATGTTCCATGTGTACTTGAAAAGAAATGTGGTCAGTCATGGAGAATGTTCCATGTGCGCTTGAAAAGAAACGTATATTCTGGTGGTTTTGTATGTAACATCATGAAAATGCTACTTAAGTCTAACTGTTCTATTTTTTTTACATTTAGAATCTTTGTAGCCTTTTTGTTTTTTGTCTAGAGGATTTGTCCATTGTGTTAATGTCTCCTACTCTTATTCCCATCAATTTCTCGTTTTATGTCTATTAGTATTTGTTGTATGTATTTGGGTGCTCCTATATTAGGTGCATGTATGTTGACAAGTGTAATATTCTCTTCCTAAATCAATCCTTTTATCATTAAACAATGTCCTTCTTTATCTTCCTTTATGGCCTTTGATTTAAAGTCTATTTTGTCTGATAGGAATGTTGCAATTACTGCTTTCTGTTTGCATTTGCATGAAATATCTTTTTCCATCCCCTCATTTTCAATCTGTGTGTCCTTTGCCCTAAAGTGTGTCTCTTGTAGTCATCATATTGTAGGCTCTTGTTTTTAAATCCAGTCTGCCATTCTGTGTCCTCTCATTAGAGCATTTATTCCATTAACATTTAAGGTAATTATTAATAGATATGCATTTATTGCCATTTTAACAATTTTTTCCAGTTAATTCTGTTTCTTCTTTGTTGCTTGTGTGTGTGTGTGTGTGTTGTGATTTGATGATTTCTTTTTATTTTATGTTTGTGTTTTCTTTTTGGTTTTAGTGAATGTTTTGTGTTTTGTTTTGGTTTTTTTTTGTCTTTGGGCCACTCCCATGGCATATGGAGGTTCCCAGGCGAGGGGTCGAATCAGAGCTGTAGCCACCAGCCTATACCACAGCCACAGCAACGAGGGATCCGAGCCGCGTCTGCAACCTACACCACAGTTCACGGCAACACCAGATCATTAACCCACTGAGCAAGGGCAGGGACCAAACCCGCAACCTCATGGTTCCTAGTTGGATTCGTTAACCACTGCGCCACGACGGGAACTCCTGTTTTGTGTTTTTGATTTGGGGTTACCCTATATACAGTGACTGTGGAATTAGTTTTCTGAGCTCATTGAACAGTTCTTCCAAACAGATCTCTAATTTGAGGTTATTGTCTTTGGTTGTACCTTTATAGTTATACTTCTGAGAAGTTTTTCTACCCACGTTACCACTTTTAAAAGACCTTCCAGTTCTTGCCATTCTTGTTGCTTAGACATTTATCTGATTGACAGTTATCTATTATTTTTAAGTTTTTCTGTAAATAAATTTTGTTTTAATTTATTCATTTGGAATATAAAGCATTTTTTTCGTATGGGATAGATAAAAGTCACCACAGAAGGACATTAGTCCTTGCTCTATGCAAATATTATGTTAGTTGTTGTTGGGACATTACTAGACCAAGAAAGATATAATCCATAACATTAAAGGACTTTATGAGGTAGAAAAGGAAACATACAAAGACATGAAGAAGAAAATAAAGGGAAGGCATTTCTCATTCATTGAATATAGAATTGTATGCTCCGTAACCAGATTTTATCTTCCTTTTAACATTCTCGTATCCAGGAGTTTCTGTTGTGGCTCAGTGGTTAACGAATCCGACTAGAAACCATGAGGTTGCGGGTTCAATCCCAGGCCTTGCTCAGTGGGTTAAGGATCAGGCATTGCCTTGAGCTGTGGTGTAGGTCACAGACATGGCTCGGATCCTGAGTCTGTGGCTGTGGTGTGGGCCAGCAGCTACAGCTCCACTTGGACCCATAGCCTGGGAACCTCCGTATCCCATAGTGCAGCCGTAGAAAAGACAAAAAGACAACCCCCCAAAAAATTATCTAATATTCTTTAAAAAAAAAACCTCTACAGTTCTTCAGGGTTTTTCAGTAAGTATTAAACACATTGAATGTCCAAGATTATGCCAGTCAGTAAGGAGAGTACAAAATTATTAGAAATGATTGTTGCCTTCAAGGAACTTGTGTTTTTTAAGGAAAGGAAAGGAACAGTACTTTACATCTTTGTGAAACTTTCACATTTGGAAGATTACATGTAAAAGTTTCTTAATCTGTTCACTTTAGTCATTTGTACATTTCTAAAAATTAACACAAAACTCTTTACTTTAAATAACAGAAATGCCCCTTTGGCGCCTTATCAATTGTCAATTTACCAAGCAACTTGGAAAAAGAAACGACACATCGATATTGTGCCAATGCCTTCAAACTTCACAGGTATATCTCCAAGTTAAATTCCAATGAAATTTTTACTTCAGTCAGTGTAAAATACACTTGGAATTTTTTGAGAAATACAAAAATAGGAAAAAAAAAACTGTATTAACTTTTGCATCAAGCAGATGTTGTAATTAAATATTATAACATCATGCAGAATCATATTATCAGTGGTTCATCTAGCTGATATTAAAATTATCCGAGGGTCTTTGTAAAACTACTAGTACCCAGGTTTCAACCCCATTGAATTATATCCTTTCTCTGGATGTACAGTTTGGACCTTAGTAAGTTTAAAAGGCTTCCGGGTAATTCTGATAAACAACTGGGGGTGAAAGTCATTTCTGTTAATATTCTTACCCCAAAATAACTTTTAAGGGAACTTTCTTGATTTTATTTATCTATTGGTCTCATGGTCTACAGAAAACATTACTCTGAACCAGGGCATTGTCTCACAAGTTCTTTTTGTGGTTTTTAATCTGATGAACACTAATGTTTTGCATCTTGGAATCTAAATGTAACTAATAAGGTATTTCCTAACCTTTCAGCTTTAAGGGGCCTGCTGCAGCAGGGAGAATGAAGTGAAATTGTTTCTTGTTGATGTGGCACTTCTCTCCTTTTAAGTAAATGTCAGGCCAAAAAAAAAAAAGTGTGATGTCACCTGCTTTGTAATTTTGTAGCGAAGCATTTTATTATACATTAAAACTAAGCCTTATATGTAAAGAGAAATTGTTAGTTTAGAATAGATTTTGAATGAAAATTGAATAAATAAAATTTAGAAAAGTATCAATCATGAATGCATTTCTAACAATTATTTGTTAATCTTAGCTGCTATTGTGGTTTTTTTTCCTTACAGCCAGTGATATCTGGCATATAGCTTTTGACTTATTAATGGATATGTGGGGAGTGCAGGTGCATTAAAATATATCATTCTGGCATTATGTAGCTTTTTCTACCTAAGTCTTAGTTGTTTTATTGTTTTTGTACAATTATGACAGGTTGCCTATTCCTCGTCCAGGTGAAGTTTTGGGATTAGTTGGAACTAATGGTATTGGAAAGTCAACTGCTTTAAAAATTTTAGCAGGAAAGCAAAAACCAAACCTTGGAAAGTATGATGTATGTATTACCACCTAATAAAAATGAATATCTTGGGTCAGTTTTATGAGGCTGTAAAGGGGAGTATATGTGTGATTTAATTTTTTAATGATCTTGTTTTCAAGATTATGCATGGGATTAATGCTGAGAAACTGTAAATCAAACTCCTTCCATTGTATTTAAATCTGTTAATGTTACTTAATTGATAATTCTGAGCTTTCATAAAGTGTTAGGAATTAGTGTTCCTTGATTTGAAATTAAATTCACCACTGATACTAATTTAGAAGCCAGAAGTATTAAGTTCTATTTTGTATAACATTCATTCTCTTTGTAATTGGATTATTAAGTTTGGATCATTATACATATATTTCTAGGATCCACCTGATTGGCAAGAAATTTTGACTTACTTTCGTGGATCTGAATTGCAAAATTACTTTACCAAGATTTTAGAAGATGACCTAAAAGCCATTATCAAACCTCAGTATGTAGACCAGATTCCCAAGGCTGCAAAGGTCAGTTGCTCTTTTAGATGTTGTTGTTTGCCACACTTGCATCATGCAGACATTCCTGGGCTTAGCATTGAACCTGCACCAAGGCAGTGCCTCAAGCAGTGCCACATCCTTAACCCACCATGTCACATGGGGATTCCATCAGTTGCTTTTTAAGAGAGATTTAATCATTACAAATATCAGTGGAGATGTAAAAGAGTAAACTTGTTTTATTTTGTGACTCTTTGATATTGGAGGGATTTTAATATTGAAGGAGACCGGTAGTAACTATTTCTGATATATTTTGGCAGGGGACAGTGGGGTCTATTTTGGACCGAAAAGATGAAACAAAGACACAAGCAATTGTATGTCAACAGCTTGGTAAGTATTTATTTTGTGTATGGGTTTTAATAGGCCCTGTACTTAGCTCAGATGCCTTTATATGGATTACTGAAATAAATGGAAAAAATCTCTAGTAATTGTCATAGTTATTTTTATGTTACACAAAATTCAACTGAATCACAGAATGATGTGCAACATACATTTTACCCTGAAGAGGTAAGTAAAATAACATTGAATGCAATGCCTCTGTTTTTGTAGATTTAACTCATCTAAAAGAACGCAATGTTGAAGATCTTTCAGGAGGAGAGTTGCAGAGATTTGCTTGTGCTGTCGTTTGCATACAGAAAGCTGATATGTAGGTTATTTACACTTTTTGTATATTTTATCCTTACTTTAGAATTTTTATTTATAATACTGCTAATAAAGCAGTGGTTTTTAGAGAAATTAATAAAGCATCTAAGGTCTACTTTGAGGTAAGATGTTGAAGAAATTGTGCATCCATTCCCCGTTTCCCCTACTAGTCTCTTAGGAGGAAAAATTGAGTTATTTAGGTAGGTACAACTTATGGGTTCCAGAGCTTTTTAATGCAAAGTTAGTTATTATTTAAATTCTTACTATACATAAGAAGGACAGTTTTTAAGATATAAGCTCTCCAACCAGCCTAGCAAGGTTTTTAATAGCTCAGTGGCGCATGAGGTTTTTTAGGTTATCCTAGTCAGTGTGGCTGTCATGTGAGAGAGAAGAAGGAAGTGAAGAAGATGAGTTACTACCTTCTAGTGCCTCTCTTCTCCCAGATATTTCCTGTTCTCATTTTTTCCCGCACTTCTCTGGCATCCAGTGCAGGCTAGCAGTTCTCCACAAAGTATTCTCTAATTCTGTGTAGTGCCCTCCTTTCCAAACACTCTTACTTGTTTTAATGCAGCTGACTTTAGCCACTAGTGGGAAAGCACTCTGAATTACTTTGGGATATTATCAGAATATTTTCATGAGGTAACAATTTGTAAGTTAGCCCAATCTGAGAGTCTCTTCCCAGATTTGATATGCAGTCCTGCTTGTCATGATTTCTTTTCTTGTATTTCTGAACAGATTATAAAAGTTTTTACTATTATGGGGTGGGCTTCTTGTTATTATAAGGGGATTTTTATTGTTGTTAAATCAGAAACTATTTTTCAGTGTTTTAAAGTGACATGCAAGATAGGATTTATCATCTTTGTCTTTTAAATTACTATGTTTGCTTTTATTTTTTATAGTTTTATGTTTGATGAACCTTCTAGTTACCTAGATGTCAAGCAGCGTTTAAAGGCTGCTATTACTATACGATCTCTAATAAATCCAGATAGGTAAGTACAGATTTGGTATATGCCTGTGTTATTTTGTTTAGGAGTTTTATAGATTTCTAAAAATTAAACTCTGGGCCATCAATGTGATATACATGTGTGTGTTTTCTGTCTTGGTTATTGCTTGAATTTACCTTCCTCTATCTAGATGCAGAATTCCTTTACTACCATGGCTGTTTCCAGGGATCCTAAGAATACTCTTAATAACTTCTATTAAGCAAGCAGAACATCCTGTGTCTATAGGGTGCTTTTGTAGTTTGCAGAGTTTTTAAACCCATTATCTCATTTGAGCCTCGGTAATCTTGCAAGTTAGAATCTTTAGGTGGTATCCCTGATTTGCAGATGAGGAAGTTTAAGGTCAGAAAAGCTAATTATTTGATCTAGGTTTCAAATTTATCATATGGCAAAGTTATGACTAGAATCTAGGGAGTTTTTGTATAAGCATTTTCTGTTTCTCTCCTTAATGAATGATTTAATTCATAGCTGATCTTAAAAGAGAGCAAAAGAAAATTATGAATCAGGGAGTTCCCATTGTGGCGCAGTGGTTAACGAATCCGACTAGGAACCATGAGGTTGCGGGTTCAATCCCTGGCCTTGCTCAGTGGGTTGACAATCCGGCGTTGTCGTGAGCTGTGGTGTAGGTTGCAGACGCGGCTCAGATCTTGCATTGCTGTGACTCTGGCTTAGGCTGGCAACTACAGCTTCGATTAGACCCCTAGCCCAGGAACCTCCATATGCCACGGGAGCGGCCCAAGAGATGGCAAAAAGACCAAAAAAAAAAAAAAAAAAAGAACGTTATGAATCAAAAACCAAAGAAAGAACTCTAAAGGGGGAAAACAAGGATGGCTTTTCCTAAGGGATGTTGCTCATCTCTATAAAAAGTCTTAACAACCGCTTGTGGGCAAGAAGCACGGCCTTGTATTGAATTATCACATAAAAATGCCAGAGCTCTCAAAGAACTGCCTTCTCAGCAAAAGAGCAAACCCATGAAGATGTCCAGGAAGCATATACCTGTCACTCACTAATAAGCCCATTGGGAATGGAGGGATGGCTCCCTTTCAGATCTATTTAGGGACCGGCAGCTCACATGGATGTGAAATTGAAATTTAGGTAATCAGGGGAATCTAAGGACCCTCCATGGTAAGAAAGTAATATAAAAAGAGGGCCCTAGAATCATGGTACCTAGAAGAAACAAATACAAAACTGCTATAGAGGCATATGGCCTTAACACTGGTCACACAGGATTTTTACAGGTAAAGGCAGATTAGCTTTAAACCAGGGTTATAAATGAGAGGAGGAAACTGTCTACAAATGAGTCAGTAGACAAAACAAACTGCAGGATTTAGACCTTCAATAACTTCAAGTGATATTCTCAGAGACTATAAAATAATAATATTTAAAATAATTTAAAGCATAAATGAAATATTTAAAACTCTAAGAATGTGATACTACAAAAAATCAAGAGGTAAGTTTTTAAAACCCAAACAAACTTAGAAATTAGAAGTGTTGTCATGACATTAAAAATGCACTGTACAGACTGGGTCACTTTGCTGTACAGCAGAAATTGACAGAGTATTTTAAAAAAAAAAACTCACTGAATAAATTAGACAGGTTAGGGACTGTAGAAAAGAACATTAGAAGCTTGAAAAGATCTGAGTAAGTAACCAGAATATAGCAGAGAAGGAATGGGATTGAAATATAGAAGGGAGGTTCAGACACATGGAGAGGCTATTTATGTATATCTATATATATATCTATATATCTTAATAGAAGTCTGAAAAATAATGCCATAAAAAGATTATGGCAGAGAATTTTTCATAATTGAAAAACTTTAAATTCATTGAGTAATAAAAAAAGAAAAGCTTGACTCCTTAGATTCAAGAAGTAAATGATCCATGTATGTGCTTTGAAGTGAAACAGAGTATCAGTGATAGAGAGACAGTCTTAGTTGAGCCAAGTAGTAGCCTTAATTTTTACTTCATACATAGGCCAAGGCATTGTGATAGGCTCTTTGGAGAATTTAAGAGTATAAAATGTGGTTCTAGTATTAGGGACTTCACAGTCTGGTTAAAGACTACACAAGCAGTCAAGTCAATAGCTTCTCAACCCTAGTTCCTCTTTATAAAACATTTTTATATTATTTTATTGAATTGAATATGTAGATAAAATCAACCTTCACACATAATTTTTAATACCAAGTAATTTTCTAAACATAATAAAAAGGAAAACTGAAAGGATAATAGTTTACAACCAGGTAGCATATGTCTCATTGTATAAATATTCAGCCAAATCACTATAGTCCTCTAGTGTGAGAAGGCAGTAACTAACTGTAAAAGGGAAAACATGCCAAAACAAGTTAGTTTGACCAAAGTGAAGATAAGATTAAGTTAGACATTTTCTCAGATGTGCTGGGTCTTTTATAGGTATAGGGTCAAAATAATCTCTTTGTAGTAATAGGCTGATAATAAAAGGTTATTGGAAGTATGTCTATATCCTGAAATCCTGTGACACGTTAAGGCACACATTGAGTCTTTAGTGCTGTAAAAGATTTTGAGGATTATATCCTTGAATAAACAAGAAACATTGGAGGGAGGAACAGTAATGCAAGAGGTTTTCTAGAATTTGACCTCAGAGAACATCTTCAGTAAGATTAAAAACCAACACGTAACCCAAAATAGAGTGTAGGGTATACATTTTTACAGCATAGATTTTTCGTTTTGCAGCAGATACTGTTTGTTCCCAAATCCTCAAAAAAAAAAATTTATTTATTTATTTTTTTGTCTTTTTAGGGCCACACCTGCAGCATATGGAGGTTCCCAGGCTAGGGGTCTAATCGGAGCTGTAGCTGCCGCCTACACCACAGCCACAGCAACGCCAGATCTGAGCCACGTCTGCGGCCTATACCACAGCTCACAGCAGTGCTGGATCTCAAGCCCACTGAGCAAGGCCAGGGATCGACCTCATGGTTTCTAGCCAGGTTTGTTTGCGCCACGATGGGAACTCCCCAGACCCTCAAAATACTGAGTGGCTCTCCTAAATCTTGTATTCAGACTTCTATAAAGCTCCATTAGAAAGTAGGAAAGGCAGGAGGCATGACTGATTTTTTTCTTCTTTTCAAAGCACATTAAAAATACTATGATACCTCATAACGCACTTTGAAGATATTAATAGTAAAAAAAAGAATTATTCCAAATAATGAAACATTGCCAACAAAAGACATCAAGGCAGGATGAGTATTGGCTCACTTGGGTGATTTCACCATCTTTATTGATGCAATGCCACTGTCATAGTAGAAATATTTCTTCTTAATATTAGCTTTTTATGTTATACTTGTTCTCCCTTTTTTTTTTTTAATTCCTTTAACTACCTGAGATCTGGATTACTATGATAGCGTCCTTTAAAAAAAAAAAAAAAAATCTGGTTTTTGCTGAATCAGTCTTTCCAAAATGATGCTTATTCATGTCATTCTCCTGTTCTAGAACTGTGCTGTAGCTCTAGCCATATGTTGCTACTTTAATTGTAATTGAAATTAAAAATTCATTTCTTTAGTCAAACTAGTCATATTTTAAGTGTTCCACATTCCAAGTAGCTACTTGTTACCCTTTGGGACAGTGTAGAGATAGTACATTTCCATAATGATAGAAATTTCTGCTGGATAGTGCTTTTAAGAACCTGTCATTTTCTCCATTGCCAGTTAGCTTAAGTTCAAATTCTTTGTCTTGTCATTCAACAACTTTATTAAATAATTGGTGCCCAGCAAGTTGTAGGAGTACTCAAAAATAATAAAAGTCTCAGTTCAGAGGGTTCAGGAATGGGGGAAAATGAAGTTTACTAGCATATTAAGAAAGGTGTTACTACTGGAGGTAGGATTTGATGTGAACTTGAAAGGGTTTCAGCAGGTGAGGATTTTAGGCAGGAGATCATTTAGATGATAGACCAGCCCTTAGATAACACAGGTATGGAAAAGTAGATTTTTCGGGAAACAAGGTCCATTTGTCAGTATATCCTATATATATATATAAGTGAAGTAAGAGAAGTACAGATGGCCTCAGTTTACCATGGGTCAACTTAATGATTTGGGGGCTTTACAATGTTATGAAAGAAATACATATTCAGTAAAAACCGTATTTCAGATTTTGAATTTTTGATATTTTCCTGGTCTAGTGATAGCCAGTATGATATTCTTTAGTGATAGCAAGCCACAGTTCCACGCTGGCTACATGATCATGAGGGTAGACAACCAATACCTTTACAGCTATTGTTTTTCACTTTCATACTGCTTTCAATACATTACATGAGATATGCAACACGTGATTATAAAATAGGCTTTTATGTTAGTTGATTTTGCCCAACTGTAGGCTAATATAAATGTTCTGAGCACATTTGAGGCAGACTAGACACATTAAATGCATTTTCCAATTACGATGGTTTATCAGGACATAACCTCATCATTAATGGAGGAAGATAACGGTAGTAGCTTAAGTTTTGGAAGGTCTTAAAGTCTGAGGATGTTATTTGTTTCATTTGGAACTAAGAGCCCCATCTGGGGACCTGAGAAAATGAGATATGTTAAAAACCTATAGTAATACTGAAAAAAATACAATGACAGCCTGGATTAGAATCTAGATAGAGAAAGAAAAGAATAAATTAGACACACTTGACAATTTAAATGATAGATCATTTACAAAGAAAATTGAGGGTTTTTTTATGGGAGTGATGATTCCTTCAGTAAAAATATGGTTGGTGAGTTTTCATCTATACAGAAAGCTGATAAATTACCTGGAATTTGAGCCATCTGCAGGACATTGTTTTTTGAACATCTTGAACTAAGTCAGATAAGAATAATATGTTTCGTGAAAGTTTTATGACTGTCTAATAGTTTCTACATTAACAATACTTTTTTCTTACCACTTGAAATGTCATATTCCATCCATCCCATTTATAAAATGCTCAGATACACACACTCATCTTCTTTTCTGACCTTCACTGGATTTTATTAATCTGTAGAACATCTTTTGCTCTGTAGTCTGTTGTGGTATTGTTTCATATCTATTCCTGTCTCCCCAGCTAAAAAGGTTCTGTTGTACTCTGTACATATCCCCTATTATAGTTAGCATATGGGGCAGGACAAGTAGAAGAGTTTAAGACATACGTTGAACAGCATAATAAACAGTTTAGAGTAGGCCTGATTTAATTCTGTTATATGTTTTCATTAGCAAAACATTTATTTCATATACCCATAAACTATTTCATGTCAACTTTTTTTCTTGTAGTTTATTAAGGAAAACAATTTAAGAAATGTGTATTTTAATAATGAGTTATTTAAAGAAGATGTTTTATAACTTTCTTAACATGGTCTTTATAGTTAACTTTTTAGTGTATTTTCCTGAAATTTTCACTGTACTAAAAAAAGTTATGTAAAAGTTGTAATTATAATTAAATTTTAATTTAAATATATAATTATGTTACATTTTAAAATAAAAATCTATATTGATTTTCAGATATATCATTGTGGTGGAGCATGATCTAAGTGTTTTAGACTATCTCTCTGACTTCATCTGCTGTTTATATGGCGTACCAAGTGCTTATGGTGTTGTCACTATGCCTTTTAGTGTAAGAGAAGGTAACTTGAAAAACTATTTTCACAATGCTATATTCTCTTTCACTCTAATGCTTAGAAAATGTATTATTATTGGTACTAAGTAGTTAGGTATTGCTGTAATATATATCCAAACCTCTGGCCTCATGGAATTTAATCTTGCAGTAGAATATGTGTGTGTGTATATATATATGTACACGTATGGTTATAAATACCAGTTTTTAAAGATTACCTATTTCGTTTTGGAGAAGTTTTTCTTGTGGGTAAAATGCTTTATCAATTTCACTATTTACTATTTTAAAATTTTCTTTTATATTTTGGCTTCTGCAGCATCACTGTATATTTGTCGTCTTCAGTTTTATCTTTGCCATATCAGTAGGAAAATTCTTAAAATTCATTTAGTGCTTATCTTGTTCTCATGTTTCAAATAACCTATAATCTGTATCCTAAGTTGGGGAGTTAAGACTATCTAAAAGTCTTACAAGAAGTATTGTGTAGTCTATCTAGTAAGTGACTAAAATTCTAGTAAAATAGCCTAGTAAGTGTATTTTCATTTATTCCTTCTACTTTCAGGAAAGAGGGACTCTCTGGCCTCTCTTTTCCATCCATGTCTCTTCCCTATCTAAGCAAGTTAGACAAAAGTAAAAACTAGCCTACCACTAAGTGGCTCCTGAAACAAAATCAGTGCACTCCCTACCTGGTATGCCTTCTTCCTTTTAATTTCTTTCCTGCTTCCTTCTACTGCTTTCTTACTCCTACTTTTACTTCTTATATTTCTTTTCTCCAGCTGTGCCTTAAAGCTGACAATCTAGAGCACCTAAAAGGACTACTTAGTCCATGTCTTGAAAAAAAAAATGGTATTATTGAAGAAAAACTTCATGTAGCCTTGTAGCTCCATAGTTTGGACAGGCTTTTTTTTTTTTTTTTTTTTTTTTTTTAAGATGTTTTTGCAAAGTGATCATTTTTGAGTTACCTAAGAAACTTTTGAAAAAAGAAATTATATTGCATCATATTCTGCATAAAAAGGCAGTGGTAGCTTTTTTAATTTCTAAGCATATAAGTTTATGATGTGGGGAAGGAATTACTTGTACATTTCAGATAAATATATACATATTTTAAGGAAAATTTTGTACGACTGCCCAATTTTCTTTCCATTAGTCTTAAGAAGTGCTATCAGAAGGAGTTCTTAATGTTTCATTCTCCACATTTAGCAAATATTTATTGAGTACCTACTCTGTGCCTTTAGTAGTTCTAGAATCACACTGAAAATGACATGGGTACGTAGCAATCGCTTTTCACAGTTCCAGTTATAACTGCCATGTCTAAAGGCTATGCTGTTCAAAAAACGGTTCCTGGTAAGCTTTCTAATGTACCCCATCTGTTAAACAGTTCAAGTAAGTAACAAATTATCTTCATTTCTACTTTCTTTTAACATACAGAAATTAACACAGTGTATATAAAAGCTCTTTATGAACTATTAAGGCAGTTATTTTTGGTTTTACTTTTTTTAACCTCATAATTTTTAAGTAGTTCAGGATTTAAAAACATGCGAACTTGGGCAGAATAAATGCATCAGTTTATCCTGTCAGCAAATATTTATTGAGCATGTATGTTCTAGGCTGAGAAGTCCTAGATGTGCTTCTTCATTATAAATGAAATGAAAAATCCTTAGACTGACTTTCAAGACCTGCCAAAACTTTAGTTACTGTCCTTCTCTTACTTCTTTTATATATTGTAAACACTGAAAAACAGATCTTTTCGTTGTTTCCCAAGGAATCCTCTTTTCCTTTTCTGTGCATCTGCCATTGTGGATCTAACAACTCTAGTTTGGAGGGACTTTTGTGTAAATATGTTAGTTTTTCTTTCAGTTACTAAGATCCGCTTAGAGAATGGTGTTTGTACAGTGAAGCCAAAAAAGTTTAATGTAGTTTTGTTATTATAAATTTCTTAAAAACCTGCAAAATTAATCTGAAAACAAAGGCAGTAAATCCTAACTTCAGCATATGGTGCTATCTCACATAAAAATGAATACTCATAACATATTATCCATATGAAAAATCATTCCCCACACTATTCTATTTAATATCAGTCTATGGGAATATTCCATTTTACCTACTTTTCATTTTTTAGAGAAAAATTACAGTTTTTGATTTTAAAATACAGAAGAAATGATGTCAAAGGCTTTTACATAAAATCTGATGGAAAAATTCTATAAAAACATAATGAAAAGATGTGCTTTGTATATATATGTTTATAAAGGCATGTATGTATGCATGAATTATTTAAACTTGCATTAGGTACATGAAACACCATGTTGTCACACTGCATGCTATAAATGCACAAAAATTTAAATCTATGCATAGATTGCTCCCAAGAGAGCCTAGAGTTTTGGCTTTTATGTAATTTCTTTTTAGTGTTGGAGTTCCCTTGTGGCACAGCAGGTTAATGATCCAGTGTTGACACTGCAGAGGCTTGGGTTGCTGTGGTAGCACAGGTTCATTCCCTGGCTGGGAAACTTCCACATGCTGCAAAAAGAAAAAAGAAAAAAAAAAGCAAATTTAGTCTTTAATTAACCTTTACTAATCTATTGTTAATGACTTTCAAACAGGCATAAACATTTTTTTGGATGGCTACGTTCCAACAGAAAACTTGAGATTCAGAGATGCATCACTTGTTTTTAAAGTGGCTGAGACAGCAAATGAAGAAGAAGTTAAAAAGATGTGTATGTATAAATATCCCGGAATGAAGAAAAAGATGGGAGAGTTTGAGCTAGCCATTGTAGCTGGAGAGTTTACAGATTCTGAAATCATGGTCATGTTGGGAGAAAATGGTAAGTTTCCCTTATTTTGTGGTATTTGAAAATCTGTGCTATTTATCCAGTTACTGGGTTTTAATTACTGTAAAAAACTGAGTCTAGGAGCTGGATTGAATTCCTACATTTTCGGTGTAGGTCACATGTTGGGACAATATGTGATTTAATCTCACTGTCATTCAATCAAGGTCACCTTTTTTTTTTTTTTTTTTTTTTTTTTTTTTTGCCTTTTCTAGGACAGCTCCTGAGGCATATGGAGGTTCCCAGGCTAGGGATCTATTCAGAGCTGTAGCCACTGGCCTACGCCAGAACCACAGCAACTCGGCATCCTACACCACAGCTCATGGCAACGCCAGATCCTTAACCCACTGAGCAAAGCCAGGGATCAAACCCGCAACTTCATGGTTCCTAGTCGGATTCATTAACCACTAAGCCATGACGGGAACTCCAGGATCACATTTCTTATGTTTTATAACCGTCAGTGAAAATAAGATGTTTTTTCTTTTTTGCTTTTTTTTTTTTTTTTTGCTTTTTGCTTTTTTAGGGCGGCACCCAAGGCATATGGAAGTTCCCAGGCTAGGGGTCTAATCAGAGCTGTAGCCACTGGCCTACACTACAGCCACAGCCACAGCAACACCAGATCCAAGCTGAGTCTGCAGCCTACACCACAGCTCATGGCAACGCCAGATCCTTAACCCACTGAGCGAGGCCAGGGATCCAACCTGCAGCCTCATGGTTCCTAGTTGGATTCATTTCCCCTGCGCCACAACCAGAACTCCAAGATGTTTTTCCTAAGCTTGTTTTTCAAATGGCGTTTATTCATCTTGGAAACTGAATAGGAAGGAAAGGATAAATTGGTAATTCTAAAGCAATAGTTTAAAATGTTTTTCTTGGATTCCTCCACTTGGAGCTTTTATTTTAAATTCAGGCTAATCTTACTTTGTAATTAAATTGTATTACCAAGGAGTTCCCGTCGTGGCGCAGTGGTTAACGAACCCGACTAGGAACCATGAGGTTGCGGGTTCGGTCCCTGCCCTTGCTCAGTGGGTTAACGATCTGGCGTTGCCGTGAGCTGTGGTGTAGGTTGCAGACGCGGCTCGGATCCCGCGTTGCTGTGGCTTTGGCGTAGGCCGGTGGCTACAGCTCCGATTCGACCCCTAGCCTGGGAACCTCGATATGCCGTGGGAGCGGCCCAAGAAATAGCAACAACAACAAAAAAGACAAAAAAAAATTGTATTACCAGCATTTTTTAATACTAGATTTTTGTCATAAATATAGATAGGAAGTGAATTTGAGTATCAAATATCTGGTGTGTTTTCATGATTTTTAGAAGATTTGAATTGTGTACTTCTAGCTTAACAAAATTATAAAAGAAAAAAGTTTTATAACAATTGTTGCAAGTATCAGTTTTTAGTTAACTGGAACTTTGAGCTGGGTTGCAATTAAATGTTTCATGAAAATGGATTTTTTAGGATGATATCAATCATAACAGTATTGTATTGTCTTAACAATAAATTGTTTGCATTGATATTTTAGCTAAGTAAGCCTTTCAAGAAGTAACCCAAGCCTTAAACTTTATAGACCCATCATTTATTAAAATGGCCAGTATAAGCTTTAAATAGTCTATTAGTTTAGAGTAATACTGGAGAGGTGAGTCCTGAAGTTGAAGTATTTTTCTGTATAACCTTCAGAATTCAGTAATGTTAGTGTTTATCTTTAAAACTGATTTCTCAGTTAAAACCCAGTAGTACATAGTGATTTACTATAAATGTAAAGCATCTTACAAGGAAATTTGTTGTATGTTGTGTTGCCAGGTACTGGTAAAACGACGTTTATCAGAATGCTTGCTGGAAGACTTAAACCCGATGAAGGAGGTACTATTGTTAATATTGAGTGTTTTTACTCTGTTCCACATAGTAAACTCAGTTTTCAGTGTCTTTTTTTATTTGCATTATTTTGCAGGGGAAGTACCAGTTCTAAATGTCAGTTATAAGCCACAGAAAATCAGTCCCAAATCAACTGTGAGTTATTACTTTGTTATTTTGTTATTAAAGAAAAGTTTATACATATATATACCTAGAGCATTAATCTTGTGCTGTATCAGAATTCTTTGCCAAATTAGTCTCTGTACAGGTGTAATGAAATGGCTAAGGAGGATATTAAGATTATGACAGTCTTTATTAATTCATTTCCACTCTAGGAAAACTCTTTTAAGGTCTCTTTGACATCTTTTCCAAAATAAATCTTCAAAAACACTAATGTGTTTTGGTGCTGCCAGTAAATGAAAGGCTACTCACAGGATTGGAGAAACTGCTTGCAAATCATGTATCTAATAACATACTTATATTCAGAATATGTAAAGAATTCTTACACCTTAATTTAAAAATGGACAAAGAGGAGTTCCTGTCATTGCTCAATGGAAACAAATCTAAGTGATATCCATGAAGACACAGGTTCGATCCCCAGCCTCACTCAGTGGGTTACAGATCTGGCATTGCCATGAGCTGTGGTGTAGGTCACAGACGCAGCTCGGATCTGGCATTGCTGTGGCTGTGGCGGAGGCCAGCAGCTATAGCTTTGATTCATCCCCTTGCCTGGGAACCATCACATGTTGTGGATGTGGCCCTAAAGGAAATTTAAAAGAAAAACAAAACATGAGATTAACCTCATTTAGTTTCTGCAACTGTCATAATGCACTACAGTATCTATACTCGGTACTCATGATATTAGGAATATTAGAGATGGCCTGGCAATTCTCAAATTCAGTCCTCCTCAAATAACAAGGGCATCTTAAATTCATCCCTGTTGCATTATTGTGCATTTTGTGTTAATTTTAATATCTGTTGATAGCAAATTGATATACTTTTGCTATAGAAGCTTAACTTGGTCAGGATTCATAGAGTTCTGTACCAAAGTAAAATTTTAGTACTTTTCCATTAAAAACAGGGCAGTGTTCGACAGCTACTACATGAAAAGATAAGAGATGCTTACACTCATCCACAATTTGTGACTGATGTAATGAAGCCTCTGCAAATTGAAAACATTATTGATCAAGAGGTACTCTAAAATAAATTTTTATCATTTTATTGTTTTAAACTTTATATTTCTATACATGATTTACTAAATTTCTTCAAATAGGTACAGACATTATCTGGTGGTGAACTGCAGCGAGTAGCTTTAGCTCTCTGTTTGGGCAAACCTGCTGATGTCTATTTAATTGATGAACCATCTGCATATTTGGATTCTGAACAGAGATTAATGGCTGCTCGAGTTGTCAAACGGTAATGACCCACATATAAAAGTATTACTTTTGGTGGTGTATATTGGCAAACATCTGTGTTTAATAATAGCATTTGAGTATTTGATGATACAAAACTAAAAGATTTCAAAATTATGTGTTTTAGTTTTATACTCCATGCTAAGAAGACAGCCTTTGTTGTAGAACATGACTTCATCATGGCCACCTATCTAGCAGATCGAGTCATTGTTTTTGATGGTATTCCATCCAAGAATACAGTTGCAAACAGGTAAAACGACATTCTAAGCTTATTCAAACCTAATTATAAATTCCAGCAATTAGAAAATTATCTTAAACTTTCCAATAAGCTATAAACATTAGTCATACCATTTTGATTTTTAGTAAGAGATAACCCCAAATTTTAGAAATGATTTTACAACTCCCAAGATTCTTTGTATCTAATACCAGATGGCGCTGGGGAGAATAGCAGTTTTTAGACTATAATATAGAACTCCTAATCCAGGGGAATAAGCATGCAGGGCTTTGCACCCATCACCTTTTCTTTCAGATTAGGTTTTATCTGCTTTATTTGGATTAGGTTAAATGATTTGCCCAACTTATAGTTCTAGTATTAAAGCTTACTACACCCCCAGATAATCTCATATTAACATATAGCAGAGTTAAAAATGATTTTATCTCTCCCCTCCCTTTTTTTTTCTTATATTTCCTTATGGCTTGATTGAGAACACTCAAAATATAAAGAAGCCTAACTTCTAGGTTTATTTATGAGAAATTTCTTATACTTTTAGTGCTAAAACTTTATTGAGTTAAACCATATAAAATTACTGATATTCAGTCAGTTTGATGTGATTCAAACATAATGTCTCATGACTCAGGAAGGAATGGAGGTATATGAATAATTCATCCAAGAAATAAAAGTACTAAGCTCAGAATCCCCTCCCCCCATTTAAAATTTGTTGTATCAATTATTGAAAATATACTTCTGTGAGAGGGAAATTTCTCAGATATATAAAGGGATATATAAAGCTATTTTTTAAAATAATGATCCTCTCTTTATGTTTACAAAATGCCTAAAATGTTCCACATGATATGATTTAGCATGATAACTTAATTTGAATGAGAAAAGATGAATAAAGTATACAGATTTAAGGAGTTATTACTAAAAAGTTGTAACTATTCCCTTCAGTGCCAGATTTCAAATATAAATATTACCTTTTAAATTCTCTTTTCTCCTAGAAATCTTAGATTTGACATTCTGTAATCAATAATTTGTTTTTCTAAAGTAGTACTTAATGAGTTCCCACTGTGGTGTGGTGCAGTAATGATTGGGCTTGTCTCTGTTGAAGGCACCAGTTTGATCCCCAGCCCTGGGCAGTGATAATAAGGTGCCACAACTGTGGCATAGGTCTCAGTTCTGGCTCTGATTTGATCCTTGACCTGGGAACTTGCATGTGCTGCAGGGGTGGCCAAAAAATAAAATAAAAAATAAGGTAGTACTTCCATCTAAATGTTTCTTTTTCCAGATCAGAAACTTACTTTGAGCTGTGTGTGTTTTGCACAAAAATATTTGAGCCAAACTATAAAATCCAAGCAAAAACATTTCTGAAAATAGAATTTACAATATACTGTGTTATACTAGTATCCTGATGACTTATGATTGGGCAATTAAGGGAACAGTGTTTTTTTGTTGTTTGTTTTTTTAAGGGCCACAGGTGAGGCACATGGAAGTTCCCAGGATACAGTTAAATTAGACCTGTAGCTGCCATCTACACCGCAGTTGCAGCAGTGCTGGATCCTTATATCACTGAGTGGGGCCAGGGATCGAACCTGCATCTTCATGGATACTAGTTGGGTTTTTTCTGCTGAGCCACAATAGGAACTCCAGAGCAGTGATTCTTAATACTCTTCATCCCACAAAAAGTAGTAAATTGGGAGGTGGGGGTAAAATTCAGTCACAATTAATAAGTTTTACTTTTCCCCTAGTCCTCAAACCCTTTTGGCTGGCATGAATAAATTTCTGTCTCAGCTTGAAATTACATTCAGAAGAGATCCAAACAACTATAGGCCAAGAATAAACAAACTCAATTCAATTAAGGTATGTAGAAAATTTTATCTTAAATCATGGATAACTTCTTACTGTAAATAACTGAAAAGCATGTTTCAAATTGAAAGCCATTTTGTTAAAATCTAGATCGTTTCATTAATTCATAGATTTAATTCACATTTTAGAATCTGATGTCAGTCTTGTAGGCAGCAGTTGTGATGCAACTGCTGTACTGCATTGTTTGATTTGCACCCACTGTTGTACTACTTGTGTTGAGTTTAATTGCCATTTAAAATGTCTTTAGAAAGATTGGCCACTGAAACAATTTTTTACAGATGCCTTAACTGATTTTTCTTACACATTTACTCATTATACACACCTTAAACATTTTTCTTTTTGTGAATGAACAAAAGTAATAACACTTGATTAAAATGTTTATCTTAAGAGTAAACAAGCTTCTTCAATGAGCATTAAAATCTGAACAATGAAAAAACGTTTTGTCAGTTAAATTGATAATGTACTCTTTGTGATATATAAAATAATTGTGCACCCAACACTTAATGTAGTCTGTAAAGTACGGTTTTTAGAAGTCATTCATTTCTTCATTGCTCAAAACAAGAAGAAAAATGAACTCCTAAAAAAAATTTCTGCGTTTCTAGTATTCCTGTGATGCTTCGAAATGCTCTTTATATTTCATGGCCCTCTGGCCAGCATCCTTAATACTCAGAATCTTTGGAAGTATACACATTCCTGTAGTATTTCCTAGATTTTATTGTTTTCATATTTGTACTCCTCTAGCTTTGCTACTAAACTGTGAGCTCTTGGAAGGCAGAGACAAGGTCATGGTGGACATCATGTATTCTTAAGCACCTAACACGATGTCTGGATGCCCTGAGTCATCAGTATATCTTTTGTTTATAAATGATTTACGTTACTCTCTGGCCAGGATAATGAGATGGCAAGTGTTAAAACTGAAGAGTTTTCTCAGTTTTGAAAAAGCATATGAAGCAGAAGAGAGGACTGAGATCTAGAACACTTAGTACGCACAGCTTACTTTTCATAAGAATTTCTTCTGAAGCATTACAAATACTTTGTGTTGTAGTTTTCTTGTGTAGAGACTCATTGTTCAGTCCCCAGGTATACCTTTTCATCATTTTCTCTATAACCACTGATCCTAGACAGGCATACTTTAATTCTAGTAAGGGAGCAGGCTAGGTCAGTAGGTAGATGTATCATTCATTACCAGCCAGTCCATAAACAGTATGGGGAAAAAATATTTTCATATACATTTTTGTGTAATAGGCAGAAGCTGACAGTGATACTTTTTTATCAGGAGCCTAAAGTTAAAATGATGGAATTTAATAGTTTTTCTGGGGGGTAGTATTATTTTATGTAAAGGAATTTTGTGTGAGATGGACCAAGGAAGGTGTTGGGATTGTAGGGAGCAGGTAGCAGAGGTAGTTATCTTACCTTTAAGTAGTGGAACCAGGAATATCCAGAAACAGCAAGTGAGTACAGAGGAAACTGAACAGACAGTGTAAACAGCTAAATAATACTGTGGGCGAAAATCTACCCCTACATATAGGAGGATGGTGTTGATTTTTGTTGCTTCTGTTTTATTTTTTAGGATGTAGAACAAAAGAAGAGTGGAAACTACTTTTTCTTGGATGATTAGAGTGAATCTAAGGATATCAATAAGCCATTTATTAAAAAAACATTTTGGGGGATTTTTGTCATATAAAACTTAAATCAGGTTTTATGCCTCACATGCTCTGGAGCTTGAAGTATAATTACTTATTGTAACATCAAAAACCAGTTGTGCAGTAAATTATACTCTGAATACAGAAAATGCCACTTTTCTGTTCTTGATGATAAGGCCCTTTTTGTGCATAACGTTCTAAAATGAAGACATTTCAGGCTATACAAATTACCTCCAAGTTTTCATGATGTATGAGAAGATTTTCAGTAGGTGTATTATATATTCATGTACCAAATGCTGACCAGTGTTGCCCCCTTTTAAAAATCTTGCAAGAGGTTTCTGTACTTACCTTGTTTGCCAAATATGCCAGTATAATGAAACTGCCCTTATTTTAAAAGCCAGTCGGTGATTCCCCTGGTGAAATTTGATAAATAAACATCAGGATTACATATATTTGTTTTATTCTTTGCATTAAATTATTAGTGTGTTTAGGCTTTCAAAGGAATATGATCTACCAAAACACCACTTTTGGAAAAAGACTATTTATTAACCATCTTAGGCATTGTTTACAGTGTTTTCGGTGCTTTTGAATATCTTTATCAAAACATTTTATCCCACCCTCCTCTCTCCCCTCCTCCCAAAAAACTTAACTTTACTCCATAAATTCCCTAAAGTAATATTCTGTAATTATCCTCAAGGTAATGTCTTTCTATAAACATGCCTTTACATAATCACTTATCAAGATTTAGGAAAAAGCATTTTAAAGATGATTTGTTTCCCTTAAAATTACAGTACAGTACAAGCTCAAAATCTGCAGAGTTGGTCCCTAAGCATCTCTGTCTTTGTAAACTTCCACAGATTTCTGATGAGCAACCAAGGACTGTGAGCCACTTTTAAAGGCAACATTAATGTAGTGTTTCCAGATAGCAATACAAAGTAACCCTTGGTACCAAATATGTTCATTTCTAAGTTTAGATATAGAGGATATTATCTAAATTTTTAGTTTTAAATAGTGTTGTAGCAGGAGTTCTAAAAAGTCATCCAAATTTTTTGAGTTCCTAAGTTTGAACAGTGGGAGACCTATGGTGTCAAACCACTTTCAGTTATACATCTGACTAATGCACTGAACTGGAACTTACAGTACAAAGAGGAAAAGAGTTTAGGAAAATTAGAATTGAACAGACTTTTAGAGCTCCTTGAAACAGTAGAAGCTTTAATATGCAGACAGTGGATAGGAAATATGGTTTAATGGACCCCATTAGGCCTTTTAAAAATTAATTTATATGAGTAATCCATAAATACATATTGTACAGAAAAATTCAGATAATAGAAATATATGGAATAGTTATGATCTCCCATCATTTTACCCTCCCAAAGGTTACTGGTGTTTATGTTTAATAATATATATTCTTTCATGCTTTTTTTCTGTGCACTTAAATAAGTGTGAATATGTAAAGGGTTTGTTTTGTACATAATTGGGATTATACTAAAGTAAGTAGTGCCTATTTTTAATGATAGGTTAAATTTGTGAATGATTATTTCAAATATATTGAATAAAATAAGACAAAAACTTTTATTTTCTGATTCCTATGTTCTTCAAAAATATTTGTGATAAAGAGCGTAGTTCTGCTTACATTGATGGTAAAATATATGTCAACTGTATTTTTCACACATATCAAAGTGTTTTTTACATGAAATCTGTTACCAGCTCAAATACATTAGTGCAGATTTAGCTGTTAAAAAAGAATGAGATATAATACACCACTGCCTATATGAAAATATAAAATAAAAGGATATTCAAGAAACAATGTTTTTAGGAAGCACAACTTAATGGTTAAGAGGGCAGAAAAGAGACATACACCCATTATCTTTTGAATTTTGTATTTAACATATCAGCTGTTTATAGACAACCTAGTGTACAGCAGTATAGTGTAGTGTATCTGTGCAGTTTAAGTTAACCTAGTTTCATACTTTAGCATCTTGAAAGCCATTACTTTCTTTCTCTTGCTTACAATTCAGTGTGTAGTTCAGTGTCTGACATGTGGTTTGCCTACTGTATTCAAATGAATGAGGTTTTGTGTTCCTGTAGGAAGACTGGCTAACTACTCGGTTCTGTAATTTCATTCATATTCATTAGCATTTTAGATACTTGTATGTCAGGCCCTTAACTTAACCATGTGCCTGGTGTAGGATGAGCACCAAAGGGCTCAATAAATAATCGTTCTGGGTTGAAGTCACAAAGGGATACCTGAAGGAGGTAGGTCCAGGGGAAAATAGTACCTACTGTAGTAAAAATGGTAAGATAATCCACGTAATTGAGAATACATCCTGGGTTAGAGACAAGTCAGCATGGGCACTGGAGAGATTAGTGAGAGGAAAGGTTGACTATAGGCAGAGTGTAGTGGACAAGATTTAAAGTAGAGTTTTTTACATGCTCCAAGTAGGGATTGACAAGACAGTAAAACAAGGTAGTGAAACAAGTATCAGTGTAGCAGCACTCTGCAGCTTATATATTTTTATCGTTCATTATTACTCACCAGCACCTCCTTCCTTTCCAGTTTGATAGGGTGTAGACTGAGTGCCCACCTCTAGATGGCAGATCGTAATTGGGCTAAGGCCATGATGTCATTTATTTTCATGTTTTCCTGGTCTCTCTTGCAGCCTGGCTTGCCATGTTGACCGAGTTCTAGACAATAAGCTGAAAGAAGTCTTTTGGTGTTTATGAAAGCCCTTTTGCTTTCCTAGTAAAAGGAACTGGTACTGCTTTCTGTGGATGTTTTGTGCCTATGAGGTGACAAAAGGAAGATGCCAAAAATTTAGAAATTGGTTGCATTTCTGTATACTAACAGTGAAATATTAGAAAAGGAATATAAAAATACAGTGCCTTTTAAAATCACACCCCAAAATAATTAAATACCTAGGAATAAACCTGACCAAGGAAGTGAAAGACATATGCTGAGAACTATAAAACATTAATCAAGGAAATTAAAGAGGATTCAAAGAAATGTAAAGATATTCCATGCTCCTGGATTGGTAATCAAGACAATGTGGTAATGGTACAAAAATACATACAGACCAATGGAACAGACTAGAGAACCCAGAAAAAAACAAATATCTATGGTCAATATTTGACAAAGGAGGCAAGAATATAAAATGGGAAAAAGATTCTCTTCAGCAAGAGAAAACTGGAGAGCTGCATGTAAATCAATGCACAAAAGTAAACAAATGGATAAAAGACTTAAACTAAGACACCATAAAACTAGAAGAGAACATAGGCAAGACATTCTCTGGCATTAATGTATAATTGTTTCATTAGGTCAGTCTTCCATAGCAATAGAAACAAAAACAAAAATAAACCAATGGGACCTAATTAAACTTACAAGCTTTTGCATAGCAAAAGAAACGGAAAAGACAACTGCAGAATGGGAGAGAATAATTTCAATCAATGAAACCAACAAGGGCTTAATCTCTAAAATACACAAACAACTCATACAACTCAACAGCAAAAGAAAAAAAAACCCAACTGAAAAGTGGGCAGAATACCTAAGTAAACATTTCTCCAGAGAAGACATATTAGATGGGCAACAGACACATGAAAAAATGTTCAACATCAACTACAATGAGTTACCACTTCTCACAGGTCAGAGGGGTCATCATTAACAAGTCAACAAATAAATTCTAGGGAGGTGTGAAGGAAAGGGTACCCTCCTTGATTTGTTGGTAGGAATGTAAATTGGTACAACCACTATGGAAAACAGTATGGAGCTACCATACTGTTACTGTATTTGGAAAACTAAATATAGAACTACCATATGATTCAGCAATCCCACTCCTAGGCATATATCCAGACAAAATTTTCACTGAAAAAGATACATGCACCCCTGCATTTGTTCATTGTAGCACTATTCATAGCAGCCAAGACATGGAAACAACCTAAATGTATATCAAGAGATAACTAGATTAAGATGTGTATGTACATAATAGAATATCAGCCACAAAAAGAACAAAATAATGCCATTTGAAGCAACATGGATGGAACTAGAGACTCATACTAAGTGAAGTAAGAAAGACAAATACCATATGATCACTTATCTGGAATCTAATATATGGCACAAATGAACCTATCTACAGAAAAGAAACTCATGGACATGGAGAACAGACTTGTGGTTGCCAAGGGGAGAGGGTGGAGGGAGTGAGATGGAGTGGGAATTTGCAGTTAGTAGATGCAAACTTTTGCATTTGGAGTGGATAAGCAATGAAATCCTGCTGTATAGGGGAACTATAATCATGGAACGTGATAAAGGATAATGTGAGAAAAAATATGTATGTATAACTGGGTCACTTTGATGTACAGCAGAAAATGACAGAACATTGTAAATCAACTATAGTTTAAAAAAAAATTTCTTTAAAGGAAATTCCAAGAAAAGCCATAAGGGTGTTAGTCCTAATATCCAGCAGTCACTTGCCCTCCAGATTTCTGTGAAAGGAAAATAAATCCCTATTTGTTTATTTAGATATAAAACACTGGATTTCAGAGTTCCCGTCGTGGCTCGGTGGTTAACGAATCTGACTAGAAACCATGAGGTTGTGGGTTCAATCCCTGGCCTTGCTCAGTGGGTTAAGGAACCAGCATTGCCGTGAACTGTGCTGTAGGTCACAGATACAGCTCAGATCTATTGTTACTGTGGCTCTGGCGTAGGCCAGCGGCTACAGCTCCGATTAGACCCCTAGCCTGGGAACCTCCATATGCCGCAGGAGCAGCCCTAGAAAAGGCAAAAAGACAAGACAAAAAAACCCACTGGATTTCTGAGGTGACCTTGGCTCCTTTGCTGCAAGGTCTGTCTCCTTAAAGCCTTTCCATTTCCCTCTGTCAGGTGATCAAGTATATGACCAGCTGGTACCACTTTTCATCTTAGCTTGCTGATTCCTGGACCTCAAACCTAAACAGCTATGAGAACTTTCTCAGTGACCTTGTTTGTTTTTTCCTTCAAGATTCTGGAACCCAGGCCAGGAGAGACTCCTCTATAGGAAAATTTTTACTCTTATCCCTACAGCCTCCTTTACTGGGGTGCTCCTAGCATTAATGCAAGTGTATTAATTCCAGCTCCCAACTTTGCTTGTGCCCAAGTCTGTCTCCCATATTTACACATTTTCAGCTACTGAGACAGACAGCCGTGTCCATCTGTCCCATCTCGTGGAACACAGCCCTAGTGCCTCTGGTTTCTGGTATGATCTGATTTCTGTGCCTGATTTATGTTATCTTGTAAAATTGAAAAGGACTATAAGTTAAACAGCAACAGGTATATCCCTAGATAGGTGTATAGCATTACTTTGTTTCTTAATCTATGTGAGGTGATCAGTCCAAAGCAAAGGTTTTCATTTAAAGGAAACTAGTTTACTGCACAGAATTTTTTGTTAAAATCAGTTAATAGGAGTTCCCGTCGTGGTGCAGTGGTTAACGAATCCGACTAGGAACCATGAGGTTGCGGGTTCGGTCCCTGCCCTTGCTCAGTGGGTTAACGATCCGGCGTTGCCGTGAGCTGTGGTGTAGGTTGCAGACGCGGCTCGGATCCCACGTTGCTGTGGCTCTGGCGTAGGCCGGTGGCTACAGCTCCGATTCAACCCCTAGCCTGGGAACCTCCATATGCCGAGGGAGCAGCCCAAGAAATAGCAACAACAACAAAAAAGACAAAAGACAAAAAAAAAAATCAGTTAATAATTTGACATTTAAGTATAATATTCAAAGAGAGAGAAGGCCCTAAGACCCACACTGTTCACCTAATATATTTACCCCCTCATCTAAGATTTTCTTTCCTAATTGTGAAAAAGATAATCACAGCAATGGTATGTATTTAAGAAGAGTTGACATTTGAAGATGGCAGAGTAGAACTTAAGTTCACTCATCTCCTGGAGTTCCCGTCATGGCTCAGCGGTTAACAAATCTGACTAGGAACCATGGGGTTGTGAGTTCCATCCCTGGCCTCACTCAAAGTGTTGAGGATCTGGCATTGTGGCTCTGGTGTAGGCTGGTGGCTACAGCTCCAATTGGACCCCTGGCCTGGGAACCTCCATATGTCACAGGTGTGGCCCTGGAAAAAGACAAAAAAAAAAATTTTCAATCACCTCCCATGAGAACACCAAAATCATAACTAACTGCTGAACAACCACCAGAAAAAAAGGCTGGAACCTGCCAAAGGGATAATCCATGTACTCTACATCCAGAGATATAAAGAAGAAACCAGGGAATTCCTGTCATGGCACAGCGGAAATGAATCCAACTAGGAACGATTAAATTGTGGGTTCAATCCCTGGCCTCACACAGTGGGTTAAGGATTTGGTGTTGCTGTGAGCTGTAGTGTAGTTCTCAGATGCAGGTCGGATCTGGTGTTGCTACAGCTGTGATGTAGGGCAGCAGCTGCAGCTCCAATTAGACCACTAGCCTGGGAACCTCCATATGCCGAGGGTGTGGCCCTAAAAAGCAAAAAAAGAAGAAGAAGAAACTGTAAGATGGTGTATATACAGCCAAAAAGCAAAAAAAAAGAAAAAGATAGTATGAAGGGTGCATGTGCAGTATAATCAAATCCTACACACCCTAGGGGGAAGATGCACAAACTGGAGAATAATTATATCAAGGAAGCTCTCCCACAGTCGTGAGAGTTCTGAGCCCATCATATTCCTCAGCCTCAGGGTCTGACATCAGGGGAAGGAGCCCCAAAGATCTTGCTTTGAAGGCCAGCTAAGTTTGATTGCAGCTCCGCAGGATTGAGAAAAAAGGAGACTCCACTCTTACAGAGTACACAAAATGTGTCCTGTGTACTAGGACCCAAGGCAAAGGCAGTGACTTAATAGGAGCCTGGGCCAGACCTACCTGTTGGTCTTAAAGAGTCTCCGAGGGAGGTGAGGGGTAGCTGCTGCTCTTCCTGGGGACATGGACTCTGGTGGTAGAGATTTCAGTGAGGAGGAGTTCAGCAAGAATTTAACAACACCAAGACCTGGCCCCACCCAACAGAGTGTAGGCTTAAGTGCTGGGACACTTCAGACCAAAGAACCAAAATGGTAGAATACATCCCTATCCATAAGTAGACAGGCTGAAGACTTTCTAAGCCCACAGCCATCTCTAGATATGGCCCTGGCCACCAGCAGGCCCAGATCAATCCACCAGTAGTGGGTAGGCAACATCCCCTCACACCAGGAAGCCTGCGCAAGCCTCTAGACCAGCCTCACTCAACAGGGGACAGACACCAGAAGCAAGAAAAATACCTGCAGCCTGGGGAACTGAGTCTGCAAACAAGTTTTAGACAAAAGGAAACAGGATTACATTCCAAAGGAAGGAACAGGATAAAACCCCAAAAGAAAAACTAAATGAAGTGGAGATAGACAATCTGCAAGAGAGACTTCAGAGTAATGATCAGAAAGATAATAAAATATATCAGAGGAGTTCCCTTCGTGGCGCAGTGGTTAACGAATCCGACTAGGAACCATGAGGTTGCGGGTTCGATCCCTGCCCTTGCTCAGTGGGTCAAGGTTCCGGCGTTGCCGTGAGCTGTGGTGTAGGTCGCAGACGCGGCTCGGATCCTGCGTTGCTGTGGCTCTGGCGTAGGCTGGCAGCTACAGCTCCGATTTGACCCCTAGCCTGGGAACCTCCATATGCCGCGGGAGCGGCCCAAGAAATGGCAAAAAGACAAAAAAAAAAAAAATAAAAAAAAAAAAATAAAATAAAATAAAATATATCAGAAAAAGAATGGATATGTGATAAGTTACAAGAAAATTTTAACAAATAATTAGAAAATATAAAGAACAACCAGAATTGAAGAACAATAACTGAAATGAAATATACACTAGAAGGAATCAATAGCAGAGTAAATGAGGAAGAAGAATGGATAAATGATGTGGATGACAGGAAAGATAGCTAGAAATGGCCTCCATGGAACAAAATTTTAAAAGAACGAAATGACAATCTAAGAGACCTCTGGGACAACATTAAACACACTAACATTTGCATTACTGGGATCCCAGGAGACAACAGAAAGGGCCTGAGAAAATATTTGAAGAGAGAATAGCTGAAAACTTACCTAACATGGGAAATGAAACAGCCATCCAAGTCAAAGAAGCCCAAGGTCCCACACAGGGAAAACCCAAGGAGGAACATGCTGAGACACACAGTAATAAAACTCACAAATATTAAAGACAAAGACAAAATATTCAAAGCAACAGGGGCAAGGCAACAAATAACATACAAGGGAATCTCCATAAGGTTATCAGCTGATTTTGCAGCAAACACTACAGGCTAGCAGGGAGTGGCACAATATATTTAGTGATGAAAGGGGAAAACCTACAAGGTGAGTACAAATGAAAGGTATTTGAAATTAAAAGATCAGCTACTTTACATCTAGAGAGAGACTACTATATTTAAGCCTCATTGTAACTGCAAACCAAAAAAATCTATCATAGATACATACACAAAAAAGAAAAAGTAATCCAAACACAACTCTATAATAGCTAGCAAATCATAAGAGAACAAAAGAGAATATAAAAAAAAGACCTACAAAAACAAACCCAAAAAAATTAACAAAATGGCAGTAAGATCATACATATTGATAATCACCTTAAATGTAACCAGATTAAGTGCTACCACCAAAAGACAAAGACTGGATACAAAAACAAGACCTGTATATATGCTATTTACAAGAGACCCACTTAAGATCTTGAGACTCATACAGATTCAAAGTGAGGGGAAGGAAAAAGGTATTTCATGCATTTTCCATGCGAATAGAAAAATTCCATGTAAAAGAAAGTTGGAGCATCACTATTTGTATCAGACAAAATAGACTTTAAAATAAACACAAGCTTTATAGTACAGGGAACCATATCAAATCACTTGTAATGGAACATGATGGAGGATAATGTGAAAAAAAGAATGTATATAAATGCATAACTGGCTCACTTTGCTGTACTGCAGAAATTGACAGAACATTGTAAATCAACTATAATAAAAAACATTTTTTAGGAGTTCCTGTCATGGGGCAGCAGAAACGAATCCGAGTAGGAGCCATGAGGTTAATGATCCTAGCCTCACTTAGTGGGTTAACGATCCAGTTGATGCCATGAGCTGTGGTGTAAGTTGCAGACGCAGC
Organism: Sus scrofa; assembly: GCF_054392235.1. Lineage (NCBI taxonomy): Eukaryota > Metazoa > Chordata > Mammalia > Artiodactyla > Suidae > Sus > Sus scrofa. The sequence goes on along the minus strand of NC_139390.1, from coordinate 89,753,976 downwards.
TCAAATCTGGCATTGCTGTGGCTGTGGTGCAGGTGGGCAGCTGTAGCTCCAATTGGACCCCTGGCCTGGGAGCCTCCCTCCATATGCCGTAGGAGCAGCCCTAAAAAAATAAATAAATAAATAAATAAACACAAGAGACAAAGGACAGTGCATCATGATCAAGGGATTGATCCAAGAATCTATAACAATTATAAATATATATGCACCCAACACAAGTGCACCTCAATATGTAAGGCAAATGTTAACACATATAAAAGGAGAAATTTACAGTAACACAATAATAATGGGGGATTTTTTTTTTTTGGTCTTTTTGCCATTTCTTTGGGCTGCTCCTGCGGCATGTGGAGATTCCCAGGCTAGGGGTCGAATCAGAACTGTAGCCGGGAGTTCCCGTCATGGCGCAGTGGTTAACGAATCCGACTAGGAACCATGAGGTTGCGGGTTCGGTCCCTGCCCTTGCTCAGTGGGTTAACGATCCGGCGTTGCCGTGAGCTGTGGTGTAGGTTGCAGACGTGGCTCGGATCCCGCGTTGCTGTGGCTCTGGAGTAGGCCGGTGGCTACAGCTCCGATTCAACCCCTAGCCTGGGAACCTCCATATGCCGCGGGAGCGGCCCAAGAAATAGCAACAACAACAACAACAACAAAAAACAAAAAACAAAAAAAAAAAAAAAAAGAACTGTAGCCGCCAGCCTATGCCAAAGCCACAGCCATGCAGGATCCAAGCCACGTCTGCAACCTACACCACAGCTCACGGCAATGCTGGATCGTTAACCCACTGAGCAAGGGCAGGGACCGAACCCGCAACCTCATGGTTCCTAGTCGGATTCGTTAACCACTGCGCCACGACGGGAACTCCATAATGGGGGATTTTAACACCCCACTTACATCAGTGGAAAGATCATGCTGACAGAAAATCCTTAAGACATGCCTTAAATGACATATTAGACCAGATGGACTTGACACCTATAGAGCATTCCATCCAAAAGTAGCAGAATACATATTCTTTTCAAGTACACATGGAACATTCTTCAGGATAGATCACAAGCTGGGCCACAAAGCAAGTCTTAGTAAATTTAAGAAAACTGAAATTATATCAAGCATCTTGTCTGACCAAAACACCTGTGAGAGTAGAAACACTGTAAGATTAGAAATCACCTACAAGATTGGAAAGAACACATACATGCAGAAGCTAAGCAATAGGCTACTAAACAATGAATGTATCAATGAGGAAATTTATGGGATGTAGTAAAAGCAGTTCTAATAAGTTTATAGTGATAGAGTCACACATCAGAAAACAAGAAAAATTTCAAACAACCTAAACTTACACCTAAAGTAACTAGAGAAATATGAACAAATAAAGCCCAAAGTTAGTAGAAGAAATCACAATGACAAGAGCAAAAATATACTAAGGAAACAATAGAAAAGAGAAATGAAACTAAAAGCTGTTTTGAAAAAACAAAATTGAGGAGCTTCTGTTGTGGTGCAGCAGAAACTAATCCAGGTTATTATCCATTAGGATGCTGGTTTGATCCCTGGCCTCACTCAGTGGGTTAAGGATCTGGCGTTGCCATGAGCTACGGTGTAAGTCACAAATGTGACTCAGATCCCACATTGCTGTGGCTGTGGTGTAGGCCAGCAGCTGTAGCTCCAATTTGACCCTCGCCTGGGAACTTCCAGATGCCTCGGATGCAGCCCTAAAGAAAAAAAAATTGTAAATCTCTAGCAAGATTCATCAAGGAAGAGAGATGGCCCAAATCAATAAAATTGGAAATGCAAAAGGAGGAGTTCCTGTTGTGGTACAGTGGTTATTGAATCTGACTAGGAACCATGAGGTTGGGGGTTGGATCCCTGGCCTCACTCAGTGGGTTAAGGATCCAGTGTTGCCATGAGCTGTGGTGTGGGTTGCAGACTCAGCTCGGATCTGATGTGGCTGTGGCTGTGGTGTAGGCCGGCAGCAGCAGCTCTGATTAGACCCCTAGTCTGGGAACCTCCATATGCCACAGGGGCGGCCCTAGAAAAGACAAAAAAAAAAAAAAAAAAAAAAAAAAAAAAAAAGCAAAAGGAAAGGTTACAAGGGACACCAGGGAAATACAAAGGACTACTATATGCCAATAAAATGGACAACATAGAAGAAAAGGACAAATACTTAGGTACAATTTCCCAAGACTGAACCAGGAAAATATATAAAATATAAACAGACCAATTCAGGTACTGAAATTGAATCTGTGAATAAAATACTTGCAGAGGAAGGACCATTTCCAAACTCATTCTATGACGCCAATATCACCCTGATACCAAAACCAAAGATACCACAAAAACAAAAACAAAAACAAACAAACAAAAAAAACCACTACAGGCCAATATCACATAGACAAAATATCCTTAACAAAATACTAGAAAACTGAATCCAGCAATACATTAGAAGGATTATACACCATAATCAAGTGGGATCTATACCAGGGATGTAAGGATATATCAATATCTGCAAATCAGTGTGATATATATACCACATTAACAAGTTGAAGAATAAAAACCATGTGATAATCTCTGTAGCTGCAGAAAAAGCTTCTGACAAAATTCAACATCCATTTAAGGTAAAACAAACTCTCCAGAAGGTGGGCATAGAGAAACCTACCCCAACATCATAAAGGCCATATATGACAAACCTGCTGTCAGACTTTTCACCATTGAGTCTGATGAGCTGAAAAGTTGAAATAATTTCCTCTAAAATCAGGAAGAAGGATGTCCACTTTCACTCCTTTTATTCATCATAGTTTTGGAATCAGAGAAGTAATAAAGAGGATCCAAATTGGAAAAGAAAAAGTAAAGCTGTCACTGTTTGCATATGGCATTGCAGTATACATAGAAAATCCTAAAGATGCTACCAGAAAACTACTAGAGCTCATCAATTAATTTGGTAAAGTTGCAGGATAAAAAATAAATACACAGAAATCTCTTTCACTCCTATATGCTAACAACCAAAGATCAGAAAGAAAAATTAAGGAAATAAGCCTATTTACCACTGGGTCATAAACAATAAAATACTTGAGTAAACCTCCCTCAGGAGACAAAAGACCCATAGTCTGAAAACTATGACACTGATAAAAGAAGTCAAACATGATACAAACAGATGGAAAACTATGTTCTTGGATTCGATGAATCAATATTGTCAAAATGACTATATCACCCAAAGCAATCTACAGATTCAGTGTAATCCTGATCAAATTATCAATGGCATTTTTCACAGAACTGTAACAAAAAAATTTTTAATTTGTAATGGAAACCCAAAAGACCCTGAAGAACAACAGCAATCCTGAGAAAGAAAAATGGAGCCAGAAGAATCAGTGTCCCTGGCTTCAGACTATACTACAAAGCTGTATAATACTTATGGCCAAAATACACACCAGAAACACACACCAGTGGAACAGGATAGAAAGCCCAGAAATAAACCCATGCATAAACTGAACAAAATAGAAATAAACTGACAGCTACATGTAAGAGAATGAAATTAGAACATTCTCTAACACCATACACAAAAATAAACCCAAAACAGATTAAGGACGTAAATGTAAGACCAGATACTATAAACTTCCTAGAAGAGTATGTAGGTATCTTTGACATAAATCGCGGTAATATATTTTTGGTCTGTCTCCAGAGTAATGGAAATAAAAACAAAAATAAATGGGACCTAAGTTTAATACTTAAAAGCTTTTGCAAAGAAAACCATAAACAAAACAAAAAGACATCTTACAGAATGGGAAAAAATATTTGCAAGCAAGGCAACCAAGAGGGGATTAATCCCCAAAATACACAAAAAGTTTGTACAGCTTTCAACAACAAAGTGTGCAGAACTAAATATCTATTTCACCAGACATACAGATGGGCAAAACAAAGCACATGAAAAAAGATGTTCAATATTGCTATTAGAGAAATATAAATCAAAACTACAATGAGGTACCAGTCAGAATGGCCATCATCAAAAATTCTACAGGATTTCCTGTCATGGCTCAGCGGAAACGAATCTGACTAGCATCCATGAGGACGCAGGTTTGATCCCTGGCCTCACTCAGTGGGTTAAGGATCCAGGGTTGCTCTGGGCTGTGATGTAGGTCACAAATGTGGCTCAGATTCCACAATGCTGTGGCTGTGGTGTAGATCAGCAGCTACAGCTCCAATTTGACCCCTAGTCTGGGAACCTCCGTATGCTGCAGGTGCAGCCCTGAAAAAAAATAAAATAAAATAAATGCTAAAGAGAGTGTGAAGGCAAACTTCCTACATGTTGGTGGGAATGCGAATTGGTACAGCCACTATAAAGAACAACATGGAGGTTCCCTAAAATCTAAAAACAGAGCCACCATATGATCTTGCAACCCCACTCCTGAGCATATATCTGGACAAAAACCTAACTTGAAAAGATATATGCACCTCAGTGTTCATTGCAGCACTATTTACAATAGCCAAGACCTGGAAACATTGACAGACAGTATCCACTGACAGACATTTACAGAGTCTCTTTGTGGACTTACAGAGAGAAAACAAATTTATGGTTACTAAAGGGGAAAAGTTGGGGAGAAGAACAAATTAGAAATTTGGGATTAACATATACACACTACTATATATAAAATAAACAAGGACCTACTGTATAACACAGGAAACTATACTCAAAATAATAACCTACATGGGCACAGAATCTCAAAAAAATAAATAAAAGGAATGTGTGTGTATATAAACTTAATCACTTTGCTACACACATGAAGCAAACATAATATTGTAAATCAATTTTTTTTTTCTTTTTCTTTTTAGGGCTCCACTTGCAACATATGGAGGTTCCCAGGCTAGGAGTTGAATCAGAGCTACAGCTGCCGGCCTACACCATAGCTCACAGTAACGCAGGATCCTTAACCCACTGAGCAAGGCCAGGGATCGAACCTGCAACCTCATGGTTCCTGGCCGGATTTGTTTCCACTGCGCCATGACGGAACTCCCAATTTTTTTTTTTAAGCCGAATTTTAAACTCTGGTTTCCCTAATGAATTCAAAATTAAGGTAAAAAACTTTAACTTGATGTTCATACCAACATCTGTAGCTTCACTATTCTGAATAAGTACATGATTCACATTTGGGAGGTGCTTATGAATGAAGTTAGGTCTGTGAAAGGCAGTTGGTTTTCTTCCTCTTTTGTCATTTATTTACATTCTCAGATCATTCCCTAAGCCTGCACTTAAGAACAAAAATTAAGTGAAACAGAGTGGAAGGCAGGCCCTTCTGATTAAAGAAAATTTTTATTAGAGAAACCCTGAATAGGGCACTTCTTGTGGGCTACTGCTAAGTCTTTTTATTCATCCATTTCAAATGACCAGTGAATTCTGCAATGGCTTCAGCCAGCACCAACAGACACCTCTCTTGCTTTCCTCCCTATGGACTCCTTGAAAGAGGCACTGGCACTCAGACAGCTAACAAATGCTCCCCGCTTCCTTTCTCCCTCTGACCCCTCATATTCCTCCAAGATTCTGTGATAATTTACTCACCTCCTCAGGCAGCCCCCAATCACTGGGCTGTATGACTTACATCTTCCTTCCCAGGATGCTGCCTCTGCACACTTTTGTCACCTATCAACCCTGCACTGAACGAAGCCTTCGTTTCGGGCTCCTCTTCCTGAGGAAGCCATTCTAAAATGATAAAGTCCAAATAGTACGTAAATGAGTTTTGACTAGCAATATTCTTAGGTGACTTGGTTTAATGAAGAAATAGTCTTGAGAAACTTGGGTGTTCAGAGTATTTAAACGTTAATAGTTGCTACCCTTTGTTTTCAAATAAAACTTTAAAATTGGAGTTCCCGTCGTGGCTCAGTGGTTAACAAACCTGACTAGCATCCATGAGGACGCTGGTTCAATCCCTGGCCTCGCTCAGTGGGTCAACGATCCAGCATTGCCATGAGATGTGATGTAGGTTGCAGAGGAGGCTTGGATTTGATGTGGCTGTGGCTCTGGTGCATGCCGGCAGCTGTTGTTCCAGTTAGACCCCTAGCCTGGGAACCTCCATATGCCATGGGTGTGGCCCTAAAAAGACAAAAAAAAAAAAAAAAAAAAAAGAATTTATCTAGCTTAAAAAAATAAAAGTGCCATGTAATCTAGATATTATTCTTAGAATATTCTACACATTCCCATTTCATTTAATGACCACTGAGAAAAATGATAGGACTAATTCTGAAACCACTGAGAGATAGGCTCAAATCCAAATTCTACCACTTACTAGTTTCAAGTAAGTAGGTACAAGAATAGTTCCTATCCCATAGACTATAAATCCCATGTGGCATTTAACGGCACAAACCAGATTATTTGCTGACTGGATAAAAACTATGGAAACCAACCCTTCATTTCAGAGGTTTACTTAAATTCCTCTTAAGATTTATAGGCTCTATTACTTGGTTAAAACCCTAGAACCAAAGAATCACAAGCAGAATCAAGAGACAAAATTTAATATATGCACACAGTTTTATATATAATGCAGCATCACACCATGTAGGGCATTTACTCTTATTTTATACATTCAGATATGTTTGAAACACTTCTTAAGGCTACAAAACAGAACATAGAAAAATAAACAGGAATATATTCAACACTTACAAAAAGTGATATGATAAAGAATATAAAGTACTATTTTCCTTTCAACACTTCAAAAGATGTATATATACTTTTTTTACAAGTAACATCACAAATGATCACATCTTCACATGCTTTTAAGTATTATTTGTACTCAGTGTAAGGCTATTATCATTTTTCATACATAAATTTTTTCTAGCTCTGTAACAATGCAATTCTTAATCCATTCAAGTAAATTCAACCCCAGAGTTGCTGTTTCCCAGCATTAAGACATGCACCCACCCCTCTTCTAGGATTTCCTAAAAACTTGTATTTCAGGGGAAAAACAAAACAAAACAAAATTAGTGGGAAATCCCAATTAGTGGGAGAATAAGTGGCTGACACTAGTAGCAAAACCTTAGTTCTTTGAAATTGACATGGAACGGAACCATTATTAAGATTTTAAACAAAAACACAATAGCATTTAGACATTAAATAGGAAGCAAAATACAGTAAACAGAAATAGTGTAGCCAAATATGCATTCTCTTCAGCTACACTACAATGGACCTTGCTTAGTACCCATAAGTGAAAGACTATGGTTACCTCATCTAAAACTAAAGGTAAAATAAATGAGGCATAAATAAATATTGCTAGTTTCTAGGATGGCTGAATGTTTTCTAAACCAGAAATGGCTAGAAAGGAACTTTATTGCACCAAGTTAATCATAAGCCAAGTTTGCAGTTCACAGGCATTATTCAACCTTGAGTCACAAAGGAAACACACTGCAAGAATAGAGTTCGCATCAAATACGACGATGTTATCAGTAGGGAACACCCACTCCTGCCAGGCCGAGGCAGGGTTTGAGCTTAGGTCAGCCATGAAAATGAACATAGACGTTATGAGGAAACAGAACGAGGACCACACAGATGCTACTAGCATCCTGCTACCAACAGGTACGTGGAACAAGAATCAAAGATTTAGTGGAGGCAGAATCAAAGATTTATGTGAGAGGAAATGAAGAAAAATAGACACAATACTGAAAGAAAAGGGGCTGGAATCAAGTTTTGCCAAAGCAACTGAAACAAAAAGAACAGGTGAGCTTTGGTCATTCTAAACATCTGTTCTTCAAAATGCGTATGATCATAATATAGGAGTTCCATAATTTCCAACTCAAAATACAAGTGATTCTCACTTCTAAGTTTCTGCTTTTCCTTAAAACATTTTATCTCATGTACTACATATGATGGATGACTCAGTTAAAAATAAAGGGGGGGAGAAAAGGTTGCTTGGCCCTAGTTTGACTTCTGCATAAGGCAAAAACTCCTGGACTAATATATTCAAAACAAATCTAAAGGGAAAAAAAAAACAACAACAACAAACACAAACTGACCTTCATGCAAAGACTGATAATTTTAAAACCAATTGCCAAGGACAGAGTTCTTTTATTCTTATTCTAGAGGTCACTGAGTAAAGTACCAACTTTTCTGAAGTTCTCTTTCAGCACTGTTTCCATCTTGTCAGGGAGGCAAGTATGGGAAACAGGAAGCAAATCAGCACTTCCTTCAGGAACTATAGAGTTCTCGAGTATTCTGTTACTCAATTGAGGTAAGACAGAGTGACAGTGAAGAAATAAACAGCACTCTTTCCTATCCAATTTTTAGCATTTCCAGAAGAAACTAAGGAGATCAAATCCCAGCCAATAAAACAAAGGACACAAGAAAGAGCAATTTCTTTTGGACTCCTGAGATCAAACTTACACTGAACTTTCAAATCTGGTCATTATATCTAACTGTAATTCTCATAAATTATCAAGTAAGCTAATCCTACATGAAAAAGCATGAGCTGAAAGTATAGGACCCTCTCATCTTCTCATTCCGTAACAACTGTTAACTACAAAAAAAAAAAAAAAAAAAAATCACTTAAACAGCATCTTCCCCAGTTGTTCTAGCTTTGAGGATGACAACAGAAATTCCTTTCAACAGGCTCTCTCAAGAGTTTTCTTTTCCACGCAACTATCCCAGTCTTTACAAATTTTTACCTAGCACCATCATAATAAAATGCTATCTTTCAAAGTGCTCTCCAAAATCCTGTTACAAAGACATCTAAATGCTAATCACTACTCAAATCAGCAGTTACACAGACATTAGGTAATTAAAACAACACAGAGGTAAATAACCAATATTACAGTACAGTGGAGATTCACTAAGCCTAGCTGGCATCCAAACATTCCTGCAGGTTATCAGAGAACCCAGAAAACTCATCTGCTTCAGTTTGTCAAATTCAAGTGAATTGTATTTGCTTTTAAAGTAATTTGCTTAAAAAAAAATTTACTTTTGGCTAAGTATATTACACATGGCATGCAACGAGAAATTACATTATTTGCATAGCACTCAAACTTCCTGATTGAAAGAGAACATAAAAAAAAAAAAAAAGGTAGACTTTCACACTGGTATTTACAAATAAGAAATATAAGCTACAGTTATTTTTACATAGTAACACAGATGAATGAATACTGTGCTAATTCAGAGATAAAAATCTCCAAATAGGAACAGAGTGCAACATGCAAAGGGAGAGTCTAGTGAATACTGCAGAGACTGGAAGGAAGCAGGATTAGAGACGTCACTGAAGGGATAACAAGCTATCAAATGCAAAGCAAATCCATTGTCTAGCAGCATCCTCTAGAAAAGAACTCCAAGTCACAATCATCCTTTTTCATACAATAGTTCCAGCTGTGACAAACTGAACATGCAAATGTAAAGTGGTACACATAACCAATGGTGCAAAAACAAAACAAAGTAACTCCATAGAAACCTGTCAAGCTTAAAAATTTTTAACATTTCTTCTCACAAAATATTTAAATCTGTCAGTGCATTAGTGTTAAAGTGGCATTAAAAAACTTCTGCAGTTTTAACAGATGCAGATTATTTTCAAAATGCATAGCATCTACATTTCTTTCGAGTAGGCACCATGATATTTACACCAGTGCTAAGAATTCTTGGTGGGAACAGCCATTTCATTAATTTTTCTATTATTTCTTAAACACCTGTTCTTGTATGCAATCTCAAGTCCAACAAATACTCACCAAAATTCAAAAATATACCCTATGAATATTAAAAGAACTATATACAACATATCTAAGACACAGGTTAATAGGCTGCCTTATGTGTAATATTAAAGAGAAGACATTATTCAAGTTTGACAGATATTGAGATGAAAGGCCTTTGGGTTGGAAGCATTTCAAAAGACAACAGTGTTTTAGGCTAAGAATTGTTTGAGCCCAGTTTATGACTAAGGCATTGCATAATAAAATATACATTTCTATTTGGTGCAATGTTATGTTTTGGAATCTATAGTGTGTCAAATGGTATATTCTGTCACTTCAGTAAACACTATAAAGCACACATTTCCAACATTTGAAATTAAACTTATATAAGGAAAAAAACAAACACTAAATCTATAATGTTTTATATTAAGCTGTTTATAAAAAATACTTTAACAAACTTATTCTCTACTTTTTATGGGGACAGTCACCCGATAAATAGACAGATTTGAACAAAGAAAAAATGCCAACACCTGCCCCCTTGAACGCATATCCAAAATCTCTTGTCCAGAATGAGAGTAAGGGTAAAGGGGGAGGAGAGGAGAGCGTTCCGATTTGGGTTTTTATTTGTAATGTATTTTTTAAAGCCTTCAGAAACACTCCACCTCAGAAAGTGTTTCTGCTCTAAAATCCCATCAAGTGTGTTGTCCACGGTGGCCGTCTCCCATCCCTGATCTCCTCCTGTCCCCCCTGTAGGGCCGGCCTCTGACATTGCGGTGGTACTGAAAGCCTTCGTCTCGGCTCCTGCTGGGCTGCCCTTTCCAGGACTCCTCCCCTCTGGCGTGCTGATAGCCTCCCCTGCTGGCATAGCCCCAATCACTTTTGTACTTCCTGCCTCCGTACGTCTGGTTATAGAACTGCTTGGATCTACCACTCCTCAGAATGTTAGACACTTCGTTCTCGTCCTCTGAACTCTCTTCTTTTGGTCTCTGCACTCTGCTGTCCACAGAGTTGGCCCCACTGACCACTTCAGCAGCAGTCTTAGCATCTTTCACTTTTTCTGGTTTTTCTTTCAGACTTAGAATGGTCCTCTTTGGCTCAAGTTCACCAGGCAGGGTTTCCCTTTCTCTGTTTAGAACTGGAGTGGGAAGACGAGCCATTCCCTCTGCCTCGGGAGGGGTGGGAGCCAATGCCACATCCGCCGTAGGTGTCTGGGACGACCGCTCCGCCCGGCCCTCGTGCTCGCTCACGCTCGCTTCAGGGAGAGAATGTGTGTCTTCACCTCTGGCCTCCGGAAACTCATCTGCTGCTGAAACTGGAGCGCATTCTTTAGACAGATCCAGATTTTCCAGGGGCAGATCCAAGTCTCCTTTCTCATCAGCAGGCAGAACAATATTCTGCCTCATGACTGGATTCTCTATGAACCCCTGGAAAGGGTACCCATACCAGACGTGAGGAAAGAAAGGAGGTGCAATGGGAACCGGGCCTAAGAATGGGTTCGGGCCAAAGGATGGCTGTGGGAACATGTTCTTGCCACTCAGGGACTCTTCATATTCTGCATGAAGAAGCTGCCCAGAGCTCTCAGATTCTAGGTCTGCCGCCTGATAAGACAACTGTCCGTGACTTTCAGACACCTGAGATGGAGAGATGACCAAAGGTGAAGAAAATGCCGGCGGTCCAATCTCTGCCTGGGGCATCTGACCGTTAACACTGGCCTCAGTCTGCATGGGAAAGTGTGCATCCGGACAGGTACAATCGCTTTCACTCTGAGCAGAAGGAGCTTCTGGGAACCAGGGGTTCTGAGGATACATGGGGACAGGGACCTTTGGGTACATCCTGCAGGCTGCCAGGTAGGCCTGATGCAAAGGGTACAGGTAAGAATGGGGGGCCCACATAGGACAGCTGTATGCCTAGAAGAGACAAAAAACAGGAAGATAAACAAAATGGGAGGGGGAAGAAGCTTAGAGTGGGCTCTCAGATAAGCTTCTCATGCCTCAAAGACCATCAACTCCAGTCCAAATACTAGCTCACCAAAATACACAACATGAAAAAGAACTACAAAATTAAGTCACCGTTGTTAGGACTGCACTGCCTGTTCCTTTCCTAAAACCGATCAAGTCCTGATAGAGAGGTTTCGCAGCATGCAAAGAAAGGAACCCACCCCCAGCTTATCAGGATGATTAATTCCGTCCTTTAGATAGAAGTGCACAGAAATAACGGGGGCTGATACATTATCTCAAAACCACCACCAGCAATCAAGCTTCCACTCTCTCAAACATCAGCTGCTCAGCTTGAGCTCCATTCATGTCCTGGCTCTACCACTGTGACCCCATGCCAACCAGTTACCCAGTCTGGATGCGTTCTACCATAAAAACACTGCCACACAGACAGCTGAGCCTCAGAATTTGGACTGCAGCTGGAGGATCCCCAGAGCACTCCAACTGTAAGGCTTACAGTTAGACCTCTGGTCAGAGAAGGATCAACACCAAAAATGAAATACTCCAAACCCCTCCCTGGCAAAAAGTTCAGCTAAACAACAAAACACCAAGAAAAATGTACTAGCTAATTGGCTAATTAACCAATAAGCTACAGCCAGTACTACCTAGATAAACAGGAACTAGGCAATGAATGCAGAAGATGGAGAAAATAATCAAGTCTCCTTTTATGAACTGGTCAAAAGGCCAATGAAGGCAGGGCAATTTGTTTCCTCACTTAACAGCCCAGAACCCACAGAAATGAATCCAAGAAAGGAGACCACACAGCACTGACAGCTCTTTCTAAGATTAGACTGACCCAGAGTTCCTGTCATGGCTGAGCGGTAACAAACCCAACTAGTATCCATGAGGACACAGGTTCGATCCCCAGCCTCATTCAGTGGGTTAAAATCTGGCACTGCCGTGAACTGTGGTATATATAGGTCAAGATGCAGCTCAGATCCTGCATTGCTGTGGCTGTGGTGTAGGTTAGCAGCTGCAGCTCCAATTGGACCCCTAGCCTGGGAACTTCCATATGCTGCAGGTGTGGTCCTAAAAAGCAAAAACAAAACAAAACAAAAAGACTAGGCTGGCCACCTCCCAGAGGTGCCTGTGCTCTGCCTGCGAGCCCCACCTTCCCTAGGAGCAGGTGCACAAGTGGCCTCCCCTCAGGCTTTCAGCAACTGAGGCAGGCAGGAGGGCATCATCTCCACCCACAAAGGAAAACAGCTAGGCTCAGACACACTCAGTGACGTGCCCAGGATCATACAGCTAAAAAAGTGCAGGGGCAAAACTTGAAACCCAGACCTTTCACTTAATTCCTCACAGAGGTGTTCCCACTAGGCTATTTATCAGATATATTCACAGGGTTAATACTACTACCAATTAAAAGGAAAAGCAAGCAAAACTGGAGCCTCACTCACCACAACTAAACTGTATGGCACTGGAAATGCTATTTCTTAAAATAAGGAGATTTACTAAGCCTTCGGTTACTGACCAACAAGGATTTAAGAGTTAAGGGTATTCAAATACTAATAATTAAAAAGTGTTCACTTAAATAACTTAAAATAACTTTAAAATGATAAAAACGTAAATACCTTTACACCAAGATTGAAGAAGAATCGAAGAATGTTCTTATCTGAAAATAAGTAACAACCACTCACTAAAATTATACATACATTCGGAAACAGCCTTTTCTCATTATCCTCAAATAATACACAGTTCTAAAGACAATCTTGCCTACTTGAATTATTTTCTCTAGCCTGTGATTTAAACAGTCACATAGGAGTTCCCTGGTGACTTAGTGGTTAAGGATCTGGCACTGTCACTGCTGTGCCTTGAGTTTGATCCCTGGCCTGGAAGCTTCCATATGCCACAGGTGCAGCCACATAAATAAGTAAATAAACATAATATAGATTGAAAGCTGTAATATAACCAAAATCAGGCAACATTACTATAGGGTAATTCCAGGTTCAATATGCTTTGTCTACACTAAGATTCAAGTCCCAAAATGGCTTCAATTGAGATTATTTATATGATTAAATCTGTGTGACAGATACTCAGGTGTTTCATTGTTATTTCTTTTTCAACTTCTCTGTGGGGTTTAAAACATTATGAAATAAAAATATTAAGGGAAGGAGTAAAAATCAACATAAGCCTAACTCACTATTAAGATGAGCAGGATAATACTAGCTCAGGTAGTCATGTGACATTAGTCAGTCATCCACAGACTCAAACATCAAACCACTAATAAAACAAAGTGATCCATAAAAATATAAGTAAAGAGCACAAAGACAGCATTACTCTTTCAGTTTCTTAGATAGGAAATCTCGTAAACTAAAATTTCGTTAAAAAAAAAGACAAATTTTAAAAGGATGCCTT